>NC_135500.1:51423271-52623271 GCF_052857255.1 Amblyomma americanum
AGCTTTGTTTTCTAGTTTCGTAATCGCTTGTTTGAAATACAAAATTCTTGCCTGAAGTAGAAGTCATTAAGCCTTGGCGACAACGCTGTAGCCGAATCTTGTTGCAATGGGCCTGTTGAGGCGAAGGGACCGAGGAAGGAGGCCAAAGGTCTTCATTATTATGTCGAGCCGTGCGCTAGATTCATTCAGCCAACAAGCAAAGATTTTTGAGCGGTGCGTCTATAACTGTTTTTCTATTATCAAAAAGATGCCTTACTTGATTTCACAGCGCATTTTAACGGTATCGTAAAGCCATCCAGTTCACAGTCGAAAAAGAAGAGAATGAACAGCTTCCATTTTTGGACGTCTTAGTGAAACGAAGCAAATCCGCGCTCCCATTCAAAGCATACAGGAAGATCACTCATACTGGCAGCTATCTTCACTTTAACTCCCTTCACCCAGCCTCTCACAAGAGATCAGTGGTTGCCTAGCTTTTTCGTCGAGCAGACCGCACCTGCACAGAGCCAGACGACGTGAACGCCGACCGTCAGAGTTCGCAAGGACCTCTCCTAATGCTGCTACCTGTTGCCTTTCATCAACGCTGCAGAACGCAAACTATGGCGAACCCCACGATCTGGCCGTAGCCCAGCCGCCAAAAACGTGCACCTGTGCCATATGTGCCCGCGATCAGCGGAACCTTGGCGCGCTTCTCGCGATCGTTTGATGTTGAGGTGTTGCACGTGCCGGAGAAAAATTTGCGGCAAGCCTTCGTCGACGTAAAATACTGCGTGCCGAAAGAAATATTTCCGGCCGTAGTGTACAGTATACCGTGCAGAGACTGTAACCATGCGTATATGGGTGAAAGTGTAAACTTTGTTAAAAGGTTTAACCAACACCAGTATGATGCTGCAAACAAGAAAGCTTCGTCAAATGCACTTGCCGAACATTCTGAAAGCAGGCAGCATGACAGAGATTGGAGCTACGCGAGCATTTTAAAACCAGGAAAGAAGTTCTAAAGGCGTTTATATTTGGAATCCTTAATCATTCATATAACTGAACACACTCTTAATCGCACTTACGCGGCACTTCTTAGTGCATACGCCCGCTGCCTAGGGCACATTTTCATGGTTAAATAGCCACTCTTTCCCGTCTGTACCTATTTGTGAACAAAGCTCCCATGTGGGAGCCGAAAAGTCATTTAAGTGTTTCGTTTTTGTTTCGGTCGGTGTTCTACCTTCTTCTTCAGAAAGGAGAGTAACTATGAAAAATGAGCGTTCTTCAAATTCACAGCCTATTGTGCAGGCCGGAAATTCGCAAGAAGCGGATCAGTGCCTTTGGAAGCCTTTACCACCGACGATCATCGCGGCCAGTGGCCGAGAATCTTCATTTCTCACAGTGGGCGCGGATGTGGACACTCCAGCGCGTGGCAGAGCGGCTGCCTTTCGGCGCTTTAGGCAGGGCAGTCACAAAGAATGGGGGATATAGTCGCGTCATAACCGCAGGTGGCACATGCAGGGCTCTTACTCATACCAATTAATAACGGGCAATGGTTGGTGAAAGCCACAGCAAGCAACGGGTGCCACAGCAAAGTTTCTTCACGTCGTGGTAGGCCGGATGGAAGCCAGAGCTTCAGATCTGGGTCCAAGGCTTTTAAACATAAGTTTAAATTGGCCGGAATTCCGCGTGGCAAGCGTTATGTCTCGCGCAAGAGCGCGAAGCCTGCCCGCTGCGTCTGATCTCGAAAAGAGGATCGACACAAAATCGCCGTCGATGTGAGCAGTTCGCGCGACAATGCTATAATGTAGGTTCAAAAACTTGAAGAATTCACGCATGCCGCGTATCTCCACGCTCGCGGTATTATACTTGTACCAAACGGAATTCTTCGCAATTAATTCCCGTATCACTACAAGCTGTTCCCGCAACCAAAAGTCAGGTACTGTATGTTTTAGTAAAACATTGTACCGCGAGAAAGAATAAAGCTACATAAAGGTGCACTTCCTAGGCATGCTGTATAATTTCGCGACATCACTCTATTTTTTTTGCTTTTCGAAAAGCGATTCTTTTTCTGCACAAAAATGGTCCTGACATTGGGTGTTGCATGCAAATTCAAAGCAGCTGGATCACCTACTCTTAATAAATAAATTATCAAAAAATTCGAAAAGTTGAGCGCACAAACGCAGACACGTGGCCGCGCAGAGATTAGAGCCGTGACCATGCAATGCGCTGATAAAGTTTTTCTTCGCGAAGCAGCGAGCTTCTCCAGACTGAGAACGCACGGCAGTTTTACGAAATGAAATGGGCATAAACACGACGACCACCCTAGACCTCTGTCGATATGGACTCTCCGCTTGTGTTTCCTGCCCAGACAGTGCAGTGCCTCGCGGATGCTCCCCTGCGAAGATATATTTCACATGAACAACTGCTTTTAGGCTGAAGACTTTTTAAAACGTTCAAAAGGACGAGCACGTCTTAAAGATATTCTTGTACGCTCCGTCTCCCGCTTGTGATCATGTGTGCTCGCTGTATGCTGGTACGACTTAGACTGGAGGGTAAAATGGCACTGCTTTTAAGCGTAGCGAAACACTCAGCTTTCTCGCGCCGTGAGAACTTTTCATTCAGAGGATCTCATTAAAAAAGAGACTCGGTGAGGGGAGACAGAGCCCTTTCAGTACAATACAGGGGATGTGATGCGGCAGCGTGAAAGATATGGCCGTGTTTCTCGCAAAACGCCAGTTACTGCCGCAGTAAAGGATAAAATGAGTTCTTCAAGTTCTGCAGGGGCTCTGCGAGGTAAGTCAGGTTAAAGAAGTATAATTTTCTCACAGGGGTTGTCAAGTGGCTGGCATAATTGGAAAATGAAAATTGGTTTTGGGGGAACAAAAATGGCACAGTATCTGTCTCACATATCGGCGGACACCTGAACCGCGCTGTATGAGAAGGGCTAATGGGGGGAATATGAGAAGAAAGTAAGGAAGAGGTGCCATAGTGGAGGGCTCCGGGATAAATTCGAACACCTGCGGATCTTTAACGTGCACTGACATCGCACAGCACACAGGCGTCTTACCGTATCGCCTCCATCGAAACGCGGCCGCCGCGGTCGGATTCGAACCTGGGTACTCCGTATCAGTAGCCATGCGCCATAACCACTGAGCCACCGCGTCGGGCATATTAAGAGGCTGGCATATTTGTGGATTCCAGTGCACCAGCCTTCAACAGCTTATGTTAGGTGTGGCTTTTAAAGTCTTATGTGATTAAAAATGCACCCGAAACTTTAGAAAACTCTTTTGATATCACTGCTCTTAAATAAAACGAAGGCGAAAGTATTCAAATCAGAGCGACGAAATTCTCGTTTTCTTTGGGTAAATAAAATGTGAGCGAATGTTTACAACATTCGTACACAGTGCGAAAGTACGACATATGATGGCAGGTGCTGCCACCTGTGGAATTTGTGCAATCCAGGTTGGTCTCGGATAGACAGGCAGACAAACGTTAGACGGTAGTGCTCGGTCAGAGCCACCAGATTACTTCTTTCGCTCTAAAAAGCTTGAAACGTAAATATGAATGCTAAATTCGTATAACATGATGCTGCATTCAAAGGTACAGCTTTCAGGCTTATTCTGAAGCACAAGCAAGCCTCGGCGTGTAGGCGTCCTAACATATAAAAAAACGCTGCAAGGAGGCCCTGAGATCAAGGGTACAAAAAGTGGGCTGCATTACGGTTCGCGAATGAACTTACTGCCGTTTTTGATCGGAGACTTAAAAGGCTGATATATAAAGCATCACCGTCCTGCAGGACAGGCTCTGGGATGATTGGCACGTCCGTGCAACACGAATCTCGTGTCTAACTCGCATGCACGAGTTAGACACGAGAGCACCCACAAATGACACCCGTCCTTTGCGGCTGATGGTGTCTTATTTACGCGCAACTCTTAGTCGCGGGCCATAATAGGCTACAGGAAGTTATTCCGAGTCGCTACCCCCCCCACCCCCCCCCCCTCCCCCTGTTCACCCGACTCACTCTTTGCAGGTGATGCTGGCTACTACGACGAAGACGGGCGTTTCTACATCGTCGAACGACTCAAGCAGATGATCAAGTGCATGGACAATCAGGTGGTTCCGGCCGAACTGGAAGAGCTGCTGCTTCGGGAACACGGCAGGGACATCGCGGAGGTGTCCGTTGTGGGCCTACCGCACAACGAGTTGGGCGAGGCGCCCGCTGCGGCAGTCGTGCTCACGGAACAAGGCAGAAGGCGCGACGGCCAGCAGCTCGCTGAGAGCATGAAGGGTGCTGTAGAACGTGAGTGTTCCATGTGCCAGTCCGGCCCTCACCACTTATGGCTCGACATTCAGCCCGGCAGCGGCGCTTACAAGGGCGAGGCGACTGGCTTCTTATGCTTGCCCTACTCAGAAAGTAGCCGGGTAAACACATATGTACACCTCCTTACACTCTATGTAATTATCCCACTCAAGTGAGTTCATCGCCACACGTGCTTTTTTTATTCGTGTAGAACGTTCTACTGTGAAAGCAATGATAGGGTTCCAATAAGAAAACGCTGACGTCTGGGACTAGCAGCATGAAGCCTGTACCCACCAGCAGCACCACTCGCCAGCCAGCTTCCGACCGAAATCCCGTTGATAAGGCTGCCCACCGCCCACTGCCACCCTCTATTCGTCTCAATGCATTTCAACACGCTGATTTGTCTAGCATGACACTAGAAATATTTTATTGCTTGAAGCACACGACCTTACGACGCTTTTGTTATATGGTCTGCAGCATCCAGTGCAGTAGACAGCTTGCGATCGCCTTTTTCCCCTATAAGTGCAAACAGGTGTCGCGTGCTACTAAGGAAGAACTATACAACATGAGGGTACGACAACCGCAGCGCATACTTGCCTTCTGATCCAGTGGTATGAAGCGACATTTTTGGAGTTAAAAGTCGAATTCACCTTCTGTAAAGTGCTCTAACTAAATCAGAGTTCACTGGAACATTCCGCACATACACGCCATTCGCGCATCCTGGAGTTGTTTTCAGTAATACATCTTAAATGGATACGAAATCCTTCCGGATCATTTGTTTGTTTCAACTGGACCGTGACGGCTTCGCACGGATATATGCGTTTTCTCTTGCATCAGCTACATTTATCAGTGAACATTATGCCTTCATGGTGCATCAAGGAAGCCTGGAATAACCGTCCGTCATTCGGAACTTTCATTAATTTTGAGTCTTCATGGCTGAAGGGCTGTGCACCGTGAGGGTAGCTAGCTGGCTTGAGTGCACATGGTTAGGTAGTTTTTGTTGACGCCCCTTTGATTTTTCTGCGGCAACACATGCAAGCCCTTCACTTTTTGCTATAACTGAATTTAGCCTTGAGGGAAGTAACCTGGCAACAATTTTTTACCAACTTTTTTATTCGAGCATAGTCAGGCAGGTTCCTCTCCTCTCTTAACTCCTTTCTCTTCTTCTCCCGATTCAGGCAGACCACATGAAGACTTGTGATTATAAATTGCCGAATTTATTGATATCTATTCACAACTGCGGTGACACAACTCTGCCGACGGGATGCGGCCTCTCGTCTCGGCATCCACGACCCGTCTGCCCAGTCCTTCTTGGTCGTCTCTCTGGGAAGGCATCTTGAGCTGGTCCCCGTCCTTACGGAGGCGGCGCGCAGACCTTGGTCTTATCGGATGATGCCCCCGTAACTGCTGTATGGGGGAGGGGGTCTCTCGTCCGTCGCCGCTGAGCGGCAAGCGCACACATACAAACAGAAAGCGCCGGCTGTTTCTTGGGCGCGCCGAATCGCCCGCGCATACACGCACATAACCGCGGCGGCCGTTTCTTCTGGCTACGTTAGGATGCAATAAGGCCGCGTGCCCGACACCTCCACCGCCACTGTGATGCGTGCCTCCACGGAACGCATCACACTCACACCACAACCGCGGGTGGCTGGTGTTCCGCGATCCTCCCTCGGGCACCACGACACCATTAAATCAAAGGACTAAAGAACAGTGTTACCCCTTTCACCCCGCCCTCCTTGCCAATGGAGCTAGTGCTATAAGCCTGGGCAGTTCGTCAGCGTTGGCGTCCCTATTTCTTGCCCGCAATTGCCATCTAGGATGCCACGGTTAGCTCTAATTAAACCCCCTGCAGTGGAGGGCGGTCACTCGGTTCAATGAAATCGCCGTTACTGGTCATCTGCCACGGCGCGTACCTCCTGATGATTAGTGCAATTGGCCGTCCCCTGTCGTACGGCCTATGACAGGGCGCCATCTGACACTCGTTACAATTTTTACCGCGCGTTCCCCCCTTGGGCCTTTCTGCGAAGCACAGCTGAGTTTTTCCGTCACCCTGGTGACTTGCCCACTCAAGCTCATTCGCCAGTCGCGTCGTTTTCACTTGTCGCGACTGCCGTGACGCCGTTCGCACACACGGCTGGCCCGCGATCTCGCCTCCACTGCCAAACAAAACTTCACCTGCTACAGCATCATGAGCGCGCACCCTCGCGCGTTCGCAGGTCTCCCTCGACGTAGCGCCGCCACTTTGTTCGCGCCTGGACTCTTCGCGCTCTGGAGCATTTGTATGCCTGCCGTATTCTCTTTCAGCACCAGCGCTACCAGTCTGCTCTACCGCGGTGACTGTTACAGCCACAGCTGCATCTGCGCGTTCCTCTTTGTTGCCACTATACTCATTCAGTGCAGTCACCACTTCTGCCACTGTGGCTGCCACTTCCAACCGCTCCGGAGGTCTGGCATCCTCGATGACCGCATCTTTCCCGGATGCTAGCCTGCTCACCGGAGCACAGAGATTTCCACTGCCAAATTTGTCTTGATCAGTTTCCTTCAAATTGTCAGAGCGCTCCTCTGACACGGTGACACCTGCCTCCCGTTTCTCAATCGCGGCCGCCGTGTTACCAGTCGAGCTTTCCAGTATCGCTGTCTGGCCTACCTCCTGTCTCACAAATGCGACATCAGTGCCGCCACCCGAGTCTTCCGGTCTGCGAACTGCCTCTACCGCTCTCTGGCCTAACTCGAAATGCTCCGGGATGCCCGCCCCATTCTCCGGACGTACCTCCTCTTGTATTACGCCGTCCACCGCCTCCGCGACCTCTCTCTCGTACCGCAATATTTCAGTTGCCAATTCTACTTTTGAAATTTTCAGTTTCAATTTAAACAACGCCATCTCATCGGCGAATGACAACCCTGGCCATCCGCTGACGCGCGCTACCTCGGCGTTCGCAACCAGCTCCATCTGTCCACCTCCTACTCGTCGGTTCCCGTCCTCCCCGCTCACACAGCTGTCACAGTTCCCAGCGGAAGGACCCACAAGACATTAAATCTGCTTCACTGTAGGAGATGACTTGGCCTTCTGGTCCACGCCACGAGATGGTCGCTCAGCCATGCGCCCTTTGTTGCCGTCTCTATGAGTCCATTGGCGGTCGGCTTCCCGTCGGGAGATCATGTCGACTGCGCCAGTCAGGCAGGTTCCTCTCCTCACTTCACTCCTTTCTCTTCTTCTCCCGATTCAGCCAGACCACATGAAGACTTCAGATTAATAAGTTCCGAATTTATTGATATCTATTCACAACTGCGGTGACACAACTCTGCCGTCGGGATGCGGACTCTCGTCTCGGCATCCACCACCCGTCTGTCCAGTCCTTCTTGGTCGTCTCTCTGGGAAGACTGCTTGAGCTGGCTCCCGTCGTTACGGAGGCGGCGCGCAGACCTTCGTCTTATCGGATGATGCCCCCGTAACTGCTGTTTGGGGGGCGGTCTCTAGTCCATCACCGCTGAGCGGCAAGCACACAGATACTAACACAAAGCGCCGGCTGTTTCTTTGGCGCGCTGAATCGCCCGCGTATACACGCACATAACCGCGGCGGCCATTTCTTCCGGCTACGTTAGGGTGCGTTAAGACCGCGAGATCGACAAGCATTATAACATTCAGTGATCGTGTTGAGTGGAGTTCACTCGTACATGTGCGGAGAAAAAACGCACCGAATATATGAAAAAGAGCAGGCACTCAGTAAAAAAAAAATGTGAAACATGACAGTCAAAAAGATAGATGAGTTGCTTTTCTGCAGTGAAAGCATTTTTTTTTGTGATGTAATAAATGCGGATACGCTGTCGTAGCTTACACGTTACCGGTGAAGCAAAAGCGTGCCCTACTTTTGCGCACTTTCTCCAGGAAGCCAAGTCTGTTTGACCGCATCAGCCCCACTGCTCCTCTAACTTGCTGCCGCCAGGTTATTTGACAAAATTTCCGTGTTACCTATGCCAGGTACCTAGGTTCCGGTGTCTCGGAAGTGTATTATAAGCTTTAAGAAAGCGCCACTTGCTACGCAGTATCTGAGCCGAACGGAAAGGTGTTGAGTTGCTTTTATTTAGCACATTCAGCAACGATTCGTTTGGTCGGATTGCTGAAATCGCAAAATCGGAGAAATAGAAGCGCCTACGAAAGCTGTTTTCTAGATTTGTTCTCAAATGTAGACCGTTGTGATTGGAGAACGACAGGGATGTTATGGTTGCTGATTCAAACGTTGACATCAGAAGGGATTAAAAAAGAGTATAAGAATCAGGAGTAGAAAACTGCTAGATGTAACGTTAAGAGACAGGAACAGGGCAGAGTAGGTGAGAGAACGAACACGGTTTAATAGCATGCTAGTCGCAAACAAGAGGAAGATATGAGCTTGGGCAGGGCATGTAATGTGAAGACAAGATAACCAATGGTCCTTAAGTGTAACAGCCTGGATTCCTATGGAATGGAAGAGTAGCAGGAGGCGGCACAAAGTTAGGTTGGCGGATGAGAATAAGAACTTTTGCGGGGATACTGCCGCAGCTGGTAGAGGGTGGGGTTAATTGGATAGATATTGCAGATGTCTTCGTCCGGCAGTGGGCGTAGTCAGGCTAATCATGAAGATGTATGCAGAGAATATTTAATCGTTACTTAAAAAAAAATTGAACACAAGCACCCCTACCTCCCTGAAAAGCAGGGTAGATGGCCAAGTCATCTTTCTAGTAATGCCCTATGGTGCCGAAACTTGGAGGCTGAAATTTTACCTTACCGCGTCTATTAACATGGTTCACTGTTAACGCTGGCACGAAATGGCCCATTCTGTACAATACGTGCCGCTTCTAAAAAATTCATGCGATTCATTATGTGGTGCTGTCTTTTCACTATGCTACACTTATACCTTAGCTTCGATTCGATTTTCGTCTTCACCAGCGTCAGAGAGTATATTTAAACATACCGTGAAAACTATCAGCTTAACGATCACGTTGAGCAAGGAGTCCTAGGTAACTGGTGGCGAGCAGAGAAAATGCAATCGGCGGCGTTGTGTGAAAGATGACGTCCATTCGCCTGATTCTAGTTCGGACCGAGATGACTGCTCCATTCTGTCCGTACTGTCAACAAGTGCCCGTCAGTAAATGTGGTTTCCGCCGTTACCGAACATATCCGCTGCTTTTCGGGCCTTTCTGTGGGTGCCGGCCAAGTTCTGGTCTATTCCGTGCCGCAGGTAATGCAGCTGATCGAGTTTCCTTCACGATAGTCCCGGGTAAACCTTGGCACTGCACTTCGGAGTAGCGCGAAGCGCTTCGCGCTAGCTTTAGACTGTTTAATGCGCAAGCCTTCCTAATCCCATTACGTAAAATTCGGCGGCGTATATGTACTCGTAGATTCTACAGAAAATACTAGCAATGACAAAAGGACGGCGTCATCAAGCGGCCCTATGACGCACACAGCTATTTGAGCACCGCCACTTCAGACAATCTTACAGATGTTCGCCGAGCAGCCGCGGTGGCTGAATGGTTATGATGCTCGGCTGCCGGCCCGAAAGACGCGGGCTCGATCCCGGCCGCGGCGGTCGAATTTCGATGGAGGCGAAATTCTAGAGGCCCGTGTACTGTGCGATGTCAGTGCACGTTAAAGAACCCCAGGTGGTCTAAATTTCCGGAGTCCTTCACTACGGCGTCTCTCATAGCCTGAGTCGGTTTGGGACGTTAAACACACATAAACCATAAACCAGATGTTCGCCTGTATATATACTCGCCAATGGCCGACCTTTATGTGGCGCCAGTTTTCAGGAAAAAAAACTTCGAAGCAACCGTTGTCGTATAGCGCTCCGGGCGGTGTAATATGATTTCTGGTTTTAGATAGCTTACATATGCTAGCCAAGTTGGAGACTAGGTTGCGACCAGGGTTCGAACCGACGACATATGCACTTTCAATTGCATGCATTCCTAGACTTTCATATCAATATTGTGATTCTACCATTCGCCGTAGAGCGTTCTTCGTAGTGCCATACGCGCGTGCATGCATGCGTCTGGGTGGTGTGTGTACGGATGTGTGTCGGTGCATCCTGGGACAGCAATGCTTTCGTGTTCCCACGCGTAAGCAGTGTTAAGTGACTCTGCCGAATTTTTTCTTTACTGATCAGAAAGTTAAGCATGAAGAATTCTTTAACTTAAAACACTTGTTTCAGACATAATAGCACATAACTGAATATGTTTATTATCAGTATTGCTTTGAATGTTTGTGTGAGGCGCTCAAATTTAGAGTTTTTTTTTCTTTTTGAGCTATACATAAGCGGTTTTTTCTTTGTCAGGTAACAAAGGACACTATTACCGACACTTTGGCCTGCTGAAGTTAAGCCAAGTTTTTTAACTTTTGGGCGATTAAATTACTTACGCAGACAACCAGCCTGAAATCAGCCAGTTTACCGTGGTAAGGAAAGAGTTAAACGGCTACAAATGTTGCTAAGAACTACCGAAGAAGAGCAGCAAAAGCAAAGATAAGTTCAACATCGGGACTTGTCTAGAGTTGTGTGCAGCCCCCGTCAAAAGTACACAGCCCAAGGGGTTTGCTTCTAAACTGTTCAGCGTGGCTCCCTAGCACACCAAGCACTCCTAACCTTGGGAGGATTGAGGATGCCAAGCTAGCCTAATTCTTGAAACTACGGTCGCTGAGAATCCATGGCGAGGCATACTGCAGGCATCCCAAGCAAAGCCCCTGAGCTGTGTGCTTCTGACAGGGGGTGTACGTCAGTGATAAACGAAAGCAGTTTTTTCACAAGGAAATAAGAAATAGAACTGGACACAGGCAGTATAAAATGCGTACAGTTAACATCCAATCTTGAAGAGTGACAAAGAGGATACCAAGAGCAGGAAAGGCAGTCGAAGCGGCCAGCAGCCACGTCGAATAGAAAGCTTAGGCGGTATTTTGATGGGTACAGCAAAGAAAGAATGTGTGTACAGCCTTGCCAGAAGCCTTTGTCCCATGATGATCACTATGGTGCTTAGGGGGTTAAAAGCCGACAGGTGAGTGCAATGGAGAACTTGAGTTACCGGCGGCACCATTTTTGCTTTGAAAGCAATTTTTTTTTGTTTCTGCAGGTAACCTAGCTGTCCACAAGCATCTCTACGGTGGCGTCTTCTTTGTGGAATCCCTACCAAAGACGGAGACATCCAAGGTTAACCGACCAGCGCTGGCCCGCTCTCTCATTCGAGCCTAAGAGGAAATTACGATCTGAAAGAAAAACTGTACATGCGGCTTATACGGCAGACACATTGCCCTTAATATGACTTGCAACGCTTCTGGATCGAACCAGCCGAAGTTTCAGCCTTAAAATAAAATAATGCGACCTTATACAGAGCAATAAAACCTCACAAACATCCAGTGTATATTGATCTTTGCATCAATGGCTAAGTGACAATTACCAGGAGCGCTGAGCTGGCACGCCTTCAAGAAGTGATCACCTACCACAGCTCAGCGTTGTTTGAAGGGAGCAGTCAGCTCCTCCAGATTAGTCACTGGCTACTAGATAGTCTCGTGGAGTATGAAGTAAGGAGGTTAGGTAGTTTGCTGGGATAGGGTAAGCTAAAACTCTACCCCGCGACAGTCGCATCTGAAGTGCTACTCTTTTTTCTGGTATATATATATATATATATATATATATATATATATATATATATATATATATATATATATATATATATATATATATATATATATATAATGTAACGTGAAGATGTGCACACCAAAAGGGAAAAATATATTTACAGGGAAACAGCTTACAGCCACGCAGCCGAACAACCGGGCACGCGAAGCCCAGCCCAGAAACGCACTTCGTCCTCTTCGCGTTCCAAGCGCGAGCGCACCAAGCACGAGCGTTCCAAGCACAAGCATAACCGTAGCATAACTCCCGGCGGCAAAAGCACCGTCCCGGTGCTAAGTGGATGATGTAGCAGGCGTGTGGTACGGTTTGAGACGGACTACATGAACGACGTCAGTCAAAGGGCTAGTGGACGACGTCGGAGCATGAAGAGGTGTAATCTCGTAGGTCACGTCGGTCACCTGACGGAGAACTCGATAAGGGCCACTGTACTGCCGTAGAAGTTTCTCAGAGAGACCTACACGGCGAGAAGGAGACCAAAGGAGGACGAGTGAGCCCGGCGGATAGTGTACTGGGCGATGCCGGCGGTCGTAAACTGACTTCTGGTAGGTCTGAGATGCGGTGAGCCGGTCTCGGGCGATTTCACGGGCCATAGTTGCTCGGGAGATGGCGTCACGTGCATACTCTGAGGTAGAGGCAGTAGAACTGGGTAGTAATGTATCCAATGGCAGCGCAGGATGCCGACCAAACAGAAGGTAGAAAGGAGAATAGCCGGTGGTATCATGCCGCGACGAATTATAAGCAAATGTTACATAAGGCAAGGCAACGTCCCAATCGCGGTGGTCGGGCGAGACATACATGGATAGCATATCGGACAGAGTCCTGTTGAGGCGCTCGGTAAGCCCGTTCGTCTGGGGATGGTAAGCTGTAGTGAGCTTATGCTGCGTGCCACAGGACCGGAGGATATCGTCCACTACTCGGGACAAAAAGTAGCGGCCGCGGTCCGTCAGCAATTGGTGCGGAGCGCCGTGGTGAAGGATTACGTTCTGCAATAGGAAGTCGGCGACATCGGTTGCGCAACTTGTTGGTAACGCACGCGTGATAGCGTACCGGGTCGCATAGTCGGTCGCGACAGCAATCCAACGGTTGCCGGAGCAGGACGTCGGAAAAGGTCCGAGAAGGTCGAGTCCAACACGGTAGAATGGTTCGAGAGGTACGTAAATAGGCTGTAGAAGGCCAGCAGGCAACGTTGATGGTCTCTTCCTGCGTTGACAGAGGTCCCAGGAGGGAACGTAACGCCGAACAGAGCGGTACAGACCAGGCCAAAAGAAGCGGCGTCGGACCCGATCGTATGTGCGGGAGACGCCGAGGTGGCCTGCGGTCGGTAGGTCGTGTAGTTCCGCTAGGACAGATGAACGGAGACGGTGGGGAACGACTAGCAGGAGCGGAGGTCCGTCAGGACGAAGGTTGCGGCGGTATAGGACGCCATCCTGAATGACGAACAGTTGCAATGAAGGATCTCGGCTGGCACAGTTGAGGCGATCAATGAGAATACGCAAGGAAGAGTCTTGTCGCTGCTCGTCCGCGATGTTAACCAGATCGGAGATAGCGAAGAGGCACGGGCCGAGGTCGTTGTCTCCAGGATCAGGCGGCTCTACAGGGTGCCGAGACAGGCAGTCGGCGTCTTGATGGAGACGCCCTGACTTGTAATGAACAGTGTAAGAATACTCTTGGAGGCGCAACGTCCAACGTCCGAGCCGGCCTGTGGGGTCTTTCAGTGAAGACAGCCAACAAAGGGCGTGGTGATCGGTCACTACGGAGAATGGACGGCCAAACAGGTACGGTCAGAACTTAGCTACAGCCCAAACAAGAGCTAGACACTCGCGCTCTGTAATTGAGTAATTTCGCTCAGCTGTAGAAAGGAGGCGGCTGGCATATGCAATAACGCGTTCTTACCCTTGGTGACGTTGGGCTAGCACGGCGCCAATCCCATAACCGCAGGCGTCTGTGCGAACTTCAGTCGGAGCCGACGGATCAAAATGGGCCAGAATAGGTGGGGAGGTGAGTAAGTCGACTAGCGAAGAAAAGGCCTCCTCTTGGGCAGGGCCCCAGGTAAAAGGGGTGTCTTTCTTTAGAAGGTCGGTCAGGGGGCGAGCGGTGCCGGCAAAATTTTTGATGAAACGGCGGAAGTACGAGCAGAGGCCGACGAAGCTGCGCACATCCGTAGACGACTGGGGAATAGGGAAGTCCTTGACGGCTTTAACTTTAACAGGATCCGGGCGGACACCAGAAGCGTCGACAAGATGTCCGAGAATGGTGAGTTGGCGGCGACCGAATTGACATTTCGACGAATTGAGCTGTAGCCCGGCTCTACGGAAGACAGAAAGAATGCTCGCCAGTCTTTCGAGGTGCGTGGTAAACGTGGGCGAAAAAACCACAACATCGTGGAGGTAACATAGACATGTGGACCATTTAAAGCCGCGAAGCAAGGAGTCCATCATTCTTTCGAAGGTAGCTGGCGCATTACAGAGACCGAACGGCATAACTTTAAACTGATATAAGCCGTCCGGTGTGACGAATGCCGTCTTTTCGCGGTCATTGTCATCAACAGAGATTTGCCAATACCCGGACCGAAGGTCAATTGAAGAGAAAAATTTGGCTCCGTGAAGGCAGTCCAAAGCATCGTCTATTCTTGGGAGTGGATAGACGTCTTTTTTTGTTATGTTGTTTAGGTGCCGGTAATCAACACAAAAGCGCCAGCTGCCGTCCTTCTTTTTAACCAGCACAACTGGTGAGGCCCAAGGGCTCGACGAGGGCTCTATGATGTCTTTACTGAGCATCTTGTCCACCTCTTGCTGTATGATGGTGCGTTCTATACTGGACACTCTGTAGGGTCGTCTGTGAATAGGAGCAGCGTCACCGGTGTTGATGCGATGCGTGACCACAGATGTTCGAGCCAAAGGGCGGTCATCGAAGTCAAAGATGTCGCGAAAAGACGACAGAAGATACCGAAGGTCGTGAGCTTGCCCTGGTAAGAGGTCAGCAGCAATCATTTTTGCATATTCATCAGGTGGTGGGACGTCAGAGTCGCGGCAGTTCGACGAGGGTGGGACGCTTCTCACCGCCGATACGACGCATTCGGCAGCAGGGCACAGCGTGGCGAGCGACATACCTTGTGGGAGCGGCTGAACGTAAG
The DNA here is from genome assembly GCF_052857255.1 of Amblyomma americanum. Classification (NCBI taxonomy): domain Eukaryota; kingdom Metazoa; phylum Arthropoda; class Arachnida; order Ixodida; family Ixodidae; genus Amblyomma; species Amblyomma americanum. The sequence goes on from NC_135500.1 coordinate 51,438,336, forward strand.
AGGCAAAGTTGAGAACCGGAAGGGACGCTTGATTTGCCGACATGGTGACAACTGTATGCGCAAGGGCAACACTGCGTGTAAAGGGCACATCAGGAACCGGAGTAATGATGTAGTCACCATCGGGAACTGGCGGGACAGAGGAGAAACGGACATAAGTGGCGGCATCGGGGTCCAGGCGGACAAAGTCGGCGGTGCACAGTCGGTGAACAATTGGATCCGGTGGCTCTGAAGGAACAGGTAGAGCGAGTTGAACGATGCTTGTGGCGCAATCTATAAGGGCGGAATGGTCGGTGAGAAAGTCAAGGCCGAGAATGATGTCATGAGGGCAGTGTTCGAGGACAGTGAAGAGCACAGAAGTATGGCGGCCGGCTATTGAAACACGAGCAGTACACATTCCGACGACAATAGACATACCGCCATCTGCAACACGGACCACAGTTGAGGGGGCAGGAGTGAGCACTTTCCTTAGGCGACGGCGAAGACGAGCATTCATGACTGAGACGTGCGCTCCAGTGTCGATCAGAGCGGTAACAGGGACCCCGTCCACGTCGACGTTAAGGATGTTCCGATGAGCATGAAGAGTTAAAGGAGGGTTTTCTGGTCGGGTCGTCAGAGCAGCATCACCCCCAGACGCTGCAGCCATCAGTTTTCCGACCGGGAGCGGGCATATGGGGCCGGCGACGAAGGGCGGCGAGGTCGGGGGGATGGAGATCGACGGCGCTGAGGTGACGACGAACGGTTGGTAAGCGGGGTCTGAGCGTGGTGGCCAGAAGAGGTCGTTTCCGAGGGCGAGGGAGAGCGGCGGGAATATGCAGAACCCGGCGGGTAGCGGCTGTAGGTCGAGGACGGACGGCTTCGGCAGTGTCGAGATATGTGGCCAACTCGGGAGCAGTTAAAGCAGATGGGCCTGTCATCAGGTGTTCTCCATTCATCTGGATTGCGGCTGCGTCGAGGGTAGTATGCACGTTCAGAACCGAGCTCCGGGGACATGCGGCGAGCATATGGGGCACTAACTGAGCAAACAGGTTGAATCCCAAGATTGGCAAATTCTTTGCGAACGACAGCCTGTATAAGGGATACTGCTGGAGTACTGTCTGTTGCGGGTGGATGAAACGCAACGGGGGACATTGCCTCTACTTCTTGGCGCACAAGTCGTGTCAGGCTCTCAGATGTCGGCAGACGGCTCGGTGGAGTCGAGTCTACACAGGACGACGTCGCAGTCGTATTCGGCAACCGCGTGAACTGCGGAGAAATTCGGCGGCTCTTCGCTTGTTCGAGCCGGCGGCATTCCTTGATGATTGCGTCAACCGTTCCGCAGTCCTTGTATACAAGAAGGTTAAAGGCGTCATCTGCGATGCCTTTGAGCACGTGACCTACTTTGTCGCACTCTGACATAGTGGCGTCGACTTTCATGCAGAGAGCTAATATGTCCTGAATGCATGATACATAGGACTCTGTGGACGTTTGTGCACGGCATGCGAGCTCCTTCTTCGCAGCGAGCTGACGCCCGAATGGCTTACCAAACAGGTCACAAAGCTTGCGCTTGCAGAGATCCCAGCTGGTGAGTTCATCCTCGTGGGTCTCGAACCATACCCTGGCAGTGCCCGTCAGGTAGAAGATGACGTTGGCCAACTTTAGGGTCGGGTCCCACCTGTTGTGTGTGCTCACGCTCTCGTACATTGCGAGCCAGTCCTCCACGTCGACGCCGTCCGTTCCGTTGAAGGTCCCAGGATCTCTCGGATGGGCAATGATGAACGCCGGGTTGGCGGACGCCGACGGAGCGGCCCCTTCGCTGGTCATGGTTGAAGAGCCGGCGAGCTGACGACCGCTGCGGAGTTCCGTGCTTGCTGTGGCTGTACCCAGCACCTCCACCAATAATGTAACGTGAAGATGTGCACACCAAAAGGGAAAAATATATTTACAGGGAAACAGCTTACAGCCACGCAGCCGAACAACCGGGCACGCGAAGCCCAGCCCAGAAACGCACTTCGTCCTCTTCGCGTTCCAAGCGCGAGCGCACCAAGCACGAGCGTTCCAAGCACAAGCACAACCCTAGCAATATATATATATATATATATATATATATATATATATATATATATATATATATATATATATATATATATATATATATATATATATATATATATATATATATTTATGTGTGTACCTAAACGCGAAAGGAAAAGATACGAAATCAATCTATTTACGGCCAGTATTCCAATATTGGCCGTCCTTCATCAAAAATATGCATAAACTTAGAATAACCTAACCATTTCTTTTCTCTAAACATAACATCCTTCCAGGTATAAAAGTATACAATTTAAGCCTAATGCATTATATTTACAAAAAACAGTTGTATACTGAAGAAATATGCCTTACTTCCTCGAAATATGAAATTAGAAATCCTAAAAGAAAGATTAAAAAACTTAGAACTAACTATGGCAAACAGGGTATGGACTACCAAGTAACCAAAATACTTATCCTACACGAATCTGATATTGACTTCAGCCAGCCAATCAGAGCTTTTAAAAGAACATATCAAGAATTATTGTTCTCCTCAAAAATATCTTTAGAGCCATGAATGAACTGCAAGAATCCATAAACCTCTGTACATGGCTATCATGTAGTCTGTAGCTGTTATTTTTTTTGCACCACACAATATAAGGCTCAATTATACCGGATGGTATTATTAGAAACTCTCATTAACATACTTTTTTTATTTCCTTGATTTCTGACAGCTGTTACTTTCGGCTGCACATGAATGTATATGTACCTTTTTTTCCTTAACAAAATCCCCTAAGTGTACTTGTGTTGTATTGCTCTATTGTATTGTTTAACTGCTGTACTCGTGTTGTATTTGATAGTGCGGGAATATGTTTGTGCTATTGTAAACGCGTGACTGTTTTATGTAAAGAAAATGTGATTCTGCTGCTGTAGGCTGTACACATTTGGGGGCTAAGGCCTCGTCAGGCTTCCGAGCCTTTAGCCTAACGCCACCCGCAGGGATTAATTGTATTACTTCCTGCAAATAAAGTTACTTACTTACTTACTTACTTACTTACATAATGAGGACACAGAGCTCGAACAATAATCGTGATAAATGACAGGATGCTGTCAACATCGGATGCCTCCCAGAAGTCTAGCGCCGCTGAATACTCTAAATAACAACACTAACCACTAGCTAGCTTACATAAAGTCTTCCTCTCTTGAGCAAAGGGCACGAAAACAGGAGAGCGCTGATGCCATCGAAGTGAGGGCGACGTTAATTCTCCCAGATTACATCCTTTCTGGAAGTGGATGCTTGCAATGAATTTATCAACAAGGATTATGACTTGTCTACATAAAGTCTTTGCTTCGGTTCCACATCTGATAATGCACTATCGTCCGACAAAATAACCACTGTCATCACTTCGGCTATGCTTCTTTCTATAAGGAATCAGGCATCGACTTTATGCATTTGATATTTACTTGTTCACTCTATTAAGCCCCCCAAGGGCCTTTATGGTTGACGGTGTTACTCGGGGGTGATGTCAATACAGTACAATGGAATCAGAAAGCCTTTAGGACAACATGAATCAAATGGCAAACATAAAATAAACATTTTTTTACATTTCGTGAATGAAAAAAAGCACACAAACATATGAACACGTAACTGAAAAAATTAACACCTCAAACTGTTAGTGAATGTAGCCCTAGAAAGTATTAGAGCCATTTAATTTATTCGTTAGGTTCAAAAATACTGCCATGAGGTTCCGTTGTTTTTTTCTGAACTATTAAGCATAGTATACCAGTTTGGTGCGACCGATTTCTCGAATAATTAAAAAAAATCAGTGCATGAAACTCACAATTTCTTTTAGTTTATTAGTGCATTACAAGCGGCAAAGCGATGGAAAAGAAATATAGCGCCCGCACTGCGTGATGGAGGTTAAAATTCCTGTGCTGCCTAAATTGAACGCCCCGCCGCGGTGGCTCAGTGGTTAGCGCGCTCGACTACTGATCTGGAGTTCCCGGGTTCGAACCCTACCGCGGCGGCTGCGTTTTTATGGAGGAAAAACGCTAAGGCGCCCGTGTGCTGTGCGATGTCAGTGCATGTTAAAGATCCCCAGGTGATCGAAATTATTCCGGAGCCCTCCACTACGGCACCTCTTCTTCCTTTCTTCTTTCACTCCCTCCTTTATCCCTTCCCTTACGGCGCGGTTCAGGTGTCCAACGATATATGAGACAGATACCGCGCCATTTCCTTTCCCCCCAAAACCAATTATTATTATTAAACTAAATTGAACTGCAGTAAAAAAAATCCGAACGTCGATGGAAATTATGAGACAGCCCTCCGGTGCGTCGGTAACGCCAATGAAACCAGATAGACGTACACTATTTCAACAATCTTTTCTTCAATAATCATACGCGATGGAAAAGTGATTGCAACACCGATAACCATGCACATTCTCCTGAAAATCCCCTCGCATACCTAGCCTAGGGCTTACAAAAAAAGCCCACATAATAGTGTGTTTGTTGTGGGAAGAGAATAAATAAAATTAAAGGGGAGATTTAAGCACCGCCTAAAGAGTATGACGCGATAGCGTTAGTGGTCATAAATGTGGAATTGGTCCCCCTCAACTTTACATTCGCATGTCCCTGGGAGTCATCATACCACTCCTTGCGCAATGGTGTGCCACTGCCCTGCGGTGGCAGGTGCTTCCACCGGTGGGGCTGGTGCGACCCATGTTGCTCTTGCTGAGCATCCGAGCATTAATTTAAGCGCCACCTGCCAAGCTGATTTGTTCACTCACAATCTGGAGGGCAGGTTGTGATGCCGCCACAAGGTCGCGTGAACTAAGCTGCCCACATAGGTTGCTTCTCCGGGAAAGGCCGCCTGGGCCAGCCTATTTATAGTACACAACGCCGACGACGACGCCAGATTTTCTGCACAATAGGAGCTTTAACTCTTTCGCGTTAAAATAGAACGCAGAAACAGTAGCTGCTACTTGCCTTACTGACATCGGTATTGAGAGTCGCTTAAATAAAGGTGCTCTCGCAGGAGCCCACACAGCGGCGCTGTACGAGCACCTCGACACGAATGTCCGCAGCGCAGCCGGGACGCGTCGGTCCAGATATGAATATTGCTAACAGGAGAGTGGAAGCTCGAGTACCTCTTCCTGTCGCTGTGCAATCACGCTGAGCAGGCGTCAGCACAAGCCGCCGTCATCCCCGCCCACACATATGTGCTCGTCTAGCTCCCCTTCATCACATTTTGGCAGCGGGTGCAGCGCGCTCAATACCTCTACTATCCTTTGCTCCCAGAGGCAATGGTTTCTGCGTAGACTGCGCGGGTTCCGCAGGTCGTATGCGATTTGTAGGCGCGGTTCCGTCCCGTCGATCATATCTTCGTACTACATCCAGCCTACAACCAGCCATGATGGCCAGATCATTGAAAGCTTCTATGAAGACGTAGAATCGGCAATAAACAAGGTTAAATCACAGTACACGGTACTGATGGGCGGCCTTTACGCGAAGGTTGGAAAGAAGCAGGCTGGCGATCAGGCGGTAGGCGAATACGGGATAAGTTCTAGGAATAGCAGGGGAGAGTTAGTAGAGTCCGCAGATAGAAATAATTTACTGGTCGTATATAACTCCTTCCGCAAACGGCAGAACAGGAAGTGGGCCTGGAAGAGCCCCATTGGTGAGACTAAGAACGAAATAGACTTCATACTATGGTCTCACCCTGGCATTGTGCAAGATGTGGAGGTCACCGGAAAGGTGCGGTGTAGCGACCACAAAACGGTAAGGTCTCGAACTAGCATAGATTTGAAGAGGGAACGGAAGAAACAAGTGAACCGGAAGCCCATTGACGAGTTTTTTATTTATTTATTTATTTATTTTTTTTCCTCAAAGGTCCCTTTCGGGACATTACATGAGGGGTGGGGATAACACTGCAAAAAAAAATGGACAAAAATTATGTTGATGAATAGGCTTCCTCGATAGTGGTCTTGAACAGTCGATGATTCATGATGGTGGCCACTTCGGCGGAGAGGTTATTCCAGTCACGGGCAGTTTTTAAGAAAAATGATTGCTGGAATGTTGTGGTATGTGCACGTTCAGGGTAAACAGCGTTCGGGTGGTTAAGGCGGGAAATGCGATGCACACGTGGAATTAATCGGTTGGCTTCTGGAAAGTTGTGAAAGAACTTATGAAATAAGCAGAGACGTGCTGCGTTCCGACGGGTGACTAGCGTAGGCAACTGCAATCATGATTTCAGACCTGAGATGCTGGTATGATAGGAGTAGACAGATGAGATGAACCTGGCGGCACGATTCTGAACTGACTCAATGGTATTAATTAGGTTAATCTGATGGGGATCCCAGACAGAATGAGCATATTCAAGTTTAGGTCTGACGAAAGTCTTGTAAGCGAGGGATTTGAGAGAACTTGGTGCTAGAGCAAGGTTGCGCCGAAGATATCCAAGGACACTGTTTGCAGAGTTAGTTATGTTGGTGACATGGAGAGTCCAAGTTAGATCATGAGAGATATGGACGCCTAAGTATTTGTAATGATTGACCGAAGAAATTGGGCAGTTATTAATAGTGTACACTGGCGCGATGAAGTTGGGGCGACGGTGAAAAGAAATCAGTGAGGTCTTTGAAACATTAAGAGACATGAGCCACGTGTCACACCAATGTTGCACTTGTGAAAGGTCTTCTTGAAGAGCGACGATATCTGAAGAATTTGTTATGGGGCGATATACGACACAATCATCAGCAAACAGTCGGACGTTTGAAGAAAGACTAAGTGGAAGATCATTAATATATATTAGGAAAAGAAGGGGACCTAGTACACTTCCCTGTGGGACGCCAGACTTCACGGGTGAAAGTGATGATGAGTGACAATTAGCATAGACGAACTGATGACGGTCGGTTAAGAAGGCACGAATCCAATTAACGATGAAGGGGTGCAGATTCAGACGGGAGAGTTTGTGTATTAAGCGGCCATGAGAAACTTTATCGAACGCCTTTTCGAAATCAAGGAACACAGCGTCACATTGAATATTACGGTCCAAGTTCGAGTGTAAATTGTGTAGGAAAAGGGCAAACTGTGTCTCACATGAGCGGCCTTTAAGGAATTCGTGTTGATTAGGATGGAAGAAATTTACAGAACTTAGAAAGGCAGCAACATGTGAGTACAAAATATGTTCCATGATTTTGCAGCAAACGCAGGCGAGTGAAATCGGGCTATAATTTAACGGGGATGAACGGTGACCTTTCTTGAACACTGGAATGATTTTGCCGATCCGCCAGTCACGTGGTAAAGATCCTGATGATAGAGATTGCTGAAAAATGAGTGACAAGATCATACTGCTAATATCTTTAGTATTCTTGAGAACTTTAGAATTTATGCCGTCAATACCAGAGGACGAAGTATTGGTTAGCGAGTCAATAATTTTGGCAATACCCTGAGGTTCAAATCATATGTTTTCCATGAGTGGATGGCCCAAAAATGGGATATCTGGAAGGTTATCGGCAGGTTCACTAGTGAAAACAGAAGAAAACGCACAGTTAAGGACACTCGCCACATCAGATTCATAAATGGGAAATCCGGAATTATCACAGAGGGTAATGACAGAAGGTTCATGAGGCATAATGGTTTACCAAAATCGCTTGGGGTTATTTTGTAGCATTGATGGTAAAGTGTTTGAGAAGAAGGTACGTTTTGCCTGTGCTATTTGCGTGTTGTAGTGTTTTTCGGCGCTGTTATATTTCGTCCATGCTAGGGGAGAGTTAATGAGCTTAGCCTTTCGAAATAAGCGTTTTTTCTTGTTATTTAGTCGTTTAACGATACGTTAAACCATGGCGAACCAGCCCGCTCGGTTATGTCTATGGTTGGTATATGTAGTTTTAAGAGACGCTGAAATTCCGATTTGAAAAGCATCCAGTTTGATTCGACGGAGCGAGAAGGAAACCCAGGTGTAAACTTATCTAAGAAGGTTGTTAAGTCGCGATTTTTTGCCTACGTAATTGCCTTTATTGTAAAGTGTAATCGTCTTTTTAATTTTTTTGTGATTAATCATGCTGCAAGAGAAAGTAGTGTGAACTGCCAAATGGTCGCTCAGGCCATGCATACAAGTTATAGAGGAAAAATTCTCTGGATGAGTCGTTAGAACAAGGTCCAAAATGTTGGCGGAGTGATCTGTTACACGCGTAGTAGTGGTAACTAACTGTATTAAACCGAACGTAAGGCACGTGTTTAGGAATTCGCTTGGTAGTGTACAGTTGGTTAGCATGGACGCTGTATCAGACCAGTTTATTGACGGAAAGTTGAAGTCCCCAAAAAGCATGGTGGGCGTGTTTTGGTGTGTGGTGATAATTGTGCTCAGTGCGTCATGAAAGAGAGGTACGAAGGAACTATCATAACTGGGCGGACGGTAGCAGACGCCAATAATGACGTTTGGAAAACTTATCGGTAAGAGGGAAAGTATAGGAATTCGGGATATCGGTGCAGAACACATTTTCAGCTTTAAGTGAGGAAGAGGATCGTAATGTTCAAGCAATCAAAACCTCATTGCTATCATTACGGAGTGCGCCGTAGAAGTAGGTGGTAGGATGGTTCGACAAGATAGCGGTAAGCTATCTCAGGAGACGAAAGATCTGATTATGAAACGTCAACCCATGAGGGCGTCTAGTCCTAGAGGCAAAATAGAACTAGAAGAGCTATGAAAGTTAATAAATAAGCGCAAGAACAGGGGTCGTAGACGGCATAAGGAAGTTTAATATAGAGAGCATGCTCTAAAGAACGAGGGTAGCCTAAAAGCGGCGAAGAGTAAATTATGCATAGGCAATAAACCAGATGTATGCGCTAGAGACAAGGAGGGCAATCACATCAGAAATATGGATAAGATAGTAAAGTAGCCGAAGACTTCTACAGAAATCTATACAGTAGGCAATGTAATCAGAATGTCAATGAGGGAGACAGTAGCGAAAAACAACGCGTCATTCCGCCAATAACGAAAGACGGAATAACGGAAGCCTTTAGAGCGATGCAAAGGGGAAACCCAGCTCGTGAGGATCAGGTAACAGCAGATGTATTGAAGGACGCAGAGGAGATTGCCCTAGAAAAACTGGATAGCCAGCCTGTATAGCCAGCCAGTAACGCATTGCCTTATGACCTCAACCGTACCAGAAGCTTTTAAGAACGCTAATATTATCTTAATTCATAAGAAAGGAGACGCCAAGGAATTAAAAAACCACAGGTTGATCACCTTACTGTCCGTTGTCTACAAGGTATTTACTAAGGTAATCGCTAACAGATTCAAGGCCACCTTATACTTCAATCAGCCAAATGATCAGGCAGGCTGTCGTAAAGAATATTCCACTATAGATAATATTCACACGATTTACTAGTTGACAAAGAAATGTGTAGAACATAACCAGGACCTATATATAGCCTTCATTGATTACAAGAAAGCATTTGAATAAGTGGAAACCTCGGCAGTCATGCAGGTATTGCGGAATCGGGGTGTAGAAGATCCTTATGCGAAAATGCTGGATGTCTATAGCAAGTGCACAGCTACCACAGTCCTCCATAAAGTCAGCAATAAAACTCTTATAAGGTAGAGCTTACGGATGGAAGGTGTATTTTTCACACAACATTCACTCCAGCGGTACCTGACCGCCACCTGCCCTGAAGTTGTGCTGCAAACGAACAGCGTCGCCGCGAGGACGAGAGACAAGAGAATATCTGCTCAGGAAGAGAATTTTTTTTTGAGCCGCCGCGGTGGAAGAGTGGTTATGGCGCTCGGCTGCTGGCTCGAAAGACGCGGGTTCGATCCCGGCCGCGGCGGTCGAATTTCGATGGAGGCGAAATTCTAGAAGCCCGTGTACTGTGCGATGTCACTGCACGTTAAAGAACCCTAGGTGGTCGAAATTTCTGGAGCCCATCACAACGGCGTCTCTCACTGTCACATATATTAAGGAGCCAAAATTAAATTTGAAAGGGAAAAGGTGTGAAGAAGACGGCGCGAATAAACCGAAGAATAAAGAGGAAGAAGAAGCATTCGGTGAGATGGAGAGAGATGATTGGTGGAGAAGCATTCGGTGAGGTGGAGAGAGATGATTGATGTAGAAGAGAAGACGACAAGGCTTACGTGGATTAATATCGAGGCTATAAAAGGGGGAGTGAGAGTGAGGCACTGGGGGGAACAGCAGAGAAGCGGAGGCTCCGGCAGGTCAGGGACACATCGGCTGGAAGAGAGCGACGCCGGCTACTGCTCCGGTGAGCTCGCGTTCTACAACATAGCATCGTGGACTTCCTGCCGTGCCTGAGGCCGTTTCGGGGAGTCAACAGAGGACGCTACCACCTGCTACGGCCAGGGGTGTCTCCAGCGCTGTTGCCACCCATCCTGGCGGCGCCCCAAACGCCAATGACACCGGCATCACCTCCACGGGAGCTTGTACGACGCAGCCAGCGACGCCAGCCCAAGCGCGTCGAACGCCGCCAGCGACGCCAGCCCAAGCACGGCGAACGCCGACTCGACGCCGCCTACTGGATCTATACAATGCCGCAGCCACACCGAAGCAACCGTGAGCACGAACGCCGATCGCTAATAGTAGAACACTAGTAGTAGACGCTAGTAGCAGTGTGCCCGGGTCGTGTGTATTTATTGTCTTTGTGTTTTGTGTTAGTTTTGTTAGTTTTGTGTTCTAGTGTGTGTGCCACGTAGGGTATATAAAATGTGCGTTTGTGTGGGTACACCCATCGCCTAGTCCATTCTTTCGGTCCGACTGTTCTCCGGGGAGATCCGTGACAAAGATAAGTGGCGAGCCTGCCAGGATTCATTTACTTTTTTCTTTTAGCTTTGTCTCGGATCTTTCCGATCTCTCTACGGCAGAAAGGATGGATTTGGCAAGAACGTTAGAACTGTGGCTCAAGCTAGCGTTAAGCAAGGAAGAGTCGATGCATCTCTGTGAAGAGGGGGGAAAGAGGCAGAGAGAGGAAAGGGCGCAAGCACGCGCAGACGCTCGAGAGGCAAGAGAGCAAGACGAGAAAAGAGCTCGTGATGCAGAAGAGCGCGAGGCGAAAAGAGCTCGCGAGGCAGAAGAGCGAGAAGCTAGAAGAGCCCGCAAGGCAGAAGAACAGGAGAAAAGAAGGATAGAACGGGAGAAGGAGTTTATTTTGTGGAAACAAGCGCATGTCGCTGGAGGATATGTGGAGATCACCGACAATGATCAGCGTTCCTTAGCGGGTACAGAATCTCTTAGACCGGCCAGAGTTTGTCCAAGAAAGCTGATGGCTCCTTTCGATGACAAGATAGATGATTTGGATGCATATCTGCAACGATTCGAGCGGATAGCTTTGGGGCAAGGCTGGGAGCGCAGTGAATGGGCCACGGCATTGAGCATGTGCTTAGTCGGAGAGGCGCTGAATGTTTTTGGAAGGATGGCTGCTGCTGATTCCATGGACTACGAGAAAGTCAAAAAGGCACCCCTCCAAAGGTTCAGACTTACGGCAGAGGGTTTTCGTGAGAGATTTCGCACCGCGAAACCTGAGGATTCGGAAACCGCGAAGCAGTTTTCCTGCAGGCTGACCAACTATTTTGATAGGTGGCTGGATATGTCAAACGCAAAAAAGAGTTTTGAAGGGGTGCGTGACAAGCTGGTCACAGAGCAATTTTTAGCGTGCTGCAGCTCAAAGCTAGCGCTATTCCTGAAAGAAAGTTGTGTTCATTGGAAGAGTTCGCAAACACTGCAGACCAATTCCTCGAGGCTCAAGGGCTAAGAAATTTGAGTAAGGCAAATCAGGAAACCCAAAAGACCCTAGAGACAGATGCGGCAAAACCAAGAGTATATGGCGGTGCATCTAAGGCGCCAGTAAGGTGTTTTCTGTGCGGCAAGGTGGGACACTGTGCAGCTGACTGTCGGACTAGTAGCGCTGCCCAAAAAACACAGAATGTGTGTCAAGGTTGTAAGAGGAGGGGTCATACTCTGGATGAGTGCCGATACAGAACGCAGGACCGAGATGCATGCGTTCTCGACTCAAGGGTAGAACTTGTCACGCCATCCGAAGTTCCTCAGCTGAAAGGAGAGCAAACGCCGCTGGAAAATGAGGCAGTGAGTGGAACACCCAAGTCGAAAGCAGCAATGCCAGTGGCGGTTGGGCAAATAGGGTACCGTCCTATATCGGTGCTTAGAGACAGCGGAGCTAACACAGTCTTGGTTCGTAGAAGCCTGGTGAAGGACGAGGATCTTACAGCGGAAGCGTCGGTCGTCACTCTGGTAGATAGCACAGTGAGGTACCTTCCTGAAGCAAGGATTCTTGTGTACACGCCATATTATACTGGACAGGTAGCGGCAAAATGCGTAGACCAACCCATTTACGATCTCAATCTTAGGAAACATTACGGGTGCAAGAAGTGTCGAAGACCCCGATCCCGAGTGGAGGATGCTCGACGGTGAAGAACATCCAAAGAAGGATGGATTTTTATGGTTTTTTTGGCGCAAGGGCATCGATGGCCAAAGAGCGCCATGGCACAAGGTATTTTTCAAATTCTCAAGTTGGGGTCGAAGGCCCATTTCCCAAGCATTTCACCCTAAATAAGCCGAGCACCAGACCAGGGGAAAGCTTGTACCCATTGTATCACCGGTGGGTACCCGGCGGCACTGGGGATCGAACCCCGCACCTCCCGCATGCGAGGCGGATGCTCAACCACTTGGCCACCGCTGCGGTGATCCAAAGAAGGAAAGGCCCGCGACAGCTCAGACGGGTGCAGTCAGTTTCTCGTCGGCAGTGGAGACAAGAGCTCAAGCGACAGCCCGAGCAACGCAGCGTCCGCTCTCTACTCCGATTACGATGTGCCTGAGCGTAACACCGGGTGAAATTGCAATTAGACAAAAAGAAGACCCGAGCTTGAAGGCTTGCTTCGAAAGAGTCGGGGAAAAGGTGAAAAGAAAGAAGAGTCGGACGTCATTCGAGTATCAATTGGTGAATGGACTTTTGCACAGGGAATGCATATTTAGTTCAGGAAGGCGGGTCCAACAGCTGGTGTTACCGAGAGATATGCGAGAGACCGTGCTATGCTTAGGACATGACGCCATTATGGCCGGACTCGAGGGTGTTCAAAAAACGGTGTCTAGGATCACCGAGGAGTTCCTTTGGCCGGGTGTCGAGAGTAACGTTAAGCGCTTTGTTGGCTCATGTGATGTGTGCCAGCACACAGTTCCGAAGGAAAAAGTTGGTCCTGTACTTCTGGGCAAGATGCCAGCCATCGACCTACCATTTCAGCGAGTGGCGATTGACATTGTGGGGCCAATCTCTCCAGTATCCGCCAAAGGCAATAGATATGTGCTTACTCTAGTTCACGTGGCGACTCGTTATCCTGACGCTATTCCACTGAGAATTATTGACAGTATAAAAGTGGCGGAGGATCTAGTGGAAATGTTTTCGCGTTATGGGTTCCCGAGGGAAGTTTTAAGTGACCGTGCTCGAACTTCACATCGGAACTAATGAAGGAGGTTAACCGCCTTTTGTCAGTGAGGCAGTTACTGACGACGCCTTACCATCCCATGTGTAATGGGCTTGTAGAGCGGTTAAACGGCACCCTCAAAAATATTATCAAGAAAATATGCCTGGAGAGACCTACTGATTGGTATAGATATATCCCAGCTCTTTTGTTCGCTTACCGCGGAGTACCACAAACGCGTCTTGGTTTCTCGCCCTTCGAGATGTTGTATGGTAGAACCGTTAGAAGTCCACTTGCAATACTCAAGGAGCCGTTGGCTAATAAAGAGATGGCATCAGATCTCAAGACAACATAAACGTACCTTCTTGAGTTGCGGCACAGGCTGAAGGAAACATTCCGGCTTGCACATCAAAGCCTGGAAAAGGCGCGGGAACGCCATATGGGATATTATGAAAAGAAAGCCATTCACAGGAATCTGAATCCGGGCGACAGGGTTCTCGTTCTGCTACCCACGGATCATAAGTTACTGGTGCAATAGAAGGGTCCGTATCTTGTGACGCGGAAGAAACAGGATAGGGAGTATGAATTATTGATAGATGACACTAAGGAGGTTTCCATGTAAAGATGTTCAAGTACGAAGAAATGGGTCCCGTACGGTATGCCCCCAACGTAGCATCTGCTGTAGTGGCCGAGGAGACAGGTGATGCTGCCGAGGTGCCCACGTTCAGTGGGAAGAAAAGTGCAGGAGGGGATGAGGTACTAATGAAGCCCAATCAATGTAAATCAAAACAGACGATCACAGCTCTACTCCAAATCAAGGAGGAGACGATTTCGGATGGGCCAGGCAAAACGGAGGTCATATGTTGCAAATTAAACTTGTATACAGATAAAGCTAACTTAACAGCTCTAGGTGTATCTGGGATGTATCTTGTTGTTGCTGCTGTGCTAATGTATCTCTGGGACTTGTCTTGTAGTTGCTGCTGTTGTTGGTGTTATGTGATTATACAAGGAGTGTGTTGTGGACACCAATAAGTTTATTAAGGACTCTGTACGGACAACGGCAGTGGTGTGTTAGTGTTCTGAAAACGCAGCTTGGTGTGCTAGATTAGTGGCGTGCTCATGGTGTGAGCTGGACATTGCCGTGTGTTGTGTGCTGGGTCCAATATCGCTACAGAAGATAGTCGGTTGGCTGGATGGCTTGAAGATGAGTATGACAGGAGCAGTTTTTCATGGAAAATCTCTTGAGAGAGGGGGCCGTTGTCACATATATTAAGGGGCCTAAATCAAAATTTTAAAGGAAAGATGGAAAGAAGACAACGTGGATTAACCGAAGATCAAAGAAGTGTAATTCAATAATGGCTGCATTTGGGCGAGTTGGTTTTCCATTCTGAACGTAAAAGCGCAAAAACACAAGGACACAGACTAAGGCAGACAACACGAGCGCTTACTTCCAACTGATTTTATTTCATGCAAGAAGCGAAATTTATACTCTTGATAAGTGTCTGCACATGCTTACAGGGCAATTACCGCAGAGTTATGACTGATACCAGTTATCATGTAACACATATGAAAGATGTCAGATATGCCATCTCTTTTTGTGACAGCAGAATTGATGGCGCACTTATGCAATCATCCCCAGCTCGCGCTATCTCCAAAGCTTCAACAATTTCTCGGGTAATTTGGCATTTGTGCGCGTAAAGGACTTTGCACTTGTGAAAGAGAGGACGACAACCCTCTTTACTTTTTCTTTTGCACTTTAAACAATGAATGCTCATGTGCCCCCCTTTTTTGTTGTTCACAACGTAGTCGTGCTCGCTCAACCGCTCGTTCAGGCATCGTCCCGTTTGGCCTATATAGTATTTTCCACATGATAAGGGCACTTTATAAACAACACCTTCTTTGCATCTCACAAACGGCTTTTGATGCCTGATTATGCAACCAGTTTTTCTTTGGTTTCCTGAAGTACTTTGCTTACATAATGACATCAGCTTATTTGGGGCAGAGAACACCACGTCAACGTTTGCCCTGTTACCAATTTTTTTGAGGTTGTGTGAAATCTTATGTTTATAAGGAATGACTGCAAATTTCTTATTGGCTTTTGTCTCTTCCGGCTCGTCCTGGCACTTGGCTTCCCATTTTTTCTTTTTGACAAGTCCTTCCGCCACAGAAACCAGCAGGTGTAACGGATAACCCACATCTTGCAATTTGTTGGACTGCAGGAGAAGGCTTTCTTCGATTGCATGTTCACAAGACTTCTTTGTACAGTTAAGAAACCCCAAACGAGCTATGTTTCTTTTTATAAGCTTTGAGTGCGCGGAACTGAAGGGTAAGGGCATTTTTCTATCCCTGGGATGATAAATCCAGCAAGTGTGGTCTTCTAGAAAGGTTAACCTGATATCGAGAAAGCGTATGCTACTGTTCTCTGGCATTTCATGCGTGACTACAAGAGGAGATAGGCTACACTTGAAATGATCTAAAACCTTTTCTACCGCCTCATTGAGGGTGATTGCAGTGGTGTCTAAGAAGATTAAAAAATCGTTGACAAAACGAAAAACTTTTAACACCCCTACGTCTTCAAGGCAGGCTAAAAGCCTTCTGTCACATTCAGCTAAAAACAGGTCACTTAACAAAGGAGCTACGCTGGACCCAATACATATTCCTTGTTTCTGCAAAAACAGATCGTCGGCCCACTTTACAAAGGTAGAATTGAGATATGTACTTAATAGCTCCAAAAAACCCCCAACACTCACTCCCACTGAATTCTGGAAAGCAATGGGGCCAGCGTTCTCAATACATCTTTCAACGCACTGCATTAATCCGTTTTTCGGCAAAGAATAGTAAAGGTCTTTGACATCGACCGAGAAGGCAAACATGTTCTTTCCATCGCTTTGCTTTAGAAAATCAATTACATTTCCTGAATTTTTTATCATGAAAGGGTCATCGACAACTAGCTGTTTTAGACATTTCTGTAGAAAGTCAGAGACTGGTTTTTGCCAGGTGCGCGCTTCCGAAACGATAATTCTTATGGGACATTCCATTCTGTGTGTCTTAGCGGAAAAGAACATGTTAAGACTTAGATAACTGGCCTTTTCTACGGACTGAGCTAAGCGGGTTAAATTCAAGGAGATGCACAACTTTTTTGCTTTCAATCTTACTTTTGACAAATTTATACCTTTTTGCTTATCAAACACTTTCTCAACAGCATGACTGACTTTTTCATGAAAAAGGACCTTAGGCATCACAGCAAAACCACCTTCCTTATCACAAGGAAGAAGACATAAATCGCCTTGCTTCAGGAATTTCAAAACACTTGAAGGGGAAACTTGAGGCTTTGTCTTCGAACACTTCTTTAGAACGTCGACACCCTGCGAGACGCAGCTCCCTTGATCACTCGTAGGTGCATGTTTGGAGACCGTTCGGACCATGGCCAACAGTTCCGGTTTTGATTTCTTTTGTTCCACAGCGAACTTGGGCCCCAGCTGAAGTGTACGGCGTACCTCTTCGGGAAGTGTTACCTCCCCAAACGTACGGACGTGGTTTTGCGACCTAGACAGCCGTGGAGGGACCAGTTTGCGAAGCCCTGGCAGGACAGTACTCCATAAAAACTCAGAAACCTGGTCGAGCGTTCGATTGAATTGTTTCCATTTTCTTTTGGCGCTCGGCAGGCTCTCACCTGTGAAAAGCCTTGCTTGCAAGCAATCCTTGTACAGTCTTGCTTGCCTTCTCCACTCCGCTCGAAGTATCTTGAGAATCCTTTTGCCATGGCTGACCGAAGGTGGAAGGGATCCAAACAGGGCTAAGATAGTCGGGGGCAGCACGTTGCAGCGAATACAGAAGGAGAGAGCACGAGCTTGGCAGATGGCGTTTGCGGTGAGGGAAACCAGAAGATACGAATACTTGTTCACACATGAAAAAGAGCCCATTGTACTAGAAATGTAATTCAATAATGGCTGCATTTGGGCGAGATGGTTTTCCATTCTGAACGTAAAAGCGCAAAAACACAAGGACACAGACTAAGGCAGACAACACGAGCGCTTACTTCCAACTGATTTTATTTCATGCAAGAAGCGAAATTTATACTCTTGATAAGTGTCTGCACATGCTTACAGGGCAATTACCGCAGAGTTATGACTGATACCAGTTATGACTGATACCAGATGACTGATACCAGTTATGACTGATACCAGATGGTATTCCTTCGAAACCTGCACCATAGAATGTATGATATGAGAGATTTGAGAGTGAAATTGTTTAGGTCGCACGTTCGTAAATTGCTTGTTCGGGATATGCGCATGAATTTACATTGCTTAAAGTTTAATGTCACTGCTATGTTCGGTGGCAGAAAAGGTATTTTAGATATCAGTTCAAATGGCACGCTTGTTGTTTGACGAAAATGTCACAACTCATTGATTGAAATTCCTTTATTTGTGGAGGAAGACACACGGTCACTTTGGGGGAAATGGGGAAAGAACGTCCGTCAGACTGGAGGTGGCAGTCGGTTTATTGTCAATTTTATTCTGCAAATATACCATTATGTGACTTGAGGAGGTAACGCAGTTTTCAAGACAATGTTTATTAGAAAAAGTAAAGGCCTGAAAACGGTGTCTTTCAGAACAAGAGGAAACCGCAATGTAAATGAGATTTAACGCCTTTAGCAGTTACAATCTGCTGATTCCCCGTGAAGAAACACGCAAGCGATCGTGGCAAGTTAATGTCAAGCCGTATCATGCAAAATCTTAGTAACAAAAGCCTGTGACATATCTTATCGAAATCCTGTGAAACACCTTATGTAATTCGAAATGAAACGACGATGAGTAAAATTGTTTAAGTTATGAGTGAATGAAACAATTTGTTTTCCACAATAGTCCAATGCGTGGAAGCCATGCTGGGAAGTGTGAGAAAATTAGTTTTTGTCAAAGAACATTATTTTGCTTATAGGCAAGAGATCTCCGACGATTTTAAAAACTATGCTGGTCATTCATATCAGGCTATAGTTATGAAGTCAATCCTAATTTCAAGATTTACTAAAGAAGAACTACCTTCTCAATATATCAAAGCCCGTCGGCAACGTTAAACGCAAAAACTTTGTCATGTAACGATACCCTAAGTGCGCTTTACAGAAGGAAGGGAACCTATTCTGCTACCGCGATTCAGTAGAATGCGCGAAACTAGGTGTTGGACTCAAGTCAAATAGGTATTACAAGCAACATTGACAAATTTTAGGAATTAGCATGAGCCGCCTTGCAAGCCCGAGACGCGTGGTTTAATCCCGAGTATTGCCGGGTACTCAACACTTATACAATCAGCACAGGCTTAGCACTGGCGTGGCACTCGGTTTCTTTGCGGTGAAATGCTGCGGAAATAGGACTTCAATTTTAGGGGGGTTATTCTTGTAATAACGCTCAAAGGGCTAGAAGCAGTAGTCGCTCTCTAGCCAGCCCTAGCAGTCAGAGCTGTGACCCCCAACCCGCGGTGCGGTAAGTCGCAACCACGGCGGATTCGGGCCAGAGGGGACAAACACGAGTATTAGACTCGGATGAGCGTTTATTGCTCCCGAGCAATACAATTAGCAGCAAACAACAAAGCAACCGCCGCAACGAGGGAGTGTTCCGCTCGCGTGCGGGGGTGAAATACACAAAAAGGGTGGAGCGCACACAAAATGGTGGGGGAGGAAGGTTCCGCTCACCTGGCGTGGCTCCTAGCTCACGGCCCGCGGCGGTCAGTTCGCGCACGGTGGCCGGGCGATAACGGCAGCGGTCTTCGTGGCAGATCTGCGTTCGTGCGTGTGCACGCCTCCCGCCAGAAGACAAGCGGGCTCCGGGAAAACAGCGCGACCCCGCCTTCTGCCGGGCTGTGGAGAGGAGGTCTTTCCGTCTTGGCAGCGACAGGGGCAGCGGGACAAAGCCTGACCGACCGCACGCTTTTTCTTGTCACCCACAGATACCCCTGATCTGCTGTGCTGTGCCGTAATCCACGTGCCAGGATTTTTATCCTTTGGAAAAGAACTTTTTGTGACGTCACGGCAACGCCTGCGGTGCCTACGTCTCGCAAGTTATTTCTGCTCATCGCCGAGGACTGCAACGACAGGGAACCACCACCAGGGGCCATCAACTACATAAGCGCCATCGGACCAGCGTCTACCTCACTTTGCAGCGACAGGGGCAGCGGGACAAAGCCTGACCGACCGCACGCTTTTTCTTGTCACCCACAGGTCTGTGGTTATTGCTCCTTTTTACGTTTATAGTATTATAGTACCTTTTGCTGCTGTCGCTGCCAAGCTGACGTTGCCTGTGAAATATGCCTATTGATGTCGAGAAGCTACGTGAAGAACTCCGAATAGAATTCCGAAAGGAAATTGCTTCGTTGCGTAGCTCAATCGAGAGGGATGTTCGGAAAGAATGCCGCGAATTATCCAACAATGTTGAATTCTGCTCCAAAAAATTTGATGACATAGCTGCTGAGTTTACAGCGCTTAAGGAAGAAAACAAAGTACTCAGAGCTGAAAATGCTACACTGTCATCCGAGCGTGATGGACTCAAGAAGCTTGTAGAAGACTTTGAACAGCGATGCACTGTTCTAGAGCAGTTTTCCAGAAATAAAAGCATTGAAATTAAGGGTGTTCCCGAAACTGAGCGGGAGAACCTTCAAGACACAGTACAGAGGGTTGGTGAAGTGATCAATGAGTCCATAGCGCTCGATGACATTGATGCTTGTCACCGTGTTCCTACCAAGAATACCACAATCCCGAACATCATTGTGCAGTTTCGCAACCGCTTGAAGCGGGACACCGTTCTAACAAAGGCGAAAAAAACCAATATGACTACAAGCGACCTTGGCCACCCCGGACAAACTTCCATTTACATAAATGAGCACTTGTGTCCTGCCCTGAAAAAGCTGCTAGGAATGGCAATTCCGCGTAAAAAGGAGAAAAGCTGGAAATTCGTCTGGACACGTCATGGCCACATTCTAGCTAGAAGGAACGAAAGTTCGGATGTGGTCAGGATCGCTTGCCTAAAAGACTTAGACAAGATAAACTAGGCGTCCCCTCCCATGCATTCTTTTTGTTACTAATGTGGTATCCGGCTTCTTTACACATGATGATGCTTCATCTTTGTACGCAAAAAACAAAAAAGCCTCAACTTTTTTTCATCTGAACGCACAGTCACTCTGTAACAAAGAAGATGAAGTTGTTGCCCTTTTGGATGCTTTTACCTTTGATTTTGTGTCATTATGATAACTGAAACGTGGTATAAAAAAGATACGATGCCACTGAAACTGCCGCTGTACGATATTTATCTCCAATCTCGCCTTAATAAAAAGGGCGGAGGTGTGTTGATAGCTGCTAAGAAATGTTTCCAATGCTGCCTTATTCCAGAATTCTCAAAAGCGAACGAAAATTATGAGATACTTTCTTTGAAATCTGGCAGTAATGTATTTTCTGCTGTATACCGTCCCCCAGCTGGGAACATCTCAGTCCTTTTTTCCTATTTAGATCTAATGTTATCTTGGGTAACCGAAAATGACTTAAAGCTAATACTAAGTGGTGACCTTAATATTGACTTTTCGTCCTCATCTCCTGAGTCACAAGAAGCAAACAGGTTGTTCGAATGTTACGCCCTTACCAACTTCATAAATGAAGAAACGCGACCGTTAACACAGACATCCATTGATGTTTTCTGTAGCAATGTGTCAAAGGAATTTATCAAGTCTGGAGTGGTACTAGCGCAAGTTAGTGATCACCTGCCAATTTTTCTTTTTGTCGAGTTGCCAACGGCATTTCGAAAGAGTAAACCTTCCTATATGACATACCAGTGCATAACAAAACAAACTATCGAAAATTTCAGTAATGAAATACGAAAAGTCGACTGGAATCACGTCTACAAAATAACTGACCCTAGCAAAGCATATGACGCATTTACAAACACACTAAAATTTTTGTACAATAAATGTTTCCCTTATAAAACAACTAAGAGGCCTAGTAAAGCGCGCAAGCCCTGGATAAATCGTCGTTGCTTAAATATGATTCAAAAGAAAAATAATCTTTTTAAACGGTTTCTTCGAACTAGGTCTTCCGACGACTTAGCCAAATTTAAATCATATCGCAACAATGTAACTTCATTTCTTCGAGAAACCAAGAAGGAATACATGGAAAAATTATTTTCTGGTAATGTACAAAATCGAAGCGACCTCATGTGGAAAGAAATAAATAAAGTTCTAAACCGTACAGAACAGGAACCCGGGGAGCTAGAAATCTTAGTCCGAAATCAGAAACTTTCGGGAAAAGAACTAGCAGATACTTTTATAATTACTTCGTGTCTTTAGTTAACAGTGTACATAATCCTGATTCCCTGGGCTATCTGAAATCTAGAAATGACAGTAGTGCATTTTTATCACCAACGGATCGCAGTGAAATTGAAAGCTGTTTTCTTGCTCTCCGAACGAGTAGTACAAGGGACGTAAATGATCTAAAAATTCAACCTATTAAACATACTATTGATCTAATTAGTCCTGTTTTAGAGCATATATTTAATCTATGCTTTCTGCAGGGAGTTTTCCCACAAGCCATGCAAGTTGCTAGGGTGACAGTAGTTTTTAAAGGTGGCGAGAAAAATAACTTGTCGAACTATTGTCCCATATCAATCCTCTCCATTTTTTCAAACTGCCTAGAGAAACTGCTGTACAAAAGGATCATTAGCTTTTGTATCAAACATAACTTATTGACACCTCATCAACATGGGTTTAGAAGTGGCCACTCCACAGATACTGCGCTTTTAACTCAAAAGGAAATAATCCTGCAATCTTTCGAACAGCACCAATTAAGTCTCGGTGTATTTGTAGATTACTCAAAGCATTTGATTCTATTAATCATCAGACAATGCTTGCTAAACTTGAGTTCTATGGCTTCCGTGGCGTTTTTCATAACATATTTAACTCTTATTTATCTGCGCGAGTACAACAAGTAGTAATTAACAATAAATTATCCGACCCGAAATCAGTTTTAGCAGGTGTCCCGCAAGGAAGCATATTGGGGCCTCTACTTTTTATCATCTACATTAATGACATCGTTCTCATTGACCCACGCCCAACATTTATAATATATGCTGATGATACCAGTTTATTTTTCAACTCTAGCAATATACAAAATCTGACTGAACAAGCAAACACGTGTTTACACCTTTTAAATCATTGGTCGATCGTCAACTCACTCTCTATAAACATAAATAAAACAAAAGTCGTGCTTTTTAGGCCAAGAAATAAAATAGTGTGCGATAGCGACATTTCACTTCGGATTGGGTCTCTGCCTTTAGAAGTTGTCTCCGTCGTAAAAAGCCTTGGAGTATATTTTGAGAAGCATTTACCGTGGTCAACACATGTCGATAAAACACCGGACAAGCTGTCAAAAATAACTGGTGTGTTAAGTAAACTACGCTATTTTTTGCCATAAAAAGTGAAACTAATTCTTTATAATTCCATGTTTGCTTCCGTTTTAAACTACGGTTTCACGGTATGGGGAACTACTACACTCTCAAACTTAAACAGGTTACATGTAATCCAAAAACGAGCCATAAGAAGCATTGCAAGCATCCCCCGCGACGTTACGACAAAACCCCTTTTTAATGCCTTCCACATAACTCCAATACACGAGCTATATAATGTCAACTTAATAAAACGATATAGGAGAAGTAATACCTATCGTAATTTTCTTGAAACTTTGTCTCAACTAACACCTAGAGAACACACTTATGCCATAAGAAACCGCGATAAATGGTTCATTCCCCAAATACGAACTAACTATGGACGTCAAATGCTCAGCTACCTCTTACCATTATTGCTAAATGCTTTGTGTTAGTCTTACAAACCAGTATTTTTGCATCTTATTTCTTTTCCTGTTTTTGTCTGTTTTTATCTCTTTTTTTATTTTTTCCGAGTCAGTTGTGTCTCGCTTATTTTTCCTCAAACGCAATTGTTATGTTAGTTGCTGCCAATATATGTAATCAAACAAACCTTGTAACCTTGTACGGGGGCGCAGGCGCGCAATCAAGCTCCAGTGAGAGCTTTTTGTCTGCGCCCCTAACATCTGGATGATGTAAATAAAGATTTGATTGATTGATTGATTGATGCTAAGAGGGGAAAGAGGGAAAGCCTCCGTGACGGCGTCGCTGCGGGGGCGCGAAAGGAAGCGGTGGCGGCGATAGTGCCCTCCCTCACAAGCCTCCCGAACGGCGTGCGCATAACATCTCGCGTGATAATTACGCGCGGCCGTTACTATGGGACAGGGGATTCGCGTGTATCCCCACAACTTCACCTTAAGTAATCGAAAGACACGCTCGGTCTGTTTAAACGTATCGCGTTGAAACGTCGACATGGAGTGGAGACCTACGTGCCCGCTCATTGGTACAAGGAGCGCATGCGCATAAGCTGTTCGAACCACCTCTGTCTCCTCCACCATTGTCCGCACTCAAAGCATGGTATAAAGCAAGCGCATTACCACTTCGCTTGTGGGAATATTTTCCTGTTCTCGATTGACTCTATGCGTGCGTTATTGCTGCCTAAATCGTTAAAGTCAGCGTAGGCTCACGCAGGCGACTCTCCTCTATCTCGCGCTAGCTCCATCTGTGATTCGCCATTTACGGCAGCCCACTGCGCCATGCTAAATTATCAAGCACGCAGCGCCCCTGGTGTACGGCATCCCGACTGATGTCTGTGGACTGTGGATGCGACGGGGCTGTGCGTGTTGCTTCGCGAAAGGCCTTCCACAAAGAGCTTGGCCTGAAAAGCACAGTGCGCTACTGTGATGGGAGACTTGAGAGCAAAGAGAGGCAGAAAACAGGCGGGCATAAGGAAGCCATGACATGTAAGAATAACAGCTGAGAGCCGTTGCTAGAATTTTCGGTAAGAAATATTCCTAGAATTATCTATACCGTCGCCCGTAGGCGTGGCAACGTGAAGTGTATATAGAAAAGTTGAGCGATGAGCCTAAAAATGAAATCGACTTCATATTCGTACGTATATCCCTGCATTATGATGTAGAGGCATTATGTAAGGTACGGGGTTCTAAAGGAAACGCGTATTAAGTCACCAGCCACAGTTCCACGAAATCTGCGAGGGTTGGCGCCTCCTATACTTTGCTTTTAAGAAGTTTGTAACAGTATAAAAATTCCCTTTTAGGAAAAGACATATTTGGTACCACGTGACTCTAATATATCCTGAGTTTTCATTCCACGTTAGTGCCCCATTTGACAACAAGACTTCCTTACGAAGTTTCCGCATGGCACATCTTAAAAGACTGGTATTTTATCCTCTCCTTCGAGATCTTCCCAGAAGGAAGTATGACTTCTGGCCCTGGTTCTAACATTTGTATGCGTCGCTCTACATCGCTCACAAAAACTAGCGTGCTCTCTTACTTATGTCCGCACCCGTAGAGTGCATTTCTGTCTTATATACTTTTTTTTCAGAAAAACAAAAACAGTAAAATTTGAAAAAGAAAGTACAGTTGAGAGGATAAGAATACCTGTCTAACATGAGGTTTCGATATGTTTAATGTTTATTCAAAGATTATGTAATGGGTGCATAGGTTAACGCTCAGGCGGCGAAACCACGACGGCGACCAAGTCTCTCGTCTGTTCAGGTCAGCAGCCACTCGGTCTGACCGATGGCAGTGCAGCTACTTCTTCTTCTTCTTCTTTGCCTCATAAGTAAATACAGGATGATGCCCTTTTTCTTCTTCACAATGGCCCCGGGGAGAAAAGGAGCCATCCTGGAGACTCATGGTGCCGACAACATAACCGGGTCATTGAATGGCTTGAGTCGTTGGACATGCACAGTCTCGCGACCTCGTTGGCGGAGATACGAAGACGGTGTGAGGGGATCAATAAGGTAGTTCACCGAGGGTTAGCGCTCCAGGACGCGGAAGGGGCCATGGTATTTCGAAATAAGTTTCTTTTAGAGGCCGGGAGCAGTGGAAGGGATCCACAGCCAGACGAGAGAACCGGGTGGGAAATCCGGATCAAGCTGACCGTTGTCATGGCGGTGTTTTGGGCGCCCCTGAGTGTCTGCCGTGAGCGGCCGTGCAATCTGGTGGCAGTCTTCTGCGTGCGGAGCAGCTTCAGAAACAGCTGTACACTCAGAAGAAGCAGGGCGGTATAGGAGATTTGCGTCGATGGAAGCGGATGGATGTCGGCCGCAGAGCAGAAAAAATGGGGAAAAACCGGTGGTGGACAGGGTAGCAGTGTTGTAGGCGTACGTAATATAGGGTAGAACGAGGTCCCAGTTCGTGCGGTGGGCAGCAACTTATATCGGTAGCATGTCACCTTGAGTGCGATTAAATCGTTCACTTAGATCGTTTGTTTGCCGATGGCAGGTTGTACAAGTCGATGAATTATATTGCAGTCGCGAGTAGAGCTTTAACGACATCAGACAAGAATAGGTGCCCTCGGTCACTGAGGAGTTCACGAGGAGCACAATTAATGGCGAAGTATAAAGCGCTGCAAAATGAAGGACGCCACTTCAAGAGCTGCAGCAGCCGGGAGCGCAGCGGTTTCTGCATACTGGGTCAGGTGGTCAATGGCAACAATGACCGAGCGGTTACCAGCAGTGGTGTACGGCAGAGGGCCGTATA
Organism: Amblyomma americanum; assembly: GCF_052857255.1. Classification (NCBI taxonomy): domain Eukaryota; kingdom Metazoa; phylum Arthropoda; class Arachnida; order Ixodida; family Ixodidae; genus Amblyomma; species Amblyomma americanum. The sequence goes on from NC_135500.1 coordinate 51,464,405, forward strand.
TATCGATGCCAACACAGTCGAAGGGGCGAGGAGGAGAATGCAGTGGCTGCAACTGTCCAGCACAGTGATGAGGCAGTTGCTTACAGCGTTGCCAGGACGGGCAGGTGCGGACGTACTTCAGTATGAAGTTGTACATGCCTGGCCAGTAGTACCGGAGACGGATGCGAGTGTACGTCCTGAAGACTCCTGCATGGCCGCATTGCGGGTCAGCGTGGAAACAGCGGCAGATTTGTGGCCAGAGATGTCGGGGAATGACGAGAAGCCATTTCCGTCCATCAAAGTTATAGTAGCGCCGATAGATTAGATCATCGCGAATTGTAAAATGTGAAGCTTGGCGACGAAGGGAGCGGGATGCTGGAGGCTTAGATGGGTCGGAGAGAGAGTCAAGAAGAGTGGCAATCCATTCATCTGTACGCTTCTCAGAAGGAATGTCACAGGTGGTGAGCGAAGGCGCAAAGGATTTGACGGCGGAGAGGCTGGCAAGCTCGGCCGGTATCGGGGAGCGGGACAAAACATCAGCGTCCTGATGCTTGCGTGCCGACTGATATACGACACGTATGTTATACTCTTGGAGACGGAGAGCCCATCGAGCCAGGCGACCGGAGGGATCTTTTAGCGAAGAAAGCCAACATAGGGCATGGTGGTCGGTGCCCACGTTAAGCGGACGGCCATAGAGATAAGGTCGAAACTTGACAAGGGCCCAGACAACGGCCAAGCACTCTATTTCCAGACTTCCGTTGGGCGAGCACAGCCCCGAGACCAATGCCACTGGCGCCCGTGTATACTTCGTTTGGGGCTTGAAGGTCGAAGTGATGCAGGACGGGAGGTGCCGTGAGGAGACTGCGCAAGGTGTTGTAGGAGTCGTCGCAGGCAGGCGACCAACTCGAAAAATCCACGTAGCTGCCGAGAAGCTGAGTTAAAGGACAGCAATGGCCGCAATGTTCCGAATAAAACGCCGAAAATAGGAGCAGAAGCCTAGGAAGCTGCGCAGTTCCTTAATGCAAGTAGGTTTTGGATACGCAGTCAGAGCACAAAGTTTGGCGGTGTTGGGGCGAACGGCCTCTTTTGACACAACGTGGCCTAAAATTGACAGCTCACGAGCAGCAAACCGACACTTCTTTAGGTTCAGCTGAAGGCCGGCGTCCGAAAGGAATAAGAAGACGTGCTTCAGTCGGGACAGATGAGTCGAAAAGTGGGGCGAAAAGATCACGATGTCGTCGAGATAACACAGGCACGACTTCCATTTCAGGCCACGCAGAATGCTGTCCATCATGCACTCAAAAGTAGCCGGAGCATTACAGAGGACAAAAGGCATGACGGTAAATTCATACAGGCCACCAGGGGTCACAAATGCGGTTTTAGGGCGATCGTCGGCTGCCATGGGGACCTGCCAGTACCCAGGGCGTAAGTCGAGAGAAGAGTTCCGCTCCTTGAAGGCAGTCCAGAGCATCATCAATGCGCGGAGGAGGGTAAACATCCTTTCGTTTGACCTTATTCAGGCGGCGGTAATCAACGCAGAAACGAATAGAGCCATCTTTCTTCTTCACGAGGACCACGGGCGAAGCCCAGTGACTATATGACGCCTGAATAACGCCGCTCTGTAGCATGGTGTCAACTTTGTCCTGAATAACTTGGCGCTCATTTGCGGAGACTCGATATGGGTGCTGACGCAGAGGGGCGTAGTTAAGATCCTCTGTCGACTGCACCAGTTGTTTCCCCCTTCAGGTGGTGATGAAAGGGAACACCTTGTTGATGATGAGATCGGAGTTTCTTGATGACCCGGTGGTTCTAACTCGCAAACATTCACGTAACTCGAGGAAAGGAGAAGGTTAACTATTTATTTACAAAATAAATAAAACGAGAGGAAACGAAGCAAAGAGAACTATTTACATGACTAAACCGATGATCAGACGAATTCAGCCCTCGTTCAACCCAGACCGCTTGTTTTTAAACCCTCTGTCTCTTCCCTTGGCGGGGACTGCAACCAATAAGATTACAAGCGACTCACCTCCCCAATCATTGGTTAGGGAAAGGAAAATAAGGTTTCCACCAACATAGCACAGATTGGGGAAAGAATACTGATTAAACATTTGGGAAAGGAAAGGTTGCAATCAAATACACAACAGCACAAACGCGACCGCCCTCTCCCACAGCACCCACGGCACAGCAGTTACCACTTTCCTCTCTGTCGCACACGCGAGAAACATATGCCGACGAAACGATCCCTAAAGTGTTTATATAGAACACACAACAAGTGACGAACACAGTCGTTACGGGAATAGTGGGTTTGCAGTCACTCGGCTAACACTCAGCTGTATCTCGTGCGCCCCCGAAACCTCGTCAACCCCTTAACGACATGTCGACAGCTGTACATTGTTAGGCTTCTTGAGAGGGTTATGCCCGTGACGGCGCGGAGTAAACAATGGCATCCGCCGCACAAAGGGGAGGCAGGAATGGGACCGGTCCCTTTGTGGGCGCCCTCCGACCCCACTGGAGCGGCCTTCCTTGCGAACACAAACCAACGAGTTCGCGGAAAGGTCAGCGAACTCCACAGGCGTGGTCACCGGTGTCGATATGGTGGGCGACCGTCGACGTGCGGGTCAAAGCGGATTGGTGTGAATCGAGGGAGGAACGAAATTGATGAACGCGAAAAGATGAGTGTGTTGTGGTGCGGGAAGAGAGGCGTCGATGGAGGGAAGGAAAATGTCTGAAGACGAAGTGTCGAGTACAGGAACCAGCGGGCTGAGGGACTGCGAATCGTACGTCTCATCGCGATAGAGAAAAAAGTCAATGATTTGCATGGTACCGAGGCACTCACCGCGACGCAAAGCGGAAGCATATGTAGACGGATTGGTCACGAACAACGCGCTAAGGCCAGTTGACAGAGTGAGGACGGCGTAAGGTATGGACAGGTACTTGCGGCACAGAAAGAGGGTTGATGGTGTAAAAAGTACGTTGCCGTCGCGAACAAGGTCAGAAGTGAGGGGCACAAGAACAGAAGAATAGGCAGGCCGTTCAGTGTCGTACGCAACGACGGCTTTGGCAGGAGCAGCAGAAGGGGCATTGGGTGGCGAGGAACCGCTGAGCGCAAAGAACTTGATTTCATCACGAGCACCATCGATGACTGCGTTATGGCGCGACAGGAAGTTCCCACTTAAAATGGTTTCATGAGAACAGGTTGGCAGAATGACGAATTCAATAACGCAGAGTATTTCCTGAATAACGACGCGAGCCGCACACGTCGCTAACGGTGCAATAGCCTGCGCGGTTGCGGTGTGCAGCGAGAATCCAGAAAGTAGGGTCGTCACTTTTCGCAAGGAGCGGCAGGAGGAGGCGGCCATGGCAGAAACAGCCGCACCAGCGTGGACAAGCGCCAGAACAGAAACACCGTCTACGGAAACGGCGATCATACTGGCGGGACATAATTGAGGCCTTGGACATTTCGCTGGTGGCGCAGTTCTCGCCTCAGGAAGTGCGGCGTCTAGTTTTCCTCTTGCAAAAGATTCGGGCGCCGACGGATGGGAGAAAGGGAGCGGCGATGAGGAGAAGGTGAGCGCTGGGTGGAGAAGGTGGTGCGATCAGGTAAAAGCAGGTGACTCTGTGGCGGCTCGGCTGGCGGTAAGTATTCACTGGCAGGAGGCCAGTAAACGGCAACTGGGGAGATTGGCGCACGACGGCGGCAAAGCCGGGCCACATGTCCAGGATGTCCGCAAGAGTAACAAATAGGCCGATTGTCACTAGTAGGCCAGGGATTGCCGAATTGTCGAAGCGGTCGCAAAAACGGCGTCGGAGCGTGAGGAACTTGAGGCACAGACGCTTGAGGTGGGGCCTTGGTTGGGTGGTAGTTAGGCGGCCGCGGCCGTGCGATGGCGGCAGCGTAGGTCATGGGTGCAGTGACAGGAGCGGGCGGCTGTGCCTGGTGCGGGTGGAGGAACCGGTGAAAGGGCCTCAGCCACCTGTTCGCTGATGGCAGTGCGAAGGTCGGGCGCCAGGAAATGGAGACTGCACGGAGGGGGATGGCAGAAGTGATAGCTGACGTGCAACCTCGTCACGCACAAAATCTTTGATGTGCGCTTACAGTTGCGAGTGATCGGGTGCAGCCAACAGGCCGGCAAGCGACTCGACAGATGCTGCTGCTGCGTACTGGCGAGTGATGAGCCTCTGCTTGCGCAGCTTGTCGTAGCTCTGGCAGAGACTGACGACTTCGGCAATGGTGCGGAGATCTCGCGACAGCAGCAGCTGAAAGGCGTCATCCTCGAATCCTTTCAGAATATGCTTGATCTTGTCGCCTTCGGACATCTGGGCGTTCAGGCGCGAGCACAGGTTGACCACGTCTTCAAGGAACTGATGAACGCCTCAGCCAACTGCTGAGAGCGATTGCGCGAGCGGTGTTCGGCGCGTAGCTTGCGCACAGCAGGACGTCGGAACACTTCGGTGAGGTTCGCCTTGAGAGCAGTCCACGTGGAGAAGTCTGCTTCGTGGTTTCGAAACCACAGGTTGGCAGCGCCGGTCAAATTAAAGATGACGTTGTTCAACTTGATGGTACCGTCCAACGTCTTATATGTGCTCACCCGCTCGTATGATGTGAGCCAGTCTTCAGCGTCATGATCGTCAGTACCGCTGAAGAGTGCGGGGTCCCGCTGCCAGAGGGAGCCGGAACAGGGGAGTGGTGAGCCAACCTACACGGCTTGGTGGTGGGCGGCTTCGGGCATAGCGGGGGTCGGTAGCGTGCGGTTGCGCAGGTCCAGGGCAGTACGAGGATGTTAAACCGAAACTCCACCAAATTTAACGGGAGCTTAGGTTAACGCCTAGGCGGCGGCGAAACCACGGCTGCGACGAAGTCTCGTCTTTTCAGGTAAGCAGGCGCTCGGTCTGAGCGATGGCAGTGCGGCTACTTCTTCTTCTTCTTTGCCTCAATAAATATAGGATGATGAACTTCTTCTTCACACTTCGTTTAAATTAATGTTATTCTAGTTTGGCAGGGTTTTAATATGTAATCACTGGCTTTTTGCAGTTTGTTCTTATCATTAGTGTTCGGTATTTTCGATGCCTTCATTAAATTCAGCATTTGCGATGCTGCTCTTCTCTTAAACTTTATTCTGATGTATTACTTGCTATACAGATAAACAATATATTTCATTCGCACTTAAAATACTGTGCTTTTTTAAATAGAGGAAGCTGTTCTTACATCCTCTACTTTTCGAATCAAACCACATGTATTTTTAAACATTTTACAATGTCCAAATACTTCCTGGCAAAAATCTGTTAACATAGCTTGACTAGGCCAGGGGGCCAGGGAACCATTTTGGCAGCAGCGCCACTAAATGCACAGTATAATACATTCAGAAACGATTAATGGCAAGTCATAAATGCAAACGATAAAATAATAAGACATATTCACCCAGTTGATCTGCACAATTTACGCTGCAAAATCAAAAGAAGTGAATAAATACAAAACTGCACTAATAAAAGAAGGCATTAGTACCGTTATAAAGTATTGTACATTGATATCCTAAGAGAAGGAAAACAGTATAACACAGTCACTCCGCATATTAATTAACATGATCTGCGCGAAATTGAGCATTAAGAAAACTTCTTAGCGACTAATATCTCACACAATACTGTACTAGTTACGTAGACGGAAACAGCAAAATGTGTTTTGAGCATACTCAAAAGAAGTGGTACGACGCACATCAGTACAGTCGCGAGTAAAAAAGATTCGCACACATGACTGAACACCGGAGCGCCCGAGTGACAACGCGTGGCGCTGCGGGTGACGGAGAGGCTGACAACGAGAGTGCCGGGCCGTTCCCAATCTATAGTATTAAGGGTGTTCAGCGGACTATCACAGCCCAGCAAAATTTATTTTTCTGTCTCGCCCTCTTCCTTTTTTTAAACGCAGCCTTGCTCCCGCAGGCAACTTGTGAAGAATAGGATAGCTGTTTTTTTTGCTTGTTTGGCAGTTATTTTTGCAAGCATCCTCAGCCGCGCTGCGCTTGGCATCTGCTTGAACAGCTCTGTATCCAGGAGCTCCCATTGCCTCCCAAGGGAACATATTTTAATATAATTGAATATATATGGGCGTTAACAAAAAAGCAACTAGCTGAAAGGCAGCTGCACGAGCCATCGCCAGATATCTTTTGGGCGGCGGTTCAAGAGGAATGGAGCAGGCTCCAGGCTCTTGCTGACTTTGCAAGCAGCCTGTTTGACTCCTTCCCTGAGCGCCTTGAAAGCGTTATGAGGGTCGGTGGGGCCTATGCACGCCATTAGTGCAACGACGTGTTTGCTCTCGCATCACGACAGCGAGCTGGCTATCCTCCTTACTTATTTTCCTGCATTGATGGGATAGTGCTCCTTTAAATATTGTTACTACACTTTACCAACAATTAAAGTGACTTGTGGGAATTAGTTGCATTGGGAAAATAAAAATCCTTTTGACAAACCATCACGAACATAAAAAACTAATAAAAAAGAAGCCATCTTTGCTCTTGATAACCGAGCCAAAATAAATGCCCGCATACACAGTCACATAGGGTCGGCACTTCGACGCTGGGGCGATGGCACGCTTGATAAAGCTTATTTCCTGCCGCCCCCCCTCCCCCCCTCTATGCTGCAAATATGGAAGCGACCCGATAGGCAGGTCTGCAAACCACAGCGCAGCTTGGCGAGATATACAAATTCTGATCGCCAGTGATTTGTGGTAATATTTTCTACTCGCGACTGTACTTGTCGAATATTATTTTTGCACGTCCCGGTACGAACAATTCCTGAGATGACCTGGTTCGATGTGATTTTTCAATTAAGAGCACACAGATTTGTTTGGAACTCCTGGTAGCGTACGCTTGAAACGTGCAGAAGGTACAGTTGATAGTAATTGCGAATTTGCTGTGTACTAACTTCAATTGAGCAAACTGAAAGGATTGAAAGCAGCGCCGAAATTTTTTTTCCGGAGTAATTAGTTCAGTATAGTTGTATCGCGCAGTGGTGCTCTGAACCATTAAACGATGAGTTAATTGAAGAAAACAATTGAAAAAAAAATATTCTTTTTATTGCCAAAGGAATATCAGCTGATATACTTTGCACAGACATCCAACTGTACGGCAAGCTGCACACTCTAGTCTTTTATAAGCACTGCCCACCTCAGCTTCGTGAAACCAAACCGAGAAACTTTTGCCTCTTAACTTTAATTATAAGAGTTTCCAAAATTTCTTTAGGTTTGCTGTGCAAAAATTTGCTGGCAGGATGAATTACGACATAAGTGGCCTCTGGAGGCATTTATTCGTAATCGCTTCCTAACCAGTTTGACAGTTAGTTGTGGAAAGTAGTTATTTATAGAGGATTTTAAATTCGCCCGATAAGGCTAACAATAGCAGTATAACTTCAGCACAGCCTTATATAGAGACTAAAGAACAGGGTGGGCGTGGCATGCTAAGAGCGTATGGTAGGCGTGACCAGTAGGAATTCGTTACCTGCACGAAGAAAGGCAATTAAGGTGAGCGAAACCTATCGTTGCTGCTTGCTGAGACCACTCATTGTTCCGTGTGGCTTGGCCTTCATTTGACTTTATAGTCTACAATGGGATCTGTCTTGTCTAAGTCGTATTTGTCCCATCGTTGAAGCTGTCTATCCCAAATGGAATCCCACCAAGAACCAGAGAAATATGCCACTGATCCGGATTGTTTTAGCCAATTTCTGTCTGTGAAACCATGTGGCCCGTTGGAAATAGCTATCATTGTTTTTATCCGTATTGCAGTCGAACGAGTTTACATAAGTGTTTTTGAGAAGAAGGAGAATATCGTCGTGGGTTAGATTTTATTAATTCTATTGCAGTTCAAGCGCTAGCGGCAGTGACCTCCGAGCTGAAGAAGTTTGAGAGGCTCGTGGGAGTACCGGTGTTATAACATGCCACAAATATTTTTCACACCATCGCGGAAAGGAACTAAGCCCAGAAAAGTATTTCTGATGTTTTGCCTTTTCAATGCGCAATACAGCAAGCCTAAAACGGGCGTTTCTTGCAGCACTTTTATATACGCACCGAGTCGAGGTCAGGGCGTCTATCGTTATCAGTGTTATGCATGGCGCGTAGCCATGTCTTATCTATTATCTGGAATATCTTCCATTGCCTCAGCAATAAAAGGGGTCGGGCAGCAGCTAGTTGAATTTGCCGTGTGCTGCCAAAGGGGTTGCCAGGGTTTTGTTCTTGATGCTGGCTCTGTAGTCGTCGGCGGCTAAGTGACAAAGATCCACTGCTTGAAGGAGAGCATTGCCTACTGAGGTATGTACTGGAGAATGTCGCATTCGATGAGCCCGTGGTCAGTGTTGTTTTGTGTAGGTTGGTCTCCTGTGATTTTCAAAGTTTTGTGTGTATGTTTTTCGGCTTCGCAATGACAATCGCGACAATGCAGCAATCGAATTTGTATACGTTAGCCGCCTGTCTTCGCTCGCAGACATTTCGCTTTCATCCGCTGCCGTGCCGATCAGCCAGTGCTTGATGTATTACGTTACTGTTAGAATAATGCGATTGAATAAACCGTGTGAGTATTGGCCCTGGATGTCTTTAAGGCGCCGAACACTGTGAAGCCGTCTGTGTTATCTGGAAAACTAATAAGTATGGATTTAGAGGTGCCTCCAGTGAATAAATGAGTCAGTTTTTTCAACATAGAGAAACCAAGTGCATAAAGATGTCGTCTAGAGAAAGTAGTTCAAAAGTTGACAACACAGAAGGACTTCTTTTTAAATGTAGACAGTATAAATTGCGAAAGCATCAAAAGGAGCGACGTACAAATTGTAGAAGGCGAATTACATATTACAACAACCTAAAAGCGTGCTGTACGGAATTGACGCGTTAATATTAAGTATAAGCAGTAAACACAATAAAAAGAACTGACAGTGCACAGAAGGGCAAAACAAAAGAATTAAGGGTATTCTAAACATCAGCTAATTTGGATTTTTCGTAAAATAGAAATTCAGAAATGCTTTTTGAAGCCGGACAAGATTGCCATGCTCTTAATGCGTATTGTAGATCATTCCACAGTTTTAGTTCGAGAAACCAAACTGCCTGCAGCATGCTTTCCTTAATTAGTTAGAATTCTGGCTAGCAAAAGTCATTTCGGTTGTAGAACCGCATAGTTTTGGAGTTATAAAGCTTTGTAAACAACCGATTTGGAGAATGTTCCAAGCGCTAACTAATAAGGTATGACGTCTAAACTTTGCCTGATGAGCTTTGACAGAGAAAAATTGTTTGGATAATTAAATATTTCTGTAACACAGCGTTTATACATGATAAAGGTTGTAATTCGAGCTGATAAATTTTAATGTGTATCAGCCGTGCTAAATGAGGGTTATAGGTATGAACTTATGATGTGACACGATAATAAGGTGACAACGAATGGAAGCGTAGGAAAGTGTGTAAGGATTGTCAGGTGAAAAGAATAACTGGCTCTAAAAAGCACTCCCATTAAGTTAGCTATTTTCTTTTCAACATGCTGGTATGAAGGCTAAAATTTGGAAAGCTATTTAGGTGAACACTTAGAAATGTTCTTTCTTCATTAAGCACAATAAGATGAGTGTTATGTGCACTCAGACAATATTAATCCTACTTTGGTTTCCGAGCCGCATGTAATAAACTTAGTTTTAGGGTAGTTAATAAGCAGACAATTTCTTTGACTGCAACTGCTGGTATAGTAAGATTAAGGTTTATCTCCCCTGTTATTTGATTGATGGAGTAGTGAGATGTGAAAAGGGCAGTACCATATGCGTCAACACAATGCGCTTACACAATTAGGACGAGCGCTAAAATATGTTAGGAATAAAAGACGAAACCCTAATATGCTTCAATTTTATTAACACATGTGCCAGAAAGAATGCCAGGTATGGTAAATGCCTGCTCGCGGTTTAAGAATTAGCTGTGCAATAACTCATGTGGAGCTCCGGTTTTACCTTAGCAGGGTAGTTTCTGTAGAAGAATTTCGTCTGTAGTACGCTGACAACCAACATTAAAACCGATGAAAGCAGAGCTAAGTATTTCTCTCGATCAATTTATGTTTGACTTTGTCCGTCAGATTGACTAATACGAGATTACTTAAAAAACCTGGGAAAATGCCTAACAGTCTCGGGTGTGCTTCTCAAGAAAGCAAAGCGTGGCCCAATTAGTTTTTTTCGTAAACATACTTAAGAATGAAAAAGTAAAACTTGTTGTGTAGAGGGTTATTAGTGGCCGGTTGCCCTTTTCAAGCATAGGAATTGTATTCCTTCTCTTTGGGTCTCGAAGAAAAATGCTTGTTTTAAGCACTACGTAACACTTGAGAATGCACTAGCTACGATGTCAACAGTTTCTTTAATGTGACCTGCGAGATAGTGTCTATCTCCGAGGAATTAATTTAAGAGTTCAGAATGAGCACCATAGGTTGTTGAGGATGAAATCGGTGAAGAAAAAAATTGAGGGGACATTTAAGCTCCGCCCTTAAGGGTATGGCGCGATAGCGTTAATGGTCCCGTAAGCGACTACAGGATCTCATTAGCATATTCTGCTAATGCTACCCGATCACATGACACAACAGTGCCACTTAATACAAGCATACAACCATTCATGTACACTCACCCCTCAACGATACGCACTTTGCCGCTCGCTTAACCACTACTCCCTTAATTAATACATCTCTAATCACACACACTCATTGGTGTACAATTGTAAGCTACCACTTTACGTGAAAGACCACAACATATTGCCACGTGCCTAACGCGCCACGCGGCCTTTACGCTTAGTGGAAACGACGACGAAGCGGTGGTTGGCTCTCGAGGCGCTCTGGCTCTGTGACCTGGACCCTGGTTCTCTAATTAAAAGCACTCAGTCTTGGTTCTCCCCGACGCCTACCTGCACGGCTCCTCAGGTCGTGACACTCGTGGAGGTGCGACCGATGCTCTCTTCTCCTGCGCAAGACTCGACGCGCCCGCCTGTTGTGACCACCCCTGTCCATCGTGCCAGCCGGAGGATCCGAGGCCTGTCCCCCGAGGTCTTCTCTCGTGACGGCGCACCCTCGACTTTCACTCCGCTCATGGGGACGCCACTGCCCACTGTGACTATGACTGTACCTTTGGCCAGCCCCACCTATCTGACCCTTCAGGCCCCACGAACACCTAAGCCCTTTCACGGTAGCCAGTTCGAGGATGCCGAGGACTGGCTGGACCACTATGAACGGGTTGCGACCTTCAACTGCTGGGACGACGCGACCAAGATGCGTAACGTGTATTTAAGCCTTGAAGACCTTGCCCGCACGTGGTTCGAGAACCGTGAGGCTACCTATTCTACGTGGCCGGACTTCCGACGTGAGCTCCTGTCCACGTACGCCAACAGAGACCGCCCGGAGAGCGCGGAGCGTGCCTTGACCTCTCGAATTCAACTTCCAAATAAGGGTCTTGCAATGTACGTCGAGGATGTGACACGTCTTTGCCATCACGCCGACCCGGCCATGAGTGAAGAAAAAAGCTGCGGCACCTGATGCACAACGTAAAAGACCAGTTCTTTTCCGGCCTCGTACAGAACCCGTCCAACATCGTCACGGAGCTTCTGGCCGACGCCGTGCACATGGAGCAATTGCTGCAGCAGAGGGCCAATCAGTACGCCCGGCTACTGTCTCCAGTTTCGACGCTGTTCGCTTTGGATCAGTTCGACCCCGATCCCGGGATGAGTCCGAGCTCCGTTCGCGAACTCATCCCTTCCGTGGTCCGCGAGGAGCTGCAGCACCTTCAGTGAACATTTGTCCCTCGCGTCGATTCCGTTACCAGCGTCATCCGCGAGGAAGTTCAGCAGGCACTCAGGACACAAGCTGCTGCAGTCGTGCCGGCACCGCAACCGGCCCCATCCGTCCACGCGCCGTACCCGGCCCCTGTTCAGCCAGTCACGTACGCGGACGTCATGCGCCGCCCAGCCCCATTTCCTGGGCCTTCGCCTAACCCCCCCAGTGGTCGCGGTACACGCTGCTCAACCGCTTCTTTACTGGGCTGATCGGCGCCAGGCACCGTGGAAGACTGATCTCTGGCGTGCTCCGGATCAACGCCCGCTCTGCTACCACTGTGGTGAAGCCGGCCATCTCTGCCGACGGTGCCCATATTGCGAAATGGGTCTGCGCGGAATATCTCTGGACAGTCCCCGTCCACGACCTGGAGAGCACCCTCAGGACATCGCCGAGTATGTCGCCCGCCAGCGTAGTTCCCTGCCTTCTCCCCGCCGCCCGTCTCCCCGCCGCGAGTCGCGCTCGCATCCTCCACGCCGGTCTTCGCCTTCTGAGTCCCGTTATGCCTCAGCTCAACGTGGTTCCTCGAGCCCTCACCGGGAAAACTAGCTCCGGCGACATTTGGAGGCGAGGCCGCCGAACGCCGATCCGCCGCAAAGCTTCCACCGCCGCACCAACCGACTCGCCCCGACGCCAAACTCCGCATCGCCGTACAGTTCTCCCCGACACGTCATCCGAATCGCCCAGACGCCGCATCCCCAGTCGCTGACCAGCCTTCGCCGCCGCATCGATTGAGTCACTCCCATCGGCCATCGACAGGCCACGCTGAAGGCAGGATCTCCTTGGACATCCCTGTTCTCGTCGACACTTAGGTCAGCGCGTTGGTCGATACGAGCGCAGATTACTCCATGCTTAGCGGATGGCTTGCGACTGCCCTGAAAAAAGTGACGACACCGTGGGAAGGCCCCGACATACGTACGGCCGGCGGACATGTTGTCGCACCACTCGGTATGTGTGCGGCTCAGGTTACGGTTCGATGCTGCACCTTCGTCGCCACTTTTCTTGTTCTGCACGAATGTTCTAGCGATGTCATCCTTGATATCGACTTTATTCGCGAGTACGGTGCTATAATAGACCTTCCAAATCGCTTGGTGACGTTTTCTACCAAAATGGCCACAGCAAAGCCGGCACACCAGGGTTCTCAGTCCGCCCTGCGAGCCATCGATGATAACGTCACGGTGCCCCAACGTGCCAGCATTTTCGCTAGAGTTACCTGTGACGAGCCTCATCGGGGACTCCGGGTTGTCGAGCCTAATGTCTCTCTCGTACCCACTAAGGGGATTGTGGTGGCACGAGGCCTTGGCTGCCTTCATGACGGTTGGACAGAGGTCCTTGTTACCAACTTTTGCAATGAGCATCGACATCTATTCCGTGGCACAGCCATCACTTACGTCGACCATGTTCAGGAAGTGGCCGAATGCTTTGCTTGCGAGGAGGGCATACCTCGAGGTGACGCAGAAGGGCTCAACGACGTCAACAAAAATCTGGGCCTTTCATCCGCTGAAAAGGGGCAATTCCAGGATCTTTTGCTAGAGTTTCGCGCGTGTTTCACGTCGTCGTCTAAGGTGCGACAAACGTCGATAGTTAAACACCGATCATCACGCATGAAGGAGCTCGACCCATTCATCAGAAGCCCTACGTGTGTCCCGTCGGGAGTGAGATGCTGTACAAGCACAGGTCAAAGATATGCTCACGGACGGCGTCATCCAACCGTCAAGCAGCCCGTGGTCGTATCCTGTCCTTCTTGTGAAGAAGAAAGACGGAACACTGCGATTGTGCGCAGACTATAGAAAACTTAACAGTGTGACAAAGAAAGGCGTGTATCCGGTGCCGTGTATCGATGACTCCCTCGACTGCCTTCTTCAAGCCAAGTACTCCTCTTCGGTAGACCTCAGGAGCAGTTATTGGCAGATGAGAGGGACCGTGAGAAAACCGCCTTCATCACACCGGACGGGCTCTACGAATTTCGCGTCCTCCCATTCGGGCTCTGCTGCGCTCCGGCCACTTTCCAAAGAATGATGGACACTGTCCTGACAGGTCTGAAGTGGCAGACATGTCTTGTTTATCTTGACGACGTCATTATTTTTTCCGCAACGTTCACAGAACATTTGTACCGCCTCAGAACTGTCCTCGAAGCCGTTCGTTCCGCCAACATCTCCCTCAAACCACAGAAAGGTCCCTTTGGGTTCACCGAATTGAAGTTTCGCGGGCGCGTCATTAGTGCTGATGGAATCCGAGCTGACCCCAGAGAAGCTTGCTGCGGTTGCTGCCTTTCCGGTACCCGTTCACAAAAAAGCAGTCCGTCGTTTCCTGGGCCTGTGCTCCTACTATCGTCGCTTCATTAGAAAGTTCGCCCAGCTTGCCAGCCCTCTGACGCTACTAACCCAGGATGATGCATCATTTTCCTGGGGCAATGAACAGCAAACTGCCTTCGACGAATTACGATGTAAACTCCAATCGGCGCCAATCCAAGCACATTTCGACGAAGATGCCGACACGGAGGTACATACGGATGCGAGCAACGTCGGTTTTGGGGCCGTTCTCGTCCAGCGGCAAGACGGTGTCGAAAAAGTAATTGCCTATGCCAGCCGCGCACGGTCGCGCTCTGAGTTGAACTAATCTACCACAGAAAAAGATTGTTTAGCGGTAGTTTGGGCAGCAGCTAATTTCCGCCCATACCTGTGCGGCAGACCGTTTTGAGTCGTCACCTACCCCGATTCGCTGTGCTGGCTGAAAAATTCAAAAGGGCCCTTGCGGCCGCCTCGCACGTTGGGGATTACGCCTGCAAGAATTCGATTTCACCGTCACCTATAAGTCTGGCCAGAAACACACCGACGCTGATAGCCTTTCACGCGCTCCCGTCGAACCTCCTCTACAAGACACCATCGACGACGATAGCTTCCTTGGAGCGGTCAGCACGTCTGAGCTCGTTTCCAGACTGCGTGCCGACGCCGAGCTGCGTCTGCTCATAGAACATCTCGAAGGTGGGCACCCTGAGATACCACGGTACCTGGCTCGTGGGCTATAATCTTTCTGCCTCCGGAGCGGGGTGCTTTATAAAAAGAACTCTACTTCCAGTGCGACAACTTACCTGCTCGTCATACCGTCTGATTTACGGGATGAAGTTCTCCTTGCCTGCCATGATGAACCGACTTCCGGCCACCCTGGTGTCACGCACGCTTTGTCCCGAATCCAGCCGATCTACTACTGACCTAAGCTCACTACAAGCGTCAAGCGTTATGTCCGGACATGTCGGCAATGCCAGGGTCGGAAAAAACTGGCGCCCAAGCCTCCCGGACCGCTTCAGTGCATCGAGTCGCCACAAATACCATTCGACAAAGTCGGCATGGCCCTTCTGGGGCCATTCCCTCTCTCGGCGACCGACCACAAGTAGATCGCAGTGGCCACGGACTACTTGACCCGTTACGCTGATACGAAGGCCCTTGCGCGAGGTACTGCCGCCGAAGTTGTCCACTTCTTTATGCACGACATCGTGCTTAGACACGGCGCCCCATCGACCATCATTACGGACCGAGGCAATTAAGTCGTTTACAGCCCGGCTCTTACGTGACGTCTTAACGCTTAGCCATACAACTCATCGACCAACAACAGCGTATCATACCCAAACCAATGGTCTAACGGAACGACTAAACAAAACATTAGCTGACATGATCTCGATGTACGTTGACGTTGAACATAAAACGGGGGATGAGATCTTGCCGTACGTCAAGTTCGCATATAATACAGCGACGCAGGAAACCACCCAGTTTACCCCGTTCCGTCTCGTCAATGCCAGAGAGGTCCGCATGATGTTGGACGCGATGCTGCCGTACGGCGATGCGGAGGTAACCCCTGAAGCAGGCCACTTCGTGGAACAAGCAGAGCAAGCCCGTCAGCTGGCCCGCTTGAACATCAAGGACCAGCAATCCGTCGATGCTCGACACTATGACCTTCGGCACAGGGACGTGCACTATGAGCCGAGTGACCAGGCATGGGTGTGGACACCCGTGCGCCGTAAGAGGTTGTGCGAAAAGCTTATCGATAGGTGTTTCGGCCCGTACAAAGTACTGCGCCGCCTGAACAGCGTCAACTACGAAGTTGTTCCCTATGGAACTGTGGTCGCCGGCTGTCAGCGTCAACGGCCTGAAGTCGTCCGTGTAGTGCGCCTAAAACCGTACTTTTCGCGTGACTGAGCATTGTGTGCACGCTGCGTTTCGTACCTTTATCTCATTACCCCACGTGCGAACTTGACTATCCTCATCTCTCAACTAGCGCCAGATGTGTAGTTCACCTCACCCCTATTTTTCGTTTTTTTCCTTCTCTCTCTGTACATAACCCATTCCACATCGAGACGATGTTTGCTTTCGCGGGTGGGAGGGGGGAGTGGAGCGGGAATAATGCCACGTGCCTAACGCGCCACGCGGCCTTTACGCTTAGTCGAAACGACGACGAAGCGGTGGTTGGCTCTCGAGGCGCTCTGGCTCTGTGACCTGGACCCTGGTTCTCTAATTAAAAGCTCTCAGTCTTGGGTTCTCCCCGACGCCTACCTGCACGGCTCCTCGGTCGTAACAATATAAGTAAAATCCCTTTCTAATCGGGCCTCACGAACGCGCCTGCGTTGCCTGGGAGTGGCGTGTCTGACTCCTCATCCAAGAGTCAGGGTTTGAATTGCACTATAATTTGCCCAATTTTATTTTCAGTGCGAGTACATTACTTTATATAGTTGCTATTCGGAACGACGCTTCAGTCATGTCGCGAGCTTGTAGTCACAATTTATGTAATGCCTTCATAATTTCTTAATTCCGCTGCTCCACGTGTGACGCCAATCTTCTAGACCAATCGGGAGTTTCGCGACTCGACGCCGGACGCCGTCTGGACTACGCCGAGTTTTGCGCCGAACGGGAGCCTCAGAGCTAGCGCTTTAAAAAAGATAGTGACAGTGACGCGTCATATAGACAAAATATGTGCGAAGAAGTGAATGGCGAACGGAAAGAAATGAGCAGACAGTATTTTTAATGTAATTCGCGTTAGTAAACGCGTTGTCATTGTAGAATATTTATTTATGCCAGCATAAGAATTTGAATTTTTTTATGAAAGAATTTACTGTATGCCGTTGTCCGCGAGCTTTGTTACTAGATTGTAATATCTGTTTTTATAATAGCTTCATTTTTCGTCTTTACATGAGAAGAAGAGTAATTTGCTCTATTTCTTAAATCGCCTAATTAGGAATAAAATAAATTGTTGCTTTTACTTTTTTTATAGGTGTCGTTTCGTTCGCAGAGAGTCAAGTAAGCTTTGCGACTCCCACGGGCTCTTGGCTGAAGAATAATTGTCGCGGAAGGATGCGATGGGTGCGGAAGCGGATAGGCATCGTTTTATAATTGCAGAAAAAGTTTGTGCAAATTTCGTCATCGGAAGATTTGACCCGTGACCACTCGGAGGGAGTAAAAAAAAATAAAAGATTCCAATTAAGTCTGCATAATAGCGGAAATACGAAATACTTTCCTTGGCCTCTCTTTTGTCCTCCATTGCTCGTTTTTTTATTTTCTTAACTTTTCATGTTTTTGTTCTTTATTCTTTATTGATATTCTGTTTTGTTTTCTATTTGTTTTCTCTACTTCATTACTTATATGTTGCTTATGAAATGTTCCTAAACAAACTTTCGCACTTTTCGTTTCATTTGTCATACAACTTATGATCGACAGTTCCTCCGGACAACTTCCGCCTATCAACTTCCGTCTACAACTTCTGTCCACGCAACTCATGACCTTACGCTTTAAAAGTCAACAAAGCGGTTGCGGTCAAAAATAGCATTAGTAAAACGAGCACTAACCGGTAATTAAGAGGAACTACTGTGCGCGTGTGTGCGCGTGCGTGCGTGCGTGCGTGTGTGTGTGTGTGTGTGTGTGTGTGTGTGTGTGTGTGTGTGTGTGTGTGTGTGCGCGCGCGCGTGTGCGTGTGTGTGTGTGTGTGTGTGTGTGTGTGCGTGTGCGTGCGTGTGTGCGTGTGTGCGCGCGTGCGTGCGTGCGTGCGTGTGCGTGTGCGTGTGTGCGTGTGTGTGTGTGTTACTATTGCTGATGCTAACATTTAAGATCAGGCGGGGAGATGAAAATGATTAAAGTATGAGTAGCGTTGTTGGTTTGCGAAAACAGCGAGTTGCCTTGTTAATCAAACAAACGAATTTCTATCTATGTACGCAACAGAAAATATACTTGGAAAGTGGCGTTCTTGGTCAAAAAGTTTGAAGTTAATGTCGAACATTATAAATGCAGTTTTATTTTTCGGAGAAATCAAGTGATAATGATAGTGAGTACAGAACAGACTCAGAGATGGACAGATGGATAAAAAGGGGGTAGTTCAATATTGCGTAATAAAATACTATTTATTGAAGCAGATTTTTCTGCTATAACTTAACTGATTCACAGACCGCTGTGATAAGGGCCGAGCCATATCTATGCTGATAGGTTATTACGAATAAAATTAGTATCAGCATATCCTCCGTGGCTTGATTGGATAAGATTACACTGTTCTGAGGTGTAAGACAAAAATGGGGCATGTTTCTATCATGGTCAGTCATCCAAATTTCTGACATACAAGCAACTAAAAATGGAGCGGGATGTGAAGATACAAAGGAATGACTACTCATTGCTTGGAAAGTTTATTTGACCCAACAGAAATGGTGGCTCTCGGCAAAATTGAGAGGGATTAAATTTTTGGCGGGAGTGGAGTGCCTGATATTTGAATTTTAGCTCGTCTTTCATCGTACTTCTGAGGAATTATTTTGAAAGAGGCCTGTCCCAGAGCAGAAGTTTTCTCTACGCTGACGACATACTCCTGATTTCTCGATGCTGCAGCAATGATCAAGCGGATACCAACCTTCAATGTAACTTGCAGCAAATATTAGATTGGTATAATAATCAATGTTAATTGCGTAACTTTTAATCTGGTTTATTTCCGCAAGTTCCATGAACCATTACCAGTATCCTGGCAATTTTTTTTTCTTGGTACAAGGAAGTACATATGAATAGTAGTGTTCTCAAGTTTTCTTACTCAGTAAGATAAGCAAGGCGCTTTCTCTACAGTGATTCATCTCCGAACGTTCATTTTTCTTATGTTCACAGGGAACTTCGAAAAATGTCCTGTTCACTGAACTCTGGTAACATGACTCATAATTTCGCAGTTTGTGCTCAAACTAGATTGAAGTGCACACCATAATAGTATACGTGGTCAAGATGATTGTGTGCTCAAAAGTATGCTAAAATCTGTGATCTGCAACCACAGGGGACGTGTCATAATAGCAAGCCATAACCGAAATTGTATTGACATCGAAAAGTTTGCTTAGAAGTTAGCCACAAGTTACGCATTTCCATTTTGCACCCCGGTAAATCTGATGAACTTACTAACATGCTGATTTGGAAAAGCCGACTGCCTCCAATCCTGCGCAAGCTGTAACCTTCGCAGAGCGCGTCTTCGTTTCTTAAAGCTTAGAGTTAGATGAAACACCACGTACAACTAAGTGTCTTGTTTACTGTTGACTACATGACGCTAATATATCAAAAAGCCTCCCAACAGTAAGGAGAGACTCCATCCGCGTGGCGGGGTTTCAAATAATGCTCAGTTAGTCTCTGCATAAATCACACCAATCTGTGAGTGCCAACATTGGGCGTATGTGTAGCCAATTTGCGTTTATCATCTTTCTGGCTTTACCGTCTAAATTTCGTTAAAAAAATTATACCTGTATTTTAAATCTTTATAATATCTTTACTTGCGCTTTCAGGAGAATCCCATATGCTTCTGCACACACAAATGCAACACATAAAAAGGCGCTTGCAGATAACCCCATCCCAAACACCTGCCCTTATGCAAAAAATTTTATAACCTTCTGAAGCGTATTGCTTTGTTTTTTTTTTGTCCGAACGTCTGATTCCAGTCTTACAGGGTTAATTATTAGCCGGATAGGTGTCTAATTGTAACTTAGGTGCTTGAAGAATGCGTTTTGACATGAGCGTAGGGCGCATGACTTGGGGGAATTAAAATAAATAAATAGTGCTGGAAATTCAAATACGTCAACAGATTATTATGCAACGAAAATTTTCAAGTTTAAATTTGCGAGTCTCGGAGCAGCTTCGTGCAATTTCTCTCGCAATGCATAATTCAAGTGTTTTAAATTGGGAAAGCTCCCAGAAAAAAAAGAAATGTATATTTTTCTGCGTGGTAACGTAACGTAACGCAGAAAACAAAGCAAAGCATCAACAGCGTTGATTAGAAAGCCTATCAGCGTTACTTTTTTCTTTGTTCCTAACCCGGTTGTACAGAGTGAAACCGGTTCGGACCAAAACAAAATGGCGTTCTTAAAACCGCTGAAACTGCGATAATTAAAGCGAACCATTGAAGAATTGAAGAGTGTCTCCACACGCTCGCCCCTCTGTCTTTCCTCCACCCTCACGCTGGGCCTAGCCATCCGGCACCCCCCCCCCCTCCCCCCTCCCCCGCACCATCTGGTGGACCACTCTCAAGCTAGGCGCCAGCGTGCCTGCTTCGTTTCACAGCGGCAGCTGTTAAGCACCTGTTCACGGGGCTTCACGTCATGAACTCAATTATTACCGCAGATCCGGATCATAAGAACGAAATAACTAGAAGAATGGGGTGGAGAACATTTTGTCGGTTCTCTGAGATCATGAGAAGCAGTTTACTAATTTCCCTCAAAAGAAATGTATCAAACACCTATATCTTATCGGTACCTATTTCTGTGGCAGAAACCTGGAGGCTAACGAAAAGGGCTGAACTGAAATTGAGGGCAACGCTGCAAGCTATTGAAATGAAAATTAGAGATGTAACTTTAAAGGGGGCTCTAAGAGGGGCTGTCAATGATGTGCTTGTATGTCTAGGATGTTAAGGGACCTCGTTTCACAAATATCCTCCAGCAAGAATTCTTTTAATGCGTTTTATGGAAGCCGACTTATCTGTAGTTAAAATTTGAATTTCCGCGTTTTCGCGCCTCTCTCTCTTCTCTCGTCACTTTTGCACACTGAAATGTCGCGCTCCTCCGCCAGCCCCACGATCTCGGCCCCTCCCCCGGTTGCCAACGCGAGTGCGAGTTCCTCAGAAGGCGGAGCTTGAGGCCGCGGCCATGGTAGCTGCATGACGTCAGAAAGAGAATTGGCATGGCGAGCCAATGATAGCCCTCAGCTGCTTGCGTAACGAGCGCTGTAAAACAGGGGAGTCAGTCTGGACTCAAGGCGGCGGGAGCTACTCAGGATCCCCCAATACCTAAAAACTTGCACCTAGAATTTAAAAAGGAAAGACGAAATCAAATGGCCAGAGCCCCGGAAAAAGGATTGCACCAAATGCCGGAAGAAGACGTCGCCTACGTGGATGCCAAAGCATGCAAGGACGTAGCTGCAGTAGAGGCGGTTGTAGACGGGGTGGGCAATCCACTCATCACCGCATAGATGAACACGCAAGAGATCGAAATCGCAGAAGCTGCAGTAGCGCTAGCCTGTGGAGAAACTCGCGCAAGAGAGATAATCAGCGACAGCAAAACAGTACTACGCAACTACAGCAAAGGCCGCATCTCTAAGGAGGCATCCCCAGAGGTGTGGAGGGAACCAGGACATTAATATGGGCCCATCAACACGTCAGAGGGAACGAAGCAAAGCACATCCTCGCCCAAGCAAGTTACCTGCGGGCAACGATGGATCAACCAGCAATCAAAAACCAATGAGAAGCACCGCTCATGTACCGAGAAATCACGGAAGGCTACAGACTCAATAGAAGGAAATTACCCCCCCCCCCCCGACAAAACTCTCTCTCTAAAGGAAGCAATGGCCTGGAGGAAGATACAAATGAACACCTACTTTTCGCCAGAAATTTTAGGTATATAAAGTCAGCAAAAGGGAGTCCGAACTTGGTCTGCTTGGTCTTGTCCATTGTGTTCACTAAGCGCCAGAAAATATGAGTTCAAACAATATCCAACTAGCCCAAGTTTCTGCTTTACTAGATATCATTTCTAGTACAATGGGCCCTTTCTTTCATCCTCTCCTACTTCAGAATTTTTCACCTGTGCTCACCAACTACATTGCCGTAGCAACGTGCCGCGCAAGAATGTGCTCGTTCGCGCTTAAGAATCGAATTATCCTTGCGGAAGTTTCTTCCTTCTTCTACCCGGCCACTGCTTCTACAAGACATGCTGTTAGGATTATGAAGATAATGCGAGGGGAACTGTGGAGGCAAGTACGTCACCTGCAAGGTATGATACAATTGCAAGCGACAACAAAGGATTTATACCCCGGGGTAAGAGAAGATGTATTCAAATTGTGGAACCGTGAAGCATCTACTAAGACGGAGTACCTTTGGGGAAAATGTGTATCACAACTATGTGAATGAAAGAGACGCCAACAAAAGAAGGTATGCCAGCAAGGGCAAGTGTTGTGCCTCGGTACGTCGGTACCCAAGGAAGTGGAAAAGGTCCTACACTACGGTCCCAAGTTCTGCATGGAGCCCAAGATGACTTCTGTCGAGAAACTGTCAGTAGTGAGAAGGATTTCCAGCAAAGCACAGGACGATGACAAGGAATGGTGCATTTCAGAAGGCCTCGATTGCCTTATGAGGCAAAAAGGAACTCAGAAAAGTGTGAGTGAACCCACCAAAGATGTTATTCAGTATCTAAGAACTAACAATCTGAAGCTTCTAGTAGCGGATAAGGAGGGAGGATTTGTGGTCATGTCAAACAGTGTGTACAATGAAAAGGTAAAAATGGCATTACGTAAGAACTTTGTAGCTCCGATGGTAAGCAGCCAGAAAGCGAAAAAACAGGCATTAAGGTTATGTAAAGAGAAGGGACTGGATAATTTAGGCAAAAAGATAGGTGCCAGTAAGGAAGTGGGATTAGGCGTTTTCTTCTCCGCGAAAACACATAAGGAGGATGTGCCACTGAGGACAATTGTAACAGAGAAAGGGTCATGGCAAGGCGTCCTTTCTAGATTCTTGCAAGAGAAATTAAGTCTCTTGAAAATTGAGGACCCGTTTCTGGTTAGCAATTCTAATGAAGTAGTGGACTATCTTAAGAACCACGAAGATTCTAGGCACGTTAATTTTGCCTTTTCAGTAGATGTAAAAGAGCTTTTTTGCTCGATGCCGCAGGGGGAAATCTTGATTGCGTTGCGCGACTGTATTGAAAGTGGAAACCCTCTGTCATTTCAGAGTTCTACTGGCATGTCAATTGAAAGCTTTTTAAACCTTGTTTCATTTTACCTGTCATCGACTGCCATAAAGCATGAAGGTGCAGAATATGTACAGAAGGATGGCATTTGCATCGGGTCCTGCATCGCCCCTGTTCTTAGTTCTGTCTTTTTAGCATACATTGACCAACGCATTGTCGCGCGGATTAACACTGACAAAGTTAAACGCATTTTTAGATATGTTGATGACTACCTTGTAGTATTGACTCTAACACAGTCTGACAAACCGAACGATGTGGTGAAAAATGTGCTTGATGTTTTTAATTCCTGTAGCCTGGGTCTAGCCTTTACAACCGAAATCCCAAACGACGAGACGCTGCAGTTCCTTGATATATGCATTAGGTTTGAAAAGGCACGTGTTTGCTGGATGTATCAGCCGAGAACAAAAAAAGAAATTCTCAGTTATCAATCGGCGCACTCTAAACTTGTAAAAAGGGGTATTGCCATGAACGCCTTCCGCGCTGCTCTCAATAAGTCGTGCGAGCATTGCATCGCAGAAAGTGTGAGACTGCAAAAGCTTCGCCTAGAGAACGCCGGGTTTCCAGAGCAAACTCTGACATCTGTTGCGGAAAAGCTGCTGAAGGAAGTGAGAACTGGGAAGCAACATAACCGTGACGATGCCCAGCGGCGGACTCAGCTTGTGGCTATGACGTATGTTCACAACATGTCGCACCGTCTAAAAAAGGTGGCGAAAAAGTGTGGCGTCGATCTTGTTTTGACTGCTCCGAAGAAACTAGTGCGCTTGTGCCCACTCGTGAACAGCGAGGCAAGGAAGCCAATGTGCACTACGAACCACCAAAGGAAGTTCGTGCCATGCAAAATGGGTGTTGTCTATAAAATTCCGCTCACTTGTGGCAAGGCTTATATCGGGCAATCAGGAAGATGCGTTAACGAAAGGCTGAGAGAGCACCGCTTGGCAATAGAATCCATATCGGCGGGGGGGGGGGGGGGGGGAATCTCGCGGTGCACTGCAAACGCTGTCTCATCGAACGGTACCCAGGCGACCCTGACCCTGTACCCTGCACACCAATCTTGCATTCTAGGAACACTAAAAACGCAATCGGAACGGGAAATTTTCGAAGCTATGTGCATTGATAAAGAAGGTTCAAAATGTCTCAGCACCCCATCTGTTTATCTATCAAAAAAAGAATTGTTGTTCTTGAAACGTGGCGTTGCTACTGCGCGTGTGTGGATATGAGCAATTGAGATGTCTTATATTGAATGTTTTTTTGATTAAACGACAGTTGAAGACTAGCGTACGTCCTGTGTAATTGTGTTCTGGTCCCTTGTGTTCACTAAGCGCTAGAAAATCAGAGTTCAAACAATATCCAACTAGCCCAAGTTTCTGCTTTACTAAATTTCAAGACAACCTTGTGCAAAGTGTTTAGTCGTCCTGCTGTCCGGAAACTCCGCGCCGAGCAACGCTTGCGTGCACGGGCTCAACAGGCCGGCGAAAGCTTCACCATTTACTTCGAAGATGTCCTTGACTTATGCAAGTATTTCAACCTGAATATGTCGGAAGCTGACAAGATTAAGCACATTCTGAAGGGTGTTGACGACTCCGCCTTTCAGATGCCGTTAGCGCGCGACTTGCGCACCGTTGCTGAAGTCGTCAACATCCGCCAAAGCTTCGAGGAGCTGCGGAATCAAAAGCTCCTGACTCCACATCACCCCCACCCGCTCCCCCAACAGTTTGAGTCGGTCGCTGGGCTGACGCCGGCATTGGACGCCTCCTCCCTGCTGCAACTGATCAAAGACTTTGTTCGGGGAGAAGTGCAACGTATGCTGTCTCTTCTGCCAAGCCCTACAGAGCGAGCTTCATATTTGGCTCCGGCTCTTCAACATACCATCCAAGAGCACGTTGCCGAGGCTCTTCCACCCGCCATACGCCATCACCTGCTGCCGCTCCACTGACACAGGCCGACGTCGTCGCCTGACCTCGACTTCCTACCTGTCCTTTGCCGTGCACGAGCGGCGGCTTCTCCTCGGCAGGCTCCGCGAGTGAGCAATTCCTGTCGCACCATCGACAACCGGCCTATCTACTGCAATTGCGGCTTGCCTGGTCATGTGGCCCGGCTTTGCCGTCGTCGCTTCCCAGTCTGCGCGCCACCTCCTCAAGATATCGCAGGTTTCCCCACAGTGATATCTTGAGGAGGTGACGTGTAGAGTAGGAGATGACATGGTGTGGGCATGTACTCAAAATCTCCCCTCCCCTACCCCTTCCAGAGAGGCATGGGAAACTGCCTTCCTCAACTCCTCCTCGCTTGAGTCCCAAAGGGCTTTCTTGGAACGGGCGCCAGACGGTGCCTCGTCAAGCGGTTTTCCGGACTAAGGACGCCGACCATGTAGCGGGGCCTCTCTGTGGCTCCCACGCTCTATTCCACCAAATAAAAGTTTTCACCACCATATCCTCAAGATCCCGCGCACTGGCCTTCCATGAGACAGCACTCCGGGCCTGGTGAGCCACCGTCAAATCGTTCTTTTTCTCCTTGCCGTTCGGCCCTTTCTAGACCCAGCTCACCTTCGCCGAGGTGCCGCTCCGTTTCTCCTCTTTGACGTCGCTCCAATATCATTCAGGAGGAAAACAAGGTGCCGCAGTTGCTGAGGCGAGAACTGCGTCCCCGTTGAACTTTCCAAGGTATCGCATATCCCCTGCTATTGTGATCGAAGTTTCTGTCGAGAGCATTTCTGTCTTGGCCCTTGTGGACACCGGAGCTGCAATTTCTGTTATGGACGAAAAGATTTGTCCTTCTTTGAAGAAGGTAAAGAAGCCGGTTGCTGGACTACCGCTACGTACGGCCAGCGCTGAGCGCACCAACCTGTCAGGAACGTGTACTCCTCGAGTTGCGATTCAGGACTCCCTCTACACGATAGAATTCGTCGTACTGCCTTCATGTTCCCATACTGTTATTCTGGGCTGGCATTTCCTTTGCCGCCATCAAGCTATCATTCATTGTGTTCGAGCGGAAGTCGTGCTTTCTTCTCTGCCCAGTCGTTTGCTGGATGCTACTCCCTCTGTTGCGTGTGGTAAAGCCCTTGCCGCCAAAGGCATCGACATTACCACATGATCATCCATTCTTGTTCACCTGTCTGGCAACTCTTTCGGAGACGACGCTGTACTCGTTACTCCAGGCCATACTTATGTGCACCGCAAGTGTCTCCCTCTGCCATACGCAGTACTGACTGTGTCCGCTTGCCTCTCGATACTTTTGGTTTCTGACCCACTTTCCTGCCCTACCGCTCTGCGCCTTGGTGAATGCCTCGGCAGTGCGCAGCCCATTGCATCTCTGCTCATCCGTGAGGAGGCTGACGATGCAACGCACCTCTCCATGAATGCACTCAGCCCACCTGCCTCAACGCCAGATCCCTCTTCTACCGAATTGTACTTGCGCTCCATCGACGCCGATCTTCCGCCAGCTGCAAATGACACAGCTTCTCACCCTTCTTCATCACTTCCGCTCTTCCTTCGACACTCACCAAAGTTGCTTAGGCCAAACTTCCACGTTCACCATTAACATCGACGCTGATGCCCAGGAGCCACTGCGGCAGCGCCCTTATCGTGGGCCTCCAACTGAGCGCCAGGCTACTGCGGAGCAAGTAAATCAAATGCTTCAAAACGGCGTCATTCATCCCTCAAGCAGCCCTTGCGCATCGCCTGTTGTCCTTGTGAAAAAGAGATTGCACCATACGCTTCTGTGTCGATTACAGTCGCCTTAATAAGATCACGTGCAAGGATGTCTATCCGCTACCACGCATAGACGACGCTTTGTACTGTTTACAAAGGGCGGTGCTCTTTTCATCTATTCATTTACGTTCTGGGTACTGACAGGTCCCCATGGAAGCAGCCGAAAGCCCCAAAACGGCTTTTGTGAACCCCGACGGATTGAATAAATTTACTGGGACGCCGCTCGGCCTTTGTAATGCCCTTGTAACCTTCGAAATGATGATGGACACTATTTTGCGTGGACTCAAGTGCAAGATGAACCTATGCTAGCTCGATGACATTGTCGTCTTTTCCCGCGAATTTGAAACCCACCTATCCCGCCTGATGCACATTTTGACCTGCCTCTCTGACGCCGGCCTGCAGATCAATTTGAAGAAATGCAGCTTGGTGCGCGTCAACTGACAATTTTAGGCCACGTTGTCTCGAAGCAAGCCGTGTGTCTTGACCCAGCCAAACTTCGCGCTGTCGCTGCCTTTCCCAAGCCTGCTTCCATAAAAGACCTGCGCAGCTTCCTAGGTTCCAGCTCTTGCTTTTGCCTGTTTATTTGCAATTTTGCTTCCATTGCTGTATCTTTAGCACAACTGTCCGGCAGTTCCAATTTATCGCTGTGGTCTTCGGCGTGCGACGATGCCTATAACACCTTGCGCCGCCTCCTCGCAGCGCCGCCTATACTGAGCCATTTCGGCTCGACCGCTCCTACCGAGGTCCACACGCAGTGGTTTGGCCTCGGAGCCTTACTCGCCCAGCGCATATGTGGTTTCGATGAATACGTTGTTGCCTATGCAAGCCGCACACATACAGAGGCTGAATCTAATTACTCCGTCAGTAAAAAAAGGGTGCTTGGCCATCGTGTATATAGGCCCTTGCCAAGTATCGCCCGTACCCCTGCGGAAACTCTTTTCACGTTGTGACGGACCATCAAGCGCTTTGTTGGCTTATCTCCTTGAAGGACCCATCAGGTCGCCTTGCCAGGTGGGCTCTTCGTCTGCAAGAAAATGACATCCGCGTGGTCTATCGCTCCGGCCGCAAGCATCAAGATGCTGATGCCCTGTCCCGATGCCCATTTCCAGTCAAACTCACCAGCCTTTCCACCTCTGACGCCTTCCCGTCATCGATTACATAAGCGACATGCCCTCAGCGCAGCGTATAGACCCCTGGATCGCTTCTCTTCTCGATTTTCTCTCCAACCGTACGGCTGCTTCTCCGTCCCGTGCTCTCCGCTGCCATGCTTCCCATTTCGTCATTCGCGATAATCTCCTCTACCGCCAGAAGTACAGCTCCGACGGCCGCAAGTGATTTTTCGTTGTTCCTCACCACCGGACGCACGAACATATGCGCCTATTTCCACGCTGACCCACAATCCGGCCACGCGGGAGTTTTCAAGACGTACACCCGCATCCAGCTGCGCTATTACTGGCGAGGCATGTACACCTTCGTACTTAAATACGTACGCGCCTGTCTCCCCTGTCAACGTCGCAAGCCATCTCCTCATCGTTCTGCTGGAGAGTTGCAGCCACTCCCTTGCCCACCACGCCCTTTTGACCGTATCGGCAATGATTTCTACGGCCCGCTTCCGTACACTGCGGCCGGCAACCGTTGGGCTATCGTTGCGGTTGATCATCTCACGAGATATGCCGAAACCGCCGCCCTTCTGTCTGCCACAGCGACAGACGTCGTCACATTCATTTTGCAGCGTTTCGTCCTTCGTCACCGTGCACCTCGTGAACTGCTTAGCGACCGAGGACGCGCATCTTTGTCCGATGCCCTGCTTCACCAGTGGAACATAGTCCATAGGGGAACATAGTCCGCCTATCATCCGCAGAGCAACGGCCTCACCCAACGATTTAACCGCACCCTCGCATACAAACACTCGAATTGGGATCTCGTCCTTCCTTATGTGACTTTTGCCTACAACACCGCTCTGCTGTCCCCCCCACTGGCTTTTCTACCTTCTGTCTTCTTTTTTATTCTTTACGGCCGTCGGTCTGCTACAATAGACACCATTTTGCCTTACAAACATGGCGCCTCCGAGTATACCCCAGTTTCCGAAGCCGCGTAGCCCGCAGAAGACTGTCGCCAAATCACCCGGTCACTCACGGCTCACATCCACTTTGACTAGAAATTCCGCTACGACAACGCTGACACCCTATCGCACTTCTTTCATGGCGCACTTATGTGGCTCTGGATACCGACAAGTACTCCAGGGGCTATATTACATAACTTTCAATGAGGAAAATTGTCAAAAACTTGTCACAAAGGTGTTAATAAGCCTCGCTCCTATTGGTTGGTCGTGGCCGGCGGCCATATTGCTTTTTTTGAGTCATGGGTGGCTGCTGATGACGTCACGGATATGACAGAAGGGATTAATTTGCACACTTAATTTTCAGGCACTTATTGACAGTTTTTTGTCACAGTTTTGAGGCTGTCAATTTGACCGTTGAGGTTGTGACTGAAAATGGCGGTGGTGTACGCGGACATACGACTGAGCCGGCTGCGCTGGCGCGAGCAACGGCGAAGGAGGGCGCACAAAGACGCGTTTGACTTGCCGGACGAGCTGTTTCAACGCCTTTTCGACTAGAGAAGCAGACTCTGGAGTGGCTATGCGTCGAACTCGCGGATGAACTGGGAGGTTTGCGTGCGAGTGCGCTGTCGGTGCGGCGCAGTTAGTGCGCAGAAGGGGTGGGTGCCGTCGTCACCTCTGTGCCGCAGATATATAAATAAGACATGCTTATGCTGGCAAAGCACTATTTCCCAGTAAATGGCGCTTCGTGGTCGTCTTCTGTTTCCCAAGGGTAAAGAAACAATCAACCACACATCACATACTACAACATCTCACCTTTTGACATATCTGTCATCGGTCGTAAGAGCCGAACAACACAGACTTCAACAAGTTGTCTTCGTCGATTTCGTACCAAGCGCTTCTTGACAGTTCGCTTGGCAGTCACGTAGCCCTCGCTGCATTCGTTGAAATTTTTCTGAGCTCTTAGGTCCACCACACAGTAGCTCGGTTCCAGACGCCGCGCAAAAAAACAATAACACGGCGTGAAACACCTGCCTTAGTGACGTCAGCAAACCGCCGCGGCACCGAAAGTTACCCACCAGTCAATTTAATAGCACTACCTCGAATGCTTTCTGTTTTGCTTAATATTTTAGAACTTTAAACCCGATGTTTTGACAAAATAAAATATTAATGATTTTCATCGTTGCCTATTTCTTAATTATTTTTACAAAAAATAAGCAGACGGTCACTCGAATGCTCTCGGGGTGCTGCCCTGCTGTAATCTGCTGATTCCTCGTTGCGTCACGTGATGACGTCTCATCGTGTAGTCATTTTGACGTCACTGTCAATAACTTGTGACAGAATTTGTCAGTTTCGTAATCTAGCCCCTGGACTGTTTTCAAAATTTTTAGCCAGGTATCACGGCCCCTACCGCGTCCTGGAGCGCACATCTCCACGTAATTACGTCGTCGAACCCCTAACGCTGTCTCCCGAACTCTGCCGCCGCGGCCGTGAGACGCTTCACATCCAGCGTCTAAAGCCTCAATACAACCCCGCCATCTTACAGTCGCCGTAAGTCACCAAGATGGCACCTCTTCTAACCGTGGGTGATTGTGAAGAAGATGACAGACAAAGCAGATAACTCATGACAAAGAAGATGGCCCTGCGTATCAGCCGTATTGCTATCGCCACGAATGTCTGTACCCAACCTGGCTGCCCTGGGACTTTTCCCTGCCACCCCGCTCCCCGCCTTACAGCGAGCATTAACTTCCAAAACACGTGCCAATGATGACGTCATGGTCCAGTATGGTGAATGGAGGGGGAACTACGTCAGTATGACGTCAGGTGACGAAATGGCGGCATAGTTTCTGTTTCTCGAATCCAAGATGGCGGCCATTAATATTGGTCGCACCCCTCATCTCTTCCCCCTCTTCACCAAAAAATGACCTAAATTTTGGAGGAAAACCGTCCCATTACGGGACCGCCATGCACCTACACATTCGTTCCGCTATATATTCTCCGACAACAACGGGCACCATCCGGGGACAGTTGTATTCTGAATTTGGTAGGCAAATAAAACCCTATGGGTTCTGGTATAGAAATAAAACCACAATTAAATAGTAGGTACACACAGTATACATGCAATTACTAACTGAAGCATTACCATATCTCACCGCAAGCTTAATTCTAGGCCCACCTTGATCCCCCAAACAAAGAAAATTCCGTTTGGGACGTATATTGAGGCGGTACAACTCGACAATGCGTAGACGTGCATCTTAATTTCTCAAATAGATGGCACTAGGCGGTGATCGTTCCGCTAGGCGGCGTGCGTGCACGCCTAGCCGAGCATGGTGGCAATCCACCCCGTTTCAAAGGGTATCTACATTCCGATTCTCGAAACGAGCAGCGCGTTCTTCGCTTTCATCCAGTAAACCAAACAGCTAACGCTAGTTACTTCAACGTCTTCCAGACGGTGGCGGCTTTTTTGAAGTAAGTGCAGTTTTTTATGTCTGTCTACCAGTCGTTCCCCAAACAATATTACAGTACTGAAGAAGATATAAAACTAGGAAATTTTAGAGAATAGTTTTATCTTCGGTACGCAGAATTTCGCTCAGTCTCGCAATGACGCCAACGGCACTGCGTATTTCCGATTGGAGTAACTCAAGATGCTTGTTGCAAGTTAAATGTTTCTGAGAAATGAACGCCAAATATTTTCACTGTATCAACTATATGAATGCGATCGGTGCCTAGTCGTAGATTCAACGACGTCAGCTGGTCTTTTTATTTTCGCGAATATAAAATTGCTTGTATTTTAGACGAGTTTATTCTTAAACAGTTTGTGTTAATCCATAGGTGTAAATCAGCAAGCGCTTTATTCAATAGCCATTCAATGTTTGCTTCTCTCTTGACCCTAACAAAAAGCGTCGTGTTATCTGCGTACGAGACAAACTGAACGCAGTCTGTGCATCGAACAATGTCACTAATACAAATGAATTACAATGGCTGAAATATGCTTCCTTGCGGGGCTCCAGTTGATACAGCCAGCACGGAAGACTTACTGCCATTTATGTCAACGTACTGCGTTCTAGTTTCAAGATATTACTTAAGCATGCAGTGCGTGAGCAATGCCGCGGACTCCGTATGTGTGTAACTTGGAAAAAAAATTGAATTATTTACGAGATCACACACTTTTGTAAATTCGATATAGATCCCTGCTGTAATCTCTATCTTGCTAAACGCTTCTAAAATGATTTCTTTTTGTGTTTCAAGGGCCGTGTCTGTTGATGGGTGCCGTCTGAAACCGTGCTGAAAGTCAAAATGCAAACTGTGTTGCGAAAAGAATGAAGAAATTTTGTGTGCAATATTTTTTCGATTTCTTCGAGAAAATTGGCAATACGGAAATTCGACGATAATTGCTTAGTGTGCCTTTATCCCCGCGCTTGAATATAGGTAGTACACGAGTGACCTGCATTTCTTTAGAAAATATGGCTCTAGATAAATGTAGGTTATACATATGAGTGATAACTGGAAAGATTAGCTCAAGAACGTACTTTACCGGGATCACCTGCATTCCATTTCTGCCTTGAACTTTACTGTTTTTTTATAGCATTCATGAAGAAATAAGCTTCTGAGCAATTTGTTGGTTGAAGATATAGTGACTGACTGCTGTACATTTCCGGCAGATAGTGATCACAGTTTCCAATAATATTGCAGCAATCCTTCATCTGATTAGATTGTTGAATGAAAAGAGTATTGAAACCGTCGGCTAGTTCGCTACTGGAAATGCACACTCCTTGGTGCTGGAAATTTTCAGGAAAAACCTCTGTACCACCAACTGAGAGCAAGAGTTTCAATTTTCGCCAGACTACATCTGACCGCAGAGTAGTCTCGTTCCTGAAAATATTAATAGAATAAAAATTCTTTGCTGCCTTTAACTTTGAGCTGAGGCTATTTCTATATGCCTGAAAAACAGAAAAATCATTGCCAGTTTTGGCCTCAATGAATCGAGCATATAATGCATTCTTGCAGTTAATCATGCTCAGCACCTCATGCGTTAGCCAAAGCTTGCGCGTTTTGGATGGTTTTTTTAGACGACGCAAAGAAAAATGGGCATCATATCTGAATCTCTCAATCACAACTTTAAGATTAGAGCATGCGGCGTCGCTACTACTTGCTTTATAGACGGTTACCAGTTTTCTTCATTAATTCCAAAAAGGAAAGATTCAAGATGGGTGGAAATGATGATGTGAACAAAATTATTTTCTTTACATTTTTTTCTTTTTATTTCACCACAACACGGATTGAGAACTCAGGTCGCACTTGTACAAAATATGCGTTTCTATTTCCTGTCAATATTCATTGATTGATTGATTGATTGATTGATTGATTGGTTGGTTGGTTGATTGGTTCGTTGGTTGGTTGGTTGGTTGGTTGGTTGGTTGGTTGGTTGGTTGGTTTGGTTTGGTTTGGTTTGGTTTGGTTTTGGTTGGTTTTGGTGGGTTCGTTAGGGTTGGTTGGTAGGTCGGTCGGTCGGTCGTGGTTGGTTGGTTGGTTGGATGGTTGGCTGATTCATTGATAGATAGATAGATTCATTGATTGATTGCAGCAGTAGCACGTAACCCGAATTTGGTTGCCATGGGAACCTCGTGGCGGGTGTTTAGCTTTGAAGGAGGTTGATGCACTAAAAGTTCAGGAATGGTGAACATTGCATGCACAACCACGTGGTGGTACCCGTGTACGGATACACGTATTGGTCTATTAACCGATCTAATATCTTGATCTCTCTAACACCAATGTTTTGAAAGGTAGCTGAAGGGTTACCTTCACTGCGGCAACCCATCATAATTCTTAAGAGCATTTCCGACTACATGAGAAGGGTGGCTAAAAGGCTCGAAAAAAGGCATATAAAATGCAATGTACAGTGCATATAGCGTTATTGGCAGATGAAGAATATACTATAACGAAAAAAAAATTATGCGGAGAACGCCAAGCAATAATGTGCAAATCACTAACACAACTCACTTAATTACAGAGAAAGGAAAGCTGTAGAAGTGAAGTCGAAGAAGAAAATCCTGCCCTCGGCATGGGCCGGTTGTTTTCTGTCGCCTATCCCTACTAACCGTATGGCACCACTTGCGCAGAGGTAGATCATACACCTCGCATGCAAGAAGACCAGGTGTGGAAACCCGGTGGCCCGTAATTTTACCGGATAAGAAAATAACTATGTCTGTCAACTGTCAATCGAATTGCATAACCAGGACTACGATGCAGCCTGTTCTCGGTGACCAGAACCGACAACGCACTCCCTCACCAGAGCAGAATTTGGCCACCCTGGTGCAGTACTACTTGGCCACACCCTCCTATAAGAGTACACCAATTAACCCTCTGCCCCAGGGTCCAGCGGCTGCGATGAAACTGACCAAGGCGGCGGTGAAATCTGTGACGCAGCGGAGGGTGCTAACAATCTCTGGCTCTGGACAGGCCGCCTTTGGAAACTAAACCTTGAAACATTTACCGCTAGAGCCTTATCCAGTGTGGGTAGTCTAGCAGCACTGTTCGAGGTACTAGCGGGTATAAAATGGGATGTCATGGGGCTTATACCTGTGTTACACGGGCGTTTTTAACGACAGTTCAGTTAACCGCCAATTGAGGATTTCTACTGCCGTTGAACTCAACTGGAATGGCCAGCTGTTACACGAGCACTTCGCGTTCAATTCAGTTAGCACTCTAACCGCATGACCTCGCGTCTAGAGCGAACTGACAATAAGAAAAAAACAGTGTATGCATTCTTTTCTTGTAAACGATCGTAGTGTATATATTCTTTCGTATAGTGACAATTTTTTGTGTATTCTTAGCTTTGGGGTAGAAATTTGCGCATGCCGAAGCATACTTAGCCAAGACAATCCAGTAAATGGGCAAGTGTTTGCTCCGTAGGTCGCCGTCTTGTCAGTTTGTCGTTCAACTAGGATTTCTGATCTCAGTCGAACTCAACTGCCATTGAGATTTTAAAGGCAGTTAGCATTGTCGTGGAACACCGCTAACTGCCGTTCAGTTCAAGTGAGAATGAACTTAACTGCCGTTGAAAATGCCTGTGCAACCGGGGTATTAGTGAGATTAGGAGAACAGGTGAGGCTATACAGAGCTGAATAGCGTGCACGTACTATGATGTAGGCGGCGACGAGCCTTCATCAGCTATGATGAACAGGTCGGAAGAAACTTCTATGAAGAGGCTGAATCAGTAATAATAATACTAATTGGTTTTTTTGGGGAAAGGAAATGGCGCAGAATCTGTCTCATATATCGTTGGACACCTGAACCGCGCCGTAAGGGAAGGGAAAAGGGAGGGAGTGAACGAAGAAAGGAAAAAGGAGGTGCCGTAGTGGAGGACTCCGGAACAATTTCGACCACCTGGGGATCTTTAACGTGCACGGACATCGCACAGCACACGGGCGTCTTAGCGTTTTTCCTCCATAAAAACGCAGCCGCCGCGGTCGGGTTCGAACGCGGGAACTCATCAGCAATGAGCTAATTGAAAACACAGTACACTGTACTGATGGCTGAGTGCAATGCCAAAGAAGCCAAGAAGCAGACTGAAGACAAGGCGGTGGTCGACTATGAAGTAGGCTCTTGGAATAGCAAGAGGGGGGGGGGGGGAGTTATTGGTACAGTTTGAAGAGAAAACTAATATATGGATCATGACTATCTTCTTCCGGAAACAGGACAACAGGAACATGACCCGGAAGAGCCCCAATGGTGAGACTAAAAATGAAATGGTCTTCATACTATGCGCTTACCCTGACATCGTGCAAGACGTGGAGGTTCTCGGTAATGTGCGGTGTAGCAGCCAAATGATGATAACGACTCGAATTATCCTTGACTTAAAGAGCGAACGGAAGAAACTAGCGAGGCTGGAGCCACTAATCGAGTTAGCAGTAAAAAAGAAAGTATTAGAATTGAGGATGCCGCTGCAGAAAAAAGTATACACCTTTAACTGAGGACGACTTCAATGTCGAAGCAATGAGCGATAATCTGACCGCTGTCATTACGAATTGCGCTTTAAATGGAGGCGGTAGGATGTTTGGACAGTATACCGGCAATCTCTCTCAGGAGACGAAGGATCTGATTATGAAACGCCAAAGCGTGAGGGCGTATAACCCTAAAATCAGAGTATAACTAGCAGAGCTATTGAAGATAATAAGTAAGCGCATGTTAACCGACGGAAGAAAATTTAGTGTGGATAAAATCGAGCGTGTTCTGAAGAACGGAAGCAGCATAAAAGCGGTGAAGAGAAAATTAGGAGTTGGAAAAATCAGCTGTGCGCGTTAAGAGACAAAGAATGCACCGTAAAGGCTACCCGGCAATAGAACATATTCAGATTGTCAATCAGATGCTAGAACAATGCGCAGAATATAAACAACACCTCTATCGCCTTTAAACATTAACGGGAAGTATTTGACTCAGTCACCGCAGCGGTAGCCTAGTGGTTGAACATGCGCCTCGCGTGCGGTAAGTGCGGGGTTAGATCTGCCGCGCCGCCGGGTACTCACCGGTTATACAATAGGTACAAGTTTTCCTTCGGCTGGTGCTCGGCTTAATCAGGGTAAAATGCTTGGGAAATGGTTCTTTGACCCCATATTGCGCAAACAAAAAATGCCGCATGCCATGTCGCTCTTTGGCCTCAGATGCCTTTACGACATTATAATTTCACTATCATCGTTTGACTCAGTCAAAACCTGATCAGCCATGCAGGAATTATGGAATCAGGGTGTACATGCCTTTATATAAAAATACTGAAATATATAAGGGCAGCACAGTCATAATAGTCCACATTAACGTCAAAAATAAAATCACAATGCGGAATGGTGGCAGGAAGGCAGACACGATCTCGCCAATGCTATTCACCGGCTGTTTGCGGGAGGTATTCAGAGGCTTTGATAAGAAACAGGACAGAGGAGATAATATAGAATATCTTACCAATCTGTCATTTTCTGATGCCAATGCCTTGCCAGATCTCTCGGGTGATGAAATGCAAAGCATGGTGAACGACATAGACCGGCAGAGCAGAACGGTCAATGTAAACAATTAACATTCAGAAAACCAATGTAATGTTGAGCAGTCATGGAAGGAAACAGGACTTTACGATTGGTATCGGGAGACTGTATGTGGCACAAAAACACGTCTACATAGGGCGGGTTGTTGCTGCATAACCGGATCATGAGAGTGAAATAGATAGAAGAATAATGATGTGGTGGAGCATATTTGGCAGGTTCTTTATGCCACGAATGGCAGTTTACCAATATCACTAAGGAAAAAATATACAACATCTCTATCTTACCGATACTCATCTGCTGGACAGAAAAGTGGAGGCTAACGAAAAGAGCCAAATTTAAATTCAAGAGAACGCCGCGAGCTATGGGAAGAAAAACCATGGGTTAAGAGACAGGAAGAGGGCAGAGTGAACAAGGAAACATACGCGGACTAATGACATCCTAGTCGAGACCGAGCAGAAGAAATGGGCTTGGGGAGGACATGTAATAAAAGAGTAATTAAGTAAGAGAAGGCATGCGTAGCAGGGGGTGACAGAAAACTAACTGGGTGGATGAGATTAAGAAGTTTGCGGGGCTAGTTGGCCGCAGCTGGCACAGGACAAGATTAACTGCAAATAATTGAGACGCCATTCTCTTGGAGTGGACGTAGTCAAGATGATGATGATGATGAATATAACCTCGCACAAAACGTGTGAGCGTGTGCTAAATCTGGCCAACCGAAATGACGAACCTTGCGAAAGCCCGGCCATAATGCGCTAGGTTTCGGTGGGGCTTCAAGCATGAACCAAATGCCGTCGCTTTAAATTCAAAAGCGAGCTACACGTCACTTTTTCATTCACATAGAGAAAGTGAGCGTTGTGAAAAAGTTTGATTAAAATACGCTGTAACGCCCGCACGGAGTATTAGGATACGCACACGCCGCATGCTTGAAAGGGCAATGTCAGCTGTGTATGTCAATTTGCATCAACACACTCATTCTAAGCACCCACTACTCTCATTGCTGCATTGCCCTCAGCGGATGAAGTAGAAAACATTCTCTTGAGCTCCCTTCACAGTTGAAGGCGAAGCAGTACGGCATCGCAACCGAGTTCTAGTAGTGTAATTTGCCGTGCTCTAGATCTTCCAATTGGTATCAAAGTAAGCCCCAAGTTCACCGCTTTCACATAGAACACTCAACGTTACATGTCGCGCAGGCAACTGACGTGAATGGCTTTTGGCGCGAGCCGGAGAGAGAGGTCAAAAACGGCGCGAAATTCTTTGTTTATTCGCACAATTCTTTGTTTATTCGGGTTTACGTACTTGAACCAAGTGAACGTGAGAAAGAACGTGTTCATTCTTCTATTGATGGAGACACTTAATATCCGCCTTTAGAGTATGGTACGATGTCTTTAGGGGGTTAATCGCCATATATGTAGAATTGCTCATTCTATACTTAACATTCATAGATGGCAGCAAGTCCCTATAAGCTGCCAGCCCAGTGGCGCAGTGGCAGGTGGCGGTTTCTGATCGAGCCACCGGTAGAGATTGTGCGACCCATGTTGCTCTTCCCACAGCAACCTCTCGCGCAGGTGGAGGGACGGCCGAACTTACGCGAGTAATTCTGGCAAGCTCAGGTTTCTAGACAACGGCACAAGATCGCACGTACGCACGTACGTGCGGTGAACGGTGAAAGTACGTACGGTGACAAGACTCTTGGTCGGTGTTGGTGAGTGTATGAGTGCTACCGCACGAAAAACTCGCTCGCACTCCCATGTGGGACCAATTGGGGAATCGGGAAGCGGATGGGTTTAGGGCGGCGCGAGAAAACCAGGAGGAAGTGCCAGGGAGAGTGCGGTGTAGGGAAGATCTAAGAACAGTGCTTATGGCAGCCCGAGCGGTTTAAGTGCGGCAGGGCTAGTAGGGCCAGCTGTTGTGCAGAACCTCATCTTCCACGAGAAAAAAGGTTTTGACAGAACTGCATAGTTCCTTTCTTGGCGTTGTTCTTGTTGTTTTTAAGAAAAGGGGATGCTTCTCACCTTCTTCAAACATAAATTACACTCTCTAAATATTCATAGTTTATCACATGCATACAGGTAACGAAAGCTCTTTGGAACAGAGATGAATCGTCAAGCGGCTATTGATGCGTTTTGCCGTGATCATTACGTAACAAGCAAGAAAATCATTATTTTATACGTAACGAGAAATAAACTAAAACCCCCTAAACCCTATGTTATACCCTCGAAACAAAATTCTGTCAATGATTACTGTTCTAAATGAAGGCCTCTTCAGCTTCCCGTTTTCCGACCATCAGAGATGCAAGCAGAGGCTGAAGCACCTCATATTTTCGTTGCAGGATATCAAGGTTCTGCATTGGGTAAAGATGAAAGCCCAGATCAAAGACGGCATCGTCCACTCACCTTACCAGGCCATCGAGATCCCCGTATGCTCATTCTATGGCTTGGCCAGAGACAAGCTCCTCAGAAATCCTGAAAAGACAGCGCTCGTAAGTAGCACGTATCCTGCCCGCTCTCGAATGTTGGGATCCCCGTCGTGCTGACCACGCGAAATGCACTAGGATATGAAATGCGTGTTCGCTCATGCAAATAACAAGAGGCAAGTCAACGCAACTACCCACGAAAGCAGCTCAGCGGTGAACGCGCAGCTTTCCTCTTCTTAATCAATAAGCCAACTATCCAAAAGTGCCAATCTACATAAAGTCTTACATGAATTACTTCCGCATCATTTTATTAACGAAGAGATTCTTTGCTATGCGCCTGTTTATTGCTAAACATAGGCGTTTCGTTTGGTGACACAGCGGGAAGAAGCGAAATGGATCACTCAGGCATTAAGGTCATCGTTCTAGGTGAGCGCACTTAAAGTACAAGCCGCGGTTGCTCAGTGTTTAGCTCAATCGTCTGCTGAGCATGATGAGGCTGGGTTGAATCCCGTTCACGTTCGCCGTGCTGCTATGGATGCAAAAGGGAGCGAGGCTATTTGTTTAGACAGCCGCCGTCGTCGCTTCAGTGAACGCAGTTCTAGCGACGTGCGTCGTTTAAAACGATAGCTCTTGCTGGTCTTTCAACGCAAAAATAGACGTAACACCATAACCCCATCACGGAGTGATGTCTGGCACTGCTGCGTCAGCGCCGCATTCCGAGCGGTGCTGTCAATGCACCGATGACATAATGGTGGCCGCTTCACGATGGCGCGTAGCGGTTTTGGTGAGGAGGGTTCTCGTTGAGCGGAGGAGAGGGTTAGTGATCGCGCTTGCACTACATTGTCGACTTACCTGTAGCCATCAGGTAAAGAGAATTATAGCAGATCGAAAGGTAGTCTTGAGAGAGGCATGGATTATAGATGTAGTGGCGCTGAGCTGAACACATCAATGAAGACACACGCCTGAAATATGGGAGGGCCGAAGAGAGAGCTTCGACAGCATCGACTGACGCTAATCTATGGGAACGAGATGGTACACACGGAAGACATGCGTAGTTGTATTGAGCAGCATTACGCGAAACAGGCCGTTAAGAGGACTTTCAGCAGAATAATCATAGCGTCTACAGACTTGGGTAGAAGGTGCGCGAGCTGTGATATGCGCACTAATGTGTGGGCACGGGTAATATGCAGTTGCGACGTCAGGTGTATGCATGCGGTCATGTAATTATCGATCTTGTGACGTGCTAATAACATAAGGCAGAGGCTCAGAAGACAAAGGATTACAAAATGTATCACACACATAGCATTCCATAAATTTCCGTCCAGTTTCGTGATTTTCTCAACACTGCGTATAAACTATAAGCAATTGCTCCCCTCATGCTACCCCTGCCGTCTCTTGTTTTACTTACTCGCGGGACTGGCTCAGTTGCTTTGGCGTTTGGAAGCTCATCCCAACCAATTCTGGACAAAAGTATGTTTCAACTGGAAAGGGCTCATGAACGAGATTTTTGCATATATTTTTTGTGATTTCACTGCGACAATCAATACATCCACAGATCTTCCCTCAGCAGGCCTAGGTTTAGTTTTGCTTTTAACGATTTTGCTATCGCCAAAAAATGTTTCCCCTTGATTTCCTGTGGCAGTCCTATCTACTCCATGCGAGCGATGGTAAAATTTTACAAGAAAGATCTTTCGACACATCGGAAAAATGAATCATTACCCTCAATATTTCGATGGCAGTACCTTACAATATACAACATTTAAAACTTTCCCCCTATGAATGCATGCCTTGAATCCCCAAGTTGCGCGAACGAGCACGATTGCGGCGGCCGCATCTTGACGTAGGCAAAATGAAAAAACGTCCCTTTGCTGTGCGACGTCGGCGTAGTTTAAAGAACCTCTGCTGGTGAAAATACCTGCGGAGGGATTCATTATCGCGAACCTCATAGCCTATGCCTATTTGTCGCTTCGGAACAGTAAACCCAATACATAATGCCATCTTTCTTTCACTTTCCTTCTGTGTGCACGCGGCAGCGATTGTTAACCAATTACAGCAAGTCGACAACCCGGTGCACTTTCTTGTTTATGCGGACGGAGCAGCAGCAGCCTGTACGTGGCATTCAAAAAGCATCAATATGCTGACATTTGTGTGTGCATTGCAGTCGACCTTTTTACTTTGCAACCTCTTTCCTGTCTCCCTTTTTTCACCGCGCTTCATGGCGCGGATCACGTGTGTCCCGAGAGCGAAATGGTATTTGTACAATTTTTACCTCACAACCAGCTTTATTCATTGGTGAAAGCAACAATGACGCCAAATTTTGAGAAATGTTTAGAACTACCTAGCCGCAGCTATTTGCTATGGTCATGGTATTTACCAGCCTTTTTATTCGAACACGTTATTTAGCGCATTGAAAAACCTCAATGCCGCGCATTTAGATTCGTCTTAGGACACTGCAGGAGGATGAATAATATAGGCGCCACGAAAGGGGAACTCAACTGTGAGGCTTTCTCCTAAAAATGAAGGCTCAAACCCTTATTAGGTACATTTTATGAAAAAAAAAGAAATATGGTGTTAAGACATTTACCATAAAGACTATCGCTATGTTACCAGCCGTACCGATCATACTGTCGAAATTCGTAAGCATCACGTGAGGGCACGTACACCAAATCCTTATTTGTCAGATCGGTTGGAGATAGGGACTGGTTGAATGAAACGCGAGTGGTGTTTTAATGAAGATGTATCTTTATAGGTTCTCTAACCTACCTGCTCAAAAGGGTTATCGCTGAGTAAAGAAAAAAGTCCTCTTTAATGCTGCCTAGTACTGAATGATGTATTCTTATACGCTTGTGGGAAACTATTGTCCGTGCTGCTGGTACTTCAAATTTATCTTGGCAAATTATTGTAAATGCTATAAAAATCTGACTTCTTTGAGCCCGCAGAAGCGTACAAAGAACTCAATATACACATGGGACTTGAAGTCTAAACAATTCCTCGTAGTTTAAAAAACGTTTATGCTATGATAATTTGCGTGCCTAAATATTATTCAGACATCGTTTTCTGCCTTGGGGAGTTTCGGCTTTTTGCTCAGAGCGTAAAATATTTTTATGGACGTAAGAGTGGGCAACGATTAGGACAAAGTGCTGCGCTCATTCGTGGAACCCGAACCGACGAAAGCAACAGCAACAACGACGAAGTGTGTTGGTCTTGCTTGACGCCACTAGCTATAGTTGTTCTGCCGCGTCGCTGTCAGCTATTCCTCTGTAAATACACCTACCGTTTGGATGACCGCCAGGTGACTGCCGGAGCACACGGACGCATCTCATGTTGGCTCCGGAGTTTTCTAATGTTTTGTGCAGTTTTTCGAGAGTTCATGGACTGAAAGTGCTGAAACGGTTCGTGAAGGTGTTGTAAAGCATTTTGTCCACTTTTATGGACTTTCGAAAACGAAATTTCGTGCTTGACACGGAACGGCAACGGTACGCTGAGCCTCGCAGTAGGCCCAGCTGAAACCTGCCGCGTATAGGCTAGGCCTAGCCTCACAGTGCGCACATGGCTTCACAAAACGCTGAGCCTGCCTGCAGCAGTAGGGTATTCCAAGTCGGCGGAGAAGCAATCTAGCCTGAAGAATTCGCCGCGGACTCTAGATGGACCAGGGACCTCACAGCCCGTAAACTGGTGCACCCAACACCGCACCACGAGCCCGCCACTTCGAGCTCGCCTCTCAAGCCCCCGGACGGACCCGCCATACTGGCCCAGCTTAAACAAGGCAAGTGTCCTCCATCAACTATAAAGCGCAAGGCTCCGCTACCCAAGCTAACCGCCTTAGACCTGAAAATCATCTACTGCCTGAGCGGGGGCATAATTCTCCGCAAACCAAATGGGGGCTACATCCTATTCCTCGTATGCACCGCCCTGAAATTCCCCATAGAGGCAGTACGTCAGCAAGATGCCATACGCATAAATCCTCGAAACAACTCCTTCACCATGAGTACCCCATCAGAGAACAGAGCGGAACGCTACGTTAGGCTACAGTTTCTTCAAATCTCCAACATGGCCTACCCATTAAATGCCTACATCGCCCAACCAGACAATGCCATCCGAGGAGTTCTCTACAACGCTTTCTACGACCAGACGCCTGAAGAGATAGTTCCGGAACTTCATACTTTCAACAAAAGTAGTTCGTATGACATTACAGACGCCAGACAGTTGGGAAAGACTAAGAATTACTCGTCACTTTCGTCCACACAACGTCGGTTCCAAGGCAACTACGTTTTTACAGAGCCGTATATAACTGCTATTCCTTCCTGCCGAAAGTCGAGGCATGCGTCAAATGCCAGGAAGCTGGTCACAGAAGTGACGTCTGTGCAAACCCAAGCGAAATCTCTGCGAGCGCTGGGGAGAGACTCATTCACTACTCGAGCCCCCAACGCGCGCAGCCAAATGCATCATCTGTAATGGATCCCACCTCACGGGCTCCAAGGACTTCAAACAGTGTTTCAACCGACCGGGCAACAAAAGGCCGACACCCAAAGAATATACGACAAAGAACGCAACCCTCTGGAATCCCGCCGCAGGCAGCGATCAAGCTCGAGAAGCCGCGCCAACTCCCGAAAAAGGTCCCGGTCCAAGTCCTTTCCAAACCTGGTCAGACAACCCACGTCTGAGAAACAAAGAAAGACCTGAAATCCACATCTGACAAACAGGTTATTTGGGGTCCGCAATCTCCTTCGCTTGTCCGTGAGAATAATCAACTTAAACACAGATTGAACAGGAGAGCAAGCAAATCCAACACCAGGCAAATTGATAGCCTTAGAACTCAAATTGAACTGCTACTACAAAGAATCCCACCAACAGACTAAATGAAAATCCCTCAAGATATCCCCTTTCTTACCCTGTTAGCTAGCACACCGAACTCACCCACCCAAAGCACACCTGCCAAAGGCTGAGCAAAAGAAAACTGTCACTGAGGACTCCACAACGTTAGGAACCCTGATCAACGCAATCACTATTCTTGCACAGAAATTGGGAAAAAAAATTCAAAGCCATGGCCAAAAATATGAGCACATGGACCAGCAATCTCAACAACAGAATGACGATGCTCGAGCAGAGATCTAGAGCCCGGACGCCATCGCTGCTCAGGTGCAGATCAAAATAGACCAAGTGTTTCCCCCCACATATATCAAATTTAACCCATTCGCGTTCAGACTAGTGAATGTAGGCAGCAAACCACAAGGAACCTAGAGTGTGGCAGCGGAATTGC
This sequence comes from Amblyomma americanum, assembly GCF_052857255.1. Classification (NCBI taxonomy): domain Eukaryota; kingdom Metazoa; phylum Arthropoda; class Arachnida; order Ixodida; family Ixodidae; genus Amblyomma; species Amblyomma americanum. The sequence goes on from NC_135500.1 coordinate 51,508,884, forward strand.
AGAGGATATCGCTCCAAGCGAAGCAACTGCAACTCCACATTCAATTTCTCTCCGACACAGCAGTCTCCACAGTCATCGCACTACAGGAAACTCAAGCTCCTGTCAGATTAGTGAACAGCACTCCCCACAATGCCAATGAACAAACCATTGCAAAGGGTAGCAACCCTAGTTCACAGAGCATACACCGCTACAGATCACCCCGTAGAGGTTGAAGACATGGTCGTCACGTAATAGAGCTTGTGGAAATATGACGGGGGACAGCCTTCCGCCCCGCCCGCACTCCCACTCCGCGGATGCAGCGTTCCCGCTCGCTAAGCGCGGTGGGATTCGTGCTCGAGGGACAAAGGGAAGGGACAATAGCGTTAACACTCATATGCTATTTATTACACTTGCAATTAATACACAGAACAGGCCAGCTAGCTACAAAACATCAACGAGGCATTCCTAGGAAGTAGAAGGTAACGTAAGAAGGACTTCTGACTTACCGTCTGGGGCAGGGGCGCGACTTCGGAAGTATCGGCGGCGAACATTTGTATGCGCCAACACTGGCGGCCGGGTTTTCCCGTAGGGCAAAGCCATTCCCTAGCATTTGCTGGGGAAGGCGACCAGAGCGCGCGTTTGCCGCGCTCGCTTCGCTGCCTAGAAAAGGAAAAGGAAAAAGGCGACTCAGTGTACATCACAGAAAACATGACCAACTATTCGAGAGTGTTGTTGCAAGCCACAAAAGAGTGGGCTTAACAGGCTGGCTTTGCATATGTGTGGCACGTCAACGGGAAAATTTTGGTGCGTAGAAGGAGTGGCGATGGCGCTAAGGTTATCAAGAGCGTAAGTGACCTCTCCACACTTGTTAGCTAAATGCCTTTTCGTGTAGTCGGAAACCCGTGACCCTTATCTTGAAATGGCGCACCTAGGGCACGTTACCTTAGAAGAACTCTTAAGAGAGCTTGGTGGTCAGACACAAGGTTATCTTCGTTGTTTTCACTTAAATGCACAGTCTGTATTCAACAAGGTTGCTGAACTAGAATCCTTGTTAAAAAAGCTTGAGAATTGTTTTGATGTTCTGATGATAACAGAGACATGGCAAACAAGCAGTTGTGACACTTTTGACCTTCCTAATATGACAACTTTTTCTGTTAGTAGAACTACTCGTCGCGGTGGTGGTGTGTCTGTGCTAGTAAGCTCTCTGTTACAGCCTGCCTTGCTTTCAGAATTCTCTTGTGTCACAGTAATTTTGAGATTATTTGTCGGCAAATCAAAGACACTGTAATTGCAACTTGTTATCGCCCTCCGGATGGTTCTCTCCTTGAATTTTTTCTGTTTTTAGATAATTTATTTTCATTTGTTAACCAAAACAGATACAATGTGATACTTGCCGGTGATTCTAATGTTGATATGAGTAGCAATAGTATGAAGAAAACAGATTTTGAAAATGTATTGCTATCTAATGGCTGTATAAACCATATTGTTTCTCCCACACGACTAACGTCGTCCACGCAAACAATTCTAGATTTAGTAATAACAAATTATGATGCTAACCTTGTCAGTTCCGGTGTTCTTACTTACCCTATTAGTGATCACTATTAGTGATCACTGTGTTTTGTAGCATAAAATTTAGTACTCGGGGAAACTTCCACCATAAAGTGTTTAATCTTTTTCAGCCTGTTACACCTACCCTCTTAGAAGCTTTTTATCATGAGTTGGAAACAGTTTGTTGGGACAACGTCCTTCAGGCAACAAATGCGAACGTAGCTTATGATGCCTTTTTGAGTTTCTTTCTTTCGGTATACCAACGTCACTTCGTATTCCAACGCCACACTGGTAATAAGAGATGTCGAAAACCTTGGGTGACAAAGTACCGATTGAAGAAGATTGAAAAGAAAGAACGTCTGTTTAAAACATTTATGCGAACTCGTACAAGATCTGATCTCGCTACGTTCAAAAAATTTCGTAATGACTTGACTAAGCAGCTAAGAAAAGCAAGAGAACTCTACTATCAGAATATGTTCGGTTCCAACGTAAAGCGCACTGACTTAATGTGGAATAACTTAAATGCACTGATGGGTCGGAGCGAGAAAAAACAGATAGTTGAAGAAGTTTTTCACGAAGGGCAATTATTAAAAGGAGAAGAAATGGTAAATATTTTAATGACTACTTTGTTAACAGAGATTTTACTAAAAACCAGACAACATCATACAAAACTTTAGGGCAGAAAAACTCTAGCACAATATTTTTTGAACCAACAGATGCAAATGAAGTGTGTTCTCTTTTTTTGAGTTTAAATAATTCTCATAGTGTTGATGCAGATGGTATACAAATAAGACCTGTCAAGTATGTGATACCATTCTAGCGCATATTTTTAATCCCTGCATTTCTACAGCTGTTTTTCCAACAAAAATGCAAGTCGCCCGTGTGATAACCTTATATAAGAAAGGTGATAAAAATGATGTATCTAACTACAGACCGGTGTCAAATCTTCCTGCCTTTTCAAAAGGTCTCGAGAAAATCATCCTAGATCGAATATCGCGCTTCTGCAACAAGCATAATATAATAACTACTTCGCAATATGGCCTTAGAAGGGACAGGTCTACAGAGCTGGCGCTGTTGGACCATAAGGAATATATTCTAAAACATTTTGAAGAGAAATGTATTGTTATCGGTATTTTTGTTGATTTTAGCCAAGCTTTCGATTATATTAGTCATACTATCCTTTTTGAAAAACTGCATCATTATGGTATCCGGGGACATGTTTTGGCCCTGCTCCAAAGTTATCTATCAAATAGATTTCAATATGTCGACATAAATGGTTTCATTTCTCACAGAAAAAAAATAATTTCAGGAGTCCCACAGTGTAGCATTTTAGGCCCGGTCCTATTTAATTTGTACATTAACGATATTGTACACATCTGCTCAGATACCAAGTTCGTTATATATGCCGACGACACGAGTGCTTTGGTGCCATCACGTTCTGAAGCTGAAGGAATTACTAAAGCAAATATTTTTCTGCGCAAATTGGACTCATGGATTTCCAGCAATCAATTAAAACTTAACGCAAACAAAACAAAGGTGGTAATTTTTCGACCAAAAAGTAAACAAATTTTGTTACAAGGAACCGTAATGTTTAGATCCGCAGCCATTGATGTGGTAGATACTGTCAAGGTGTTAGGGGTATATTTTACTTCAACTTTACAATGGAATGATCATGTAAACAGTCTAATCAGCAAACTGAGCTGCATAACTGGAATTTTAAATCGCAACCGCTATACTCTTCCAAAAAAAGTTAAACTAATGGTCTATAACGCTCTCTTTGTTTCCCACCTAAACTACTCTCATTTAGTCTGGGGAACATCAACAAAAACTAATCTGTTGAAGCTTGAAAGGCTACAGAAAAAAATAGTACGAATAATTGAAAACGTTGAATACACAGCGCCTTCTTCAGATATCTTTGCTTCGCTTAATTTATTGAAAGTAAGAAATATTTACGAATACAAATTATGTAGGCAGTACCGTTTAAGTGTCCAACGAGAGAGTACATTTTTTACTGAAATGGCAGAACTAAAACCCAATTATCCCATCTACAGCACCAGAACTCCAGAACGATGGAAAGTTCCAAAATATCGTACTGCCTATGGACAACAAACACTCCGGTATAACCTTCCGCGATTATTGAATGCTGCAGAAAAAGAAGGAGCTGATGTATCCAATATGTCTCTTCCAAATATGTACAAATATTTTGCTACTCATACTCTTTTTTGTGAATGAACGCACAGGTGTATCTTTATGTTCAATTACATTGCATTGTTTACTTTCCAAAAAAAAAGTTTTTCCAGGAGCCCAAACCCAGTGTTCTATTGAAACTCTTATTTAGGCTTATTTTATTTTGTGATGCGATATAGTGCTGTTTATTTTTTTTTTCCTCTTTGCAACAAAAAAAAATGTGACTGTCTATTGTCCCGCTCTGCTGCTGTATGCACTGTAAGGGGGCGGAGGATTTTTCAAGCCACAAATGTACGGGTTTTCCCTCCGCCTCCTTCCACTTCTTTGTGGAGAATAAAACTTGTATGTATGTGTGTATGTATGTATGTATGTATGTATGTATGTATGTATGTATGTATGTATGTATGTATGTATGTATGTATGTATGTATGTATGTATGTATGTATGTATGTATGTATGTATGTATGTATGTATGTATGTATGTATGTATGTATGTATGTATGTATGTATGTATGTATGTATGTATGTATGTATGTATGTATGTATGTATGTATGTATGTATGTATGTATGTATGTATGTATGTATGTATGTATGTATGTATGTATGTATGTATGTATGTATGTATGTATGTATGTATGTATGTATGTATGTATGTATGTATGTATGTATGTATGTATGTATGTATGTATGTATGTATGTATGTATGTATGTATGTATGTATGTATGTATGTATGTATGTATGTATGTATGTATGTATGTATGTATGTATGTATGTATGTATGTCCAACGGCAAGGCACAACGGATCCCCGTGCGCCTGCCGCGGAAGGTGACGAGAGCGTGCGGCTCCAACCACTCGTAACGCTGGCCGGATCCCGAAGAGACTCTGTCCGGTTCCGCAGAATTTCGCGTAACCTACGAGGTGGCGCTCCCGTCGCCGTTCCCTTACCCCCATGAGGGAGACATCCTTCCTCGCCCAACCGGTGCTGTCCTGATTGCCTGACCGCCGACGATTAAGATGGGCCGCGTCGAAATGGAGGGGGGGAACAGGTTTCCATTAGCTCCTTCCCAAAGCTTGCAATAGCATTAGCCCATACATCCTCAACACATACAGCAGCCCGAAAGGCAAAGCAGCCCCCTCCTCGCAGCCACACGCAAAGCGCTCTATATCAGCGCTAAACACCCGCTTATAGTGCTTGGTGACTAACGCCAGACACGTCAGCTGGGGGTACAAATTCAACTGCAGGAAAAGAGCACAGCTCTGGACACTAATTCAGAACGAGGGCCTCACCCTCGTCAATAACCCGCAACAACATACGCGCATCGGTAACAGCGTGCGACAATACACCACTCCCAATATCACACTCACAAAGAATATCACACAAGCGGTCGCACACGCAGACTTTCCTAGCAAGCGACCACTACATAATTCAAACCTCACTCTCGCTGAACTCAACCACCCCCTTCAAGAAAACGAAGCTGCAGATCACAGACTAGGACAAGTTTCGGAACCTCCGGAACGACGCCCCCCCCCCCCCCCCCCCCCCGAAATCAAACACCTTGCGAGATGGGTCGCAGAACTCACAAAGTACATCGCTACAGTGTCATATCAGATACCGAGCAATCGCGAATCCGACGCGGTTCACAGCAGACTCCTCCACATGGGGAGGCCTCAGTCCGGTCTGCAAAAACGATGGCTTCGTAACAAACACAACAGATCACTAAAGTTAAGCAGAGCAGCCTTGATCAAGGAAATGGAGGCACACGCGGCACAACTAACTAGTCAGCAGTGGGGACAGCTCTGCAATCGCATGGAGGGCAACCTGGGCCTAAGAGACAAATGAAAATTTCTGCGCTGCCTCTTAGAACCTCACAACACGAAGAGCACCCAACAACTGAATGTTACACGCTTCATTTACAGAATAGGTATAGATGATGATGTCCTGATCCAGCACCTCAGAGAAAGGTACTTCACGACCACTCTCAAATTACCCCTTGCTTCCTACTTGGGCGTAGAAATCCCTGAGCTCGTCACGAACATAACAACGTGGGAGGATAGAGCAGCAATTCTCAAACTTCGCACAATGTCTGCGCCAGGAGCCGGCAGGATCACGAACAAAACGATACGAAATTTGGACGAGAACTCCGCTCAGGCCTCAACAGAACTTTACAACAAGCACTGCAAGGAAGGTACTCTTCCCTCTGAGTGGACCCACGCGAGGGTCACTTTCATCCCGAAGCTCTGAAAACCGCGGGACCTGTTAAACTTCATGCCAATCTCACTCACCTCATGCTTGGGAAAGCCATTTGAGCACGTAATCCTGAACAGACTTCAAAATTACATGCAAACAAACGAGCTCTTTCCCCACCCAATGCTGGGATTTCGAAGCCATCTTTCAACACAGGACAATGCTTCAAATCTCAGAAGAAATCCTACATCCCAGACAATGCAAACGCACACGAGCACTGCTAGCCTTAGATCTCACTAAGGTGTTTGGCAATGTCCAACACACAGCCATACTGGATACCTTATGCAATCTAGGAGTCGGGACTCGAACAGATACCTACATAGCAGCTTTCCTAAGAGGCCACACAGCGGAAATCAAATTAGGCCATATAGAGTCCCCCTCCTTCCATCTGGGAAGCAGGGGGACACCCCAGGGATGAGTCTTATCTCCACTACCCTTCAACATAACTCTCATCCCGATGGCTCGCAAGCTAGAGCGAATCCCAAACCTTTCCCACTCCTATGCAGACGACACTGCCTTATGGACCACCATGGGCAATGTCGTGATCATAAAAGAAACCTTTCAAGCAGGTGAGGTCGCGGTAGTGGAGTGCGCAGCCTCTATAGGCCTCGCGCTTCTCCTCCGCTACGTCTGAACTCTTTCTACTCTACCCGACGCGGAACCGCAACAGGAAGGAAAACCCATCCATACATGTCAAGGTCAATAGTGTACCAGTGCCAGAGGTTGATACGATACGCATCCTAGGCATGTTCCTACAAAACAACGGGCGACACACGGAGCCCATCTCCAAACTAACATTCACAACATATCAAACCATACGACTCATTAGAAGGACAGCTAACAAGCACCAAGGCATGCGTGAACATTGCCTGAGGTGGCTGGTGCAGTCTTTCGGGATTGGTCGGATGGTTTACTCCCTTCCCTACCTTTACCTCACCAACACGGAAGAGGAGAAGGTAGATGCACTAATAAGGCAGGCATACAAGTCAGCCTTAACTCTCCCACAACGAACTCCCAGCACCCACCTCCTACGCATGGGAGTACACAGTATACTACAAGAACTGACTGAAGCGCATCGCACGGCTCAGATTGACTGACGTTCCTCCACAAATACAGTTAGACACATTCTCGCCTCTCTAAAGATACAGCCAACAGGTCCCCCCCCCCCCCCCCCCACAGCACCAACACCATCACGACAAACATCAGGGACAGACTCATAGTTCAGCCTGGGCAGAAAAACGTACACAAAGTTCAAAACCAGGCCAGACGCGAAGCTCGTGCCAAGGCTTTGCATAAAGCTCATGCAAATGGCAGAGACTCTGTCTACGTGAACGCGGCAGGGTACATGCACAATTCGGCCTACGCCATCCCTGTAGCTTCGCATGGCGTAAAACAAATAACCTCGTGCTTGATCAAGACAACAACCTCACTTGAAGCCGAAGAAGCAGCCATAGCGCTTGCCATTTCCTCCTCCACTGCCACACTCATTCTGAGTGACTCTAAAACAGCAATCACGAATTTTCCGTGGGGAAAGATTCATTCTACCGCCCAAAAGATCTCAATTCTTGCTCCACTGAACGGTGACCAATTCAAATAGTTTGGGTGCAAGCCTACGCGGGCAACCCCGTCAACGAAGTGGCCCACTTTCTTGCTCGAGCGTACGTCAACCTAGCAGGGCACATCGTATGCCGAAGTAGCGCTCGGGACCGGCTCGTCACCTGTCAAGAAATAACCCTCTATTACAGAGAGCAGAGGCTCGTCTATTGCCCCCCACACATCTCCCTCTCGAAAGAACAAACTACCTGGAGACAGATCCAGGCTCGCACATTCCCTTCACCGGCTTTGTTAGCCCTTATCCACGCAGGCCAATACAGGCCAGAATTCTCTCTTTGTGGGGCTCCGAGAGCCAACTTTGACGACGTTTTCTATCTCTGCCGAGAATTCCAACCGCGATCTTGCTGGAACCTCACGGACAAAGAGGGTTAAGAGATCCTGGTCTTCAGCTCCGAACCGGCCTGAGAAAAGCGGCTGGTAGAGTGGGCTAGACAGGCCGCCGCACGTCATGGACTGTTGGCCACCACCCGGGATCAAGAGCCAGACCAACCCTAGGCAGTAACTGATCCATAAGGCTCACCGATAAAGTTTTCACCTATCTACCTATCTGCCATTGGCGTGCACACAAAAGACCTGGGCCCCGCCCTGTAATTAGCCAGTGTCTTCTTCTCCCTGACGGTCACTGCGAGTGTTTGGTTCGAGATCCATGAAAATGAACTCACCATTTAGGACCTATGAAAGCAGAGACTTAGTGCCTTGTTTCGTGAGCCAACCGAGATTCTGCTGGCTGTGAATAAGGAGCTTGCGTGGTGCACACAAACATCTGCAGAGTCCTAAGTGTCATACAATGAGCACAGAGTATAAGCGTCGATGCCCCTAGGTTAGAGAGCGACAAAATTGATCACTTGCTGATGCGTAGCTGATACGTTCTACTTCCTCGTATACAATGACTGTGTAACGGTTTACGGAACTGTCAAAGTATGCGGCCCATTTTATAAAGCGAACAGCTACCGGATTTCTCCACAGTATACACGGTTGGCGGATGCGACTGCGACGCCTTCTTGTGTTGGCTCGACCGCACCATGACCTCCTGCCGACTCGAGAGAATTTGACGCGACTTATGCGTTGGGAACCAGAGGCAATGGTTCCCGCTGCCTTTCAACCGCCGGCACCACCTAAAACTAACGCTGTGTCCAGAATTCGCTACTCTTCGAATACAACCTGTTTGCTTAATTAGTTGCCCAGATACTGGCCACGTTTCTGCAGTGCTCCTTTCTGAATATATGTACTAACCTCGCGGCAGCCGCAACTCAGCCACTTGGAAAACATCTCACGGCATTCTCTACAATTTTAAATACTCCCAAGTTGGCTACACCTTAAGACACAAGCGAAGCCCTTCGTCGTGTATCTACTACAGCCATCCGGATTCTTCCTATTCTTGCCGCTTTTTCTCGCCGCCTGAAGCACCCGATTTCAGCCCCGACTTTCTGATACTTCGCACCAACCTCTCGCTGTCACCCCAACACTTTCGACCTACAATGCCTCAACCCTGCCGCCTGTCCACATCGGCTCCGTACGCCCTCTCCCGTTTCGGAAATTGACAGTTGCAGCTCTAGAGGTGATGCTGCTGACAATCCGACCCGAAATCCTCCTATAACTCTTCCTTCCCAACGGAACGTGCTGAGCGTCGACGTGGAAGGCCCTATTACCGCTCTGATTGACACGGGAGCGCAAATCTCCACCATGAATACTCATCATCGCTGCCTCCTAAATAAAGTACTCCCTCCTGCCCCCTGAGTTGTTGTCCGTGTCACTGACGGCGGTGCACCTGTCTTCGATGGAATGTGTACTGCTCGGGCATGAGTCGCCGGCCGTCATACTTCTGTTCCCTTTACTGTCCTCAAAGATTGCACTCATGACCTCATCTTTTGTCTATACTTTCTCTGTGAACATAGTGCCTTGATTGCGCCAGAAATGTCGTTCAGCTCATTCTGCCTCTTCCACAGGAGCCACCAGATACAGTCGTGCACTAACTGTGTACGTTGCATATGACTATATCCCTCTGTGCCCCGACGCCACAACATTGTCTTTTTCTCGTGTCGCCCGCCGGTGACCGATGGTGAGTAGATTCTTTCTTCGATAGTTGGGATTCTTGTTAGAATCCTTGCCCTTCCGCATAACGCTTTCACTATTTGGGATAAGTACGCGTAAGATCCGATTTCGAACTTCGCCGAATGCATTCAGCCGCTGAGCCAAGGAATATCGCTGGCGACCCTTTGCACCACGAATGAATGCCACATCTCGGCCCTCAAAACGCACGTGCCAACGCCTTTTAGTTTTTCATCTCCTTCTCTGGCTTTCTAAAAAGGTAGCTACCCCAAAACGACAAAATCAACCTGTCTCCAGCCCAAGCCCATTTGCAATTGTATTAAGACCCCTTGCACTTTTACGACTGGTTTTTACATTAAATTCAATTCAATTCAATTCTCCCTTTTATTTTCACCAAAATAAAGCATACATGGCGAAAGGGGGGGTAGGAGAAAAAGCTGCACAATAGCAGCTTGACAAAGCTCCAACCACCCTGGCAACAATACAGCACTGTAATAATTCAATATTTTGTTCATTTTACAAAGAAAAAAAATAGCAGTGAAAAAGAGAGTATAAAGGAGTAGTCTCTTGTTACACTAATGGTCGTTAACAAACAACTGCATTGTGTCAGCTTTGTTAAGGGCCGTAATGGCTATATCTTGCCTCAAGAAGTCATTGAGTGTGTGAGGAAGTGTGTATTCAATGCGTTGGCGGCCATAACTTGTGCGTGTGACAGGAACTTTCCACGGCAGTTTATGGCGGTTAGGGTATACGTATTCTTGTTTGCGGAGATTACCGAGTGAGAGGAGTGTATCTAACTTGCCCTGTATCGCTCTAGTGTAACTTTTTATTAGGTTGTACTTGTATATGGTATAGGCTTTAATTATTTTGTATTTGTAGAACAGAGGTTTAGTATGCGCGTCGAATGGAACATTTTCTAATGCTCTAACAACTTTTTTTGTAATAAGATTAGCTTGTTTAAATTTTGTGCACTGGTGTTTTTCAGTAGCTGAGCACGGAATGGAGCAAGAAATTATATAAAAGATGTTTATTTTTGGCAGGAAATAAATGGCGATTTCTGCAGAGAATGTCAACTGCCTTTTGCGCTTTTTAGCAAAGATTATCGACATGGTCGTTTCAAAGCACGTGTTCAGAGAAAAACAACTCCAAGTGTTTTCACAGATGTCTCTCTATTAATTTTATTTGTACCAATGGTAATACTCTCAGGCATTTTCACACATTTACCGGGTGCACGGAACAAAACAAATTTGTTTTTGATTCATTTAATAAGAATGTGTTAGTCTCAGACCACTCCTGCAACCGAAAACAAACTGAAATTGCGAGTGGTAGAATATCGGTTAGATTTTTCCAGCTAAAAAATATGTTACAATCATCAGCATAGGTTACAAATTTGAACAAATTATTAATTAATACCGTATCAATTATATAAAATAGAGAAAGGAAGGGACCAAGGATACTGCCTTCTGGTACACCACTTTGTATAGATCCAATAAGTGACTTATGGTCATTTATTTCAGCAAACTGTGAGCGTGAGGATAAGTATATGAACGGATTAGTCGAGTGCACGTACCACGGAAACCATCGTTTTCTAGCTTGTCTACCAATAGATTGTGATTAACGAGATCAAAGGCTTTGCTTAAATCTATATATATTCCCAAAGTCATTACTTTCTTTCTATACTTCCTAAGATAATGTCTTTTTGATTCAAAAAAGCACTTTCTGTGGAACGCCCCTTCCTGAATCCAAACTGACATTCAGTTAACAGACTATGTTTTTGAGAGAAAATATCAATTAGGATGTTATTTATTTCTTCTAGCCCTTTAGAAAAAATTGTTAAAATAGAAATTGGACGGTAGATATGCTGTTTCTGTTACCTCCATTATGAATTAAGATAACACGCGCTAATTGCATTTCTTTGCGAACACACCTTCTGAGAGTGCTGAATTAAATATATGTGCTAGCAAAGGTGCAATATGATCAATTACATATTTAAGAGGCCTTATCTCTAAACCATCTGTCTCTGTGCTACGACTGTTGTTAATGCTTTGGAATACACTACTGATTTCGCTTGGACAGGTTGGCTGAAGGAATATGCTTTTAGGGTTTATTGGTATTTGAGTGGTTGATCTGCTACGCCCGCTGTTTCCGCGTATTTCGCCAAAAAAATTGTTAAAACCGTCGGAAAGTTCTGTTCCTTGTGTCCCTTTGACATTTATAATAAGGCTTTGAATGCGCGGGGTGCTCGTTTGGTTTAATAATTTGTCTAATTTCTTCCATACTTTGTCGCTCTCCGTAGACAGTCTACGTCAAAAATACGGTGAGAGTAGTCTTTTTTTGAATTCTCTTTCTCGGTGTTCTGTTTGTTATGAAAAGCTTTATATTCCCGCCACTTTACTGGATCGTGTGTTTCCATGAAACGCTGATAAAGTTCGTTCTTGTGGTTTATTTTCCTCATCAACTCCCGTGTAATCCATGGGTTTCGAGCCTTTCTAGGCTGACGATAAGGTTTGAGAGGGAAACAATCAGCATATATTGCTTCAAATTTGGATAAAAATGTTTCATATGCTGTGTTCGTATCTAAAATGTCACAAATATCTGTCCAGTCAGTCCGTCTAATCATTTTCTTGAAATGTGCTAATGCTTCAGGTGATATGGAACGATACATACTCTGATATGTCTCCTTACACGTGGGCTCTTTGCGCCGTAAGAACAAAAATATGGGGAGGTGGTCGCTAATGTCGCAGGTTAGAGCTCCTGACTTTACTATGTTATCAGATGAGTTTGTAAAGAACAAGTCAATTAATGATGACCATGATGAAGTGACTCGTGTTGGTACTGAAATGACATTATAAAAACCATTGCACTCGAGTAGTGATTGAAATTCTGTGCCTTAGGTAAACGTTTTAGATAGATCTACATTAAAATACCCTGCAAGTGTTAATGTATAGCCCGAGTCATTTATGTAAGATAAGAAGCGTTCAAAGAGCTCGAACAATAAGCTAAAATTACCGGCGGGAGGGCGGTACACCACTGCAAATAAATTTTTATCCTTTTTCACGCTTAGTATTTCGTAGTCGTCTCTGATAAGGCTATATTCACTTAAAATTTCAGTGCGATGACAACGTTAGTATTGACATGCCGCCTCCTCTCCTGTCTATGCGATTTAAACAGAAATGGTGATATTCGGGTAGCACAAAATAGTCAGAATTTTGGTTGTACCACGTATCCGTAAAAGCAAGGACATCAAAGTTGCAATGGCAAGATTTAAGCAATGCAGATATGTCCTCCTTTTTTGACTCGATTGATCTCGCATTCAAATGCAGCAGTTTAAGACACTTGGTTGTGTTGTTTTGTTCGATAAGTTTAGCGATGTCTGCGGGAGAAGTGAAAGCACTGGCCATTTTTGATATGAACATTGATAAGTATCAAAAGACCTTCCTACGCAGAAGCATCGCCGTTCGGGACGACTGCTGGTGACACAGTGTCCCGCGCGTCGCTGGGGATTTTTTCTAGACACGTTTCTCGAGTAATCGGAATGACTGGGAATGACGCAGTGCGCCGCGCAAAGATGGAACCGTTTCGTGCCCATACGAACTTCCAGCCGTGCTCGTACTTGCGGTCAGAAGCCATGCCTAACAGTTTTTGTAGTAGCTGGGCATAGGTGTCCGTTTATGAAAACGGGCCCATCTGAAGTGAGGCCTACGGCAGTATTTGTTAGTCGGTTCTTTTTAGCGAGCTACAGAACTTTGTCACGTTTTTCACGGCATTGAAATTGAATGACAATGTTTTTCTTGTTTGCATCCTTGGTCGGCACCTTGTAGCACACATCAATGTCATTCCGCATGATGGGTTCGCCAGCTGCTTCACCAATTTTCCAAAGCATGTGCTCAAGATTTTCATTTGGCTTTTTCATAACTCCTTGTATTTATAGGTTTCTCTTTCGCGAATACTGTTCAGACCTAAGGAGCGCTGCTTGAGTTTCCGCCAGGTGATTCTCGGCCTTAAAGAGCTTTTGCTGAAGCATTTGGTTCTCCTTTTTCAGTTCTTTGATTTCGATCAAGCTTACTTCCAGCCGCTGGTTTGTCTCATCAAGCGGCTTGCTCATAAAGTCCACGCTTTCTTTCATTTCGTCAACAGAAGTTTTCACATTTCTCAGTTCGGATCTGAAACTGCGTTCTAGTGCGTCCTTCAAGTTTTTCAATTCTGCCTTCACTTCCTCTCTAAAATCCAAAAATCACTTGGCAACTTCTTTGGTCATGTAAAACAATGCAATAATAGCAGGCTAGAGAACACTCAAAACACTCAAGGCAGCAGTGACAGCGAGAGAAACAAAACCAGATTCCCAAAAGTGACCTGTGCACTAACCTGCAAGCTGTAGATTTGAAGTTAGGTTCTGCGTGCGGCGCTTTCACTGCTGCCAATGAGCAGATCGCTGTCGATGTCCGGGCTTTATAGATGTCGGCCGGGTGTTACGGGGTCCAGATTGTCACGTGGTCCGGCTAAGAGCGCTTGACACGATGATCAGACCAAGTATGAAGGGATGGCTAGCTCATGACACGATGATCATTTTCGTGCTATTTGATAGCAATGCTTTGCTGTCGAGTGAAAAACTCCCCCGGCTTTCCTGCAAGGCGTAGATTTTAAGTTAGGTTCTGCGTGCGGCGCTGTCACTGCTACCAAGGGGCAGCACTGCTGGCAAATGGTTGGGTCAACCGACCATTTTTAAGCTGAGCATAAACACCGGTGACGCTGCCTCTCACCATCGACGGCCGTACAGAGATCCTAGCGTCGAACGGATGGCCATTCAATAGGAATTGAACATGCTGTTAACCAAGGACATCACTAAGCCGTAACTGAGTCAAAGGCCATCACCAGTGGCGTTAATTAATAAGAATGACGGTTCGTGGCACTTTTGCGTCGATCAACGTCACGTCATCCAGATCACCTAAAACACGCATATCCACTGCCCCTCACCGACGTTGCGCTGGACGTTCTTCGCGGAGCACAATATTTTACATCGACTGATCTCGGCTCTGGTTATTAGCAGATTGCTGCGGGTGACATGCACGATGAATAGACCACCTTCATTATCTCTGATGACCTCTATCAGTTTAAAAAGATGCCGTTCGACATATGAAATGTGCCACCGGCATTCGAGCGGATGATAACTGCATCTTTCATGCATTCAAGAGGAGAACTTGTCATGCTCTTTAGACGATCTAGTAGCAAACATCTGCTACGCACTGCACCGAATTTCACCTCTTGTCGCTGCTTTCCCCAAAGCCGGACTGAAGCTCAAGTCTTCAATGCGTCACTTTGGCAGCCGCCAGCTCACCGTCCTTGGTCATCTCATCGACGCCTCTCGAATACACTCGGATCACAGTAAAATAAGTGCCGTCAAGGACTTCCGTTTTTCACAATATCCGCAGGATGTCCTCAACTTTGAGGGCTTAAGTTAATACTTCAGTCGTTTCGTTCGACATTTCGCCAAATCATGTGCGCTAACACGCATGCTTCAGAATGGTGTTTCTTTTATTTATGGTTCTGCTAAAGTGAAAGATTTCTCGTCGTTTTTCGCTCTCCTGACCACATCACCTATTTTAGCGCTTTTCAGCCTGTCAGGCGCTAGTGAAGTTCACACCCATTCCAGCCGACACGAGTTTGATGCTGTACTAGCCCAAAATCAGCATGGCAACGAACGCGTTATTGCTTGTGCCCTCAGCCATTTTTCGGTGACCAAATTTTATTATTTCTCCACTACACACCGGGCGCTTATCTGCTTTTGCAGACACGGCTTCACTTCCCAAGCATATTCACAGCAGGCTATCCATCCCTGCGATGCCTCAACAACATGCATTCTATTTATTACATTCACTGGCGAGATGCGTGTGCCAAGGCTCTGCAGGAACAGTAACAGGATCCCACGTTTACCACATGCGTCGGCTCCAGAGGATATACTCAGCAAGCAACTTTTCCTACGGCAGCTGTATCCCTTACTGGTTCAATTCTTGCGTTCTTGACGGTCCTTACTCAAACCCGGAAAAGGCAGAGGAATATGCGATAGTCATGTCCATAGCTTCTAAATCAAATTCGACTGTTCTTATCGCACCGCAGTCAGCAGTACATTGGTTGGCCACATGCCATGTTTCTCCAGCAGCTCTTTTCATCATGTGGACAGTCCGAATCGAGAACCACCCCGTGTTCGTCATCTGGATTAGCGTGCACAGTGCACACGCACCGGAAATTATGGCCGCACACGATACTTGCCGAGGTCTCATCCACCGAGCAGGGCTGTTGCCAGATTCCAACTCCTTAATGTCTGCGAAAAACCGGTTGGTCTCATACCAGACCTGCAGAACGGATTACTAAATCGAACGACTCCAGTTTAACCCAGGTCATAAATGACCAAATCAGAAACGGTCTTTTGACGACAGCTACAAACACTGTCTCCCCCTTCGCGGGCCCTGCATGCCGCCATTTTTCCCGATAGCTTTAACCACGACTCCGCTTTCAACGGTCAACGCACCGATAGAGCCCACATCGTGAGGGCTTAACGCGGTGATCTCCCTAAACAGGAGCGGCAGCTCATTAATTTTGAGCAGTGGTAGGCTGCACTGCTCACTGGGACCTGGCTGTTTAACATCTGCCAGCAAGGGACGGAAATCCGCCTTGTGCTGTAAAGCTCATTCTGGCATTTTGTGACGATGCAGTGGCTCTATGGTAGAGCATCCGCCTCGCATTAGGGGAAGTGCTGGATTCGATCGCCAGTGCACCGGGTAACCACCGTTTTTAATGAGTAAAAAATTTCCACGGCGTGATGCTCCGCCCTTCTGGAGTGAAATGCGAGAGAAAAGGGTCTTAGACCGACCCATTGCGTTGGCGGTTCAGTGATTCATTCCACCGTCAAACAACTTAAGTTAATTCTGCCTCATACAGTAAAAGACCACTTGTGGGAGGTTCTTTTTTTGGCTCTGTTCAAGCCAACAATGACTTGGCTTGAAAGCGCAGACTCTTTTTACAAGCCATGCAACCCCGGAAAGCTGAGCACCAACCCGGGCTATGGCTTTTACCTATTTAAGAAAACCGGTGGGTAACCGACAGGCAGCGGGAGTTGAGCCACCTTCATTGAACCACTTTCAGTTGAGCCACCTCCAGAAGACGAGGCGGGTGCTCTACCCCGTACCCGAAGACGATATTACATTGACCATACTCACTGTATACTCCCACATGCTCCCAAAGAAGCCTAGAGCGAGGTTTTGACTGCGTTGAAAGTTCTTTCAGTGCTGCCTGTCCTGCGGTTCTATTGTTGTCCAAGATATTACACATATTTTTTGTTTGCCGGCCCGGAAGGAGGTATGCCGCATTTGCACGTATCACGATTTTGCAGTTCAGGAAACCTGTACACTGCAACACCATTTCACAGCCCAAGACATGCGTCTCTGCATGCTGCATAGTTTTGGCAGGCCTGCAAAACACTGCTGAGCTGGAGCTTAAGTGTGGACTTGCAATCTGCAGCACAACGTTAGTTTTGATCACGGAAGGCAAACATGACCTAGTGACCCTTTAGCAGTCGCTAAAAAATCAGTAAAGATTTAACGGGACAAATAATTGGTTATATGGTTGAAGACCAAATTAATGACAGAGATATTGGAGTGTATTGTACTGCAGTGGGCATAGTAAAGCGGATGTAGACGATTAAACATTCAGTACGTACGCGGCAGAGGTATTTAAGTCTGAATAAACGGAGTATAGACGCGATAATTGTTTAGGTGTTCAGTAAAGATTTAACGGGACAAATAATTGGTTATATGGTTGAAGACCAAATTAATGACAGAGATATTGGAGTGTATTGTACTGCAGTGGGCATAGTAAAGCGGATGTAGACGATTAAACATTCAGTACGTACGCGGCAGAGGTATTTAAGTCTGAATAAACGGAGTATAGACGCGATAATTGTTTAGGTGTTGTACGACCCGTATGCAAACTATAGGCAATAATACAACTTTTCACCGCTTACGTTCGAAGCAGTTCATTGTTTGAGGCAGCCGGTATCTGTTAAAGGCTGCACATATCAAATTTTATGCATGAATCACACTTAGTTCTCATTGTCGCCGGAATCCGAGAACAAGTTCAAATAGTAAGGTGCAAAATTTGGAGAGTTGAATTTGATTCGTGGTGGAAGGTAGCGCGAAAAGAACAAAACGAAGCAAGACACGAAACGAGCGGTTTTTCGCGACTAAAACATTATTGCAAAGAACAGGAAATATATAACCACCTCGTAAAAAGATAACAAAAAGGACGTAAGCATGAAAAGCGCAGGGCAAAATATTCAAAAGAAGGCAATGCCCACGAAGAAGGGATGTGATACAGAAAGCAGGAAACATCACTGTCACATTCAAGGAAGACCAAAAGAATTTGAAACGAAATTAGTTGCACTTGTAGTCTAGGTATGCTAGTTCCTTTGCAGTTAAATAAATCGAAGGTACACTAACACATTAACTTCCCTGTCTTGATATGTAAAAAAGCCTCGATGATTTCTCATGAGAGTGGCTCCTTATTGGTTGCTACAATTTAAGCTTGTACAGATAGGGACTGACAACCTCTACCTTCGCAGCAGTGATCAACTAAGTTCGAGGACATTGATTCTGAGAGCGATTTTTTACATTCGTTCTGGAGTACACTTAGACATCGTCCTGTCTGATATATGTAGGTCTTGCCGCAGGAAACTGGGAGTACGTACAGGACGACCGATTTGGACGGCATGAGCTCGGGGCTATGACACGCTTTAGGTATTTTTCTATTTTGTCCCTCTGTCTAAAAAGAAAAAGATGGTGGTGCCGTACGAACAGCACCTTTCCCATAATCCCAGCAACGTGGCCAAGCGCTACAATGTAAAAGTAATCTTTTCTGTCCCTAACAAGCTAACAGAAGTTCGTGCCCTGGTCACCAGAAAAATAACAAACCGGAAGAGAGAAAATAAAAAAAATATCTAAAGCGTGTCATAGCTCCGGATTCATCCCGTGCAAAACGGGCGTGGTGTACGAACTTCCAGTTTCCTTTGGCAAGGCGCACACAGGGCAGACAGGACGGTGTGTAAACGTACGCCTGGAAAGAACATCAAAAATCTCTTTCAGGATCCAAGTCCTCGAAGTTGGTTGATCACTGCCGCAAATGTAAAGGTTGTTCGCCTCTATTTGAACAAGCTGAAAATGCAGTAGCCTATAAGGAGAGACTCTGAGGAGAAATCATCGAGGCTTTTAACAGATCAAGAGAGGGAAGTTCATGTATTAGCAAATCATGCATCGAATTCTTTGACTTGCAAGGAAGTAGCATACCTAGACTACACGTGGAACAGATTTCTTTTCAACTTATTTTGGTCTTCCTTGAATAGGAACGGTGCTGCCGGTTTTTTGTATCATACTTCTTTTTACTCAGCATTGCTATGTTCTGAATTTTTCGCCCAGCTCTTTTCATTACTTCATTCTTTTGGTTATCTTTTTACGAGGGGGTAATATTTCATGTTGCTTTCAATTAAGTTTTAGTCGCGAAAAATTGCTCGAGTCGTGTCTGGCTTCTTCCTCTAGTGTTTTCTTCTTTTCGCGCTGCCTTTCATCATGAACCTTGCAAATACTTCGGTGAACCAGAGGCCTGACGAAAGGACGAAATCGAAGGTGAGCATCAAACAGAATCTTAGAGAAACATTCTGAAAGTTCATGTCCTGAACGGTATCCAGCCGAAATAAACCTTACCTTACTGAAGACGGGAGAGAAATTTTAACCTGCCCCGAAGACCACATTTTCTTTCAATTGCCTTCTACGATTAACTATCGCTATTGGCTCCCGCTCTACGTTTTATAAGTGGTACCCTTTAGCGCAAAGTTTATCAAATTCTCGTCGTCGCCATCATTCACCCGTTGGTTTTAACGCTTCACTGTGCTCTTCTTCGTACTAGTGCCGTCGTGGCCGTGCATTCAGTCCTGATAAGAATGCTCGCCTATGTTGCCAATCCTGTGTTATGCATCCGCCCTTGAAGGTGAGAAGTGCGCCGAGGCTGCTGAATATGTCCGCTGAAGATCGGGCGGCCGCAGTGGTGGTCGAAAAGCAGCGAGGAAATAGATTGCGATGGGCAGCGCGAAAAGAGAAGAGATGTGCGCGGTGGAAAGTAAGCCAGCAAAACCGACGGAGGAAGCCGAGATAACTCCCCAGTAATAACAGCGGCTGATGAGGAGGGCTCTCAAGCAGCGAATGCAACCAGGAGAGTTACCTATATATCTTTGCGGCACCATGTGATTCCAGAAAGTGTTTAGTACCAGTATGGGTGGAACTTGGGAGTTATTAATGTATGTCAGGTATACATTTATCTGTTTTCACAAAGGCCCGTTTCCTGCAAAAAAAGTTTAAAAAATATTGCGCAGTTACACCCCAACTACTCAATGCATTTGACGACTCAGGATAAGAGAGATGTTAGATACAGGTTTCTTTGGTCGTTTGTTATGCCATACTGATATGTGTCTTAAATAATTCGACGCCAAAATACACTGGACAAGCTGACTCCATAAATTTTGCCTATACAATAATGAAGAACAGTTCATGACCTCTTACTTGAAGATTTTATTGCGTTATTAGGTATTTAACATCGTACCTCGTCTAACGCCGCTGCCTGCAATAAATGCAGCAAGCCAATGCAACTTTCAGCAAGCTTTTTAACACACCAAGTAGGCATTCAGCTATCAATAAAAATGATTTCCTTCAAAAATGCTTCATTCTCTCAAGATAATCCCATAATCTAGAGCGATATTATATTGCAACATTCCGTCCATTGTACATTAAATCGAAAAAAGGTACACGTTGGCCTTACAAAGCTCGTATGCGACTACAGTTTCAAACGGAAATCATTATTGGCGCAATCCTTGCGCATTCAAATCGTTTATGCTTTACGGGGTTTAACGTCCCAAAGAAACTGAGGGCAGATGCGACGCCGTAATGAAGGCATCCAGAAATTTCGACCACCTGGGGTTTTTTAACGTTCGCTGACATCAGACAGTACACGGGCCTGAAGAATTTCGCCTCCATGAAAACTAGACAGCCGCAGCCGGGTACAAACCTGTGTCTTTCGGGTCAGCAGCCGAGTGCCACAACCACTGAGCCACCGCGGCGGCACTGGGGCATTCAAATCATCAGCAACAAAACAATTTACGAAATCTGAATTGCCTTTTCCGATTTATCTCCAATGACCATGGCGTTGCTAAAAAAACAAACAGAATATCCTCTTTGCAGTGGCCCTGAAATACAACTCTGACCAGTATTATATGGACTTTATAAATAAAAAACGGGTTGTTCCAGCAGTTTAGGTGCCATTCGCTGTCAGAGACAATTCAATTTCTCTTTTCAAGATATCTGTATTAATGAGCGAGCTTTCAGCTGCCTTCTAAGTCCGTTTCCTCGTTCAAATTAATATGCGGCTCCAACGCAGAAATTTATCGCGCTTCACAAGATTATTTTTAGCGGATGAGATACACTTAGCTTCAGTTGCTTGTTTTCTTTGTAATGATCAATAAGGCATTAGGATACGAAAGTCGGCACGTCGTGTTCGCCTACGATAATATAGAAAGGAAGTTCTTCTCTCGTGTTTCAGTCTCAGTTTGAGAACATCAATGCTGTATGTGACAAGTGTGAAATATTTAGTTCATGTGAGGCATTAAGGAACCTGCGATATAACTGCTGATGCGTCGTTTGTTGTCATTCCAGCTCTGGAAGCAGGCTGGTGTAAGCGTCATAGTGACTTAAAAAATTGGTAATTGTACCAAAGATTTTTTCGTGCATCACATGACATGATCGTTTCCGGCACGCCACGGTGATATTTCGGCTGCTGAAACCGAAGCAGTATTAAGAAGAATGCAGGCAAAAATTATTTAGTGGCCATAGGGGTAACCACTGGGTTATTCGGGTAAGCTAACGCCTAACGCATAATTTAAAAGAAAAAAGTATGCAACCAAAAATTTTGTGTCTAAACTCCTTTATTTGAGGTTACAATATCTATTCTGCACCGTATATATTGGTTATTTGGCAGCTCATAAAACCTCATATAGCTCATGCTTGCAGTCCCTGATCAAATCTTACATGGTGCTGCATACTACAAGTCACCGCGTAAACTTCAGCTCTTCAGTTTTTGCAGTGGTGTCCAAAACTATGAAGCGTGCTTAAAAGGCGACCTTGTGCAACGACATAATGTGGCAGCATAAAGGCCTTCTAGACCGCAGAATCATGATATGTACAAGTGCAAAAATGTATCAAGTAACTGCATTATCTGTGTAGACTTATCGTTAAAGCACTCCACACCCAGGCGTAATGTTGAACCATAGGAATGTACTTGCTTGATATTTGTCTTTAATAGGACATAAACAATTTCAGTTTGTGTTAAGGATGCCTATTCCTATTGTCTTAGAAGACAGTTTAGAATGATTCTCCAGCATAACGGACGAAAAAGAAGTGATGCACTCAGCTCTCTGTCCACTTCTTTTAAAAATAAGGAGAAGAAGAACACGTGACCAGAGTGACGATCTCCGGGCATCTCCCATTTCAGCTGCGGAACCCGTTGAACTGAAGCACAAACACGAGGAAGAAGACGTCAACAGACACACACTGCCTCTCGATAACTGCACGCAGACGGGTGGAAATGATAAAAACAGACGGAACTTCGTGAGGCTTACTTATATCCCTAAAAAAATTACGTGAAAAGACTAGCGTACATATTCACAAAATATGAATATGCAATGCTCAACCTGTGATGCGTTTATATTGTTTTGATGAAGACGCCCGAAAGATGTTGTTGAGGAAGTCAGAATGTATTCTTGTCACCAACAGAAGCCACCAACTGCTGTCGTGCTCAAGGGGCGTTTTTTTTTTCATGAATTCTTGTTCAAAACATTTATTAGGCGCACATAGTGCCATGAACCCTAAGAGCAGGACTTGCTGCAATCCAAATTTGGTACCTGGGCGGCAAATGATGATGCAACCTACCGTCCGGAATAAAAAAAGGTGTTGAGGAAACAAAAGCAATATACCGCGTTTGTAATGCATTAGCGATAAACAATTTTCCTAATCGAATTTGATTCCATGCATAGACCACTCCCTCCGACTGACCGTAATGAGGAGCGGGTGTCAAGGGTCGCCAATAAACCACATCAAGCTCTCGTAAAACTTTTGAGCATCGACGGACATGTGCCTTGTGCATTTAGTTATTTCTCGCATCTCAAGTGATGTGCTCAGGTTTTTCGTTGTAACATTTTGTCGTCACTGGGACGCCCATCGTCCAGCTTTAGTAAGGACATTCTCACGCCTCTGAAACCACACTATTACTGTTTGCAGGTGGACGACGTGACCAGCTTCACTCGCGCGGAGGTGCTGGCGCGCATGCAGCGTTACGCCGTTGGTTTCCGGCAACATGGCGTCCTCCCGGGTGACCGGATGTGCGTGCATTTGAAGAACAGCGTGGAAAACCTCATAGCCATCTGCGGATGCATTCTCTCAGGAGCGACCATTGTCCTAGCTAAGACATCGCTCTCTGAAGGTAAGACGCCGTGATATGAAGGAGGAAACTGGGCATTCGTGTAGCCGAGCTAAGCCGATCAGGGCGCAGCACGTTCTTGTAATTTTATTTATTTGTTTATTTATTTATGTACTCTGAACACCTGAGGGGCATTACAGAGAGGAGGGTGACAAAAAATCATAGGCGCATATCTTGAAAATGACTGCATTACTTATGATAGCGATGCAAGCAGAGAGATGGTTCCGCTCGTACAGGTGCGAAGAATAAAAGAATTCAGACGAGTATCGGTGCAGCATGGCGGAACCCTTGCCTTAAAGCGATGACGTGGGATGACACGTAGGATGCAGAAGCAAGCAATTGCTGTTTAGGAGTGATGTTATCGTAAATCTTACGATACAGACAAATTCGAAAGTATTTTCTCCGGACAACACGGACAGGAAGAATAAGGGCAATTTTCAATGCAGATACACAAGCTGCTCTTGAGTAGTAAGACAGAATAAAGCGGCCGGCGCAGTTCTGAATGGATTCAACAGTTTCTGTAAGGATAAGATGATCGTGGTCCCAAACTGACCGTGCGTATTCCAGTTTACACCTTATTATACCTTTATAGGGGTTGAATGTTGCAGGCACGGCAGCGTAGGAGAAACGACCGCGAAGGAATCCAAGCATGCGAATAGCTTTATTTGATTCAAAGATAACATGTATTTTCCATGAAAGATTATTTGTTATGCGAACGCCTCGGCATTTATACTATGTTACTGACATTACCTAAGAACTACCAAGGAAATGGGCGATGGTTTGATCAAGCAGACTGCGGGAGACTAGCATGTGTTTATACTTAGTAACCTTAAGCCTCATGAGCAATCCGTACACCAGGAAAATATTGATTTTCATGTTGTAAAGCAACACTTTTCAGAGAGGCCAGAAATAACGCTGTAGATCATACAATCGTCAGAAAAAAATTTTATATGGGAAGTTGCTTCAGAAGATAGGTCATTAATAAAAATGAGGTAGAAAAGGGGCCATAAATCTAGTAGTAGACGAGTCATGGCTGTTAACTGAGACATACTGAAAACGATTACACGCAAAACATTTGATCGGTACAGTAAGCATTGAGTTTAAGAGAGAGTAAATCGTGAGAAACAGTGTCAAGTACTTTGGCGAAATCATAGAAGATGCGGTCCGTTACGTTTCCGTTGTCCATTGCCCGGAACAAATAATTTGTGAAAGACACCCGGTGCGTACCACATTAAAACGATTTTCTTAAACCATGTTGAAATGATATGAAAAATGAGCCAGTTTCTAGAAAAGGCACAAAATGTACGTAGATGACGTGTTTAAGGAGCTTACATAGAACACTGGTCAACAAAATAGGCCTGAAATTGAAAGGTTAATGAGTAGTTCCTTATTTTTGCAGCGCAACCGCCTTCCCTACATTTCATTCACTTAGGATACAGCCATACTGGAAGGATTGGGCATATATTTCAGTCAAAATCAATGATGAGTACGTAGGTGTAAGTTTCATAAATTTGATATTAATGCCGTGAATGCCTGAACAGGAAGTAAACTGTTGTTTTTCAATCAGGGAGGCTATGCCAAAAGAATCAATAGTGACAGCATACATTAGAACAAATTCGCAATGGCGAACAAGGAGGTGACTTATATTCGAAGCCGTTGAAAAACACAACGCAAATACCTCATTCAGAGTTTTACAGCAGTAATCACCATTTATACTGTTATTGCGTTGATCGTGAAATACAGTATTAGTTTTGTTATTACTGGCAACATTAGACAACGTTTTTGCATTATATTTGATGATGGACGGTAAGGTTCCACTGGTAAAACTCATGTTTACTCTCCATGATGGCTTCCTCTACACTGCATTAGCAGTAAGGTATGCATCCGAACTATCAGATGTCTATGCTATCTCAGCTCGCCGAAACACTCATCGTTTTGTTTAGCAGACGTTTTGAACGTGGAGTTACCGAGGGAGCATTAGAGGTTAATTATAGACGTAAAGTTCAACCAAACTCTACTCTATTGTATGCGTAGTATACGTTGAACTGAAGTGTATGCGTAGAGTTGAAGTGAACAGAAACTCGTCGCGAAAACAATGTACTCTAGATTTGGAAGATTCACCTCACGCAGAGGTACTGACAAAAAAGTTGAAGCAAATGTCGCTCGGAAGAAGCGCGAAATTCAGCGACGTCTGGAGCACAACGGCAGTATATCTTTTTAGCGGCAAGAAGATCGTTTAGCGGCAACAAGATCGTAATGCCTTAAGGTCCTTCTGGGAAACACACAAATATAACGAACTTGGTTGTGCCGCAAATGCTTGCGAAATGCCCTTGTGCTCCTGCTGCTTTTCTTGCTTCCGGTGACCCCTTGCTGAGGCTTGTACGGAAGGCGCTGTGCAGTCTTGACGCTTGACGCTGCCGCCTGCCGTTCCTGCACGTGCTTTTTTTATTGAATTTTTATGCTGACACGAAGCTTTACTATGCTTGTTTCTTTTTGTTCAAAGCAGCCGTCACGCTTATAGTTACCTTGGGATGCAGAATGAGACACGATATCTCTGGAATAATCAAATCCACTCTAAGCTGCTTCTACGTTGCATGAGATTATCGTTGATGTACTGACGCTTCATACGCTTCAGTCCTAAGACCGCAATATTTGAGCAGTTTCTGTGAAAGTTTTTTCTTGCCAAAAAGATGCGAATAAGCTTTGAAAAATGTGGCCGTTCAAGAACACAAACACAAAAACACAAAGCATGCGCGAATTGCTTACGAGCCAGGACCTCCTGCTTGCGTTGTTCTTCGTAGCTCCAGCAGAGGAGAGACCGCAGCGATGGCCTAGTGGTTTGAGCATCGGCCTTGCATGCGGGAGGTGCGGGGTTCGATCCCCAGTTCCGCCGGGTACCCACCGGTGATACAATGGGTACAAGCTTTCCCCTGCCTGACGCTCGGCTTCTTTGGGGTGAAATGCTTGGGAAATGGGTCTTTGACCCCTCCTTGTGAAATGAAAACCTTGTGCCATGGCGCTCTTTGGCAAAGCTGCCCTTGCGCCATGAAAATTCATCATCATTCATTCCAACAGAGGAGACTTCAGTAAGGGCGGGCAGGTTGCGCGGCAGCCACATTTGAATTCTTCCATTACAGATACCTTTTAAACGTGTCTTAACTTGTCGGCTTCCTACATCTGCCGTTTCATCCGCATACAGAGGTACGTAACAAACATAACAGCTTAAATTCTGACGTAGAATTCGGGACGTAGAAGAAGGACACAAGCAGGGACACGCTGTGTTGTGTCCCTGTCTGTGTCCTTCTTCTACGTCCCGTTCGTTGCGCTGTAGTTATGTAAATTTGTGTTGTGTCCCTGCCTGTGTCCTTCTTCTACTTCCCATTCGTTGCGCTGTAGTTATGGAAATTCTGACCGGCCTGCTTCGAACTCACGTGTTAAGCGTGTAGCTCTCCGATGGCAGAATGACAGAAGAATTCGGTGAAGTTCTTAAAAGCGGACGTCACTGGATGCGCGATTCGTGCCTGATGTTTTAGGCGCGATTAGGAGGCCACGGCGGACAAGTAAAAGATCACGTCGTTTAGCTTCTTCGTGTCGCCCTGCTAGCTACAAGGGCTCACATGCTCGAGATACGTGAGCTAGTCGTCTACACCGCTCTTATCCGCAACGCAGAACGGGAAGGGGACCCACTGGCGATAAAGCCGGCGCAGGTGACCGCGGGGCTCACTTGGACGCGCTGCTCGCCGGTTCCCTCAAGGATCGCTGGCGTCAGTAGTGTGCGACTGCGGAGTACTAGGGCGGGGGTTGATGCAGTCATTGTCTTTTTTGAAGCTCTCACACTGGGAGGCTAAACGAACTCTTACAAAGAGTAAAACAGCACTAAATTTGACACAAACCACACAGAAAGACAGACAGGACGGGCGCTGTCTGTCTTTCTGTGTGGCTTGTGTCAAGTTTAGCGCTGTTTTCACCTTTGTTAGACAATGTCCCACCAATTAGCCCAGCAAGAGGTGTTGTAAGGCAACCTGTTTTACAGACCAAACTTTAGTTAAATAATTCACACTGAACAATTGTTCGTCGGCGCATAAAATGCGGCGATATTTGATAGTTTTTAGGGGCGACAAACTCTGAGGGGTTGCAAACTGAGAAAGTCACGTGTATAATAATATTAATAATAATATTTTTTATTTTCTCATTCCAATACAAATGCGGGCCTGCCAAAGCCTTAGAAGGCTTGAGTGGCAGCTCCCGGCAGCAGACGGCACAAAACTCATGCACCGAGCACACAAACAAAAACAAAAAACGGGGGAGGGGGTGAAAAAATTAAAATGAATTCGAAAAGTGCGGACGCAAAAGATACACACAAGCAGAAAGAAAACAAACAAAGAAAACGAAGAAAAATGAAAAATCATAGTATCAAAACAGAATGCTGGAGTTAAGAACGTAATTTGTCAAGGCAAGCTTTCACTATTTTTTGGAGTTAACAGGAAACATTTCATTAGGTAACCGGTTGAGAACAGACGAAACATAATGTTTTCGCAGACGCTGGTCGTACCGGGTTCGCAATCTAGGCACGATAAAACGATCACGAGTTCGCAGATCTTTCACCGGAATATATGATGTACAAAAATCGCTTGTCCAAATATGCTTAAAAACTACTGATTCAGAAAAAAGGCGAGAGAAGTCAGGCATGTGTAATAGTTCAAAAACGCTACTACCTTCATTTCGCGCCTTACCATATAAAACTGATTTAAGGATATATTTCAAAATGCTGTTGACCTTCTTTCGCCAAAAGGCGGAACAGAAATAAAAGCAGCAAATACCATAACGTAACACACTGTAGGCTAAGACGTGTACAGTTTGCTTACGTACAAACATAAGGCAAAGGGTTTTTTAGAGTGCATCAAACAAGAAATTCTCCGAAGCTGAGAACAGACGAAAGACAGATGGGTATTCCAAGACATGTCGGAATCAAAGAATACACCTAAGTATTTGACCGTTGACACAGGTATAATTAAAGGGCATTTGCATGGGCACAATTTGTTCCGTGCAAACGAATATATACATCATTCGGAATTCTCTTTAAATAATTGTGAAAAAATACTATTTGAGTTTTTTTATTGTTAACATTAATTAAGTTATTGCTGAACCATTCCATAACCAGCTCGCTGTCGTGTTGGATGAGAGATAATGCTGTCTTAAAGTCATTATGTCTAGCAACTAAGAGTGTATCATCAGCATATTGAAAAACACGGCACCGTTTACAGACAGAGCTCAAGTCATTGACAAATTAAACAAAATAGGTGCAATTATAGATCCTTGAGGAACGCCGGATTTAATCTGCAGCAGTCCACTTCTAAATTTACTTACTGCAACGAGTTGTGAACGATTGGATAGTTAGTGCGCGAGAAGAGATAGAAAAGGAACCCTAAACCCATAATTGTGGAATTTATCTGCCAACACAACATGATTAAATGTGACAAACGCCTTGGACACATCCAAAAATAAAGCACAGGCAAATTTATTTTCTTCAGTGCAGCTGTTTAGAAGATCACATAGTTCATCAAGCGCGTTCAGCGTACCACGACCCTTAATAAACCCGAACTGATTGCCAGAGAACACGTCATGAGCTTGAAGAAAACTGACCATCACCGTCGCAATGTGTTTTTCTAAAACAAGCGCTATGCATGGTAGGATCGAAATACCACGATAATTTTCAACTTTATTTTTTACTCCAGTCTTATGGATAGGGATAACCACCGCCTTCTTCAAGCCCTCAGGTACAATTTGGGAGCCGATTATACCGTTGATAATCGCGAGCAGAACATGCTTTATTCGTTAAAAATTTCTGAAACGTGTATCCATTGAGATACCGTCCCACCCTGGAGACTTTCGCCTGCTGAAGCCAGAAAGAATGCAACGTAGATCGTCTTCAGTGCAAGGTGGCAGAAATGCTGATTCGAGCAAAGGTTGCATGCTGTGAGATGGAAGACTGAGAACTTTTGAATGCACAGCCAAACCAGCAGCCGAAAAAAAGGCATTGAACTCATCAACAAGTGTCAGAGATAATGCCCCAAAGTTACGGGAAATGGAATCAGCCACATTCCTAGGTGCACAGCCTCGTAAGCGATTAACAACATCCCAGGACTTGGCTGGCTTCCCTTTCGACGCCACAAACCTTGCTTGGAAATACTGACGTCTTTTTGATCGGAGTAATGCATTAGCCCTATTGCGGGCTGCCCTGTACAGTGCCCTCAATTGAGTGTTCTTACGCGGACACCTACAACAGGCCCAAGCCATTTCCCTTTCTGCAATAGCCGATAAAACGTCGTTGTTAATCCACGGAAGACCAGACTTTCTTTGCTTTATGAATATAGTTTTTTTACACGACTCCATCAACAGCGTAAAGGTTTCAATAAATGAATCGTAAAGCGCGCTTTCAGAAGTGCGAATTAGGAACAGATCCCAGTCGTATTTTTCTAGTACGGATTCAAGTCGAAGTCTGTCAATGACATCGATTGTGTCCAATTTATCTTGCTTCGGAGCCCTTAACCCAGCTTGTGGAAAAACATAACAGCCAACAAAGAAATGGTCCGACATTTTTTGTTCTGTGTGAAATGAACAGGATTCATTGTCTTCAAGGTGAACGTTCACGTGGTCCCAAGGCATGACGATACTAATTTACTACCAAACATTTAAACATGCGTGGGAAGGTTGATTGTGGCATCAATACCGGCATCGGCAAGAGTGTTTAAGTAATCGACAACCAATTGTTTTTTAGTTTTTAGAAGGTCAATATTAATGCCACCAATCATACAAATACGACCCTGTGGAAGGTCAGTTCTGCTCAGCTCTTCGATGAAATAGGCAGTATTTTGCTTCGGTGGACGATAAACAGCAATCACAGTTATGTCAAAATGTCCCTTCTGTATACAGACAGCTAATGATTCCGCAGTAGTGAAAGAAATAGAAGTAGCGGTCGAAACCCAACTGTCCTTGGCAAAAATCGCTATACCGCCCCCTAGCCCACAGTCACGAGTGACGAAAAAGCTAGAGTATCCCAAAATTAAAAATTGCTGCGAATGGTTATGTGAAATGTTAATCTCGGTCAAAACGAAAACATCAATGGAATCACTTAATACACCGACTATAAAGCAGAATTCGTCCCAGTGCTTCCGAAAGCTTCGCGTGTTCACATGAAGAACAGTAAAACAACTTTCAATAGTAGTAAGGAATGCGTCACGGAAGAGCCAAAAAATCACGAAATGAAAGCAAAACAGAAGACATGAGAAGAAAGGAGGCGATTAAGATAGCCTAAGTCAACACCGATAAGTCCGATAAATGCCTAACACGAATGGACGGATCCCCTTCCTTTTTACGCTAGTAAATGTGACCGTTCTTAACCAACACAAAATTGTAGGCCTTTGCCTTGGCTGCGGTACGTGAAGCCTAAAAACGTTCTCTGTTGCTTTTTGAAAGGTTCTCGGCGAAGAACAACTTGGAGTGTTCATTGCTTTTATCCAAGGATGGTAGCTTTGACCGAGCAAGCAGCCACTTATCTCGAATGCTGATGGCTGAAAATCTTACTAGAACGAGAGCAGGACCGTTCCTACGAGGGGCAAGCCTATGCACAGCCACCACCTGATCCTCTGAGAAGGAATCAATTGAAAGCTCAAAACTCAAATCCTTCAGGACTTCCATCAGGTTCTCATCCGGGTTTGTGGGCAGGCGATGTATCTCTAGGTTGGACATCCTGCTGTATTGTTCAGGAAGTACTTTGATTTGGGCTAGTTGGTTCATATCTTGAAAGAAGTTAGGACGGCGCTAAAACGACAAAGACAAAGAGGCGCCCGTCCTCTTGTGTTCGTGCCTCTTTGTCTTTGTCGTTTTAGCGCCGTCCTAACTTCTTTCAAGTATTGTTCAGATTCAGAGGCCTGAGAGGTGACACATGTTTCTAGGGGCTGCACCTGAGTGGTCAGCTCAGCAATGGTCTCATCTCGAGCCAGAGAACGAGCCAGAAGCGAGTCATAGTTTTCAGAAAGGCTATCAAGAGATGACTGAACCTCATTCACCACAGATTTCAGAACTTCGACTTCAGGTTTCAATGAAAGAAGTTCATCCAATTTTAGGTCTAACATAGAAATATAGTCTACCCAATCTTTGATCGACAGCAATACATCAAGTCTTTCGTTGATAGCAGCCAATTGCTCAGATGTGCTGGACGAATCAGCCTGGGAAGAAGTACCAACACGGCACTGCTTGCACCGCCATTTATCAAGTTTGCTCCCATAGAAGAGTAAGTAGTATCTGCAACCTCAGAGCAGTCCTGACCCAAATGATAGTGGCCAGAACAACTACAACATATCAGATATCTACAATTTGCAGCAAAGGGCATTAAGCAGTGAGCACAATCTCCCTCTGACATGATAAAACACTACACAGTTTGCAGTTGGCGGCAGAAATACAGAAAAAGAAAAAATTACACAATGGTTCTGCGTGACAGAGTGTTGTCAGTACATGGCCATAATGTGCCGCCAACTGCAACGACTATCTGGATTCCGAGGCTTTTTGTTGTCCGAGATGATCGATGTAGCGCCCCAAGCGGAAGCCCACCAAGCCACGTTGATGGGAACGGCCCCCTCGATTTCGCTGACACTTCTAGATGCTCCAGAGCGGGCGAAGGGATGCTCGCTGCGATCACAATCAGGACAATCTTGATCTTGAGGGGACACCGAAGTCAAACGATGCAATAGACCTGCGTGACAGAGTGTGGTCAGTACATTGCCATAATGTGCCGCCAACTGCAATGATTGTCCGGATTCCGAGGCTTTTTGTAGTCCGAGATGATCGATGTAGCGCCCCAAGCGGAAGCCCACTAAGCCACGTTGATGGGAACGGCCCCCTCGATTTCGCTGACACTTCTTGATGCGAAGAAAAGTGACAAGACTGGGGACATAGGACGGTCTCGATTAAAGATTCACAAGGAAAACTGGAACACTCTTGCATAGGTGTTTTTGCTGCTGTGGACGCGATAGGGCTAATGGCGATGAGATCAACTCAGGGTGCGAAGGAAACACGTCTCGCGAGAGAAATTCATTTTGCAGGTGAAGAAATAAGCCCTCCCGAAGGTCAAATTTTTTTCTCCAGTTGCCTTCGCTTGTGCTTATATTTTCAAATGCAGAACTTTGGTAATGGCAATCGCATGAAGAAACTTGAGAATTGCGAAGATATTGCCGCGAAGCTTTGTACTTTTTGCTTGCCCACGCAGAACGCCAACGGAAGTAGGCTTTATTATGGCGTTTCTGAAGCGAGATGCGTCCGATTTATCTCGTATAATCGCAGCCACACGCAGGTGGTGGTTCCACATTGTTCCATATTGTTGTAGTTTCTTTTGGAGAATTACCTCGAAGATTCCTTGCCAGCTTTAACGTATGAGCGCGGCCGAGAGCGCAAGGGATCCTGTTCGACGACAACCGAGCACGCTTGTTGCGGCCGCTGCCGCCGCCACCGAACGGCTCAGTTCTTTTTGAGTGCAAATATGCGCAATAAAATGTTTGAATTCTACGCCACTATGCTTCTTTCTTGCCCTCAGAGTTGTCGCCACCAAGTGACACTGAACCTTCCTTTTCGGCGATTTGCTTGTACCCTGTATTTCATTAGCCTGCACAATTAGCGTAGTTCTCTTTTCGTGCAGTCATAGTTATTGCGGTCCTCTCGCCCAGAAGATGAAGAAACATGTCCTTTAGGAAAGAACAGTAACTTCCCCGACCCCGGCGGACACAATTTTCTTTTATCTCGGTATGGTGCACAGCTTCTCGTGGTGAAATGCTTGGAAAGTGGGTCCTTCACCCGACATCGTGCGATTGTATGTGTTATCTAGGGCACTATTTCACAAAGCTGCGCTTCCAATAGCAAAATTAGGAAGTCATCATGACCGTTGGTACATAGTGTCACAAAATATCTGTGGTGTTTCGCAGACGTGCTGTACTGCCTGACCGTATGAATGTCACGTGCGGAGTTGCCAATAATCGGGTAAAAAACACTTAGTGTTTTGATTTCTCCAGTATTGCGACGAAAGTAGTCGTATGCGATAATGCCATGGCTGCAGAATATCTTGTGTTAACTTGGAGTTACATGCGGTGCGCTGGCTCAATTTATAATAGGCTATGACAAATTGTGTCCCTGTTTTGCCTAATCGAATCTTTTCCTCTACCGCACATGTGGGTCTTCAGGCCAATAGCAAAGTCTTATCTGAATTTCAGATTAAACGAGATCGAATTACATCAGCCTACTTATAGCAGATTTAGTTTTGCTACCGTGGTCCTTGCTGGCGATGTTCTTTTTCTGGCGTGAGCTTTGCTCAGGCAATACTTTAAGTAAAGCTTTTTTCGTGCAAGCTTTTTCATGCGCGACACAATGCTCCTGTGCAGGTGAGCTCCGCTACATTGCACAAGACAGTGACAGCGCGCATATCCTCTGCGACGAAGAGTACACTGAAAAAGTCCCCAAAGCTGTTGCTAATCTTCCCATGAAGGTAAGTGTTGGACAAATTTAAGGGCTGCAGTGAAGCTTAGCCACTCGTACAGGCAGCGAAATAATCTGTTAAGGCTTTTGTTGTTGCCTAAACTAAAGGTTAGTCAGAAGTCGAAATTATAAGCGCCAGAGTTTTGACAGCTCTGGCTTTCTGAGAACAGTGAGCTATTTAAATGTTTATTTCGTTTACTCTTACTTGATGGCAGAATCAGTGAGTGAGTTAGTAGAATTTTTTTTTTCAGTCTTTTTTTTTTTGCCGCGATGGCCGTTGCCCTGAGTTCAGAGGTTCAACGACTTGTACTGTCCGATCAGAGCAATTCAGCACCATACGAGCTATGGACTATTCTTGGAATTCGTTTCAGTGCGAGAGCACTCGAACGCTCACCAACACCGACCAAGAATCTTCTCACTTGGACCGTTCTTGCGCCTAGCAACCACAACGCCATGTCAAGTTAGAAGCAAAAAAAAAAAAACGCTTAACACACTGTTACCTAAAAATCTGCCCCTGCCACTCCCGAAATTTACCGCTCCTAACGCTATGATGAGCTGAAAATTGGCCTGTGCCACACCAATAATCGGCCTCCCCCCTCCCCCTCCCCGCTCCGAAATTTCACCGATTTGGACCAGAATCGATGTCCAACTATAATTGAGCGTGCTCGACAAGATGGTGACCTACAAATTTGGCCGGGGTCATTTCCAAAGTTTAGCTCGGGCCACCCTCGAAATTCGAACTACGCAGATTTGGACTAAAATCGATGTGTATCCATAACTGACCGCACCCAACATCATGGAGGCCTCCAAATTTGGCCTGGGCCACCTCCCCAAGTTGGACCTTTGCAGATTCAGAATAAAAACGATGTCTATCCATAACTGACAGCGCCCAACAGCATGGCGAACTCCAAATCTGACCCGGGCCAACCCCAAAATTTCATCCACCTACCATCGACATTAGGCCTCGGCAGATTTCTACCGTATTGATGTATAGCTGTAACTGACCACGCCCAACACAACGGTGGCCACAAAATTGGTGCCGGCACCCAAAAATATGGCCCGGGCTACACCAGAAATTTGGCCTGGGCCTATTTGGACCAAAATTAATTTTTAACCATAATTGAGCGTGCTCGATGCGATGGCGGCCGCTATGTTTGTCCCTGACGATTGCCAAATTTTGATCTGGGCGATTTGGGAAAGCTTTGGCACCATAATAGGTTTAACGAAGTTAACACCCCGGTCATTTTTTTTGTAGCTGCAGGGTTTCAGTATTGTTGTGCTCGGCGTGTGCGTTTGCCATTTTGGGTAATGTTGAACAAATGAGAGTGATAAGGTGTGGTAGAGTTGAACTCAAGAAAAAAGCGGTTTTTCTCTCGGCCTATCCTCATGAACGTGCTAGCGTGAGTAGCGTAACAATGTAAAAAGGGGACTTTATTTTTTAATTTTCCCATCCCTGCGTTGTCACTAAGAATAAGCTATCCGAAAATATGATTGCAAAAATATATCGATGCTTGATCACGTTTTGACATTTGCTGTGTGCCGTAAAACAAGGCATGGCGTGCCAATTCCAAATACAAGTCTTTAAAGCACCACGTGAGGTTTGTTTTCATTTTGTAACAGTAGTTCACCCTTGTCATCATATGGCACAAAAAACACAATTCTTTTCGTTTTTTTAATACCTTGCTCGTTTAGAAATTATGCATAAAATTATCCCTCATGTTCAGCCTTGTCCGACTGTTTTGTGAAGTGCATAAGACCTCGTATTTGTGAACAATAAAACTTCTCTTATGCTGTTCCAGGATGTTTCGAAAAAAAAGAATGAGCGATTATTACCGTCATTCTAATGTGCGGTTACAATTTGCAAGCACTCATCTAAGATGTAAAACAAAACCAAATGTTCTCTGGTACTATTTAATCTTATAGACAAAGGAAGTTAATCAGAGCAGTATAAACATACTCCATCGTTTTGTGCGCCCACTTTATCGCGTAAAAAGTGAGCGCATAGCGCGGCATAATGACACCGGAGACCACTATGCCCGCCAAACAGCCTTGAGCGAGAAGGCATTAAAACTGGCATTTACAATGATTCCTTCGGCGCTAACTTCATCACCATTCGTGCTGCTTTTCAACGCAGAGATTGAGTTCGAGCCGACTTCTCGAATAAAAAAGGGGCCCCTGCGTCTCATGTTTTTAAGATGATTTTAGGTGCGTCAGTAGAAAATGAATTTAGGTTCGATTTTCAGTAAACTAAGGCAAAGAGAAAAGTCGTGCAGAAATCGCCAAGAACGTGAAGTTGCACATAAGACTGAGCAGGATGCATTACCGCCTCAAAATATATAAAACTCTTCTGTCCGCAAGATATCGAGCAGAAAGAAATTCACTACACAGAAGACCCAAGCGGAATTCGGAACAGTACTGACGCAGACAAAGAAGCGTTGTTCTTAGACTTCTCAGAACACTCCATAACTTCTGCCACATGAACATGTGTTGTGTGCACCAACGGCAGTTTTTTCGATATGAAAAAGCTTTTCCGAAGGGGACCATAAGTGGTGTGCACACAAATTCGTCGGGTTATTTTCGAACGCGGAGCGTCCACTGTGGTGCGTCGGTCAGCGGAGCGATGCACGTGCCAGCTTAGCGGTTTGCGTGTGCGCGTACAAAGGTGTCTGCGAGGCAACGGCGACAAAGAACGTGGTGAGCACGAGGAGCGCAGGGCTGACGTGCCAGAAAACCGAGATTTGAAGAGGGACAGCGCAGCGGAGGTGGTGTCATTCAAGCGTGGACGTGGTAGCTGTCGGACGTTGGATCCGTGCTGCCGTGACCTCCCTTGGATCACCGGCGTAAACTTCCTGCATTCTTTGCAAATGTGGAGGTGGCAGCCGATGGACTGAGGGTCCGTGCTGCCTAAAGGCACACTTGAATAGCCTGCTTTAAGCCTTTGGCGTTTCGTGACGCCGTCGACGAGACCTGGCTACGGTTTTTCCTGCTGCTGGCAAGTTCTTCGGGCTCTTGACGGGAGACTACCGGCGTCTTCCTGTGTTCCTCTCCGCTCCTACTACCGCCTGGCTTCCTTCTGCCGCACCCTTGGGGGCATTGCCGGCGACGCGTCGCACTACATCGACCCGCGTTCGCCCTGTCTTCAAGGTATCGCCGCTTCACCTGGGACGTTCAGTACCTGGTGAACTCTTTTCTTTTATTCTGTAGTGTAGTACGCTTGTTGAGTGTGTGTTTTTCTTGTCGGTGGAAGCGTTTCTTGTTGGCCGCCTTTCCTTTAAATTATCAATCAGGCATCATTTCGTTTTGTTTGATCTTCTTGTTCTCTTGTTCGAACCTGCAGGCGATAGCTTTCCCCTTCGGAAAGTCGGGGACGCGCTACGAATTCGCAAGTGTTCTAAGTGGTACAGAGCACTTGTTAGGAGCTAAATCGTTGTCAATGTTTTATGGAATTGTCGCGAGTTCTGCCAACGAATTATTAAATGAACTACCACTTGCCGCGATGGGCAGGTTGTTCAGCTTGGATGGACCGGACAAAACGACAACGGCGCAATCGACGAGTGGGGGCCCTAGTACCAGCACACCGAAAGGGCAGTTTCGTTGCGTTCTAGTGTGTTGGGACAAGATCCATCGCTAGCGATAAAGGCCTCCTCTATCTCGGATGGAGTCTCCAGGTGCCAACTGCCACCTACTACGGTTGGCAGGTCGAGTGCACTAGCGGTAGGTGAGTCACTAGCGAAAAAGCCCTTTGTGTCCACCACATGCCAGCTGCCACACCGTCCGTGGTTGACAAGTGCAAAGTGCAGAGAGGAAAATGTCCCTCTTCGCTCTCAGAGGAGATGGAGGACAAAGAGGGTGACAGGCGACGACGGGCTGTGGGTGACAAAGTGGCAGCAGCGGAATCCACCCCTTTCTTTTTGTGCTAGGTGGGTCAAAAGCGGAAAATGCCCTTGTGCGTCATGTTGAAGGTGGAAAACCGATTAGGCAGCAGCTGCAACTACGTTGGAAGGATGAGACCCGTATACACCCGCCGCAGCTAAGTGCAACGGAGGGTAGTGTGCCTGCTGCGGCCTAGTGAAAGGAGGCAAACCGGTTTTGTGGTAGCTGTAGCCGATAGAAAGGCAGAAACCACGTCAGCCCAGCTGCCGCTTATATTTTCTGTAAAGCCGCCATAAGTAAGGGGGCGAAGCGTCCATACCTATCTTGCTAGCACACCCACGTCGCATTTAGTTTCACGAAGTAAATCTGGATTGAATTTTTGTTATTCTTGGTTGGGCAAAAGAGATGCAAGCAGTAGGACTGAGATTACCCATCAGGGCTCCTATCACCCCTACCGTTCCTCGCAGTGTTTTTTTTTTTTACCAACCAACTTTCCACCTTGGTGGCCGTACCTTCGAGGCTGCTTTACCATTTCCAACAAGGTATGGTACTACCAAGTTATTATCACGGGTCTTGAATCACTTATTGTATTCTTACCTCCTAGAATAAACAGCTAACATCCTGGCCACCGGCTAGGAATGACTAGTGCAATGCCCTGAGGCCCTGAATACTATACCTCGCACCCAGGACTTTTCACTCCTCCAGAAGCGACGAGCCTCTCTGTTTTAAAAAAAAACTGAACAATATCCACTGAATATGCAAGTCAACGCTGGCTTTAACTATTTTCCGGCTTCGTCGTTTCGAATTCTGAGATCAGTGCGCTGCATATGTTGATTAAATATACTTTCTCGCCTGGATGCGACACAGTTTCCTTGTTTTTCAAGTGAATGTACCGCGTTCTTTCTGTGACGCTTTTGCCGTCAAAGTAAAAGAGGTGCAGCGAAGACCGAAGGGAGGAGAGCATCGAGAGCTGTGTCAATCCTGCAAAAAGGAAGCGCAGGTAACATCTTCCTGCTAAGCTGTGTATTGAAAGAAATCCGAATCCCCGATCACGTAAACAAGACAACTTTGCGTAGCGCGCCCCAATATTCCTTAATTAAAGCTTTGTTGGAGCTGTTGGCCTATTGTACCCGATAGCCAGCTCAATTCTCAAGCTCGTCATGCTACAGTGGTTGCAGCTGCATGTAGCGCCGACTGCCTCCCCTGTGCACTTAATTAGCACCCTAAAAGGAACTATATTATTTTCGAGGGACACTGGTAGTGTTGATATGCTTGGGTATCGGGACCGAGGTCTTCACCGCATGACGATGAACTCTGCAGACGACGGAGGGAAGCGTTCAGGAGGGTTGGTAAACTTAAAGATTTATTTACATATTTACAACAGAAGCAGGGAGACCAAAAGTCAGAGATGAAGTGCCGTGAAACCAGCCAAATCGCGGCTTAAATACAGTGGATATTCCCTAGGCACCTAGCTAGGGAAACCGGTGGCTGATCAAGCGTCCAATGGGCAGACACACTCTTCATAGTCTCTTCCCTAACCTCGTGACCGCTCCGCCCTCACAAACACGTGCACAGGCGATAAGGAATCCTGGCGCCTTGAGGTCCTGGAATGTGGTTTCTGACGGGTTGACCAGGTGCATAAGGTCGTTGGCTTTGCAGGCGGTGATCCCCTCCGTGGGGAAGATGCGTCCTGACGGCCCCGGGAATTCCAGAGGGTAAGATGAATCAGCCGTGTCCGCCCCCGCTTTGTCTGGCCGCGCCGGTGCAAGCGAGCGAGGAGGGTCCGGCGCGTTTGTTCAAGTCTTTCTGCCGGTCCACGTGAGGGCGCAGTTCGGGAGAAATGCCGCATTCCATACTCCGGACGAAGGGATGAGAGGCCTTTCGTCACAGCTCACCTTCGCCAGGAGCCGTTCCTAATCCTCTTCTCAAAACGACAGCACCTTTGGTCAAACATAGTTCGATGGCGCCTGCCGGGCTCGTCTGTTCCCGCTGTCGGGGCCTCCGATCACAACAGTGTTAACATGCGAAGACTTCTTATCAAAAGAAAGAGAGCAATCTTCCCTCGTTAGCCTCAAGAAACGCGTGACACTGGTAACGCACATAGGCATCTATATAAGAGACAAACGGTACCACTCGCTGCCACAACGCGAGTGGAATGTGATGATAGTATTGCCTTGGGGGAAATTATCGCGCCTTACGATGAGTCAGCCCAGCTTCGGATAACTGCTTTTTTACAGGTTGAATGACAACTCTGCTTGCCCCTTCTGCTTCACTGCTTTATGACATCGGGTTACGCTTCCGTTCTATCTTGAGGTTGCGGTTTTTGTAAATCATTCATTCATTATTTCATTATTTACCATTCTCAGGGATGGAGGAAGCCGAGGTAAAAGCTGCATGCAAGGACCTTGAGGAAACCTCGACTCCCGTACAAGCAACAGCACCGGAAGGCATACACACACTATATGGAGCACTTTAACAGTGTGACAGATCATAATGGGTATTGCCACCACGTGGCCCCAGGTTGTGCCAAATGACAAAGAGGTGAAGGTTTTTTCCAGCGTGACCTGGGGGCTTTTCTGATAACGTTGCTGGTGAACGGTGTCTCAGTGTCTCAGTCCTTGGTTTCGTGATATAATTTTGGTTGAGGTGCTAGGTTTTTCCTGGCATATGTCACACACTCCTCCTCGAAACCCGGACCTTGCGCCTCTTTTTGGTCTGTGTGCCTACTACCGTCGCGTCATCACCGATTTCTCACAGATTCGCGGTTTCCTGGCTTGTTTAACGTGTTACGATACCCCGTTCGTCTGGCCTACAGTGCAACGGGAGGGTTTCACCTATCTACGCCGACGCCTCTACACAAGCCGTGCTCTTGCTGATTTTGATGAGGACGCTGCCACTGAGATCCAAACCGACGCCAGCAACATCGCCTGGGTGCTGCTCTAGTGCAACACTAAGATGGTGCGGAACGAGTGATTGCGTATTCGAGCCGCGTTTTCTCTCGCGTTGAAATCAACTATTATACCCCAGAAAAGGAGTGTCTCGCCGTTGTGTAGGCCACGATGAAATATCGACCTTACCTCTACGGCCGTCATTTCAAAGTCGTGACAGACCAACATTTTTTGTACTGGCCAATCCACGGGACCCATCAGGCCGCCTTGGGAGGTGGAGCCTCCGCCTCCAGGAATTTGATTACACCATTGCGTATAAATCTGCACGCAAGATCCAAGATGCAGACACGCTCTCCCGGGCACCGGTCGAGCTAACTGATGATGGCATAGAGGACGGCAGTCGTTTCCTTGGAGTGGTAAGGGACTCCGACGTAAGGGCAAGGCAGCGAGCTCAAATAAACTTACGATCTGCAATTGACCATGCGGAGGGCCGCACTGCTACTGTACCGCGAGTTTTCCGGGAACCTTTCCTCCTTCTGCATGCAAATGGCATCCTGTTCAAGAAAAAAATTTTGCAGTGGCTTAGCTCGGCTATGCCACGATATACGCAGCGAAAGGTAAGGCATAGCTTGGTTAGCCTTGGTTAATCTTGATTCCAAGTCCAGGTTAGTCTTGTTGTGTGGATAGTTGTCTTTGGCTGGTCATGTGGTTCGTCACGCGGTTGGTCACGTGAGTGAGCAGTCACGTGTTTGGTGAGGTGGTACGGTGCGACCACGGTGGGACTGTGAGCACCGCGAAACTGCAAGCTCGTGGCCAATGAAGCTTCCACTACAATACTTGAGCCAGAGTGACCGCGCCTGCCTCCTCATCTTGCCATCAGACCTTCGTGCCGATGTCCTCTTTGCCTCTTACGACGAGCCCATCCCTGGTCACTTGAAATTTACACGCACCCTCACTCGAGTGCGCCATGCCTATTATTGGTTGAAACTTGCTACCACCATCCGCCGCAGCGTCCAAGGTTGCCGCTAATGCCAGCACCGCAAGCCACCTCCACTCAAGCCTGCGGATTTTCTCCAGACGGTCGCACGGCCTCGCATACCCTGTGACCAAGTCAACATGGATCTTCTGGGCCCATTCCAGGTATCATCGGCCGGCAATAAGCGAGTCATTGTCGCTACGAGCTATCTCGGACGCTATGCGGAAACCAAGGCGGTGCCGCGTGGCACATCGCCTGAAACCGCGCAGTTCTTCATGCACCGCATTGTTTTACGGCACGGCACATCGTCCTACGTAATCACCGATCGAGGAATGGCTGTAACCGCGCAGCTCATGCACGAGGTAATCAAGTTGAGTCACGCGAGGCATGGAAAGACTACTGCCTACCATCTGCAGTCAAATGGGCTCACCGAGCGACTCAGCAAAACCATAGCGGAAATGCACGCATTGTATATAGACGTTCAGCATAAGACTTGGTGCCAGATGCTGCCATACGTGACGGTCACGTACAAAACGGCCGTACATAAAACAACGTAATTTACGCAAATTCGCCTCGTTTATGGGCATGATGTGTACACAATGCTGGATGTCATGCTTCCGTGTTCTACCGTTGACCGGTCGCTCACGCCACATGCCGAGGAATTTGTCCAACACGCGGAGGAAGCCCGCCAACTCGCCCGAATGCCCATAAGGCAACTATTTAGAAGCTTGGTAGGCGCCACTGAAGTATTTGATTACCATAATTAGTACGAGACATGAAGACTTTCCACGGTTAGTCGGCGAGTTAGTCGTGCTGGTGCAGACTGCTCCAAGTTTGCCACTTCAGTGAACGCCATA
Source organism: Amblyomma americanum (assembly GCF_052857255.1). Lineage (NCBI taxonomy): Eukaryota > Metazoa > Arthropoda > Arachnida > Ixodida > Ixodidae > Amblyomma > Amblyomma americanum. The sequence goes on from NC_135500.1 coordinate 51,551,190, forward strand.
CACTGTTTATGAGAACTTAAATAAAATTGTTTTAATAGTCTTTGATTACCGATTTGCTGAATTTTAGGACGACTATATTTTTCGAAGGCATGTCCTGTGTGCTCTGTACAAGGTAAGGTTTCAATAATACCTTAAATTTTTTTTGCAGTAATAGGAGTTTGTTAATATTCGATTCCATTGTCGAGCCCCATACTAAATGGCAGTACTGTATGTGGGAGGCAAACATTGTATTATAAATTAAAACCTTTACTGACACAGTAATCGTGCCCACTATTCTGGCGCAGGGCCTTTTTTGCATGGGACACGCTGCGGGCTTCGTCGCGGCCTCGACATTTTCGACGCTGGATGAAGAGGAGTTCAAGGAGAGCCCCGTCACCGATCCCCGGAGCACCGTCCTTGCTGTGTGCTACACGTCGGGAAGCACTGGAATGCCCAAGGGTGCTGAGGTGACGCACTACAACTACGTGTCCAGTTTCTACACTACCAGGTATGAAGTTCTAGTTGAAGATACTCGCTTCGTGTGTACCAAACAGAACAACATACGGAATAAGACTCACTTAAGACAACACCTAAACAGGAAATAACATTAAAGATGTAGGGATGGCTGTTGTCAGGAGTTGCTGAAGTGGAAATTTATGGTTTTACGTAGATTGTTTCAGGAAAGCAAACACATAACATCATTGAATGGCGACCGACAAGCGGAGCAAATAAATTAAAAGGTAGTAATCGCCAAATATTGAATTATTTTATTTCCAGAGCTGTACTCAAGATCTCTTCCAAGGATAAATCAAATGTTGACGTGGTGCAGAGGTAAAGCATTTTGTGTATTAAGTGTGTAACGTGGATGGCCATTCCAGAGGCAGGCCGTATTTCTTCCCAGGAAAATATCTTAGCAGCTACTTCGTGCATTATGTATCTCTATTATTGCGTTTTATGACAAATATTATCCGGAGCGCAGTAGGGTGTCTCTTACCCGGTCTTAATATTTCTAATTTACAAAATGATTTCCTATATACTACGTTACTGCGTGCACATTTTCGCGGATGACTACAACATAAATCGCCCTATTACTTCTACGAATGAAGATCTTACATTCTAAGCATACCTTAAACTTATTAACGACTGGCGCATAACACGGTTAGGAATACTTCTCGTTTGGAATTGCAGATATCTAAGTTAGTCGCACGAATTACAATCCTGACTACATATTCCGTAAAAAAAGATGATGTAGTGTCTATTTGAGTGCAAATACTTTTGCGCTCCCCTTCAGTCATTTACTTCTGCTTCTAATCCTAAAATGGACTACCTTACTTTTGTTCGGAAAGTTTGCTTCCTCCATTTTGTCTTCCTATCTTAACAACATCGTCCCGCATTACGATCCTCCTAAAATAGGTATGCTCGATGCATTTCAGCAACTATAACGGTTCTTACAGCGTTGGTGAAATGATATTGGTCTTTTCTCGGTCAATTACACGCCTTAACACAGCTTTCTTAAGAAAGCTTCACCAGTTCGTACATTTAAAAACACCATGACCTTTCCACCAAGGTGTTCCATCTGGGATATCTGAAAGACGCCACAGACATCTTCGTACATTTGACCGCAACCTTGACAGCAACCTGCAGACCGATGCGCTATTTTTAGATTTTTCGGAGGCATTTGACACGGTACCTCACCAGCGCATATTACTAAAACTTGCCTTTTCAATCTACACCCTAATATCCTGGAATGGATTAAAGCATTTCTAGCCAACCGGTCTCAGTTCATTACAATTAACAACCGCCGCTCAAGCGCTCTCCCTATTAAATCTGGCATCCATCAGGGATCTGCGCTCGGCCCAATCTTGTTTCTAATATATATTAATGATCTAGCTTTACATGTGTCATTTAAAATTCGTATCTCCGCCGATGACTGCGTAATCTATCGCACTGTCACTAAAATTTTTGATGAAATGACCCTTCAAAACGACATTAACAGCGTCCATAAACGATGTGACCTCTGGTTAATGACGCTAAATGCTAACAAATGCAAACTCGTTCCCTTTCATCGTCAACACAACCCGCTTATCTTTTCCTATACAGTTGTTAACTCGTTTAAAGAAAGCGTCCAATCGTTTAGGTATCTTGGTGTCACCCTCTGCAGCGATCTTTCTTGGCGAACACACATTACCACAATCATATCATCTGCTAACAGATCCCTAGGATTCATGAAACGTCATCTTCATCATGCGCCGCGACACGTGAAGTTCTCACTTATAAAACCCTCATCAGACCCAAACTTGAGTACTCCAGCCCCATCTGGAGCCCAAACCAGGCATGCCTAACAAATGCACTCGAATCAGTTCAAAACGGCGAAATTCGTTTCGTTCACTCTGCATATTCATATACCACCAGCGTTTCAGCTCTAAAGAATTCCAGTCCTGAAAGCCTCGCAGACCACCGCCGCATTACTAGCCTCTGTTTGCTCCACAAGTTTTTCCGTACCTCTCTAAACAACCGCCCTACATAACTCATCCGAACCGCATATCTCACCGCACTGCCCATCCGTTTCAGATTGACCGCCCTGTGTCCCGTACTGCAACTTTTTCAGGCTCATTTTTTCCGCGAACTGTTGTGGACTGGAATGCCCTGCCCACCGATATCGCTGCCATCACGCACCCGTCTGTATTTTCACATGCTGTAAGCAATTACATTTCAAATAAATGAGTTGTACTTGTTGATGAATATGTTAACCCACCCCTTATATAATACCCCCTGAAGGGAATCCTTAAAGGGGATGCGAAACACTGCTTGAACAGATTCCGGCGGTTACATTTCAAATGGAGTCTTTATGTCACACAGATGCTAACTCAAAAAGAATTACGAGAATTGATGCATAGGAACAGGAGTTATTCAAAAAATTTCAAAATACAAGCAAACAAAATGTTGCCCGCCCTAAACACGATTTTCGCGCAGCTTCTCTTCCCATTTCACTCTTCCATTGACGATACTCAGCGCGACCAATAAAAAAAGCCTATCTGAGCACGTGGCAGAAGTTTGCACTCCACGGTTGCCTGTTCTCTGTAACTCGTTCATGCGAAGGCTGGCAACGCCGTTTGCATGGTTAAGGCGGAACCGCATGGCGCGTTTTCCGCGAGCGAAAAACGCGACGCGCGGTGGACGCCCGCGTTGCCGTCAACGCGCGAGCACCCGCACGAGCGGCGCCTTCGCGGCGCGTTCTCCGGGTTGCCAGACAACGTAACTCCCAACGACATGAATTGTCCCTGCTACCGCATATGTGATATGCCCTTAAACTTACACAACACAGCAATAGAAATAATCTTAGTGTAATTACACAACGACATTTTTTTTTTCGAAGTATATTTAGCAAGCTTAATTTCAAGCAGGAAGAGTGTGTGAGAAACTGCGACTATGTACTTTCTGCATGCCAAGAGGCCGCTGCTTGTTTACAACTCGACATAGAAAATGAAGAGTCAGGCGCTTACTACAGAGCAGAAGAGGCGGTCGCGTATATCCCACAAGACGCGACGCCTCTCCACTTCCGTGATAAGGGCCTCGATGAAGACTGCTTTCTCCATTTTCGATGAACACGATGCGCGCACGAAACAGTAGCACGTGTTTTTCACGTGCGCGCCGGTTCTGCAGAGCGAAAAAAAAATGCGCCGAAGAGGTTCCGTCGAGATGCGCAGAGAGTAGGGCCATCTAGTGGCAAAACCAAAAACCAAAAATGCCACTTGACCAAATACCACGTGACTTACTTGAAATCTGATTGGCGGACGCGCCCCGGACGCGCCGCGCGAGGCGTTTTTTTCTACTCCGAGCAGCAGCACGCGGCGGCGCGATTTCGTGCTGGGCACGCGTCAAAACGACGCGCGCGTCCCAGTATCCGCGCGTCAATCGCGCCTGAATCGCGCCATGCGGTTCCGCCTTTACAACAACCATGTGAACGCCCAGCTGACGCAGCGATGCTTCATCGTCACGTCGACGGTGCAGAAGGGAACACTGATCAATGAGGCTCCCTTACTTGTCGATCCGAACACGAGCGCGAGATACTGCGACGGTGTGACAGCCTGCGCAAGATATCACATTTAGCATAGCGCGTACCGCTACTGCTTACCGCCTACCATCGGCCGTCGCTCCTAGTGCGCTGGTTGGTGATGGCGAGCAAGGAGCCCGCGTTGTTAACGGGAACGTGGCGCCATCTGGCGCCGCCGCCCGGTGATCCTCCACAAGCTGACGATGCGCACTGCCTGCTAAATGGGAAACGAACGCATCCTTCCTTGGGACCGAAACAAACGCTTATAGAGTGCAATGGCTAGGTCGAATCGATTCCGCAAAGTCGATCTCAGATATATAGAGAGTAACCATAAGTGTTGAGTGCTAGGTCGTAGGATGTTTACAGAGAGGCGCACAGTCCTTCGATGCAAAACGTAGCCAGAGCCTCTAGTGGTGCATTTTTGTTTTGCTTGCTTTACAGTGCTTTTTTCTAAGACAAACAAGTTGGTTTTGTTAATGTAATATAAAACACAAAAACTTGACAAAACGTATCTGAAGACATTAACAAAATTTGCAGTGATTTAACTCTTTGTCCAATCATCAAGCTCCCACGAAGTGATGTCATATCCGCTGCTAAATACCCCTACTGTATGGTGACACCGTCAGTGCCACTAATTTTTTTGCGAGCTAATTAAAATATTAAAAACCGCAGTATACGCGGTACGACCGATGCTAATAGCATCACTATAACTCATTCTATGCAACCAACAGGCAAAACAATGCACTGAAAATGTGTTTCGGGGCCCCCTTAAGGTGAATAATGTGAAGAAAAGTGAATTGAAGTGAAGGTTTGTACACATCGAAAGCAACGCTTGTTGATTAAGATCCTCAGCATTCAGCGGTTGCATGGTTCATCCAACGCTTTCAACAAATCTTTCCTTCCCATCGCCATAGAGGAATGGAACTATCTTCCTGAAACCGTTGTCATTGAAACTAATCCCACCAGATTTAGGCAGCTAATAACAGACCACTTGATCCAACTATAGCTACTTCCCTCGCGATGCTCTGCGTGCAATTTGAACTGCTTGTGTTATTGTGACACCCCCCCCCCCCACAAGTGTTTTCCCACTTATTTAATTTCCGTACTTTTTAATGTGTAATTTACATACTACTGCTTTGCCATGTATATTCTGTTCTATTTGAATCACCTGACGCTAATTTCACGTCAAACTTGTTATTCTTGTTATTCCTGTTATGCTTTTTTATGCTTACATGCCTTTGTGTGACCGTTTCACATCACTGTCTTCCCCCCCCCCCCCCCCTTATGTAATGTCCCTGACGGGATCTTTAAGGGTTCAATAAATGATGATGATGATGATGATGATGCGAGCAGCGAACTAAGGACGACGCACAAGAAAAAGAAGTACGACTGGACGTGGCGCTGAACTATAAATGTTTATTTTGAAAAGCGAGGCGGACAAGTATATAATTAGTGCCGTACCAGGCCACGCGAGCACGAAACAACAAATCAAAAACAAACTGAAAGAGGACACTAAAAATTTCATGTACGAAGAAGCGAGGGCAAGACCTTACGTGACTAAGAAGGAAAATACAGAATAGAACCAGAATCAGAATAAGAAGGCAAAGTATAAGAAATCTTTCTACAAAAGAAACCAGCTCAGGCAAAAAAATGGCCGTGGCTTAGCTTGGTTAAGCCTGGTGATTGCGAAGCAATAGTGTGTTATTCTCGGATCAGCTGGTAGTATGGCTGGTGGTAGTCTTGGGTTATGCTAGTGTTACGGCTTAGAGTGAATCATCTATGAGGAAGTCATCAGTCGAATCCGTGTATGCCGACAAACATTTCCCTCACCAGCGTGCCCATTACAAAATCTTCCAGTATCGGTTGGCCGATGGTGCGGTAACACTCCATTTTCTTCGCGTCGTAAGATATGCCCACTCGGTGCTTGCAGTAGCGTTCGTTAAAGTACGGTAGCGTTACGCCGTAATAAATGTTGGGGTTATTGTCCCCGTCCAAAATGCGATACAGTTTGTTGTACGTGTCCTCGTCGTCTTCACGATGCATTAGCGGTAGCTTGTATGTTTCGGCCACGTTGTAGATGGCCAAGTTGTCTGCATAACACCCCCATCGTTCGTCGGTCATCTTAAGTTTGCCCCACTTGTGCATCTGCGTGTCCGGCGTGTCGCTGGTTGCCCCGGGGTCCGGCGGTAGACCCATCATGCGTCTTACAATGTCGTTCTTGTAGCGCGGTACGCGCTTGTACGCGTTGCCTATAGAGACCTCGTCCAGGTAGCAAAACGCGTTTTTATTTTTTTTTGTTGAACATGGTTCGAGTAGACCGCTTTATGGGGTTGGGCGGCGTCTTTGAGAGACCGGCGAGACGACGGTATGGCTCGAACGGCGTGCACGACATGGCTTCACACCCACTTTTCGTGAACACGAATCGACCGTTGCTACACGTCAAACCGTCCGGGCACGGGTTATCCACTGGAAGGGGTTCCCACGTTAAGGGCCTCGTCGCCGAAAAATTTAAAGTCGTCGATTCCCTTGGCGCGCCAATGTTCGAGCAACTTCTGATAGGCGTATTTATTGAAGTAGTAGTAATCGAGCATCGTGGGCCCTGGGTCTGTCATCACGTATTAGTAGAGTTGTGCGATTATCTCTAGAACGTCAACTACCACGCGCGTTTTTAGCTGAATTTCATCTTGGGAATGGCACCCGATGCCCAACGCCGGAGTTTTTACCAAGTCGTAGTAAAGAATGACGACACACACGTGTTACTTTGTTTCATCTTTTATTTAAACCTATAAATACGCTTTGGTGATCTGTGAAGTAATGACTTTTGGTTTGTACATCACTTATTACATATTTGTCAGAATGTCTGTACATGATTAAATCTAAACTGCTTCCTCACTGAGTTGTAGACTTTGGCTGTAGTGGGCATAGGTCAAGGGAATATCTGGTGTCGAGGGCTTCGATGAACGATGGGTCTCTTGTAGGATCTTTGTTGAAGTCTCCTGTACAGACGAGCATTCTTCTGTCAGTTCGTTCCGGTAGACCATTGGCCAAGATGTTAAGAGCAGCATCATTTCCTGTTTGCGGCGAGATGTGAACACCAGCCACAACTAAGTCCAAGGCAGAAATTGCTATACACAGTGCTTCTCCTGTTTCGTCGGTACTGGAGGCGTCACAACGGTAGCTTGCAGAGGTTGTCTTACATATATAGCCACTCCTGCATTTCTAGTCTGGTCAACACGTCTGGCTGCACCCGCAAAGTTGAAACCACGCATATCCAAAGGACACTCGCCTGGGTAATATCCAGTTTCAGTAAAGACTAAGACATGAGCAGACATAAGCAATGAGTCCATGGCTATTTCCTGTTTATGAGCATCGAGTGATCTAACGTTCAGTGTGGCCAATGTAATCGTGCTGTTCGCCACCAACTGCTCACATCGATTAAACGCAGTGTCTAGCCTATGTCTCTCTAAACGCTCAAACTCCGCTTTGAGGAACCTGTCTGCATTAGGTGCTCTGTGTGTAAAGTTATGGCATCCTTCCTTGTTGGTAAGATACAGCCCTTCTAGACTTGTAGCCCTACTCAGGGCTACATAGACAAGTTTCTGTGGATGGTTTGATGCGTACGCATACACGACAGCATCGAAGGTTCCTCCTTGAGACTTGTGTATGGTCTTGGCGCAGGCAGGTATCAAAGAAAACTGTGTCCGCTTAACTGACATGTGCTTTACTAATTTTCCCTTCAGTTGAAACTGCATGGATACCAAATCTAGGGGTATCCAGCTGTTTATATGACGACCGTACCCGCGCTGTGCAAGCCTTGCGTTAGCTATGAGGCCAACTCCAGGTGGACAACGTAGCCAAATTCTGCACGGTTCTTCCTGTGCATCATATTCAATCAGCTTGAGTGTCCCTACTATACCATTCACTAATCCGACTGTAATATCTAAATTCCGTATCAACATGTACGGTTTCTCCACACACAAGACGACTAGTGAAGGCAAGTAGCCCGTCTCAACTCTACTAAAGGTTTCCAACGATCGTTTAGCCAAATCTTTCTCCTCTTGTGACCTGTGGCCAATTACCAAGTCTCTCGCTAGATCTTGTACTTTGTTTCGACTTGCACGGGCAACCTTTTCATTATATGCATCCACTTCGCTGTTGCTGTAGTACAGACGAAATGCGTCGGAACAGTGCGCTGCATTATCCTCCGGGTATATACATCTAGATTCCAGTAGTTTAACTTCAAAGTCCTCCAACAATTCGCCATCGCCAATCTTGGTTAAGAGAGTTGAGAAGACTGTGTCGCTTTGGCGGACAACTTGGGTTAGGGGGAAGTGTTCCAGGTGATGCCACGGTAGAACATCTGTGTTATACACGGCTCCACACGACTTTGGCCGCTTGTACACCTCGGATGCTCTAACGGGCGGCAGCTGCCTCATGTCTCCACATAGAATGATATCGAAGCCCCCAAAGGGTTCCAACATCCTGTCCGGCCTTATTTAAACGAAGCAGGTCCACTTGTCGAAGCAGGTCCGAAGATAACATGCTGACCTCGTCGATAATGATACATCTCACTCCTCTGAACAGGGTTCGAAATGTGTTCAGATCCGAGGCAGAAAGGCCCTTGTCTTCACGGCCTGATGTCATGACGATCTTGAAGGCTGAGTGCACAGCTATACCATTAAGTGCAACGGCAGCCTTACCGGTTGTGGCGCACGCTGTGTAGGCGTTTACTCCCGATATTTCACCATCTCCGTAACCAATCTTTCGACTTTTACAGTACCGATTGTAGACATCCATAATTAAACGGAGAGTGAAGGTCTTGCCGCACCCGGCCGGTCCAGTGAAGAAGATTCTAAGAGGCCTGGCGTCCTCATTGGTGACGCGATTTATAACCTCTTCGATTAACATTCTTTGGCGATGGTTGGTCATCTTCATTCTTGCGTAGAATTCATCCAAAGGCATACAGTCTTCCCTTTTCTTCACGCCTGGGCACATTGCAGCCACGACGACGCTTGTAACTGTGCTTTCTGGTACAATGTCCGTGTCGTAGTTCTCTTCCACCAGCCTAGCGCGAGTTCGTTCGCTTACCCCATCCCCGTTTTCGTCTTCTTCCTGCACACTCGTGGATGACACCTCTTGGCCATTGTGATCATTGATGTCACGAATGTATTCCAGTAGTTCAGCCTTCGTAACTGCACTGTTATACTTGCTTTTCACCTCCATGATTCTTTCTTTGTTCTCGTCAAAGATGCTTTCAAATGCATTGCCATCCAGAAAGCCGTTCTCCCTTCTAAATGGTAAGTACAACATCACGTGCTCTCGTTTGTAGTTGACGACATCGTTTATACCATAGTCCCGGCACCGAAGTATTGCCGTTTTTCTTCGCTTGGTCATCTTGTTGATGTTGTAATCTGTCATACACTCTGCGAGCGTGACGTGCTCCATTTCAGGGGGGCGTTCTTCATACTTTTCCACAGCGCTCTTTCGCCATATATCAGTGCTGGTTAATTCCAAGTGCTCAGCATCCATTTCGCGTCCACTTTTCCTACTTCTGACCCGTTCTTCCGGCCATACAGTGTTCACAAAGATTACATCTGTGCTTGTTTGGCTCATTTCAAACTGAAGTAGCATCCAGGCAGCTTCTTGGGCAGACATCTCGATGGAATTCAGCATGTGTACACCCAGTTTTCGCAACGCCTGTTCATAAGACAGTTGAGCCTCTGGGTCTACGGCAATCACATTCTTAATGGCTCTGCTAAGAGACGATACACCGCGGTTAGCCTTATTCACGTACTCGACTACGTAGGCAGCGCAGGCATATACATCCAGAATGTTTTGCAGATCCATGTTCGAGTTTAGCACTTCGGCTATCCAAGGATTGAAGGCGTTGATGTTACATTGGTCTAAATCTCGCTTTAACAGCATGGTAGGCCGTGAAAGTCCAGTCCGGATAACTTTTTCGTACTGCTCAAAGTCTTCAATGCCGTGCTGCTCCCACATTGATTCGTACGTGTCGTAAATCGTTGTGTTTAAGGCTTCATGAAGCGCATCTCGCTTTTCCTTCAGTACTTCGAATCGTTTAGCACCCTCGGGATCTGCTTCCTTGTCCGGGGCAACCAACGGTGTCAACACTTTGGTGCAAGGCATCGGCCACAGTGGGTAATTAAATTGGCAATTCTTCCTGTTACCCTTATAGCACGTATGAGTATGTTCGTGTCGTTGGCTTCTAGGCCTACTCAAAGCATCGTGATTCAGTGAAAGCTGTCGTTCGGCCAGCGCTACCGTCTCCGGCATGTCGTTGTTGGCGACCTCTTCGTTTGGCGCATTGTTTAGCCAAAGTAGAAGGTGAGCATGAGCACTGCCTCAAAGCTGAAATTCAATGCGTTTGAAGTATTCAACCACGTGGTTAGGCTTAAATGGGCTAAGCCGCTTATTGCAGAGGATTTGCATAATTACCCGAACCATATGTTCAAAGTACACGGCACAAACCACCGGATCTTCGTTCACCAAGACTGCAGCAAAGTAGCTATTCATCTCATGTTCATCTATACCAATATCAGATGGGGTTGCGCTCAAGCTCTTCAGTAATTCGAGAAGCCGCGGCCAGTGTACTTCCGATGCCGGAAGAGTCAGGAATGCCGTTGGTTTGCCCAATTGACGATTCATCGCAAACAGTTCGGCTTTACGGGTATGCCAATACTGTATAGTATTCGGTACACCCTTCATAAATCCCATGTCTCTCTCAATGAGATTCTCCACTTTCTCAGGATTCTCTACATCACCTCTGGTCAACGTCTCGATGCCTCGTTTGTTCCTAAACATGGTACTCAGGTTATCGCACACACGGTGTCGAATTACCTTCATAGCCATATAGAGAACATGCATCGGTAGAGCTCCTCGTCTATCACTTCTTCTAATCTCGGACGATGCCATGGTCAGGATTGTAGGCCTAGCCTGAGGTTTAATGCATCTTGCATGACCGTGGTAGATCTGTGGAAACGACAGCTCCTCAGCATGCGTGTCGTACAGAATGCTTATAGGCTTCTGACCTTCGCCGGGAGCCATTGTTACCACAGGATTCAGAGTTGATTGTTCGTCATACACTATAGTGTGTTGATCCATTGTTAATGCAACTGCCTCTGACTGCCTCTGTCATAGTGTTTATACAATGGAGAATTTTGCAGTACCTCTACCCAGGGCAGCAACTGTTCACGTGAAACCTCATCGGCTAGGTACAAGGTCTTAACAAAGCGGCGTCTCTTTATATTCACAAATATTTGCTGTTGATCGTCCACGTCTCTGGGCAACTGCTTCAACATATGGTCAGTCTCTACCGGCACATTCACGATCGGTCCCTTGATACCGTACTGACTGTTCTTCCAATTCATTAGTCTCCGAATCTGTACAAACGGTATACGCGGAGACAGAAGCCGCTCGGCAACTGGGTTCAAACGCGGTAGCCCTTCTGGCATCGGCGGGTATCTATAGCCATTAGAAACACTGTACAAAGGAATCTTTACCTCTTTAAGGCTATTCTTGCATGTATTGCACATCACGGCACCGGCTAAAGTCTCTTCTTTCCAGTCATGGTAAGCCTTAAGCAATGTGGGAAACATGAGAGCACTCACCGGCGTAAGTTTGTCCCTATGCCACAACCGGTCACACACTGTACACGCATAGCCGAACGGGTTCTTAGTAAAGCGACTGTTGAATTCACGCGTTGCCGTCTCAAACTCCTTTACTCTTCTCGCATGTTCTTCACGTCGTTCTACTGCAATGTGTCCTTCGGGTTGAGTCGGGCCAGCCTTGGTGAGAGATTTCTCCTGTCTTTTCTTCGAACGCTCTTGTCTCTGCTGGAGTGTTTCTTCTGCACGCTGTTTTCTTCGCTTTTCGTTTTCCTTCTCTCGAAACGCACGTTCCTTCTCGAGCCGCTGCTGCCGCTGTTCCGGGGTTTCTTGGACACGCCTCTGCCGTTTAGTCTCGTTCCAGCGTTCTGAACTAGTAGAAGGAGACTCACTGTCGGGCAAACTCATTTCTTCCTTTGCTTCTGCTGTTTCCACAGAGGAGGTTGCACGTTGTCGCCGAGCTGCATACTGGGCACGCCGCTTAGAAAGTCGTTCTCGTTCTTCTTCCGTCTCCGTAGTTCGCGGATGCTTCCTCTTTGCATTCTGCCGAGCTGCCTTGTTCGTAGGCACCATCGTAACATCTGGCTGTATGACTGCCTTGGCGAGAGGAGCGGAGCTGTTTTATACAGCTGGTGTGACGTCATTCTGACTGTAGCGCCCCTGGTGAGAGGAGCGGGAGTTAGGCCGCCGTTGGTGGCTACCGCCTCGCCTCGCGACGGCGTGAGATGGGGCCCCGTTTTTACACAGCTGGAGTGACGTCACACCGACCGTAGCGCCCCTGGTGAGAGGAGCGGGAGTTCGGCCGCCGTTGGTGGCTACCGCCTCGCCTCGCGACGGCGTGAGATGGGGCCCCGTTTTTACACAGCTGGTGTGACGTCACTCTAGGTCACGTGGTGTGACGTCACGCAGCGAGGTGACGCTAAAGGTCAATGGTGCCTACCACCGCCTCGCCACGGAACGGGCTGAAGTGCGACCTAATGTAGTATTGCTTCGCAATAAAAGTTTGTTCACCTCTAACTTATACAACAACAAGGTCCACCAAGCACAAAATATCAAACCTACAGGCACCTGGAAGGGAAAACTAATCGCTAAAACTATGGCATTACGCATGAAGAAAAACTTGATGGACAATTATAGGCCAATTACTGGTCCTCCTCACCGTTCAAAATAAAAGTTGATAGTTCTGTGCCTCGTCCTGAGTGCGCTGCTAGCGTAGATATCGACAGCAACATGATACCTTGCTGTTCGTCGGCATATCCTAGAGTTAATGGAATATGGATTGGCCACTCATATACCAGCGTGCCTCAATTTAATCGACAATGATTTCGTCGCTAAATCATTTGAAATTTTCTTAAAAACACGGCTTAATATAGCTCGCTGGTGTTTTTCTTTAATCCTAATTTTTTATGCGGTATTACATATTTTTGTTAAGGTATCAATATAATGTTTTCGTTCACTGCTAGCTTTACGGTGTCCATAAGGTAACACGCGCATTGTATCTTGCGTGCGTGCAACGAATACGCCTGCATATGCGCGTTCTTTTCTGCTCAAGCTCGGAGCAAGAATGCGGGGATTGTCGCACGATCTAATGTCGGCCGATCTGTCGCGCCGCCTTGCCCTCTCTTAAGCGCACTTTATGTCACAACGGTCGTCTGACTTCTCTCGGAGGTCAGTGACCCTTGACGAACCTCGTGTCTTCTTTGCTTGGAAGATGTGCTCTGCCTTTTCTGTTAATGCGGTGAAGCTTTCAGCCACTCTTGACAACTCGCGCAGAGAACGACGAGGACAAAGACGCGAAAAGAGACAGACAAGCATTTTTGTGTGTGTCTTCTAGTTTTCGTCCGCGTCGATGTCTTCACGCATTGCGGTCAAGAATGGATTACCAACAAGCCCAAACCCACACTTTATTAATCTTTTAACCACCCGCGCGTTTTTCGCCTTACCAGGTTTCGTGAATCTTTTGCTTTTACAGCCTTTGTTTCTCTACTGTGCGGTATCACCCTTCTCCAAGGCCGGTGCATTTTCATTGACCTCTTTTCTGTGTTTCCTGGAATATATTACTTTCCTTTCAAATCACTGCGGTCCACTCTATAACCATCACTGTCTGTCGCGTGACCAGCATGAGATAGGTTTTCAGTCATCGAGGGAAGACTTATTTTGCAGCCTTTCTTTCCGTGCCGACGCGAGCAGCTGCCAGCGCGACTGATTCTAGGTTCGGACATTTCATCCGTTTCCTGTTGGTCCTTGCCTTTTCCTATTTCGCTTAATGCTCAGCTGTCGCTCAGGTCCTCATATAGTACTCTTGAAGGTTTCCTTCTGCTGCTTGCCTGTCGCTCTGAGCGCCGTTTTTAAAATCGCACTGCTTAGCTGCCCCTGAGTTTTCTGCACTGAGTTTTCTGTCTTTAAACATTACGTTTAACCTTAACGATAACTTCGCTTTTTTCGTCCGCCAGCTTTACTAGGGTATCCTCTCCTCTAGCTTTGTCACTGACGCTACATTGACATCTCAACTCGTTTGCACCTCGATTGTTACTCTGCAGAGGGCGCTCCTATGCTTGAATTTTGAAACCTGTTCTCTGGGCAGAACGTCCCGTTTTGCGGACGCGCTGGTTAGACGCCTCTGCGACTACTCTGAAACGGCCTCTACTCTGGAAACAGCCTCCGTTGCCACTTCTGCCACCATAGGAACAGAATTCTCGCCTCCGTGTCATTTTGACGTCATTACGACTCATTAGAACACGATCTCGAATTCGGCGGTTTTCCTTCTATCACCGTGCTGGTTGGACGCGTCCTCAGTCACTTCGTGGCATAGCCATTTTAGAACTGGGCCTCGGTCTCTCACTTTTCGGATCCTAATTCCGCACAACTAGCGTCACTATCTCTTGTCTACGTGATCTTGCCTTCCGCGTTGAGGGCTGCTTTTCGCTTCATCTCAAGCTCGAGCACAAGCTACTCCAGGTCTGCGTGTAATCATTCCATTTGCCGCTCACGTTCGCCCAGCTCTCGCTCTTCTTTATCTGCTGCTAGCCGGCGTTCTTCCTTTTTTTTTCTTCTCTAGCCTCTTTTCTTGCGTATGCTTCAAGAGTTCCCGCATAAAGCAGTTTCAGCAGAAACTTCAAATACCCACCTTACTCCTTACGATCCCCTACTACCACGCCAAACTCCAAAGCAAATATACCCCCAGATAGCTCATAAGATCCATGCTTGCTGCTTCGAGTATCGTCTTTGTTGTCCAACTCTTGTCGCGAGATTTACACGCAAGGCTCACCGCACAGCGCCGAATTAATCGCAGCAGTTGAAAGTTAATAACCCAATAACGCTATCAGGTTTAAAGAAAGACCCTTTCGCTATCGGCGCTGCCGCAGTGGCGGCACGTAGGTTGCTGGCGCCAAACTTACACCTCTTTGAAGATACGTCTATTAACAACTCACGGGAGTGCTGCGTGTCTTCCCCCCATTTTGGAGGTGTCCCTTCATGGCAGCGGATACCGAGAGAAGAAAATTTTGTTTAAACTACTGCAGGCGTTAGATGGAAAGATCTTGTTTTCGACTTTCCTGCCATTTCATGGCTGCTGATGCCGCGAGGGAGTAGAGTGGAGATTGGAGCATGATCAGGCAGCCTTTGGTTCTCAGTCGAGTTGATCGATTTGATGATTACCTACGACAAGGACCATGCGGCGATTCGTATCTCTGTTTCAATGGGATAATTCAGGAACTGGCACCAAATATATCGATAAGGTTGATTCTGAAGACTGCGCAAAAGGGGCAGGCACAACGAAGACTCAAGAAAACCACGAGACAGGCGCCAACTTTCAACTCAGGATTATTTGCCCAAACCCTTGCGTACACACTGTGGCACAGTGTAAACTGCTTGGCATCGAGTGTACGGTCTCAAACGCAACCCCTCCTTCTATGTTTCAAGTCTCACCGGCGCTAATGAAACATTGTTGCCTAGTGCGCTGGAGTTTTGTTCAGCCTTGCTCGATTGCGCAATGGCCGAAAGAATTAGGCTAACATGCTGCTGGCTCCTTACCGGCGTGGTTTCTATTTAAGATAAGAGTATATTATGCCTCCTTTTCCACGCACAGGAACATATTTGTGGCAGAAATTTGCATGTAGGCGCTCTCTTTATGGTCAGAAAGTTGCAGAAGGTTGGTGATGCCGTTAAATGCATCATCATCAGCCTTAATACGCTTAGTGATAAATATTCCTTTCCCGCATCTCTTCGAATAACCCTGTCGTGTCAAATGTATGCCTGCTTTCAATGTGTTTGGGTGGTTAGCTATAGCAACCGACAGCTTTTTGTACTGTCGTGGGTAATCAACATCGATGTCCTCTCGATAGACTTCTGCACCCCTAAAATGTTCGGAATAGGACCCAAAGGCACTCATTTTAAGACATGAGAGCACCATGGGTTGCAATGTGCGTGGTGCTGGACAAAAATTCGGCATTCAACATTCACCACCTCCGATGTCGTTCAGTGGCGGCGGCATTCAGCAACCGAGCCCGAGGAAGTAGCGTAGGAACGCGGCCACGGACGCAGCCGAAGCATTCCACTGCAGGGAGCATGAAAAAATCTCTTGTTCAGAGACTATACCAGACTTCAGCTTAATTCAACGCTCAGCGAGCCATAATGTCTGAAGTGAGCTGTAACCTTCTTAACACAGTAATTGTTTTCTCTTGCTTCTCTTTCTCGATAAACAATGATAACGTCCCTCCGCTCGTACCTCTTGTTACTACCTTATCATCATCAACTTTCTCTTTTCGCTTTTTTTGGGGCCGATTCACTACCATCGGTACCAAAATTATCACGTGCTTCATTTATGTGGTGGCTCAGGTTGGGCTCCCAATGGCGTCTCGTGCTGTAAAAAGAAAAAAAAGAGGTTATTGAAGTTCATCGAAATCTCTCGACTGTGCATAATACACATAGAACTACGGAATAAGCATTTTCTGGCAGGCTAGTTGGTGATTGAGGTTCATTTTCCAACTGCGAAAAAACAACCACAGAGCTAAGGACACACAGAACACCTTTGTGTGTCCTTTTCTCTGTGATTATTCTTTGCGCAGGTCGCAAATGAAGCTACGGGATGTTAATTAAATCACAAATCACATATACCGCGCTCCAAGGAGAGAGCTTATTGGAGGGACATGGAAGAGACATTTCGACTGCAGTGGGCGTAATTAGGTTGCTGATGATTGTGGTGGAAACTCACTATATTCATCAAATATGGATCGGTTTCATTCTTAAATCTCATATCGTCGAGATTCAGCGATACTGACAATGGCGCAGTAAGCACTCGCTTGCAACTGAGAAATGATGCTGTGATTAATCTGTGTCCTCTTAGCCTTGGCATTGTTCTCTGCAGGTTGCAAGCGCCTTGGGGAGAAAACGATGTGCTGCTGGTATTTAGCCCAATCACGCACATGTCGGGGCTGCTTTTAAACACTGCTGGCCTGCTGGATGGCTCCACGTGCGTTGTGATACCGACCCGGATGGATCCTCTGGACATCATGGATGCTGTCGATAAGTACAAGGTGGCAAACTAGAAGTAGTATTTTGACAAGAATCAAACGACCTCAAGGTGCATTGGGAATGCTGACGTGATGGTTTACTTATGGTTGCTAGGTAATTAGCTTCATAGCTAGCTCTTCCAATGCTTTGTTTGGCGGTTAAATGAAAGTTGCAGTTATCTTCACGCCCTGTTGAGGAAAGTACAGGAAAAAAATCAGGGGGCCACTTTCTTGACCAAAAGTGAGGTGAAGCGAAAGCCTTTAGCGTGGTGATGTTGCTTGTGTCGCTGATGTGTGGTGAAAATATTGATTACAGACTACAAAGAGCGTTTAGGCGGCTTCCTTCCAGATCACTGTTAAGGAGGTTTCTGGCTGCGCGCAATTGCTTCCCCATGGGAGGACGCTTAATCTTCGTTTTTGAGATTGAGACACGACAGCGTCTAGTAACGTTGCCAAGGAGTCCACAGAAAATGGTAGAAAGGTGAAATACTCCACATGTGGAAACATGCGAAAGTAATTTTTATTCCTAAACCAGACAAAAAATTGGACACTGTTCCGGCGTCCAGCAATGAAAATGCAGCTTGGAAGCAACAAGAAGAAGAACGTTTATTCGTGACCGCTTGCCGATAACATAGCGTAGGCGATAGCCGAGTGATAACATGGTCATGCGAGGCAGAGGGCCCATGCAAAGAGCGCATGCGCAACGGATACGGTACATCTCCCTCGGTGTAATAGTTAGGAATCTGCGAACAAGATACGAGACACTTGACTGAAATCCCGGTTGTAATAAAGCCGGTTTGGTTGCCGTCTTTTCCGGGTGGATCGCCTAGGCACCGGTTGCGTAGGCAGTGTTGCTGACTGCGATGCACCTGGGGTTGCTTAGGAGATGTGTTCGCTGTCGGAGTAGTCTTCGGAAACGTCACTTCGGAACGACTCACGTGTGGCTAGAAGATGTCGGTTGCGTCGAAGTAACTGGTTGTCCTCTGTAAGGACACGATATGACCTTGGCGCTACCCGGTCCATGACTCGTGCCTTGCGATCCCAGACGTCCCCTCGTACTCTCACCACCGCATCTTTCTTCAAATCGGGCAGAGGTTTCCCTTTAGAAGACCTTCGATGGCGTCGTTGGCGCATAGCCAACTGTCGACTGAGGCAGGGCATGAAGTCCGGCAGCCTCCGGCCCTGGAGTAGTTCTCCTGGGGACCGGCCCTCGTCCAGTGGAGTTGCGCGATAGCCGAGCAGACCCCCAACCAGAAGTCCTCCTTCATTTCACCTGTTTTCTTCATGATTCTTTTCACGATTTGTACTCCTCTTTCGGCGAGACCATTGGACTGGGGGAATCTCGGGCTCGACGTCACATGCGTGAAGTTATATCTGGATGCGAACAAAGCAAACTCATAAGATGAAAACTGCGGACCAGTCGGTACAAACTTCTAATGGAATTTCATATCTTGCAAAAACTGAGCTGTGTTTACTTATAACAGTGCCTGACGTTGTGTCAACAAGTTTTTCTACTTCAGGAAAATTTGAAAAAGCATCAAACCCACACAAGTAGGAGCTCCCGCCATACATAAATAGGTCAACACCGACTCTGTACCACGCATGGTCTGTCGTTGGCCTGAGTACCAGTGGTTCGCTTTGTTGCTTGTATGCGTATTTTTGACCCACTGCGCAACTTTTAACCATATTTTCGATGTCCCCGTTCAATCCAGGCCAGAATACCAAGCGACGGGCTCTTGCCTTGCACTTATTTATGCCTAAGTGACCCTCATGAATGCGACTGAGGATTTCCGCCCTCATGATCTTCGGGATGACTACTTTTGTTCCCTTCATCACTATTCCGCGAACTTCTGATAGCTCTGGGCAGAATGGTTTCATCCATCCTTTGATTTCTTCTCCATTCCTTAAGCAGCGCAACACCGTTTGCAAGTCAGGATCGTTGGCGGTTGCTTCAGCGAGTCGATCAAACATTTTCTTGCTTACCAGCTCTGAGGTGACGCCAACTGCATGAACGTCGACGTCATCCGTGAAGTCATCCGCGCCGCTTGGCCCGACCGGCGACGTTCTAAATAGCATATCGGCCAGGAACAGTTGTTTTCCTGGGACAAAGCGAAGGACGTAGAAAAAAACGCTGCAGTCCTGGTGGCATTTCCAAATTGGTTTTCGAAACGATAGCTATCAGTGGTTTGTGGTCAGTACGACGAACTTGCGGCCGTAAACAAAGTGAAAAAATTTCTCGCACCCGAAAGTGATGGCCATTGTCTCTTTCTCCTCTGCCAGATGCGGTATGTACTTCCAAAAATAGTTGACTACGCCAAGCATTATGTGGACTCGTGCTTTGTCCGTTGGGAGCGGCATTTTGCTTAATGGGGCAGTCATTGCAGGATTAGGTCTTATTCCGTGCTGGTTTATGACGGCTCCCAAAAGCACTACCACAGGGATAACTGGCTTGTGGCGGTCAAACGTTCATAGCGACGTCGCTTTTTGATCCTTCGATGTCGGCTCTTCCTATCATTGCGAAGCAGAATTCGCCAAGCGTTGGATTGTTCACCCACTAATAGGGAACGTGAGCTGGGGTTAGACCGTCGTGAGACAGGTTAGTTTTACCCAATTTTTGACACCGTGTTCCGGCGTCCAGCAATGAAAATACAGCGTGGAAGCAACAAGAAGAACGTTTATTTGTGATCGCTTGCCGAATATACAGCGTAGGCGATAGCCGAGTGATAACATGGTTATGCGAGGCAGAGGGCCCGTGCAAAGAGCACATCCGCAACTGAGACAGACATTAGCAACCTTAGACTCATCTCGCTCACGTCGTGTCTAGATAAAGCCATGGAGCACGTGATTCTAAACAGACTGAGCGCCTACGTAAAATCTAAGGTCTGAAGAATTCTCGTCTGGTCGGGTAGTAACTCATTTCAACAGAAAAAAAAGGAAGACGCCGACGAAAGGTTTTTATCCAAAACAAGACGTTTCGGCATACATACGGAACCCTTGTTCATTTGCGTTACATGACGCGTAGTTGTTTTTTACTTTTATCACTTTTTGTGAATAGCGTTATCGTATCTTCTCACCTGTTTTTTTGTGGTTTGCTGTACTTTACAATGTTTTTTGTTTATTTTTAACCTATTTTGTACAAAATTTTGTATTTGACCCCCCTTACACAATGCCTCTCCGGAGGCCTGTAAGGTATCTGTAAATAAATAAATAAATAAATAAATAAATAAATAAATAAATAAATAAAAATAATTCTAGATCAACGACGCTTAAATGTGCTACAATAATCGCCCCAGGCATCTTGCGTAGGTTGGCGGCAGATTTCCGATGTTACGATTAGGTCTTTTTTCGGTAGTCTGAATCACCAAGAACTAGAGATACTGGAGTGGAAGCCAGTTCTTTTCCTTGGCAATGATAGAAGCCCTTTCTCAGCACATATCATGACCTGCCGATACGGCGTGCTCCGCAAGTGCGTTGGAAGTGACTTTCTTGCTCTTCACGTCCAACATATGCTCTTTCAGACGCCTTTCAAAATACCCTCTCTCGCCGATGTAAACGCTTAGCGTCTGACATATTCCACCCACAGTAGTAGGTTTCAGACGAGGCCTATCTGCCCAAGACATCAGGTGACATATCCAGAATGATACTCTCACATCCGGCCCAGTAAAAGCAACGCGTACCATACGTGGGCTAGATGTCAGCAAAGCCTTCGACAATGTAGCGCATGCAGCCATTTTGAAGAGTTTAGCCCAAATGAACGCCTGAGCGCGTACGTACGATTATACGAGAATGTAAAAAGCTTTCTATGAGGTAGGAAAGCCACTGTGCATCTGTGCATTTTAAAAAGCGAAAAAATTACACTTGGAAAGAGAGGCACCCCGCAAGGGGCGGTTCTCTACACTTTCATGTTTAATGTGGCGATGAAAGACATACCCGCCAAATTGAATGATATATATGGCATCAAGCACGCGATCTATGCGTATGACACCACTATCCGGACGCATTAGGGCGCGGACGGCTTCATACAGGATGCCCTGCAGCAGGCAGTCGACACAGTCTAAGAATACGTCCAAATTAAAGGTCTAACATGCTCGCCGAGCAAATCTGTGCTACTCATTATTCTCAACAAACACAAGGAGCCAAGAGTGGACCATAAACCTCACTCTCAACTGCAACAACATACCGCAGGTCAAGACTACCAGGGTACTTGGCATGCTGGTTCAAAACAATACGCAGAATACGGAGGCTATTCAGCAGCTGATAACAACGTCTAAATAGATTGACGGGCTGATTAAGCGAATCGCTATGAGGCACAGAGGCATGAAGGAGCCCGTCCTCTGTAGGCTCACACATGCATTTCTAATCAAAATCATATGCTCATTGCCGTATTATCTTATTCGACAGAAGGAAAGGGAGCAAAATGATAGCGTCATTCGTGGTGCTTGCAGCGCGGCAGTGGGTATACCCAGTTTTGCCAGCAATAACAAGGTACTACAACTTGGGGTCCATAATACCCTCGACGAGCTAATTGAGGCACATAAAACCGCTGAAAGAGAACTCCTGTCGGGAACGGACGCAGGGCGGTACATCCTAGGCAAGCTTAGCCTTCGGCCTGTTGACACGGCAACTGAACTCACAGCTTTCCCGAAGGCAGTCTCCTGATGATCAAGGTCAAACCTCTAGCCAAAAACATGCTACCGGGACGACACGATGACAGACGAATTGCTCGGGCGGAGGCTATAGAGAAACAGTATGCGATGACCTCTGTGCCTCATATGTGGACTCGGCCAATCAAGGCCCTGGCAGGTACACGGTCTGTGTGATTACGCCTCATTTCAATATGATCAACGTAGCGACAATTTTCGCCCCCTCCATGACAGACGCAGAGGAGGCAGCCATAGCACTTTCCATTAAGGATCACCGCACAAAGACAGTCATTAGTGACCCAAAATACGCGATCATCGGCTATCAAAGGGGCAGAGCGGGTAAACTCATCGCGTCCCAACTCATAAATTACACACCTTCATCCACCATCGACATTGCATGGAGGCCGGCCCACTCCGGCTGCTCAAGAAACGAGAAGGCGGACGAATATGCCGAGGGCTAACCAACCGAGCCGTCTTCACGAATAAGCCGCCGGCAGAGCCACCCACCACATACAACGAGGTAACAAACATATATAGAGAAACAGACACCTTTACTTACGCCCACACCCAGAGCTTACCAGAGCAGAAGCCACAGCTTTCGAAGAGCTCAGACAAAAAGTCTTATGAGCCCATATCGATTGGCCTTAATTATAAAAGGTGAAGTTAATCTTATTTGTCAAATTTGTGACAAGAACCTTAAAGCAGAAGATGACCATATTCCGTGGGGATCCGAGAGAAATCCACCCCCCGGAAAGCTCTTGCCATATAACTCAGCTGATAGCTGGGATAAGATCATACGCAGTGAAGACACACTTGTACAAGCCAACATCGCAGATTGGATCCTCGATGTCACGCCTTCATGGAGGCCACCTGGTGCGAAAGTGGGCTAACGACGACAGAAAAGACTAATAAAGTTTATTCCTCCCCCTTCGTCGTCCGTTCGGCGCGACGCCTTTTCCGTTCAGGCAGACAGACACGAGGCTCTATATTTTGCGAAGCTTAGGCAGACAGGGCGACGACCCTTCAGTTCAGGTGATTATACCTAGAGATGCGCGAACGCATTCGAGTCAGACCTATCCCCAAGAACATGCAAGATGACCGTCAAGAAAGCTGGAGGAAGGCCAGGGCGAAGACGTTAACCAAACAGCATCGAGGGTACGATAGTGCCGTGTTTGTTGATGCGGCACATTATAACATTACAGGCAAAGACGCTTTCGCTGTGAGCGCGGTGGGCATCTCCCGCAGGTTAGCGGCTACGGTGGTCACGGACCGAGTGGAAGAGGCCGAAGAGGCTGCAATAGCACTAGGGATCGTTCAGGAAGGCACCAGCACAATTCTCAGTGATTCCAAAACGGCCATTTGCAACTTCGCGAGGGGACCTGTTTCCGCCACTGCATACATAATTATTCGTAACATGCCAAAAGATAGGAAGGAAGAGGATCTGATGTGAGCTCCGGCCCACGCTGGCGTTCCAGAGAACGAGGCCGCTCACTAATATGCCCGAGGTTTTTTCAGCTCAGCAGGTGACGGGGTCTCGGACCCGGATGTCCCCAGGGGCGAGACGCTACTTTCATATCATTCCATAACCAATTATTACAGGGAGCTTAAAGCGAGCCTGCCTGCTCCGCACGTTTCGCTCAGCCG
This sequence comes from Amblyomma americanum, assembly GCF_052857255.1. Classification (NCBI taxonomy): domain Eukaryota; kingdom Metazoa; phylum Arthropoda; class Arachnida; order Ixodida; family Ixodidae; genus Amblyomma; species Amblyomma americanum. The sequence continues at coordinate 51,574,645 of NC_135500.1, forward strand.
CGAACAGGCTACCACGTGGAGGCGACTGCAAGCGCGGTCGCGGCCAAACCCGTGGACGTATTGCAATATCTTTCCTGATTTTGTAAATCCGTATTGCCAGCTGTGCGGCGAGCCTGCCACCTTAAACTACATAATCTGGGACTTCAAGGAGGATCCGCCTCCGGCAGATCTAGTCACATGTCCACGCTTGAAAAATTGGAAGTTGTCCTCGCCAGCCACGACCCGGACGTTCAGTCCCGGGCCACGGCAAGAGCACAGGAGGTCGCCGGCAGACTTAAACTGCCGGCCACCTGGAGCGGCTGAAGTGACCGAAGAATATAACCATCTTCGTGGCAATAAAATTTTCTCTCTCTCTCTCTCCTCCGCTCGAAAATTTAAGGAAAGGAAATGACGCTTGTCTCACATAACGCGGTGGACACCCGAACCGCACCAAAAAGAAAGAAAAATGAAATTAAAATAGGTTCTAAACCAAGGCAATGACCCCTGTCTCACATATCTCGTTGAACACCCGAACCACGCTTGATTGACAGCTATAGTGTGACATATTTCGCGTACGGACGGATGGGAGGACAACGATGAGTCATTAAAGGCTTTCTGTATTAAAAAATGGTTTTTGAGGAAAGGAATTGGCGCAGTAATTGTCTCACATCTCAGTGGACACGCGGTTTGCGTCGTAAGGGAAGGGATAAAGGAGGGAGTGAGAGAAGAAAGGAAGATGTGCCGTAGTAGGGGGCTCCGGAATAATTTAAACACCTGGGAATCTTAATCGTCCACGTGTATTTCACAACACACGGACGCCTTTGCAATTCACCTCCATCGAAACGCAGCAGCCGCGGCCGGGTTCGAACCCGGGGACTCCGGATCAGTAGCCGAGCGCCTTAGCCGCTGAGCCACTGCGCTGCGATCACAGGCTACTAGGGTTCTGAAACAGACCGATCTGTAGTGTTCTGAGGCTCATGCTTATAGGCTGATATGAGGGCTTTAAATTTACTAGTGACTACACGCTGACCAAGCACCTGGCGACCATCTAGGTGCACAACAGAGTCCGCGCTCTAAGGAGGTTGAAACAGGCGAGGAATGAGCTCATATAAACAAGAGAGGAAAGCGAGGTACCGACGTTAGTTTGGAGTGCAACGAATGTCGTTTGTTTGTGCGCCCTTACACGATCCGGTCTGCAACTGCTCTAATATACCTGTTCTGCAAAAAGAAGACAACTGCGTGAAGTTTATTTGCTTCTTTGTCAGGAATGATTGCCGCAGAACAAAAAAGAGTGGATATGGATGAAAAGCCAGCGTTAATGCCAAAATGCAGTGAAGAAAATGCAAGACAAAGGCAGGCCAAAGCTTTGTATTTAATGCTGTGCTTCCCGTCACTTCGCGTAGGATTAAAACTGCAAGAATGTGAACAGTTTGCATGCATTTATTTATTTCTTTACAAATACATGCTGCTAATCCCATTTGGGATTACAGCAGGAGGCAGTATTTATTGATTTATTTGCGATACCTGAAATGCCCCTGTGCAGGGGCATTACAAGTTGAGTTAACAAGCCAACGCTCTAGAACTAACAAGAAAATTCAACTGGTCAGCATGTTAACGAAAACAACAAATGGTAAAACACAAATACAGCAAAGCTATATGAAATTGCATATGAAATATGGCTACTGTCAGTAGCATTATACAAAGAATCACCAAATATGACACAAAATGCTGGTTATTAGAATATACACAGAGGCAGTTACAATAAATATTTTCAACATACAATGCAAAGACCTCAGCTTATTGATAGTTTTTGCACAGCTCTAATGATAGAATAAGAAATTTAGCCATGGAAAAGATTTCTTAGGGAAGGGCCAAATATTAGCGGAACAGAAGCGTTGGAGAAATCATTACATAGCAGTACGACCTACTGTAAGCTCCGTTATTAAATTTTGCCAATGATGAACTATTAGTATTGGATGTGCTCAGGCTTTTCTCTTCTGTAATTTTTAGTCCGAAGAATGAATATTTAAAGCGCTCAGAATAGAAATTATGGTGACTTACGCATATGAATGTTTATGACGCGTTGGTCTTGCTTCAAAATGTTGGTATCCTCTCGCATAAGTATATCAATTCTTTAAAGTAGTGGATAAATAGCTTACTTAGGCAATATCCATATACGAAAGGCGAATGTTCGGGCGGCCGGAGATACAAGAAGCCTGCTACTAAGTGAAGACAGTAGCTAACTCTAACTGCAAAGCAGTATATGAGCAGTCCCAGGCTCTGCCACACCGACTACCAAACGAATAAACTGTTTTCTATTTGCTTTTTTTTATTCTATGCGCGTGACTATATGTACGCTGTTTTATTTCGTCGTGCCTTTCAAGTTTTCTCATATCTAGGAAAAGGGTTCAACTTAAATTAAGATCCACGCCGCGAACTATGGACAGAAAAATAATAGGTGTAACGTTAAGAGACCGAAAGCGGGCAGAGTGGGTGAGAGAACAAACGGCGGTTAATGGCATCCTAGTCGGAATCAAGGGGAAGAAATGAGCTGGGGAAGGAAATGTAATGCGAAGGAAAGATAAGCGCTTGTCATCAAAGCTAACGGAGTAGTTTCCAAGAAAAGGCAAGTGTTGTAAAGGTCAGCAGAAATTTAGGTTGGCGGATGCTATTGAGAAGTTTGTGGGGACACGGTGGATGCAGCTGGCAAAAAACAGGGTTAATTGGAGAGACATAGGTGAACCCTGCAGTAGGCGTAGCCAGGCAGATGATGATGATGATATTATTTTAATTAGGTAGTTACCAGTCTTCTCTCAAGCGGCCTGTGTTTCTCACATTTTCGCAATGCAGAAGGCACTACTTCCAAATTCTAGAACTTCAAGACCTATATGAAGTTTGTGTTGCCTGAGAATTGCAGGCTTATTCATCCTCCCTTTGTATTTAAAACCTTTAAAAGCGGCTTTATTCATGCTCTATAAAACGTAGCCATTTAAACAAACGGGAGAAATATCAACAAATCAAATAAAGAAATCGCGTGTGAAATCAGCGACAGCACTAGTAAAGAAATATTGGTTAGTACCATCCGATTGTAGCTCTTTAGGAATAACTGACTGCTCCTTTGCATGGTACACGTTCGAAGACTGTCCAAAATATAATTCCCTTCTTTTTTTCCCGCACGCACTGTTTATTAAAAAATTCATGAATATAACAAAGTATACAGCCTCATATATGCCTTTAAATTTTAATCTAATCATCTCCATCAACACGTACGAATTTGCACCGCCAGTGATAAAGGACATGCATGCCTGTTTTGTACCAATGTTTTTCCGTGTGGCGAAGCGATGTCTTTACGTCGCGAATGACGCTCTGGTCGTCCTGAAATCCGGATACGCAAAGCACAACACTTAGCGGCCAGAATAGATTAAAATCAGATGGTGCAAAGTCAGGACTGTAAGGGAATGGGGCAGTACAGTCCAGCCTAATTTGGCGACCGCTTCTTTCATTTTCAGCGTTGTGCGAGGGCGTCCGCTATCGTGATGGAGAGGGATCTCCCTCGCACCCTTGTTACTACAGAAACGCTGGTAACGCAGCTTTAGTTTCTGCACGGCTTTGATGCGAATTTGAGAATGTACTTTCTTGTTCTTACGCAGCTTATCCAAAAGAGTAATTACATCAATCTCACAAAATACAGTGGTTAACACTTTTCCGGCCAACTAAGGCCCGTTTCACATGCAGCGCGCACCGAGCGAATTCGGTCGGTCAGTGTAACACTCAAGGTTGCCCGATGTTCACATCGGCGACCCATAGATATATGCAACAAAAAAGCTACGCATTATCTTGATGATGCTAGAAACACAGTTATATCAGGTGCAAGGTAATGTTTGTATGCTTTGATTAGAACAAACATTTTCGTTTCCGCCGCGGTAAAAGCTCTCACAAGACTCCACGTCGCACGCCATCTCGGCGCTCTCATTGTTCAGTCGCAGACCAATCACATTGGCGCTACGACTGTATTCGAGTCGGACGGAAACCTGCGGCACACCGCCGGCGGTTAGACCACCGGCCCTCCCCAAACGCAAACCGACAAATTCGCAGCGTCACAAGCGAAAGTGGCATGCATTTGAAATGCGCCTCAGCTGCCTTGAACGTTATTGTTCTTGGCGAACTAGGATGTCACCATTACATCGCCTCGATTGTGTTTTGTTTCCGCTCAACGTGACCAAATCAGGATTCATTAGCGGTCACTATCCGAGACAAAAATTATCTTGTTCAGCATCGAAGCACTTCGCAGCTCCAAACAAATGACTTTTCTTTGCAGTCTGTGTTCACCTGTGAGGTTCCGTAGAATTCACCCAGCGCAAACCCTGGGGTATCCCAGAATAACGATGATTCTTGCCGCACTTCCTTTGCTTACGGACAGCTGCTGAGCCGAAATACAAGCCGTAATGCGCCGGTCAGCACGGATGACGGTGTCGGCGCACTCCAGCGTCTCGGGACTGGCTGTAGTGGTAGGTCCCTCAGGCCGCGCTTGATCGTGTGAATCTGTTTCAGCACTTTCTGAAACTTTGACGCACTTGACTCAGATTCCACCGGTGCTTCTATCGGCCACAGGTTTACCATAGACAGCAAACAAACATTCATGACTAAGAGGAACATTTCGTCCTCAACAACAAGAAATTCAGTGACAGCTCGCTGTTTACAAAGGCCGTCACACACGACATCATTTTCTTGGACTGATAAAGCGGCGTCACCAGTGTGATGGAGCTGAAAGTGGGCACGCATACTCGGAGGCATGCTTTTGCTGCTCTGTGAAGTTTGAGTTCATTATTCTGCTCTAAATTGTGAACGAAAAATGACAGGAATTACTTTTTGGTCAACATAGAATTATGGGTTCCTTCAACATATCTGCCAATTTGAATGAAAGCTCAATATGTCAAGTTTTAGGAGTTGCTTTCACTTCTGTTTTTATTTGATTCGTCTTTCCCAAGCGTAAAATTTGCAAGGCGCTCAGCTTGCATTATGCGCGATTTACCACAGTTTATGAGCAACCTATAGGTGCTTGTACCAGCGGGCATGAAAACATTTTTTTCATGGTAATTTTTTCCCCAGAGTCACTTGCTACCCTACTGATGACGAATGTGTAGATTCAGGTGGCTTTTTGGGCTAACAATGTTTGATCAGCACTCAGGTATTCTTAAGCTGCCCTCACTGCAAACCTGCTCTTGTATTAATCGGTAGATCAAGCTCTTGCCCTGTTATGGTCTCTCTTTGTGTTTACATGCTGTGGTCTGAACAAAATAATGAAGATGTATCAACTAGGCCAAGAAATTGTTCACGTTCATCGCATGAATTCGCGTTGAGAAGGAAACAGAGAGAATAAAGTGCTGGGGTTTAACGTATGTAAGCAGAATAGACAGCCTGGTTGGCTCATGGTTTTGCTTTGCTAGGTCATGGGCATTTCTGGCGACGAGATTTTTTCGATAGTAGCGCATTAGTTTATCAAGACGATGATGAGTAATGCGCAGCGCGATAGTGGTTATATAAGTTACTTTGTGTTATTAGTTGATGAAGACGACGATGTGCAGTGCACAGCGCGAGAGTGTATTGTTTAACACAAGGCCTGATCGGATGCGGCGATGGCATATAGTTCTTTCGGGCAGTGGACAGCGAAGCTGTTCTGTCCGGGCCGCGGTGGGTTCTAACCGCAGTCGCGGCAATATTTCTTATATTTATTTAAGGTTTAGCTAAGGTCACCACGAAGGTCAATGTTCGCACGAACTCGGTGAGCGGTTTCATCTCGTGCAGTAGTGGCAATGAAAAAGAAACTCCTGGGTTTAAACAGCTCACACCCAAAGTTCTGAATCTGAAAGAAACACAGACAGACTTTTATGGCGACATCCACTTCATCTGACAGTGCTTTCTGCAGGTCCACGTCAGTAACAGTAGCATTAGCCCGCAGAAGGACGAGGGTTTTCCTTCACAGCATACTACGACGCCGACGTCGACGCAAAGTTCGGAGGAGTCGATATGTGGGGCACCGCACATGCCAAAAAAAATCAACCGTAGGTAATAATAAGCATTACGAGATGAGTATAAACTTAAAAATATGTGCATTCGAATATACCGAACCGCCCTTACGGCCAGTGTGCACTGGTAGCTTCTCCCAAGAGGAGAAAGTGGTATACGAGCCTGTTCCAACGGCAAACGGACACTCTGTATTAATCCTTATTAGAAAAGTCACATCAACTCCTGCTTGAAGATAGGCGCGCCCCAGATATATTGAATTGACAATATAAATCATAAAGTCCGCAAATATAGCCTGAAGCTAGTCGCAGGTAAAAGCTCTACAGCTTCAGTTTCCATCCAAGCGTCCTGAAGACTTTGTACATGGTTCATGGTTCTGTAATGTAAGTACATGGTTCTGTAATGCAATATTGTGTGAAGATGCACGAACGTTCAACTTTGGCCAAGCTTCTTCTAACCACTCGATTAAGCTAATGACCAGAGAAGTGTCTGTACAGGAAGCGACAAGCTCGGACATCTTTCCAGTATTCATGATTTCCTCCTTGAACACATACATCTTGATCATCAGAATCAGCCGTACTATGCCCACTGCAGGGAAAAGGCATCTCCCATATCTCTCCAGCTGACAGGGATGCTATGATCTTACTAATTCTTGAAAAACTGCGGAGCCTCAACTGAATTAAGACGACTAAAAAAGGGTTTGAGCATGGCTAAAAATGAGATAAAAGGTAAATAAGTGCCGGAGAACAAAATTATGACCAACAACCCGCCGGAAAAGCGTTGGTTCTGATGGTTCGGTTCCAGGAGGGATGCTATGCAAAAAATGGAAGCAGACACTCAAGCTCCGCTTGAAAGGTATGACGCGATAGCGTTGGTGCCTTAATGGCAATAGATACTGAAGTGGTGCTACAATCGGTGGGGCTTGTGCAACCTAGGCTGCTCTTCCCGAGCAAACATTTGCGCCCAATTCGCGCCACGGTGGTCAGTTTTCTCCCGATCCGGAGGACAGGTTGTGATAGCGCCATAAGGCCACGGGACTAAGGTGACTCTACCTAGGTTTGAAGGAACTAGACACCGCAGCGGACACGGGACAGAGAAAGAAGACGACACAGGGCGGTACTTGCAACTAAAATTTTATTTGGAACTTCATGGCTTTATAAAGATAGAGGCACGTGTGATCCTACAATCAAGAAAAAAGGGGGAATGAAAAGCAACAGATAACAAGACCTAACTGACAACAATGCACATGAAAGATATGCGAGTCACAATCTTCAGAAATCAGACTTTAAAACGTTATGCAATGCTCATCATGCGAGTCACATTCTACAGATATCAGGAGTGTTAAAAAACCGTTGACCGCATGTGGAAGCATGAAAACCACAAGACAAAAGGAAGAAAAGAACGTCAAAAGGAAGAAGCCCAACCTGTCACCTGTCAAGGAAACCCAGTTCTTTTTGGAGGATGGAAACCGAAGGCGAACTAACGCATTCATCCGGTTGCGAGCGCAAGATGGCAATGGCTTCCATAATCTCTCTCTCAAGCTGCCCCTTCCTTCTTCCAACAATCTGGGTCTGGCTGAACTGAGGCCAACAACCCCGACACTTGCGGCAATGAACAGGCAGATTCGAACCCCCCGCCTCCCCCAAGGAACGCGCATGTTCTCTCAAGCGATCATTTAAGCAAATACCGGTTTGTCCAATATAAAAACGCCCACAACTGACGGGGATCTTGTAGATTACCCCTGTTGCACATGCGACACGCTTATTTTCTTCCAAATGTTTCTTGCCGCAAGTTCCTCGAATCGAGTACCCCTTTCCCACTAGGTTGCATAATCTAGAGAGCTTACAGGGTGCCGAAAATACAATGTCGATGCCATATTTGCCTGAAATCTTTTTGAGATTATGTGAAACCGTGTGCAGGTAGGGAATGACTTCCACTTTTTTCTGGCCGGCTGGTTCTTGGGAAGCAACCCCTTTTTTCTTTTTGCGGAGCTTATTGGCCACTGTTTCAGCCACCGTGGTTTATCAGAAGTGTTAAAAAACCGTCGACCGCATGTGGAAGCATGAAAACCACAAGACAAAAGGAAGAAAAGAACGTCAAAAGGAAGCAGCCCAACCTGATACCTGTCAAGGAAACCCAGTTCTTTTTGGAGGATGGAAACCGAAGGCGAACTAACGCATTCATCCGGTTGCGAGCGCAAGATGGCAATGGCCTCCATAATCTCTCTCTCATAATCTCTCTCTCCATAATCTCTCTCTCTCTGATATCTGTAGAATGTGACTCGCATGATGAGCATTGCATAACGTTTTAAAGTCTGATTTCTGTAGATTGTGATTCGCATATCTTTCATGTGCATTGTTGTCAGTTAGGTCTTGTTATCTGTTGCTTTTCATTCCCCCTTTTTTACTTGATTGTAGGATCACACGTGCCTCTGTCTTTATAAAGCCATGAAGTTTCAAATAAAATTTTAGTTGCAAGTACCGCCCTGTGTCGTCTTCTTTCTCTGTCCCGTGTCCGCTGCGGTGTCTAGTTCCTTCATGTCTCACCAACTGGCCTACACATCTACCCTCCTAAACTACCTAGGTTTCTTCTCCGGTGATTTTTCGTTCACAACGCCGACGCACAAGGTGCCGGCTTTCTTGTACAACAGAAGCCTTAACGCTGTCGCTTTAAAACTGCACATGCTCTGTTCAAGTTTTACGCCTTCAGACGGGAAGAGCGGAAGACCTGCTTTAAACATCGCACTTTGGTAGGTACGAAAAGGGATGAAAATTGTGGGACACCGAGACAAGCACGAAAAAATTTGATCAAAATGTTTTGATTACGCTTTTTACTTAGTAGTTTCGCTTCACCAGTAGGGTCACTGCGACAGCGAAATTCGAAAGAGAGGCCTGGTTACTTGAGTGGGGTTTTAGGTTATAGAAAGCGATTGCGGATTTTAGATGTAAACTTTACCAAAGCCCTGAGCAGTTGCCTATTTCACAGAGCTCTAATATAGCTCATAGAAAACCATTATAATTTTCTGAAAATAATAATAATAATAATAATAATAATAATAATAATTGGTTTTGGGGGGAAAGGAAATGGCGCAGTATCTGTCCTACATATCGGTGGACTGAACCGCGCCGTAAGGGAAAGGATAAAGGAGGGGTTGAAATAAGAAAGAAAGAGAGAAGTGCCGTAGTGGAGGGCTCAGGAATAATTTCGACCACCTGGGGATCTTTAACGTGCACTGACATCGCACAGCACACGAGCGCCTGTTGCCGTGTTGCGCAAAGACTGTACTGAACTTTCACCTGCTCTTACAATGACACCTTCTAGCACAGATAGAAAAACAGTGTGAGGGATAAGGTCTAAAGCGCTCTCTAAATTTGCTTGATGTATATCACAACATGTGTACGAGGGGAGGCGCAAGCTACGAAACCACGAAGCGCTTTCTGAACATCTGTAACCATAATCAAGAATTGGATACCGTGTCTGGTCATTAGCTAAAATAATACCGCCATGAAAATTTTACAATGATCATTTACAGGGTAATCAATCAGTACCAGATTGCTAGTTTTAGCTTTACGGTATCAACTGTTTACGGAATGAGTAATGTAGGCGACCATTAAAACGATAATGTAAAATGTTTATAAACAAACGCTGCTTTCAAAACAGTTCATAAAATTGGCACTATTTTTCAGATTTTGGGGATTTATAAAAAGCAGCAGGAAAACCGTCCGGTGCTCGTTATTTACCAGCTGAAGACAACATCAGGAACATAAATACGCTAGTTCCAAGATCTCTGCCCTGTAATCATGAATTTTTGGCTCCAAGAGTAAATATCCCACGAGTGTTACGAGCAAAGTTTATGCGCACGCTGAAGTTACCTTAGGAGTGCATAAAAACGAAGCTAACAGTCACCAAAACCAAAGAGCGCATCAGGAATGCTTGTTTTAGGGCGCAGCTCTTTGACGCCCGTTCCTGCGTTGAGCGGCGTGCCTTTACCTTGGCGTAACCGAGAGTGGAGGAGGAAAAACAGCCATAGCGAAGAGAGCGCGAGGAGGAAAGCGGAGAAGGAACGGCGGCAGCTTGAAGAGCAGAGACTAGTAGCGCTCGCCGTCACCTCCTAGCCGATGAAGTCACCGATAAAATATGCATCGCACCCTAGAGATGGCGCCAAGTAGCACGCTCTGTGAGAAGCGTGTAGGAGGTTTATGAAATATTGTAGGCCAAAAAGTATTACTGGGAGTAATGTACTTGTGGACAGGAAGCTACAGCAAGGCAAGAAATAGTAATATAATAATAATTTCTTTATTTCCGTCAGTGATGGAATAGTTCGGGTAAAAGTCGCTTTTGAGGCAAGGGACTTGACTAGAGCCCGCAGCCTCCTTTATAAGACAAGCCATGTGAAAAGGAAATAGACATACAACGCAATTGACTTCATACGCCATGTGCACAAAAATATGGACAAATAACGCAAATTAGAGAAAAATGCTCTTCATTTACTTGAGGAAGAATAAGCGACAAAAAAATCACGTTATGCTTGTACATGAAATGTATGAAAATCAAGGCCTGATTTTTGAAAAGTATCTAAAAGTGTTGGTACTGTGTATGATAATTTTAGTGTAGAATAATTGGTTCGCGGAGTGACCACCTTCCTGTGTTCCGTGTATGTCGTGGCGTAAGATTGTGTGTTCATGGCAAGAGTAGATAATTCATGAAGGAACATTAAATTTGCTTTTACCTCCCGTTTGAAGGCTTGATTTAAATTGCAATTATAAAGGGTAAACTGCGGTATTATATTTGTTTTCAAAAACAAGTCTGATCTGCGGGCATTGTAAGGTAAGTAAAACAGTGATCGAAAAATTTTTTTTCTGCAGTATATGTATCTTCTCAAGATTCGTAGTTAAAGAGGTGCCCCAAAAAACAGAGAATAAAATATCGCAGAAAAAAAGATCGTGTTATAAATAACAACCTTTATTCTGTAAGGTAAAAGCGCTCTCAGCCGTACCACCATACCAAATACACGAGATAATTTGCCCAATATTGATTAGCTCAAAATGAAGCATCAAGCTAATGCGACGCAAAGGAGCAATCCTATACGGAGGATGTGCACGTGCACTGACATGCACTGATATCGCGCAGTACTCTAGAATTTCGCCTCCATAGAAATTCGACTGCCGGAGCAGGATTCCAACCCGCCTCTTTCAGTTTAGCTGCTGAGCGCCATAACCACTGATCCACCGAGGCGGTCATAGAAGAATTACATGGATACGTAGATTGAACCGAAAAAATTATGTTGACCTTGTGTGCACAGAATGATCTTATTACAGTAAATATGGAAGTGAAATCCAGCTAGATGAAGTGAAACGGATGAGGCTTGTCCGCTAAAATATAACATGCAGCACGGAATTCGGCGTATGAATGGCCGTCATTTGATATCATATTACATGCGGTGGAGAAGTCTATTCGAAAGGGCTCAAATAGATCATCAACGTATGATGAAGTGCTAAAGGCCACATATAGAGAGGAATATTTTGTACCTAAGCAAGACTAGTGGAGAGGAAAAAAGATCCAAACGTTATTGGCACATGGGTTATAAAGATACATTGTCAAGCCACCAAGCATCTTGCAGGTTCATCCGTAAGGCAAAACAAGCAAATATGCCCTGGCCAGAAATTCAAGAGAAATGGGGCGAGTACAGAAAACAAAGGAACTGGGCATAATATATGGCCTAGGAAAAGATTAAGGCTGCAAAAGATAAGTGGATGGCTGATATTCAAATATCAGATAAGTTCCTAGAGAGCTCGGCCATCACCTGAAGGCACTTCGTGCCAACAGGACAGAAGCGCGTTACCATATACAAGGTGACGACGCTAACATATTAGAAAATGAAGCTGCCCAGTTCGATTGACAAGTTTGGTTGGAAAGAAAAGGATCCCTTTGCATACAGCAGGTGCCGACAAAATAACAATGAGACAAATTCTACTGGTTATTAAAAAAAACAAGAAAGATTTGTAGGCTGCTTAAGTAACGTATTGCCACACTGATAGCCATTTACTGGCGCCGCCATACGGTGTGACAACGCCAGTTGGTTTTTCTTGTCTTCCCCGGCTCGTGCATTGGTTGGTTGAGTGTGTCTGCTCTGCTAGTCCTGGTGTGCCCCTGTGCCCTTTCTGCCGGATTTTGGTGACATTTTCGTGGAGGTGCTGGATAATTTTCCTCAAGTAAGAAGAGTCTTCGAGAGCCTCCGACGACGCCCTGCTACATCCTGTGGACACGACACCGGTCCACAAGGCAAGCCGGCGCTTGCGAGGGTTGGATCCTAAGTTTCGACCCCTGACGGCACCATCCCAAACAATGATGTTCACTGCGGCAAGCCAGAGCGTCAAGAATTACGTCTTTTCTCCACCGCTGCATCTCCATGCGCTTCGCACTCCTGCGTCGTTTAATGGCGACAAGATCGAAGACGTGGAGGACTAATTTTCCAGCTACGACCGGGTTGCTACGTTTAATCTGTGGGATGGGAACCACAAGCTACGCAATGTCTATTTTGCCTTGGAAGACGCCGGCAAGCCGTAGTTTGAAAACTACGAGTCCGCCATTCCCACGTGGCGCGATTTCCGGTGACCGCTGCTCGACACCTTCGGTAGCAACGAAAGAAAGGAGCAAGCTGAAGTTTTGCTGCAGTCCCGAGCGCTGAGGCCAAATGAGAGCGTCGCCATGCTCGTAGAAGACGTGACGCGTGTCACGACGCAGCTGGCGTACGTCGTGGTAAGCCTTGAGGAGGGCCGCTGAAGGGGAGCAGGGGAACGCGCCGACAAAAGGGAGAGGCTCTCAGGGCGGCGTCGCGCGCGAGTTTTGGGAGCGTCGGCCTAAGCGAGGGGGAATGGTCCGATCGAACGCATGTGTCGTAAATGGCTTCTCTCCGCCCGTTGTGGCATGTTTCTAGTTAGCCACGGCAGCTTGCTCGATGGGCCAGCGCTGGAGGCGAACGGGCATCCGGGCACCCTAGGTCAGAGCGGCTAACAGGACGCATGTGTCGTAAATGGTTTCTCTCCCCTCGTTGTGGCATTTTTCTAGTTAGCCAGGGCAGCTTGCAGCGACCCGTGTGTTCGATATTTTGTGCTTTTCTTTTGCATTGCAAGGCGTGTGTTTTATATTGTGTGCTTTTCTTTTGTGTTGTGGTATGTTGCTTCCGAAATGTGGCGGTAAAATCACCTATTCGCTGAGGGTGGGGTTTTGGCGGGAGGACAAGGAGATGGGTGCGCGCTAAGGAGAGCGTGAGAGGTTGGGTGGTGGCAGCCGGACAGATCGGTCGTGTGCGGCCGGTGGTAGTCCCGGGGTCGTGGAGTTGGAGAAGCAAGTTCCTTAAGAGGCGGCCGGGCGGGTTGGCCGTGTGGTGGCCGACGGTGGTCCGGAGTCGCGAGAGTGTTGGAGTTTTGTTTTTTTTTAGTTAAAGTGGAAAGGCCGAAATCTGCCGGCATATGTAAATAAGTTTTGTAAATATTGTCATAAATAATTTTTTGAGGACAGCCTTTCCAAGTGCCAACGTCAGAAGACCTGCACGCCTGTCTCAAACTCACCAGTCGCGAAGTACGTCCCCCCGGGTCACTCACGAGAGCCGCCCTCTACCACTGCACGTCAACATCTGGATTCAACAACAGAAGAGAGGGAGAAAAAATAATATCGTGACTGGCGCAGTCGACAGGATTAAGGGACCGCTGCTTTGCGATGGGAACGAGGAAGACAGAGGCAACGCAAGTTGAGAAGAGGTCGAGCTAGTCAGCTCACCAGCAACGCTTGCCCTTGGGTGGCGAAGAAGAGTGGAAAAACGGACATCTAGAAAGAAGAACGCCAGAACAAGAACAAGAGACAGCAGACGGATCTTCACCGGTCACAGCAGCATCGACACCGATGTAGGTGTGCAAGAGAGGATGGACTTAATTGCAGCGGGACTTGAGAGTGTGGCGGCGATTCGTACCAGGACTGGTGGCATGTTAAATCGAATGTGGTTGTGAGAGAACTCTGGAACTTGGCCTGATTGAAGATCTTTGAAGACAAGACGACGAAAGAAAACGGTGAGCGAACAGCGCTGCTTTCCGCTTTTGGTGCTTTATGCTGACGAGGGGAAAGAGTAAGCTACTGCCGCCAGAGATGGATGATAGCAGGACTGGGGGAGTGAGCGAGGCAAGCACGCAAAGAGGTGAACCTGGACCCAATATGCAAATCCAAATGTAAATTGAGAATATCAGGCCAGAGAGGGCGAAAATTGAATTCGAGACAGAGAAATTACGCAGACAAGGCGCAGCTGATCTTTCAGAAGGAAAAGAAGCAGTAAAATATTCTACAATGCTGAGCAGTGTACTGCCCCGAATGCCGAAAAAGGAGTCACTTATTCCGGGGCGGTTTGATTCCGTGGAGATGCTGTTCCACACCTTCAGGGTACCGGAGAGCGTGCAATCCATCACCCTGATTCCTTACCTCACTGACCGCATGCGATGAACGGCGATGCAAATTGCGACAAAAGAAATAGTTGAATACAAACAGCTGAAGGAAGTAATTTTGAGGGAACTGAGACTAAGCCCGGCAGAATATAAATGAATGTTTGACACGGCTAAGAAAGGACCGCAGGAATCGTGGCGCCAGTTCGGCTACCGGCTTCGCAGTTACTACTCATATTATATCAGCAGTAGAAGAGTGACCGAAACGGAGGAGCTGATTGAGCTGGTAGTGGTGGATAAACTGAAAGAGGTCCTGCCCAATGACGCGCTGCGACAGATAGCACTTCAAGAGAACAAAAGCTGGCTGAAAATAGACGGACTTACAGAAGTAGTCGAGGCTGTGGAGAGCAGTCGGGTGAAACCATCGAGAGCTAGCGTTCCGCGCATGGGTATGACCAGTGGTGAAGTACGTAGAAGAGAGGAGATGGTTGGGGCATCGCCACTTCATGGGCAAGAACAGATAGAGGTGAAGGATGCGCCATTTAAAGCACATACGACGATGCGCCAGTGTTACCGTTGAGGCCGACCAGGTCACATGGCTAGGGAGTGTCAAGAAACTGAAGAAAAAATAAGAAACAGAGGTTTAAGGGTTCGTAACGGTGCCACGGAGGGGAATTCTGCCGGCAGGGAATGGGAGCAGGAAAGAGGAGAGAATGCTGCGCCACCTATTTGCTACCGCTACGGCCGTTTAGGGCATATCGCCCGAGAATGCCTAGAGACAGAGGCTAGGAAGATTACCGCCAGAGTGATAGAAGTAACCCCTCATGGCACTGAAATTCGGTGCCAGGGTCAGGAGCGAAAAGCGAGCACTCAGTTGGCGGGGACACATGTAGGCGATGTTCCTCTGTGTTCGGGTGAATCAGTCATCTTGGCGCGCTTGGATCCGGGCGCGGACATCACAGTGGTCAGAAAGTCACTGCTGCCGCAGGAATTGGTAGACCCACGAGGCAAAGTAACATTGAAGGGAGCCTTCGGACATCAGATTGAAGCGGAGCTGGCGGATGTACCACTAAGAGTGGATCGGAGGGGCCCACATCTTGCCATCTTGTGCGCAGTGACAGAGGAGTTGGCGAACGAAATTGACTGCTTGTTAACAGTGAAGGACTATAACGATCTGGTCAAGCAGAAGGAACCCCTGAGCACGGAGCATGAGAGCAGCGATGTTCGAGGCTCGCCTCGGTGGACTGTTGTTGATTTTCTGTTTATTTTCATGCATGCTTCTTGTATACTCTGAATTCACTTTAAATATGCGATCCTGTGGCATACAGTGTGGTGTGTAGCAGTGCATCTTACTTTCATGTACTTGCATGCCTGTATTCTGTTTCGGAGTCAATCTCGAGGGGAAGATTTAGCGCATTCTCGCACTGGAGAGAGGTGTGGCGTCCTGAGCCAGCCAAGGGGGAAAGCTTGTTTGTTTTTTTTTGAACTGGCAAAAAAATAATAGGGGGAAAAGAATGGAGAAGAAGAGGGGAGGTGTCACGACGCAGCTGGCGTACGTCGTGGTAAGGCTTGAGGAGGGCCGCTGAAGGGGAGCAGGGGAACGCGCCGACAAAAGGAAAGGCTCTCCTGGCGGCGTCGCGCGCGAGTTTTGGGAGCCTCGGCCTAAGCGAGGGGAAATGGTCCGATCGGACGCATGTGTCGTAAATGGTTTCTCTCCGCTCGTTGTGGCATGTTTCTAGTTAGCCACGGCAGCTTGCTCGATGGGCCAGCGCCGCAGGCGAGCGGGCATGCGGGCACCCTAGGCCAGAGCGGCTAACAGGACGCATGTGTCGTAAACGGTTTCTCCCCCTTCGTTGTGGCATTTTTCTAGTTAGCCAGGGCAGCTTGCAGCGAGCCGTGTGTTCGATATTTTGTGCTTTTATTTTGCGTTGCAAGGCGTGTGGTTTATAATTTGTGTTTTTTTTGTTGTGGTATGTTGCTTCCGAAATGGGGCGGGAAAGTCACCTATTCTCTGAGGGTGTAGTTTTGGCGGGAGGACAAGGAGATGGGTGCGCGCTAAGGAGAGCGCGAGAGGTTGGTTGGTGGCAGCCGGACAGATCGGTCGTGTGCGGACGGTGATGGTCCCGGGGTCGCGGAGTTGGAGAAGCGAGTTCCTTAAGTGGCGGCCGGGCGGGTTGGCCGTGTGGTGGCCGACGGTGGTCCGGAGTCGCGAGGGTGTTTGAATTTTGTTTCTTTTTAGTTAAAGTGGAGAGGCCGAAATCTGTCGGCATATGTAAATAAGTTTTGTAAATATTGTAATAAATAATTTTTTGAGGGAAGCCTTTCCAAGTGCCAACGTCAGAAGACCTGCACGCCTGTCTCAAACTCACCAGTCGCGAAGTACGTCCCCCCGGGTCACTCACGAGACCCGCCCTCTACCACTCCATGTCAACATCTGGATTCAACAACAGGAGAGAGGGAGAAAAAAAATATCGTGACTACGCGTCTCTTCAACGGCGCAGATTCTACCATGTCCGAAACGAAAAAGGTGCGTCATCTTATGCGAGGAGTCAAAGAGCAGCTTTTCGTAGGACTTGTGCGCGACCTTCCTAGCACAGTGGTCGATTTTGCTCGCGAGACGACAAGCACGGAGCCCGCTTTGCAGCAAAGGTTTTCGCATCACCGCCGTTCGCCGAATATAGTTGCTTCGGACGCCAGCATGCCTCTGCCCCGCACCGAGAGTGAGGCCCTCCGTGAACTTGTCAGTAGCATTGTGCGCGAAGAGGTACCGAAGTTTCGCCCTGTCGGGCAGCACCCGGATGTCGGAGCCATATCGGATGTCATTCGCGACGAAGTCCGTCGAGCGGTGCAGCCAATGGCCTGTCTTCAACCGCCGCCTGAGCCGTACGCCATGACGCACAGTGAAGCGTTATGCACGTCTGCGCCAGCACCACCGGAGTTTTACATACTGCCCTGCTCCTCCTGCACCCCAACAACGGTATTCGACTTCGCCTGCCCTCTCCGACGCACGACCACCTCTCAGCAAAGCACATGCGTGGAGCACATCGTACATCCCGCCTTTCTGCTTCCACTGTGGTTAGGCCGGCCACATACTGTGCCACTGCCCGCATCGCGAGATGGGCCTGCGAGGGTTTTCACCAGACGCACCACGGCCACGCTATGGTGAACGGCCCCGTGACATTGAGCAGTACCTGACGGCCAGCGTCCCCACTGCGCCCTCACAACAGCGCCCGTCCAGGTTGCCGTCGCCCCATCGGTTCTCTTCCACAGGACGCCAGCCGTTCATCCGGCAGTTTAGTCCACGCCGAGAAAAACTGAAGACGGCGACATGTGGGGGGTAGGGCCGCCTCCGCTCCGCAATTCGAACAATATCCTCCGCTCGCCGACTTGACCCTTCAACCCCATCTTCCATCTCCTGCGTCGATCACCTTCCGACGCCCAGTACAGCCTCTGCCCGACGCCCCATTTCGACGAACACATCGACCCTCCACTCCTGAACCTTCCACGACGCGCGTTCCAGAAAATGAGCTTGTTTCCGCCGAAATACTATTCCTCGCTTACAACCACCATGTGACTGACCTCGTAGATACCGGCGCCGATTTCTCCGTTATGAGTTGTAATCATACTACTCTCTTGAGAAAAGTGCTGGCACCCTGGCATGGAACAGGAATTCGGACCGCTGGCGGTCATGTGGTAATGCCACTCGGTGTCTGCACCTCTAGAATAGAGATTCGCCGTGTCAATTTCACTGGTTGCTTCGCCGTGCTTGCTCAGTGCTCCAAGGAACTGATGCTCAGCCTCAATTTTCTTCGCGAAAATGCTGCTATCATCAACCTATGTGAACTCATGGTTACATTCTTCGCCCCGTGCACCATAGCCGACGCCATAGCCATAGCCAAGTGCACCACGCAGACCCGTTTTTCGTGTGTCCAACGACCACATTACTCTACCACCGCGTGTCAGCTGGTTTGTTATGGTGGAGTGCGACAACCCCCGAGCATCTAATGGCACCGCCGAAGCAAAATTGCCTTTACTGCTGAGCCAACAAATCTGCTTCGTATGGCGAGTCGTTGCATTTGCAGAATCAGCGAACTCAGCTTCTGGTTACGAACTTTAGCGCCGAATACTGCCACTTGGCGAAAAATGTAGCCATCGCCTATTTCGATGAAGCTAGCGAGCCCGCCACCCACTGCGCGTTGTCAACGTCCCGGGATACCCCTCTAGGGGGACCTAGTTAAAGAGTTCAGGTTGACGTGAACCCTGCTTTGAACACTGATCAGCACCGCCGCCTGCAAACCATCCTTAACTCTTTTCATGACTGCTTTGCGACTACCTCTAAGGTCAGCCAGACGTCCACAACGAAATATCGCCTCAAAGGTGATGGCAGTGAGCGGCATATCCGTCAACACCCTTATCGAGTTTAGGCGAAAAAACGTGATGCGATACGGCTGCAAGTTGACGAAATGCTCCGGGATAATGTCAGACAACCATCTACAAGTCCATGGGCTTCGCCTGTAGTGATGGTCGCCACCAAAGACGGGACTCTCCGATTTTATGTCAACCATCGAAGACTTAAGAAAACTACCACAACAGGACGTTTGCCCGTTACCTCTAATTGATGACTCTTTCGACCGGCTGCATCATGCCAAATACTTTTCTTCTCTTGACCTCCGCAGTGTGTAGCACTGGCAAATTGAGGTGGATGAACGAGACCACGAGAAGAAAGCGTTCGTTACTCCCGACGGGTTGTATGAGTTTAAGGTGCTCAACTTCGGCTTGTGTTCCGCTCCTGCCACCTTTCAAGGGATGAATGGCTCGGTGCTCGTTGGCCTAAAATGGCAGTCCTGCCTCGTCTATCCTGACGATGTCATTTTTTTCTGCCACCTGCGACAAGCATCTCAAGCGCTCCAGTGCAGGTCTGGAGGCCATGCGATCGGCCGGCCTCTCGCTCAAACCAGAAAAATGCCACTTTTGCGTCCTAATGGCTGACGTGTCTGGGCCATTTCGTGAGCGCTGAAGGTGTTAGGCCTGGCGCCAAAAAAACGGCTGCCGTCGCTGCGTCTTCGAGCCCCACCTGTAAGCTTGCTGTGCGCCGTTTTTTGGCTCTCTGCGCCTATTACCGACGTTTCGTGCGAGACTACTCCCGCCTAGCCGAGCCTCTAACTCGCTTGACAAAGGAGGAGCAACGTTTCGTCTCTGCGCGAAAACAGCAGGAGGCCTTCGACTATCTTTGGAACCGCCTCCAAATTACACCCATTCTTGGTCACTTTGACGAGGAGGCGGACACCGAACTGCACACCAATGCCAGCAACGTCGGTCTGGGTGCCGTCTTCGTTCAGTGGCAAACTGGTGTTGAGCGCACGATTGCTTATGCAAGCCGCACACTGTCGCGATCTGAAGCTAATTATTGTACCGCGCAAAAGGAGCGTCTTGGTGTAGTCTGGGCGGTAACGAAATATCACCCATACTTTTATCGTCACCCTTTTCGAGTCATGAGCGATCAGCACTCGCTTTGTTGCCTTGCGAACCTTAAAGGTCCATCGGGGAGGCTAGCGCGTCGAAGCCTCCGGTTGCAGGAATTCGATGTTACCATCGTGTACAGGTCTGGCAACAAACACAGCGACACAGACTGCGTGTCAAGCGCTCCTCTCCCGTACACCATTGCTGACACGGAAGACAATCCCACTTTTCTTGGAGCTTTAACCACATCCGTACTTGCCCAACAAATGCGGTGATGCCGAGCTACGACCCCTCATAGAATACCTCCAAGGCCACAGCTTGTCGCCGCCCCGCTTCCTCACAAGCGGGCTAGTGTCGTTCTGCTTGCGGGCCGGCATCCGCTACAAGAGAAACTACGACCCCACGGACCCCCCGTACCTGCTCGTGGTTCCAATGGTGCTTCGAGACAAAGTTCTGCATGCATGCCACGACGAGCTTTCTGCCGGCCACCTCGCTTTTCTCTCTAGTTGTCGCGGACACTGCAGAGGTATTACTGGCCCCGGCTTGCTACAGCTGTCCAGCACTATGCTGTCTTGCCGCGAGTGCCAACATCGGAAGACACCACCTGTGAAGCCGGCCGGCCTATTGAAACCCATTGATCCGCCTCGAATCCTTTTCCACCGAGTCGGCATGAACATGCTGGGACCATTTCCGAAATTATCATTGGGCAACAGGTACATTATAGTTTTCACCGACTACCTCATCCGGTATTGTGAGACAAAAGCCCTTTCCTGTAGCGCCGCTGCCGAAATTGCTAACTTCTCATCTTTAGCACTGTCCTGTCTCGCTGCCCCTGCCGTCGTTTTAACTGATAAAGCCCCGGCGTTTACATCAGCCCTTTCTCAGGAAGTTATGCGGCTCAGTGGCACCAGTCACCGTCGAACTACTGCCTACCATTCTCAAACTAATGGACTGACTGAGCGGCTTAATAAGACTATTGCCGACATGGTTTCCATGCTGGACGCAATGTTACTGCCAGATGTTGCACGTCCCTCTATCGCTGGCGCAGAAACAGTTTGTTCGGCACGGAAAAGCCGCTCCCAAGCTAACTAGACAGCGGACCCGTAGCAAACAGGAAAGCGATGGTCGACGCTATAACCTACATCACCGGGCGGTACTTTACAAACCTGGCGATCAATTTTGGGTTTGGACCCCAATCCGTCTGCGGGGTCGGTCCGAGAAGCTTCGGCGCCACTACTTCTGCTGCTATATGGTACTGAGCAAACTCAGTGACATTAACTGCGAAGTCCTCCCGCAAGAGACTGTGAGCTCCTCCAGGCGAAAGGCACCTAATAAATCAACATTAACTGCGAAGTCCTCCCGCAAGAGACTGTGAGTTCCTCCAGGCGAAAGGCGCCTAAGAAATCAACCAACCAAAAACTAAATTCCCCACCATGAAACCCACTGAGAAATTGAGAACTAAATAAACCCCCCAAGCTGGTGAGAGTTCAGTCAGCCTGATATCCAAAGTAAAAGGAAAAAAATTCATCAAGCCCTACAGACCTCTAACGGTCGCATCGCCATTGTATCGAATAGCAATACAAGCCGTCAATGAACTACATGAAGGATCGGCAGAAGAGCCGGAGGTTTTCATGGAAGTGCACCATTCATTCAGACAGAGACATACCTTAGACAACAGCTTGTTTGCAGTCAAGCAATCCATTGAAATTGCTGCAAGTGAAAAACAACCACGGTGCATGATGTTTTTAGACATCAAAGAGGCTTACGACAATATAATTCACGTCCTGTTATCGCAAACTTTGGAAAGAGAGGGTGTGTATTCTGAAATATTATGTACATCGATAACAACGTAGCTTTGAAATGACAGGAAATGGAAGCTGCAGAAAAAGTTGCAGTTAAAAAGAGACCTAGGCAAAGCCATCAGTTTTCTGCATTCCTAGTTACGCTCTACATCAGGGAGATAGATTGAGCGGAATATAGAATCTAGCGGATTAGGGTTTACTGTGTCTTGACAGGGAAGGGGTCATCTCGGGGAAAGGCGTACACCAGGTGTGATATACGCCGATGACATAGTTCCTCTAGCAGGCGACGCAAGAGGCCTTCAAGACTTGCCAGAAATTTGTGGAAAAGAGACGGAGGCAACAGGACACAGATTTAACGCTGTCAGACCGGGTACCTTTACATGAAGAGCCTGGTATAATCATGCTACAAAACTTAGAGCTAAGTATAGTTACGGCGCTCAAGTATTTTGGCATATGGATAAATGATGCCAGAGACTACATCTTAGGAAAAAAGAGGAAGAAATTATAAAAAGTAAAAAAGAAACACAGCTGTTGCGAGGAATCGCGTGCTCTAGCGATATATCAATAATGAAGTTTTTCGGGGAATCAGGGAAAGTGCTGTCGTAGCAGGCTTAAAGTTTCAAAATTCTGTGGAGTGCATAGGATCTGCCACATATTAGGCACTTGACATAAAGCCGACTACAGTCGGTTGGCTTGCTTTGGAGGCACATGGAAACACTACTGATGAAGCCGTTCTTGGTGATATGGTGTGGTCGACCTTTCAAGAGCGTGAGGTAAAATGTAAGATGCAGTATGATGAACAGTTGAGGCGTATCATTGAGAAACGACGCGTGGAAAAATTTTCAGGTGCCTATGCCGATCGAGTATTGATACTACACGGAAGCAAACAACTAGATGGCTTCCTATAAAAAATAATTATCGAACGGAAGACACCAATCAAAACAAACATAGAAAAAGAAAGTGCGATTCTCAGATAATAATCGATGGCAAAATAAAATGCTGCGTAAGCAGACGGTAAAACTCTGTAGGAAAGCTCGATCTAAGATTAAAAAGGAAACCCTTTTTGACAATTGCAAAGGGCGTCCTTTACATTCTGAGGTTAGGGCTGGGTGGGAAAGGCCCAAATGTTACCTGTAAAACTTGATACCACTGATGACGATTGCTGCCGCTGAAAGCAAGAGATGGAAACGATCGAACATATTGATACCAAGGGTAAGAATCTCTGACTCCCCGTTCACGCTGCCGCCGCAGGAACCTGCGAAGCACAAGGTTTGCAGAATAGCCGGGAGATGTTCCATTTTCAGAACCTATCAACAAATAAGAGGTGACTAGACAATTGGTATACAAGGTCAAGAGACTACCTTAG
The DNA here is from genome assembly GCF_052857255.1 of Amblyomma americanum. Classification (NCBI taxonomy): domain Eukaryota; kingdom Metazoa; phylum Arthropoda; class Arachnida; order Ixodida; family Ixodidae; genus Amblyomma; species Amblyomma americanum. The sequence continues at coordinate 51,597,705 of NC_135500.1, forward strand.
TATTTGGAAGAAAATTGGCAGTCAGTCCGAAGATATTACAAAACCTTAAGTCGAAGATATTATTACGTGAAAGTATGCCGAAGAAGATGGAGCATGATGGATGTTGATGGCAGCATATTAATAGCGCTGACGGCCTGTATCGAGAGCTCCCGCCCGCGCCGCTGCAAAGTTCGTCGTCTTCTCGTTCGCAACACTATGTACCCTAATTTACTAGAAAGGCCAAGCTTTCTCTGCCCGACTGCCTGCCTTCTTGCCTGCCTGCATGCCTGCAGGCCGGACTTCCTGCCTACTTTTTCGCCTTCCGGCGCCTCATCAGGCCTGCACGCCTGCGTGGATGCCTTCAAGCCTGCCTGGCTGCCTGCCTGCTCTCCTGCACGCCTGCTTGCCCGCGTGCCTGCTTGTTTTGCACGTCAGTGTGTTTGCATTCCTGCGTGCCTGCCTCTCTGCCTGCACACCTGGCTGCTGTGTTTGCCTGCCTACGTGCCTGCCTCTCTGCCTGCGCAATTGCCTCCACTCCTCCAAGCATGCCTACCTGCCTGCGCTCCAGCACGCAAGCCTGCCTGCCTTCCCTCCTTCGTGCCTGCATGCGTGCCTGCCGGCCTGCCTGCCTCCCTGTCTGCTTCCCTGTCTGCATGCCTGCATGCGGGCCTGCCTGCACTCCTGCACGGTTGCCAGCATTCCTGCCTGCCTGCTCTCCTGCATGCATGCCTGCTTGCTTGCTTGCACTCTTGCACGCAATTTCTACCTGCCTGCACTCCTGCACGCAATGCCTGCCGGCCTGTACACCTGCACGCATGCCTGCCTGCTGTCTGTGTGACTGCCTCTCTGCGTGCACATCTGCATGCCTGCGTGCCTGTAGGCCTACCTGCCTGCACGCCTGCACGCCAGCCTGCCTGCGTGCCTGCAAGCCTGCCTGCTTGCCTGCCTCTCTGCCTGTACACCTCATTGCTTGCTCTCCTGCATGCCAGCACAACTGTGTGCCTGCCTGCAGTCCAGCACACATGTTTTTCTTCATACAGTCCTGACGCATGCCAGCCTGTCCGCACTTCTGCGTGCTAGCAGGACTGCCTTCCTCCCTGTCTGGATGCCTGCCTGCCTACACTCCTGCATGCATGCCTGCCTCTCTGCAGTCCTGCATGCTAGCAGGACTGTCTGCCTCCTTGTCTGGATGCCTGCCTGCCTGCACTCATGCATGCATGCCTACCTGCTTTCGTGCATTCCTGCTTGCCTGCAGGCCTACCTGCTTGCGTGCAGGCCAGCCTTCGAGCTTGCCTGCACTCCTGAACGCTTGTGTGCCTGCCGGCATGTGCGCCTGCAGGTCTGCCTGAGTGACTGCACATCTGCGTGCCTGCCTGCACGCATTCCTGCCTGACTGCCTACACTTTTGCTTGCACTTTTGCACGTTTGTGCGCCAGCGTGCCTGCAGCGCTGCCTGCCTGATTGCACGCTTGCGTGCCTGCCTGCACTCTTGCTTCATGTGTGCCTATCTGCGTGCATGCAGGCAGGTCTGCCTGCAGAACTGCTAATGTGCATGCACGCCTGCCTGCCTGTTTCCACGTATGTATTCTTCCCTGCCTGCATGCCTATGTTCCTGCCTGCCTGCAGGCCAGCCTGACTGCTCGGCTGCGTGCCGGTTTCTCTGCCTGCATGCATGCCTGCCTCCTCTCTGGTATGTATTCAAGCCTTGGGGCCTGTCTGAGTGCCTGCCTGCAGTCCTCTACGTTTGCTTGCCTGCCTGCACTCTTGCCCGCAAGCCTGCACTCCAGCGTGCCTGCTTTCGGGCCTTAAGGCCTGCCTGCCTCTCTGTCTGTATGCCTGCCTGCCTGCACATCTGCACACCTGCGTGCATGAATGCCTGCGTGGTTGCACGCCTGCGTGCCTGCATTCACTCCTTAATACCTGTGTACCTGCCTGCCGGACTGCCTGCCTACATTCTTGCACACGTCCCTGCCTGGCTGCAGTCCTCTGCGCATGCCTGCCTGCACTTCTGCATGCCTAGCTCAGGGCCTACTGGCCTGCCTCTCTGCCTGCCTGCCTGCCTGTTTGCACACCTGCGTGCCCGCAGGCCTGCCTGTCTGCAGTCCTGCCTCTCCACCTGTGTGCCTGCACGCCTTCAAGCTTGCCTGCACTCCTGCAGGCCTGTGTGCATGCCTTCCTGCACTCCTGGACGCCTGCTTGCCTGCCTGCTTGCACTCCTGCATGCCTGCCTGTTTGCACTCCGGCATGCCTGCGTGCGTGCGTGTCTGCCAGCACTCCTGCATGCCCGCGTGCCTGCCTGCCAGTATGCCTACCTGTCTGCCTGCACTCCTGTATGCCTGTGTGCCTGTCTGCGCACCTGTGTGCCTGCCTGCACTCCTGTATTCCAAGAATATTTTACGATATGGCTCAATGTTTATTAAAGTTTACCACCACCACACTGCATGTATGCAAGCCTGTATGCCTGCCTGTCTGCATGAGAGTGCGCCTGCCTGCACTCCTGCGTGCCTGCTTGCCTGGCTGCACGCCGGTCTGCATGCCTGCGTTCCTGTCTGAACTCCTGTCTGCACTCCTGTATGCCTGCGTGCCTGCGTGCCTGCGTGCCTGCCTGCCTGCGCTCCTGCATGTCTGCCTGTTTGCACGCCTGTCTGCAATCCTACATGCCTCTGTGCCTGCTTGCCTGTCTACATTCCGGCAGGCCTGTCTGCACGCCTGTGTGCATGTATGCACTCCTGCACACCTGCCTGCTTGCCTGCACTCCTGTATGCCTGCGTACCTGCATGCCTGCCTGTCTGCACGACTGCGTACCTTCTTGCAGAATGTAGATGAGGAAAAATAATTAACTCTGAGAAGTATATAAACGCATACTTATGACCAAAGAGACTTCACACTACTTACGGAAAAGACTATGAGGCACAGTGCACACACGGTGGCATAGAGGTGGACATTCTAAGGGCCTGCCAAAATATTCCGATACAGATATGATAAAAGCACGACGACTAAACAGCGGGAGGAAATGCTGTCCACCTCAGACCCAAAAGTTCACCAGAAGCTCACCGAAAGGGCTAGAACGGCCGCAAGATCTAATAATCTCCAAGAACAGAGGAACAAATCGCAAGTTTTAGTTGTCATTACAATGTTTTCACCGTCACCACCAACGCGTTTGAAGTGGTGCTTGCTCGTGCAGGTGACCGCATGCATTTTTTTAGGACTGAGTCGAGTAAGGATGGAAGTAGATGAAGGCGAAGACGTCCAAAGCACCGCTCGAGAGACTGAGAGTTAAACACGCGGAATGCTCGACTGCGTTGTAGCCATAGTTTTCTAATGCTGGCGCCACAGCGGGTTCAAATATTGCTCCTGGTCATAAATTGTTTTAGTTAGTTATTTACCAAATAACACCGCCCGCCCAACTGACACTGACGCTCTCTGCTCCGCGTGCCCTCTCCAGTTGCGATATGTTAACTATCGCAGTCTCCCAGCTCGTCCGGTGGGGATGGATTCGCTAATTTTGCGGTGTGCTGTGATGTGTATTTCGTGGTCTCGTGACACTTGTGACGTCATCACTGCCTTAACCTGTTCGAGAATTTTGACACCGACATCAGCGAGGTTCTGGTGTGGCGAAAGCTTTAACGATGCCGTATAAAAAGAGGCCACATTAATATTCATAAGTTGTATTCTCAGTACTCGTTGCTTCACTGCTGTGAGATATTAGCCTCTCTTTCGCAGATCCTATTTCGCAGCGCACTGCTTCTTTGAGGGCTTAGCTGGAAATTAAATTTATAGCTTTTAGAATTCAAATCGGCATCTGTCCACATCTGGCACCTTGGACTTGTTTTTCGAAGAAATGTCCTTAGATTTCCTAGGTTTAATAGCTTCCTTATTTATCAACGCATTTTGCAGTACTGAGGGTCTGAACTGAAGCTGCCATAATTTCACTTCTTTGACATCGACGTGCGTACCACTTCACTCCACTGAGAACCGAAAGCATTCTCATTTACTGAACACAAAACAATTTGAAACTTGCTGTCCCGTATTTAGATACGCAACGCGATCCTGCATAGCTCGCGTAAATACACGTTCACCTGCAGCGCTCATCTTGCTATTCTTTTAAGTTCACTCAACAAGCCGTGTGGCTGCGGCAATCCCATTACTGAAAATTTCAGTGGTCGATGTCTTTCACAGTGTATTAGCAGGGGATGGGGGGCATCACGTGCTACTTCGAGGTTTTTGAAAGTGTTACTGGCGTCACAGGCTAATCGCCGTAACTACCCTTTTGTGCAGGCGACTGCGGCGTTCTTTTTCCCTAGACAACTACAAGCTACTGTGCGCGAGATGCAGCGCACAGGGCGCTGTCTACCCAGCGTGCGAGGCGTTGCTGTGAGCGGAAGTGTGCTCCCAACACCCGTGGCCGACGCGGCTCGCAAGGCCCTCGTGGGAATAGAGAATCTGCTGCATGTGTATGGCATGACCGAGGCTTTTGGCATCATAACTGGCCAAGGACGAACTGGCAAGCCGCACACTGGAAATGACGTCGGGGTTCCCGGAATGTCACTTGTGGTTAAGGTATGTTCTACTGGTGCACTCTCTGTAAAAGGAGAACTTTGGATGGTATAGTAATGAACGTAAATAGTTCCTGGGATGGAGGAATAGTCAATAATCACGTGATTTTAGATCACCCCATCATAAACGCTTATCCGAAAGACGAGAAGTTAAGAAGTACTTGGGCTTCGGCTGTTTGGAATATCATCATATGCAAGACGTGCATGCGCTGCCCAGGTTCGAGACAAAGTCGAATACAACATGAACGGTTAGCCGCAATCTGCTGAGACCTTATTTATTAATATAAACATGCTTCCGTTCTAGTGGATAAAAAAGAAACAAGAGCAGGAGACAAACGCATCTTAAAAGCATAAAAAGATTCAGAAAAGACAACATGGAAGTTAACTATGCTGATAGAAAAAATAAAAATAAAGCTGAAACCAATAACCAAACAAGTATTTGTGAAAGTCCGCTGGGAGGTTTGCAGCGTTACCGTATCACCCCTGCCTTAGTGATACATACGTGTAGCTGACAATCTTCCTCTGGGTGAGGGCAACCGATGGGTAACTTTTGCAGTCGCTTTTCACGCGAGAAATCATTCGTAAAACCTCGCTGACATCCCATTTCTAATTTTCTTTTGTCCTAGCCAAGATTATTGTCTTTTAAAGCGCTCTGTCACGTTCATGTATTAGACAGTGATCGCGAAATTCCCTGGACCCTGCAGGGAGAGCCCATTTCTTCTGTTCTGTAGGAGCTGTTCATTTAAGGAGCGTCAAGTTTGCCCCACGTAGGACCTGCCACATGAAATAGGTATCTTATACACAATCCATGTGACTTTGGGAGTGAGATCTAGGATGCGGTTTTTGGGTATTCTGTTATGTTTCTGTCCTTTCCAACGTTTGGTTAGGCTGCGGCGGGCTTCCCAGATATGTAATAGATGGTTGTCCACTGCCGGGCAGTCTTCCGTGGTCTCTATCTGTGTTTCGTGTTGATTGAGTGTTGTCAAAAGTGTTTGGGCCCACTGATCGTATCCATCTTTAATCAGGTTGGCTGAGGGCAGGGACTTTCTGAAAGCCTGCCAGTCTGGGAGTCGAGCTTTTGTGAGGGGATTTTTGAGGGGCCGCGTGTGAATAAGTGTGTTAATGATGCAGTGGTCACTGCCTAGTGTCTCTTCCGTGTTGTTCGATTGCACGTGTTGGTTGTGTTTGGAAAGTGTGAGATCAGGACACGTGTCCCGAGTCACAGAGTTTCCCGTTCGTGTGGGATGCGCTGGGTCGGTCTGGAGGGTGATGCCTAGTGTAGAGACAAGCTCCGCTAGATTTCTACCTCGCGCCTCCCCCTTTTTGTAGCCCCATTATTGGCGGGGCATTGAAATCTCCCACAATCAAAAATGGGTACCGATGCGCTATCTTCAGTGCCCGGCTGGAGATATCTGAGAAAGTAATATTTTTGAGCTTGGGCGGACAGTATATGTTCAATATGTGTACAGGGGGGTCAGAGCGTCGCAGAGGTAACACGGTGACCATAGTGTAAGAGTATGTTATCTCTATGTCTAGGTCTACCTTCTGTGCTGTGTACGACTTATGTACAAGAATACAGATGGATGGGTCCCGCTGAAAAGTGTTGTATACAGAAAATTTGGCCGATGCCCCAGGTTCTTGAAGCGCGACAATGGCGGCATGAAAGTCCAATGTTTCAAGGTAAAGGCGTAGGTGTGCTCGTTTCGCGCGGTCGCGAAATCTTCTACAATTCCTTTGTATTATGCCCAAAGGTTCCTGTTTTATTTTACGAGGTGTCCTCTTAGTGCCCTGAGCCATGATAAAGGCTAGAGGCTGGCTGGCTCACCCCACCCACTGCGCTGGTGCCCTGCATGGTAGCGAGGGGGTTATCCTGATTTTCTTCCTCAATAGTTTCGCGGCAAATTTTGGATGGACGGCCTACTTCCCTTACGGGTCCTGCCCGCCTAATCAATTTTGGGTTAGCCTCCAGGCTTTAATGTTTTGTGTGACTTGCTGCGTAACGGACACAGTCAGTTGCTGAGTAATGGTTGTGACCAGCTGCTGCATTTGTGTTTGGATGACTTGTGTAATATTCGCTGGCAGTTGGTTCATGTGATCAGCCACATTTTGCTCAATAGCCGTCATGCGGCTTTCCAGATTTGCAGTGAGCGGAGCACCTGAGAACGGAGCGACGCTCGAGCACTCAGACGCCGATTCATCCGCGTCCTCCATTGTTTCCGAAGGAGGTGGCTCTGCCCTAGCGTTTTTTAGTGCGTTCAATTGGGTCCCGAATTTCGCCTTTTTGGAAGCGTGAGGTGGTTGTTTCCTGCTGTCTTGTTTCCTAGCCGCTTGGCCGGACTTGACCGTCTTGTTCTCAGGGGACATGCTTGACTTGTTTGGTTGCTCCCTTTGGTGCTGCTGGGCTAGCGGTCTCGATCGCTGGAGGCGCCGGAACTTGCCCTTGCACTCAGCGGAGCCAGTCAGGTGGGCTTGCCCGCAGATCATGCAGCATGGGGTACAGTCATGTTCGTTAAGACCCTGCTCGAAGGCACACACATGTTGCCCGCAAAATTCACATCTTCCGATGTCCGGGTGTGGGCAGTTGTCAACCCGGTGGCCGATGGTCCCGCAGCGGAAGCATGCAGGGATCGTCCGTTTGTATTCTCGCACAAGCGTGCATTCACAATTTTAGTGCACGTAGCGCGGAACCTTGCGGCCCACAAAGGTGAGCGCCGCTATATTTGATTTTCCCAGTTCGCGCACAAAGGCTCTCACCTTCGTGCCACTTCACCTTGTTCTTGAGGGAAGCCGTCGTCTCATCAGCCCGCACCCTGATCACACCTCGGCACACCTTATCATTAAACTTTACGTAGCCCTGAAATGGATGGGAGTCCGTTCCGGTATTGAGGTCAGTCTTTAGTCAGCTTATTGGCTGCTTCGATGTGTTGGGTCCCACAAACGACGAGGTTCTGGGTCCAGACTGACCATATGCTGAGCGCGACGCCAGTGTCTCCTCCCACGTACTGGGCAATAGCCGCTCCCAACTCGCCGTGCTGGAAAATGTTCTTGAGGTTCATGGTTCGCCTTGGCTTGAGAACCTCGATTATATTTTCTGAGCTCATTTTGGCGTCTCTTTCGGGCGCCATAAAGCAGCCTTGTTATCCAGCGGCAGCGCAGCTCGATCGCTGCCGGAGAAGAGGCGCCCGTTGAGCCCAGCTGCCTGTGTTTGCTTGAGAGACGCCATCGTGGTACCGTCCTTGGATGTCTTGGAACGCTGGGTCTGCTTACGCATGGAAATCAGCGTAAAGAGTGGGTGGAGACCTGTTCGGGTTGAATTGTGGAGGCTTCGCCGTGCCCACAGAGTGCCTCGACGTCGACAGAGCTTACGTAGCTGGTGCTGTCCGTAATCATTGGCGCAGTAGCCGCGAAGAAAACACGTGCACAGGTCCGTCCCAGTTAGCAGCTTTCCACGCAGGTAGCAGCGAAAGATGATCTTTAAAGCTGGTAGCGACAAAGCACATACTTGAGGCATGATCCAATTTTGAAGCATGGCACAGGAAATCCTGTAAAAATAGGATAAACGGGTCAGAAGGCTTCATTCTGGAGGCTTCGCCGTGCCCTGTTCAGCCTGTGAGAGATACCTTGAACGCAAGACAAGGCTGCAAAAGGCTCCTTTTCTTGACTGCTCTTTTCCAGTGAAAGCTCGCGTTTCCCGTTTACATAGTTCGGACATGTCTCAGCTACACCAATAAGTAGCCTTTTGGTACGCCCATAGCCACTCAGACGGGCCATTTGCACTGCAAGTTTTCGTACATTTTCTGTGCGCATGCTGTTCCTCTGCTGTTCCTCTGTCCGTCATGAGCACATCGGGGGCGACGTGTCGAAGAAGAACGCACTCCAAGAAAAATTTGGCGACTTCTGCTGCTGTTCCGTTCGGTAGGGCTTTCGCCTCGGTGTAGCTGGTCAGGTAGTCGGTCGATATGTTGATCCACTTATTTCCAGATGTTGACGTTGGAAAAAGGCCAAGCAACTCCATGTCAATCTGCTGAAAGGGCCTTGAGGGAGGTTCAATGGGGTTCAGAAATCATGCTGGTTGTGTGGGAGGATTCTTTCGTCGCTTACAATCTCGGCAGGTTTTCGCGTAGTGTGCGACATCGGTAGACAGTCGGGGCCAGTAATACTTGTCTTGAATACGGCGGAGGGTGCGAGTAAACCCGAGATGTCCAGCTGTCGACTCGTCGTGTGAAGCCTGTAGAACGTCTTCGCGGAGACAAGTAGGTACAACAAGGAGGTAGGCTGTTTTGTTCGCTGTAAAGTTCTTCCTCACAACGACCTCATTCTGTACACAGAAGGAAGACAGTCCTCGCTTGAATGAAGCGGGGTGAAGAAACCTTGCCTTCCAGGTACTCGATAAGGCCTTCTAGGTCGGGGTTCGAGCGTTGCTGCTGAGCAAAAGAGCTGGGGCTGATGGCTCCCGGGAAGGCGTCCTCATCGTCGTCCGGCGGCAGTGCATCTACAGGGGCTCGTGAGAGGCAACCGGCGTCAGAGTGCTTGCGTCTGGACTTGTGCACGACGGTGACGTCAAACTCCTGGAGACGCAGACTCCATCGAGCAAGTCGGCCAGAGAGGTCCTTCAAATTGGCAAGCCAGCAGAGCGCGTGGTGGTCGCTGACCACCTTGAACCGCCGTCCGTAGAGGTAGGGGCGGAATTTCGACGTAGCCCAGATGATGGCAGGACACTCTTTCTCAGTTGTCGAATAGTTAGCCTCGGCCTTGGAAAGGGAACGGCTAGCTTGTGCGATGACCTTCTCCAGCCCGTCACTTTTTTGAACGAGAACGGCGCCTAGTCCCACGCTGCTTGCGTCGTTATGAACTTCAGTATCGGCGTTTTTATCAAAATGCGCAAGGATCGGTGGGGACTGTAAACGACGCTGAAGTTCCTTGAAGCCTTCTGCTTGTGGCGCTTCCCATTTAAACGGCACGTCTGCCTTCGTCAGTTGGGTCAGGGGCTCGGCGATGCGCGAAAAGTTTTTCACAAATCGTCGGTAATATGCGCATAGTCCGAGAAATCTGCGCACTGCTTTCTTATCGGCCGGCGGTTGAAACTGTTCAATAGCAGCTGTTTTCTGCGGGTCTGGGCGTACTCCTTCCTTGCTAACGATGTGGCCTAGAAACAGCAGCTCTTCGTAGGCAAAGTGGCCTTTCTCTGCTTTCAAGGTTAGGTTAGACGACTTGATTGCGTCTAGTACTGTTCGAAGTCTTTTGAGGTGCTCTTCAAAGTTCGAGGCGAAGACAACGACGTCATCTCAATATACCAGACAAATCTGCCACTTCAGGCCTGCCAGCACTGTATCCATTACTCGCTGAAACGTCGCTGGTGCGGAACAGAGACCAAATGGCATCACCTTGAACTCAAACAGCCCATCCGGAGTTATGAATGCTGTCTTCTCGCGATCTCTTTTGTCGACCTCAATTTGCCCGTAGCCGCTCTGAGGTCCATCGATGAGAAATATTTGGCGTTGCAGAGGCGGTCCAGTGTGTCGTCGATGCGGTCGATGATTTGGCTTTAACGATGCTCATTCTTCAGCCCTGCCATTTGCTTTTAGTGCTATCCAGTCGGTTACTCGCTGCAGTTTAATTATTTATTTGCTTGGGACGACCGTATTTTCTTCAAATGAGAGGCACTGGCATTCTTTGCGATTGCTGGGCGCAATTCTTCCAAAATCATCGCTCTCATTACTTATTGAAAGAATGAAAATATTAGCAATCAGAACAATGAATAGGCTGTTGCTGTCAGTAAATTTTTTTCGGTATTTCTTTTTCAGGGGGGAGGCGTTGAAGATTAGTTTTACCAGACATTTTACTAAGTTATACGTGGAAATCTTAGAGCTCTTGGTAGCTCCATGTGTGAATGACCACTGGTGAAATGAGATGTAAATTTTAGTACTTTAAATGCGTATAGAAAGTATCTGAGAGAAGTCACCGAGTAATTTTTAAAGATTCGTTTTCAAAGGCATAAGGATGGCTTTTCGGCGTGATAATACCTTTGGCGAACACATCATAAAACGCATGAATCAATTTTATATTCCCCAAACGCGTTATCTAATCTCAAGTTTAAAGTACTGTTCGTTCCGCGCGTCTTACGAAAAGCACCAGGCTGTGGACCGTCCAAGGGCCCCGGAGTCAGATGAGGATGGCCTGCTGAATCTGAGTGTGTTGAATTCTTGCAGCCTTAGATTATACACGAACACATATTCATCATAACCGTCGGCCAGGCCACAGATGACGAGGTTTCAAAGCGCTCCCGGGAAATCTTTTTTTTTACGGGCTCCTGGAATGAAGGCTCGCTCAAGAATTATTTCCATTAAACGTCTTTCTCTCTCTTCTCTTGTGCAAGCCGCTCTCAACGTAGCAAGATTCTTAATTTACCCGCATCAACCGAGCGTATACCGTCCTCATGAAGATTTTGGAGTAACATGCAAAAGCAGAGTAAAATGGAATCTATCCATGAGCAATGACAAAGATAGATATGCCCTGAATTCCTGCATCAAGCGTGAATATCTGATGGGTATGAAGGCAGATACTCACACTTCTATAGTGTAAAGGACGGATTTAAATAGTTTTATATTAGCAATATAGCGTAACGCTATACTAATATTTCAGCAGAAATGCGTCTTTGTTTTCATGCGTTCGCAGGTGGTAGATGTGGAAACTGGCGAGAAACTTGGCCCACAGCAAACTGGGGAGATTTGCTTCAGGGGCCCATCCGTAGTGCGAGGCTACTACAAGAGACCCACAGAGACCGCCAACCTCTTCGACAAGGAAGGCTGGTGCAAGTCAGGTGCGCAACTGTTGCCAACAAAAAGGTCATTCGCTTTCTGTGTTCCTGAAAGCGGTGCGTGCAATCAAACTTTGGGGCCCCTTATGTCACCCTAAACGTTGAATGCGATAGCAGTACAATTTTTATTTGTCGCAACTTCTGTTACAAATTCTGTGCGTGTCTGCATCGGTATCTTTGCGATATTCGACCCATCAACCGCCCTATTCAGACGGATAGCTTCTGTAGCAGGTTTCTGATATTGATGGTACCAACAATCGTATAAACCACACTTTTTATTCTGATTCTTCACTCTGATTCCCTATCAAGGCTGGTGTCCAATGACTAGGTTGCTCAGAACATGGCGGGCAGGTTCTAAATACGTCAAAGGTAACGTGACCTCTCACAACCAATCAAAGTGGCCTTTCAGGGCATGTAATGGCATCACAAGGCCATGTGATATCTGTCGACCAATCAAAAAATTCGCCTCGGTCGTTGGCGGTGTTTTGGTGTGACGTCAACTCTAATGCTGTCGCTTTGAAACGCTACATGCAGTTTGTGACAATGGCTTTCCCCCATTTCTTTGTATGTACTTTTGCTGCTCCAGGCCACCAGTTGTAATGCACACTCATTTAAACATTTTTTTGCATAGAAAAAGAAACAATACAAAAATGTGGCCCAGATAGTGCAACGTGAATGTACTGAACGTAACGGACTCATCAAATGCCGGAAAAAAGCCGCCATACGGCCCTATATAATTCGATAGGTGTCAGAAAAATAGAGAACAGCAATTTTATTAGCAGGTGTGCTGTGCTGAATTCTTTCCATAAAAAAATGAAATATCTAATGATGATACTTTGTAACAGTAATTGCAATATTATGATTTTTTTATTCCCAATATACAAGCCGTGAAATGCAGTGAGCTACTTTGAAGGTGGTTCTCGTGCCAAATGGTGTTGTACACAGCACAAAAAAATTTCATTTCTGACCACAAAAAAGATTGTCTGCAATCTGTCTAGCTCTTTCACCATAGGTCAAAAATTTTTTAGAATTATAAAATAATATTGGAGTCAGGAAAGGGAAAGTTCACGCTTAAAAGTTTGGAAGTTTGTTTGTGACGAAGTGAAGAAATACAGAAATGTGACTGCAGGCACTCAACAAAATCGGTCTCTGCAGCAATAGGCCAAAGGCAACGAAATACTAACATATTTTTTAGCTCACGTTTCTTTTTAAATATCTTGTTTAGATCACTCAGGCTGCAATTAGCAGGAAAAAAAAATATTGGTTTGAACACTTTGCACAGTAGTAAAAAAAATCAAGCTTTTTAAATACACGAGGTAATTTGTTATACAAAACGCACACAGAAAAATTGCAAGTATATAAAAGTGCCAGAAAGCCTTTTATTTTTTCTTTATTAAATAACTGCACGTCTGAAGTAAAATCGAACGTTCATGTGGTAAAGAATACCGTAATCGAACGCATAATTTTTCAGCTATTTCTTCTGCAATTTGGACGCAGTGTGGCCGTTACACAGAAGAAGCATTTTCCTGTCTATTTTTTAAAATACAATTTTGCTCTGATTACGTGTCCCTTGTTAGTGCGACAGCTTTTTTGAAAGCCGAAATAGGGCCCGCGAGGCAAACTCTTCAAATGAAGATAATGAAGTAAAAATCTGCAGGGCTGCATGGTTAGAATACTAGCCAAAATCGACCGGAATAAAACTTCATGTCGTCGTAATTATGTCGAGTAAGAAGCAGCCAATTCTGTGCAGTGGTGGGATCCGGCGCTCTACGGACTTCATTGACTGCAAAACAAAATATACAATTTTTTTGTGATTTCTCAGCATGCTACTCTGAGAAGCACTGCCAGCAAGAAAACTTATAACGTTTGCGTCATACTGGGTTTTTTTCGTCATAAGAGAAACTGTTCGAAAGGCCATGTGTATAAAACCAGTGCACACCACATACGTAACCCGCCTAACATCTATCGCCTTTACACACATTACGCTGCACATCAGAAACGTTAGTCATTTTTCTTTAAGCAGTAGTAAGGGACGTTTGTGCCAGCCCATGCCGCAATCCTTATCCTAAGGACACGAACTGCCGCTTATCTTAAGCTCTATTGCGCTTGCGACGACGAGGTAGCGTGGCTGCTTTACACGCGTCGTTCGTTTCTATATACCGCCCCACCGGCCGACCTCAATGTGGCGCCAGTTTTCCCTACTATAGCCGTACCAAAACTGTGAAGCAACAATTAGTCGTACGGCGTTTCGAGTGGTGTCATATGATTTCTCAATGCATATAGCTTATATGTGCTAGTCAAGTTGGAGGCTAGCTTGAGACAGAGATTCAAACCGGCGGCATATGTACCTTCAATTGTATTTCTTCCCAGACCCTTTACCTCTTCCCTTAAGGCGCACAGTGACTGTTGCACAGAGATGTACGACAGTTACTGCGCCATTTCCTTATGTAAAAAATTCTAAGAACGAATTGCGGTTTCCCATAATGCGAAATTTAGGCGCAGCTCTGTCGGTGTCTCAATCTCTGCAAGCTCACTGTTTTCCTTTGTTGGGCCGTCTGCCCGTCTGTGGACTATATTTCTTCGATAGTAGGATTATTTAATGACGGCGGCGATGTGCATTGCACCACGCGCGAGAATGTGTATGATAGTTCGATAGTAGTAGTAACTGAAGGCAACGACGTTGTGCAACGCGCAGCGCGAATGTGTCCCTGTTTAAAGGGACACTGAGGAGAAATTTAAGTTGGCTTGTATCGTTAGAATGCTCACAAAAACGCCATTCATACTAAAAACAAAGCTCTTGTAAGGTAGAAAATAGCAAAAACCAAAATACAGGTATCGCCGCCACAGGCCAATCTCGCAAGTACAAGCGTGGTGACGTCATAGAACAAAACCTTGGAGAAATTTTCTCTACTATAGGGACGCCAGTAATCTCTGAGGCTGACAAAGGAAGGTTGCGTGGATTAATATTAAAATAATTTTTCGTTTAAAACCGATAGTGCACTTTTGTCACACAATGAAGACAGACAAAAGACATCCTGAATGTTGGAAGCAAAGAAAACCGATGCTTTATGGCGCCACAGGCGGCCAGGAGGGTTTCGGTTTGTTACGGCGCTTCGCGTTTATGAGCTTTGCGTTCCCCATAGCTTTGTTTTTCACGCGCCTCGATTTACAAGCGCCGAACAGCAGATGAACTCGAAGTGCCGCTTCAAGTGCTAGTTAACATTTGAAGGAGCCTGTTAAGGCTGGTCAGATGATCGCCACGGTCGATGAAAAACTATGATGGCACGATGTTCGGTGATCGTAGAAGACAGCAGTGTAAAGAGCACTTGTCTCCGTACGCTTGCCCGGCGAAACGCTCCCGGCTGTGCCAGTCAACTTCGAAGTACTTAACAGAAATCGTTTATCAGGGAAGGGAGACAAGATACAGGGCAGTTAAGATAAAATATGTTGATGGCCCTCTGTTAAGTCACTTTATGCGAAAGCGTGGAGACTTCTTCATCGGAAGAGTGCAATCACTAGATGCGCCTTTATTCATGGTCAATGCTTTCATGAAAGTATTAGCCAAACGTTTACAGTCAGTTATGAACATCTTGGTTGGCCCCCATCAGACGTGTGGAATTCAAGGGCGGACCATCTTCACGAATGTTCATGTCACTCGAAGTATAATGGAACGGTGTGACGCTGACTTTAGGCGAGTCGCGATGTTGCAGATTGATTTAAAGAAGGCCTTTGGCCGTGTATGTCATGACATTCTTTTCAAAATCCTCGAACAGGCCTGTGTTGGGGAAGTAATTTTAAAAGGGGTTAAAATGGCTTATAGTAACTGTACCACGAATCTGGTTGTTAACCAAGAGCTCACAAATTTGCCGTGAGAGCATCCGTGAGCTAAGGCTGCCCATGGTCACCGTTACTTTTCGCTCTGTACCTAGAGCCACTTTGCCGGAATGTAATAAATAACAACTATATTCGTGGTTTTGAACTAGAAGCATGTGAAATTAAAGTCTTGGCTTATGCCGATGATGTGGCAATTATTTGTAGCGATCACAGCAGTATAGAACATGCGATTTCGGTTGTACGCAGGTTTTGTGATGTAACCAATAGCGTTGTTAATCGGGACAAAAGTGCGGGCCTTTAACATAGAATCTGTACATCAGCACCTTTGTTTCATGCAAGTGTAAAATGGTCACAGCTCCTTTACAAGTACCTAGATGTTCCTCTTGACAAGTATCGAGATAACGATGACTGGTGAAAGTAGAAAACTCAAGAACTGTTCACGCGTACAAAGAAATTGTCGGGAAAGGAGCTGCCTATATTTGTGCGGACAAACATATACAGTGTATACCTGGTTTCAAAACTGTGCTATTTGTTGCAGGTCCTTTCATGCTCTCGACTTAGCCTTTATAAGTTTCATCGTCTCTTCGCCGTTTTTGTTTGGCAGTCCTCAAGAGAGAGGACTAAACGTTATAATTTATTTTTGCGTATGAGAATAGGAAGTCTTTCTTTGCCACACTTGTACCTGAGGCAGGTGTTGTCAAGATTTATGTTTCTTCGAGATCAACGCGACACTTTCCTGCAGATTTTTATTCAAGTGTGGCTTTCTTCGGCTTTGCCAAACTATGTTATTTCCACTGTAGACGGGATGCGATAGAGTGCAAGTAGATTTTCGAAAGAAGGGGTCTTTTCTTTCCGGTTTCTGAACGCTCTGTTCAATGTGGAATACTTTTCAAATGCCACGCGTAAGAAATTGCTAAAAAATTTGCTTGGCTTTTTCTTCCCTGAGTCAATATATCGATATTTATATAGTGGAGGCCAAGGAGGAAATGTTTTAAAAAGAGTAAGGAAAATTGTGGTGCCAGCGGGTCTGAAGACGCTCTTCTTCAAGTTGCACACTGCTACGTTGCCATGTAAAACATGGATGGAGGAGAAGGGGTTGTTTTCACCATGGGGTGCTGACATCTTGTTATGTCGCAAACCAGAGTGAATAGAACACGTATTTATTGATTGCTGGGATGCACTGCTCTTTTGGAACGTGCTCCAGCGTACAATAAAGACTTACCCTTGACGCCGTATGGGATACGATTTCTGGACGTTGTGCCGGATCTTTATTAATACGATGTAGTTTTCCTTCTTGGCCTGCACAGCATTTGGCGAAGCAGGATGGCTTTACCACATTGCGATGAAGAGGGGCGGTGTGTTCGAGATTACTTCAAAGAAAACATATTTAAGCTGCGTGAAGTGTACAATGAGCTATGTTCTGTAGATGAGGTTATCGAGTTGATGGGAGAATTGTGTTATTTGAAACTGTTTTGGTTTTCTCGCGTTAGTGAAACGCATGTCCGGTCTTGATGTGTGAGAATGTAGCGCAGAACATGTTTGTTATCTGTTGTAAACTACCCGAACAGGCAATAAACGCAACAGAAGAGCCATCGTGGCGTAGTGATTTGCGTCTCCACCTCAAAGGCCAAAAGGCCCTGGTTCGAATCCGAGCCTCGTCACAGGGCTTTTTTTTATTCTGTGAATGTGCGGGGGTTTTAGTGGCTCCCAAATCGATTCCCCCACTGAATACGTTGGTTCGCGGTTAAACAAAAGCTCTGTTAAGGCGCGTTTATACTCCGGCGTAATGCGCGCGCGCGAGCTTCACGGCGACGTCACGTAGGCCAAAGCGAGACCCTCTATACCCCAACTGCGCTTGACCGCCGACGCGTTCGGCGGCTTCGGCACGCTCTGAGCGCACTGGCAGAGACTTGCAGCGCGTCTCTATTTCGCGCCGAGCGCGCCAGCCGCCGCTGGCCCTGCTAGACCGGTTCGGCTCCGCTGCGAGGCGCGCGTTGTGACCTCATGTGCCTCCTCGGAGCACCGCTACGGCGAAATAACAAGTTCGCGGACAGTAAAGCTTTCGCTTTAAAAGAGATTCGGAACCTGCAGAGACCGTGACTCCGCCATTCTCCAACTCGTTTGTTTGCGGCTCCATTTAATACCTTCGGCAGTTGGGCGGAGCTGTTCTCTTCGGGTCTCGGCTAATTTAATTTATTTACAGTACACATATGCAGATAGACATGCAAGTGGGCGAGGGAACCAGATCGAGTGGACCCCGTACCTCCACAAACGCGCGGAATCCGTTGAAGCGTCGTTCATCGGTTTTGCTTTCAAGCCTCCAACTTTAAACGCGAGCGCCCTTGAGCACCCATCCGATTTTGTGGCAAAAAAGAAAAACAACCTGGTCCTTGCAACCTCGACGCCACCTGCTGCACCGTGCAACAGTGCCTTTCAAGGAATCGTAATACATTGGCCCCAAAGCCTCGGCCAGCTTCCGATGGGCGCCACGTGCTGACCTTGTCCTGGCTCGTCGCGACTCCCCGCATTGGGGTGAAGATATTTAATTTGCAATGGCTGCTCAGTGAGGAAGGGGGAAACGACCCGCCGGCGCCTAACCTAACCGTGCTCCCTCAAAACCATCGCACGCTCGGTGAGGCAGAGGTCGCTAAAATGCAGGCCGGAGTTTAGGCGAAAGCTTCGTTGGCGAGGTCGGGAACGGGATCCATCGTAAGACGCCGGCCAAACGTAAACGAAGCGACGGTAGCGACCCCCGATAGAAGCATAAAGTTGAGTGGCGCAAGGGAACGAACACAGGAAGACACAGAGACAGAAAGAGCGCCTTGCGCCATTAAACTTTATGATGAAAGCACTAGCCCAACAGCAAGTATTTCCGATAGATGCCTTCAACGTGCGCCGGCGGTAGCTTTCATTTCGGCCGCTGCTAGACCGCACGGCTAGCCGCCAGATATTACAGAGTCTGCGTTTACATCACGTTTCACGTCACTTTGTTCTGTGACGTCATAAGTCTCCATGACGTCATAAGAGTGCGCCGAGTTTGAATGCGAGGGCGGGAAAAACGTTTAAACTTGGAATACAAATTTCTTTGAAATAAATGCATCTTTCGCTCCCGGACAAGCTGCAACAAAGTCATGAATTGCCGAACTACCAGATTTTGCTAACAAAAAAATGGTAGAATTCGCACTGTCCCTTTAACACGACCCTTGCGGACTGTTGTATACTTAAAGAAATTGCTTCTATCGGTCTCATGTCTGGATGCTGTCCTGCAAATCGGCATAGTCTAAAGAAAAGTTCCTCTCTTGTGGCGACTTGCTCTTGAAGTACCGGCGCTGTTTTGTCATGGACCCGAAAAAACGTGATTAATGAAACTCCTGTGGTTTCCTGAACGCTTGTAAGACGCGTTTATACGCGAGAGACTTTAGGTGCAGGGGAAAGTCACGTTGATTTCCGGAGAAACCTGGAAATTTCCAGGCATAAAGCAAATGCGGACACTTAGACGGGATACTACTTTGTCCCTTGCTGAAGGAGTCAGCACTGCCGACGTTACGCATCTCCTGACCATGTGTGGTGTGCACAGCGTTGTCCTTAACCCTGGACGCCCACCCCTTTTTCTTCGCCGCAATCGCGTTGGGCACATTCGTCGCCATTGTAAAACGCCGCGCTGTGGAGATTTCCGGTTCTTCGGCCACACAGCCGAAGAATGAGTGGTGACATATGAGGATAAGTTGCGGCATCGCATCCGGCCCCCTGATGACCCATTGCAGGAGCATATCATGGACGCCAGGGAAGTACTCGGCGCGACTTAAGATCTTCCTGCCGCCGTCGTGGCCGAAACGTCCAGTGTTACTCCACCGGCTGTTCACGACCGACAGGGTCCTATGGCGGCCAACAGAAAGGCGGAAGATGATGCAGCACAGCCCTTGTATGAGACGCAGTGTCCAGCTGCTGGTGAGGACCACGTCATTGTGTCTGAAGAAGGCCACGCGTGTGCCGCTGCGTACACAACGTCTATGGCCGTTCCTGAGCAGCAGCTTTCTGACAAGGTTCATGTTCCAGCGGGTGATGGACTGGCTGCTGCTGACGAGCCTCTCCAGACGCGCCACACGTCTTGCGCCTCTCAATCGGTCGACGAGGACGACCAAGCAGGCAGAAGCACCGCCGCCGACGTCGAGCGTCGAAGTATAAGGAGAAGGGCCGGCGTTCGCGCTCCAGGAGCCCTGGCGGTGGTTCAGATGCTGCTTCGCCATTTACTGATCGGATCGGCGGATTGAACTGTAAACAGGATTATTTCAACTCATCGTGGCGGCTTCCGAAGGGTTATTATTCGCAACGCTTAATTTCCATGGCATTAGGTCTCGCAAGAGGCAACTGTGCGGACTCATGCGCAGCTGACGTCTAGATGTTGTTTTCCGAGAGACTGATTGAGAGTGAGGAGGAGACCGAAAGGGCACTACAGCCCTTTTTGGAAGATTTTAACGTCCCAGTGACACATGCTGTTGGCTTGTCGGTGTTTTTTTTTATTTCTGCGAATTAGCCTTCCTTGTTCCGGCCTTTCTTACAACACCGCGGCGCCGAGGGCTGGTCCATATGCTGCGATTTGCTACCTGATTGGAAGCCGTGGTGACTGATGAAAGTTTCTACGTTCAATAATGTAGCCCCATCGCATTAGCCTCTTTTAAAGTATAGCTAGTTTGCGTGACTCAGACTGGCATGTCGCGCTAAAGTTGATTTTAATTGCGTTTGTGACCCGATCGATCGCGTCCGTCTTGATGCCCGCAGGGACAGGAGCGGTCATGTTTTGTCGCGGGTTATAGAAGATGCGGGGCTCACCGCTGTAGGAGCAACCTGCCGTGCTTCTCGATCATTCACGCGCGCTCAGGAGCACTCTCACGCTTGCCCAGATTTGATTTATCTATATTGTGCACTAGTATCCCGCGGCGTTTCACTTGAAATTATACCGGTTTCGTTCTCTGATCATTGTGTGGTGGTTGCTCCGCTCGGTGGCAAGGATCATTCATAATAACAAAAGAACTGTAGCGGAACCAAGATGAACACAAGAAAGAACCACACAGGACTAGCGCTAGTCCTGTGCGGTCCTTTGTTGTGTTCGTCACGGTTGCGCTACAGTTCTTTTGTTACAACACGCACCATCTAGCCCAACAAAAAGTTCTTCTAGACCATTCATAATGTAGGCCACATTGGGAGCTTTGGAAGTTAAACATCCATTTGAATGACCCAGCGTTTATTATTCGCGTGCGCTTGCTGCTGCAATCCTGCTTTTGTGGAATCTTACTCTTGTTTTCCACATTGGAAATGTTCAAGCAGGATGTACGTGCGATAGATATTGAAATCGGCTCTGTTAAGTCATTTTACAAGAAGCATCAAGAGCAGGCACTCAGCAGCAGCTTGTGCAACCTTTATGAATTGGAATGTGAGGTGGCTTGCTTATATGCTTATAAAATTGCTAGTATTGAAATTGAGTTACAAAGGCATGATGCGGAACGACACAGGGTTGTCCTAGTCAGATCTCGTACCAAGCATGGGTTACATTGCGAACGCCCGACACGACTAGCTTCGCTTGATGAGCGCCGTCATGCGACTGCAAAACAGAATTCGGAAATTATGTTCAGTGGTACTCTAGTGACAGGTACTTGCGAAGTAATGTCTGTATTCGTGGACTACTACGCGCCGTTGTTTATTGGTACTCCTGATAAACATATTTCGGATGCTATCGCGCGTTTGAGATCTTTGCGGACGGCTTTATCAGAAGAGGACTGTTCTGTTATTAGCGGCTTTCACACATCAGGAGGTAGAACTAGCAATCAATCCCTTACCTCTACCAAAAACGCCTGGTCTTGACAGAATTTCGAGTGAACATTATAAATCACTTAAATTCATTCTTATCTCCATCCTACTGCTAAAACACTTCATGACGGGTTTTCATGTAGAGGCTCTTCCACAGTCTTTTACAAGGAGTCTCACAGTCTTACATGCAAAAAGTACTGATGAAGAAAAGCGGCGCTCAGTGGTGGACTATAGGCCCATCAAGGTGGCAAATGTGCATTACAAAATTTTTGCTAATATTTTGTGAAATCGCCTACAGTTTGCAATGTTGGTTCTGTTTTGCCCTCACCAAACAAGCGATTCGAGATGCCGCTCAATTCAATGTAATGTACACATCGCGCGTACAATTCTCGAAAATTACTCATGATCAGATTTCCTTGCTTGAGATCGATCTTGAGAAGGTGTTCGATCATTTTCATCAATTATTTCTGTTTTCCCTTCTAGAGCATATGTTGGGTCTACTATTCTAAAATGGGTGAAACTTTGCTAAAACAATCCTTCGACTCACTTATTAATTAATGGTCATTTTTCAAACCCTGTGTCTATCTTCTCTTCTGTAAGATAAGGCTGCCCGACATCTCCGCTGCTTTTTGCCCTCTATCTGGAGCCGCTTTGTCAGTGTTCTGTGTAACAATAATATTCATGGCTTCTCTGTTTTGTGTAAAGAGGTCAAAGTGCTTGCATTTGCTGACGATCTTGCTTTTTTTCCATAGAAAAGCATAGCATCCACAAAGTTTTATCGACAATAAATCAATCTGGCATCGTCTCTGGCTCTCAGACGAATCGCTTCAAAAGTTCTCGCCTGTGGTTCGGTTCATGGGGCTCAACACCTCTTCGTTATGCCAAAATAGAATGGTGATTTGTGCTTCCTAAATATCTTGGCTTTACACTTCATGCAATGAAGTCATGTGCACATTATTGTAAAGAGCTTGTCGTGGTCCTTGGACGTTATTCACAGACTTCCCACATCTTCAAGTTTCAACTTTTGGTCGTGCTCAGACGTGCCACACCTTTCTGGCAACAAAAATTTATTGCGCACTCCAGGTCTTGCACTGCGTTAGACATTACATCCAGCGTTCTCATCGAATATTTCAGACTTTTTTTACTTGGACATCCAATTCCGAGCCGATGAGACGTGATATTTTTTTTCCGGCCTGTTTATGCAGGAGGATTGGGCTTAGTTCACTTGTATGTGAGACAGTTAGTTGAGCGTTTCTTCTTTTTAACAATTGTTCCCATCCGATTAGTATAGCATTCTTGGAGGTTAATTTCTTGACCCTGTGTCCAAACTTCGCGGTATCTTTAAACATTACTGATCGCACCTCTTTACTGGGCTTTATGCAGGAATTTTGTGTTTCTGTGCGGTTTCTGAAAGTTCTTATTTCTAACGAGTACTTATTTTTGTTCATCATAAAAGTCTGAACAGGGATTTAATAACGATGCTCCTTCCGCCACCATTGTATCGTTCTGTGTAATTTGGCCTGAACAGCCGTGATGTGTTAGCGCGAGTGTGCAAGATGCCAATCCCTGCATGCACCAAAACGCTTTTCTCCAAATTACACACCGAAGTTCTAGCTGTTAGCACGTGGCTCGGTAGAAACAACATTTTTGTGCCTTCTATTAACTGTCGTCTCTGCAATATACTTGAAACCAGTGAACACTGTTTTTTTAACCGCAAGAGTGTTATATTGTTTTTGGATGTGTTGCAGAGGACACTAATGAAAGACATTGTTTTAAATTCCTACAGTGTTCGTTACCTTG
The DNA here is from genome assembly GCF_052857255.1 of Amblyomma americanum. Classification (NCBI taxonomy): domain Eukaryota; kingdom Metazoa; phylum Arthropoda; class Arachnida; order Ixodida; family Ixodidae; genus Amblyomma; species Amblyomma americanum. Next base: position 51,620,496 of record NC_135500.1, read on the forward strand.
CGGCTTCTCAACCGTATTACGAATCATATATGTTTTACAGCAGCTGTATATCTCAGCCGTCCAAGAAAATATTCATGTCGTCGGCGTCGTCAGCAAAAAACGCCAGGGTAAATATTTAATGCTACTCCGACTGGAAAAGTGTCCACAGCATAAAAATCGTAAGACATACTGATAATAAACCCGTCGCAATGCAAAAAACGGTAAAAAATTGAAAAAGTAAGGAACATTATAAATTCAAAAATAAAAGCACTTAAAAAAAGAGAAAGAATTAAAAATTAAAAAGTTGAAAAATAAAGACATAACAACAGAATTTAAACAATATATATATTGTAAGGCTAAAGAAGAAGATGCGTCTGATGATTTGAAAAGACGAAGACGAGGTGACAGTGTTCTCGAGAGTTTTTGCCAGCGCTACGCTTGTGTGTCTTTTGCCGATCTGATCCCAGACTGCTGCCGTTGCCGTTCCCGTCGCCCCAGTACCTCGTAACAAACCCCCCGTTACATGTGGTGGAGGTGCCGGGGTAAAAACATCGGCCCTGGAGCTCCGTAGTCGTGCTCTCCCGGCGCGCACGATGCCTGAGGACGTCCAACACCAGGCCGTACAAGTGGGCCAGGCTGTCATCTGTGCCGGCTCTCTTCGTCAACGGGACCCGACCATTTTCAGCGGGACTGACGAGAACGATGTGGAAGATTGGCTCACATCGTACGAGCGGGTGAGCGTATACAACAAATGGGACGATGTGACGAAGCTAAACAACGTCATCTTTTATCTCGCCGGTGTGGCTAACCTCTGGTATCGCAACCATGAGGCAGATATTCAAACCTGGTCCATTTTTAAGACTAAATTTGCAGACGTATTTGGTCGACCGGCTGTCAGGCAACTCCGAGCCGAACAGCGATGGCGTGAACGATCTCAGCAGGCTAGTGAAAGCTTCACTAGCTACATTGAAGATGTCGTCGACTTGTGCAAGCGGGTCAACGCTCTTATGTCGGAAGCCGACAAGATCCAACACATCTTGAAAGGCATCGATGACGACGCTTTTCAGATGCTTCTAGCGCGCGACTTGCGTACCGTGGCTGAAGTCGTCACGCTGTGTCAAAGCTTTGAGCAGTTGCGCAAGCAGCGGATTCTGACACGCCAGCGGCCACAGCAGGTTGAGTCGCTCGCTGGGCTCACGCCTGCTCCTGACCCCTCGCTGCTACAGCAGATTGAAGACTTTGTGCGGGAAGAAGTGGCACGTCAACTTTCCTTTCTGCCGAGCGCTCACGACCGACCATCATATCTGACTCCAGCGCTCCGACATACAATTCAAGAGCAAGTTGCTGAGGCTCTTCCACCGGCTCATCCGTCACCACCTGTCACGGTTCCACTGACATACGCTGACGTTGTCGCCAGACCACAACCTGTGGCGGCTCCGCTCACATATGCCGAAGCCGTCGCGAGACCGCCTCCTGTCGCGGCTCCAGTGACATATGCCGATGTCGTAGCAAGACCGCAGCCGCCAATCTATAGTGCGCCTCCGGCGCATTTGCGAGGGCCAGTGGCTTACCGACGACCTACACCAAGGGTCAGCGATTCCTGGCGCACAACGGACAATCGGCCGATTTGCTTCTTTTGTGGTCTCCCAGGTCATGTAGCTCGGCATTGCCGCCGTCGTCTCCCGGACGCGGAAATTCCTCCCCAAGCTCCTGGGTACTGGCCCCCACCGAGTCAGTACTCTGTACCAGCTGCGCCGCCGCAAAGTCGTACTTCCTCGCCGGACCGTTCTACCCTCTCCAGCCGCCGGCCCTCTTCTCCACGACGCCGGTCTATTTCGCCTATGCGACGTCGCCCCACCGCTAACCAGGAGGAAAACTAGGCGCCGCAGTTCCTGAGGCGAGAACTGCGTCCACAACGAACTTCGAAAGGCCTCATCCGTCAGCCGCTAACCTCATTGAAATTTCCGTCGATGGCGTTTCTGTCATGGCGCTTGTCGACACTGGTGCTGCCGTTTCCGTCATGGACGCAAAGCTGTGTAGTTCTTTAAGAAAAGTAAGGACGCCAATTGCTGGACTCTCACTGCGCACCGCCAGCGCTCAGAACATCCAGCCGTCAGCAGCGTGTACCGCTCGCGTTGTAATCCAGGGGACCATTTATGCCGTCGAATTCGTCGTACTGCCCTGCTGTTCTTATGCTGTTATCCTGGGCTGGGATTTCCTATCGCGCCATGCTGCTATCATCGATTGTGCTCGAGCTGAAGTCGAGTTCTCTCACCTGCCCGAAGCTGTCTTGGACACTGCCCCTCCTGGTGCCTGTGTTAAGGCCCTAGTTGCCGAAGACATTGACCTGCCTCCCTGCTCTTCAGTCCTCGTACCCCTCTCTTGCGGCCCTCTTCGCGACGACACTGTCCTCTTCACTCCGTCCCCTATCTTTCTGCACCGCAAGTGTCTGCCTCTGCCATACGCTGTACTGACTATATCCGCTGGCCTCTCCGTACTGTTCGTGTCTAACCCATTCTCGTTCCCCAACGCCTTGCGCCTAGGTGAATGTCTCGGCACGGTACAACCATTCGCGTCTCTGCTCATCCGCGAAGAGACGGACGACGCGCCGCACCTCTCCATAGCCGCACTCAGCCCACCTACTGCTGCGCCCGATCCCTCCTCAACCGAAGCATTCCTTCGCTCCATCGACGACAACCTTCCAGCGCCGCAAAGGGCACAGCTTCTCACTTTACTTAATCAGTTTCGCTCATCATTTGACTTACATCAAAGTTCCTTGGGCCAAACTTCTACTGTCACCCATGCCATCGACACAGGTGACCACGCACCGCTGCGACAACGTCCCTATCGTGTGTCTGTCGCCGAGCGCCAAGTTATTGAAGACCAAGTCGACAAGATGCTCCAGAGCGGCGTCATTCAGCCCTCAAGCAGCCCATGGGCGTCGCCTGTGGTGCTCGTCAAAAAGAAGGATGGCTCCATACGCTTCTGTGTAGATTACCGCCGCCTTAATAAGATTACGCGCAAAGATGTCTATCCCCTCCCGCGCATAGACGACGCTCTGGACTCTTTGCAAGGGGCCGAACTGTTTTCATCTCTTGATTTGCGTTCCGGGTACTGGCAAGTTCCTATGAAAGAAGCCGATCGCCCCAAAACCGCCTTTGTGACACCGGATGGCTTGTATGAATTTACGGTGATGCCCTTCGGGCTTTGTAACGCCCCCGCGACTTTTGAGAGGATGATGGACACCATTTTGCGCGGACTTAAGTGGAAGACATGCCTTTGCTACCTCGACGACATTGTGGTCTTTTCCCCGGACTTTGACACCCACCTCTCCCGTTTGAAGCACGTCTTGACCTGCCTCTCTGACGCCGGCCTGCAGCTGAACTTAAAAAAATGCCGTTTTGCCGCTCGTCAATTAACCATCTTAGGTCATGTTGTCTCTAAGCAGGGCGTCAGTCCCGACCCAGCGAAACTTCGTGCTGTGGTTGACTTTCCCAAACCTACCTCCATCAAAGACCTGCGCAGCTTCCTGGGTTTGTGCTCATATTTCCGCCGGTTTATTCGCAACTTTGCGTCCATTGCTGCGCCTTTGACTCAACTGCTGTCTGGAAGTGCGGATTGATCACTGTGGTCTCCAGCGTGCGACGACGCATACACCACCTTGCGCCGTCTCCTCACGGCGCCGCCCATTCTGCGCAATTTCGACTCGGCCGCTCCTACCGAAGTTCACACGGACGCCAGCGGTGTTGGCCTCGGCGCTGTCCTCGCCCAACGAAAACCTGGCTTTGACGAATACGTCGTTGCTTATGCTAGCCGCACACTCACACCAGCAGAACGCAACTACTCCGTAACTGAAAAAGAGTGTTTGGCGATTGTATGGGCCCTCGCGAAGTTTCGACCGTACATTTATGGGCGCCCTTTTGACGTTGTGACCGACCACCATGCGCTCTGTTGGCTTTGCAACCTGAAAGACCCCTCCGGCCGCCTCGCTAGGTGGGCCCTTCGCTTGCAAGAATATGATATCCGCGCGTCGTGTATCGCACCAGCCGCAAGCATCAAGACGCCGATGCACTGTCACGCTGCCCCCTTCCAGCCGAGATCGCCAGCCTTTCCACCTCCGACGCTTCTCTGCCCTTGCTTCGCCTCAGCGACATGCCTTCAGCGCAACGCATGGATCCCTGGATCGCTTCCCTTCTCGACTTTCTCTCCAACCCGACGGCTGCTTCACCGTCACGTGCGCTCCGCCGCCAAGCTGCCCATTTTGCGATCCGTGACACCCTACTTTATCGCCGTAACTACAACTCCGAAGGTCGCAAGTGGCTGCTCGTTATTCCACGTCACTTACGCTCGGAGATATGCGCATACTTCGATGCTGCCCCCCACAGCGGTCACGCGGGCGTTTTCAAGACCTACACCCGCATACGGCTGCGCTACTACTGGCGCGGAATGTACACCTTTATCATGAAGTACGTGCGCGCATGCATTCCCTGCCAACGTCGCAAGACACCTCCCCATCGTTCTGCTGCTGAGCTGCAGCCGTTACCATGCCCTCCACGCCCGTTCGACCGCGTTGGCATTGATTTATACGGTCCGCTTCCATACACTGCAGACGGCAACCGTTGGGCTATAGTAGCGGTGGATCACCTTACACGATATGCCGAAACTGCTGCCCTTCCGGCTGCCACAGCGACGGACGTCGCCTCCTTCATTTTGCACCGATTCATCCTTCGCCACGGTGCACCTCGTGAACTGCTCAGTGACCGAGGCCGCGTGTTCTTATCTGAGGTGGTGAAGGCGCTTCTCAAAGAGTGCAACACGATTCACCGAACTACCACCGCCTATCATCCGCAGACCAATGGCCTCACTGAGCGATTTAACCGCACACTCGGAGACATGCTCTCCAAGTACGTCGCTTCTGACCACACGAATTGGGATCTCGTCCTTCCGTACGTTACTTATGCGTACAATACCGCTACGCAGTCTACCACCGGATTCTCTCCTTTCTTCCTACTTTACGGCCGCCAACCCTCTGCTACTATCGACACTATCCTCCCTTACCGCCCTGATGAATCCGAATATCGGCCTGTTTCCGACGCCGCGCAACACGCCGAAGCCTGCCGCCAAATTGCCCGGTCACTCACCACTGACACCCAGCATCGCCAGCGCTCCCGCCTCGACCAAGACCAAACCCCACCGAACTACACTTCTGGTGCACTTGTGTGGCTCTGGATCCCTTCAGGAACTCCCGGTCTCTCCTCAAAATTTCTTGCGAAGTACCATGGTCCCTACCGTGTGCTGGAGCGCACCTCTCCGGTTAATTATATCGTGGAACCCCTCACGCCGTCTCCTGATCTCCGCCGCCGAGGACGGGAGACCGTTCATGTCCAGCGCCTCAAGCCCTACTACGATCCCGCCGTCTTGCCATCATCCTAAGTCGCCAGGATGGCTCCTCTTGTCCCCGGGGTGATTGTAAGGCTAAAGAAGAAGATGCGTCTGATGATTTGAAAAGACGAAGACGAGGTGACAGTGTTCTCGAGAGTTTTTGCCAGCGCTACGCTTGTGTGTCTTTTGCCGATCTGATCCCAGACTGCTGCCGTTGCCGTTCCCGTCGCCCCAGTACCTCGTAACAAACCCCCCGTTACAATATATATATATATATATATATATATATATATATATATATATATATATATATATATATATATATATATATATATATATATATATGTTAAATCTCCTTTCAAAACAGGCATAGAGCATGAAGCTCAGTACTGGTTTTCATTAAGCAAAATACAGAATACAAGCATCAAAACCACATGATGGAGGATAAGGCACGTATTAACAATGGGAACACCGTTTCGCCAATGCAACTCAAGCTGCCACCATTCATACTTCATGCATTGATTTAACCTTAGCAAAGAATATCTCTACAGTTATTACTGAAAATCTCAGTGTATACCATACTGATCAGAAAGCAGTCGTGAATGTCGCTGCGAAGTAATAAAGGGTAATATAAGTATATTTCACTTGTCTCTGAATTTACTCTTTGTTACGCCACGTGTGTGAGTTTTCAATTGAAGTCGCAATTGGTAATTGGGTGTCGATTTACAACTTCGCTGTCCAAACACCTTCAAAGCGTGGATTGGAGTCAAAATTTTTTTCTTCATTGGACCTCATAGCCTGTAGAATACGTGCATGCTTGACCACAACGCGTATCTTGATGTTTCAGCCAGAACCCATTTCAGTGAAATTATGTTCCAACTCAGGGATATTTATTATGAAAGGTACTCTCTATTGGACATGTTTTCGTTGTTGATGCGGCGTCTATCTTTGCCACCCTTTTACCTGTGTTGTTTTCTGTCAAGCTGGTGCAATGCAGTCACTAGCTGAGTGCTTTGTGAATAATCTTTATATATCCCCTTTCTCTACATACATTATCTCATGTAGTAAATACAATGCCGCGAAAAAAAAGAGGCGGTAGCCTAGTGCTTTTACACAGTGAAGAGTTAAGCTGATCTGTTCGCGGCGCCTTCGGTTAGAATCTTTTTGGTGGCGAGGTTTGTTTTTATTTATATTTTACAATTCAGCTCGTTTACACCAACGGCGGGCATACGGCTCCACTCACGAAGGGTGATTTTAAGAGCTGCGCTATAAAAAAAATTGCGGCTCCAATCCACGCAGTCAAGGTGGTTGGACAGGGAAGCAGTAAAATGACACCCAATTACCCATTGCGACGTCACTTGAAAATTCACGCACATGGCTCTACAACAAGTGAAATGTGCTTATATTACCCTTTATTATTTCAGAGCAACATTAACGGCTGCTTTATGATCAGTATGATATAATAATATTAATTTTGGGGGGGGAAAGGAAATGGCGCAGTATCTGTCTCGTATATCATTGGACACCTTAACCGCGCCATAAGGGAAGGGGAAAGGAGGGAGTGAAAGAAGAAAGGAAGAAAGAGGTGCCGTAGTGGAGCGCTCTGGGATAATTTCGACCACCTGGGGATCTTTAACGGGCACTGACATCGCACGGCACACGGGTGCCTTAGCGTTTTTCCTCCATAAAAACGCAGCCGCCGCGGTCGGGTTCGAACCTTAGAACTCCGGATCATCAGTATGACATACAATGAGATTTTCAGTTCTAACTGTAGATTTATTCTTTGCTAAGGTTAAATCAATGCATAAACCATGAATGGCGGTTGCTTGAGTTGCATTGGTGAAACAGTGTTCCCATTGTTCACACACGCCTTATCATCCATCTTGTGGTTTTGATGCTTGTTTGGTTTTTCTAAATGGAAACGAGTACAGAGCTATGTGCTGTCAGCCTGTTTTCAAAAGAGGCTTACAATTTCTCACTTTTATTAAAGTTTCACTTTTCATTTGTATATTTAAAACGTTCTTTTATTTTTGAATGTATATGTTTTTTATTTCTGTGCTTTTTGTTTTTTTTTACATTATGACTGCTTTGTGATCAGTATGACACAATTGCTATGCAGTTAGGTACCTTTCTAATCGGAGTAGCATTCCATTTTTATCCTGGCGTTTTTTGCTGAAGACGCCAATGACACGAAAATTTCCTTGGTTGGTAGAGGTACACAGCTTCACTGTAAAACAAGTTTCGTAAAATAATTGGGATGCAACCGCTCGTCGTATAGTGCCCCGGGCGATGCCATACGCGTGTTTGTGTGTGTGGATTGGTGGGCGCCAATGCATGCAGGGACAGTAATGCGTTCGCATTGCCACATGCAAGCAATAAGTGTATCTGTAGAACATTTTTCTCTCGTTTCGACCCACACAGCAAGATCATTTTCAGTTATTCTTCCAGCACGTAAAGGACACACCTCAACGTAGCGTTCCTCAGCTCTGAAGATGTGCTGTACCTTTGGCATCGAAATCACATCACACACTTCAATCCTGTTCTTGGCATCACGAATGGGCAGCCACAAGGCTGGGCCGCTCCGCCAAAGTTCCTTACGCCACTAGCACAGACATATATGGAGACTGACGCACCAGGAAAGGCAAAGAATTGTATTGTCGACTTACCTTGGTAGAGGTACTGTACTTTGTTTTTTAAGACAAGCTATTAAGCGTGGATGACACTTTGTTGCTCATACGGGAACGGCAGTGTGACGGTAATTGCTTAAGCTTATGATACCAACACCAAGCGATGCGGGAGCTGTACGAGTCATCCTTGTTCTTCATCGCCCTTCGTCTCTGTACCCACATTTTCCGGCCACGCACTAGACAAAGGCCCTCAAACCTCTAGAAGTGAATATAAATGACACCTCTAACCCACCACCTCCTTGTTTACTGGAACGGTTCTTGCAGGTGATGCTGGCTACTACGACGAAGACGGGCGTTTCTACATCGTCGAACGACTCAAGCAGATGATCAAGTGCATGGACAATCAGGTTGTTCCCGGCGAACTGGAAGAGCTGCTGCTTCGGGAACACGCAGCCGAAATCGCCGAAGTGTGCGTGGTGGGTCTACCGCATGGCCAGTTGGGCGAGGCGCCAACGGCAGCCGTCGTGCTCACGGAAGAGGGCAGCAGGCGCAACGGCCAGCAGCTCTCCGAGAGCATCAAAGACATTGTTCAACGTGAGTTCTCTGAGTGCCCCGGTGGCACCCACCAACTAGGAACACCACGAGCATTCCGGCAGGGGCTCTGCAAAACAGAGGGCGGGGGGCTTAGAGTTTGAAGCTCGTGCTGATAATAACGATATTTTGCGGCAAGTCGAGCTTATGCATTATACAGATGTCATGGCGGCACTGTTTGTTTTACAGTTTTGTTTCAGCGGAAATAAAAACTGGAGAAGACACAGACTCCCCTTTAAGGGTATGACGCGATTGCGTTAAATGGTTCTTGCATTGGCCTGGGATTCTTTTTGAGGGCCTCCTATTCTGTGTACTACCTTTGTTGCGCTTGAATACTAGAAGTAATCGGTATTGAAGGGTCGACGACATGAGCCTATAATGCGATAAATAAATCTCCGAGATTAGTCGTACAGGCCCGCGGAGAGTGCAGTTACGCTCAATGAGGTCATGGCTGGGAACGGGAAGAATTCGACAGAATGAATTCCAATGGAATGGCTTTGATGACCTCGAACTGTGGCGATTCGGCACTGCTTGTGAACGTTTCAGGCGATATTGGCGTGTTTAAGTGCGCGGCGGATATTGGATTTTTATATTATACACTTCTATTACACCTAGGCTCAGCGAGCCGTTACTAGTGACTGCATCGCTACACATACACAAAAAAGGGCATTGATTACAGTGCAGCTAAAATATTTATATTTGAAAACTATACGTTGTAATTATCAGTTTCTCAGCTACAGAAAAGTGCAATATGTGAGTGAACAACAGGATGACCATTTCGCGGAAAAAATAATAATTTGTAATTGTACCACCACAAGTCAAACTTCACAAATGATTCATTAAAGCAATGCAGATAAAATCAGAAATAATTGCGTCACACAATATGCAGTGTTTTTGGCACAGCCGGAATGTATGTTCAGTGTCGCTACCGTAGGTATTTTCAGAGATATAAAGTCAAAAGACGAGACAGCCAAGAGATGCCTGATGCACATCAACCCCAAAAGGGTGCCACTTAAGGGCAACGCAGTGAGCTATGGAAAGTTAAGTAACAGGTGTAGCATTAAGAGATAAAGAGGGTAGAGTGTGTGAGGAAACAACCGCGGGATAATGACCTCCTAGTCGAAATCAGGAACTACAAATGGGCTTGGGCAGGGCATGTAATGCGAAGGCAAGATAACCGATTCGCGTTAAAGGTAACGGACTAGATCTCAAAAGAAGGCAAGCGTAGCAGGGCAAGACAGAAATGTAGGTAGGTGGATACGATTAACAAGTTTGCGAGGATAGGCTGTGTCACAGCTGCCACAGGGGATGGTTGATTGGAGAGATATGGGACAGGCCCTTGCCCTGCACATGGCGCAGTCAGGATCATGATTTCGATGATGATGCCATCTACTATAGAAGGAATTATTGAGTTAAAGGTTTTTATTGCTTGCATTGAGAGCAATGAGACAAAATTCTTGCAACCGTGTTGACTAAATGAGGGCTGTTCAGAATGGCGTTTAGTTTTTCATAATATGTTTGAGTGGACTAGAGTACAAGGGATGAGGCCAACATGAGCTGAGTGAGGCTCCTACAAGGATCATTTGCAAGGAGGGGTTGTTGCTGCAGCTCATTTCAATATAGCAGTAAATGATTTTGTAAATCTTGAGAACAGCATATTTTCTACAGGTTACATTACAGAGAAGATTTACAATATCCACTGCTGCTTGATAGCTGTCATAAAGCTAGCTGATATATTGGCATATAATATTTGCTAGATTTTGTGCGCGAATTTCGCAGGCTGGTTTTCTGAACCGACATATTGCAGCTTTGCTGCGAACAACTTCTGTATATCTGAGGATAAGCATGAATGATTTTACAGGTGCAGAGTTTCTCTCTTTCGTGCGCTACATACGCACCTCTGACTCAGTATCTACATCGCGTTCATACAGGCGTGGATCATATTTCATACATACGGACCTAATGCAGCATGTTATTTAATACTGAACCACTTCTTCATGCAGTGTTATGCTACGTGTGCTTTGTCCCATTGAAATTAAGTTTGAAGGATTAAGCAAACATCTTGGCAAAGTGATTTTGTGCCTCAATTAAACAGCATCTCTAATTTCAAATAACATCGCAAACACGTTGTAATAGAGATACTTGATATCGAGCGTAATATTTATTGGATGTTTACAATCTTTTTGGGATTGCCAAATATATCACTTATTCTCACGTCAGCTCACAGTTTCTTATGTACGCTTCATTTTTAGCTAGGAATTACAGCCGTGTCTTCAGGTCTCAGCAGTTTTGCAACGTGGAATGCGAGAGCATGCGATTTCATCGCTAGAATTCTAATTTGAATACTTCGTTAGCCTTAATTGCTTGCTAGGAACAGCCGGGAGCCAATTTCTTAGGCGTTCAGTGTGTTTCGGAACAAGCAGGCGCTGGCTTTGCGACATTCAAGGTAATTCAACCGGCACAAAACTCAAAAGCAGTGCAAGGTAATTTTCCGTCACCGCTGCTTTTCTGCCAAGAAGCAGCGAAGGAATGAGTGCGGAAGAACAAAGTTTATCCTCTGGGACTACCAGCCTCTACGAATTCTCGTTTCACACGGCTCGATGAAGTAGCTACTGACAATTTTTTCCTTTGTACAACCCTCAAACGAAAGCCTTTTTCTTATTCTCTGTCTCAGAAAAACACGCGCTAATTTAAGTGAAGTTTTCCTCGTGATGCATAGTAACCGTCCGCGGATGCATCGTCTGCTAGGAAACCTGAAGCACGAGATCACAATGCGACAGCGCCCGTCTACGCCGCACGGGGTATACGGGCAGTGAGGAGGCTGCGTTCGTGCTTTTTATCAAGAAAGCGTTGGATTGACATGCTAGCGACTCTGTTTTAGATATAGCTGCTACGCGCAGTCAGCGTGAGTTTTTTTTTTTGCTCTAAGAAAAATAATGAGATAGGTTACTTATGACACCTTCAATACATCAGCCGGAACGCTGAACGCTTTTGTAAAACATGGGTGCTAATGAAATTTGAATTTTATCGGATCAGTTTTTGTCCTCGGAAACGCAGCCCTTCTTGCGAACAGAATGAGTTTTCATTTCTTCTGGCGCCCGAATGTCCTGACGCGCTCCCGGGGCTTCGAGTGCGTTCTTTAGTTATTTTGCACTCTTAAGAATAAGGCTCAGAAGGCAAACGCTTGTTTAAAACTCCTGAGCTGCGTGCTCTGAGCCGCTCCGGCCTACCAGCGCGATATCAAGCGACAAAGCCTGTTTCGAGGCACATCGAGTGTTAGCATGGGCGGCCAAACTAATGGAATTTAATAGCATTTCCCGTTAAGCTCCCGCGGCTTTGCTACCTGCTTCAGTCGTCACTGCGCTGTCATGGTCATGACGCGATGAAACGTTGCGCGCCTGAGCTTTCGGACGCGAAACAAGGAAAAAATGAAGCCAATAGTCGTGCCGCACAGTTTCCGTTTAGCAGCCGGCACCAGGAACAACGCTGCTGACGGCGAAAGGAGTAGCTACGTACATGTCGCGCGCGGAGCCTAGAGCGGCGCGGAGGGCGGTCGTGCGTTGAAGACAAGCGTTTCGCCTTCTATACGTCTCTTCCTTCCTGTCATCGAATTCTCGTTTCACTGGTGCCGATACGAATCTTGTTACGGAGCACTGCATGAATACACTTCCTGATCGAAGTCACTTGTTTCTTCCTTCTGCGGTGCAAAAATGACGTGTGCAATCAGGAACGCTAAACTTCAGTAGAGATTCTGTTTGTGCAGGTAACCTAGCCGTCCACAAGCACCTCCACGGTGGCGTCTTCTTTGTGGACTCCTTGCCAAGGACGGACACCGCCAAAGTGAACCGACCAGCACTGGTCCGCTCTCTCATGGCAGCCCAGCAGGGAGTCACGAAATAAAGAAAGCGCTGCGCATGTCGCCTGCGAAAAGTGCGCTTGTTCTGTTCTTTACAAGCAACATGGTGAACCGCTGTAGTGCTGTCACCTGCAAGTAGGTATTAATGGTCTTGCTGTTGCTGAGAACAGAGAGGGACTCTATTACCACAAAAAGTTTTGTTCAACTTGTTACAGTGATATTTAGGGTCATTAACTTTGGCGTTGTTGTACAAAACTTTATTAATTAGGCTTCAAATACAAATGATTTGCTGCACTAACTCGGTAATTCTTAGCACCCTGCCTTCTATCTTCTTACGCGAAATTAGGACAGAATGCGAAAACTCCGGATGAAACTAAGTATATCAGTCAGCATCAGTCATCTTCTTTTCGGCCACAATATATACGGCCTAGGAGACTGGCCCTCCAGGTTGTCTCATATCGCGGAATTGGTAAGTGTGGCTGCTTTTTCCTCTCGTGTCAATCTCTTCATTGAAGGTAAGGTGCCATTGTGTAGCGTTGATATCACTGAAGATGAGGCGCGTACACTGAGATGACGCCTTTTGGGAGGATAATGTTGTTGGCGAAATTGATTGAGCATTGATGCAGGGCACAAGTTTGCCCACTAAACATTTTGGTTCCAGTGTCCGTCTCATCTTCGTGCCAGTTCGTACTGACCAGCAAGTGAGAGAGGCTCACAATACGTCCAGTGCGTATGACAAATTCCCCACATGGGCCTCGACGCATGATTTCGTACTTATGCCCAAAACAAGCTACGCCAGAATGATTTGAGCCCTCTTTACAACGCTGTTAATATGCGCTCGTTTTACATGTCAGCCAATTTCTGAACGTAAGACAGGCAACTGCAAGGTTTGGCGTGGCCTCGCAAGGACAGACATAGGTATTGGTGCCAAAAGTGTCACTATAAAAAGAGAGAGGTGTGTGCAGCAGGTTCAGTATTGTTCGGATTTCAAGCAATCGACAATGAATATCTTTTATTCTGTCGTTCTTCAAATACAAACAGCAATGCCTAATATGCCTGCTTTTACATTTGGTGTACTGCTCTTCCTTTAAGCCACCGGTGCTCCAGCTTATCGTTATTATGCTTACCGTAAAAGCGCTTCCATTTTTTGTTTCTCAACCCTGTTCTCTCAAGGACGCGCATTGTGCATACACGGGGCCTGCATGAACACTGCTGCACTCAAAAAGTTCGCTCCATTGCCTCTACAACTACGCCACATACTCTGCACGAATCAAGATTTTCGGAACGTTTTTTATAGGGTACCAAGTTTTGTATTTTATTCACTATGGCAAACGAAACTTGAATTATCATAGAACAGTACTATTCTGTTTTCCTGTTTCCGCCTTGTATGCAGTTCCATACTGGGCCTCCTCTGTGCACAATATTTAAGTTTATGGTGTTTGGCCCTCTGAGCGGCCCTCTCAAAATTTCATTTTTTTAAACGTTAACAAAACAAAACTGATATACTTTAAAAAAACCCATAAAATTGTTATTTAAAAAACCACTGCATCTTCACGCATCCCAACGCTACCAGTGTAATTGCAAAGCTATGAAAATGGAGAGAACTGTTCTTTATCTGGGCATCCACTTTTACCAACACCTCACATGGAGCGACCACATCGTCCACCTCTCTAGAAAGATAAGGGCCATTTGTCACATATATCAAGGAGCCTAAATTAAATTTTAAAGGAAAGAGGTGTGAAGAAGACGAAGTGGAGTAACGGAAGAATAAAGAGGAAGAACAAGCATTCGGTGAGGCGGAGAGAGATGATTGGTGGAGAAGCATTCGGTCAGGTGGAGAGAGATGATTGGTGGAGAAGAGAAGAAGACGACGGCAAGGATTATGTGGACTAACACCGAGGCTATAAAAGGGCGAGTGAGAGCGAGGCACAGGGGGGAACAGCAGAGAAGCGGAGGCCCCGGCAGGTCAGGGACACATCGGCTGGAAGAGAGCGACGCCGGCTACTGCTCCGGTGAGCTCGCGTTCTACAGCAACGCATCGTGGACTTCCTGCCGTGCCTGAGCCCGTTCTGGGGAGTCAACAGAGGACGCTACCACCTGCTACGGCCAGGGGTGTCTCCAGCGCTGTTGCCACCCATCCGAGTGGTGCCCCCAACGCCAACAACACCGGCATCACCTCCACGGGCGCATGGACCGGGAGCTTGTACGACACCGCCAGCGACGCCAGCTTAAGCGCGTCGAACGCCACCAGCGACGCCAGCCCAAGCACGGCGAACGCCGCCAGCAACGCCAGCCTAAGCACGCCGAACGCAGCCAGCGACGCCACCTACTGGATTCATAAAACGCCGCGGCCACACCGAACCAACCGTGAGCACGAACGCCATCCGCTACCAGTAGAACGATAGTAGTAGACGCTAGTACCAGTGTGCCCGGGTCTTGTGTATTTTTAGTCTCTGTGTTTTGTGTTAGTTTTGTTAGTTTTGTGTTGTCGTGTGTCTGTCACGTAGGGTGTAATAAATGTGCGTTTGTGGGGGTACACCCGTCGCCTAGTCCATTCTTTCGGTCCGAGTGTTCTCAGGGAAGATCCGTGACACCATTGCGGCTATGATGTATCAACTTCGTGACAAATCTCTACTTCATCTTAGACGATTGATCTATACAACATTAGTGGAACCTGTTTTTAAGTACGGCATTACTGTATATGTTAACTGCTCCAAATACATGAAAGAAGCATTAAATGTTATCCTAAAAAGAATAGTGAACACTATATCTTGCGCCACCAGACTACACTCGGTTGGCATGAAAGGGAAATACGATGAGTTAGGCGTCCTTCACATTCGTGAACTCTTCCACTTTGTTGTGTTAATGCGGTATTATTATTCAAATGAATATAAGACTCCCGCAACAAAAGATGTCACCTTGAGAAAAACGGAACGTTTTTTAAACCACGGGTTTATGCAAACTATAGTAAAAAGATGAGCAATTATTATGTACAAGCTGTATATATTAAAATTCCCGATGATCTATGTATTGCAAATAACAAGCGTAGGATGATGATGGACATAAGAAATTGGGGTGCAAATGTATTGCCTTCCCTTTAGCTTGAGTTGTTTCATATGTGCTATTTTGTGTTCAGACTTTTTTCTCTGTGTCAGCATGACTGTTTAGAAAAGAAATGTATTCATAGACAGTTACTTCTCCGCCTGCTGCCTGATCAGCCAACAAGCAAAATGTGCTTAGGCAGATCAGAATGTATGAATATGTATGCATAGAGACGAATAAATTTTGATTTGATTTGATTCTGCATTAAGGATTTAAGGTGCAGGAAACAGAAAAACCCTTTCTAAGATAAAGGCGGAAGTAGAGTGGTGCAGAAAAAAAAATTAAAAAAGTAAACATGGGGAAGATAAAATGCGATCATTAAATGCGTACTAAGGCGCGCTGGAGAGTAATGCGGCGTTTAGGCGAAGTCGGTGATAAAGTGTTTCCAGATGGCGAGGAGTTCAGGTTGGGAGTCTTGATGTCGGTTGAGTGAGTGCAGAAATTGGTAGTGTTGTGTCGTGAAGCTCCAGAGCCAATACGTTTCTTCGGAAGCAAATATTTTAGCCATTTGGGGCGCATCAGATTTCGTGAAGGAAGTCCGAATGTATTTCCAAAGATGTTGGCCTTTACCAGCTGCTTCATCTGCTTTTTCATTGCCAGAATGCCGCAGTGTGCTGGTATCCACTGAAATGTTATGCAGTGGCTTGCTACAATAACCAAATTTTGGCGGTCGAATTTCGATGGAGGCGAATTTCTAGAGGCCTGTGTACTGTGCGAAGTCAGTGAACGTTAAAGAACCCCGGGTGGTCGAAATTCCCAGAGCCCTTCAATACGGCGTCTCTCAAAGCCTAAATCGCTTTGGGACGTCACTGTATATTCCAAAAAAAATGCGATCAAAATTGAGACCGAGATACTCCTTCCACCGACAGCGACCGCCACATTAAAGCTGTCGTGACGTCACTGGGGCATTCACGGAGCAACGTCGTCTACTCTCGTTGCTGCAAGATGCGCAGCGAGGTCATATTCCGCCCGGTGCTTTCGCGGGCGTTCGAAGTAGCAGTCGTCCCCCATATATGAGTGACTGGTGCCGCAAAAGCGATAATAACAGTAACGCAGTTTTTCTTCAGTATCGGTAGGGTCCGGTCACGCTATAGGTCGATGCGACAGCGATCGACGGTCGGAGGGCTGATTGGTACGCAATTGCCGTCGCTGACGCACTGGTCAGTCACGCTACACAGACGACGACGCCAGCATGATCAACGATCGCGCATCGTAGTTATTTTAAGAGTCAGCTTAGTGGGAACCAGAAGAGTTTGGGAGGGGACTAGTTGGCGTGACATTCTTTAAATTTAAGAATTTTAAATCTTATTGGACCTCATATGCCAGCCACGGCGACATACGCGATGTGCGTGTACCAGCGAAGATGTGCTTTCAATCGATGCCTGCGCATTGAACCGATCGGCGAGGCAAGCGACACTGGCAGAAAACGCTACACGACGGTCCCGCTCGCCGCTGTTGCCTGGGCTTGTGCGGCCGAGCGAAAGCTTCACGCGCGGTAAATAGACGACCCGAAAAACTGCGCTTGTGTACGTTATCCGTATCGCAAAAAGCGAAACGAGCGGCTACATATCATACCTTCACACTTTCTTACTAATCAGTGAGGAGCTTTTGCCGTATTCTTGAATTTCGGTCGACACCCGAACCGTTTCGTTACCAGGCCTAGCGAGTAGGCAGGATTCCTGTGTGCTATTTAGGCAATTGCGGAGAGCGAATTCGCAAGCTTTAGCGCCTGGAAATAGGTGCCGAGCGTAGTTTACGCTACAGTGCCCTAAAAGCGACGACTGCCTACATCGCAGGACGCGAGTACAATAAGCGGAAAGTGCCGATATGTGACACGGTCTGCATAGCATGTGCAGAAGGCAGCCGGCAGCAGCCATCGGCGTTTACTGTGGACAAGAATTCTGGTTGTTTTCATGAATTCAAGTAATGTACGAACGTATTTTTAGCAAAATCGATTTCAAATTAAATTTTGTGACAGAAGAGAAAACAGATACAATCAGCGGGAAGCGCCGGTATCCTACGCGAAGCGTTTCCCAAGCAGGCGATGTAACATCATCGGCTCTTATTGCTGTGTTATCATGGCATGTAAATGAGTAAAAGTGTAATTTGTGGTCAAGAGTACGTAATATTTAATATAACGTGGACCAACTTTCCGTTTTATGCCACGCAAACGAGCAGTACTGTTTGCACAGCCATGTAAACAACATCAGCGCGGGGCAGCAGTTGCAATCGTCTCACTCCTGGAGCACAACGCGCCCGCACAGCAAAATGCGAAATGAGGCACTAATATTTTGAAGCAGTCATTTAGACGGCGGCGACTATTCATTGTTGCAGTCAATGAAAGCATTCGTGTCGCGTAGGGTTTTGCAAGCGGCTTGGTTCCTGCAAAAGGGTGCTATGAGTCGAAGGGAATGTACGTATGTTCGACTTACAAACGCACACATTCAGCGAGGAAGTCATCGCACTCGCTACTTTTCTCTCGTTTCGTGCCCCAAGTTAACTCTAGTGCCACTTTCTGATAATTTGAGTTTAATTATCGAGCCGATGAATAGCACACAAGAACTTAATAGCCAGCTACAAAACGCCGCGGCTTTCACGGCGCACATCGGCGAAGGCATGTACGGCACGCGCCGCTTTTCACATACGGGACTACTTGACTGCTCGAAAAAGACCACGCTCATGGCATACGAACAGCATGCTTCTAAGCGTAAATAATAAAGCAGGGGCCCATCGATTTCTGTTTCCTCAACAATCGGAAAATGGGCGCCACGAGCAAGTCCGCTTTCCCAAGGATCACTGAGCTTGCTTACTAATTTGAAGGCTTCCCAAAAGAGAACACGGAAAATGCATTTTATTTCGCTAAGCTAAAACAAAATAACTTTTCGAGCGGCCACTGTCTATGGTGTGCATGCAAGCACCTCAACAGCTCGCAGCAGACGACGCGGGGCGAGTATGCTCTCGTGACGTCAGCGATCAGAGGTTGCCAATCCAGCAAGCAGTTCGCCGAAGAAACGAAAAAAATTCGTTTTAAAAATATTTACCCCACAGAATCAACCGAAAATTCTGGGAAGTGTAATTTAACTTTTTGGGAATTGAAGACGATAATCAGTGCATGCGTGAAAATAGGCTGTCATGGCCCCTCTAAAGGGCTGATGAATGGTGTTCCTCAGCAGGATGGGCAAGTTCTGCAGAGATATTTTGGAGCCGATAAAGATAAACCATCGGTCGGGTATTCGACACTGGATAGAAGAAACAGCTTCTTTAATGCCGTGCAACTCAGCAGTCGTAGATTATGTATTCCGCAACAGCCGGTAGGAAAGAACATGGCTTGTTGAGGGCACATAAAGGCTTCTCGAGAAGTTGAACTATTGGTGAAGACGCTGGTGTGCTGCGTATATGCCTTGGCTAAGTAGACTAAAGTAGCTGACAGAAGCGCTGCCTCTGGTATGCGGCGCTGTTTGCATTCGCACCGGGGAATAAACTTCTTCGCCTCCAAAAACATGGTATAAACATCGTGACGTTTAGAGGCGTGAGTGTCCCAGGGGGAACGGACAGTTGTAGACTTTTTGTGGTTGATTATTAGTGGGGAGAGGCAGGAGCTGTACAGCTTGACCAAAACCAGAGATAGGCGGAAACGGTGCAGGAAGTGTTTCTTCTCTTCGATGAAATGGCAGAAATGGGTACTGATGCGACTCAGCATAACCTGGCCGGAGAGGGGACAAGGAAGATCGGAGACTGGGTTAGGAGGAAGGCAAGGAAAACTTTATGCAACTATTTACATTATGTGCACATAACACAACTGAGAGTGCTTCTCAATAAAAGAGTCTCGATGAGAGAGCTGCTCGGCCACATTCGGTGCCGTGTTTTATGGGGATTTTCTTAACAGAAATCCCTAGACGGAGGACCGGCCTACCAATGAATTAAGGCGTGTCCTGAAAAGTTCACTGTGGCCGTCATCACGCACTCTCTTCTACGTCGTGCAGACATCGAAATGTCCGTTAGTGGAGTTCCCACGGATCGCAAGTAGTCGCACGTGTTCCTCATGACTTCACGGCCCGGGTTACCCACAAGGCCACGCGTTGTAGGGAAATCGCCCTACGGCAGCTTCCTGTTTGAATACGAATGCCGCTGTCAAAATTGATCACTGGATCCCGCTGACCCGTTAATCGTCTCGCGCTGGTCTGTTACGGCCGCCCTTGGCAGCTCTGCGCTGGTGGCTTGTAAGGAGAATTGCTGTCGCCGCTGCCGTGGATAAGCCGGGGGGAGGGGGGGTGGCCGGATGACCCCGCGGCACCTCCACTGACTCAATGGCAGCCCGTGGGAAAGCCCGCTGCATCCTAGCCACTTTTCCCACAAAATGAAGGCGAAACGTAACAGACTGCTCCGCCTGGAGGAGACCCCATGGGTAAAGGACTCCATTCGCTGTCCGGAGTGATGTCTCTTAACCGAAGTCAATCGTCTCGGCCCTTCTTGAGCCCAGAGCACTCCGAAGGCTCCCTTCGTATGTTCAGGTTAACAAACGACACTGCAAAGTGACTCCGACGTGACTCGTTCTCCGCTGTGGTTAAAACTGCGCCGAAATCTCACTCAGCAAGCGCGACACAATCTCCAATAAATCATGTCAGGCTATTTTCCTCTTATACAGCCATTTAGTCCTTTAGAAATGTCCAGCAGCACTTTGAAAGTTCTCACAAATTGGCTCATTTCGCTAAATAGCTGGTCTCACTTTGAACCACTAAAGAGAAACAATATGTTCAAAATCTGAAATTAGGAAGAAAAATATCACCAAGCAGCAACATTAAGGCTGATTCTCACGTTAGGGACCCCAACTTAAACCCACGGCAATACTGTTGAGACTCTCCTTTTTTTTTTGTTACGCACCTCAAAAGAATATTGTTGCAAAGTGAGACTCCAGCGCAGGAGGCGGCCATTTTTGAAGAAGTTGTCAGCAGTCATTGGAGAGAGCAGTGATACATCTGAATGATAAACCTTGAGCCGGCTAGGTAGCATGAAAAAGGCTCCGGAAATTGCGACCGCTTTGGGTTCTTAAACATGTACTGTGTGATTCCCGCGCGCGTTAAAGAACCCCACGCGGTGAAAATTTCCGGTTCCGTTAACTACGGCGCCCTTCATAGCCTGAGTATCTTCGGGACGCTAAACTCCCCAATTTTTCAACGGCCCATACGAGACACGCGCACTCTTTCTCAATGGGGCTGTACGCTTGCTCTCGACTGGCCAGCTTACGACTAGCATACAGGATGGGGAGCTCCTCTTCTCTATTTTCTCTTAGGCACAGTTCCACGCCCATGTCTCGCTCACTAGCATCGCACTGAGCAGCTAAATCTTTAATGTAGTCTGGCGATCGCAGCACAGGCTGGCTTGTTAGTGCGTTGTTTAGGACGCTAAAGGTGCTTTCATTTTTTTCTTGTCTAATACGACTGTGTCTGGATCTGGTTTTTTTAGATCATTCGTCAGGGAACACACGATATCAGAATAATTGAGGATGTACCTCTGATAGTAGCCGGCCACACCTATGAAAAAGCGGTGTTTGTGCACGGCTGCGGGAAGTCTCGTATCGTAGCCGCCTTTATTTCAGAGGGGCGGCGACGACCCTGTCCAATCATATTACCGAAGTAGACGACGTCGGCCTGGGCCAACTGGCACTTGGGAGCCTTGACGGTCAAGCTTGCTTCGCGCAGGCGGGTTAGCACTGCCCGCTAGTGGGCCATATGCTCGGACCAGGGCGTTGGGAATATAGCTTCGTCGTTTAAATACGGCAAAGTGAATTGTTCCTGTCCGCGCCAAACTTTCTCCATTAGGCTTGAAAAGCAGTGCGGCGCGTACTTCAACCTGAAACTCAAAACTTAAGGACGGAATGTTCTCATTGGTGAACTTAACGCCGCATACCTACAAGCCTACTATGTAAGTAGAACCTGCCAGTAACCCATGACTAGATCAAGGGCGGAGATAAACTGAGCGTTACTAATTTTTCCGATGCCGTCTTCGGTCCGCGCCAAACTTTCTCCATGAGGCTTGAAAAGCAGTGCGGCGCGTTCCTGTCCGCGCCAAACTTTCTCCATTATGCTTGAAAAGCAGTGCAACGCGTACTTCAACCTGAAACTCAAAAGTTTAGGACGGAATGTTCTCATTGGTGAACTTAACGCCGCATACCTACTAGCCTGCTATGTAAGTAGAACCTGCCAGTAACCCATGACCAGATCTATGGTGGAGATAAACTGAGCGTTACAAATTTTTTCGATGCGGTCTTCGGTCCTCGGCGGGGTCAAGCTCGCCATGAGAGACATTACACACAAGTTAATCTGGATTCCGGCCCATGCAGGCATAGAGGGCAACGAATGGGCACACAGCCTAGCTCGAGAAAGCACGTTCCGAGCCGGGCAGTCGCATGCCCCGGAGTATCGCCCACACGCGTGTGAGGGAGGATATACAGACATCCTAAACCTACACAGGGGACGAGAGCTAAATACCCCAACCGCATAAAGCCCTGACGAAAGAGGAGCAACGTTTTGGCGCAGACTGCAAACAAACTCCTTTCCAAATTTATACATCATAAACAAAATGTACCCGACGCAGTACAGAGATACCTGCCGCTGGTGCGGGGCCACATCCACACTCTACCACATCACATGAAAATGTAAACGCAACCAAACATTCCACCAACACAATAACCCGCGTGCGGAGCAATGGGAGAGTCGGCTCACCAGCTGCGAGCTCAGGGCCCAAAGGGCTTTAGTGCAGCACGCAAGTAAGGTAGCTAGGCTCAGTGGAGCCCTGGAATAGGGACCCAACCTTGCTTAAGAAGAGGCCTCAAATCGCCAGCGCAGTGAAGACGACGGAGGCCTCGCGACGCCAAGCCCTTCAAAGCATCCAAATAAAGTTTTTTTTTCTCTCTCTCTCTCTCTCGGCATACGATATCGGATAAATATGATCCTTAGGGTTGGAATAAATCCTGCGGTAGTAGACGCAAGGACGCAGTTCCCTGTCCGGTGCCTCAACTAAAATCAAAAGGGAGGTATGGTTGGTCTCCCAAGGCTCAATAACATCCAGCTCGAGCATTTTCTTTACCTCAGCCTCCATAATCGTGCGCTGGCAGGGTGGCACTCGGTGCGCTTTGGACCGTACTGGTTCTAGAGAGGTAAGCTCAATGTCATGAGTATATGGGCTGAAGTAATACTAGTACTATCAAAGAATTGACCTCGAAACCCTTGTAAGAGCTCGTGCAATTCTGTTTTTTCCTCAGGCGACAGTGGAGCTTTAGAGAGTGACTATTTACTTGTCCGGTGCTTTCCCTGTTCGTCACTGAACCTACTCATTTCTTCACAAGACAACTTCTGTACTCTTTTTAAACGTTCGAGTAGCCTAAGCACGTAGAAGTGCCCACAAGTTTTCGAACCGCTGAAATCACAAAAAGCCTCAATTTTCACGCTGTGTAGAGGAACAACCATATATTGAGAAATGCATCATGTTGTTCGATGAGGAAAGTGCAGAGTTCATCTGTCACTTCGTAGATGCATGCTGAATTCGCTGAGAAATTAAGTTTTGTTGTAAGTTTCGTGCTCCGAAAACATTTGTGGACACCTGTACTCCGCCAAGACTGGGTCGTCACCTCGGCGTTCCCGCGTTTCTCGAAGCATGCGAAGCAGAGACTGCATCGTGCTACCGTACGCAAGCTCAGCTGGCGAAAACTTCGTAGCCTCATGGGGCACAGTACTTATTGCAAACATCGCTGCACGCAGACATAGCTCCCAGTCTGTTTTTCGTTCAAAACACAATGCTGTGAACACGCGTTTCATGCTGGATTGAAAGTTCTCAATGGAGTTTCACTGTGGATGGTACACGCAGCTATGTAAAAGCTTTTTCCCGATCCTTTCCAGAAAGGCCGTGGTAAAAGCGCTAGTAAACACTGTGCTCTG
This sequence comes from Amblyomma americanum, assembly GCF_052857255.1. Taxonomy (NCBI): domain Eukaryota; kingdom Metazoa; phylum Arthropoda; class Arachnida; order Ixodida; family Ixodidae; genus Amblyomma; species Amblyomma americanum. The sequence goes on from NC_135500.1 coordinate 51,643,967, forward strand.
ATCTGACTGGATTTTTGCAGGGAAACCAACCCGCGTGAAAATGGACAGTGGTGTAATAACTATATCAAATGAGCTGAGTTCTTTCAGCGAATATGAACAGTAGCGCATTAACTATATCAACTGAGCTGAGTTCCTCATGAGGGACTGCCTCGTGGAAATCGGTCACTGAGCAAACCACGGTCAAACTGTGTCTATACCCTGAGGTTGTCACCGGTGGTCATTCCACTGTGTCAATAACATGCCGTCTGAAGGGCTCCGTAATGACAGGCACCAACTTCAACGCCTCTCTCTATTTGTCTTTGTCCCCAGGTTTGCCCACACGGAACGGGTGTCGTATGTCCTTACAAACTGTTAGGCGTGAAGAAAACACCCTGGCCAATAGTACTCTTGCAACAGAGGGTCATTAGATTTTTAGCCCCTAGGTGTCTGGACCACGAACCTCCATGCGACATGCTCAACAGATCTTGACGGCTACACTGAGAAACAATCAGCTGATCAAACTGCACTGCCCTGCGGTCTATATACTTTCGGTAGAGGGCCCACTTTTTCCTACAAAACGGATATTTTGCTGAGGAAACCCTTCTCTTACATAGCGGTGGATGTTTTCTAGGCTAAGCTCTCTTTAAGGCGAAAGCCTTTAATGGCTCATGCTCGCGTCCGTCCGTTCGTCCGTTGCTGTCATCAACTCGATAAGGAAAAAAATCTGCCTGCACGATGGGATTGGAACCACGATCCTTCCGTTCCACAGCCGAGCGTGCTAACGACTACGATACTTCCTGTCAATGCGTATGCCGTTCTCCTTGTCTAGGATGCTGGAGAGTGTTTGCAGAAAGGCGTCGAGTCAGACGGATGCTTCCCCAATGCCCTCCAGTGTCTCCAGCAATTAATATTCACAAACAATCGTGTACTAATTAACATCTTAACCACATATCACTGACACAAGCATCAACACCGCACTAAAGGCTTTCGCCTCACCGCACTTTATGTAAACGAAGTGCCCCTGAATTTTTTTTTGCTCGGCTATCAAATCAAAACTGCTGACTATTACCAACCTATTAGGTCTATTTGACGTAGACGTGATGAGCAAATCTGCGGATAGCTCCACTAATCTTCCCACGTCGGACATTTTCTCTACCGTGTATGGTCACTTCACCGTTTCAGGCTCACTTCTATTCTGTGTGGGCATGCTCTGAATCTCAGCGCGCTGCGCTTCCGACCGTTTCTCACTATTCGACAACGTCGCATCCGCAACTACCGTCATTGCAGCAAGCTCCCGAGCTCTCGATCTGGTTAAGGCCTGACCGCTAGCCTTACCAAACAGGAGACCTTTTGTGCGCAGAAGGTGATCGGACCTGTTTGAAAATAGGCACGGGTACTGAAGGGGGAGCATAGATTACACCGCGGCCTCCGTCTCAAGTGCGCCGAAAGGCTCTTCAATAAGTTATTTTGCTATGGGCAGATACATGCTATGAGCTTCCACGTCTTGCTTGATCTACGCGCACTCTCTCGTGAACCTATCGGGTTCTATATAAGAGGGTGAACCACATCCATAGTAGCCACGGAATCGCGAAGCACACGGCACTCTTTCTCGTTCACGAGCAGGTCTCGCAAGTACCGCTCGAGAAGCTTCATGTTCTTGTCAATGCTGCATATTGAAAAAAAAAACACGAGCTTTCTGTTTGCTCCTGGACATTGCGTCAAAAAGTGTCCCAACTTATGGCAAATATAACCGACGAGCGATTGCCTTGCCTCGTATCTCTTTCTGCTTTCGGGTTCGGCTACCGGCGTCTCTTTGCGTTCGATCGGACTGCTTTTTACTCTCATCGACACCACATTTTCCCTCTTTTGTTCAAATGGGTGTGAACTTCGACCGCTCGAACTTGAAGCTGAACTCTCCCTTTTGACCGTCTTTTGCTCCGCGAGCGCGACCAGTCACAAACTCAACTCTGCTAGCTCAGCGGCTTTAGCTACCTGGCCACGACCCAGTACCGCACGTCCTCAGGTGACCGCCTGTAGAACTGTTCCAGTCCGAAACACTGCAGAACTTTCTAGTGGTCACCAACCGCTTTCTCTTCCTTCATCCACTCCTGCATGTTCGACATAAGCTTGTAGGCGAGATTTATATACTCACTTCTATCTTTCTCACTTTCCCAAAACTTCTGACGGAACGCGTCTGCAGACAACCTGTATTTTTTAGCAGACTGGATTCCACTTGGTCGAAATCCTCGGCATCATCTCCCTTCAAATGACCTATTACGTCGGCCGCCTCACCGGGGAACAAAGCGAGCAAGAGCTACGGCCACCTTTCCCAAGAAAATCCTTTCTTCTCACGCTCTCGCTCGAAGTGAACAAGGAAAAACCAATGCTCTCTCCTGCCTTAAACGGCCACATAAAATCATTTATGTTTTTTCGTACGATACCCATTCTTCTGCACTGTGTGCCTGACCTGCAGTACGAGCACATTTCATCTCTATCGCGAGACGTCTCAGTTCCAAAGTGTGTTCATGCTCCCACTGCTCTTTGTCGTGTTTTTATTTGCGTTCAAGTTTCTTGTGTTCTTGTTCCTTACGTTCAAGTTCCTCTTTCTCTTGCTTTTCTTTGCGTTGAAGTTCCTCCTTATTTTTGCCGTTTCTATCTCCTCAACGGTTTCATGAGAGTCAGAAAGCTCGTCATCTTCAGTTTTCAATGCAAAATTAGCCTTTAGCAGCTCTGGTTTTCTGAGTTTGTCTTCGACATCCAAACACAACTGTTTTGCAAGCTCCAGTAATTACGATTGTGCAACGGCTTCAAACCCATGGCTGTTTTGAGTGCTGATTTCTCTACTGCCCATTATTGTCTCGCCAAAAACTACCACGCCGGCCGCGGCAAGCACAATTACCAGCTCTGTTTCTGACGCTAACAAAAGCCTAGCAAAAGCTATCAGAGGAAAGCCCGCACTAATCTAACCTCGCAACCAAGAATCCAGCACAGTCGTTTTACTGCAGGCAACCAGTCATCCCACAGGGGTCGTTGCAGGGGTCCCGGCTCGACGATGTGCTGCTCAGCATACAGCTGACCACAACTCTCCGCTGGCAACTTTTGTCGCAATCCCACCGCTGGCCACCAGTTGTCCCACTCAGGTAGCATGGACGACACGGTGAGGAGATAATGAAGATCGGAGACTGGGTTAGGAGGAAGGCAAAAAATCTTTATAGAACTATTTACATTATGTACACATGCAACAACTCAGAGTGCTTCTCAATAAAACTATTGATGAGAAAGAGCTACTCAGCGAAATTCGGTGCCGAGTTTTATGGAGTGTTTCTTCCCTGAAATTTCTAGATCGAGGCCGGGCCTGCCGAGGAAGGTGAGTTCTGAAAAGTTCACTGTGGCACTCATCTCCCGCCCTCTCTTTAGAGAAAACGTCCCAGTCACATGCTCAACTTGAGAGAAGGATGCCATTTACGCCATGCTGACATCGGAATGTCCGCGAGTGGAGTTCCCACGGTTCGCAGGTGGCCGCACGTGTTCCCCATCACTGCACGGACCGGGTTACGCACGAGGCCAAGCGTGGTAGAGAAACCGCCTGCGGGAACTTCCCCTTTAAAGACGAATGCCGTTTTAAAACATCATGACGACTCTGTGACCCCTGTATCCTCTAGGCAAGGTCTATTACGGCCACCCTTGGGAGCTCTGCGCTGGCGGCTTGCAGGGGAGACTTACTGTCGCCGCTAACGTAGATAACCCGTGGTGGAGCGGGGGGATGACGCCACGTCGCCTCCACTTACTCATCAGCAGCCCCTGGGAAGGTCCGCTGCATCCTCGCCAGTTTTCCCTGACTACGAACGCGAAACGTAACAGTACGCATAGTTTCCTGGGCGGTAATCACACCTAGCGGAAGACGGCCTGCTTCCGCTACTGCTCCTGATGCAGAGAAACCCTTTGGGTGGCCTAGGAATCTCCGCAGCCATTTGTTCCACGCGACCTCGAAAATCTTCGTGCTTGCTGGAGATAACCTTTGAAGCAACGGTAGACAATATCGCAGGCTTCCTTCAACGTAGGCTATTTCAAGCAGAACCACTGAACTGGAGATGCTGCACCACCGTGTTCCCGCTATGAACATGGAAACCTACGATGCTGCACTGATCCTCTCATAAATTTTTTATCTGAGGTGGTCACAAAAGATTACAGTCTACGGCAACACCAAGGAATCGCTTTGATAGTACATATGACAGTGACCGTCCACCTAGGAGGAGCGGATATCAGCGTTTTTCTTGTAAAATCAATGGTAACAATCTTATCTCGCGAGAGACGAAGATATTGGGGGAGGGGCAGGTACATCAAGACTTGCATCGCTCTCTGAAGTCGTTGCTGGGTAATACAGCACGAATGTTACGTGTTCCAGATGGAGATGTCGTATGCATAACTTGTCAGCACTCGTCGCAGAAGGTTTCTTGTTAAGTGTGATAAGACGAGGGGGCAGATATTATCAGTCAGACTTATCTGAAAGAAACCCGTTCATTTCTTCGGGATACTGAAATGCATTTACAGATAATCTGCTTCATAAGTTACCTACGCCGCTCAATAGGGCGATGGGCCGGAATGATCCAGCTTCCATTCTGTGGGGCCTCACCAGTCATCCAGGAAGAATGGCAATATTCCAGGAGTCGAAGAGGAGAGTTGTGGGGCAGCTTTGCGATGGTGCCATAGATCACTTCAATGTGAACAGATGTGCGTCTGTTTGATTCCGCGATAGCTGTGGAGTGCCTGATTGACCATCTGCGGAGAGTTTCGGTGGCCCTGACCCCACTCATAGTTTGCAGTACTCTTCTGAGACTTCTTTATGTATTTTTGTTCGTGCAGAGAAAGTGCAGCGAAGGGTGATGCTGTTAGAGTAGAGTACGCATACCTCAAACGATCCGCCTAATTTTGGTTACTGGTTAGCGCACATTCAGCGTAGAACAAAATTCACGCCATCTTTGCCGACTGAGTTTATCAAGATAGTGCCGATTGTGACGTTGTGCCCGTTGCCAGGCACGGTGGTCTTGAACTACTTTTGGTGCGCAAAACTTTTATTTCAGCTCGCCTGCGAATAGCACAGCCTTTCAAATATCCTGAGTCGATGAAGCGCACAAAAACACAGCACACAGGAAAGGGAGACACGAGACAGGCGCTTCTCGTGTCTTCCTTTCCTCTGTGCTGTGTTTTTGTGCGCTTCATCTGCTCAAGCTATGAACCAACTTGCCCAAGAACGTGCTCTACTGAAATACCTTTCAAATATCTTATCATTTGAAGCTTGATTATCATTTTTAGCTCCAATTCTTGCGCGTACTCTCAGGCAATGAGCCTTTGTCGATACTAATTCCTATCCCAGGCTGCGGTGGTAATCCCTCTGCTTGTAGCGTCTTTGTAGCATCCTAGACTCCAGATTTTACAAGGAATTTTTTTGGCGGTGTCTGCGCGCTGGTAACTGATATGAAGACTAGGTAACAGCCACTTCCACGTTTCCAAAAAGGTGCACCAGCCAAAGTTTGGGCAACTGAGCTTGTTGAAAAGGTCACGGCCACGCTGCCGGCAGCCGTCAATCCTGTGTGGTAGGTTATGCGTCCATTATTTAGCTGCTCAATTAATGTGTTGAGGGAAGTTCTGCAAGCTCGGCACCTCGAGCACACGTAAGTGAGCTGCCCCAAATTTCATTTTGCGCATTGAAGCCTCCAAAAATAGTATGCGGAGAGGGCATCTTTGCTAACAAGTTCTCAAGCCTCGGAGCGTCGATGGTTTTCCTTGCTCAAGATATAATTAATGAGTGTGTACACTTGTCTGCCAAATAGCGCTAAGGCGCATAAGTAATCGATGTCAATGTGAGGCTTGACATCAACCAAGGAATCCGGAATGTAATTGTGAAAGCCTATTAGCAAGTTGCTGACATCATCTGTTCGTTTTGAATGATGAAAGTGGTATCCATGCCGTCGAAAATTTTCCAAAAGGCAATACGTAACTACGCGTTGGGATGAATCTCCCCACAAGCAGCACAGATTAAGGAAAATTCCAAGCCCGCACGGTTCATTCGTCTAATATGGATGCCTCCCCATGCCTCCCTTGCTAGCGAATAGGCGGCTCATAACATTGGCTAGAAAAGTGTCCCGCCGAGCTGGGTCGTGCAGCCCGACCGCCCTATACTCCGGTAAGGAGAGGTTGCTTTCTTGCAAAGAAATCCAGCAGCACTACAGACTTGCAAGACAGATTCCTCCCAGCAAAGAAAACGCTCTCCAAACGACAGGCCAACGCCCGGTGCAAATTTCATATAGCACCTATCTAAATACCAAACTGTGTAGCTTCCATTCGAAACTACTCTACTCAGATAAATGGAAAAATGTGAAGGCAAACCATATGTAACCCATAACTTGGAACCGCATGTAGTCCCTACCCGCGAGTCAGTTCTCTACCGACTCTCATCATTGAGAGGATCTGATGCTCACCCCCAACCCTGGAACAAAGGTCAAGCCCCTCCAGCTGGCTGAAGACGCCACTACGGCCCAAGGGTGAGCGGCCGTCGTTTAAGCGAGGGGCGGCTTCGGGTCGCTCCTCTGTATGCGCAGGTGACAAAATTTCGCCACCACCATCAACGTGTGATTCACAGATGACTATGAAAGCCAGTGGTACGCTCGCACGAGATGCCGGAAATAGGAGAGCTTCGAGCGTAAACCGCGAGCGCTCCATCGAAAAATGGCAGATGTGCGAAAGATGCTGTGGGTTGTCAGCTGTGGTGAAGCTGTTGTATTGTTGGGTTCCGCAGACGAGGCGCGACCCGAGCCACCAAGCATTGGGAGCAGAAGAACGCCCGTTTATTGAACAGCCATCTACTCATACACTGAAGTGGGAGAGGGAGTGTTCTCTCCCCACCATGCTTCGTTTGTAATAAAAATATCGGCCGCGTCACCCGCGACGCTGATGCGAGGGCCGCTCCGCACTAAATACGATACATCCTCTTTTGTTTCAAATGAAAAATAAACGCGCACTAGAAATGAAGCACGGAACTTAGGAAATCTGTGCAAAGTTGCGATCATATGCAAGCTTCTCTGGCGGCCTTCGTTCCCGGGTGGACCTTCTGAATGCAAGTTCCTAGTGCTGCTGCACGGATGCTGAAACGCTGACGGAGGCAGGACAGGTAACAGTTGCAACCGTTGACCCTGCATTATTGTTGCTGCTGAGCTCTGAAGAGGTTTGATCTGCTACATGGCATAGGTTTTGACCGGGCTGATAAAGGCTTGAACGACTTGACCTTTGGTAGCCCATGCTTCCTTCTTGATGCGAACCGTGCCCCCATGATTGAATGACGCTAGTTGTTGGTTTGACCGGTAGGATTGACGACGTTTCAGCACGTTCTGAACTGGAGACGGCCGGAAGTCGGGTAACGTTGTCCAAAGTCTTCTTCCTTGAACCATCTCACCTGATTATGGCCCGAATTCCATTCGCATCGATCTGTATAAAAGAAGACGGAGCCATAAATCTTGATTCATATCTGTGCTTTTATTTGAAATGTTCTTAACTAGGTCTATGCCCGTTCCAGCCTGACTGCCTGACTGTTGGACTTGGAGTGCCTAGGGCTTGAAGTGGTGTGGATAAGTCGTAAGTCCGAGTGAATGCAGCAAAAGCGTGGCTAGAAAACTGCGGGTTATTGTCTGAACAAACTTCCACTGGCATGCCGTTAGTGCACAAAATCACGCTTTTTGCGTCCACAATGGTCTTCGCGGAAGTTTCATTGAGCAGCTCCACTTCAGAAAAGTTTGACAGGGCATCATAGATGCTTAAGTATGACCATCCACCATGCTAAAAAATGTCGATGCCTAGACGATGCCATGGTGTATTATGTATCAGGTGCTACTTTAACGGATCTTGTGGCTCCCTGTAAGTCCTGAACGTAGAACACGCCTGTAGGAAAGTCTTCTATGTCAGAGTTGATTCTTGGTCAGAGGACCATATGTCTTCTCTTTGATTTTCATTTATAAACACCTAGATGAATTCTTTCCGACGTTTCTTTCCTCATAGAGGCCGGAATTAAAACGGCTTCCACTCTCCTTAGCGTCGTGTTCTGGCCGCCAGGTTCTCATTAACTTGCTTTAAGTCTTCATTCCGACTTCGTTAGCCAACGTCTTCCATGTGTTCTCTCTAGCAAGTGAAAAGATCACACTCATTGCGTGCGCTCCAGTGTCGTTGTTGAAGACGTCGCTTGCTGCGATGGCCTTGGTTGTTTCACGGGACAGCACGTTGGCGAGGAGTAGCTTCTTTCATGGCGTAAGCTGCTTTTCACGTCACAGCAAAGAAGGTGCAGAAAAAACCACTGCAGCCTCGGGGGCACGTCTCCACTGGCTTTCTGCGAGATGGAGATCAAGGAATGGTGATCAGTCTCAATGATCATTGAGCGACCGTAGACAAAATGGTTGAATTTCTCGCAGCCATACACAACCTCCAACGTCTCCTTTTCAATTTGCGAGTAACGCTGTTTGCACTCTGTCAGTGCCCGTGCAGCGTATGCTACCGGCTTCCATGTGTTGTTGTGACGCTGCTATAGTGCTGCGCCCATTCCGTTTCGTTATGCGTCACAAGACACCTTTGTTGGTTTTGCTGGATCAAAAATGGTCAGTAAGGGGGTGTTACTGAGGCTATCGCACAGCTTCCTCTACTCATCAGCGTGATTAGGCGTCTTGTCAAACGCAGCACTTTTCTAGATAAGATTTCTCAGAAGCTTCGTCCTCTGGGTCAATGATGGCACGGACTTGCTGAAATAATTCACAACACCCAGCAACCTCTGTAGCACGACCTTGTTAGCCGGTGGTGGCATTTGTGTAATGCATTTTATTAGAGATGGGCTTGGCTGGATCCCTTCCTTGTTGATTAAGTCACCCAAGAACTCGATTTTTTCGACGCCAGTAGAACACATGCTCGGGTTAAATGTCAATCCGGCGCCTTCTGCTGCTTGCAGCACCGACCACAGCCGTATGCCATGCTTTTGTATCGACGACCCCATACTAGCACGTCATCAACGCTTATTCTGACGCCGGGAAGGCCCCCAAAAATTTAGTTTAAGGTTTTCTTAAATACCCCCGAGGCTGATAATATACCAAACTGTAAGCGCAAAAATCTGTAGTGCCCGAATGAGGTTGCAAAGGTGTAAATACGAAGTTGTCGTTGTCCAACGAAATTTTATGAAAACCGGAGTTTGCTTCAAGGCGCGAGAAAACTTTAGCGTCTGCTAACTCTGCCTCAACATCTCCACGGCGCGGCTTTGTGCTATGTTCCCCCTTGGTACACTGGTTAATTGTCCTAGAATAGGCACATACTCGAATTTTTCCGTCTTTCTCTAAAACAATGACGAATGGGCTTACCCAATCTGTGGGCTCGGTAATCTTTGTATTGATGCCTGCGTGCTCCATGCGTCCTAATTCTCGCAGAGGATCCTGGAGAGCCAGCGGTACTCGTCTGGCGGTTTAGACGACTGACGTGACGTCGTAGCGCAGAACCATCTGATAGACCCTTTTCAAACACCCGGTTTCTGTCAACAAGTGGCGATATGTCTTCTTGATATCCTCAGAACTGTTTTGAGAAACTGCATGTATTCGTGACATGAGTCCATGCTTCTCGCTGGCCTTTAAGCTCAGGATGGCCTGATCTCACTTCCACACTGCGAATAAATTGAGGACCGCGCAACGGTCACCCAGTGCTACCTACCTCTGCACGAATTATACTATCATGCTTGATCACACCTGCGCCGTAGGAACGCAACACTACGCTGCTTGGTTTCAGGGGTGGCTTGGGGCGAATTTTACGGTAGAAACCGTGGGGTAGTTTATTTGCTTGCTTTTCTGTATCTGCTTTGAATTCTAAAGGCCAGTCCTTAATTTGGGAACGCACTGTGTACTCGTGTTGGCTTGCCACGCTGCGCGACACATCTAGCATATCAAAGCCATCTTCTGCGCAGTGAAGTTCGCCAACCTCGGCAGCATTTCTGCAGCAGATAGCAAACTGATTCGGTCGTTGCCACTTTAGACTTGCTTTCCTGAATGCCAGACAGCTTTGTGTCGTGTGCATACGTGCGCAGGTATACGACACACGTTAAGTCTGGTCAACCCAATTTATATACAAAATGTTCCTATGATCATCGTATTAATCTGGATTTCCTCCCATGCCCATCCTTTTTGTTGAGCGGCTGCCAGTGCAGCTGCGTTAGCAACCTGCTCAGCCTGCGCAGCAAATTTTCCCGGACTTTCTCCTCATTGATCCATAAGCAGTTTGGTCCCTGATCATTTCCTCCATCTAAGGGCCGAAGTTGCATGCTCGTGCCTGGGTTTCTAAGCCTCGTAGAAAAGTCGTAGTAGTCGTACTTCGTTCTGTTGCGTCGCACAATATGCATCAAAATTTTATTGAACGCGACGTAGTCAATTTTGCTCTCGTCGTTACTGAAGCTGAACGCGTTAACGGTCTCGACACGTTCCTTGCCTTCAACACTCAGCAGAAGTGCCCGTTACCGAAGGCTTGTCGAAACCAACGAACCTGGCGGCTTCACGGCGTTCATTAGACCGGTCTTTGCTGCTGCTGCAACTGCAGCAGATTTCTTTTTAATGCACTTTCCATATCAAGCAGGGTGCGGGCCATTGCAATTAGTGCACTTAGGTTGCGATCGTGATGTGCATTTTTGCGCGAATGTTAGCCAGCGTGTATAAAAAACACGCGGACAACAAAGGCGCAGTCTACGTAGACACGGTATAATATCCATGCAACCAAGCTTACGCCCTAAGCATGATGTCACAAAAGGTTTCGGGCTCGATAAGGGCAACCACCTCCCTCAAAGCGGAAGAGGCGGCCATAACACTGGGCATAGCATGTTTCATTGTCACACTCAGAATGAGCTACTCCAAAACCGCAACCAGGAATTTTGCAAAGGGACGGATCAATTCTGCCAACTACAATATTCTCCAATCAAGCCCCCACGACCCCAGACCAATTCAACTAGTTTGAGTGCCAGGCCACGCAGGCAACCCAGGAAATGAGGAGCCGCACTCTATTGCTCGAGCGTACGTCAACCGAGCTGGCCAACAGTCGAGAGGGATTGCGCGCGGGAAAGACTAATCACCTACAATGAAATCACGCGACACCATAGAGAGGAAAGGCTCACCGATCCACCACCACACCCTCACGAAGGAACAGACTATATGGAGCCAACTCCAGTTCAGTACGTTTCCTTCACCGGCCTATCTGGCACTAATACACCCGGGTCAATACAAGCCCGATTTCTCTTTTTATGGGGCTCCGAGAACAAACTTCGAACACATACTAGTAATATGCCGAGAACTCCAACCATCATCTCGCTGGCATGGTGGGAGGTCGCTGTCTCTACCTTAGAGCTGGCCTCACAGAAGAGGCTGGCGGAATGGGCGGAGAAGATCGCCAAAAGTCTTGCACTGATCGTGGCCGCCAACCAGGATTAAGAACCAAGCCAACCAAACCTCCCCTAACGCCTTCCCTTACTTAGTTCATCAATAAAGTTTTTACCTACCTACCTTGCTCCTTTGCTGATAAGAGGTTCGTCTCGAGATGTGGCCATGCCTCCAACATTTGTAGCACTTTGTTGCTGCCTCAAAATATCCAGTTACAGCGTAACTGCAGAATCGAAGCGTTACCCTTTTAGGCAGGGGTGAACCTTTGCGGAATTCCAAGATAACAGACCTAACACTTACCTCTCTGACCTTCTCAAGTAGCACAGGTTATGGGCCCAATATTGCAACAGGATGGTCCAATCCTGGTCCTTTGTAGGGCCGGCCTTTGCCAATACGGCTCCAATGTTGGGCCACTTGTGCTGCTTGGGAATTGCCACCGTTTTTAGGAACGTGAGCGGGGAGCCTCCGTGCTCAGACGACACCTTGGTCGCGAAGGTACTCTTGTTCTTCGTTTGAGTACGTGACTAGGACATCATGAATTTTTCCATTATTAGCCACATATGAGTAACTAAAGCGGACTTCCACAGCAACCCTATCCAGTTTAGTGACGGCCAGCAGGCGGTTGGCAGCGTGTAGTGTTGAAATTGTAACTATCACGCTTGCAGCTTTTTAATTCTATGTCTGATAAATTTTTCTTGAGCCGAGGTCACAAACGCCGACGTTAGGACGTTGAGGTTCACTTTCCATAAGCTTCCTCCTTCTATGGTAGGCCTGAAGGCTACAGGAATATCAGCAGTCATTTTTTATTGTAGGATAAAATTGTGAAGGGTGCCTGGTCCATCACTTGTGTATTATCGCCCAACGGCTCGCAGGTGGCTTGTTCTTCCTGCAGTCTCTTGTTTGCAGGTCATTTGTCTGTGACCGGAGCTAGAGTGGCCACCGGAGCAGTGGCTGCCATTGCTTCTGGGCGATGTTCCGCGTCAAAGGGGTACGACGCCGAGTGCCCTGAGGCTCGCTTGACGTGCTTCTCCTGGCGAGCAGGGAGCCCCATGTCGTCGCATGGCGAATACAGAAACCAGAAAAGATCCCCCTTGAGGTGAGGGCTTGTCGGTTGATCAGGTTTGATGAAACAGGGAAAGAGAATGTTTGCTTATGCTGGAACAAAAAAGCAAAAATAGCCGGCACACAAGTGACTTAAACAAGCAGAAAAATAAAACATCAGGTATTCCCTACATACCTAGCTTCTCCCAAAACCTAAAAAAGATAGCACAATGTTGTCAGGTACGAGTAGCCTTTCTAGCTGCATGCAAGGTGTCAGTAATTTGCCGTGTTAGTAGCGCAGTGATTGAGCCAAGTGCTGGATGTACGGCAAAACATAAAACAGATTTGTTAATTGCTTCGAGAGTCTGGAGTGCGAACTTCCACTACCTTGTGTAAATATATATTTGAGATAAATAGGGTGGTGTGTGAATGAAAGAATAAGAGAATGTAAAAACGATCTAGCTAATTCTAAGAAGCGTAACCTGCTACTTCAATGCATAGTGCGCACATAGAAAAAGGAAAGAAAGTGGAAAATATCTGTTGATTAAGTGCAGAACTCACGGGAAAAGCAAAGATTATATCTAGAGAGGGATAATGGAAGCTCCAAGATTCATTGCTCATGGCGATCGCCGTGTTAGCACCCCTTCTCTGGCGTTATCGTATGAAGAACTGCCGTACTTGGTAACGCGGAAAACGATTAGTAGCTTCCGTTTTCGGCGTGTGCACCGAGCCTAATTAACAGATCAAGCTATGAGCATATTCATCTGATTTTCTGCTTTCAGCTCTCTTGATTCCCAGTAATATTAGTACAACAGAACGGAACGAACAGATAAAGATAACAGGTGCAATACAGAATTGCGCGTTTATTGTTAACGACGCAGAAAATAGCGCCGAACACACATCACCATAACCAAGATAGTGGACACGAAACACCAGAACCTCTGCAGGGTAATGGTTATTTTTCAGCCATGACAGTGTGCAATCTCCCTTACTATCATGGTGGAAGAGGGTATAATAATAATAATAATTGTTTTTTTGGGGAAAAGGGAATGGCGCAATATCTGTCTCATATATCGTTGGACACCTGGACCGCGCCGTAAGGGGAGGATGAAGGAGGAAGTGAAAGAAGAAAGGAAGAAAGAGACGCCGTAGTGGAGGGCTGCGGAAAATTATCGACCACCTGGGCATCTTTAACGTGCACTGACATCACACAGCACACGGGCGCCTTAGCGTTTTCGCGGAGGGTATGCTGACACAACAATTGTACGTTTTGCCGATCACAATAGTTTGGGTTGTTTCGCTCATGACGCTTTCCCCCTGTTTGCTTAACATTTCGCTCTCACCAATAACGGCATGGCGCCTGCCTCTGGGGCATCTTTGACGATGAAGTGCGAGGTACTGGGGCGCCGCAATGACGCAACGTACTCTCTACCAGCCAGCTTGATCCATATATGGGCGACCGCAAGAAAGAAAAATATTCTAAAATACTCACCCAGGCTATTGTGAAAAAAAAAAATGTGTTTTATTCTTTTTGGGGCAGCCCACGTGATATTGTTCAGAACTGCTCACGTTTTCGCGCAACATGGCAACTTCGTTCGACGTGTAATATACCTCTGACTTCGCGCCGAAGTCACCGAGCTTGTGAACGAGCACATGAACAAACGAAACCACCACAGTCGATCCTTGTAAACTGAGAGCCATCTTACGGCGCAACTCCCCACCCCCCGAGGCAAGCTCCAGTGTAACCCGGCGACAAAGCTGGCGAGAAGCCGCAGTTACCGCTCGATGTTGTGTTTACTTTGCTTTCTAACAGAAATGCTAATACAGAACTTCGACTTATATTGTGGAGTTATCTTAACAGAAACTGGTTTCCCGCAATTCTCACTGGATTGGGCTCAATATTTAAACGTGAGTTACGCACAGGACTTGTGCGTCTTTTGCATAATATTTTTAATCAAATGGGGGTAAATTCACACCTTTTCTTTTGTGCCGGGCCTATCACTAATCATTTCCGCAGTGCCGTCACACAGGCAATCACAGGCGCCTGACAAGCGGTCCTAACACGTGATTGCGTGTTCGGGTGTCTCACAGGTCCGCCTGCGCGTCTAACAAGCTGCTCTCCGGTAGGGCGTGTCATAGGCCGGTTTTGGGCTCTCAAAGGCTACTGCTCGGTCAGGCCTCTTTCCTCGTCAAATTTTAACCAATCGAAGCCATGACATTAACTCAGCCGTTTTTTTCTGCTTTTCAAAGCGATAACATTAGAGTAGACACAGCAAAATACCGCCTATGTACATGATGAAATTCGGTGATTCGTCGAAAGAGATCATGTGATCTTGTAACGTCATTAAAACCTGCCCTAATGACCACCATGACTAGTTGAGAGAGGCCACATTATCTTGTGGTGTAATCACAACCAAGCAGCCGTGGCAGGTGGCGTCTTGGCCGCCGGATTGTGAGCAGCCTGCCAATAGTGGAACATAGTGGCACAGTTAATTGTTGGACGAGAAGTTACATCACGTAGTGAAGTCATCAGAAACTGCCCTTCGGGTTGTGAGCAACCTAATTTTTTGAGAGCAACCAAGATAAAGAATTAAAATTAAAACCAGAAAAACAGTGATATGTGAAGATTTTGACAGCGTCACAGCATAGCGTAAAGCGGCTATGCAGCTAGGATTTTAATATGACGGTTGATTGACCAACACGTGCACAAAAACTGACGCAACCACGCGCAGAATTGCAACAGAGGCTGCGACAAATGTAGAATATGACCTATAACATTCTACTCTTAAGGTAATTTAAGAGGCCCCATAGATTTTCTTCATGCTGGTCTCACGGCAGTTCGGTCAAAGCCTTAGCATGACACCGCAGGTGCGCGGAGAAACCGGAAATGGTAAGACGTTGTACATGGGCGTCAACGCAGCCTTGCGAATCAGTATGACTCCATGTGCGAAATGCGTTTATTGGAGGAGTAAAGACACTGCACCGCTTCATCAGCTTTGAAAGTGCTCAGCGGTGCGGAAGGAGGCCTTTTTTGCAACCAAGGCGTGCACTGAAGCAAACCGGTATCTTCCTGTGTTTACTTCTCTTTTAGGTCTATATCTTTGTAGTCATTTTCCTCCACTGTGAGTTAATACAGTTTCTATTCAATTTTTAAACTATTATACCTGTTTGTCGGCTTCTGCCCCTATTCATTAGCCATTCATCAGAAAACATTTCACACTGTTCTCTCAGTGCTTCAAGCAATGCACCTTTGTACTGCCTCATATTTCGTTTTGTCTTGAGCCTGCAATACTAATCTCTTAACAGCTATCGCGTTGACTCCTGGCATTGGTTGCACTTCTAACATTAGACACAGCATCGCATAGCTAAAAGTAAGGCCTGGCACATTAACTCCTTTCCAGATGGTTCTCATCACTTCATGAGTACCTTCTTCCCTTATTACTCCTTGTTTCACTACTGCGGCATTTCTCGTCCCTTTGTATTCGCCGTGAGATCAACCCATAGGGGACGGCGCCGTCGCTCCACTAGTGTGGATCGGCAGCCGGCGGCCCCCGCTGAAACGTACGCATAGCGGTTTGCTTCCAATTTTACTGTACGTTTTCTGCTGAAGAAAACGTGAGTGTGTGTGTTATGCGTGTGCGTGCATGTGTGCGTGTGTGTGTTATGCCTTTTTCCCTTCTCTCTTCCTCCTTTTAGTCCACTAATCCCTCTTCCCCAGTGCAGGGTAGCCAACCGGAACCCCTTTCTGGTTAACATCCCTGTCTTTCCCTCCTCCTCTTTATCTATCTATCTATCTATCTATCTATCTATCTATCTATCTATCTATCTATCTATCTATCTATCTATCTATCTATCTATCTATCTATCTATCTATCTATCTATCTATCTATCTATCTATCTATCTATCTATCTATCTATCTATCTATCTATCTATCTATCTATCTATCTATCTATCTATCTATCTATCTATCTATCTATCTATCTATCTATCTATCTATCTATCTATCTATCTATCTATCTATCTATCTATCTATCTATCTATCTATCTATCTATCTATCTATCTATCTATCTATCTATCTATCTATCTATCTATCTATCTATCTATCTATCTATCTATCTATCTATCTATCTATCTATCTATCTATCTATCTATCTATCTATCTATCTATCTATCTATCTATCTATCTATCTATCTACCTACCTACCTACCTATCTATCTACCTACCTATCTATCTACCTATCTATCTATCTATCTATCTATCTATCTATCTATCTATCTATCTATCTATCTATCTATCTATCTATCTATCTATCTATCTATCTATCTATCTATCTATCTATCTATCTATCTATCTATCTATCTATCTATCTATCGATCCATCCATCCATCCATCCATCCATCCATCCATCCATCCATCCATCCATCCATCCATCCATCCATCCATCCATCCATCTATCTATCTATCTATCTATCTATCTATCTATCTATCTATCTATCTATCTATCTATCTATCTATCTATCTATCTATCTATCTATCTATCTATCTATCTATCTGTCTGTCTGTCTGTCTGTCTGTCTGTCTGTCTGTCTGTCTGTCTGTCTGTCTGTCTGTCTGTCTGTCTGTCTGTCTGTCTGTCTGTCTGTCTGTCTGTCTATCTATCTATCTATCTATCTATCTATCTATCTATCTATCTATCTATCTATCTATCTATCTATCTATCTATCTATCTATCTATCTATCTATCTATCTATCTATCTATCTATCTATCTATCTATCTATCTATCTATCTATCTATCTATCTATCTATCTATCTATCTATCTATCTATCTATCTATCTATCTATCTATCTATCTATCTATCTATCTATCTATCTAAAACGTGCCTTCTGCAATGGTTGAGTGATACACTTCCTAAAATGTTTCCATTGTGCACAGAAAACCGTAAAATTTGGAAATGCGTCGTAAAAGAAGCGTGGATTATAGGAAAACACTGGACTGCCACGCAACCACATAACCTCGGTTTTGTGATTTTCTCACGTTTTGGCATCCGTTTTCTTTGTACTCCGCTGACAAGAGTGAGCTATTTATTCCTCGACACTTCCCTAATGGTAGTTTGGTTTTTTTATTTGCCTTTAAAACTTTGTGCGCGCCGCTGCCTCTGCCGCAGAAGTGACGTAGCTGTACAGGTGTCAGAAACGCAAATTAAGCATGACTGACTGCCAGCGGATGCATTTTGCCTCATGAAGTATGTGTGACTGTGGCGACACATGGCGCTACACTAGAGAAGTGTCATTATAAAAGTACTTTTTCCTGCAACGTACGATCTATGCGAGTTCCTTCCACTATTTTTCTAAGGCGACGCCACTGTGCCTGTTCTCTGCTGGGCAGAGACACGACGAACTTCGGGATGATACATTAGCAGCTGTGCTAGCATTTTCTGAGCCCACACAGTGGCACAGGTACTTTCCGCCCTCACCTGTCACAAAAAATACACGGTGTGGTTCACTAGCGCTTTTAAGCCGAATATTAATCGCATTAAATGCGCCCGCAGGTGAGTCCTCGGATGGTGGGAGCGCCGATCTGGTCTGACTAGACGACGTCGGCACTTCTCCGAACTGTTCCCCCCAAAAGTATATCAGGCTGGCATTGCACGAAAATTTTCGCCGAACAGGAAAGCTGACTCTCCTTGCGTGTACCTTGCGGGGAATGTTTCAACTCTTAGCAGAGCGGAGTGAGCTTGCGAGGCTGCCATTTTTGCAGACAGTCTCAATGAAGTCAATCGTGTGACGCTGCGTGCATCATCCTGAATGTCAGTGTCACTCGTTTATAATGACAGTTTGGCTGTGTGACAGGAGTATTGTGTAACCAAAATTTCGGAGCTCCGATTATTCTTGTATACGCTGATGTGCAAGCTACGAATTGTCGCTGCGAAGACACTGCAGATCGTTGCATGTGAGTACGGTTAGGCGTGTGAAAAGAGTTTTGAGGGAATTAAGATTTCTTTAGCACTGTAATTATGGGCCGCGCCAGTCTTATGCAGAACATAATAGGGGGGCATTCGGAAAAGAGGTACCGGAAATAAAAAACTTCTCCACAATAATTCACTGTTCCAAAAAATCAATCGTCTCCGTAATCGTGCGACGATTCAATATATTACTCACCGCCAAGTAAACATCGTCATGTATGAAGGGAAGAGTAGCGAAGCGCGCATGATATTGAGTGCTATTACATCCCGCTCCATAGAGTGAAGTAGTACATATGTTGCTCGTATTCTTCTTTTAATTTGTACTTGTCAAAAGCAATGAGCGGCGGGCTCAGGTTTAGGCAAAATCATTGTCTCTTCACGTGTTATACTAGAGGTGGTTGAACGAACAAGGAAGAAAAGAAGTCTGGAAAAAGATCACATGACGTGCAGCAAGCCTGCTCTCTGTCATGCATTGCGAGTTCATTATTGTTACTCTTGGCACGTTCGTTATGATAATCTGTGTACTACTTTTGTTACCCTTGCACCTCCGGCCAAGTCCTGCCTAAGGTCGTGCAGAATATCCACTAGCTTAAGTATACAGCGCCTGCCTGGGTCAACATCTGCTTTTAATAAGTCATTTCCACCAATTGCAATACAGGAATAGAATGAATTGCCAGATTCTACTGTCATGGAAAGTTACCCTGTAAAATTCAAAGACCGGTTACTGTCTTTCTTTGAATATACACCGTAAGCTAACGGCGGCAGATTCGAGGGACTGGCGACAAGTACGGACGAACACCTTTCCTAACCTACACAGATACCACATCATCTTCCCCGACAGATATGACAGAATCTGCCCCTACTGTGGCGGAATTCCAACAACATATCATATAACATGGGGATGCTCGGTCCCAAACACTCCGAACTAGACAAACATCACTCCGAGGAACAGTGGGAGCCTGCCCTGCTCAGCTCTGACTTGGCGACGCAGCGAAAGCTGATATCCCAAGCAAGAGCAACTGCGGTGCACATTGCGGTCCTGAAATAAGGACTCCACCCAAAGTCTGTATTTTCACCTCTCTATCCTACATTTTGGAATAAATATTTTCTACTACTACTACTTTCTTTGAACACTAAATTTGTCTACACTTCTTTTCTCGCCCTTAGTTTGATGTTCTTGAGCAACTCGTTAGTAAAATCCCCTTCTCTACTCGATTGATTTTTTTCATAACTTTTAAATGTGTTCTCATTTGATGTTACTGATTGTATTCGTTGTCCTAATTGCCCTAATTGTATGTTTATATATGTATGTTTTACTAAATTTGTTTTTGTTTTTTCAACCTCTTTGGCTTCGTTCCTGTATTGTCCTACGCACGTCGCCCCCCCCCCCCCCCTTTATGTAATACCCTGTGAAGGGTCCTTAAGGGATGAATAAATGATGATGATGATGATGATGATGATGGTATAATATTTGAATAAATAACACATGCTCAATTTAGTTATCTACTCTTTGCCTCTTCATGTGGCTCTAGCGTCCCGTTCTTGCTAGCGGTGTTGTGCCCCATTGAGGCCATTGACTGTTGTAAAAGGTTACTGTATATTGTTGTTCCTACCGCCTCAACGCTCACCTGATTTCTCCCCTGCTCATCTCATCCGCAGAAGTGGAATCGAATCCAGGCCCGAACGAAAACAATGCTCCGTGTCTAGAGTCAATTTCCGAGTCAATTTCCAGAGTCAATTTGCGAAGCCATATCATGCATTTAATGCTCTCAGACCAATTGAATTGCAGAGCTTGCGTTGATCCGCTCTGTTCAAACAAACATTTAATGACTCGGTCCGCCGTCTTTCAGCGCGGGTTGAAACAATGGAAGAAAAATTCGAATCTAATCCGGATAATGTAGCTGCATCCACAAAAACACCAAGCTGGTCAGACTTTTTTTAGACGTAAAAGATTTAACAAGTGCAATGACACTGAAAGACGCTTGCGCCGCTCTAACTTATTTTTTCTCGGACTTCAGGACGAACCCAGCGTAGGTTGGGCACAGTCTGAGGCACATGTTATTTCCTTCTGCCCCGAACATCTGCACATTACCGATGATAACCAATACATCGAAAGTGCGCATCGAATGGGCCTTTTCCAAAAAGGCAAAACTGCCCAATGTTTGTTAAGTTCAAGCACTTTAAAGATAAATCAAGAATTTTTATTGCAGGGCATAAACTTATAAAAATCTCATTATCGGTCCGTGAGGATTATTCAGCAAAAGCTCGACAAGCAAGGAAAAAACTTTTCTTTTACGGTCAACAAAGCAATTAATTTATGATCAGCTTCGACAAGTTACTTATCGGCTATAGACAGTTCACTTTCAACGCCGAAATGAATTCCGTTGTAGAACTTAAACAATAGCGATTAGGTCAGGCGCCAGGTGTGTTCTTTTTACCACAGGTCCAACCGTGCAAATGCTTGCGCCCTGTCGCAACTTATCACAAAGCCTCTGTCCTGATGACAAACATATTGTCACGGTGTTGGGACACGGAGCCGGCAATAGAGGGCTCGGCAGCACGTCCTTCGGTGGGAGAAAACGGCGAACATTCTTCAATCCGCGCGCCAACAGCGTCAACGTCTTTTCTTGCTTCAGCGCCACCTGGCATTCCTTCCCTCTTAAAAAGACGCGCGCAGATGAGCGCGCGAACACAAGCACACACAAGCACACTCAAACACACAAGAAAGGCTCGAAGTATCTGGGGGGTCACCGTGCAAAATACGGCTTCATGCGTTGGATATGAACGATCTCTGGATGGTGTAGTCGACGGCTTCTCTGCTGTGGAAGTGCCGCGTCCGGTAGTACCTCGTAATTGACGTCGCTGACGCGCCGCAAGACTTTATAAGGACCGAAATAGCGGCAGATGAGTTGTTCGGACAATCCTCGCCGTCTAACAGGTATCCATACGCAAACCGGGCCGAAGACTTGTCTTTGCTGGAGGTTGTATCGGCGTGATCTATCTTGTTGCTGTGTGATGTGAACACGTTCCAGCTGACGAGCCTGCCCTGCTTCGTGGACAAACTCGTCAGCGTCAGCGCAGCAAGTTGGCCATCAGTTGAGCAAGGGAGTATTGCGTCGAGCATCGTCTGAAGCTACTTGCCGTAGAGGATGCGGAACGGTGTGAAACGGGTCGTCTCTTCTGTTATAGGCGAATGTCACGTACGATATGACCATGACCCAAGTCCTGTGTTGCACATCGACGTACATAGAAAGCATGTCCGCCATGGTCTTATTAAGCCGCACTGTCAGCCCATTTGCCTGCGGTTGGTAAGCAGTAGTTTTACGGTGGGTCGTACCGTTTAGCTGAAAAATTTCGGCCATCAGCTGGGAATTAAAGGATGTCCCTCAGTCGATAATGACGTAGGTCGGGGCGCCGTGCCGAAGGACGATCTGATTCATGAATAAATCCGTAACCTCGAACACTTTGCCACGAGATAAGGCTTTGGCCTCGGCGTATCGAGTGAGGTAGTCTGTGGCAATGATGATGTACTAGTTGCCACCTGAGGGCAAAGGGAAAGGACCGAGAAGGTGCATGCCGACCTGATCGAAAGGGACACGTGGTGGTGCTATAGGTTGGAGGAAGCTTGGAGGCTTGGCGGCTGGGGCCTTACGGCGCTGACATTGCCGACAGCTCTGCACATAGCGTTCAACAACAGTGGCAAGTTCGGGCCAATGAACAGCTGGCGTATTCTGGAAAGCATGCGAAAGTATCCCAAATGGTCAGAAGTTGGTTCGTTCTGGCACGCAGAAAGTATTTCCGCTTGAAGTGTTATCGGCACGACGAGGAGGTACGCTCGTGAACTGGAACCTGATTTCTTCTTATAGAACACGCCTCGTTCCAGCGAAAACGAAGGCAGGTGTCGAGAAAAACATGTAGGAATGGTGGCCGACTGATCTTCCAGATAATCAATGAGGGGTCGTAACACTGGATCGGCGCGCTGCTGAGTTGACAAATCAGAAGAATGCATTGCCCCAAGGAATCTGATGTCATCGTCCGTGTCGGGTGTAGCGAGTTCGACAGGTGCACGAGAGAGGGTGTCAGCTTCTTCCTGCTTATATCCGGACTTATAGACAATGGTGAGGTCACACTCCTCCAGACGAAGGCTACATCGCGCCAGGCGTCCAGACGGGTCACGCAGGTTGGCCAACCAACACAAGGAGAGGTCGTCCGGGACCACTTTGAGAGGGCGACCATAAAGATAGGGGCGAAACTTAGCAGTGGGCCAAATAATAGCGAGCCATTCTTTTTCTGTCGTGGAATAGTTAATCTGCACGCGACAGAGCGCGGCTTGCATAAGCGATGACTCGTTCAACGTCATCCTGGCGCCGCACGAGAACCAAGCCGAGTCCGATGTTGTAAGCGTCGGTGTGTATTTCAATATCACTGCGCTCATCAAAATGGCCAAGAACGGGCGGCGTTTGATGACGCCGGCGGAGCTCAGCGAAAGCCACGTCTTGCTCGTGGCACTAAGCAAAAAGTGTGGCGTCGCGGGTGAGGCGAGTCTGCGGTTCTGCGAGGTTCGCGAAATTTCCGATAAAAATGCCGGTAGTAACTGCAGAACCCTAGAAAACGCCAAACAGCTTTCTTGTCACGTGGGGGTGGAAATTTCGCAACCGCTCCAAGTTTGCCGGGGTCGGGCTTCCCGCCTGCGGCGCTGACGACATGGCCGAGAAATTTCAGCTCCAGGTAACCGAAATGGCATTTCTGGGGCTTTTATAAGAGGTTAGCAGAACGAAGGGCTTCGAGGACCGTCCGCAGGAGTATATGATGTTGACTAAACGAGTCGGCGAAAAGCATCACGTCGTCGAGATAAGCCAGGCAACACTGCCATTTAAAACTGGCAAGGACTTTGTCCATCATCCGCTGAAAGGCGGCAGGCGCAGAACAAAGACCAAAAGGTACAACCATAAATTTATAAAGGCTGTCTGAAGTGACAAAGGCCGTCTTCTCACGATCCCGTTCATCAACCTTGATTTGCCAGTAGCCACTATTTAGGTCGGTGGACGAAAAATACCCAGCGCGCCGAAGGCGGTCGAGAGAGTCGTCAATACGTAGCAATTGGTAAACGTCCTTCTTCGTGACTGCGTTCAGTTTCCGGTAATCGAAGCAAAAACGCAGAGTGCCGTCTTTCTTCTTAACGAGGGTGACCGGCGAGGACCATGGGCTGTTAGAAGGCTGGATAACGTCATCTTCGAGCATCTCCTTAACTTGGGAGTTAATGACTTCGCGCTTTGTAGACGATAAGCGATAGGGGTGTTGACGGATTGGGCGTACGTCATTGTGCGTCACGATGTGGTGCTTCACTATGGTAGGTTGACGCACTTTCGACGAGGAGACGAAACACTCTCTGAATTCGAGCAATAGTGCACACAGTTGTTCCCGTTGGCTGGTTGACAGCGCGGAGTTGATATCGTGGCTGTTGAGGGAGAAAAGAGGCTGCACTTGTTCTTAGGAGAAGCACTAGGAAACACCGGAGATGCGTTCGAAAAAGGCTACAGAAATGCCGCGAAAAAGATGACGATGCTCGTGCGTAAAATTGCTGGCAAGTACCCGTGAGTCGCCACTATTAAGATGAATCATACTGCGGGCAACGAATACGCCTTGCGTCAGCTGTAATGAAAGGTTGGTTTCGGCGATGGCGTCACCGTCCTGAAATGATTTGCACTCAACCGTAATGAAGGCACTGGCCCGAGGCGGCAGGGTGACAGTGTCCGTGGAAACTCGAAGCGTCTGGCTTGGTCTCGGTGCATTGCTGATGGCGACCGCATTCTCGGTTGAAAACGTGACCTTGTTATCGCGTAGGTCAATAATCTCCCCACAATCACGCAGAAAATCGACACCTAAGATAAGGTCGCGCTAACATTTATGCAGAAGAAGACAGCAGACGACAAATGCGGACCCCCGGGTTTCAACTCGGGCAGTGCACATGCCGAGAACTGCAATCAGATGACCGCCCGCAGTGCGAACGCGTGTGCTAGCCCATGGCGTGAGAACCTTTTTGAGAAAGGTGGCGAGCTGGCTGCTTACAATCGAATAATCAGCACCAGTATGTAATAACGCTCGAACGTGGTCACCCCCCAGTATCACAGGTATGTCTAAGGAAAGCCGCTCCGGAGTTGCAGGCTCCTGAGGGGATGATCGGGCACAGACGTCGTTATCTGCAGGCTTTGGCACCGGAAGTTCGTCGGCGTGGCGTGTGCTTTCTAATAGCGTCAGTGCGTCGCAGGGACCGGAGAGCGCAGGCGTTGTAATAGTCAAGGGGCCGTCATGTGTCGGCATCGATGCGTCGAAGTGAGCGGGTACTGCGGACCTCGTAACCGTCGAAGCATCGTTGTGTCGAGGAAGCGTTGATGTTTCGGTGTGAATGGTGACCGCAGACTCCGGAACCGTCAAGGCGTCGGAATGTGTCCGCGTCGATGGGGGTCGCACTCAAAACGATGTCCAGCGAGCCTACCCCCTAAGGTCGCTGGCTACAGTTTTCCCGCCGTGGGCTTGGCGACCGGCCTTACGCCGCCAGGGAAAACCTCGCGGTATGTGTTGAAGGACGACGCCTGGGGAATGGATATCGGGCCTGCTGGCGACGAGACGGAAGCCAACTTTGGTCTTCAAGAAAATCCGCGACGGCCCGGGGTCGTTCGCCATAGCGGAGTCGAGAACAATCGGCGGGAAAGCCTTCGTGGCCCAGACGGCGGTAGGATGCAGTGCAGATACAGGTGCCCTGGTTCGCCGCAGTGATAGCACAAGGGGCGTGGTCGGATGTGCGCCACACACGTCGGCGTTGCGCGCGGATGTCCGGAGAGCTTCTACGTGCTGCAGCACGGGTGCAGGCGGCCCCGGCACTTCCGCAGGAGCCGAAACGAAGGACGCCGAAGCCGGAGCAGGGCACCACAGGGCTTCGGCCTAGGGGAGACGACGGTCAGACGACACAGGAAGGGGGGATGGATGAGCATCATCGGCAGGAAAGGATGGCCGGAGCGCTTGCTGCACCTCCTCGCGGACAAAGGTCGCTATGAAGATTGGAGCTGCGGAAGGGGCCCGATACAGCTGCCTGAGTTCGTCGCGCACAACATAAAGCCTGGACTCCATGTACGCGAAAACTCACACGAACGCGAAGGCGGCGGCGACGGCTGGCGTTCGCTCCGTCGCTTGTGGGCAACCTCCATGCAAGCGAAGGCGGCAGGCGACGCGAACCCCCGACGTGCGCAGCGGATTCCGTGCTTTGCGCACTGAAGCTTAAAAACACGCCCGTAACCTGTTCTCTCTCTTAAAATTTTGTTTGTGTGCCTCATAGTCAGGGCCAAAGGAATATTTCCTCTACGGCAGCGGTGTAGCGGCAGTGGAGATAGCCAAAGGCGTGCTTGCGGAGACGAAGTCACATCACGGGTTCACCGGGGAGGTGTGCTTTCGTTCGGTGCCTGTGCACTCCGGCTTAGTAAAAACACTCCCATAAACTGTCACCGCAGTTTGATTGTAAGTGAGCAAAACATAATTTGCCAGTGGGATGCACGCCGCGAGTGTTTCTGCACAGTTGGAGCGCAGCGGCACGGTGGATCGAGCGCCGGTACCCGCGGCTCGACACGCATCTCTTCCTGCAGTACGCCGCTTGCGTAGCTCGCTCCAAATGCTGTTAGCTCTCCGCACCCAGCAAGTAGATTGTTTTAATTATTTAAATCATGCGGGTCTGCCTCTCAGCTACAAAACCAAATATTTTATTGACGGTGGCGATGACCAAGACGACGGGCGGGTTTCGTGAGACGTACCTGTGAGAAACCGTAGACAAACCGGAAACGGCTTTGTGGGGCTCTGGTTGGCCAGTCGCGTGGGGGCTTCCGGGCGACGAGCGAAATTTTCTGTGCGTGCAGATCCGAGCGACACGGCACGCGACACATGCATTTTGCTTCGCGCGACGGCGTCGCTAGTCGCTTGCTGCCGTCGCCTTCGCGTTCGCGTGAGTTTTCGCGTACATGGAGTCCAGGCTTAACGTATGAGATCGCGTAGCAGGAAGGCGTCGGTGTCGTGGAATGGCAACTCGCCGGAAGCGGAGTCGGCGGACACGTGTCGATTCTATGCGGACGCTCTTTGCTGAAGGACCCTTTCAGTCATGGAAGACTCAGTGAGAACCTCGGCGACAGTGTTCGGAGGGCTGAGGACAAGGCCAGCAAAAAGTACTCCTTGACGCCACGCATGAGATGGCATACCTTTTTGTCCTCGGACATTGCAGGGTCCGCGCGCCTGAACAGACGCGTCATGTCCTCTACATACGCTGCAACGTTTTTATTTGGAAGCTGAACGCGAGATTGCAGATCACGTTCTGCCCGTTCGCGACAATCTGAGCTCCCGTATGTAACTAGGAGACGACACCGGAACTTACTCCAAGAGGATAACTGATCTTCACTGTTTTTCAAACCAGGTCCGAGCGTCGTCGTCTAGACTGAAGTAGACGTTTCTGAGGTGGACGGCGGCATCCCACTAGTTGAATGCGGCAACTCGCTCGTAGTTCTGCAACCAGTCTTCCACGTCCTCAAAGATATCGCCATGGAAGGACTTCGGGAGGCGGGGGTTCTGGAGCGTGAAGGGTGTGGGCGCCCTAGACATTGGGGTGGTCGCGGCAGGCATTGGGGTGGTCGCGCCAGGCATTGAGGCGGCGCCAAGTTGCTCAGAGGACATACCCGATGGGTCAGGCTCGGGTGGTAAGCCTCGAATCCGGCGGCAAGCACAGTGGACGGGCGTCTTGATGGGTATGGGACTGGAGCGCCTGCTAACCGTTGGGGCACAAGACATGAGATCAATTCCACGTCCACCAAATTTGTCAGGGTGTTGGCGACAAGACAGGGACCCAGCAAGAGAGAGCTCGGGAGCAGGTTGTTGTTGTTGTTGTTGTTGTTGTTGTGGACCTCACTCAATGGCACATACCCACAAGGGGGATTGGCCATAACCAGGCGGTGGCTAAATGACCAGTTGCATGCCGTCCTTCGGTGGGAGAACTTCAACGTTCTTCAACGTCCTTCAATCCGCGCGCCAGAAGCGTGAACGTCTTTTTTTTGGTTCAGCGCCACCTGGCAATAAGTAGTTACCTGCCAAAGAAATAAATATATGAAGCCGTGCCTGAAGGTTATAACACTGATGTATTATTTACCTAATCTCGGCTAACACCTGATAATGAAGATGCGAAACTGCTGCACGCCAACCGGTACTTTCATTTCTACAAGAGGAATAGAATATGTCGCAGGGGAGGCGGCATTCTTGCTCTCATCATATCTAATATTTCATCCTTTTGCTCGAGGTTAATAGCCGCAGCGAAATACTATGTCTTAAAGATTGTCCTCAGTCTGGTACCAACATAGTAATTGCATGCTATGGAGTACCTGACACAGATCAATCTTCTATTACGGACCTTGACTCTCCGCTTCAAGACCGGCACTCTCAACTTCCCCACGTCTAATTTATACCTTGTAGAACTTAGGACTGGGTGAGTCAGTGTGTCTCGTTATATCCTCTGTCTGTGTTCTTTAGTGCTGGTTTTTAATACGATGGGTTATATCCTGTGGCGACTTTAACTACCTGGATATCGACTAGAAAGCTTTAACTGCTTCTTCTCGACAATCTAAAGGCTTCCTTGAACTGGTTCTTGCCTTGAATCTTTTCAAAGGATTACAATGAGCCAACACGAGGCTCAAACATCCGTGACATCAATCTTGTCTCCAGTAAGAATTAATCCAATTTCTTTCGTATTCTAGTGGACTCAGTAATCACAGTCTCTTGTTTCTCATCCTAACCCTTGAAATCTCCGCGCACCAACCATCCATCAGAGACATCCGTGATTACCGTAAGGTTGATGTAGCGAGCGTGGACACCGACCTTCAACAATTTTTCGCTACCTTAATCCTATCCTTGCCTACGAGACCCTTGAATAAAAAATAGCGCCATTTTAAAAACAAACTCTTATCGCTCATGGACGCTTACGTACCGCTTATCTGAATCCGTGGCGACGCCACTAAGCCACGGTGTTTCAATGCATTGCGCAAATTATCGCGGAAAAAAATGCCTTTTCCTTAATGCCACAAAATTCGGCATCATCTGTGAAATGGAATAAATACTTCCCGAGCGTTCGCGAATACACTCAGTTATTAAGGTCGTCTAAAAGAAAATTCTACAAGCATGAAATCTTAGACATAATGCGCACTAACCCATAAAAATTACGAAATCTGCTAATGCCCCCTCCCCCACTCCAAACAAAAAGAAACAGTTTATACAACATATCCTTGGGAAGAAAAGATGGCACACACTTTCCGCTTTCCGAACGCTGTGATACAATGAATTCCTACTTCACCTCAGTATTCACACACGAGCCACCGGAAAGCAAGATTCCTTACCGCAACTTAGTTTTGCTTCAATGCCACCTGTTGGCTTCAAATCTGAGGCAATTTCGAAGCTCATCGATAATATCAAGCCGTCGACTTCCCCCGGACCTGACAACATAACTGCCAAAATCTTTAATGGCACAAAACAATTTTCAAACCAACTACTACAGCTCATTTTCGACCAGTCTCTCAAAACTGGTCAAATTCCGCACGACTGGAAATCAAGCAAACTTGTGCCCCTTTTTAGGACCGGTGACAGCACTGACGCCTCGAATTATTGTCCCATTTCATTAACATGCATCTCGTGTAAGCACTTTGAGCATATAATTTACTCGCATATTGCAAATCACCTCGATCAAAACACTTTTTTCCCAAACTACATGGTTTTTGGTTGTTTCTCATGTGAAACACAACTTTTCGAAATCACAACTGATCATAATCTAAGTCTAGATTCTCAATTTCAAACAGATGTCAGTTTCTTAGATTTCTGAAAAGCATTTGATCGCGTTCCTCACCAACGTCTCATCTGTAAACTTGAATGCCTGTCACTCGACCCTCTAATCATTTCCTGGATTCGCTGCTTTTGACTAATCCCTCAGATTTCGCCGTCATCGCTAGCCATGCATGTGAAAATACCGTAGTTATCTCTGGTGTACCCCATTGTTCCATCCTTGCTCCGCTTCTCTTCCTAATCTTCATCAACATCCTGCCATCTGGAATTTCGTCGTCTGTCCGTCTCTTTGCGGACGATTGCGTCATTTATCGCCGCATATCTGATAACATCGACCAGGTATCATTACAGAACGAATTAAAAAAATGCAGAAATGGTGCTGCGACTGGCTCATGCAGCTTGATACTTCGAAATGTAAATGCATGCACATATCACGCAAATATTCCGTTGCCAATATCTAGTACTCTCTGAACTATTTGGCGCTGTCAGTAACGGATTCATATAGGTACCTTGGTGTCGAAATAACGAACAAATTAGCAAATATTCCTATCAGTGTCCCCTCCATCCATTAGACAACAAGCATACCAAACATTTATTCCAGCTAAATTGAAATATGCCTCAGCGATTGGGAACCCCCCCCCCCCCCCCAGGCATACTTAATACATTTACTCGAAGCTATCCTGAACCGGGCAGCTCGCTTTCTAACGTCGCAGTATTCTTCCCGACACAGAGTTACTAACCCAAAATCGTCTCTCGGCCTGGAACCCTTAGCACTCCGCAGAAATATATCATTTATTCTTTTACACAAACCACAAAATCAACTTTCCTGCACTACGCCAAACTTTGTTGGATCCTTACGCTCATCTCGCAGATTATTCAAGTTGAGTTGAGGTGTTGAATGCTACAGGTGGGATTAGCCTTGCTTTTTCTGCCGGCAATTGCTCCTCCATAGCGTCACTTCTTTGTTAATAATGTCCTACAACCTATTGTATGTACCCCGCTATGCGCACAGTCACTTATAATAGCACATTCCACTCGCGCCATCACCATCTATGCACACATTAACTCCACACAGTCCACACCACAGTCCACTCCAGAAGTCATCATCTATGCATATGTTCAGTCAGAGCAGAACATAATCAATCAATCAATGAGCAATTATTTCACCAACCGTGTATAGTGGTGAAAAAGGACGACGGAGAAAAAGCTGCAAGTTTCACAGCTTGACAAAAGCCCCGTCTGCCCCTCGAGCAGTGACTGGCTATAGTACATCTAAAAAACGCGCATGCACGCACACTGATAACAAAAGAAAAAACATGTAATCGATACTGATCAATTGTTACAAAGACAGAAATACCACTCAGATTTGTCATTTATGATAACTTTTGTAGTAACAGAAAACTGTATCGAAATAGCACATGGTTATCAAAGATGTAAGTCGTTTTCAGTGTGACAATCCCATACACACATTCACGCAGAGTATAACATAGTCCACTCCCAAAGACACAATCTACGCACACATTCAATCACAGTAGACCATAGTCAGTTCTTGCTGTCGCCATTTAGAAACAAGACATATTAAAAGAAGGCGTGCAGCCTTCCTTCTGCATGTCTGGTTTCTACTCGGGTAGACAATGTCCTGAACTGTACCGTGACGGGTACCTGTCTTCTTGAAGGAAGCGAACATCAATTACCTTTCCGCGTTGTACTCTGGGCAGTACATAATATAATATTCGGTATCCCCGCACACGCCACAGAAAGAACATAGCGGAGACATTCATGTCCCTCTTAAGCATTGAAGCAGGAGTGCGAGCAGAACCCGTAGGAATCCGATTAGTAGAGTGGCCTGGGATCTTCTCAGTCCATTGGTCACACATTGCTAGCGGGGGACACTCCACATGGTACTGAAATGATTGAGCAGCGTTTTCCTGTAGAGACTTTTTCTATCTTGAGGCAATTTTTTTATGGATTCCTTGACAGAGCTTTATGGGCGATATTGTCTGCCACCTCATTGCCGCTGACTCCTATTTGAGAGGGCACCGATTATAAATATAGAGTAAAGCCTCGGCTGTGCAGATTCTGCACCAAGTGCAGAGAGCTTATAGACAAGGCATCAGAAGAGAATCCGCGCTCTCACCTCTGAAGGGAAGATTTTGAATCAGTTAGGATGACAGCATGTTGAGCCGGAAAAGACCCTAACTTCCGTAAAGCCGCCTCAATAGCAACTCTTTCGGTTATTGTGGAGGATACGACAGCAGTAAACCATACAGACCACCTACAGTCCAAAGAAGGAATCTAAAAAGCTGCTGCGCTAGCTTGTTTGACCTTGTCCACAGGAACATCCGTGAAAATTTGAAAATGACGGGCATACTCTGTTTCCAAATGGTCAGTACGAGCGAACGCGTTGCTGCATAAAGAGAGCTGCGCTTTGCGCTGGCATGAAAAATTGTGACCTTACAGTCGAGGGTCGGAAAAGACCAGGGGGTTTCAATTGTTTCCATTGCCTTTAGATATTAAGGCCTAAATAACTGATAGTATTAGGTGCCAGGTAGGCCTTCAACTCATATCTCAAGCAGAGCCGCTGGAGAAGGAATCGCCAAGCTACCGTCTCTCCTGGGCGACCAAAATGCTTTAGTAGTCTCTGAGAAGCGACAAGGCTAAGAGGTTTCGATAGAGACTCATGGAGTACTGCCTTGATAGCAACCAGCTGATGAAGTCCAATGGCTCTTCTTAGGCCCTTTCTATGGACAACTTCGAGACATTTAAGCTATGATGCCGAGAGGGAAATTAAAGGTAATTGAAACATTATGCGACTGACCACCAGTGCTTCATGAAGTTTGAGCATTGAAGAAGGATTGTTTCCCCATTGCTCACTTGCAATTCTACGGATTACATGGAGACGCGAAGATAGAAATGAAACAATGGAGTCGAGAGCTTTCGCCACTGTAGACGGGAGTCAATATTGACGCCCACGAAACGCGTGTGGTTGAATTGGCGGATTCAAGAGTGACCAAGGTCTGTCTTTAACCGCGCTTGATGTCTTCCTACACCTGTAAACAGAACAAAGCCGGATTTTTTCACTGATAGAGACAATCCCACACCTTGAAGGTAAGCTTGTACCGCAAGTAGAGCCTGTCGAACTATCAGGGATAATCGCTTGTGTTGGTGGCCAGTAATCCAAATACACATGTTGTCCGCATATGTTTTTGGCATATTGATTTGCGCAGTTTGAAGCATATTTGGCATATTGACATACGCACTTGCCTGCAATTTTTTTTTGGAACTAATCGGGAAAGCCAGCCATTACGACGTTAAAGAGCGTGGGGGAAAGAGCACTTCCTTGAGACACATCTCGTGATAAAACCCTTTCGGTGCTTAAGGTACTCCCTAACCGCACACGTACTGCCCAATCACTTATAAACTTGTAAAAGAATCTTAACATATGGCCCTGTAAGCCCATGCCTTGCAAACTGTTTTGGGGATTGAGCTCTGAAGCACGTTGTCATAAGCGTTTGCGACGTCAAGAAAAATGGTTAAGGTGAAAGGCAGAAAGCTCCCTGGTGTTTAATGTGACTCACCAAGCCTAAGACGCTTTCGTGGGCACAAAGACCTCGGAAGAATCCTGTCATACATGTCGGCAGTGCCTTGCTGTGCCCAAGATACCCCGATAAGCTTTCATTTACAAGCTTCTCCATCAACTTAGCTACACAGGATATCAATGACACAGAGCGATACGAGGCAACGTCCGTCGTATGTTTCCCAGGCTTCAGTACTGGAAATAAATGTGCCACCTTCTATGACGCAGGAACATGGCCAGCCTCCCAAACTCAATTGATGAAATTTAGGAGCTCTTTCCTGAGCTCCAGGTGCTGATTATGCAGCATTTGGTTGGTGATGCCGCCGGGACCTGGTGCACACCGGCGTCGCAGGCCGCTCAGCGCAGTTTGAAGCTCACGAAGCGTGAACGGGACGCCCATGTTAGATCGTGAGGAAGCAGGTGGTGTATATATATCCATTCCAGAATTAGCACGTAGGAGTGCGTCTGCAAATTCCTCTGCCAGGCACGCAATAGGTTTTTACTTGCATATTGCAAGAGCATCGAAAGGCTTCAGTCAGGCAGGTTCCTCCCTCCTCTATTTTAGTTTTCCTTTCCTCTCGATTCAGCCAGACCACACCAAACATTCTGATCACACAGTGCCTACTTTATTTACCTCTATTCCCAACTGCGGTGACACCACTCTGCCGTCGGGATGCGGCCTCTAGTCTCGGCATCCACCACGCGTCTGTCCCGTTCTTGTCGTTCTTGTCCCCTCTCTCCCCCGTCCTCCTTTCGAGCTTTCTATCACTCGTCCTTGCTTCTTTTTGTTCGCTTCGGTCGGCTGCTTGTGAAGACATCTTGACTGGTTCCCGGACTCCGACGGACATTACGGAGGCGCCACACCTCCCAGGCGCAGATCTTGGTCTTATAGTGTGACACCCTTCTCCGGCGCACTTCGCAGGGGCCAGCATCTCGCCGCGGCCGTCAGCCGCTCACCCAGAACCAACTGCCGCCCCCTCGGCCAGTGCACGCGGCCGTTTCTTGAACGCGCCGCACCGCCCGCACGTGCACGCACATATCCGCGGCGTCCCTGTGGCTGCGTTCA
Source organism: Amblyomma americanum (assembly GCF_052857255.1). NCBI lineage: Eukaryota > Metazoa > Arthropoda > Arachnida > Ixodida > Ixodidae > Amblyomma > Amblyomma americanum. The sequence goes on from NC_135500.1 coordinate 51,677,886, forward strand.
TCTTCGGTCCTTCGCCGTCCGCCAGGCGCCGGCTGCCGGCCCCCCTCCACAATGCTCGGGGAAGTCTCTAGTCCGCCGCCGCTGAGCGGCAAGCGCACACACACGAACAAAACGTGCCGGCTGTTTCTTCTGGCAATATTCGCATGCGACGCGGCCGCGCGCCCTACAGCTCCGAAGGGCGAGATTCTCCAGCAAGGCTGCCAATAACTAGCGTATTCTCGTCATCGCTGAGAACACAGTCAGGTAACATGATCAGTAACTTGGCCGCCGTAGTTGCCGTCAGCTTACTAGAATTCATTTTTTCAACAACATCATAAGAAACACGTTTTAGGTGCCCTGTTACTGGTCCAAATGACCTCATTGCTGGATTTAGGACCACGCATACGAAGAGTCAGCAGGAAACACAAAAATCGTATAGTGATCACTTCCCATGCGGTCAGGCGCTGTTGCCCACCTCACGCGGGTTTTAGGTGAATGCAGATTCAGGCCTGCAGCGATCGCTGAGGCAGGAGGCTGGAAAAAAGGGGGTCTTCCGCCATTGGCAACACGCGTGGTCTAAGCTGTCAATAACGTCTACGACTTTGCGTCCACGGGAATCCGTGTTCCTGTCACCCCAGACGGCATGACGGGCGTTGAAATCACCGCGGACTATTCGAGAAGCTGGGCAGCGGTCGCAGAGCTGCTGTAAAAACAAATCCAAAGCTACCTTCTTCCGCGGGGACACGTACACGGATGCAATCGAAAGGGCTCGAAAGCCGAGCTGTATTCGCACAGCCACTACCTCAATGTGATCCGTGCAAAGATCGGTTAGGCTTAAAGAAACATGTGGATTTTTTTTCCTTATGTAAAGCGCGGCACTTCCTGAAGGAAATGACTATATGCTGCAGTTTTTATGGGCGACATATCCAGTCAAACATCTCCCGCTTTGCAGGCTAGCTTCCGACAGGGCCAATACTGGAACACGTCTCTTTCAAGAATAGTTTTAGTTTAGCTAACCGATTTTAAATCCGAGCGCAGTTTCATTGCAATATAAACGGCACTTTTCGGTCGACATTGGATCCGCGAGGTTGCACACCATTCATATTAGATCGAAAGAGACTTCGTTGCGAAGGTGGTAATTAGAAACTCAAAAGAAAGCACCAGCTGTAGGAAGCTCTTCAGGTTACCAGGCGGCATCGCTGGAACACGTGAACGCAGGCCCCAAACAAAACACGACAAAGGTCAGACACACCATGATTTTTCAGCTCCTTATTTTGCGCAACACACTAACTTACGACATCGACAAAAGATGCCGGCGGGGAGACACTCTTGGCCGCAATAGCTGGTTTTCTTGCCACTTGTACATATGAGAGTCCCCCTTGCCGTCGAGTCTGGCTGTGATCCGGTCATTCAGAAACATGGACACTTTTTGCTGGAGGTGGAACAACCGACTCGTACGTAATGCACCTTGGCGTCTTGCTGGACTCAGGTCTCTTAGGGACATTGTTGGGTAACGCAACAACATCAGGCTCCAACACGGGGAACTTGTCTAATCCTGGCACAGGCGTCTCAGTCGGTTGGGTTTTGGGAGCAGCAATAAAAGATATTCGACGTTGCAGAGCACTCACATGGAAGTGGCAGCCTACGAAAGTCGCTGGATGATCCCCACCGCAATTGGCGCAAGCAAATCGGCCTTGCAGGTTTTCAATTCGGCGTCGCCACCATACCGCTTACAGCGTCGATCCTTTGTGCAAACTTTGGCCACATGCCCCAACCATTGGCATCTAAAACACCGTGAAGGAACTTCAGTGAAATCGGCAGCTGCGTGTTGTGTGAATCCTAGATCATTTTTTTTTCGGGGCGCTGTAAGTTGGGAGCGAATATCAGCACGATAGAGTTTGTAGTTTTTGCAGCCCATTATTTTTCTGGAGACTCCACACAACGCACAAGTCGTTTTACGTGCAAAACACCTTGTGGTTTCAAATAAACATGTACGTCGCTTTCTGAATACCGTTTTGGTATGCTCTTAATAACACAGGTGTTCTTCATGTAGGAATGGGGCAACCGCACGTTAACTTTGATGTCATCCATCTGAGAGGACTGCAGGAGCTTGTCAACCTGCTCTTCCGTCGAGACATCTAGCTGAAGAGCCTATTGCATGGTGAACCGACTACAAATAGGAGCTGATCCCAGCAGTGATTGAATGGCCGTGAAATGAAAAAGGGTTCCCTCTCTCTTAAATCAACCCCTTTCTCTGAGGGCTCAACCACTACCGGGATCCCGACCGTTCGTTGCTTGCGATGGCTCGCCATCTTGAAGCCCTCGTTGTCCTCGTCAACCATATCCGCCACTGACTCGTCACCGTCCACGATCGTTGACTCATCCCCACTAAGCGATGAGGTCTCACTGGACGGGTGGTCGTCTCCATGTTCTGGTCGCTCCACGGCCTGGGAAGCCATGGCCACCTCTTCTGAGCCAGCCTCCTTAGATTGGCGTGGTCCCGTTAGGCTTGCCGGCGCCGCAGCAGCCGTACTCTTCCCATATGGGCCGTTCTGTCTTGAAGATGCAGGTGTCCTCGAATATTCAAATAAAACTAGCTAAATTAGGCAAAACTAGGTAAAGAACCAGAGCTGAGCCGACAGTAGGTCGAGCAACGTCTTCGTCTTTCCGATTTTTCAACTCACCCAGCTTTCAGTGGTTGCACGGCTCATGCAACGATTTCAATAAGGCTTTTCTTCGCATCGCCATAGAAGAATGGAAGAATTTTGCTGAACCGTTGTCATCGAATCTAATCCCACTAGATTTAGGCACCTACTAACCGACCACTGGAGCCACCTTTAGGTACATTCCTCGCACTGCTTGCGTGAAATTTGAACGGCATGTGTCATTTCGTCATCACCTACAACTATTTCCCCACTTTACGCCACTCTGCAGCTTATTGCAGCTTGTTTTGACCGCACGTGTTAGTGTTTAATTTTATATATTACTACTTTTTTGTGATATATTTTTTGTATTACCTGAATCACCGGACGTTATTCTTACGTCAAACTTTTTATTATTGTTAATTTTGTGTTCCTTTCTTATGTTCACATGCTTTTGTAGACCACTTTACATTACTGTCTTCTCCCCCCCCCCTTCTGTAATGTCTAAAACGAGGTCATTAAGGATACAATAAATGATGATGATGATTTTGCCTCTGCGTAAATTCTGCACTGAGAGAAACAGGGAGACAGAAAATACTTTTTTTTTTTAGCAGAGCGAAGCGTTAAATACTGAAAAGATATTTGGCATGAATCAAAATAGCTATTTGGTCGCTCAATTGGGGTGAAGTCATCCAGATCTTCCAGGTAGGAGGGAGGCGGAAGGGAAGAATGGAGCTCGGAGGACTACTGGGCTCTGAAAGCTTCAGAGCTTTAGACTGGCATACGATCAGGGGCAAACGGGGCAGGAAGGTTCAGACAGCATTCGAAAGAACTGTAGCCAGCCGAGTTGAGAAGGCGTTGGTGTGAAGCTTGCGGGGAATGAGACAGAGACACGTTCAGTTGATGGTGGGGTTTGGAGATGCCGTGATGCGTTTCTAGCGCAGAGAACCGCCACAGGACGGAGTGCATGGCCACAGGATGGCAGGCGACCGGATAAGAGTTTTGCGGAGAGGCTTGTGGGCCAGGCCACTGCTTCCATTCCCAGGATAGCCACGGATGCACTTTAATGTGAAGAAAACGAGGGGAGGTTATGAAGGGCGGTAAGGTTGTGGAAGCCTCTATGGTTTGTGTGAAATGCATCTATGTAGTTAGTGCAAGTTTTCATTCAGCGGTGCCAGCCGTCCACATTCAGGAAGACACAGAAATTGTTCAGAAAGGAACTATTTATTTTGCTGACTATTTATTTATTGTGCTGACTCGCACCCACAAAGAAATGAGCAACTCGGCGAATATAATAGCTACGAGCGTGGTCGGTGGCCATTGAAAAACAGATTCACCGCCGCAGTACGGCACTCTCACTTTAAATCTGTCAAAGAACTTTCGTGATTTGTCTCCATAATTACCTAGAACAATCTAGAACAAAAAATAACAAATTGCGTGCGGATTGCAGATAAATTTGACAGCATCTCTGGCTTACAAAGCAAAGTCATAAAGCATGTGCGTTGAGGGGCAAAGCCGCGAAGCATCAGAAAGCTTCGCGCTTTGTACCCCCCTCCCTTAGTGAGCTCTTAAAGAAACGGCGACGTGATGATTGAAGATAAACGAAAAAAAAAATAACTTCACATGGACACTAATGTCCAATTAGCTATCTTAATATGGTTTCAGGCTCAAAACATGTACTTCGGGACGCGCGCGCCCGCGCTGTTCTGCTGTCATTCCATCAGGAGCGACAGATATGGCGAGCACATTGGAGATCGTTTTAAACATTACAGGTCCAGTGATTCCAATTGGATTCGCCGAATTTAGAGGCCGCTAGTCTTGAACTGAGCCAGGAAGCCCCACTGTTCTTGCAGTTGTTTCGACATCTGCCAATTCATAACTTTATGATAAAGACCTTTTAGGTTACCGATGTATTCTAGGAAGGCTATATAGAAACGGCGCGTGCTGTGCTGTCGCCATCGGCTGACACCACTTCCATGGCTGCACCATGCAGAAGAAAGATAACTACTTTCATTCTTTTTATAATCAAGCAGCAGTGTACAAGTAGGCCTCACATTGCTCTTTCAAAATATTTTTTCGGTAAAACGTAGTTACAAGCGCTAAAATATTTCCCAAATGTGAATGATTCCAATTGGAATCACTGGGACCTGGAGTCCGTATTTTAAGATAAGCAGCGCGGTCTTATTCGAGTTTGCTGTATCTGCTGCTATCGTGTAAATACCGCTTCTTACGCACTCTATGTAACAATACACGTTCTTTCCAGTAAAAAAAGATGCCTAGGTTCAGTGCAGGCACTTTTCAAGTTGAAAGCAAAAAGTGTCGAGAGCAGCCCCCCCCCAATTTTTGAAGTGTCAATTCTCCCAATGAAGAAAAATAACATTCATCCGACGAAGACAACTTATAACACGAAAGCATTGAAGCCTATAAAGTTTCGCCTATGGTAGCTAAATTAACTGCAGGATGATGTAGAACCGAGTGGTAGCGCTACTGCTCCGAAAGTTAAAGGCTTTCCGGCTTTCAGCCTTGAAAAAGCCAATTACCTCGCCCAACAGTTCGTGCTATGCATCCAAAAAATGTGTGAAAGGAAAACCCGTTTTGTGGACGCATGTTACTGTCTCAATATTCAACAGTACGAACGCTCATCGCAATGGACACCTTCACCTTAAGAATATTTCAGAAATCTCTGTAGAGACGCAGCCTTTGTGAATATTGCAGTACAGTTGTTTGCTCATTGCACAATGCTACATGCTGTGAGCTAGAGGCTCCCCCTCGCTCCACACCTAATTGTTCAACTGACATTCCGTTGGGCCTAACTCAATAGGCCATACCTGCTGCCTCAAACTTGGTGTCTTGTACTCACTCTTCTGCTCCAGCTGCATCGGGGTAGCACTTCCCGGTCATCATGGCCAACGCACCCCTGATACTTCTAACTCAAGCCGTGATCTGCCACGACCTTCATGTCAGGACGATTTTTCCGATTCTTCAGATTCTTCTACTATCATCTACATGGACACTACTGTGAAGTCTGGAGAAGGGCTTGCGAGATTTATTCGTGTGCCTTCAAAGCACCGTCGTTGCTTGAAGCGGTCACTTATGGGTGCAGACGCACCGGACGTTGCTCAACCGCCTAAGCACAGCCTATCGGTTGTAATGAAGCCAATTGACTCCGGGCACCGCATTACCGGTTTCAATCCACTGACATTAGGATTAGAGTCTGCGGCTCCAGACGGGGTTCTTTAATTTCGTCCCAACGAGAGCCTAAACCTTTCGACTGTTGACACCCGTACAGCGCATGCAACTGAACGCCTCTTGCAAATAATAAGCATAGCTGGCGTTGCAGTTCAAGCCTACGAGCTCCGTCCAAGCAACTGCGGCGCGTGTGTCATTAAGGGTGACCTCCTGGTCTTCCCAAATTCATGTCTACTCAGCGCTGCTACACAGAGCTCCGATTAAATCTGTCCGCCGCCTTGGAAATTGAGATAACATCCGCATTGTATTTGCGACAGAATCTGCGCCGCAATACCAAATTCTCGGCAATACATGGTACCAAATATACGAGCACATTCAAACACCACGGCAATAGACCAAATGCCAGCGCTTCGGCCCTGTGGCTAGCACTTGCCGATTTGCCTTGCGCTGCTCTCGTTGTGGTGGCAGCCATGACCAAAATGAATATGCAAGTGATAACTCTCTTGGTCCTAACTGCGGTAAGCAGCATGGGGCGACGTTTTTCCGCTGCACTGCCAACCAAAAGCAAAACACCATATATAAGCACAAGTACTCAAACAATACAGAATATAAGTCAGCAAGAACTGCTTTAATTGAGCAAGACCAAATCCGGGGAAGTCCCCTCAGAAAAAAATTCATCGCCGGGAAAGAAAGCTCCTCAACCACCGGACAAAGATAATGCCAGTCACCTGCGCACTGAGGGCGTGGTTTAGTTGTGAGCGATCTTGTTGTGTGTCTTATTCTACGTCCTTGTTTTTTGCGCTTTTACGTTCAGCACGGAAAACCAACTCGCCCAAACTCGGCCTTTATTGAATTAGTTCCCTTCTCTTCCACCGTGCCAAAACGTTTAGCCTCCTCCCGAAGCGAGTACTCAAGTAAACACTCCATGACACCCGCAGCATGCAACCTGGAACCACCTTCGCGAAGGATCTGTTCGCCGAAACTCCGACAGTACGAGTTACACACTGTGCTCGCTTGTTGAGGCTGTCCGCACTTCCCTTACACACCACAATCCACGCCGATGGCGAAGGCTATCCTTACAATACTTGACTTGATTTCACCTCTACTCGCACAACGAGGGTAGCAGTCAATCGACGCTCCCTAGCAGGCAAAGCATCCGTAACAAAGCCACCATCTTCCAATGAAGTAGCTGCAGCCTTGGTCTACGAATGCCTTATTTCCGACTATTTGTTTCAAAGCACCCTTTCCAGATCATTGTCATTTCAGAAGCCTGTCTGCGTACTACCATCCGTCTTTCAGTCTACACAGTTCTGAACTCCGCTGACATCAGCAAAGTTCTTTTAGCTGCTTGGAATTACGTCACCTTCATTCCACAACCTATACTTGCCGTCTCACGTAAGTAATATGTTTCAGCCACCGTGAAGATCATGAACTTGTCCTTCAGAGTGATCGTCGGGTACGTAACCCCGCTTGTCAACTTTGACGTTGACTCCCTTCAGGGTACAGTACGCAATGCCCCTGCAGCGCAAATCATAACGGGAGACTTAAGCGCACAACATCCTGCTTGGGGAGCCGTCAGATCCACAACCAAAGGACGGCAGTTATTTGATTTCGCACAGTGCAGCAATTTCACTTTACTCAACAACGGCCAGGCAACTTTTTACCAAGGTACAAGACACAGTGCTCTTAACATTGTTATGATTTCTGCACATCTGTCGCCTTCAACAACCTGGAGTGTCGTAAGTAGAATCTCAAGGTAGTGATCTGCTACTTATTTACCTACGCTTAGGATGGTGGTGCTTTATTAAGTTCCCAGCGGCGTGTCGTATGCGATATGAATTCGGAAGCTTTCGCTGAAAGTGGAAATACTGGGGCTTTCAAACCTCGATTGTGAACACTTCATTGATGGTGCAGCACGTGCTAAAACATCCAGTGCTAAGGTTATGACTCCAGCATAAATGTACTCAACTGTACATGCTACATATGAGGGACTTCGAGCAATTCGCCGCAGAGCAGAGGGACGAGCACGCAGGACGAATTAAAGAGAAGACATCAGCGTTGCTAGGCGCGCACAGAAACATGTTCAGCTCCATTTGGACAAGCTGGCAAGACGGGAATGGCGACCCTTTTGTGCGAAGCTTGATCTCTAAAAGCCGCATTCTAAGGTATGTAGCATTTGACGCAGCCTCAGTAGTCAGCCCACCTCACTAAATCGTTTCGACTACGTAGCTGTAAACGCAAATTTTTCTCGTCTCGACGCAGCGGAGGCTTTCTGTTCTAAGATCACTGCTGGATTAAGGGCCTTGTCGGTGTCTTGACCTCTCCAAACTTTGCTACTACACCTAATACTACCCTCCTCAACAAAACCGGTCAATATGAAAGAACTTCATGCGGGTTTGGCAGCTACCAATAAAAGGTCGTGCCCAAGACCGGATGGTGTAAGCTGCACTGCCCTTTCTCACCTGAAAAGTAAGGACAAGGATCAGCTGCTCGCAGTTTGTAACACCTCCTGGGAGACCGGCTGCCTTGAAACATGTTGGAAGCGTGCGCGTGTGATTACTATCCTCAAGCCTGAAAAATCATCAATTGACTTAAACGCCTACCATCCCAATGCGCTTCTAAGCTGTGTCGGAAAGCTGATAGAGAAAAAGGTACACTCCCGCCTTACCTGGGACCTGCCAAACAGGGGAATTTACCCTCCGGCCATGGCTGGTTTCCGAAAAAGATGCAGCAGCATTGACAACGTATTGCCGTTACCAACTGTGTCAAATGCAGCAAAGCAGAGCGGTCTATTAGCATTGCTTTGTTTCTTGACGTGAAGGTAGCAATTGATAACGTCACACATGAAGCAATTTATTCAACCTCACAATCAAGCGGGAATTGTGGACGGATGAAAAACTAACTCGGTGACTATCTGCACGAAAGACCGATGTTCCTGTCAACAAGTGAAGGCGACACAGTACTGCATCAAATATCTCGCGGAGTACCTCTGAGGGGGATTTCAGGTCACACCCTTTTCAATATCTCACTTGCGGATTTTAGAATGCTTGGAACCTACAGTTGAAATCTCTCTTTACGCAGATGACATCTGTGTATGGTGTTCCGGACGCAACAGGCGCATTGTGCATGCCTGACTACAGAAGGCTATAGGCTGCATCGAATCATTTTTAAATAAGCGCGGCCTTTTCATGAGGCAAGATAACAGCTCAGCCATTGCATTTTCGAGGCGCGATCTTTTGCGCTACTTGCTGAAAGTTGCTGGAACCCCAATAACATATGTTACAAGCCATTAAAATTTCTAGGGGTGGCATTTAAAAGGTCAATGTCATGGTCTCCACATGTACAACAGCTGAAAATAAAGCTCTGCTCTTAAGCTTCTATCTTTCATATGCTCTCCACCACCAGAATAGGCTGCTCTACACCTTAATTACTACGGCTGTATGTAGCGCTCTGTGAAGGCCTACTACGCTACAGTCTGCCAGCTCTTCAGGGTATCTCACAAACAAATATTAAACTCCTTGAAGCTATGTAAGCTAAGGCCTTGAGAATCTGCCTCGGCCTTTCTGTTCTAAGATCACTGCTGGATTAAGGGCCATGTCGGTGCCTTGACCTCTCCAAACTTTGCTAATAGACCTAATACTACCCTCCTTAACAAAACCGGTCACTCGAAACGTACTGCATAGAGGAAGTTTCCGACCTTCTCCCATCTCAGTACCAGCGCGCTGTCACGACCTTCTCCCCACCTTGTAGGTTTGTAGCATGGCAAATAACGATAGCAGTCCCTGGCATCAAAAAAAAAAAACGAGCACACCCGGTCCTGCACTTAAATATTTTGCACTTGAATACATTTATGGATGCTACAGTGCGTACCGTCACATCTAAAATGATGGCTCTGTCACATCCAGCTCATCAGCGATTGGCGTCTGGGTTTCGTCAACGCGCACCACAATTTCGCCGACACTCAGTCACCACACCTCGACCACTGCTACCGAGATGACTGCTCTGCGAGCATCATTTACTTACATTCGGAAACAACCTTCAACAGTATGGGTTATCTTCAATAACTCGCGCGCTGCACTACAATCGACAAAATCATCAAGAAGCTTTCAGGAGCCGATCGTCGAAGGCTTGAACAGATTACACCAAGGGGCCTGTCAGCTAGGTCACCATGTTGTGCTGCAGTGGATACCTGCTCACTGTGGCCTTCTAGGCAATGATCACGCTAACTGTGCAACGAGGTCGGTGCATGGAGGCACCCCTTTGTTCTTACCTATACCCTTTTGTCGCACTGATGGCGCGAGACTTCTGGCTACAAAATCCTGGCAGACGCAGCGCTCTTTGTGGTGAGATCCGCAGCGTCAATATAGACCCCTTCTTCGTATCGACCCCACTTGTGACTTCCGCATGCCACGCAATTTAGATAGACGTGACCGTAATTGCCTGCATCGAAGTCGCCTGGACGTTGCCTTTACTAAATGCTATCTACATAAAATTGGTGCATTCAGTTGCCCTCTGTGTCCTACATGTGGTGTACCCCAGGGGCTTGCGCACTTGATCTGGCGCTGCCAAATCTTTAACAACCATCGCAAAGCACTTTTAAGTGCTTTTAGACTCAGACAGGACAGTCGCGTGCACCTGGAGCATATCCTTCGACCCTGGAGGGATGCTGCTTTGGGTGCGCGCGGGACAAAAGCATTATTAGTTTTCTTAAAAACACGGGTTTGGTGGACACTCTTTTACAGTTATGTGTGTTTATGAGAGCGTGAGTGTTGAGTATGCTTGATTCCACTACTCACTCTCTCTTTTTTCCTTTTCCTCTCTTTTAACCCTTCCCTTCTCTAATCTTCTCTTCTTTCATCCTCATCTGGAGCAGCATGCCAGGCCAACAACCAGACAGACCTCTCCTGTTTCATTGAAGTCTCTCTCTCTCTCTCTAGAGGCGAAAAATCTGCATACTGGGACCGCAATAAACCTGCTGCTTACACACCACCTCTGAAAAGAACAAGTGCTTGTCTTCAGTCAAATGATGAATCCGAGCGCTGGTCTGCACTAATTGAGAAATAAACGGCAAGCTACGTGTCACCTCCTTATCGCATATTCTTGGTGAGAACAGTGGCACACGCTTCTTCTTCAGCAAAGACACGCGTGTCCCTAATCAGTTGATAGCACATTAAATTTTGAAAGAAATCACCTGACTAAGCCTTTTGCGCCCACACACTGAGCCTCGCTGATTCCATTTAGAATATCGAAAGAAACTGATAAAGAGCAGAAAGAACTTTGATCTTGTGATTTTTTTACTTATCGTCTCGCGATAGATGCTAGTACCTCGGTATCAGTTTTTTGTATTAAGAAGGTTTAATTTGGGCCCGAGGGGATTAACGCGACATTAATGTTGTATAGCTGCAATTTGGTCCCATGTCATGTATTGCATAGACAGGGTCGTCCTCAAAGTAGCGAAGGTTGAGAGGAAACACAATGCATGGATTACGCGCGATATAACACACCTAAAACGCAAAATCAAAACACTTCGGAAGACAAAGAAAATATGCAAGTATTTTTGGTATCATACTCAATTGAGTGCTGTTCGAAAATTTTTAAACCTTAAAATATAGAGTGCTAAACAATGTTTAATAACACCACTCTGCACAATTTTATTAAGGACACTCTTCAGAAATTTTCGCAATACCTGAAATCCTAGCAGCACTCCAAAGTATCGTCTGATACGGATAGCAAAGGCCGGGCATATACTTTTAATAGCAATTTTCAGTCAATATTGACACGAGAAAGTGAAGACTCCAGAACAGTGATTTAAACCTTTAAATGGAGACAAAAAACAATTTTGTTGGCCTACAGTCTCAGAAACTGTTTTACTGTCGATGTTATTAAATATCAAACCAAAGAAGTGTGCCGGGCCAGAAGTAATATCTAACTCTTTCTTAAAACGGTACGCCGCACCAGTCCGCAAATACTTACACTTCTTTTTCACGAAGCCAATACAAGACAGTCGCCTTCCAGATGAGTGGAAATTAGCCATTTATCCTAGTTCACAAATCTGGTGACAAAGCATGTATGACTAGCTACCGACCAACCTCATTAACCGAAAGCTGTTGTAAAATGTTAGAACGTGTAATTTTAAAGTTCATTGCAGAATTAGTAGAAACCAACTATATACTTCACCAAAATCAGCATGGCTTCCGCCGCGCACTTCCCACCTTGACACATCTAAGTGAAATTCGGCACGGCCTAGCTCAGGCCCTCTGCAACCAATCGCAAATTGATATGATCTTTCCTATCTATCGAAAAACATCCGATCGGGTCTCTCATGCAAAACTTCTTTTTAAACTTATTAACATACTCGGAAATGGGCAGATCAAACTCTGGATAAGCGATTATCTTGCCGTTCGGTAGCAATTCGTACAGCATGGCAGCAATAATTTTGACACAGTTAATGTTCTTTCCGGTGTGCCACAGGCCACCGTCTTAGGTCTGCTTCTGTTCTTATTATTCATAAATGATCCAGCAAAAAAATTGAAGTTAAAATCCGACTACTTGCAGGCGACCGCCTTTTATCGAGAAGTAAAGAGTATTAATGACAACATTAAGCTTTAAACTGCTCTGAAGAAAGATGTGCAGTTGTGCATTACATGGAATATGTGTATTTGCACAACGATAGCAGTCTAAATGTGTTTTACTAAGAAAAACTATAAACTAGATTTTTCATACCGCCGGAAGAGGATCTGGCTTAACCTCTGTCTGCTGGTAGCCTTGTCGATGATTCTATAGTATGGTATGTATGGTTTAATCTCTTGTCTGCTGGTAGCGTTGTCGATGCTTCTATAGTATGGTATGTCTGGTTTAACCTCTGTCTGCTGGTAGCCTTGTCCATGCATCTATTTTATGGTATGTCTGGTATAACCACTGTCTGCTGGTAGCATTGTGGATACTTCTATAGTATGGTATGTCTGGTTTAACCTCTGTCTTCTGGTAGCCTTGTCGACGCATCTATTGTAGGATATGCCTGGTTTAACCACTGTCTGCTGGTAGCATTGTGGATGCTTCTATAGTATGGTATGTCTTGTTTAACCTCTGTCTCCTAGTAGCCTTGTCGATGCTTCTATAGTAAGTTATGTCTGGTTTAACCTCTGTGTCCTGTTAGCCTTTTTGTTGTTTTTATAGTATGGTATGTCTGGTTTAACGACTGTGTGTTGGTAGCCTTGTCGTTTATTTTATAGTATAGTACGTCTGGTTTAACTTCTGTCTGCAGGTAGCCTTGTCGATGCTTCTATAGTATGGTATGTCCGGTTTAACCTCTGTCTGCTGGTAGCCTCTTCGATGCTTCCATAGTATGGTATGCCTTGTTTAACCTCTGTCTGCTGGTAGCCTAGTCGATGCATCTTTTGTATGGTATGTTTGGTTTAACCACTGTCTGCTGGTATCATTGTGGATGCTTCTATAGTATGGTATGTCTGGTTTAACCTCTGTCTGCTGGTAGCCTTGTCGATGCATCTATTGTAGGATATGTATGGTTTAACCACTGTCTGTATGGTATGTCTGGTTTAACCTCTGTCTCCTAGTAGCCTTGTCGATGCTTCTATAGTAAGGTATGTCTGGTTTAACCTCTGTGTCCTGGTGGCCTTGTTGCTTTAATAGTATGATATGTCTTGTTTAACCTCTGTCTGCTGGTAGCCTTGTCGATGCTTCTGTTGTATGGTATGTCTGGTTTAACCTGTGTCTGCTGGTAGCCTTGTCGATGCTTCTATAGTATGGTATGTCTGGTTTAGCTTCTGTCTGGTGGTAGCCTTGTCGGTGCTTCTATAGTATGGTGTCTGGTTTAACCTCTTTCTGTTGGTAGCCTTGTCGATGCTTCTCTAGTATGGCATGTCTGGTTTAACCTCTGTCTGCTGATAGCCTTGTCGTTGCTTCTATAGTATGGTATGTCTGGTTTAACCTCGGTCTGCTGGTAGCCTTGTCGACGCATCTATTGTATGGTATGTCGGGTAAAACCACTGTCTGCTGGTAGCATTGTGGATGCTTCTATAGTATGGTATGTCTCGTTTAACCTCTGTCTTCTGGTAGCCTTGTCGATGCTTCTATAGTAAGGTATGTCTGGTTTAACCTCTGTGTCCTGGTAGCCTTTTAGTTGCTTTTATAGTATGGTATGTCTGGTTTCACGAATGTGTGTTGGTAGCCTTGTCGTTGATTTTATAGTATGGTACGTCTGGTTTAACCTCTGTCTGCTGGTAGCCTTGTCGATGCTTCTATAGTATGGTATGTCCGGTGTAACCTGTCTGCTGGTAGCCTTGTCGTTGATTTTATAGTATGGTACGTCTGGTTTAAAGTCTGTCTGCAGGTAGCCTTGTCGATGTTTCTATAGTATGTCTGGTTAACCTGTGTCTGCTGGCAGCCTTGTCGATGCTTCCATAGTATTGTATGTCTGGTTTAACCTCTGTCCGCTGGTAGCCTTGTCGATGATTTTATAGTATTCTATGGGTGGATTAACCTCTGTCTGCTGGTAGCCTTGTCGATGATTCTATAATATGGTATGTCTGGTTTAACCTCTGTCTGCTGGTAGCCTTTTCGATGCTTCTATGTCATGGTATGTCTGGTTTAACCTCTGTCTGCTGGTAGCCTTGTCGATGCTTCTATAGTATGGTATGTCCGGTGTAACCTCTGTCTGCTGGTAGCCTTGTCGATGCTTCTATAGTATGGTATGTCTGGTTTAACCTCTGTCTGCAGGTAGCCTTGGCGATGCTTCTATAGTATGTCTGAGTAACCTCTGTCTGCTGGTAGCCTTGTCGATGCTTTTGTAGTATGGTATGTCTGGTTTAAACTCTTTCTGCTGGTAGCCTTGTCGATGCTTCTATAGTATGGCATGTCTGGTTTAATCTCTGACTTGTGGTAGCCTTGTCGATGCTTCTATAGTATGGTATGTCCGGTTTAGCCTCTTTCTTTTGGTAGCCTTGTCGATGGTCTATAGTATGGTACGTATGGTTTAACCTGTCTCTGCTGGTAGCCTTGTCGTTGCTTCAGTAGTACGGTATGTCTGGTTTAAACTCTGTCCTCTGGTAGCCTTGTCGATGCTTCTATAGTATGTCTGGTAAACCTCTGTCTGCTGGTAGCCTTGTCGATGCTTTTATAGTATGGTATGTCTGGTTTAACGTCTGCATGCTGGTGGCCTTGTCGATGCTTTTATAGTATGGTAGGTCTGGTTTAATCTCTGTCTGCTGGTAGCCTTGTCGTTGCTTCTATAGTATGGTATGTCGGGTTTAACCTGCAAGAGATGTCTATATACATCTTTGGGGTTAAACATATTTGGGAGGTTCTTGCTCTAAACAAGTACAGTATTCAAGATTTTCTGTCGAGGGAGCATCTTATCAGAGCCTGTCAGTATGCAAACATGTAGTCCTTGTTTTCTTCTTGACCATATCTGACTCAGTGGGATTATAGTATTTTGCACGTCAACGGACAAATACTATTTGTATTTTCTGTTTTTTGCTCTGTATTTAGTTCTCTTTCAAAGCATATTGGATGGACGCTTCTTTGGGACCCGCCAAAATGGGTGACAATTAGTGGCGTTCGGCTGCTGATACCAGGCTCGCGCGAGGTTAAATCCCGACATCGGCGGCCGCTTTTCGATACAAACAGCTAGCAATTGGGTGCGCCCGTGTGTTGTGCAATATGAGCTTATGTTAAAGAACCTCAGGTAAAAAAAAATGTAAAGTGTTTGCGCTTCGCTTCGTAACGCGCTCAGGAGCCGAGCTTGCATTCTGCTGGCTGAACCTTCCAATTTTCTTTGCTTTTTCCTGCTGGAACAAGAAAGGCAACTAGTTCAAGCTAGTAATTGTTCAATATTCCAGTTGAACTGGATGCAGCTAGAACCGGCTCGAACCAGTTGGGATTTTTTCACCTGGGTGTTGGTTCCTCGCCGGCGCTGTAACGGGCGGCGTTATCATTTTTCTTGCTACACAATCGAGTTGCTGCGAGGGAACGATCGTAATCGCGTCTACTTTCCAGGGCATTCGCGTTCTATTTCTGCAGTTTTTCCCGCGCTCTATGACGAAAGTTCTTCGTCACCTGAAAACTCAGCGCGGCCGACCGCGCCAGTGATTCTGATCTTCGAGTCGCCGGTCGAGTTTAGTTATCACCGCCGTCGATGCGCTGTACAATTATTTTTGGGCACCGGCCCGGGAAAATAATGGCAGATACTCGAACTTACATACGTTCGAGTCACGCACTAGCGTGCCCTTGTCGAAAACGTTGGGCTATCCATCGTCAACTTCCCGTGAATATAATCTGCATTTCTTTCGTATGTCTTTGTTCATATAGTGCAGTTTCCGCATAAGACGTACATGTACGTATCAACCATGCAAACGGAGTGCGTATGGGTCGTATGACGTCAGGAAAGAATCTGTATGTTCCGCACGTACACGTCCATATCTGCCGTACAAGCTCCATTACGATCCGTATAGACCGTATGACGCCCGTATGCTCTCCGCATGCAGCCGTCCGTAGCCGCCGTATAGAATCCGTAAATCCCGCAAGGACCTCCGTATCGCAAAAGGCAATTAGTCTGGGCTAGTCGGTACATTTCGTAGGAAAAGGTACAGCGCAAAAAAACGGGAATAAAGGAGCGGACAGCCGCAGGCACTGACTTACAACTGATGATTTTATTGCAGTGATAACGCAATAAATATGAGAAGCTAAACACAATCAACGTGTGGCATTGCATCGCTGATTGAGTGCGTCAGCAACACGGGAGGAAAAGAGGAAACAGGTAAAACCAGCACTAGTTACTCAGCCGCTAAGATAATCAATTTCTTTCTGAGTAAGTAGTAGAGATGGCTTGCTCACGCACTTTTCTTGCTGTTCATGAATCAGGAACGCTTCAACGATTTCCCGCGTGTGTTGGTCTCTATGCCTGTACAAAATCGTTTTCGTACTGAAAGCTGAGGTGCATTTGCACTCGAGCCAATGTAAGGCAAGATTAGTGTTGGTGGTGGTGCCCAGGAACGTTCATGTTCTTTTAAACGTATCGACTGCATGAAATCCGTTTGTTCTCCGTACGCGCGATATGGAATATACAGAATCCATAAGTTTTCCATATTTTCTCATATGAATTCGCTTAAATAGGGTATGTACTATTAAAACCGCCACTGTGTAGGCCTCCCGATTAATATCGACCACCTGGGGTTTTTTTACGTGAACTGACATCGCGCAGCATAAAAGCGATTTTGTATTTAGTCTCCGTCGCAGTGGCGGAGGGCGATTTCGTCACATAAAGGGGTTACACGTTGGAAGAGAGCTGCAAGTCACCTCTCTGGTTAGAGGTCTCATAGTTGCTGGGAAATGGGAGAATACGTATGGAGAAATAAACGGCGCGGCTTCAGCGGAGCAGCGGTTGAGTAAAGAGTGCGCTGTTTCGGCTCTACTTGCAATGATTGAGTAGTCGCCACCGCCGGATTCGTGTGCAGCGTTGCGCCTGGTAACAAAGCACACGTCTCGGGGCTAACTGACAAACGCATAGCCCGCCGTCGTTTAACGGGTGTTTCGGCAACAGGATTCGGTGCGGCAGGCGACGGGTATTATCAGAGAGCGCGTGGTGCGGACAGCTCCAAGCGACGGCAGGAGCGCGCATTTTTGCAGGTACAGGTGTATGACTTGAATCACTGGAAATTTGGGGGTAAACGACGTCAGTGTCAGTGCACCCGAGATAGCACCGAAACATTAGAATAATGTGACTAGTTTGTTACTTGCATTCAGCAGATGTTTTTCTGTGCCTTCTAATCGCATTTCGAGTTTTAGTACTTCTGTAACAGCGATTACTCCAGTTTCTTGAAGAATTACTGGGGCTCTCCCTAATGATAGAGAACCGGCGTCTCCGCAGTCATCAACTTTGTAGTAGGCCACGCAAGAAAGCTCCCGCGTACCACCTGTAAGGTAATGGGAATTTAATGCTTAGGCGCGGATTAGGTGCTCTTTAGCTTTCCGGACATATGATTGATGTCGGTCTGGGCCGTGCTGCGGGCGCTGTCATGAGCTTGCTGGAAACCGTAGCCGTCTCTGGCATGGCCCGGAGGTTGTTAGAGTCTCTCTGTTCGTGCTCAACTACGCACCACCGCAGGGCCATCGACAGCGGCTCCAACGGATTGGACAGAAACGCGGCAGGGTCTCGCGTCAGTGCGGAGGTGCTGTTCCAAAGCTGCGTCGAAACGGAGCGCAGCGAGACCGAGCGCAGTCTCGCCGAGTTCTGAGATTTCCGCAGGCGGCGCGGCATGAAGTGGCCCGAGGAGACGAAGCCACCCGTCGGTGGCGTGGACGCTCTCTACGTGGTGCTGGACCACCTGGCCATCAACTGGAACCCCAACTTCCTCTTTGCCGTCCGAGGGCTGGAGCTGCCGCGGCACGCCGCTAGCGCCACCGGGGACTCTGCGGTAGCGCTCGTCCTCAGCCGCGGCAAGCTGAGCTCTGTCTGGCAGGAGGGCGTCTGCAAGTCCGTGGACCAAACACAGTACGAGAGCTACGTGCAGATGCACTACGAGCTGCTATCGGTGACCAAGTCGAACGTTTCGGCGACAACTCTGCGGGAACTGGTGGAGGCCATTCTGGCAGCCAAGATTGACATTGTTGCTGACGAATGCGAGCAGGTAAGAGACTGCATCTGGATGACACGTTCGTTGTAGGGACTCACTGCTGAAGCATTTACCTAATGATACAAGGTTGATACTAATTATTATGCAGCCGCCGCGGGGGCTGAGTGCTTACGGCGCTCGGCTGCCGGCCCGAAAGACGCGGTTCGATCTCGGCCGCGGCAGTAGAATTTCGATGGAGGTGAAATTCTAGAGGCCCGTGTACTGTGCGATGTCAGTGCATGTTAAAGAACCCCAGGCTGGTCGAAATTTCCGGAGCACTTCACTACGGCGTCTCTTATAGCCTGAGTCGCTTTGGGACGTTAAACCCTCATAAAACCAAAAACCTAATTATAATGCTGATAGCTGTGACATGACGCACGGTTACAGGCAGTATCGAACTGGTTAATTAGGCGGGTAGATGTGCAGCCCAGCTGGTGAGGCATCAGGAAGCTATACATCTTAGCAGACAGAAGACAGATGGAGGTGACCGCCCTGTCTCGTCACCTCCCTCTGTCCTTTGTCTGCTGTGGTGTATAACCTCCTGACGAAATAATGAATGCGCTCGTTTGGCGTTCCTTCATGATTTGTTGTTTTACGCAAAGCATCTGAAGCAAGAAGTTGCGTGCATAGCAACACCAAAAATAAATGGTGAGCTTCTTTTGTAGTTGTACTAGAATCGCTAGCTCAAAAGCACGAGGACGACAAAGAAACATCGATCATAGTCACTATACTTTACCAAATAGCCCAACAGTTAATGCTCCATTTTATTTTGGCGGTCGACAGGAATAGTCCATCTCGTAATATGAGGATTATAAATTTTGTGACGACTGCCTGGCTTCACTGTCACTTCAATATTTTTTTTCACGTATCCTGTCAGTAAAGATCGGTTCTGTTCTTCCAAATCGCTACCTCGAGGTGCACGTTGATTGGTGGAGGACGGCTAGCAAGCATCAAGGCGATGGACAGACGACACACGGGGACAGAGCAACTGGGACTTTATAATAGTGCAAAAACAATACGGGAACAGATACACACAGAAGTGACAGAAGCTATACTGTTAGCCACCGAAGCTCACTGAACACTTAATGTTCAGCGGCCGAAGGTGACACAGTAAGTTCCACTTGACCTTAACGCTCGCTCTTCAAGGCTTATCGAAAGCCAGGGCACGCCTACTTCGCTACACGAAACCTGACCTGGAACCGCATAAAGTAACGCAACACGCTTTTAAATAAGCCGGCCCAAATATCTAGAAGCGGGCGGCGGTTCTGAGAAAGTTAGTCGGCGATGCAGCACGCGTTAAGCTGCGTGTCCCTCTCACTGAATATTTGATAGAGTTTAAACCATCTCGAACCGTCAGTCCGCGCGCACCGCTTTGCCAAGGATGCGGGGAGAAGAGGACCTGAGCATTGCGCTGGGATGGGCTTGCGGGAGCGCGCGCCTTCGAGAACGTTCAAGAAAATTTTCCTTCTTTTTCTTCTGCGTGCGTGCCGTAAATGCCCAGCGATTGCTATGGCGCGGCCTAACGCTACCTTTGTCCTTGGTTCGTTCAGAGGTCCCAGGAAGATTCACTTGAGTATTCATTATTCACAACAACGTAGGAAACACGGAAAAAAGGAGAGAATAGACAATAGAAGCACTGACTTCAAGTGAAATTTATTACCGGAAGGTTAGAATATAAACATCTTCTAATCTTACAAAAAACAAATATAAACGGAAGCGGCATACTACTATCTGATACAACAATTCTTTTAAGACATAATGACCACTTGGCTAGAGAAATAATGGAAGCCTATCACATGCATAATTCTGGCGACACTTGCGTCAGCCGGCCTTCAGAGTGGTGTCACAAAATTAACTAGATTTCCTTTAGGGTGCCAATGTTGACCGGTAGCGCGATTAAGGACTCGTCTAAGTGTTATGTTCCTCTAAGAGTGTTTTGTTTTTGTTCTTGGACACGTGCGCATTAGTTGACGCCTTGTATGCCTATTCCGTTTATATTTGTTTCTTGTGATTTTAGAAGATATATATATATATTCTTCCCTTCCCGTAATAAATTTCGGTTGAAGTCAGCGCTTGTGTTGTCGATTCTCTCCTTTTGTCCGTGTTTCCTGTACTGTTGTGGATAATGGATACGTACCAACTCGTCCAACTTTTTTCATTCGTTGTGCACCCTGATGTACAAATACACTGGGACTACATGCGCACTCACTGCACTGCGAGCTTTATGCAAATAACTCTCTGTGTCCCGGCTTTTGGCTTTTATGTAGGCGGTATATGACCTCAGCTAGCAGTGTTGCTACTATAATGCCCAAAACTTAGTAAATTTCAGCAAATGTAACGTACCTGATGTAGTAGAGCATGTGGATGCTGTTTAAACGCTATAGGTACATCCTGAAGGTTCGTACGGCTATGAAATGCAAAGAGAAGTCTAAAAGGAGAAAGGTAATTCACGAGCGACACAAGACAGGCTACTATCACGTAGCAGCATGAAGGAAACTTGCAAAGCAGCTTCGGCACTGCTCCAGGAAGCCAGATGGTGCTTTCTTCTTCTTTCCTCCTGTGTAACCGAGGAAGAACGCAATATTGTTATATTTTTATATGCTTGTATCTTACGTACGGGCGTTCAGTCTTTTGACGCTGGCCCGTTCGCCTTCTTTTCGTCGAGCAGGTCTGGTTCAAGATTCGCGCCCTCGACTACGCGACTTCCTCGCTTGATCCTGGCACGTGACTGGAGCTGTTCAACAATCAGTTCCCAGGGCAGTTCACATGGAGTGGCGAGCATTGGATCGTCGTCGACGGCCCTGCCGGGCTGGCCCGCTCGGACAAGTTGCTGAGAACCTACAGCAAGCACCTGTTGGTCGTGGGCCTAGCCTGGGTATTCGTCCAGACTCACTTGTGAGCCGTCGCGAACAAACCCGATCTCACACTCGACGAAAGCCGTGGCAAAGCCCGCAAATACGGCTGCTTCGAATACGCCGAATCCCTGTTCGGCTTGCTGAGCGTGGCCGAGCAATTGACCCACACGTTCGGTACTGGAGACGCAGGCATCACCTGAGATACTTCGAGCGCACGCTGGGGTCGACGGTTGCCAGGAAACTGCACCAGTCTTCCTGGATCCGTGATTGTTGCGCGGAATGCGGCGCTGCACAAGCTGGACAGCCTATCGGTGGCTCTGCTGCCACCCAGCGAGTTCTTCGATCAGGCGTGGCGTCAAGCGTTCGCCAATGGCTACGCTCTGGGAAACAAGACACACGCCGTAAGCTTCACTAGCAACACAAAGCGGCGTTTTTGATGTTTCAGCTTGAAGTCTTTTACTTTTTTTTTTAACGCGACAGCGTTTTCTCTCCCATTCAATGGAAAACGGGGCTACGTCTATGTCGTCAGTAGCAGCGTGAACGAAAAAATTGGAAGGGACGCTTAATCTCCGCCTTAAGGGTATGACGCGACAGAGTTATTAGGCTTAGGTCCATATATGCAGAGGTGCTTATTCTCTACTTTGCATTCATTGATCCCTGCGAATCTTCATACTACAACTGGCGCAGTGGTGGAATGCTCAGGATGCAAGATGCGATGCAGGTGCTGCTAGCGGTGAGCCTTGTTAGACCAAGGTTGCTCTTCGCGGGGAACCTCTCGCGGCCAATCATTAATTTAACTGCCACCTGCCACATTGCGCAGGTTGTGATGACGCCACAAGGTCACGTGATTTAGGTGGCAAATCTGCCCCCTAGCAAGGGGCCTACCTGTCGCCGTGGGAAAGTGGCAGTGAGATTAGTTAAAATAAATTCAGTGCCATTGGCACCTGGCTGCCGTGGGAGGGCGCATCTTCTCATTGGCCGAGGGATAGACAGTGTTAAAGCTGGGGTTCAGGTGCCGCTTGAAGGAACCGCAGTCAAGCCGACGCCCGTTCCGACCAGGATATGAGTGCCGTCGATTGAAGCAGTTGGGTGACGGGAGATAGAAGACTGGGTTTATATGCGTTTTGTACAACGTCATGAACAAACGGGAGAGTCTCCCTCGGTGTCACTATCTGTCGAGAACGTGAGTCAGAACCAGTGAGGTGTACGTCTCCAAAAACAAGATTTAATCAAACAATGCACATCAATTGCAAAACTGAATAATAAAAAGGTGGTTTGCATCACATCGATGAGCATGCACAAATCAGTCAGAGTTTCCACGCGCAGGTGGTGGTAAGAATAACGCCAAATAGTTCTAATTAGAGTCTTTTGAGTCAATGTAGAATAATGAAAACAGTCCAATCGGTACTCAAAGTGGTTGGTGGTGAGGAATGTCGGTAGAGGAGACCTCGCCGGGGCCTCCGGAGCGTAGCCGAAGGAGCGTCTCGACGGTCCGGATCGTTGCCGGGGTTGCGTCGGCCCAGGAGGGCAGCCTCGGTGCGTGTTTCCTACACCGGCGTCAAAGCTCAAGTCCCTTTGTCTCAACTCGGGGCGGCCGCACGGAGGGGATGCCGTAGCATACCGTTCTCCTCTCCCCGCGGGTGTGTTGCGCCCATGTATCTTCCGCGGCCGTGGATTCACACGCACTTGCGGTCTCCGGAGCTGTGCGCCCACGCCGTCTGCTTTTCCTCCGTCTCCACGTAAACGATTATTGCTTCCGCGCAGACGCGCGCACTTTGCACCGTCTGCTCCGTTCCCTCCCAGTGTCTATGTCGGTTTCGTCCGCTGCGTGCCGCGGTTTCTTTGGCGGTTTGACTTCTTGCCGCGGCGTCTCGCACTCACTCGTGACAAGTACCCCCCCATTTAAGAGTTTTCCCACGAGGAAAACTGCTCACTCGCGTAATATGCACAAACACGGACACACAAAAGTCACAGGAAACCGCACTGTACATACAATATACACACAAATCATAGCAAAGCACGTACACACATCGATATTTCTTTTCTGCGGGTACACAAGCATGCCACGCACGCTGAAAGCCAACCCTAGTTCAGCCTACTAAGGAAGTCTGCTCCCAAGTTTTCTCTCCCTTTTATGTATTCGACATGAAACTCGTACTCCTGGAGGGTTAAACTCCATCTCATCAATCTTCCGTTCGACCATTTGGTTTTTGTCAGGCACTGTAGGGGCTGGTGATCTGTTTGCACTCTAAAATGCGTTCCATACAGGTACAAATGAAACTTCTTTATTGCCCGCACAAGTGCTAAACACTCCTTTTCTACAGTCGAGTAGTTTTGTTCGCATAAGCTAAGCTTCTTGCTAGCATAAGCCACAGGGTGAAGTATGCCATCTGTCTTCTTGACGACTATGAGGGGTGAGTTATAGGCGGACTCCGTGCGCTCAATTATGCCCAGTCTAAGCATTTCCTCTACTTCTTTCTCAACTGATTTATGTGCTATCAGTGGCAAAGGGTACTGCCTGACGTGTACGGGCTGCTCGGTGGTCAGGCGCAGCTTGCACGCAATAATCTTCGTCTTTCCGGGCAGGTCTGAGAAAACAGTGCCGTACCGCTCGAGGAGACACTTGAGTTGCGCCGTCTGTTCCGCATCTAGGGTGGGGTTCAGGGCCGCGTCCTCTGGTCCCATTGTCTTCCTTGAATTGAAAGTGGGCACTTCCCCTGCATCCGACTCCTCACTGATGACCATGCAGGAGATCATCTGGTCGGCATTAGCAGTCCTCTCTTCATATCTCTTGAGCATATTTATGTGGAAGACCTTCTTCTTTCCGCTCACTAGCAGCTCGTAGTCTACTTCATTCTTCTTTCCTGTTACTGGAAATGGACCCTTCCACTGCATAGTGAGCTTGTTCTTGTCACTCGGCAGCAGAATCAAGGCCCTTTCTCCTGGCCTCAGCTGTCGATTCACCGACTTTCGGTTATAAAATTTCTTGTACCTCTCCTTGGAAGCATCAAGGTTGCGGTGTGCAATCTCGCAGGTTTCCTCCAACCTCTCTCTCAGTTCCAGCACGTAAGTGTACGTGGTCTTCTGATCGGTTTCCAATTTGTTATTTGACCAAAGCTCTCGAAGGATTGTAAGTGGTCCTCTGATGGCTCTACCGTACAACATTTCAAATGGCGAAAAGCCCAGACTTGACTGCTGGACTTCGCGATATGCAAATAGCAGTGCTGGGAGGTAACGATCCCAATCAGCGGGTCTTGGCACATTTTTTTCATCATGTGCTTGATTGCCCCGTTGAAGCGTTCAACCAAGCCATTACACATCGGGTGGTATGGGGTTGTCAGCAGCTGCTTCAATGACATGAGTCGACTAACTTCTTTCATCAGGTCTGATGTGAAATTTGATCCCCGGTCTGTGAGCATTTCTTTCGGCACTCCGTAGCGCGAGAACATCTCTAGGAGCGCTTCTGCGACTTCAATTGTGTCAATAGTTTTGAGCGCAATGGCATCTGGGTACCTTGTCGCCACGTCTACCAGTGTGATGACGTAGCGATTTCCTTTCTTCGAGGAAGGGGTTATAGCTCCAATGATATCGACTGCCTCTCTCTGGAATGGCATTTCAATGGTAGGCATAGTTCCAAGTGGCGCTTTCCCGACTTTTCCTTTCGGTATCGTCCTTTGGCATATGTCGCATGATCTGACATACCGCTTCACGTCGCTTTGGACGCCTGGCCAGTAGAATTCCTCATTTATTCTGTTGCCCGTGTTCTTCGCACCTTGGTGGCCAGCCATTATCGAATCATGGCCTAGACACATGACAGCTGGTCGCAATTCTTTCGGTATCACCAACTGCAGGACTTCCCTTCCTGAGCTGAAGGTATATTTCCTGTACAACAGGCCGTCTTGGACGAGAAACTGAAATGTAGTTCGGCATTTCTTTCTTCTTAGGATTTCCCCTACCTTCTTGAAACAATCCGCAAGTGAAGAGTCGTTTCTCTGCTCCTGCGCTAAACTCTCGGGAGTCACTTTCAGGAGCTCCGCCGCAGGTACTTTCAGTTTGGTTGTCTTTCCCTGCGCTGCTTTTCCTGCTCTGGTCTGTACAGCTGACGAAATCATGGGTGTTTCGTCCCTTTTTCCTTCCGCGGGCTCTAAAGCGCCGTTGCCTTCGCGCGGAACTACGTTCGCACGGGTCTTTACAAGTGTTTCCTCTTCACTTCTCCCCTCCGGGCCTGCGCCTTGTTCCATACTGGGCTTCCAATCGGCATCGGGAACCTTTCTTACGCCCGTGATTTTTCCCAGCACCAAGTCATACAGGGGCTCATCTAGGCATTTTGCCACGACTGGTCCCGAATAGTACGGGGTAGAAATGCAAATCATTGCCTCCGGGAGGTAGCGAACCGTGCTGTCAACCAGCAAGACTGACGCCAGCCGACCAGTAAGCTCCTTTTCTCCAACCAGGCTCCTTCTAACTAGGACCGTGTTTGTGCCACTGTTTCTCAACACGGTGATGCGCTGGCCATGAATTTCGCCCTCGACTACAGGCATCGACAGCTCGCCGACAGCTGCGTGCCTGGCTGTTTGACCTTCAGTCATCTCACGTTCGGCCTTTGTGTCCGTTTTTCGGGTATCCTCTGCGCTCATGTCAGCTTTTCTGGGAGGAACGATACACGGGGCCTTCATTTGCGTCTGAAATCGGCATTCCTCTGCTCGGTGGCCTCTCTTGCTGCAGTTTCGGCAGATTAACTGCGCCTGCCCTCTGCTTCCCCCAACCCTACAGTCCGCGGCGCGGTGTCCAATACGGTTGCACAAGAAACACCTCGAGGGCTGCTTAAATGTGCCACTTTGCATTCCTCGTTTTACCGCGTCTGCATCGCAACTTTTCCCGACGTCTTCTTTAACCTTGCCTAGGTTTATGTGGCCTTGAGCCTCCATGAACTGAACTGCATACTCTGTATAATCTTCCACTGTCTTCAACTTCCTCTCTTTTAGGAATACGGCCAACCTTGGGTGACAGCAGGACAAAAACTGCTCTCCAACCATGAGGTCTTTCACCCCTTCGTACGATTTTTCTACCTCGGCCATTTCCAGCCATCGTTCAAAGTAGTTCGACAATCTCGATGCGAACTGCTTAGCTGTTTCCGCATCATTGGGTTTGCCACCTCGAAACCTTTCACGGAAACCTTCTGCGTTTAAGCGGAACCTTTGTAGCAGCGTTTTCTTCACCTTTTCGTAGTCTGTCGACTCTGATGCGGGCATTCTCCCGAAAGCTGTTAAGGCCTCACCCACCAGACAAAGGCTTAAAGCTGTTGCCCACTCGCTCTTGTCCCATCTTTGTCCTACTGCTATTCTCTCAAAGCGATGCAAATAGGCATCCAAATCGTCACGCTTATCGTCAAAAGGAGCCATCAGCTTCCTTGGACACACAGCTGTTGGTCGTGGGGCCGTAGCACCCGACGCAGATCCAGTCGCCTCTGGTACGGCTTCAACACTAGCGTTAGCAAGACGCAACTTGAGCTCGAGCACTTCTTTCTCCTGTGCCATTCTCTTTTCTTCTAATTCTGCCATTCGCTTAGCTCTCTCTTCAGCTTCAAGTGCCTCCTTTTGCACCGACTCCCTTTCCTCTTTGTATCTCGTTTTCTCTTCTTCATAAAGAGACATCGTCTCCTCTTTCGTGAACCCGAGCTTTTCGGCTCTCAACATAATCTTGTGGAGGTCCATCTCTCTGGTTTTAGCACGAACACAAGCGTGTTGACATTATCGTTAAGACAGAATGACGAAAGTGGATCCTGGCAGGCTCGCCATTAATTTTGTCACTATCTGTCGAGAACGTGAGTCAGAACCAGTGAGGTGTACGTCTCCAAAAACAAGATTTAATCAAACAATGCACATCAACTGCAAAACTGAATACTAAAAAGGTGGTTTGCATCACATCTATGAGCATGCACAAATCAGTCAGAGTTTCCACGAGCAGGTGGTGGTAAGAATAACGCCAAATAGTTCTAATTAGAGTCTTTTGAGTCAATGTAGAATAATGAAAACAGTCCAATCGGTACTCAAAGTGGTTGGTGGTGAGGAATGTCGGTAGAGGAGACCTCGCCGGGGCCTCCGGAGCGTAGCCGAAGGAGCGTCTCGACGGTCCGGATCGTTGCCGGGGTTGCGTCGGCCCAGGAGGGCAGCCTCGGTGCTTGTTTCCTACACCGGCGTCAAAGCTCAAGTCCCTTTGTCTCAACTCGGGGCGGCCGCACGGAGGGGATGCCGTTGCATACCGTTCTCCTCTCCCCGCGGGTGCGTTGCGCCCATGTATCTTCGCGGCCGTGGATTCACACGCACTTGCGGTCTCCGGAGCTGTGCGCCCACGCCGTCTGCTTTTCCTCCGTCTCCACGTAAACGATTATTGCTTCCGCGCAGACGCGCGCACTTTGCACCGTCTGCTCCGTTCCCTCCCAGTGTCTATGTCGGTTTCGTCCGCTGCGTGCCGTGGTTTCTTTGGCGGTTTGACTTCTTGCCGCGGCGTCTCGCACTCACTCGTGACACTCGGCCACACTCGTTGACGAGTTTTTCGCGGTCTCATGCCTTAAAGTCCCTAGATGAATTACGGCCTGGCCAAGGAAGGAGTAGCTCGTCACGTTCACTTTTTCTCCAAATTTCAGGCTGTCGCTTGTGGGCACGTCCCCCGTCAAGTGTTAGGCTTGATGAGGAGGAGGCTGCCGTCTATGTAACGTAGACTGCGGTGGGTCAGCATGTGACGTTCTCTGGCGGCCAGCCAGTGGTGGTCCACACGTGTTGCCGACACCTCTTCTTCATGACACCCGACGCACAAGGCCGGCACGCGGGGTCTGAGAACACAGCGGAAACTGGTGTACTGTCTTTAGACATTGGACCAGTTTCAGGGAACATGAAATCAACGTAGAGCAAGATAAACAAGGCCCAAATATGCCTAAGCATATAAGGTCCTGCCAGTCACGCTCTTGTGAGCCATGTTTTTCTGGTGCGCGAATTCTTTCAAAACGCAAAGACACAAAAGCCAGAGAATTAATCGAAGCTTTTTTTTTTGTTGCTAAGAAAGGAAGCATGTGCATCAGCGACACGTCCATATCTTTGTATAAGGCAGAGAACAATTTTTTCACTTGTTCGCTATCTTATCAACCTTGATGATGATAGCAATCCTTGCGTGTAAGATAGTATATATTTGTCCGTGTTGCCTTCAAATAAAGCAGTTGTGAGTGGCGCTCCGTCCCGTCTTTCTACCTTGTGTTGTGTCTATTTTCGTGCCTGTAACCAAAAAGATATACAGTTACCAACTTGCCCAGCAAGACGTTCTTTTCAGTCTGTAGGCATGTTCGGGACGGTTTGGGATAATGCCCTTCAGCCCGCCGAAGAGCCACTGGAAACGAGGCCTTTTGTGCTCAAACTTAAGCGCAATGTTCTTTGGGGTCGGTGACGGCCGCAATCTGATGCGGCCAAACATTGTGATTGGAGCCAGATGAGGCCTGGGTTTTCCCCGGGTGGTTCACTGAGGCAGGCTGGCTGCTTCTTGACGAGATTTGCTGACGCCGTTCCCATCAACATACCGAAGAACTGTCTGTTCAAAAATGGGCCTTAACGGGAGCTATAGACGGAAGAGCAACTCGTGTCTTGTAAGTCCCAGCAGTGACCGTGTTCCAAATAGCCACCTGCCTGGACAGTAGCTATCGCTTATCCGCTGCACCACTGCGCCAGTACTGGAATGGAGACTCTCCGTAATCTGTTAATCTAGAAAACAGAAAGAGTGCGTGTGCGGGAGGGATCTTGTACTCTTTGTACTCTTAAGGACTGCTTAAGCATCGCCAGTTTGTTTTTTTTTGGTAAAGCATATGCAATGCTATCCAGGAACATGCGGGTTTGCATTTAATATTGTTAATAATTAAGCTTTGATTTGTTTTAGGATTCTATACTGCAGTGCAGGGCTGCTTTCTGGCATCGTGATAGGCACCATCGTTCAGAGCTACTCGAGGCTAATCGAGATAAAAATTGACGACTTAGAGTACCTTTTAAAAACACTGTCTCGAGGAATAGGTGTTCAGAGTGGCTCCGTAACTGGAATACGGGGCCCCCAGTTGTTTCTTTGAGATTGTATCCGTCACTAGGGCGTTTTCGGGATGTTCGCTTGCTGGTGAAAGCTCTCTAAAATAAATTTGTAAATTTTTAAAGACTAGAGTATTTTATCTAAACTTCATCAACGTCTCTATATTAAGCAAAAAAGAAAATGCTGCACGTGATGATTTTACACTACTCAGTCATCATTCCATACAGCTCTACTAAGATTTCCCGATTTTATTAAGTAGCGATTTTTTTTAAATCGGTTTATCACTGCAAAGAAACATTGCAACTTTGATCACTGACGTCCCAATAAATATTCTCATCGTGTTGAGGGCTGCCGTCAGGAAAAGTTTATTCAAGGAAACTTTGTTATAAGGAACGCTGCTTATTTAGCGTTCTTTTCTGAGCATCGTCTTCCGCTATTAAAGAACCATACTTTCAGTTTTATTCCTAGGTGAACTGAAATCTTAGTCTTTACAGGGTTTGTTAAGACGGTTATTTCTTGTGTTCCTTCTCTCTGTTCGATTTTATTTCGTTTCTCATCATAATGCTAAAAATATGAGAACTAAGCGTAAATAGATACATTTGAGAGAATTGGGCGGTATTTTGTTATTTCGATGTCTACCGTTGAGCGTTTCTTAAACGCGGCACAATTTGAGCTGGTGCCCTAAGGATGGCAACCGCTACATTGAGAGCAGCCAGCCACTAGTTAGATTTCGTCAAAAACGCCGGCTGGCCTCGATAGGCTTCGAAAGCGTGATAGTCGAAGAGGTACATATACATTGCTTCACCTTTGGGGGCCCAGTCGAAACCATGCTAGCGCAGCATCCCCGAATGTCAAAAGTTCGCATAATCGGACGCCACCAGTGTACCTTCAATACTGCTAGGAGCGTAAGACTTCGAGCGACCGAATCCGATAAAATATTTCGCTGGAAACGTTGAAACTTGTCTCTGTGTTGCGGGTCCTCTCAGCGCCGGCGCTGTTCTTCGGATGTTGCGTGCCTTTGAACATGTTTTTAGATGGCGTTCCAGCCCCTGACCCGCCTTCGAATGGTGTTTTCTAGCATAAAGCTTCATGAAGTTCACTTGCCGCAGCCTTTATATTGTTTTCAGGTTCGCAGAATAATGGCATCATTGAACGCGTTCGAAGGAGCTCAACAATAATGGCTGGGTTGTCGGTACGGCGCAGGGATTCGTGAGCAACCTGCTGAGTGCGTCCTACCGTGCCCTCCGTGCCCAGCTGTCCCAGTTCGCGGACGCCTACGGCAGGCGAATGTTCTCCAGCGACCGCCACGCCAGCTACGTCTACATCGCTAACCGCGCCGACGTGGCGCTGGGATCGATCGGCCCGCCGCTTTACTATCTGAACGACACTGTGGCCGTCAATTATGCGGGACTGGGAGCGATCGTGGCAGAGCCGCTGGCCAGAAGCTTCGGCCTTCACGGTATTGGTATGGACAGCATGGGAGCAAACAAGCGCTGGTGGTACCAGACCGGCTACTTTGACAGGGCGCAGTGCGAGATCATAAACGTGGAAGGCAACCACTCCGCATACCGGATGGTGCATGTGGGTGATTCGGTGTAGTGGTTTGCTACGTTCTGGAGACAATGAGAGAAAGCATGTGTAAACCTGCAGTTTTACTTCCAGCAGCTCGTACTCTTCGTGGTTTTCCACGAAAGCTCAATAGGAAAAATTCGAAATGAAGTGTCATTCTAGTCTGAATGTGTGATGTCACCGTGAATTAGGCGGCATTGATTTCTGTTTGCTACGAATGATATACAGGGCGCAAATGCTTTCTGTTCACGAGGCAAAAGTCTTAAACATACGCTGTAAACGCGTTTCTAAATTTACCGTCTCTGCGGTATAAGGCTTCTTTTGATCATCTTCTCGTGTGGCGATTACTGCCCAGTTAAATGACTGCAAATCTCCTACTGCATTCAGCAGCGAACACAAACTTCGCCTCAATAGCCACACTGCATCCGATATCTGTTTAATCGTCATGAAGACCGTTCAGACCGCAGTCAAATTTTGGCGACCCGAGCAATATAGATTCATTAGCCGCGAGGAATATTTTCGAGACCGCCTAGCAGGGGAGTATTTGCACTCCAGAAGGGAGTGTGTTACTCTCCATGTTCGTTTTTGCTTTGCAGGAGACGCTAAACTCTCAAAAAAGGAGTAAAATTTTGGAGAATTGTTGTACCGTTTCAAGCATAATTTCTAGAAGGCCTTTACATTTAAGAGTGTTGTTACCACAGTCGACAATTTACTCGCCTTGCTAGCTACCAGCTGTGACGTCAATAGACGGCATCTTTGAATTGTCAAGGGACAATTGAAGGAACTGGGAAAATACGGAATACGGCCTCATATACTGAAGGCCTGGTAGTATAATGCGCGAGCTTAAGTGCGCAACTATATGCAGCCTATATTCCGTTTATTCTTTCGTTGCTAGAGTTTCTTTCCTTGGACAAAGCACTAGTACGCGCTTCCGTTCTATCCCGCTTTAACTGAAACATTCTTCCGAACCAGGGCTTGAGCGAAACAAGGTCGCTAACGTGTCGCAGATGTTCCCGTCCTTGGTGGCTCTGGACATCGCGTTCGCTGCCTACAAGGACGCTGTGGCGCACGACGCGCGAAAGGTGACCGACTTCATACTGCGCTACCTGGAGACGTTCAAGGACGACCAGATTTTCTTCAACAGCTACTGCCACGCCGTATGTGGAAACGAAGCCTCCTCCTCCAGAGACCACTGCAATCTCCTGTTGCGTCACTTCCGGCCGTTCGCGGACGCCTTCGGGTGCTCGCGCGACTCTCCCATGAACGGCACGGGGCGTGCAGAGTTTTCGGCTTCTGAACATGACGGGTCCCACACAGTGCATTCGGTGCATATGTGGCGCTTGAAAACAAGCGCTAGTTGTTCTTTTATGTATGTCTAGAACACCGTAGATTTGCGAAAGTTAATTTGGAACTGCGTAGTTTGTAGCTGTTAAGATGGCACTTTTGTTAACGATATTCATAGGTGTCACTCGCCCCCAAAGGCAAGCGATCTATTCAATGTAATATAGCTCTTATCGGAACGTTTAATATGAAAACGAAATTTTAAATGGCAGTTCAGTAAGCTCATTGACTCTCCCTCCACATTAACTGCGAGTGTAGCCCTGAAGTTGCCGTCAAGATACAGGTGCTGAGACTGGTACACAGCTTTTGTGAACAGGTAGAGTACAAGTGTGCCGTGCTGTTATGAAGCGAATACAGCGGGCTTAAATGGAATGGCACGAACATTTCAGACTTCTTATTATGCTTTTATGACGGCGTGCATTGCTTGGTTTCTTAAAACACCCTGCGTTTTGAGCGATGCAGAAATTCTTTCTTTAAGCGGTTCATTTTTCTCTCGCTGTTCTCGAGAACGCAGGAGAGCAGTTCGGACTTTGTGTGTTGTGAGCCAGCGACGATGGGCTCCGTCGGTTACCGTGTGCGTCGTGGTTGTTCGCTGCATTTGTGGACAATGTGAATGTTTTTCGAAAAGTACGGAATTAACGAGCCGATGTGAAATAAACTCAATGTGGATACGGGGTATAATACATCTGTATTATGATGCACTGAGCCTAACGAGGCGTCCGAGAGGTCCGCAGTTTAGTAGACGTTCGCGGATCTTTCCGCTGCATTCTTAGCGTGTCCTGTGACGTTCTCGACTGGGTCAAACGATGCATGATGTGACGTGTCGCTGGTGCCTCCAAAGGGACGACCAGCAAGCGCAGTCCAGCTAGAGGACGAGAAGCCTTTGCACGAGCTGTCGAAGGAGTTCCTCTTGATGCGAACGAGATCACGGGGGTCTCGGTGGACGTTAGCGACCACTCAAGGCTGCTGAGAGGAGGCGCCTGAATAAAACTGTCACACGCACGTATACGGGCTTGTGCGTGCACACAGCGTTCCGTTTGCATAGGTGCCAGGCGTGCCGCACAAATATTGTAAAACTATATTGTAAACAAATACTGTAAAGTGACCTAACTTTCATTTCGGGAGCGACTGCGCAACGACAACACGGCTTTCACTGTCACAGGACTAAGGCCATATCGAAAGTGCTTCACGGCTTTTCATTGCGACCACGCTTGTACGAGCTATAAATAAGCAGTGGAAGTAAGCAAAATGGTAAGATTGAGGTTTCAAAGCTGAATACTGTGCATCAGCAGAATAAAATGTCACAGATGATAAAGGTGTTTCACGTGGCACAGTATGCGTGACCATTTGTTTGCCCTTGACGTTTTCGGCTGGCGCGATGCAGTTCATCAATCACCGTGTGACACGTAATACACCTTTTCCACTCTTCCGATGCAATCCAGCAATCAGTGTCCTACGCCGGACCGATCGCCCCACTCCGTACGCCTTCACTGTAATTGGCGACCGCGGTTCCCCCCTCGTTACCCGTCGCCTCCCACCGAATCCTCTCCTCTCCACTTTCTCCCTGTCACCTCCCTCCTCTCCTCTCATCTTTTTCCTCTCTCCGATTTGCTTCCTCTCCCCCGAGGCTTCACACGCCGCCAACGCGGACACTTTTTGCACTAATGGGGGTTCAAATGGCAAGGCATTGAAATATATTGCACAGAGATCACTCATTGGTGCATCTTAGCTGCTGCTTCTCGAGTTCCATAGAAGCATGACCGACGATACGAACCGACCGGCGTGGAAGATGCGTCCTGCGCATAGCGATACCTTTAATGCTTATGAGCACAGTCGAAGAGCGCCACCTGGTAGGTTACGCGGAATTCTGCGGAACCGGAGAGAGTCTCTTCGAGATCCGGCCAGCGTCGTGACTGGTTGCAGCCGCACGCTCTCGTCACCTTCCGCGGCGGGCGCACGGGGATCCGTTGTGCCTTGCCGCTGGACTTCTGGTTCCAGGTAGCGAAGCGAGCGCAGCAGACGCGCGCTCTGGTCGCCTTCCCCGGCAAATGCTAGGGAATGGCTTTGCCCCAAGAATGCGGCTCGCACGGGAAAACCCAGCCGCCATTGTCGGCGCATACAAATGTTCGCCGCCGATACTTCCGAAGTCGCGCCGCTGCCCAGCCAGTAACTCGGAAATCCTTCTTACGTCGCCTTCTACTTCCGAGGAATGCATCGTTGATGTTCTGTAGCTAGCTGGCCCGCTCTGTGTATTAATTAATAATAATATTTGGTTTTTGGGGAAAGGAAATGGCGCAGTATCTGTCTCATATATCTTTGGACACCTGAACCACGCCGTAAGGGAAGGGATAAAGGGGGGAGTGAAAGAAAGGAAGAATAGGTGCCGCAGTGGAGGGTTCCGGAATAATTTCGACCACCTGGGGATCTTTAACGTGCACTGACATCGCACAGCACACGGGCGCCTTAGCGTTTTTCCTCCATAAAAACGCAGCCGCAGCGGTCGGGTTCGAACCCGGGAACTCCGGATCAGTAGTCGAGTGCCCTAACCACTGAGCCACCGCGGCGGGGCGTGTATTAATTGCAACTGTAATAAATAGCATATGAGTGTTAACGCTGTGTCGTCCCTTTCCTTCGTCCCTCGAGCACGAACCCCTCCGCGGTTAGCGAGCGGGAACGCTGCATCCGCGGAGTGGGAGTGCGGGCGGGGCGGAAGGCTGTCCCCCGCCATATTTCCGCAATGACACCCAACGTGGGGCAAGCTCTTGGGACGAGGGTTGACAGTCAGTTCGGTTCGTGGAATGCCTGCCCGGATTTTGAAGTGTTAGGCCTGACCCGAATTCGGAGTTGCTGGCAAGGCTAAGATACTTTCTTGACAGCGAGATGAGCGTAATAGGAGCATGGGAGAATTGCCGTGCATGCTACGCTTTTGATGAGCCCTTCATCGGTACACCTTTGGAAGGTGAACCTACGAGGTCCGCACATGGAGGGCGAGACTGAGACGTCCACGGAGAACAGCAAGCCAGAAGCGAGTGAATGCGGAAGTCTGAAGGATGGCCCGATTTCTCTTCTTGTATATAGTTGTAAATATTCTCTGTTCTGTCTCTTTGGCTCTGGGAGCCGGGTGCCGTAATCAGCTGATTTGGATTGCAGTCGTGATTGCAGGGAAAGCACCGGGGCGCTGCGACACCGCAAGAAGCGGTAGGCGCCGTTCGCGTTAGGGTCACCTTGGCAGAAACGTATCTCCTCGTGCCGTTGTGTCCTACCTATTGTCCTTGGCCCTTTGTTGGCACCGGAAGTGTAACAGCGAGTAGGCCTAAGGCTCTTCGGGAGCTGCCGGTCGCTTTTGGGAGGACATAGTCGTAGCGTGGCACAAGCACGCGCAAACTGGTTTGCTTGTTTTATATTTAACCTCGATAGAGCCGAGAGGTCTCACTCAACTACAGAAAGCTAACTTTGTTCGAACGAACTTATTGTTTGGGGCTGCGAAGCGAATTTAAAATTTCGCGGAACCAGAGACGCTAACGCAGCTCAAGTGAGATTAACATCACCATGCCGGAAAGTGAACCGCGAATGTGCTTCGACCGAAGAGAGCCAGCTACGTTCAAATGAACCAGTGTTTGGGCGGTGCCGGATAGGATTGTTTGGCACTTGCATTGCTCCGCACTTTACTAAATGGTAAGTTTGCGCGGTCTCTATTGTTTTTGATTCAAACTGCTAGAAAACCTAGGAGCGATATGCAGAGTTCAAGAGAAGCTGCCCCGGCCTGCTGTCCATTGTATGGGTCCCTGCCTGCTGCCTTGTGACCGTGAGCCATCGAGCTGCGTAGTCTCGGGCGAGCAGTTTGCAGCGGCTACGAGAGCGGGGGGCCAGCCCCTCTACCTTCCCACAAAGGCGCGCCGGCGCGAACACCCTCCCGATAAGCTAATTTTGGATGCCTGCCGCGGGACAAGGACGGGTGCCCGGTAACCTTGCTGCCCATCGTATGACCACGGCACCCCGCCTGTACGAGCTGTCTTGCAGTTGTCACCGCAACGCTCGTGGCCCCTTCGTCGATGGCATCCATAGACGAGTTCAACCGTAGGCCGACATCTAAACAGGGAGGGATGTGGAAACCTGTTTTCCCCCTCCATTTCGACGCGGGCGACTATCTCCATCGGCGTGCGTCGGGACAGCCCCCGGCTGGGCGAGGAGGGATGTCTCCCTCATGGGGGAAGAGAACGGCGACGGGAGCGCCACCTCGTAGGTCACGCGGAATTCTGCGGGACCGGAGAGAGTCTCTTCGGGATCCGGCAAGCGTCGTGACCGGTTGCAGCCGTACGCTCTCGTCACCTTCCGCGGCAGGCGCACGGGGATCCGTAGTGCTTTGCCGCTGGACTTCTGGTTCCAGGCAGCGAAGCGAGCGCAGCAGACGCGCGCTCTGGTCACCTTCCCCAGCAAATGCTAGGGAATGACTTTGCCCCAAGAATGCGGCGCGCACGGGAAAACCCGGCTGCCATTGTCGGCGCATACTTGTCGCCGCCGATACTTCCGAAGTCGCGCCCTTGCTCAGTCGGTAAGCCGGAAATCCTTCTTACGTTGCCTTCTACTTCCGAGGAATGCCTCGTTGATGTTTCGTAGCTAGCTGGCCCGCTCAGTGTATTAATTGCAAGTGTAATAAATAGCATATGATTGTTAACGCTGTGTCGTCCCTCTCCTTTGTCCCTCGAGCACGAACCCCTCCGCGGTTAGCGAGCGGGAACGCTGCATCCGCGGAGTGGGAGTGCGGGTGGGGCGGAAGGCTGTCCCCCGCCATATTTTCGCAAGATGTATGGATCTACACCTGTAGAACACACTGCTGCTGCATGGACGTGTGCGGCGCTAATTAAACTTAGCGTGGCATTAAGGGCCCATAAGTATAGGTATGTGGTGACCATTACTGGAAAGACCGCGTACCAATTCTGCAGCGCTACGCTTAGACTTTTGCCCCTCCTGGTCTCCATATTTGGGAGAGCGACGGGCTGTCTCTTCTTCCTGACCGCAAAAAAAGAATTGTAATGCAAATTGTTCATTGTGCTAAACTTTTTATACAGCGCTTTTACCGAGTGCATGCAACTTAAATTTTCTGTGGTGTCGTATTTTGAATCTATGAGACGTGATTACCCTTTCCGGCTTGTCAAAGCAAGTGGTTTTGGTTTAGTCTATCTTCATGTGCGGCAGTTTGTTTCGCGTTTTATGTTCTACAGATGTTGAGCGCAACACAGAATAGTTCACGCATTCTTGCGGAATAATTAAGTTCATGCTTTGCTGTTTTTCAACGCGTCTTCTAGAGGTTTACAAGTATGAGGTGTATTTTTCTGCTCGTTTTTGTGCCTTATTCTTGGTTACGGTGCCGCGCGAACTTTACGAAGATTTAAATCTCTATGCTGTGCCCCCCGCCTACCTATGTGCCATTCGGTTTACATTGGTCAGCCTGGGGCACGAAGTACTTTTATTATTACGTGAGATGTCTTTTTCGGCATGCACAAGGATTTTGCTGGTGAAGCCATGACTTCAGAAAAAGGGCATATTTATGTCGCCGCTGAATTGCCCTCTGTTTATGTTACATTCGTAAAAAATTGAGCATTCCTTCAGCAGTTGTAAAGACGGGGTACTGTTTTGGGATATCATACAACGGACACATGATGCAGCGACTGTGTATCATATTGTATATGATATAAATCATATAATTCAATATGACGCAGCGGTGGCATAGAGCTAGAGCATCCGCCGAATTGGTTCTAGTAACGGTGCTTCCATCCGGGTCGGGTCGAGTCAACCCACCCTCTGCAGTCGGATTGGCCCCGCTAGACTCGACGGTCGCTTAGCTCGACCCCCTAGCGTACACATGAGCCCGCCAGCTGGTTTTTAGCCCGACATCTACTCGACCCGAATTTTGTCGGGCTCATGTAAATTCCCAGATAGAGGGCGAGTCTTCAATATATCCTGCCTGAAAGCTGTTGGCGTTAAAAGAGCAGCTATGGAGCTACAGCGCAGGAGGCGCCAACGCGAAGCAGCCGCCATCACCCAAGCACAAGCTGATTGTTTAACGAGGCCGTTGCCTAATTTAGCAAATTTTTCACAAAGGCTATGTGCCGTCAGCTTCCTTTTGTTTGTTTGCTTGATTGCTTGTTCCAGCATGCACAGTCTCAGCTGAAAGGACTACTCAAGTGAAATAGGGACTTTCGGTGAAATCGTTAAAATTGCATTCGGAGGCTGCGAGTATCTAAAATTGCAGTCCTTAGGTATTTTTGCGCAGAATGGTGTTACTCTCTAGGTAGCTATGTTCCGCATCTTCTTCCCTAAGCAGCTTGATTCCAAATAGGACACCATCAATACTAGCTTTTAAAAATTGAAAATTGGTTTTTGGGGGTAGGAAATGGCACAGTAATTATCTCACATCTCGGTGGACACCCGAACCACGCCGTAAAAGGATAGGATAGGATAAATTGTAGTGTCCAACAGAAAAAGGGCAGCCAGAGGGCTACCCGCCTAAACGACGGCCTAAAGGTCTTGACTTTCGGCGGCGGCTTCGTCCAGTCGGACAAGTTGTAGCTGAGTCGCCGGGTCAGAGCTCGGTAGTAAGGTTTCCCATGGGACTTCCGTCTTAATACCTCGACCCTCTATGGGAATGTCCTCATGCTTGTAAAGTGCCTCTTGTCCTTGTCTTTGTTTGCGTAATAAGCCCTCCTATTATCAAGAACTCGCCCAAGAAGAAGTTTTAGTGGAGGGAAGAGAGGAAGGTGGGAGTGAAACAAAGAGGTGCCGTTGTGGAGGTCTCCGGAAAACATTACTGTGGATTAGCCCAGCGAATCCAGGATATACAAAGCGAAAGATGTCGGCGTTCACTGTGTTCATTGACGTTGGCGTTGACGATGTTCTAGACGGCGATGGCTTTGAGGAAAGTAAGGGCGCGAAATTGGCTCCCTGCATATGCGGACGCGTCATTCGTGCTTTGATACATGTCGGGGTGGTGAGAGAGAGATGTGGCCTGAATGCGTTAGCGCTGACAGCGTTGTGGCTAACAAGGGGCACTGCAGCAATAGCTAGGCCGTAGCGTTCATTTGGTGATCAATTGTTGCGCCCATCAGCATGAGGCCGGCATGATGAAGGAGAAATGATTGCTTTTAATGGCTGGAATACCAGAACGTCTAATGGCGTGGAGCCGAAAAGCACGTGACACCGGCACGAGGAGCGAGCTCAATTCGACCGCACTTCGACGTCGTTATCTTCGACGACTGGTGCTGCTCCTGCTGCGCAAGGCCGCTGCTGCTGCTACTGGAGCACCCCCCCCACCCCCCCCCCCCCCCCCCGCTAGTGAAGGAGTCCGGTGAAGCTGGGGGCCGGAACGATACTTTCCGCTTCTGAGGACTGGCAGAGAAAAATGGCGGAGGAGGGCAGCCGGCCGGTTGGGGCAGAGAAAGCACACATGAAGGTCCAGTGGGCGGGGCGTCCTCTGTGAAAGCTGGCTTCAAGCGGTCGAAGCAAATGGTGTCATTCCGCCCATGAATGTTG
This sequence comes from Amblyomma americanum, assembly GCF_052857255.1. NCBI lineage: Eukaryota > Metazoa > Arthropoda > Arachnida > Ixodida > Ixodidae > Amblyomma > Amblyomma americanum. Next base: position 51,717,681 of record NC_135500.1, read on the forward strand.
ACGACGAACTTGGGTGTTCTTTCGAAGACACGGAAGGGACCATCGTAGGTGCGCTGAAGCGGCTTGCGGACAGAGTCTCGGCGAACAAAGACGTGCGTGCAAGTCGCTAGTTCGGATGGAAATGGGAAGATGGTCGAGACTGGCGTCGGAAATGTGGTGCTCTGAGATGGCGGCAAAAATTGCGAAGCTGCGTCACGTAATCGGTAGGGTCGGAGCTTGTAGACGAATCGGCAGATTCGAAAAATTCACCGGGAAGAGGCAGGGGTGAGCCGAAAACAAGTTCTGCCGGAGTGCAATGAAGATCTTGTTTCAGTGTAGCACGGAGGCTGAGCATAACCAGCGGTAGGGAGGCAGTCCATCGGGTGGTGTCGAGTTGGGCTTTGAAGGATGTCTTAAGCGAACGATGGAAACGTTCGATCATACCGTTGGCGATGGGGTGCTAAGCAGTAGTTCTAATTCGGGAAGTTCCAAGTAAAGTCATAAGGTTATGAAAAAGTGACGATTCAAACTGGGCGCCACGGTCAGTGGTGATGGTCGAGGGAACCCCGTACCGGGAGATCCAACCGGCGACGAAGGCTCTGGCGATGTTGTCACTGGTGGCGTCAGGCAGAGGGAACGCTTCGGGCCAGCGAGTGCACCGATCGATGCAAGTAAGCAGATATGATTGTCCAGCGGAAGGTGGCCAGGGACCCAGGATATCGATGTGGACGTTGTCAAAACGGGCTGACGGCGGATGGAACGAGTCGAAGGGAGAGGTCCTGTGTCGCTGGGTTTTAGACTGCTGGCAAGCCAGGCAGGCACGGGCCCAGGCGCACACGTCCTTGTTGATGTCGGGCCAGACGTAACGTTTTGTGAGAAGATGCTGTGTGGCGCGAATTCCGGCATGGGACAGGCCGTGGAGGGCGTCGAAGACAAGACGACGAAAGGCAGAGGGCACCAAAGGGCGCGGCGTGCCGGTCGAAGTGTCGCAGATGATGGGGATGGGGCACGAAGGGAGGATAATTTCACGGAGAAACAGTGAACGAGGGTTCTTACAAAGGTCCATAACTTCCGAGTCATGTTGCTGCGCTTGTACGAGGGCGGCAAAGTCGAGGTTCACTGGCAGAGCAGCAGAGACGACGGAAGCAGTAACACGTGACAGAGCATTTGCCGGGGCATTGTCAAGACCGTGCACATGTCTGATGTCGTCGTGAATTCTGCCACGTACGTAAGGCGACGAATTTCACGGGGTGAGAATATACCGCTCTCCACTTTGATGGCAAAAATAAGTGGTTTGTGGTCGGTGACGATGTGGAATTGCCGACCTTCTAGGAGGTGCTTGAAATGTCGCACGGACATGCACATGGCAATGAGTGCACGGCCGAAAGTACTGTAGCGGCTTTAGGCAGAGGAAAACTTGCTGGAGAAAAAAGAGGGCTCCAAGAACCATCCACGAGCTGGTGGAGCATGGTTCCAACATCGGAGTCGGAGGCGTCGGTCATGAGGCGGAGGGGTGCATCAGGGCGTGGATGGGCAAGGAGAGCGAGGTCGGATGGGTTTGCTTTGGCGGCCTGGAAAGAATCCACAGCAGCTGAAGACCATGTCAGTTGTGCGGAGTTTGTCTTCTTGCCTTGAAGCATGTCCGTCAGTGGTGTGAGGAGTGCCGCACAGTGAGGGATGAAACGGCGATAAAAATTGATAAGGCCGAGAAATTCACGAAGCTTGCGGATTGAGAAAGGCTGAAGTAAGTCTTGAATGACCTGGACCTTTGATGGAAGAGGCCGGATGCCAGAGCTGTTCACACGGTGGGCAAGGAAGTGGAGCTCCTACTTGCCGAATTGACATTTTGCTCTGTTGATGAGGCCGTACTCAGAGAGACATTGAAAGAGCTTCCGAAGGTGTTGCAAGTGCTGCTCCGTATCGCGGCTGAAAACGAGGAGGTCGTCGATGTAGGCCATGCAGAAAGGTAGACCACTTGTAACCGTGTCGACGAAGCGTTGAAATGTCTGACCAGAGTTATGGAGGCCAAATGGCATGCAGAGGTATTCAAAGAGGCCGAATGGTGTAATGATTGCAGTTTTGGGGATGTCCGATGGTTCAACAGGGGTTTGGTGGTAGGCCTTGACGAGACCGATTTTAAAGAAAATATAGCGCCATGCAGCGCGGCGGTAAAGTCGGCGATGTGAGGTAGGGGATAACGGTCCGGAACGGTAGCGTTGTTGAGGACCCGGTAATCACCACAGGGACGCCAGTCCCCTGGGGATTTTTTCGGGACCATGTGGAGAGAGAATGCCCATGGGCTAGATGAAGGTCGGATAATGCCGAGCTCCAGCATGTGTTCGAACTCGTTGCGGGCGATCTGTAAACGGTCTGGAGCCAGGCGACGGGCTCGAGCGTGGGTAGGTGGGCCAGTGGTCACAATGTAATGCGTGATCTGGTGTTTGACGGGCAGAAGAAGTTGAAAGGACGGAGCAGAGATGGGTATTCATCCAGGAGGGTTTCATAGGCCGACTGACGTGGGCTGGGTATACTGGCAAGCGGTTCGCGAAGACGGAAGCCCTGAACAGAGTTTCGTCGTGCCGTCTACGAGACACTTGGTATGCATGTTGACCAGCAGATTTTAGTGGCATAGAAAATCAGCTCCGAGGATGGGGTAACGTACGTCCGCGACAAGGAAAACCCACCGGAACACACGTCGGAGGCCCAAATTGTGTGTGAGAGCACGTTCGCCATACGTAGCGATGGGGCTGAGGTTGACGGCTTGTAGCGATCGGCCGGTGCGGCGAGAATGTGAGGATGGAATGCTTCAGGGGAGGACGCTCACCTCTTCTCTGGTGTCGACAAGAAAACGGAGGCCTGAGATATGGTCGCGAATGAAGAATAAGCGGCTGCTTTCCGGGGTGACATCACTTGCCGCCTCTAGTGGTGTCGTGGGAAGTTTCCCTGGAAGTGACAGGGAGGGGTACACCGATGCGCTGCTTCACCAAAGGTGCGGTGATACCAGCACTCGCTGGCTTGAAGAGGTGGGGTAGCACTACGTCGGGAAGGTGAGGCCCGGTGACGGGAAGACGAAGGAGAGCGGGAGGTCAACAGTGCGGCGATTTCTTCGGAGAGGCGTGCGATCTGCGCTTGGAAGTCGTCACGGAGGCTCTGAAGGTCCACGTAGGAGGGAAGAGGTGATGGCGGGGTGGGAAGGAGGGATACTGCGCCGAGAGAAAGTGTGGAGCAAGAAACGTCCTTGACGGAATCCGCCAGCTCAGCGAGCTTCCCCAAAGACAACCCCTTGGCAGACACAAGCACCAGGCGGACCGACGACAGCAAACGCTGAAGGAAAAGCTCACGCAGCAAGGCTTGGTCGAAGGTGGCAGCCTTGTCGCCCAGGAGCTGCTGGAGCCGCCGCAACAACTGTGTGGTTTGCGGTCCCCCAGTTCTTCGGAGGAGATAAGCTGCTGCAGGCGGCGATGTTTAGAGACGGCTGTTCGCTTGATGAGCCCTGCAGCCAACGTGTTAAACGGGGCTGAGGCGGGTGGAATTATGAGGATGTCGTGGACCTCGGTGGCAATCTCAGGTGGTAGCGACGCAGCGACGTGATGAAACTTCTGAGCCTGGCTAGTGATGCGGCCAATAGTGAACTGGCTGTTGACTTGAGCAAGCCAGAGTCTAGGATCGGCAGGCGAGAACTATGGAAGGCGAAGGGACAGCGCAGAGACTGCACTGGAGGGTCCGTCACCGGGCATGGCAGAGGCGTTGTCGTCGGCGTTGGCCATGGTGAGGCGGGTGTTCGAGCAGACGTCCGGAGTCACAAGTTTGTTGCGCCCATCAGCACGAGGCCGGCATGATGAAGGAAAAATGATTGGTTTTAATGGCTGGAATACTAGAACGTCTAATGGCGTGGAGCCGAAAAGCACGTGACACCGGCACGAGGAGCGAGCTCAATTCGACCGCACTTCGACGTCGTTATCTTCGACGACTGGTGCTGCTCTTGCTGCGCAAGGCCGCTGCTGCTGCTACACAATCTCACGCGATCAACTATTAACTGCATGCCACCACCCAGTGTGGCGTGGAGGGCGCTCTGCTTATACAGTGTGCGGAACGCAATCAAAGCACGCTTTTGCAGTTGTACACCAACGCCGCCACGTACATGAAACCGAGATTGAGGTCTCCACTGACCCACGGAGCCGGTTGTGCGCCTTTCCTTTCGTGGAAATGAACGGCCTTTGCAAAGTTGTCAACGCCAATGAACTCTATTAACGCCGTCGGCTCACTTGTTTTGTTTGCATTTTGAGGAAAGGAAATGGCACAGTAACCGTCTCACATATATCCGTGGACACACGAACTGCGCCGTAAAGGAAGGGATAAGGAAGAGGGAAATAACAAAGAGAAAACTGAAAATTAAAAGCTGCATTTTGAGGAAAGGCGCGGCGCTGCGCAGCGGCGGAACATCTTTGGCTCGGTGCTACTAGTGGCGCATGCGCAGTAGTCACTAGGGAGCGAGAGAGAGAGAAATATCCGTGGCGAGGCGCGCGTTGTGACGTCATGTGCCTCCTCGGAGCCCCGCTACGGCGAAATCGCAAGTTCAGTGCCAGTAAAGCTTTCTCTTTAAAATTTAGACCACCTAGGGATCTTTAATGTGCAACGGCATCGCACAGGAAAAGGACGCCAATTGCGTTTCGGTTCCATCGAAACGCGGCTCATGCCTCAAGGCTTATTTCATACAGTCAGACATTTAAAAAATTGCGTGCTCGCTCTGGAAGCGACAGTGCGAAATATTGAAGGGATGTTCCGTCCATATTAAGGAGGTGAAATTAATCCCTGCGCGTTGGCAAGAGTTAGTTCTGCCGTGGGCGCAAGTTGTAACGAGGCGCTGGGCTCTGTTGTCCAGCCTTGCCTCTCGGTGCGGCTCCCTGCTGGCGGAGGAGGGTGTTCTCCACTGGCCACTCGTTGCTTTTGTCAAAGTAGGGTTTGAGATCACAGACATGCACCGGTCCGCCGGTCCGCCGGTCAACTCCGCCAACCTGTAGAAGAGAGAGGAAAGTTTCTCCCGAACTACGTACGGACCCGTCCACTTCGGGGCCAGAGAAGCAGAGAATTTCTTGCTGGCGTCGCTCAGGACGTGATTGCGCCTCAACACCAGGTAACCCGGTTTTTAGTGAATTTCCCGGTGAGAGTGATCATACTGCGCCTTCTGCTGGGCCCGAGCAGTGCTCAGATTCCAGCGGGCTTTGTGTAAAGCCTCCTTCATCCTCGCGCGCAGCCCGGTCGCGTAGACAGCGCGTGCCGACGAAGCAATCGGGTGTTGCTGCGAACCTGGAGAGTAAGTTCTACCGGGTTCGTCAGCTCCCTGCCAAGGTTGAGAGCGGCAGGTGTGTACCTAGTCGAGCGGTTCGCGGTCGACCTGAGAGCAAACCCAATCTCGGTAAGACAGGTGTCCCAGTCGCTGTGCGTCTCCGCAAATGCAACGAGCATGTGCTTGATGTTGCTGTTCACGCGTTCCGTGGGATTCGCCTGGGCATCGTACGTGGTTGTTCTCGTGTGCTTGATGCCAAGGGACGTACAGGAGTCCACGAAGAGTTTGGCAGTGAAGTACGATGCATTGTCCGTTATCAACTGGCCGGGGTAGCCGAATCGTCTGAACACCTCGATCAGCTTCCCCATGATTACACGTGCCGTCAGCTTTCGAAGTGGGAGCAGTTCCACCCATTTGCTGAAATGGTGTGTGACAACGAGCAGGAAGTGGTTTCCACTCGGAGTCCTGGGGTAAGGTCCAATGACGTCACAAGCCGCAATTTGCCAAGGACCCTGGCTATTGATCGGCTGCATAAGCCCGGGTGTGCGTCCACCACGCGGCTTGACCCTTAGGCACACGTCGCACGAGCGGGCGTAGCGAATCGCATCCCGCTTCATGCCAGGCCAGGTAGCGAGGCGGAACAACATGCCGTAAGTCTTAGGGCCACCCGCATGCCCAGCGATGCACGTGTCATGAAAGTAGCGTAAAAGTGCTCCTCTCATTGTACGTGGTATCACCACCTTGAAGGACTCGTGTGTATCCTTCTTGGAGGGGATATATCTCAGCATGATTCCATCGGAGTCGAGCAGATAGGAATCCATCGCGCCCACAGCATTACCAGCTGTGTTCGAGCGCCCCGCACGGACAATACCAGTTGCCCCCATGTGCGCCGCGGCCGCGCCGCCTGGCTCCCTGATACCGTCAAACACTTTTCAACAAAATGGATCCTCCCGCTGTGCCTCCAATAACTCCTTTCTGCTGAAAACGCTCACCACTTACCTGAAAAATTCCAAGTGGTTCACACTTTCGCCCTGGGAAGGTGGGCAGTCCCTTCCCTCGGGGCGTTGGGTGAGCTTAACGGCAGTCGGGCGCGGGGGAGTGGGCCGTATTGTTATCCAGGTAAGCAAGAGCGTGGTGCCACCTTGCATCGCTCAGGACACGGTCCATCCGACGCTGGTACGTCGCGGGCGCTCCGACCAGGCCGAAAGGCATTCGGGTTAACTGAAAAAGTCCCCTGTGACAACTGAAAGCTGTTTTCTCTCGGTCACCGGCAGTCATCTCAACCTGAAAGTATCCTCTGCTGGCATCAGGCGTAGTGAAGTGCTTCGCTCCACCAATATTAGACGCGATCGAGGGAATGCTCGGAAGTGGGTATGCGTCCTTCCGTGTCACCTCGTTCAGGCTTCGACAGTGCACACAAAGGTGGGTAGTTCCATCCTTTTTGGGCACCAGCATCACTGGAAACCCACAGGGACTGTTCTAACGTTCCACAACGTATGTGTCGAGAAGTTCGTCCAGAGCTTTATCGAGCGCTTTTCTCTTAGCCAAGCTGACTGGCCGAGGATTGCACTTCCAGTGAACTGCGTCGCCTGTCTCAATTTTGTGCCTAACCAGCGTAGTGCAGCCAGGCCGCTCCTTGAATACAGCGTCGTATTCGTTCAGTAGCACAGACAAGCGCGCTTTTTCCTCCCCCGGCAAACCGCCAGAGTTTTTCAGCAGCGGGTGGGAAGGCCTACATGCCGCCGCGGCACAGAGTGCCACCGCAGGGGGAAGAGGGGGTCGTACGGGAAGGAAGGGGTTCCCTTCCGCGATTTTCCTCTCGGCGCGGTCGACCGCCTGGTATGGCAGCTCGGCCGAAGGCGTTTCGAGGGGTTTTTCGGGCGATCGTTGCTTACGTGTGCGCGCGTAGCATCAGAAAACGAATGTGCTTCTGACGCTTTTATGGGCTTAACGAAAGGTTTCAGGGTGCCACATGCTCGCTCCCTATATCCCCGTTGCAGACGTCAGTAACAATGCCCGTCTTGACGAGGAAGTCTCTACCAAGAATAATGGGAACCCACAGGCCGGGGAGGTGAGCGAAGCCCTGGCGCCTCACTCGTTTCTCCCATCACACCACAAGGCACGCGGTACCGCTCGCGTCCTCTGTACCGCTGGCTAATCGGAACGTGAGGTTGCTCGCTCGCAGTCGGAGTCCGTTCCGACGGGGATGCTCGCATACCTCGGCGCGAAACAGGGGTGCGCTCGCTCCTGTGTCTAGCAAAGCGGTGAACTTACGTCGAGCAACCGCAAGCTCAATAAGCGGGACTGGCGTATCACTGGGTGGTTCCAAACGACAAGCCAGCGGGGCTGGAATTTCGTGTGACTCACTGAGCACCGCTTTTGAAGCCGCCGGCTGTGCAGCGTTGCTCACCGGCGGCTCCGTTTGCTTGCCGAAAGCGCGTGCTCTCGGTTGACGGGGCGTCTGCATTCCCGGGCGTACTGCCCTCGTTGGTTGCACCGGTAGCAGAGGGTGTTCGGCTGTTGCCGTGCGGGGCAGTTGTCGCCTCGCGCCGGTTGACCGTTCCTCCCTGCCGGGCGTACCGTCGCAGTTGCCCTTCGCTCTAGCGTCCTCGGGTCGGCATGCCGGTCCCGATTATGCGTACCTTGGCCAGGTGCTGCGTGTGCTGCCCGCATAGCATATGTGTAGGATGGAGAGCTCGGTCAGACAATTCCCAACCGTTTCTCAGTTGCCCTTCACTTAGTGCAACCGTTTCGGCACTCCGAGAACGAATGCGACAAGTGTCTCCGTTCCAGGCGCATCGCGGTTCAAGTGCCTGCGACGCTGGCGGTGGTGGCCGATACGCGCGGGAGGCGAGTATGTCCGCCTGTATGCGCTTGGCTGCCGAGGCGAGTTCGTCCAAGTCCCTGAACTGCACGCCTCGTAGGTAGGCTGCAAAGGTAGGGTGAGCTTGCCGCGTGACGCGCTGTACCTTCTCGCCGTTCGAAGCTGAGGGGTCTGCGATACGATACAGTTCGTCCATCGCCCTCACGTACACAAGCAATAATTCGTCCGGATGCTGAGTACGCAGCTAAAACTCGCACAGCAGACGACGGTCGTAATCTGCGGGCACGAACTCCTCGCGAAACCTCGCTCGGAATTCCTCCATTTTGCGTGACCGGTGGCCAGTAAGGCGGAACCAGCGGGCAGCCTGATCACTCAGTAAGGCTGCCACGACACGCGCCAAAACCTCGCCATCGGTAAGCCCCGCCGCCTGCTGGTAGGTCATCATTCGATCCAGGTACTGGTTGGCACAGACAAGATCATGATAGCCGCCATAGCTGGGAAGGTCCACCCGTAGCCTCAGTCTCGCATCTGGAGCGGGTGTTTGCAGGTGGTTCTGCACGATACCCGTGAGGCTCTCTACGAGGCGCAAGGCGTTGCGCAACACAGCCTCTTGGGGGTTGGCCTAGCCAGGAAGTTCTGGCTGACGGGCCGCGTGGGATCAACAAGGCTGCGCAGGTTGCGCCGGGCTCTCCGTACCTGGCGGCATAGCGCTTGGCGGGAAGTGCCTAGCGTCGCCGCTCGTCTGAGCCAGTGTGTCGGGTGTATCACCGCTCGGCTGAAGCGATATTAGATCGCAGGGGCTAGCGTCAGCCTCTGCTAATACGCCAGCAGTAGTTGTTATTGCCGCGTCAACATGTTGCTGCTGAGATGCCATATCGGACAACCACAGCAGGGAATGGAAGTCAATCCTGCTCGCCGCCATGGCTAGCCTGTGTGTCGGCAGTCGGTCACACAGACACTCGGTTTGTCACACCTCTGGCCCCACGTTGGGCGCCAAAAATATGGGGGTTATTCTTGTAATAACGCTCAAAGGACTAGAAGCAGTAGTCGCTCTGTAGGACCAGCGTGCCAGTCCTAGCAGCCAAAGCTATGCCCCCAACCCACGGTGCGCTAAGTCGCAACCACGGCGGGTTCGGGCCAGAGGAGGCAAACACGAGTATTCTACTCGGATGAGCGTTTATTGCTCCCGAGCAATACAATTAGGAGCAAGCAACAAAGCACCCACCGCAACGAGGGAGTGTTCCGCTCGCGTACGGGGGTCAAATGCACAAAAAGGGTGGAACGCACACAAAACGGTAGGGGAGGAAGGTTCCGCTCACCTCGCGTGGTTCCTCGCTCACGGCCCGCGGCGGTCAGTTCACACGCGGTGGCCGGGCGATAACGGCAGCGATCTCCGTGGCAGATCTGCGTTCGCGCGTGTGCACAGCTACCGAAAGAAGACCAGCGGTCCCCGAGAGAACCGCGCGACCGCGCCTTTTCGCGGGCTGTGGAGAGGATCTCTGAGTGCTAAGAGGGGAAAGAGGGATAGTCTCAAAGCCACCTAGACTAGACAAGGCCTGTTCGCTCCTCCTCTCCACAGGGGCCTACGTGACACTAGTTGCCCGACCCGCCCGACTGGTCCGGCCGCGAACGACGGTGAGAGCGCACGTTGAACGCAGCACAGGCTCATAGAAACGCAGGCCTGTGGTTAGGTTAGGCAGCGAATGTGCTGACATTTCTTTTTTCCGACTTCTAGGTTTTCGAGCTGCAGTGCGTCATACCGTATTCTCCTGGCTTGTGCACGTTGAAATCATGATGTGGTGCTAAAGAAAAGCACATTTTGTAATCGCTGCAACATGGGCCGTTGCTGTGTGCCGGGGTGCCGCGGAAATTATGACGGTGGCCCAAAAGTTAGAGTGTTTGGTTTTCCCAAAGATGAAGCTCACAGAAAAGCTTGCATGAGAGCAGTTCCTCGCAAGGATTTTACGCCAACCATACATTCCAAGGTAAGTAACTGAAATTTAACTTCGTTGGTAGCCTTAGCTTATGTACCATAAAACCCAACACAAAGCAAAAACCTTCCGTAACTTTAAAAGTTGTTGAAGAATAGCTTCGAGAGAACCGGATGTAATTATAATTAAGCTTTCTCATGCAGGTATGCGAGCTCCATTTCCATGAGCAAGACTTCATCACCAAGCTCTCACATCATGACAAACAAACAGGAAGAACCATAGAGCTCAAGCGCGATCGTGTTCAACTTCAAAAGGGCGCAGTGCCTTCGGTGTTCCCCAATTGCCCATCATATCTTTCTTCTACACCTTCATGTCGCGAGTCCCCAGCAAGAAAGAGGGCACGTCGGGAAAATGACGCCATACAGGAAGCCATCAAGAATTCTTCAAAGGCAAGCGAGGAAGAAAAACGCAAAAATTCAGTGTCTTCGTTTGAAGAATTGCAAAGCAAGCTAGCCAACATCTGCGACACCAAGTTTTGGACAGTCACTGCGAACGAAGAGTCCGTCATGTTTCTTCGTGTAGAACCTGAGCCATCTCCATACGTGAAATGTGTTGTCAGAGTCCTTCCAGATCTGACAATATCTGTAACTATAGGCATGGTGAGGCTGCATTCACTAGCATGTGGTAGTGCAGTTCCAGACACAGTTTGCAACGCAACAGCCTTGTCTGCGCTGCTTGAAAATCTTGAAGATCAGCTGCGTAAAAGTGCCGAAAAATCAGGCGGCCAGAAACGTGATGTTTTGACATTTTTTAGATTCCTGATATCCGAATTTATTCAAGACACTGAAGAAGGAACGGAAGATGTTGCGCTGTTAAAATTTGTGAATGAACAAATCAGCCTTTTCCTCACGAATAAGCGTGTTTACAGTTCAGAAATGTTAGTTTTTGCCAGCATTCTTCACTCCATTTCGCCCCAGGCTTATCACTTTGCAAGATCTGCATCTAGCTTAATTTTGCCGCATCCATCACCTCTACGCCGTGTCTGTTCCAAATACCAAGGTGACCCCAGCGAGGAACAAGAACAAGTAAATTTCCTTTCGTACATACGGGAACGAGCGAAGTTATTGAAGCCCCACGAAAAAACCGTAACACTAATGATCGACGAGGTACATCTTAAACCATTCTTTGACTTCAAGGCAGGAGCAATAGTTGGAGCATCAGCCCATTCGTCAGAGCCAGCAACAACCGCCCATGTCTTCATGACACAGTCACTGCTTTCCTCGAACAAGGATGTCATACATATTCTGCCTGTGTGTAGAATGAATGCTGAAACCCTGCACCAGTACACGAGGAAGATAATAGTCGGCATTGAAGAAATGGGGCTAAAAGTAATAGCTGTCATAACGGACAACAACTCTCTGAACCGCAAAATGATGTCCCTATTTTCAAAAGAGCCCGAACTGAGCATTGTGTACCCTCACCCGGTAGACAACCAACGTCCGCTATTTTACATTGTGGATCCGGTACACTTACTGAAATGTATAAGAAATAATTGGATTAATCAAAAAAACCCTGCAACATGCTTCTATTTCCCAGAAATTGATTTGTCTGGTGTTATGCCTGACGGGCCCCCCGGAATAAAAGAGGCATCCTTCGAAGCTGTTAGAAAACTTTATTCATCAGAAAAAACAGCACTCGTGAAAGCTGCTTATGGGATTAACGCGAAAGCTGTAAATCCAACAGTTATGGAGCGCCAGAACGTGAAACTGGTCCTAAATGTTATCAACTCTTTCGTCTCGAATGCTCTCCGAACTCGTGGATCAGTACTGCAGATCCCGCTTGCCGACTCAACCGCCTTATTCATAGACATTGTGCTGGCGTGGTGGAGAATAGTGAACGTGAAAACTCCTCACAAGGGTCGAAGAGTCAAGGACAGCCTGCAAGAACCGGTACAATCAGTCAATGATCAACAGCTGACCTTTCTCAGTGGAATCATAGACTGGCTTGACGCCTGGAAGTCAGTAACTATGTCCACTGGGACACTCACCAGGGAAACCCACACTGCCCTTCGGCTGACCAGCTATTCTCTTGTGGAAGTGTGCCGATACTGTTTGGAGGAGCTGAAGTTCAAGTACGTTTTGCTTGGGAAATTCCAAACAGACGCTTTGGAAGACCGTTTAGGTAGTTATCGCAGGTTGGCTGGCAGGAACTACCATATTTCGGTGCGTCAGTTGTATGAGTCGGAAAAAAAGCTGAGGCTACAAAAGCTTCTGACATTGCCAACTGAAGCGGCTTCAACAAGCACCAAAGAGGATGAACAAGCAATTGTGGACACAGATAACTTTTCTGTTGTTATTACAGAGGACGACATTACTCGGTCAAAGTGTGACATGGACGTGATAGCGTACATAGCTGGCTATTGCGCACATGCTGCCCTTAAGAAACTGTCCTGTTCCTCGTGTGCCAGCGCAGTTGTTGTTGAGGACAGGATCCTGGAAGCTGAAGACATGAGCATGATCCTCCGCCTTTCCAGAGGTGGACTGAAGTTTCCGCAGCCGTGTGTTGTTAACATGGTTCTTGTCTGCAAGGGGAAAATGAAGAGAGATTTTTGTTGAGCCGCAATCAACACTCCATTGTAGCTTCCTTAGTGTCTTCCCTGGTTCAAGAAGACTTTCCGGTCAGCGAGTGCGAAAACGGATATACAGGGAAATCACTTCTGCAGCTCATGGTAAAAGCCGCAGCCAACACAGTGCTGAGTAATTTTTGTAAATTAAAGAATGACGCCATTCAGGACAGCAGTCAGAAGAAGGTAGCTGCCAGGAAACTAAAAAAATTAAAGAATTGAAATATTTTATTGCAGAGCACTGTGACCAATAAAATGTCCATAAAGTATTCATGTTACTGTTTTCCATGACTTCGTTCATTTTGTTTATTTTGATGTCTAACACGCCATCCGCTTTTGAAAATGACAAAAAAAAACGTACATTTCTTTAAAAAGCAACAGAATGCATGAGATGCAGCAGGTACTGCATCTCATGCATTCTGCTTCATTCTACTGCTTTTCTGTCTAGGAAAAAAATATTTTGAAGTTAATATGAACTAAATGCGATGAACTGAAGAGCAGGAACTATAGCAGTCCAATGCTCTGCCACAAGTATTATCATGCAGCTATAAAAGCGAAGCATTTAGCTGCAATGCGAAGTATATTGCAAGGGCTACGAAACATAGCATAAATTATAAATTAACACGGAATATATTTAGCGAAATCATGCTCGCGGTTAAAAAGCTGTTGTTTAGTCGCTAATTCATATTTGTTGACTCAGCCATTGTACCTCGGATAGTAAAAAAGTGCGCTTAAAACTGCCGGCGAACCCCCGCAGTCGCGAGCGGAGGACGGACTAGCGTGACGTCACGGAGCAAGCGAACAGGCCTTGTCTAGTCTAGGTGGCTTTGATAAAAGCCGCTGCCCCGGACGCCAAAGAGGGACTTCGATTTCTTCCTTCGAGTAACGTGGTCGCCCTGACCGGCTGCTCTTTTGCGAAGCCAGAATAAACAAGTTGTTCTGTTGCCAGTCGACTCATCCTTTGCCGGGACCTTTGGATGTTTCCAGCTGTGCCCCAGGCCGCCAGGCCAACGCCACCCTTGGGGCTTGCAACCCTTTTGCAACAATGGCCGCGGTAGCCGCGGTACGTTAGGATGTTGGGCACAATTCGGCGTTTGCACGGACGTTTGTCTGCTGCCTGTAGCTGCTTCGAGTCCTATCGTGTCTTTTTCCACTGTTCCCTCTGTCGCGAACGTGTTCAGTTCAGGATGCTTGCTACGAAGACGGATTTGGGTTGCAACGACTTGGCGTGTACGACTTCGTGAGGCCACCAGCGAGGGCGGATCAAGCACGCGAGAAGAGTGGAGAGTTGCTTCCATCTTGACTGCGTCGATACATGTAAGTCATCAAGCAGTACATGCACAAGCGTAGGAAGTTTGGCTTGTTGACGTGAGTTCGTCTTGAAAACAGCGCTTAAGATGGACAACACGAGCGCCTCCGTCTTTCTCGTCCCGTTCAGCAAGGCGGAAATTTGGGTGAGTTGGTAAGTATTCATCATTTTAGCTCACAGCGCAACAAGAACGGGACACGGGGCTAAAGACAAACACAAACAAGCGCTGACTATCAACAGTTCTTTTTTAATTGAGCGAAATGCGTATAAAGCCGCCGCGGTGGCTGAGTGGTTATGGCGCTCGGCCGCTGGCCCAAAAGACGCGGGTTCGATCCCGGCCGCGGCGGTCGAATTTCGGTGGAGGCGAAATTCTAGAGGCCCGTGTACTGTGCGATGTGAGTGCACGTTAAAGGACCCCAGGTGGTCGAAATTCCCGGAGGCCTTCAACTACGGCGTCTCTCATAGCTTGAGTCGCTTTGGGACGTTAAACCCCCGTAAACCAAACCATGAAATGCGTATATATACAGACAATGAAAGACTTATCAAGACAACAAAAGTTATCTGGAAGGCACGTGGGAGGTCAGATAACTCAATTCCCTCTCGGATAATGTATATATGTACGCCTTTTATTCTTCAATAAAAAACCAGTGAATAGTCAGCGCTTGTTTGTGTTTGTCTTTCGTCTCGTGCCCCGTTCTTGTTGTGCTGCGAGCAAAAATGATGAATATTTCTCATCCCGTCTTATCCGCAGTTATCAAGACGAAGCTGGGTGTTTCCACGCAAGATCAATCTGCCTAAATATTTCATATTTTAAGTTTTCTTGATTCGGTAGGCCAACAGTGAATTTCGTTTTGTGAAAGTGCTAATATATCAGAAGAAAAAAATTATAAACGACGCCGTGGCAGAGGCAGCGTTTTCAAGCACAGCTCATTTTCGCAATATTGTTATGACGTAAGAATCTAGATGTGAAAGCTATGGTGGATATTTTTCTCGTGCTAAATTTACAGGTGAGAAGGAATATGTCAGGCTTATTTCCGCATTTTTGAGGAAGTTGTTTGCTGGAAAATATTTCGAAAACGAGACTATTTTGAGGAATTTTTTTCGGCACAAATATTAAGCACGTTTCCTTCAAATTTGTACAATAGATAAACATTGAGGTGCTAAAACGGTGTACTGGCTTTCATTGTTATATAATATAGGAAGGTGCAAGAAATATTGCCCTAAATTTGGCATTTCTGTACATAGTAGTGTTTTTCAAAAATGTTTTCAACAAAAAACTGCATCCCCAATTTTTCTTAAAACTCTGGAAACAAGTCTGGAGAAGGAGGTGAAAAAAAATGTATGAAAGAACATGTTGCATTTTTTTGTTTCCAACAATGTTATCCTGGCTCAAACTTGTAATTTTTTTAGCGTCAGCAGGAGTGCCCAAATAAGGGGATGGAAGCTGCAAACACGCCCTCCGCTGCTCTAAATTTTCTCCAGATCCCAACACTGAGACCTTTCCCATTAAGAGAGAGCATACCTAATACTTTTTGAGGACAGACACTGATCTGTGATGTAAGAAGGATTCGGTAGTGTCGTTATGGCCGGGTGCAGGTAACAACTTGGAGTGCACCCCATAGGAATGCATCTAAAGAAAAGTTTTGTATGTAATTCTATTCCTGCACAGTGCACCTATGAAGCTGTGTGTGTCCCCAGGCCCTCACTTTGTCGTTTGACTGCAGGCATAGTGTGGCTAATTTTCTTTTCTAATTCGAGTTTGATTTAAAAATACATTTTGGTTTCTTTTTTAGCCGCTGTTAATTTATTTGGATTGGCTATGCTGGTATATCCTAGATTGGTGATAGCTATGCTGCAGTAGGCATTCGTTCAACTTATGTACAATTTTCTTTAAGCTTTCGCTTATCACAGAGCCTCCAAAATGCCTATGGTAAAAGCTATAGTACAGAATGTGGATTTGTATGCACCTCTGGCAAGCACATATTGGGATGTTTTTTAAAAGAAGACATTGACTTTGAAATGATGCTGTTTACTTCCGCATTCATTTCTACTGTTTAGTTGGCTTTTTTTAATGAAAGACAGCCTTAAAGGGGCACTGTGCAGTCAGAAAATTACATTTAGAACTTCTGTTTACCTGCACTCAGCGATAGCAGTGCTACTGAAATCTGTTTATGTTACAGATCGGTGTCAATCCACAAAAAGTATTAGGTACGCTCTCTCTTGATGGAAAAGGTATGTCTTGGGATATGGGGAAAATTTAGAGCAGCGAAGGACGCTTGCTGCTTCCGTCCCTCTCATTTAGCGCTCTGGGTGATGCTCAAAAAACTACAATTTTGAGCCTGGATAACATTGTTGGAAACAAAATAATGCAACACATTCTTTCATACACTTTTTTTCCTTCTAGAGGCTTGTTTCATGAGTTTTAAGAAAAATTAGAGATGGGGTGTTTTTTTCTTTGATTTTTGAAAAACACTACTGTATTCAAAAATGCCAGATTTACGGCAATACTTCTTGCACTTCCCAATTTTATGTAATGATGAAAGCTGGTGTACTTTTTTAGCACCTCAATGGTTATTAATTGCGCAAATTTGAAATATACGTGTTATATATTTGTGGAGAAAAAATGAAAATAACATCATTTCAGACTTGTGTCGTTTTCGAAATTTTTTCCAGCAAGCGACAACTTCCTCAAAATAGCGGAAATAAGCCCACATATTCCTTCTCACCTGCACATTTAGCACAAATATTTTACATATCACGCTTTCATATCTAGATAATTACGTCATGGCAAATTAGCGAAATTGAGCTCTGCGTGAAAATGCTGTCTCTGCCTTGTTGTCGTTTATAACTTTTTTCTCTCAAATATTAGCATTTTCACAACACAAAATTCACAGTTGGCCTACTGAATAAGGTGCGCATAATAAGTAAAATAATTGAGAAAATTAAAAACGAAATATTTAGGCAGTTTGATCTCATGGAATCACCCAGCTGTCAGAAGCGATAAGATGTGCATCTAAAGTTATAAATATATGACCCTTACAGTGCAGTGATTAAGCATCAACTGTACTCGTTGCCATAACCTGGAACTGAGAAAGCGTGAGAACTGCCTCATGTTTATTTGGCATCATGTACACTTGCAATCAGCCATGTTTTTTTGTGAAGTTAAATGTTTGTTCTTTGTTTTGTACGGTTAGTTTTACTAGTTGAAACATTTTTCTTTTATTTGAACCTTATGGTTTATGCTTCATGGGGCTTGATGTTCCAAAGTGACTCGGGCTATGAGGGACACCGTAGAGGAAGGCTCTGGAAATTTTCGACCACCTCGGGTTCTTCAACGTGCACGGACATCACACAGTACACGCACACACCACTCAGCACTGAGTGCATATACATTTTTAGAACTCTGTAAAACTAAATTCTGAACACTCTGCATATTAAAATTTATGCCTGATGATGCACAGTCTGTCTTTCCAAATGTGGGGCATTAGGTAAATTTAGCACCTTTTGTTGCTAAAGCAGTGCTAGCATCACTCCTCCCCCCGCGGCAATTATTTGTTGTTTGTGATGCCTCACCATGTAGTAAAAACATTCATTAGAGTAAGAGCTTCTAAGTAATCATCGAGGGTAAATCCAACTGCTTTCGCTTAATTGTCGATTCAGATGTCTGATTGTACCATAATTTTTCACATGCAGTTCAATTTAAATGCAGTGCTCTACACGTGGTACGTCCAAGAAATCAGGGAAATAAAGAAATGGCTGAATTCTGGTTTATTATAAGTGCACTAAGCAATGTTTGACACTGGCAAAATTTAAGCTATGCATCTTCAGGACTTTGGGTGCTAGCATGGCTTATGCTCTTCGTAAAAAAATACAAGCGTGCTGTAACAATAAATCCTGCAACCCCAGCTGCAAGTTGCTTGCAGTGTTCTTGGCATCCAGGCTCTATCTTCTACTCTTTTTTAATGTGGCCCAGGATATGAAGTACACTGTTAGAACGCATTTCCAACAGGCGAAAGCATTCATTAAAGACTATTGCCTATCTGTGATCTGTGATGCCTAGTGGGCTCAGCTTCCGCGCTGTAGTATGAAAGAGAACAGCAGCGCTTCTGGTGGCTTTCCAGAGCGTAACGGGATGCCGGAAAGGTAGATGCGCCCTCCCGGTCGAGCCAGTGTAACATATTCTAGTTCACTATAATGATATCATTCTAACTGTTACAATGCTGCCTGTGAAATAAAATGCTGTGGCTTCCTAGACAGTACTTCTGTGCAGTAAATTTATATGAGCAGGCCTGTTTGCATATAATTGTTACATATTTATGGTGATAAAAAGATGGTATGCATTTTTCAGAGGATTACCTACATCATCGTGTTCATATTTAATGCAGGTCGCCAGCTGCTGGTTTTGCTGCTTGCCCTACAAACAGTGCCACTGCCACCACTGGTCCAGGCCCTGCCCTTTTTTGCGCTTTGAAAAGCTGGGAAAGCTGGGATTTCTTCAGTGAGTGCATCATTTGGAACTTTCTTACAGATTTTTGAACTTATTAGATGTCATTAACACATTCAACACTTTGCTTTTGAAATGAGCAATGTTTGAATGTTTGTATGTGAAGACTTCTGCTTGCCAATTTATTGTAGAAGGTGCCTTTGTGAAATGCTCATTGGACTACACAGCCCAGCAGTCCTTCCCTTTGGTCAGAGTGACTGAAAAACTATTGTTACTGTTGTTGCTATGTCAGCAGAATATGCATTAGAGCACGGGCTTGCATTGCCAGCTTGAAACACCTAATGGAAAGTTTGCAGTAGCAGTACCAGTTACTTATTCCCTGTAATTTTTTTCGGTCCTGTAATGTACTCCCATAATACCGTGGTCTGACGGAGGATATGAGTTCATAGCAGTGTGAACTAATATTCTGCACATAGAGACTAAAACTGTTTGTGTTCTGTCATTCACAGTTTATGAATATTGGATCCTTCTGCTTTTTATGCTTTGTGATTGTGAAAATGTTCACTTAAGCATTATAGGGACACTTACAATGGATTGAAGTTTACGTGTATCAAGTCTATGTAATTCTAAACATGAGACCACTCTCACCAAAAGTGAAGCTTTTGTAAACTAGCGATGACCAAACAACAAAATACAAGTGTTACCATGGCCAGCCGGGTTAGCAACTGCACGTGTCTACAGTTAATTTTTGGAACAGATAGCAGAGGCTTTGCTACACTGTTATTCACTTGAGTATGGTGGCATCCAGTCTTTGGGTGTGTGTATGTCAGGAGTTTGAATCGAGTATTTGTATCACGAGTTTGAATCAAGCATTAGGAAATATTAAAATTCAATTACCTCAGTCCTAAATTGGTTCTGGCTGGCATACAAATATTAATGTGCCAAGAAAGAGCCAGAGAGTGTATCAACAACACTAATTAGATTATAATTAGCATGACTGGGTAGAAGTGCAATTTATGAATTCGTCACTCCACTCCAAATGCCCAACATATTGCGCTGAACCATCTCCAGTTTGTTGATGAAAATTCAGTCAAGCTGGTCCCAGCGTGCATTATCTATGTTAAATAATTTTGCCCCAAAAATTTTGTGAGGTGATGTCATTTTCAACATTTCTGAAAGGTGTGAAACCAGCCACTCCTCAATAATGATAAAAAATCTAAATTGTTAGAAAACACTGCACAAATGTATTATTGACATTTGCACATTCTGGTTTTTGATGATTCAGATCGTGTATTTTTGGACGGTATAAGTAGTTTTAAGTTTAAATAAAATGAAATATTTTACTATTTCGACATTTTAAAAAAATATCAACTTCCTCTCAGAATGGAGTGCTTGCCTACATAGATTTCTATTACCAATAAAAAATGTTACAGCTGATGAAACTGAATGCGTAGAAGTGAATTAAAATACTGAAGTTGCAGAAAAGTGTTTCGGAACATAAGTAAAATCTTTTCTTATTTCATTCTGAGGTGGCCCAAGACAAAATACAGACGATGGCGGGTTTAGTAGAGCAATTTATTGGCTTTCATTTCGTAAGTTTTAATTGAGGTGGTTTTTGTTCAAAGCGAGAAAAAATTTTTAAAAATCGAGTTCTCGTGCTGCAAGTTGTGCATCTCTTAACGCTTCGAATAACACAGCACCTCTGATGACTCATTTATGGTCACATAACCACTTTCGTTTACCCTCACTCACTGTAGTGCATGTTTACGGCTGGAGCGAAGGCAGGTATCGCATGGCATTCGGCGAGTGGTATGCGATAAGCGAGTTGATTTTCGCTTCTGAAGTTCAAACGAACCCGCTATGGTATAAGGCACTTTTCGTGATAAAAAGATGGTATGCATTTTTCAGAGGGTTACCTACATCATCATGCTCTTATTTAATGCAGGTCGCCAGCTGCTGGTTTTGCTGCTTGCCCTACAAGCAGTGCCACTGCCACCACTGGTCCAGGCCCTGCCCTTTTTTGCGCTTTGAAAAGCTGAGAAAGGTGGAATTTCTTCAGTGAGTGCATCATTTAGAAATTTCTTACAGATTTCTGAACATGTCAGATGTCATAACACATTCAACAGTTTGCTTTTGAAATGAGCAATGTTGAGATATTTGTATGCGAAGACTTGTGCTTGCACATTTATTGTAGAAGGTGCCTTTGTGAAATGCTCATTGGACTACACAGCCCAGCAGTCCTTCCCTTTGGTCAGAGTGACTGAAAAACTATTGTTACTGTTGTCGCTATGTCAGCAGAATAAGCATTAGAGCATGGTCTTGCATTACCAGCTTGTAACAGCTGATGGAAAGTTCACAGTAGCAGTACCAGTTACTTATTCCCTGTAATTTTTGCGGTACTGTAATGTACGCCCATAATACTGTGGTCTGTTGGAGGATATGAACTCCTAGCAGTGTGAACTAATTTCTGCACATAGAGACTAAAAACTGTTTGTGTTCTGTCAATCACGGTTTATGAATATTGGATTCTGCAGCTTTTTATGCCTTTGTGATTGTGAAAATGTTCACTTAAACATTACAAGGACACTTACAATGGACTGAAGTCTACCTGTATCAAGTCTATGTAATTCTAAACACAATGAGACCACTCTCACCAAAAGTGAAGCTTTTGTAAACTAGCGATGACCAAACAACAATATACAAGTGTTACCATGGCCAGCCGGGTTAGCAACTGCACGTGTCTACAGTTAATTTTTGGAACGGATAGCAGAGGCTTTGCTACACTGTTATTCACTTGAGTATGGTGGCATCCAGTCTTTGGGTGTGTATGTCAGGAGTTTGAATCGAGTATTTGGATCACGAGTTTGAATCAAGCATTAGGAAATATTAAAATTCAATTACCTCAGTCCTAAATTGGTTCTGGCTGGCATACAAATATTAATGTGCCAAGAAAGAGCCAGAGAGTATACCAACAACACTAATTAGATTATAATTAGCATGACTGGGTAGAAGTGCAATTTATGAATTCGTCACTCCACTCCAAATGCCCCACATATTGCGCTGAACCATCTCCAGTTTGTTGATGAAAATTCAGTCAAGCTGGTCCCAGCGTGCATTATCTATGTTAAATAATTTTGCCCCAAAAATGTTGTGAGGTGATGTCATTTTCAACATTTCTGAAAGGTGTGAAACCAGCCACTCCTCAATAATGATCAAAAATCTAAATTGTTAGAAAACACTGCACAAATGTATTAATGACATTTGCACATTCTGGTTTTTGATGATTCAGATCGTGTGTTTTTGGACGGTATAAGTAGTTTTAAGTTTAAAAAAAATGAAATATTTTACTATTTCGACATTTTAAAAAAATATCAACTTCCTCTCAGAATGGAGTGCTTGCCTACCTAGATTTCTATTACTAATAAAAGTTGTTACAGCTGATGAAACTGAATGCGTCGAAGTGAATTAAAATACTGAAGTTGGAGAAAAGGGTTTCGGAACATAAGTAAACACTTTTTTTATTTCACTTTGAGGTGGTCGAAGTCAAAATACAGACGATGGCGGGTTTAGTAGAACAATTTATTGGCTTTCATTTCGGAAGTTTTAATTGAGGTGGTTTTTGTTCAATTCGAGAAAAAGATTTTTAAAGTCGAGCTCTCGTGCTGCAAGTTGCGTCATCTCTTAACGCTTCATCGAGTAACACAGCACCTGTCATGACACATTTATATCCACTAGCCACTTCAGTTTACCCTCACTCACTGTAGTGCATGTTTAGGGCTGAAGTGAAAGCAGGTTTCGCATGACATTCGGCGGGTAGTATACAATATGCGAGTTTTTTTCGCTTTTGAAGCTCAAACAAACCCGCTATGGCATAAGGCAGCCAAGAGCAGCAAAACTATGGCTTTCAGTGTGCTGTCTCGCTTGAGCCACAAGGAAGGAACGACCACCTGCCACTATCGTAACACCAGTCCTTTTTATGTCCAAATAAGATCATGGAAGGCATGTGCCCCGGAGCGCACGTGACAGTACGAAGTCCTCACCATGGCTTCTGGTAACGCGAGACACGCTGGCGTTGGCACGGTCCGATCGAGTGGAGCTGCCTTGCTCTCGAGTGGTCAAACATACTGCAACCGTGGCATCGGCATGCAGTCGCCTCCTCCTTGAATTCTGTATACTCTTTTTCTTGCATAGCAAGCAACGCTGCCAAAGCTAGCACGCCTATTTTCAAATGTCAAGTCCGTGCCCAAAATGTAGTTCACCATACAAGCACAGCGTGACACCATGCATATTTTGTGCATTAAATCTCAATTACCGTGAGTTACTGCCTCCTGCCCTTCGTTTTACCTCTTGCCACATTTTTGTCCTGCGGCTCGAGACTTCGAGAAGTAAAAATGACATGTGCTGATATGATATGCATCTCATAGGGCGAATCGCATATACACCATCTCTGCCTAAAAAGTAGTCCTCACTCAGTGAAAATTATATCCAGAAGTACAGAACACTAAGCACCTCACTGCTTTTATCGCGGTTTTCGGTGATGCCAGTTCATTTTATACCGCTTTGTTTTCATTCAAACACTCAGCGAGGCTTTGAGAAGAACAGATAATATGTGGTGGAGTAAAATGGTTTTGCGAACACACTACACCCGCAGCGTTGCCTGTTATGTCTGTCATGTCTCTGACAACAGTGACTTAGTGTGGCGTGAACAAACTGAATAACAATCCCACTGGTGCAAGTGCCACCCCGGCAGCACAAAGAAAATCTTTTCCCACAATTATCAGTTCATGTACACAATGTTCTGAGGGCTGTGCTGTGCTTTGTGTTGAAGAGGCGCAAAGAGACGACGCAGCTCACAGCAGACGAGCTCTACTTCAAAAATTTTATTCTCGCTTTAAACAAAAATCACCTGGATGAAAACTTCAGAAATGAAATGCAATAAATTGTTCTACTAAACTTGCCATCGCTGGTAGTATTTTTATTTTGACAACCTCAGAGTGAAATGAACGAGTTTTTATGGTCCCAAACGCCCTTTTCTGCAAATTCAGCATTTTATTTCACTTCGACTCATTCAGTTGCATGAGCTGTAACATTTCTTATGTGTAATAGACAAAGTGTCATAGTGGAATTTTTACATTTTATTTAAATTTAAAAAATAATTATACCGTTCAAAAATACAAGATCTGAATCATATCAAAA
This sequence comes from Amblyomma americanum, assembly GCF_052857255.1. Taxonomy (NCBI): domain Eukaryota; kingdom Metazoa; phylum Arthropoda; class Arachnida; order Ixodida; family Ixodidae; genus Amblyomma; species Amblyomma americanum. Next base: position 51,741,274 of record NC_135500.1, read on the forward strand.
GCCAGAATCTTTGCAAAGCTCATTAAAACATTTGTCGTGTATCTTCTAAAAATCTGGATTTTCGGTCGATCATAGAGCGATACCGTTTTCACACGTTTTCTAATTGTTCAAACAGCGCTCACCTCATGATTAAGTTGTTTCTGACTGTAGCATGCTCTGATGGAACTCATATCACTTTTGTGTTTTCATGGCACACATGCTCATGCACCATATTATATTTGCAGTGCAGAAGCTCCCATTTAGCTGTCATCTTAAATGATTAAATTAAATTCTGTGTAGCTATTGCAAGGAGGTCATGGTACATAGAGGCATCGGAAAATGCTCTTCTTGAGACAGTGCCATTGCTACATTATATAGCCCTAGTTAAGGTTTTAGTTTGCACATCTAATAGCCTCAGAGCATGAAATGGTTTTCACCTACTTGTAGTGGTTGATGCCATTTTGTGATGGAACCTTAATTTGGCACAATGCTGTGGCACATGGACCTATCTGCCTTATTTTTTCTGGAAACAAGGAATTGTGAGAACTAAATTTTTTTTTTTGCGCTGGTTTATTTCTTTCTTGTTTTCATGTAAACACTTGAGCACAGATTGTTTCATGAATTTTGTAACTGAAAAACTTCAGTACATTTAAGTTACTGTACTACAAAATCTCTCGTCCCTCTATGCCTCTTTATGTGTTGTCTAAGTGTATTAAGTGCGTGTGTATTATCTGCTGCCCAGGTCTCTCCTGCTGTCTGGTCCTCCAGGATAAGAAATAGGTGGACTTGTGAGCTGTTTGGCTGTAACCTTATTTAAAATAAAGCCCATATGTGAAAAATCTGTTGTGAAAAATTTTTTTCAGTTATTGCACTGTGCCTAAACAAAAACACGCAACTACTACACATTATACATGCCTGCTTCTTGTGTACACATTGCACCACTACTCTGCATGATTAGAAGGCCAGCCATTGCATTCTGGAGAGAAATGTAACCCATAGCAGCAAAGATTTATGCTGCTGTGGAAGTAAGTTATGCTGTCTGGAATAAAACATACTTGTTCTCAAAAATGTATCAATACTCCTAGACAGCCTAACATTGCACTGGTATTGATGGCATAAATTTACGCTGCTGTGGGAGTAGGAGTTAACCCCTTTGGACTAAAATATAGTCTTCCTGAAAAGATGTAACTATAATCTTGGGCAGCATAAACTTACACTGCCTTTGAAGACGTAACTTTACACTAGAGAGAGTGTAACGTTTACACTGTCGTATGCTAAAACATAGTCTTCCTGAAAAGGTGCAAGTATAGTCTTCGGCAGCGTAAACTTGCACTGTCTGTCAAAGTGTAACTTTAGGCTGGAGAGAGTGTAACGTTTATACTGTCGTAGACTAAAACATAGTCTTCCTGAAAAGGTGCAACTATAGTCTTCGGCAGCGTAAGTGTAACTTTACGCTAGAGAGAGTAACGTTTATATTGTTTGTCGTGGACTAAAACTTTAGTCTGGAGCAAATAGCGTAACATTACCCTCCTAAAGGTGTTAGCTCAGCGACAAGTAGTTTACCGCCCAAAAAGACTAAAATCGCACTCTTTTTTTAGAGTGCAGTATGTCTCGCTCCTTCTCAGATTTTTCACGACCATCGACATTCCCTTGCCCGCGCGCTTTCACATGAGCTATGTCGCCCAACAACCGGGTACGAACACGGAGGAGAGGTATTACCAGGCCGTGTGCACCTACACGTTTCCCGACACAGGCAGCAGAGCTGTTCCCGCGAATGAGCTGCAGGCCGCAAGCTCCAGGGTAACGCAGCAGTGGTGCCTCCTGGGCAGAATGATGCCGTTCAGGGGCCATCTCCAGTGGCTGATCCCGGAGCGAGAGCGTGGGTTCTGGTGCAGGTGGATGCCGCACGAAGCCGACATTCCGCTTGCATCTCTCTCATTCGGCACCTTCGCTGGGCTCTGCCTTTTCGCCCAAAGCCACGTCTTTTATTCAAAAGGTGGCGCCCCCGGGTTCACCCTGAGTTGCGCTTTCAAGCACGACGAACGGCTATTGCAAGTGATGCACATGCTAGTCCACAACAAAGGCTGCAGTCATACTTGCAGCACATACAAGTTGCAGATACCGTACCACAGTATTTTCCGAATCGTTTTGAACGAGGCTGAAACCCACCACGACGCACTAAGCATCTACCTTCAACTCGTCACTGTCCCGCTGTTGTACCGAAGTGCGTACGACGTTAATGAGTGGGAAGTATCCACAGGAGATGGCGTATGGTACGACCGCGTTTTCCAACCAGGATGTCCTTGCGGGTGGGGGATGCGCAGCTACGGCATTGGCGGGAACTCAGTCGTCAAGCTGACTCTCCGAAACAAGCTGAAAGCGCGACAAGCGATAAGTCGCCTCAGTGCGCGCTGCAAGCCAGAGACCACTTTCCAGTACAGCCTCATGCTTACGAAGAAGGTTGGCACCCAGATGAGAGAGATCAAGATGCGATGCGACAGCAAGATTAAGCCGAATCTTTGATTCCAAACGTGCTACGCCTTCAGCGCTGTCCTACAGCAAGGACACGACGGATTCGCTCAAATGGCTTTACTTGCTTGTGACAAGCTGGAAGAGTTCGGAGAGGTGCTGATAAGGCTTCTCCACACCAGTGGTCCTGCCCTCGAGTTGACTCTGTACGCCATTCGAAGCGCCATCGAAGAGCACGAGATTGTCGACATAATTTCATGCCTGCCGAAGCTGTTCGCAAAGTTCTGCACCCCAGCCGCCGCTCTCTCAAAGACGCCCGCTGGTACTTGCCTGGTTCGACGCTGCATCGTCACTCCGTCGAAGGTCATTTTGCTTCCTCCGCAGATCCACTGCCAGAACAGGATTGTTCGCAAGTTTGACCCGGAGTTCTCGCTGCGTGTCTCATTTCGCGACGACAACATGCAGAACTTGTCCTACTCGCTCATGTCCGGTCACTGTAGGCACATGGTCATCGAGCGGGTTGTCGCAAGAACGCTCCGCGATGGCCTGGTCGCCGGAAACAGGCGGTTCAGGCTCCTGACCACTTCGTGCTGCCAGCCTCAGGACCATGGGCCCTGGCTTTACGCAACGGTGAGTTGGCAGTTCTAAATTCCCAGGCTTGTTACGATCGTGCCCTGGAAAGTGCTAAGGCATGGATTGCACCGCTTCTTGCCGAATGTGTCTTTAGGTGCCTTTGTTATAACGGTAGCGCAAGTGTAGTGTTCCATTCTCTGGTTCCTTGCAGTCGAGATAAGAAAAAGCAGCTTTTGACACCTTGCTCGTATCTGATTGCGAGTGAGCAGCATCAGCGAATGGCGTTTTCGTTTAACCATCAACTGTTTGTTCGCGCCTCGGCTGAGTGAGCCTTGTGGAGGAAAACCATGCCCTACACGAGGCAGGTGAAGGCTATACTGGACAGCCTTCAATCAGACGATGTTTTTGCTGTAATGCGTTGGGGAATGTGTGCGACGCCTCTGCGTAACCGCAGCATGCGATCCAAAACTAATTTTACTAGGGTCTCGAAAGTCCAACGGTTATTACGTTCCGCGCTTTTTCTTAGGACGCAAAGGGATACTCCAGCGAGATGATTCGCTACTGGATGGGTGACTTCAGCGGTATTGCGAGCACTGCCAAAAAGATGGCACGCATGGGACAGTGTTTCTCGTCTACGGAAGAATCTGTACAGGTTCCCCTGCTCAGCAACTCTGTGCGTGAAGTCCCCGACATCTTGGGATTAAAACATCCAGTGAGTGACGAACATTACATCTTCTCTGACGGCATCGGCATGATTTCGCCCGGGCTCCTCAAAGAGGTAAACCATATTTTTATAACGTCCCCCTATCGAAAAATCTCATATGGATGCATATGTGTCTCGTATGAATTTATATGTGTCTAGTATGTGGTCATACGAGATGATATGTGTCTACCATGTGGTCATACGAGTTGATATGTGTCCAATATGTGTTTGGTATGGGCTGATATGTGTCCCTAGTATCCCTCGTATGGGTTTATATGTGTCCTTCGTATCCCTCGTATGGGCTGCAATATGTCATTCGTATGCCTCGTATGGGCATATGTGTCCTTCGTATCCATCATATGGGCATATGTGTCCCTCGTATGCCTCTATGGGCTGATACGTGTCTATCGTATCAGTTGTTTGAGCCGAAATATGGATTTCGTATCACCCGAATGGGCCGATGTGTCTTTCGTATCACTCATTTGAGGCAAATGCAGCTCTCGTATCACTCATATGGGTGAACTGCGTGTCTCAGTGAGCTGATATTGTCACGAACCCGAAGACGACAAAGTTGGCAGTGGCGTGCACGGAGCGCTCGCGCTAGGCCCACCGCCATTAAATCATTCCATCGCCATCTGTTATGTAGTACTGTCTTCACCTGCTTGCCGTCGCGTAACATTTGGCGTGAGGTGCGGAGTTCATCCCCATCCTGGTCCTGGAGCTTCGGTGTCCTGCGTGTGCCGTGGTCGTCGGTCGTGTGTTCCTGCCCGCACCGCCCGGTTGTGCCCGAGCCCGCCAGACCAGAACCGACCATGCCCCGGCCAGAAGACACGACAACTTGACGACGCCGCCGCTACTCGAACCTATGACCCCACCGACCCTAGAAGTCGCCAACATATTCGAACACAGCCTCTGCCCATGCCGTTCGGTGTGTTCATGGGCCTCAACCGTCGGCTAAAGGTGACCTAGCTAGCTACGGCCCGGAAGCTTCTTGGACCAGCGCTCATCTGATCATCATCTGTTCATCTCTTTCATCGTGACGGCAAACCCTGCATCTTCTTCTCTTCTGTGTTCATCCGTCCTGTCACGCTAATCGTCACGCACTGCGTTTCGTCTTCACTGCCGGTCTTTCAGTTCGCGCGATCGAGACGATCGCTCGGCAGCCCCGGGTAGTTTCACGGACTCGAAGACGACAAAGTGGGCAGTGACGCGGCACGGAGCTCTCGCGCTAGGCCCACTGCTATTAAATCATTCCATCGCCATCTGTTATGTAGTACTCTTCACCATCCTTGCCGTCACGTAACAATATATGTCTTTTATAAGGCTCGACGTATGAAATTAAATGGATAACATTTCATCTTGTCTTTCATGCGGTGCACTTGAGCTCATAATTGAAGAACACAGGTGATCAAATTAGATCCCTCTAACGTGGTGGGATGTTAAATCCCAAGTATAGTACCATTTTACGCTGTATCAGCTTAGCACATGAATGGACAAGCATATGGCATTCCAATACTGTCCTGTTTCAAAGCTACATCTCAGCTGAAGTGCACACATTCAAAAAAAAGTTTAGAACACCCTCAGGAAAAGTAAAATTAAGCCAAGGACACCATCTAAAACATAATAGATAATGAGGCCACAAAACATTGGTCCGTGGGATAAATGACTCAAGTAGCTTCCAATAATAAGGAAGTGACTATACAGATGCAAAAATTTCCCATACATATATCCCAAGCTTGAGAGGTGTGTTGAGTAATTTGCCTCCTTGTCTATAACATGCTAATTACTGAAAGTGAAAGATATTATTATAAACGAAGCTTCAGATGTCTTTTTTCACAGGTGTAATTCATTTTTTGATATCGTCCTCCACTTAAACTGATGCCCTTGCATCATCGATGCATTATTCTTGTTTACATGCTCTCAGAGAAGAATGAGGCTGATGGCCCCAACTGGACACTAAAGATCTTCAAATGTTTCTTCAGCTACGGTATAGCCAGTAGCTACAAGGCACCAGGTCAGAACTATTGCTGGGTGATGCAGAACATCCCGAAACTGCAGCTTATTCAACACGGCGGTATTGCCACCTAACTTGTTGTCATGCCAAGCATTGTCACATTAAATGATGGATTTTTTTAGGACAAACTTTAAGAAAAAGTGCACGGTCCTTCAGCACCCTCAAGTTCAAGAATGCCCACAATAACCGTCTGCTTAATGTGACAATCATCACAAATAAATTCATCCATATGTGCCACGAGCTCAGATGCGAGATGCAGACAGTGGGCATCCACTGCACTCCTCGTCTTTCACACTCAACACAGCTGGATCTTGCATGTACGTACAGTTTGTACCCACCTTCTGATTGGAAACTTAACATACCCATTACCATAAAATGGACTCATTCGATGGTGGATAATGATAGGGAGAACACCTTCTGCCATCCAAAATTTGGTTTCGAAAAACTGTTATAACCGTACACTGATGTATACTAACATTTTCCTTGTGACTACTTCAATATCAGTGGTGCCATGTGCAAAATGAAAATATGAAAAGTGGGAACATCAAACTTTCTTTTCATTGTAACGTCTTTCCCTTTCACGAGGTGATAAATGTGTTACAGACCAGGAGGTAAAAAATATACTGATCTCCCCTCGTATAAACAGAATCCACCAATACCATCTGTTTAATGAAACAAACCTACATAATACACAAAAACACTACATATATACTGTATCATGGAACAAGAGTAAGAGTTTTGTTCACAGACCACACGAACAACACAGCAGCAAGTGACATACAATATTAGTTACATTTCTCCATATTTACTATACTCAAATACAACTTAAGAATGAAGTGGCAGATGCCTCTCAAAGGACCAGGCATTGTAATGAGCATGGAGGAGGAGGACACAACCAGCAGTGCATGAGAGTTTTGATGATGACGATGAGATGTGAGCCCGTTAACAGGCCAATGTGATCCATTAAACGTCTGCGTATACAAGCCGAGCACATCGAGCACTGCCACAATGAGATTAGCAATAATGAGAATGACAATGTCTCTAATGAGCTATTGTAGACGCCATGGTAGAAGGCTCCAGATTAACTTCAACTGCATATGCGCTGACAAAGCGCAGCAAAGAGGCGTGTTTTCCACTTCACCTATATCAACATGTGGCTGCTCTCGCCTGGATTTGACTCAGCTTCCTTGGGCATAGACCACAATGGAGTGAATAAATGTCCATCCAAACAACTGTGACGTGACAACTAAAGAACTGAATATGGACAGGTAATGACAAAAAGAAAAGTGGGCCATATATGCCCTCTTCACTGTGTGAACATGTCGCCCATCTGAAAACAAACATAAAAATAAAAAGACATGAAGTGTCACCTGCTGAAGAAATAAACAGCCGAAATACTAGTACACCTTCATTCACACAAATGGAGATACCTGTCACAAGGCAACGGGTGCGGTAGGCATGCAGCAACCCAATTATATAGTGTGCGCCATCCTGATTGGCTCAGGTTGTCGTACCTTCCATGCAAACAACTTGCGAAGGGAATTATAGAGAAGCATTTGCCACTTCATTCTTGAGTTGTATTCAACTATAGTTTACACAACACACAAAAGAAAATACTGCTTCTCAAAGGAACACTAAGGACATGTCCACATAATTTCTGTTCTCAGTAAAAATATGTTGCATTGGCCCTTTCTAACCATTCTGTTATTCTGTTAACCATTCTTTTTACTAGGGCCGCCTACCCGTGTGTGTTTTTTTCTTGCAGAAATGAAGGGTTTATTTGAGATATGTCAATAAAAGAATTCCAAAAAGTTCCTATAGTTAGACGAAAGCTATATATTGGGAAAAAAACAATCCGATATGCACTGCAAACTGCCTTCAAAAATCTTTCCTGACCGAATGATTCGTCGGAGCGAACATCTCTCAGGACACCTCGGGCGTTTTAAACTTGTTTACCAATAGACATCGGCTTTGCGACCAATATCAGATATTCAATATGCAAGATATACCCACTCCAGCGGGCTGATCACGCATATATAGGGCCGCCTACCCGTGTGTGTTTTTTTTCTTGCAGAAATGAAGGTTTTATTTGAGATATGTCCATAAAAGAATTCCAAAAAGTTCCTATAGTTCGACGAAAGCTATATATTCGGAAAAAAACAATCCGGTATACACTGCGAACTGCCTTCAAAGATCTTGCCTGACCGAATGCTTTGTCGGATCGAACATCTCTCAAAACACCTCGGACGTTTCAAACTTGTTTACCAATAGACATCGGCTGTGCGACCAATATCAGTTATACAATATGTGAGATATACCCACTCCAGCGGGCCGATCACGTATCTATAGGGCTGCTTACCCATGTGTTTTTTTTCTTGGAGAAATGAAAGGTTTATTTGAGATATGTCAATAAAAGAATTCCAAAAAGTTCCTATAGTTCGACGAAAGCTATATATTCGGAAAAAAACAATCCGGTATACACTGCGAACTGCCTTCAAAGGTCTTTCCTGACCGAATGCTTCACTGGATCGAACATCTGTCAGAACACCTTGGATGTTTTAAACTTGTTTACCAATAGACATCGGCTTTGCGACCAATATAAGATATAAAATATGCGAGATATACCCACTCCAGTGGGCCGATCACGTACCTATAGGGCTGCCTACCCGAGTTCAGGTGGGGCTATACTCAAGAAGCACGAAACCGGGGGGTGGAAATGGGGAAGGTCGCCTCCCCCCCCCCCACATTTTTCAGGGGGGTGTGCTCCCCCAATCTCCATTTGCTTCTACTTGGACCAGATTTCTGGAAATTGAAACACGTATTAGTTCTAACCTCTTAATTCAAAGCACAGTGGGGCTGCATGAGCTGCTTGGCTTAGTAGCCAGTTGTAAAACATTTGGTATATGAGTAACCTGAACCGGTCATGTCCCTACAGAATTCGATCGACTATATATCGACCTGACCGCGTACATGATCACGATTAGCAGAATTTAAACAAACTATGCACAGGCTTTTTAATGGAATTGATCACTACTCGTGCGTACAGCTTCCCACCTATAAGCTCCTCATTTCAATTAATTTTATATTGCCATAGATCTTTGCTCCGTTTGTTCGTTCGCACTCACAACCTCCGGCACGCGGCTTTATCATTTTGTTTTGGAATGCGAGGTGCGACCAGACTTATGCCGTTGATCATGGCCACGTGCAAATGATTCCACATTTTTCCAGATTCTTGCTGCTTTTGGTTCTCTATCTCGAAGGTTCCTTGCCAGCTTTAAATTCAGCACGACCAAGAACTGCATGGCATTCAGGTCGATGACCGCCGAGCACGCATGATTAAGCCTATTGCAGCCGCCGAGTAATTCAGTTCTTAGTGGGCGTGAGTCAGCCCCTTAAACAGTTAATTTTGGAAGCCTTTTCGTTGTCTTCCTGACAGCTGGAGTGTCGTCACCGCATCGTGATACTTTGCATCAAGCTTTGAACATTGTATATATATATATATATATATATATATATATATATATATATATATATATATATATATATATATATATATATATATATATATATATATATATATATATATTATGTAAATGAGCATTAAAAAATAAATAAAATAAGCTCGAAGTCCTGCCCTCCCACTAAAAAAAAAGAGTTCCGGAGTCCCTGGCTATTATTAATTGTCTCGAGCATAGCCCAAACCTTCACCCGCAGCCATCACGACCCGGACGCGACAGCGGTGTGCCAGAGAACACTGCGAAACTATAATTATAGAGCTCCTCGATCACCTCGATCGAAGCACCTCGATCGAGGGCGCGGTTGTGCTACCCAGTTCCGTGTTCTAGCGCACACTAGCAGTTTATTTTTGAGAGCCTCTTCCTCCTCGTACCTTGCACACTTCTGATTTCTTAACATAAATTCTTTCAGTGCATCAATTTACCTATTCAGCAATCTATATTTCCCCCTCTGCTGGTCCTAAGTCGCTGATTTCAGGTCAGTGGCAATATAGTACTTATGATATCTACCTCGCACCGTGCCAGAAAATACTTTTTTGCAGCAATTACAGACTTTTCAAGCACTTGCTGCATTTAGGGGAGTTGTAAAAGAAGTGTTTATTTTATCGTAGATAACACAGAAGTTGCTGTTTACAGCGCAGAGAACAGGGAAGGGCCCAGCGTTATTTATGATCAAGAGCCGCGCAACAGGAGCTTTTATATTTCGAAACCGAAACTGGAAATGTTCTAGCGTCGTCTGACGGCTAGGCCCAGACTTTGTAGGTGCTTCCTGTTTGTCGTAAGCCATACAAAACTTTCTGCTTAAAGCACTAAGTAAAAAACGCAAAGCACAATCAGGCACCGCGCGCCACTATAGCTTCCAGCTTTGAAACCGAAACCGAAAGCGATTTGTCACATAGCGACTACTTTGTTTAATGCAGTGGCGATCAAAAATCGCAGAACACTTCAAACATTTAGGTTACAGCGGTACCATAATGCTCATACATGATAGAGCCCACATAGTTACACTAAGCTACCCTATTCACACTCCATGGGCAGTCACAGGCGCAAGACCGATTTGAGGGGCTAGTTGGTTCTGCAGTTGGTTCTGCTTATGTTGGACCAACGCTCTGTGGCACAGCTTGACACGGAACTCATAACTATTTCCCCTTCAAAGTAGTATTTGTAACTTTTCAACTATAAGTATTTCATGGTGTGTAGAGCCCCGCGTCGTCTGCTACTACATGCGGTCAATCAGCAGTCAACTGGATGGCCGGATGCGCTGCACGAGGAGGCTGCGACATGGAGCGGTATAAAGATCACGGTCGGAGACGCAAGTTCTGCCGCAGGAAACAAACAGACGAAATTGAACGAATAAAACGTATTTATTATTCTGGTTTGTAAAGAAGAGGTCATCATCATCATCGTATGCAGTGCCCTGTGCGGTGCGCGTCGCCAAGCCAATCCAAGTCTGCGGTCGTTTGCGTCCAACGTTTGCGTCGTCACTCGTGTCGGTGTGTGTGGTTGTTACAGTTATTAGATTGTGTGTTTTGCAGCCACATGTGACACTTCCACTATGAATTCGTCAGCTGCGGCGAGCTATGCGTACGTGAAATACTTCGACCGACGGCGCAAAAGCTATCGTACACGTCTCTATGTCGTCCTTGTTTCCTTTGCGCTACACCTATCCATGATGCCTCACCGACTGGCGTTAGCGACCTGGCAAAAAAAAGGACGTCTACTGGCGCGGCGGAAAAGATGAGAAGGCATTCTATTCCGCCCAAGTAATGGAGCTTGGAGGTGAGTTTTGCAGTTACTTCGCTACTTGGTCAGATTTCAGAAGTGCCAAACGTGTGATGCGTGTACAGTCAAGCCTAACGCTTTTAGCAAAGCTTGGTGGCGTTTTACATAAAGTCGATGCACATGCTTTTTTACTGTTGCGAGCACTTGCAGAACGCTTACGATACCACTTCCTCTGTGCTTGCGATCCGAGCACACAGCAGCCCAGCGCATGCTTCCTAAAGAAGGGAAAAACTGCGTGGTCGCGTTGTAGCAGGTCTCGACGTAAGCGTCACTCTGAGCGAAATAATATATCGTGATTTTTTTCATGAATTCAAGTAATTGCATGAGGCAGGGGGAAATCGGCTGTGTTCAGATCTGCTAATTTTTCGCATCATATGATTTTTGGAAAGCAATGAACGCGACACACTAACTGATCCGTTTCCGTAGCTTGCCCTGTGTTTGCTGTCGCTTTCATTATTTTATCTCTCATTTCTTGTGTTCCAGTAACAAAAGCGGAGCTTATCCAGAGGGTGTCCAAGAGAAAAATCACTGCAATGGACCTTAAAAAGTCTGAGCCAGCAACAACAGTTGCACAGATACATGTATGTACTGGGGTAAGTTTTACTGCGGATGCCTCTGCTACTGCCACTCGCACGCTTACCAGTCGCAATATGTACATTACATAGCAGCATACTTCAGAGCCAGGCAGGCGTCTCTGTTTGTTTGTGTCTAAAATATTTATGGTTGCGGGAAGCAGCCAGGCTCCCGTCAGCAACAGAGAGCTTTGTAGCAGATCTTTCAATTGTAGTATAGAGATATTGCTTAAATGCTACCATTGTAAAAGATTGCGTAGGACACTAGAGAACCGCATGTGGAAGGGAAGCATCGTTCTGTTTTTTGTTCTCTCATATATTGTGTGCTTCATGTCAGGTCAAAGTTTCATTTTTCGTATTGCCTCCTCGCATTGTTGTCTAAAATATTTATTGTTTGGGGGAGCAGCCAGGCTGCCTTCAACAACAGAGAGCTTTGTATCGAGCCCACCGATACGGCGTTGCGGGACAGCGCACTTCTCTCATTGCAGCACGTTGTCTTAGCTTCGGCTTGCAACCCGGTGGCCTGTTTTCTCAGTGCCATGATACTGGTTAAATATGTGTATTGCTGGAAATTTATAAGCCCTGCTATTCTTCGGTTATGCGGCATACCAAAGCGAATCGGGCCACGTGAGACACGGATAGGGCCTCTGATAATTATTATTCACGAGGGGTGATAATTATTATTTACGTGTCTATCGTAAACACCGGTGCTGCGCTGTGGGCTACAACTGCGGTGGGCTCTCTCCGGTCGGGGCGGCTCTTGTCAAGACACGATTAATTACTGGAAGGCACCGTTCCCCTCTTCCCGTCATCTGTTCATCGTCGGTCGCTTCTTGCAGGGAACCAGTCAAAGGGGGAAGGTCATTTGAATTGAGCCGAGCGTGGGAAGAACAGGCTCCTTCCCAGCTAGTCATCCTTTCATTTTGTGCAGTCGTCGGCCACCTGATGACGCTGTCGAAATTGCCGCTGCTGTTGCTGCGCCACAGTGGTCATCCCTGTCGATGGGATCTGCACCTTAATCCTCTTCGGCTGGTGTGCATTCCGTTCATAATAGGCCCAACGCGGACGCCACCAAAAGCTCCCCATTTGACTTTCAAACAAAAGGGGTGCTGTCTACTCTTGTAAACGGAAGGGCAGCCACACAGAACAAGCAGGGATGGAGGACTAAAGCTAGTGGTCCAAGCGGAAGGGAGAAAAACCTCTGAGAGGGAATGGAAGGAGAGGAGCATGGAAAAGTAGCTAGTTTGCCATATATGTAACTCCAATATAATGTCTTTTATTAAAGATTGTTTGCGGTTGTGTGTTCCGGGGTTGGTGCCTCACAACAACCGTGGTAGAGGACATTTTCAGCCAGAGGGTGGTCGGGGCACTTTAAGTAGTGGCTGCCGGCTGGCGTGCATGTGTGCTCTGCCAAATTTGTTCAAAATTTTTATTCTCTGCGGAGGTCATTTTCATTTCACAGCTGAAGATGAAGCATAACCTTGCGTGTGCCGATTCGGTTGTTGCCATAAAGCTTGGTGCTCGGGTCTTCTGCCACAAGTGCTTAAAATACCTGAAAAATACCGTATGCATACTTCACATTGCATTTGACTCATCAAAAAGAAAAATTTCCCAGTGTGGATCATCATGCCTGCACACACAGTGCGGGGCCGACATGCAAGGCCAGACTGTAATTCCTTTCATTCTAGTGCTAGCTCTGCAGTAAAAGCGATAGCATACAGACACGACGTGCAGCTAAATTTGTACAGTGCACGCACTTCAGAAAAATGTTCAACCAGCTGATATGCACGCTTGTCAAAATAATGCGTGCATTACTTGCTGGCAGCAATATTAACAGCTGGAGGGCGGCAGACTACAGTTGAGAGGAACATATCCTGATTGTTTTCTGCTTACAGCCCACAGGAATTAGTTCACAAACAGAAATTGCAACTACCACAGCAGAGTCAGTATAGGCAGGGTCGATCATTGGCGCCCAAGTAATTAGTGTGTGGTTAACAAATATGCAATAATCTGAGACTACAGCATGTTGTTTGAGCAGTGCATCCGCAGTTTTTTTCTCCTCCTCATCATCAGCCTCACTACACCTACAGGGCAAAAGCCTCACCCATGTCTTTCCAATTAACACTGTCCAATTAGCCCTCCTATGTGGTGTCAAATGCAAGTCTTTAGAGTGCGACTGCCCGTCACATATGCTTTTGAGGATATCTCGAAGCTTACATGCAGTCTTCACGACAGCACACAACGCACTGAAGGACATATACTTGCGTTGTTGCCGCCGATGTATGCATCTGAGTGCAAGAGTACGCGGCTGCCCTGAATAACTAACGTCCTTTCTTTCGCTCCCAAGGATCAGATTTCTACCGTACGCATGCGAGCAATGAGACGCAACAGCAAGCAAAGCAGCAGAGGGCACTCGCCTTCCGTGATCCATGGACGGCCTTGGCGCCATGATTGCCAGCAGGCTGGTTCTGGCGGCGACTAGTTCATGTGAGCATGATGCACCTTCCTGTCAGGAGTGAATTTTCTGGCCGCGAACAGGCTCTCCGAGCACGGCAATTTGAAAAAGCCCAATGATAATTTAAAGATTTAAAGATGTATAGACACCTTATTTTGGTGGCATGTTTTCCTCCCTACAATGATTCAGAAGACACTGCTATTAATGAATCATCATGTGGTGTTTGCCTGGGACCTATAAATAATTTATAATTGAATTTTTCTGCCATGCTGTCTCGGTTTCAACAGCCGAGTGAAGACTGTGACATCAGAGAGGTTATATGTAACGTGAAGCATGGAAAAAATGCGATATAATTGCTGCTTGATCGTTTTAATTCACTTCAGTGTTGAAGCCAGCCTTCCTCAATAGTCGGAATGACAAATGTAGCAGCACCGATTATATTGCAGTTTTCATGCCTCGCATGACCTATAAGCTCACTTTGACGTCATAGTCCCTATTCAGCTCTTGAAACTGAAACGGCGCGAGAAAGAAATTCGATTATAAATTATTTAGTAGTCATGGGAGAATCTTCATCATCAGCCTGATTACACCCAATGCAGGGTGAAGGCCTCTCCCATGTCTCTCCAATTAACCATGTCTTGCCAGCTGCGCCCACCTTATGCCTGCAAACCTCTCAATTTCATACGCCCACCTAACCTTCTGCCGCCCCCTGCTATGTTTTCTTTCTCTTGGAATCCCTTAGGGACCAACAGCTATCTTACCTTCGCATTACATACCCCGCTCAAGCCAATTTCTTCCTCTTGATTTTGGCTAGGATGTCAATAACCCGCGTGTGTTCCCTCAACCACTCTTCCTGCTTCCGGTCTCTTAAAGGAGTATAGACACCTAATTTTGGTGGCATGTTTTCTTTTCTTCAATGATGCAGAAGACGCTACTAGGCATGAATCACCATGTGATGTTTGCCTACGACCGCTAAATAATTTATAATTGTTTTTTTCTGGCATGCTGTTTCAGTTTTGGAACAGCCGAACGATGGCTCTGACGTCAAAGAGGGCTTTTCCTTCACGTGAGCCATGGAAAAATGTCCATAGAATCGCTGCTTCATTGTTCTAATTTACTGCAGTGTTGAAATCAGCCTTCCTCAATTGCTGGAATGACAACAAATGTGCAAGCAGTGATTATATTGCTGTTTTTTCATGTCTTGTGACGTGTAAGCACACATTGACGTCACTGTCCTTGTTCAAGTGTTGAAGCCGAAACTGGACGAAAAATAAATGCTATTATAAATTATTAAGCGGTCGTAAGAGATTACTAGCTGCTACTCCATGTATAATAATGCCTTATGCATCATTACAAGCAAGAAAGCACGCACCCAAACGGAAGGTGTTATACTGCTTTAACGTTACGCCTATCATTTTTCTTTCCGTGGCTCACTGCGTTGTCCTCAGCTTAAGCTGAACCCTTTTTGTTAGCCTCCACGTTTCTGCCCCATAGGTGGGTACTGGTAAGATGCAGCTGTTGTACACATTTCTCTTGAGGGATATTGGTAAACTGCCATTCATGACCTGAGAGACCCTGCCATATGCGTTCCATCGCTATCTTATCCTTCTAGTTATTCCCTCATGATCCGGATCAGTTGTCATATTGATACCTGCCTTAAATAAACGTATTCCTTTACCTTTTCCCTTACCTCGCTACCAATTGTGAACTGCTGTTCTCTTGCTAGACTTGAGAATAGGAGAATAGCACAAGGTAATCCATGTATAATAATGCCTGATGCCTCATTAGAAAGCAAAAACACACACCCAAAAGATGGGTGTTTATACTCCTTTAAAGCTAGTTGGTGCATTACAGAATGTGAGTCACCAGTGTTACCAGTAAAACCCTTTAACATCATATTTTGATCTGTTGATTGAAATCAAGTTTTTTTGTGTTCTAGTTAATGGTATTTTATTATTTCTTTGCTCCTTATTTGGAAAAATTATTTCTCGGGACTCTGACCAGGCTCAAGAAGTGTAATGTGATAGTAAACAGAATATGTTTGAAAATCCTCTGAAGTTGCCGTTTAATTTACCTTGTACATTAGTCTTTTGTAGCAAATATGAACACTTTTCATACTTTGCAGTCTTCCACTAGCATGGATCCTGCTGCACCACAGAACCCAGATATCTTGCTGAGGTCAGCAGCCAGGTATGAAGGTGTCGCATATTTAGAATGTAAGACAAGTGGGCTTTGATGCCCCATCGGCCAGTGCTGATAAAGGAGCAAAACACAGACCGAAGACGAGGCTGACAAAGTTCAGTTTGGTGCTCAGGAACGCTTGGCTACCGGGGTGCGCCGTGCTAACAAAGATTGTGGCCGTCCACACTTTTTGTTTGATTTGCGTCTTTACACTTGTGGAGGGGCTGGGTGCGCAGTGCTAACAAGAAGTGTCGACGGCCACAATCTTTGCTAGTACAGCGCACCTCGGTAGCCAGGCGTTTTCTGTGTGCCAAACTGAACTTTGTCAGCCTCGTCTTTGCCTGTGTTTTGCTCCTTCTTCAGCACGGGGCGCTGGGGCATCAAAGCCCAATTGTCGATCTTACAAGAATGATTTTGTAAGCTTGAAATGCTTTTAGCTCTCATCCTTGATAAATGCAGGCAAACAATCTAGAAACTGGAAACATGGGGATGAGCATCAGTGCACACCTCTCGGAAATGGGAAATTTTCTGTCCGAATAATATGAAGCAGAAAAAAAATTGCCTGCAGAGCAGCCCTAGGCACAAATTTAACCTGTGGCAGCTCGGAGCAGTATTGCTTAGCGATGGCTTTGTGGTCGAAATGCAGTTTTTGTTTGTGTTCTTGTTGTTGACATTTCATTATTTTGCAGAATTATTTCTTGCAACTCAGACAAAGTTCAAGAAGTGTAATGTGATAGTAAACTCAAAGTGCTTTAAAATCTCCTGGAGATGCCAATTAAAGGAACACTGAGGAGAAATTGAAGTTGGCTTGTATCGATAGAATATATAAGCTCCTGATCACAAAAACGCAACTCTTACTGAAAAACAAAGCTCTTGTAAAGTAGAAAATAGCAAGAACCAAAATACAGGTTTCGCCGCCACAGGGCAATCTCGCAAGTACAAGCGTGATAACGTCATTGGACAAGAGACGCCACGTTGTAGGAATTTTCCTTCCTACATGAAGCTGCGAATCTGAGGCTGACAAAAGAAGGTTGCGCGGTTCAATATTGAAGTAAGTTTTGTCTTAAAACCGATAGTGCACTTTTATCACACAAGGAAGACATACAAAAGACAACCTGAATGTTGGAAGCAAAAAAAGCCAATGCTTGGCGGCTCCACAGGCGGCCAGGAAAGTTTCGACTTGTTATGGCGCTTCGCGTCTATGAGCTTTGTATGCCTCATGGTTTTGTTTTTAACGCGTCTCGATTTACAAGTGCCGAACAGCAGAGGAACTCCGTGCCGCTTCAAGTGCTAGTTAACCTTTGAAGGAGCCTGTTAAGGCTGGTCAGATGATTGCCGCGGTCGATGAAAAACCATGATGGCACGATGGTCGGTGATCATACAAGGCAGTTAGCAGTATAAAGAGCACTTGTGTCGTCGTACGCTCGCTTGGCAAAACATTCCCGGCTGTGCCAGTCAACTTCAAACTACTTAATGGAAATCATTTATTAGGGACGGGAGACAAGGTACGAGGCAGTTAAAAAAAATTGATGGCCTAGCTGTGTTAGGCCAGGATATACGTAGCGAAAGCGCGGAGACTTCTGCAGCGGAAGATTGCACTCACTAGATGCGCCTTTATTCATGGTTAAATCTTGAACCGTCGTGGCGGAGTGGTAGAGTCCGCCTCAAACTACAATGGCCCTGGTTCGATTCCGAGCCTCGGCACAGGTTTTTTTTTATTCAGTGAGTGGGTGGGGGGTTTCAGTGGCGCGCATAGATGCCGCCACCGAATACGTTGGTTAGCGGATAAGCGCAGGCTCTGTTAAAGGGGCAGTTAGGAGAACTCTATAAAATTATTTTTGTTAGCAAAATCTGATAGTTCGGCATTTCAAGGCATTGTTGCCGCCTGTCCGGGAGTGAAAGATGCATTTATTTCAAAGAAATTTGGATTCAAAGTTGAAAAAGTTTTCCTCGCCACTCCGATTCAAACTCGGGAACTTTATGACATCACGGCGCACTCGTATGACGCTACAGGACGCAGTGACGTGAAACGTGACGTACGCGCAGACGTGATTTCTCGCGGCTAGCAGTGTGGTCTACCAGCCGAAATGAAAGCTACTGCCGCCGCACGTTGAAGGCATCTATCGGGGGTCGCTACTGTCGCTTCGTTTACGTTTGCACCGGCGTCATGTCTGCGTTATGATCGATCCCGTTCCCGAACCTGACGACGAAGTTCTCGCAAAAACTCCGGCCTGCATTTCAGCGACCTCAGCCCCACAGAGCGTGCGATGCTTTTGAGGGAGCTCGGTTAGGTTAGGTGCCGGCGGGTTGTTTCCCCCTTCCGCCATGAGCAGCTGTTGCAAATCATATCATAACCCCAGTGCGGGGAGTCACAAGGGGCCAGGACAAGGTCGGTGAGTCGCGCCCATTGGAGGCTGGCCGGGGCTTAGGGGCGAACGGATTGCGATTCCTTGAACGGCGCGGTTGCACGGTGCAGCAGGCGGCATCAAGGTCTCCCACGGTTGCAAGGTCCAGGTTATTTATTTTATATTTTGCCAAAAAAACGGATGGATACTCAAGGGCGCTTGCGTTTAAAGTTGGCGGCTTGAAAGTAAAGCCCACGCTTCATCGGCTTCCGCGCGTTTCCGGCGGTACGGGGTCTACTGGATCGGGCTCTCTTGCCCACTTGCATGCACCTTCAGATGTGTACTGTGAATGGATTAAATTAGCCGAGAGCTCGAAAACAACAGCTGCGTCCAACTGCCGAAGGTATTGAATGACGTCACAACACGTACCTCGCCGCAGAGCTGAATCGGTCTGGCCGGGCCGGCGGTGGCTGGCGCACCCTCCGCAAAATAGAGACATGCTTAAAGTCTCCGCCACTGCGGTCAGAGTGCGCCGAAACTGCCGAACGCGTTGGCGGTCAAGCACAGTTGGAGCATAGAGGGTCTCGGTTTGGCCGATGTGACGTCGCCATGCAGCGCGCGCGCGCATTACTCCGGAGTGTAAACGCACCTTAACAGAGCCTGCGCTTAACAGCTAACCAACGTATTCAGTGGCGGCACCTATGGTAGCCACTGAAACCCCCCGCCCACTGACTGAAAAAAAAAAACCTGTGCCGAGGCTCAGAATCGAACAAGGGCCTTTGTAGTTTTAGGCGGAGACTCTACCACTCCGCCACGACGGCTCAAGATTTAACTATGAATAAAGGCGCATCTAGTGGTTGCACTCTTCCGATGCAGAAGTCTCCGCGCTTTCGCTACGTATATCCTGGCCTAACACAGCTAGGCCATCAATTTTTTTTAACTGCCTTGTACCTTGTCCCCCGTCCCTAATAAATGATTTCCGTTAAGTAGTTTGAAGTTGACTGGCACAGCCAAGAATGTTTCGCCGGGCGAGCATGTGAAGACACAAGTGCTCTTTATACTGCGAACTGCCTTGTACGATCACCGACCATCGTGCCATGATAGTTTTTCATCGACCGTGGCGATCATTTGACCAGCCTTAACAGGCTCCTTCAAAGGTTAACTAGCACTTGAAGCGGCACTTGGAGTTCCTCTGATGTTCGGCACTTGTAAATAGAGGTGCGTCAAAAACAAAACCTCGGGGCACGCAAAGCTCATAGACGCGAAGCGCCATAACAAATCGAAACTCTCGTGGCTGCCTGTGTCGCCCCCAAGCATTGGTTTTCTTTGCTTCCAACATTCAGGTTGTCTTTTGTCTGTGTTCCTGGTGTGATAAAAGTGCGCTATCGGTTTTAAAACAAAACTTACTTCAATATTGAACCGCGCAACCTTCTTTTGTCAGCCTCAGAGATTTAGCAGCTTCCATGTAAAAAGGAACATTCCTCCAAGGTGGCGTCTCTTGTCCTATGACGTCATCACGCTTGTACTTGCGAGATTGCCCTGTGGCGGCGATACCTGTGTTTTGGTCCTTGCTATTTTCTACCTTACAAGAGCTTTGTTTTCTGTAAGAGTTGCGTTTTTGTGATCAGGAGCTTTTATTCTATCGATACAAGGCAACCTCAATTTCTCCTCAGTGTCCCTTTAATGCGCGTTTATAGCCTGGCGTAACGCATGCGCGCGCACTGCACACCAACGTCACGTCGGCCAAAGCGAGACCCTCTATACTCCAACTGCGCTTGACCGGTGACGCGTTTGGCAGCTTAGGCGCACTCTGACCACATTGGCGGAGACTTAGAGCATGTCTCTATTTCGCGCCGAGTGCGCCAGCTGTGCCAGCCAGACCAGACTGATACGGTTCCGCGGCGAGGTGCGCGTTGTGACATCATTCAATAGCTTCGGTCGTTAAGCGGTGCTGTTCTTTTCGAACTCTCGGCTAATTTAATCCATTCACAGTACACATCTGAAGGTACATGCAAGTGGGCGAGAGAACCCGATCCAGTGGACCCTGTACCTCCGGAAATGCGGAGAAGCCGTTGAAGCGTCGGCCTTACTTTCAAGCTGCCTACTTTAAATGCGAGCGCCCTTGAGTACCCATCCGTTTTTGTGGCAAAAAAATAAATAAATAACCTCGCCCTTGCAACCGTGGGAGACCTGGACGCCGTCTTCTGCACCGTGCAACCGCGCCGTTCAAGGAATCACAATCTGTTGACCCCAAAGCCCCGGCCAGCCTCCGATGGGCGCGACGCACTGACCTTGTCCTGGCCCCTCGTGACTCCCCGCACTGGGGTTATGATATTTAATTTGCAACGGCTGCTCATAGCGGAAGGGGGAACGACCCGCCAGCGCATAACTAACCGTGCTCCCTCAAAGGCATCGCACGTTCTGTAGGGCAGAGGTCGCTGAAATGAAGGCCGGAGTTTTTGCGAGAACTTTGTCATCGGGCTCGGGAACGGGATCCATTGTAACGCTGGCAAGATGCTGGTGCAAACATAAACGAAGCAATGGTAGCGACCCCCGATAGATGCCTTCAACGTGTGGCGGCGGTAGCTTTCATTTTGGCTGCTGCTAGACCGCATCGCTAGCCGCGAGAAATCACGGAGTCTGCGTTTACGTCATGTTTCTTGTCACTGCGTCCTGTAACTTCATAAGAGTGCGCCGTGATGTCATAAGAGTTCCCGAGTTTGAATCGGAGTGGCGGGAAAAACTTTTTAAACTTCGAATGCAAATTTCTTTGAAATAAATGCATCTTTCGCACTCTGACAAGCGGCAACAAAGCCATGAAATGCTGAACTATCAGATTTTGCTTACAAAAGAAATTTGATTGAGTTCTCCTCACTGTCTCTTTAATGTACCATATACAGTCTAGGTCAAAAGTGTTAAGGCTACAGCATTCAGCTGCAGTGAAATCAATGTTCCTAGAATAATTCATGTAGCGGATCATTCAAAACTCTAGTCAAGCAGGAAGCTTCTGTATCGCAAGAAGAAACCTGCTACACTTCAAGGTCACTTGGTCTTTAATATTGCTGTAATGGCTCTGTTATGCGGCTGAAGCGAAAAGCCTTTGGCCTTAAGACTTCACCGACACTGTACATTACTCTTGTTGCAAATGTGAACACTTTGCACACTTTCCAGGCTTCCACTAGCATGGGTCCTGCTGCACCATGGAATCCAGGTGTTCTTGCTGAGGTCAATGGCCAGGTACGATGGCTTCTCATATTTAGAACTAGTTTGTAAGCTTGAAATGCTGTTAGCTCTCGTTCTTGGTAACTGCAGGCAAACAATCTAGAAACTGTGGAAACGTATAGGGCTGAGGATCAGTGCACACCTCTCGGACACGTGGAATTTTCCATCCAAATGGCGTGGAGCGGAAAAAAATTGCCTGCGCAGGAGCCCCAGGCTCAATTTGAACCTGTGACAGCTCAGGGCAGCTTTGCTTAATGAACTCTTAGATCACTAAGCCATGACCACAACCTTTCACCTTTCATGTTCTAATTAGCACAGCCTCTTGTGCTAAGATTTAATTGCTGTGTTTTAAATATTCATAATCTTTCATCTGTTCGTTCTGTGTTTCCGAATATTTGGCAGCATTACTGTTGCCAGGGTGCAGTGGAGCCTGAAGTAAAGATAAAAAGGCTCATCTATGTTGTCAAAGGCAGCTTATATGATTGCACATAAACGTGACCTGGTGGCCCATCGTGCTGCTCACTCGGAAGAAGAGAGCGATGTGTCATGTTTTATCATTAGTAGCGTTTGCAAGGAAAACTGCCATTTTCTTAATGTTACATATAGGAGTCCTGAGGAATAGGATTTTAGCCGTTTTAATGTGGCAAATACTTCTCTCCCCAATGTGTTATAGGGCTTTATACAAAGCATATGTGCAGCTGTTTTATTGCAGATCCACCTCGGGAGCGGAAATTGTCAGTGCAGAGCGGTGGCGCTGGGTTCTTTCCCAAGGTCGAGACTTCCTGTTTTGCAAGGACGCCACAAAACATTTGTGGGGTTCCCCACAAAAGTGACGCTCCTTCCTGGTGATGCTCTTTCCCCGAAGAGCCTTAGGGGAAAGAGCATTCAGGGAAGGAGCATCACCGGCTCAGTATGCCGGCAATCGCTTAAGGCTGGTGGCATGCAGAAGCCTCGGATGAGCTCAGAAAAACTAGCATCTGTGGGCAGTAAGCCTCTTATTTAGGTACATTTCCTGACTGACAAAGGCATTTGTTTATTTAAGTGTGCATGACTTAAATACCTTTATTTTACAGCACCTGCATGTCTTCAATTTTGTCATGATTAATACTCTTTCAGATGCATTTGATGCACACATCAAAGCTGCACAAGCTGCCGAGGATGAAATTGCAGAGCAGTTGAATTGCTACCTGGCGGACATGCTGAGGGACATCAAGTAATCATCGCCTGCACCTGCCCCTGTAGTCAATGGCTGTAGTCAGATAAAAATGATAAAATAAAGGCAGCAAGAAAAATTATTTCATTGACTGTAGCCTGGTACTTAGTGCTGGGATGCAGCATTTGCTGCACTGAAGGGTTGCAAGTTCATTCGGGTAGCCTACATATTCAGAGGTATTAACTGTACACCAGAGTACGTGTTGCAAGGCCATTGTATCCCATGTTGAGGCCCTCGTATCTGTACGAAGGTTACGTGGCCCTCGTATATACGAGGGACCGGAGTGACATGTATCCAATAGCGTATATATGAGGCACGTATCACCCGTATATATGTGTTTCGCCATACGTGGAGAGAACGCGGATGCCATGCGAGCACGTATTCATACGACCATATATGTGGACACATATCCAATAATTGCATATATATGAGACACATTTAACACATATATACGAGATTTTTCAATAGGCACCACCGAACTATCGTAACTTCAAGGTGGTGAGCGAGGTTATTAGGTCGAATACGTGCTTAAACTGGTGCTCCTGATAAACTCCTAAATTGCTAAAAATTTGCGGTAGTTTAGCTCTGGTTAAACCTGGAGTGACGCGATAGTTACAGCTGGCCGGGTGGAACTTGCTCAGTTGAATTGCAAAGTCAGTCTTTCGCCGCTGTGTTTCGTTGGGCGTTCCTTCATCTTCGTCCCACTTCACACGGCGCATGCGCACAGCTGTTGCAGCTCGGTTTCGCCGGCGCGCCGCGCCACCAGCAGCTGCAGCTGCTCCGCACACGTGGCTGGTCGCGTGACCAACCACGTGACGGCGTGGCGGCGCTGCCACGCTGAAGGCTCGAAATACTAACATAACGTAGCTCTCGCTACAAAACTCCCGCAGTATTCGCATCGACGCCCGACTGTCGATTCACCTTGTAATTTCTAAGAGTCATTTCTCCTGCAAATGTCATTGCGGTTACTTAGAGGGTATACAGCGTTCGGCTGTTGAGTGCAGAGTCACAGGTTTCCCCCAGCGCCTAAAGAAAAAAGCTCGTGTACCGAAGTTAACGAATACGTCAGAGACAAGGTAAATAGTATTAAGTGTTTAATAAAAGTTATAAAATGAAAGTTAAAAGATTTTTGCTACCCCCGCCATCTGCCACCACTGTGGCGGTGGCAACTGGACTGGGGCAGAGGAAATAAAGAATAGGAGGCTGTTTGAAGAAGTGAAATGAAAGAGGGGAGGGGACCGCAAGAAAAGAAACAGGGAGTGGTCATATATACACTATTTACAAAGGGTAACAATAAAATTGTCCAGGATGTGCGCATGTGCAGTCAAGAAAGAAAAATAAAAATAAAAATCCGCGCGCACAGCACTTTGCACACAACAGCTGGGGTGGGGTGGGGCGCCCAGCTGTTATTGGTCTGAGGTGGTTCATGCGGAGCGTTCTGTCACTGCGCTTCCCTACCTGGCGCAAAACAGACGGGGCGTCAAGACCGTCGGTTCGAGGAATGCACAGAGGCTCACCAAGGTTCGCTCACGTGTGCGCGTACTACCCTGCGGCCACAATAGCGTCTTGAGCGAGTCTGGAAGTATGCCCTGCGCCGCGAGCATATCACGACGAGCGTCAGCGAACGCGGCACAGCGAAGGATCAGGTGCTCCAGTGTCTCCACTGCACCGCATCCATCACACACATCACTCGTCGCGAGTCCGTGACGCACCCATCGTTCCCCAGGCCACACGCAGCCGATGCGCGCGCGGAGGATCATTGCGCGTTGCGACCGCGAAAGAGCGCGGCAGCCGTTGATGCTGGCGATGCGCTCACCTCCGGCGATGCGCGGGTCGGGGTGCTGTCGTCAGAGATGGTCGTGGGTGACCTCACGCACGTCCTCCAGCCCAAGGGGGAGATGAAATCCAGGGTTCGACGGAAACCCGTCTGATCGGGTATGTTCATGGCGGAAAATCTTCAAGCGCCGACCAATCGTTAAAAAAGATGACGTTTCGGCCCCGGCTTACGGGGGCCTTGTTCACAATGAAAGAAAGGCAGGAGTGAAGGTAAGTTATATAGGTTTCATGGTATGACGCAAGCAACGGGAGTATATCGGGGGTAGATTGCCTTCGTTGCGATTAAGCGTGTTTGCCGTCGTCTGAATATAAAAAAATATTCTAGGTAAAGCCTTGTCGTCTTGCTCTTTTCTTTTCCGATTATCTTCGTGCCGTCCCAGTCGATGTCATGGCGCTCGGAGATAGCATGATCAGCCAGTGCGTTTGTTGTCACGCGCTTGTTCTTGACATTATTGTAGTGCTGCTGCAATCTTTTCCGAAAATCACCTGTTTCACCGATATAGGCATGCTCACAATCAGCGCAGGGAACCCTATACACGATGCCCGGCAACTTCTCCTTCTTTATCTTGTCTTTCACTGTAACCAACGCGTGTCGCAGCTTCTGCGTGGGTACATGTGCGACGTCGACTTCGTACGACTGGAATATGCGGGATAAACTTTCACTTACTCCGGGGACGTAGGGTATCGGAATCCTTTTCTTCTTCTCTCGCTGCGGTTGCTGTGGCGGCGGGTGAGTTAGGCGATTCTCGGATTTTTGTATAAAAGAACTGGGATAGCCCGAAGCCATCAGGTCGCGGCGAACGGTGTCCAGATCTGTCTTTTTCTCTTCCAGCGTAAAGCAGAGGTTCTCCGATCGGCGGACAAGCGAGGCAACAACGGACTTCTTGTGACAGGTCTGGTGTACGGAACTGAAATTGAGGTGCATGCCAGTGTGCGTGTCCTTCCGGAATACACTGAATGATATTCCAGGGCCGTCGCGTTTCACCAGAACGTCCAAAAAAGGCAGACGGCCATCTACTTCCTCTTCAGTGGTAAACTGTATGGCCGGTTCCATGCTGTTCAGGTGCAAAAGGAATGTACTCACAGCCGGTTACTTGATTATGCAGAAACAGTCGTCCACATAATGAAGAAAGACTTTCGGGCGTGGCGTGAAGCATGAAAGGGCGCGGGACTCCAGTTACTCCATTGTCAAGTTCGCAGCGGTGACGGAAATTGATGCTCCCATGGCCGTACCATGAACCTGTTTATATATGCTCTCCTGGAACGTGAAATAGGTGTTTGACAAACAGAACTGAAGAAGTCTGCTGAGATCTGGAACTTCAATGGGTGTTCTTTCCGGTAGTGTTGCATCCGCCTGGAGCGCATCTGTGCAAACCTTCACGGCCAGGTCAGTGGGCACGCTCGTAAACAGTGACTTCACGTCAAATGACACCAAAATTTCGTCCTCTATAACCATGTTGCGAACCTTTTCAATGAAGTCGTGTGAGTTGTGCACGTGCGTTTCGCTTTTACCGACCAAAGGGGAGATAACACGATGCAAATAGTTCGACAGCTTGTGAAGCGGGGAGCGGGAGAAATCGACGATTGGGCGCATTGGGTTGCCTTCTTTGTGGATCTTTGGCAGTCCACACAGAGCGGGAGCGGAACCATTGTGGCAGAAGAGGAAGTAGTAGAGGGACTTGTGTTGTGGCGGGACAAAGGAGAAGACGTCAGCCAAAAGGGGGAGATCACTTGGAGGTAGTTGGCGATGCCGCAGTGGCCGGGCACCCACTGTGCACGCACAACGCATCCTTTCTGCGCGAGGCACTCGATGCTTGCGCGAATGCCGCGCACTAGTGGGCTACCCCGGCCATTGCACTGCAGGCGGATGAGGGCGGTGCGGGAGTCGCATAGCAGAGCACTCCTGGGTGGCGGAGGGACGATGGAGAGCAGCAGGTCCAATCCCAGCCCCATCAGCTCCGTCGTGGTGCAGGAGACCAGGAAGGTGGCGTGTCTGGCTGTGCAGACGCAGGGCGGGGATGGTAGCCGCCGCTGCGAGGGAGCGGCTGTCGCGGACCACTGAGCCGTCGGTGTACACGAGGAGATGGTCCCGAAGCTCCTCGTTTATGACGGCTTTGGCCAGCTGCTGCACAGCGCAGAGGGGTGTGCTCCGCTTTCCGGCGATGCCGCTGATCTCTCGCTGTATCTCCGATGCAGCAGTCCAGGGCGGGCAGGGGCCGTAGGGGGCGGCTTCAGTTAGGCGCTCATGTTCCTGCAGCGCCGCACCCATTCGTGAGCCTGGGTGCGTGCGCATCCGCTGCAGTAGCGAGCCACCGTCCGGTGCGCGATGGAGCCGGTCTATGTGATGCAACGCCCTGCGCGCTGCTTTGAACTGGAGCGGCCACGCTCCTGCCTCGGCCAGTGAGCCAAGGTGTTCGAAATTAACTCTTAGCACATTCCGCTACTGCCTGCCTGAAAGCACATTGGTGTTGCTATGGCGTGCAAAAATCGATCATCCTACAATTGTCGAAGGCGTCATTGATGCCGAAATTTTATTTTCGCGAAGCTTACAGCTAGATCTTCAGGAAAAGTTCCATGCATAATGACAACCGGTAAATCAAACGTTAATTATATTGGCGACTCAAACCTTGCACAAATCCTTATAGACGTAAATTAAAGGAGTATAGACACCTAATATTGGACGCATGTTTTCTTCTCATAATGATGCGGAAGACGGTACTACGCATGAATCACCACGTGATATTCACCTACGACCGCTAAATAATTTATAATCGAATTTTTTCTGTCATTACTTTTCAGTTTCAACAACCCAAAGATAGTTGTGACGTCAAAGAATGGTTTTGTTTCAAGTAAGGCATGAAAAAAACGTCCATAAAATCGCAGCTTTATCGTTTTAACTTACTGCATTGCTGAAGCCAGACTTCCTCACGAACCGGAATGACA
This sequence comes from Amblyomma americanum, assembly GCF_052857255.1. Taxonomy (NCBI): domain Eukaryota; kingdom Metazoa; phylum Arthropoda; class Arachnida; order Ixodida; family Ixodidae; genus Amblyomma; species Amblyomma americanum. The sequence continues at coordinate 51,769,076 of NC_135500.1, forward strand.
ACGAATGAGGAAGCAGCGGTTATATTGGATTTTTTTATGTCACGTGACCTGTAAGTACAAGTTGACGTCAGTCCTCATTCGGCTGTTTAAATCGAAACAGCACTAAAAAAATGTGGTTATAAATTATTTAGTTGTCGTAGAATATCGGGTGGTAATCCATGTATATTAATGCCTTACGCATCATTACAAACAAGAAAACGAGCACCCAAAATTTAGGTGTTTGTACTCCTTTAAGAAAAGTTCAACGATAGTAGCATTTTCTTTTTAATGTGACGCTCCCGCCTGTCGGGGGTCGCTCACAAAGCAACCTAATTAGTTGCTATCTACGGGTCCTGCTGAAGCGAGGAGAATTGAGCCAACAAGGCCGTAACTCGGCAAAACATTATTTTTTCTGCCTGAAGGCGAAACGGGGGGTCCGCTCACCGCTGGTTTTTAGAACTGGTCGTCGTCCGGCAGGTCGGGGCTTCACTCCGCTCATCTTGCGTGGGCGGGCCACGGCGGCCTCGGCTCTACCGTGGTCTGCCTCTCTTTCCGGCGGCTGGCCCTCCTGTGTCCGTTGTCTTCCCGCCGCGACCAACGCGTCTCGCTGGAGATTCTCGGCTTCTCTTTCTCTCTCAGGGTCCTCCTCGCCCAACGGTGTTTTCGCCTTCGCTGCTCCTGCAGCCGGCCAAGAAGGCATGCCCAATTCCCAGAAACCACGCCCGTTACAACGGGAGGGCCGATGACCTCGTTGGGATGTCTCGGGGGGATCAGGTGTCCCTCGCAGGGCAGCGCTTTCCTGCAGCCAACGTCTTGCCTCCTCTGCTGGCAGCCCGTGTGGTGCCAGGCGCCGACTTCCTTCGCCACTTCGAGCGGTTACGCCGTCTGCTGCTGGTAGGGAAGCATGCCGCCACGCGCGCACGCACAAACGTGCTCGTCCGCCCGCTCCCGCGAGGCGGGGGGAGAACAACGGCACGACATACCGCAGGGAGTCCGTTGTGAGCATCGGCAGCGTCGGGCACCGCACTCGGCCTCCCGTCTTCTACCTGCAGCTTTCTGTGGCGGTCTGTCCGTAGCGCCCTCCGCTTTCTACATCCAGCGCACTCGCAGGCATGTCGAGGTCTATAATTCTGCACACAGGTGCAATGTCGCTGGCACAAGTCGGCGGAGCGAGTTCTTGGAATCCTGATTGTGAACAATATATAGTCCTCATGTATTCAGTCCTTCACATAATGCGCGTGCATGTTGCAAATGGGGGGGGGGGGGGGGGTGGCGCCTTGCCGTCTGTGCCTCTCCTCGTTGCTGCGAACACAACTCATTCATGCAGCTTTAGTTACATGAGCTGCCCTTCCGAGTCATTCGTCGCTTTCGGGACATTCAAACGTTGCCTTGTGGCTAGGAACGGTCCCCCTGCCGTGTCTTTCACCTGGTTAAATTCTGGTGATTTCGCCTTTTCAGTGCTCGATCAGAAACCAGCTTCCGACAGCCCACTATTATAGGAAGCTGTGAAGCATTGCGGTTGATTTTCTGCCTAATATGATTTCATTTTTCTGTGAGGCTCCAGAAAGTAATGAGTCGCTCGCGCTGCTGGCTTTACATGGGTATTTGCCGCGTGAGGTAACGGCAGGCTAATGCCTTCATGCATAGATTAATTCTATCATGCGTGTGCCGCAAGCTTGCGATAGCTGTAGACACCTGCGACATCAACCCCCATGGTGCGGGCCGTGACTTGCCTTTCTCCAATAGGTGACCGAAAAGATCGGCCTCACTGTCTCTCCATCTGCCATTCAAATTCGCTACGCTTGATACAAAGGCATGCTCTGCGTCAACCCACTGCTCAGCGGAAGGCAGCTAGTCCTGAAAAAAAGCATGCGCAAGTTCAACTGCGTCAACTCGGAGTGCATTGAGGTCATCAAAATTTCAACTCCGCGTAAGTGCACAACATGCCTTTTCTCCATATTTTATTCCGCACGCGTCGCAATTTCAGTCGGGCGTAACGAAACTACGTGCTTGAAGTAATGTTAATGGAGCGCACAGCATATGCGATGCGCCTCAACAGGAGGTAATCTCAGGTCATGCGTATACAGGTGTTCCCCAAGAGGAAATTATACAATAGCTGTATCTTGCCAGCACTCGCTTGAGGGGCAGAAACATGGCGTCTAACGAAAAGGGTTGAAATTAAGCTAAGCACAGCGAAACGCGGTACGCAGAGCAGAGGAAAATGATACGTGCAACGTTAAAAGACGGGGATTGAGAAGAGCGGGACAAGAAATAAACGCGAGTTAATTCCTATTTCATGTCATGGAATGAGTAGGGCATGTAATGCCTGAAGACAGCCTTTGGTCCCTTAGAATAACGACGTGGCTTAAGGCAGACGTTGCAGGTACACCTGACTCAGTCAGGTGGGCGGATGAAATTAGGAAGTATGCGGGGATAAGGTTACCGCAGGTCCCGCAGGACGTGGTTATTCGGGGTCAGCGGGAGAGGGCTGTGTCCTGTAGTGCACTTAGTTGGGCTGATGTTTCTACAGTTCGGCAGGCGCGGCATGTCATTTTTTTCCTCAAGTCTGATCTAATCCAAAGCGCGCACACGCAACTTTCGATTTGCGCAAGCTACGTCAGGCTCGCTTGTCGTACGAGTCGCCCCTTGCAGCGTACTCTGCAACCGTCCATCGCGTGCCCCGTTCTGCCAGGACCCGTGTTCCTGAACCGGCAGCTGATCACACTGCTCGAGCAGCTGGGCGTCCCCAGCCGGGTGTTCTTCTGCCTGCAGCAGCGCATGGTGACCCTGTTCACAGAGGCCCTGGTCAGCGACAGCGTCGCGCTGCAGGTGCTCGAGACGTACGTGGGCCCCACGCTCCCTTTCAGCCAGCTGCTGCGCCACGGCTTCTCGCTCACGCGGGACCCCTTCGTGCGCTCCATCCTGTTTGCTGTCTACAGGACATCTATGGGTGAGCCAGACATCCCTGCCGCCGCCGCCGCCCCTCCAACAGTGCGGCCTTCGGCAGCGATAGTTCCAAGAAGCGCAGTAGCTAGCTGCGAATGATTTTACGCACCAGCAGTTGTACAGCACTCGCGCTGTTTTCAAACGCATCGGGCGCTACGCCGATTTTACCGGAAAAACTCCCTAGAAACTGTGCAGTATGAAGTACGCCGCCGCGGTGGCTCAGTGGTTATGGCGCTCGGCTGCTGACTCGAAAGACGCGGGTTCGATCCCGGCCGCGGCGGTCAAATTTCTATGGAGGCGAAATTCTAGAGACCCGTGTACTATGCGATGTCAGTGCACGTTAAAGAACCCCGGGTGGTCTAAGTTTCGGGGCCCTTTACTACGACGTTCCTCGTAGCCTGAGTCGCTTTGGGGCGTTAAACCCCCCATAAACCTATGCAGTATGTACGGAGTAATGAATTCGCGTATATAGCAGTTCTGAAGTCGATATGTAAAAGATTTTTAATGTACGCTTAATTTTTTTTCTTTATTCCAGAGTCTCTTCTGTCCAAGACTCGCATCGCTGTGCCACGCAACTTGGGTCGAAACATGTTCGGTGTGCTCGATGAGACCAGGACGCTGAAGTACGGCCAGGTGTTCGTGCAGTTCACTTCACTTGGTTCGTCCACTCGACAGAAAAATGGCCCGCAGGTTTTCATCCTGTCAGGTACCCGTCGCGGTGGCTGTGGCTACACCATTCTGCTGCGCATGAGTGGGCTAGCTGGGACCGCGTTTAAATGCGGGCGACGTGCAATGATACCAAATGTGCAAAAATACCGCAGAATACCATGGGATTGCAGTCTCCAGGCTCCAGATTAACTATATTGTGCCCAAAGTCGCGGCTTCGAATCCTGCTTCAGACCCTGTATTTCGATGGAGGAGAGATGTCTCCGCACTTTCAGGACGCCCGAGTGGTCGAAATTAATCCGGAGCCCTCCACACTACAGAGTATTCCGTAGCGCATGCGCACCTTCGAAACGTTAGTCTTCCCGCTATGCCATTATCTCGGGTGTCTTCTGACGTCGGGTTTCCTTGAAAGGTGTTGCGAACTTCAGTTATAATAGATATTCCTTATACCTCCTAACTGTTTGCTTAGTTATACGCATATTCCTAACACCCTCTACGCCCGCGCTCATCGGATTTTGGGTCTCATATTGCGCGACATCAAAAGGAGCTTATTCTGCTGAAAACCCGCAGTCGGCCGACGTCCTTCATCAGTCGGGAAAAAATCCCAATAGTCTTAAATGAAAAAAGAAACTAGCCGGCACTGGGCCTCGAACCCAGACCCTTTGCGTTCTAGGTGGGCACGCAGCGCGTAGTGCACAAATTGTCCTTGGTTCAAGTGTGTTAGGGGGACACCTAGTGAACGCATTGTGGTGTGTGACATAGTAACGTAGTAAAACAAATGGTACGTATGGGTATGTAGTGGTGTAGCATGTGTTGCAGTGTAGCCCATATAATGATTAGTGACTTGTCATCGATAACTGTGGTTGGTAATTGGTATTGTAATCAATGAACGTCATCGGGAATGTGATTGTAGCTTGATAATCGGTGAGAAATGAGAAAAAAAAAGGTATAGAAAGGAGAGTAGACGGCGATAGCTCTTCGTTTTTTAAGGCGAAGCTTAGCCGTCCTCCTAATGTGTTCAAGCACCACTCGTTAGCCAGACCTCCCGGGAAAACTAGAGAAGGTTGAGGCCGAAACACTTCTGCGCGTTTTCCAAAGAGCCCTCACACCCTACATTTAACAAATCCGTCCTCATTCTATTGCCGCTCAATCCTGAAGCCTATCTTGTGAATTTTCTTCTGGCCTTATTTTGAGAAGTGGTCCTCCTCACTTCAATTCGGTGCTCACGTTTTTAATCTATGCTCCTGTTGCAAAACTAGTGTTATGAACTCGCACATGGCGACTGAAATCTATTCGCTGCGCCTCGTGCGTAGTTTTCACATACGTTAGACCTTATATCCGGGAAGCTGATCTCAGGTTGTGCCCACTGACATGCTTGCAAAAACACTTGGAGAAACGACCGCCACTGCAGGTTTCCTTCACGCTACTTCTTGCATGCAGGACAATGCGGTATATCGCAGGCTTGGTACGCCGCTTCACGCAGAAGCTGCCGCCTTGCGGTGCCACTGCTTGTCACTCTACTTTTATCTGGTCGCTAGGGGATGCCCGGTACCGGCACTGTTTTTAACGACCTTTTTTCAAGCCCTCCATGCCTCTTGCTGCCATGCGAGCGTTTCGCTGGCGAACGATGCAGCAGTGCCACTCTGTGCAGGTGGCGTGTGTGCCGTGCCACTGCATTGTGAGCATCGCAAGGAAATTTCCTCCAGGATGATTTTACTTTCACGCACGCATACGCTTGTGGTGCCTGTAATCCGTCGGCATTAAGTTGAAATCATGGGCTCAGGGACCACACTATACGAATGATGAATGTCGCACAGTGTAGAAGTATTTTCCCAAGGCAGCACACGTGTTGACATTACTCTTCAAAAAAGAAAAAGAAAGCTACGACTTCGATGTGAACTTACCTTTATACCTATGCGCCACTTCTTTATGCAGTGTTTCACCTCCATTCGCTTGCAGACAACCGTTACGGTGCAGTTTCGACGAAGCGTGCCTGCTTTTTTACAGGAACAGTGCTTGTGACAAATTGCCCTTGTCTGCACCCCGGCGACGTGAGGAAATTCACCGCAGTGAATGTCCCGGCCTTGCATCACATCAAAGATTGTGTCGTGTTCCCGGCAAATGGTTTCAGGCCACACTCTGACGAAATGGCCGGCAAGCATGCAGCGAACTGCTTTTTTTATTTTTTTTTATTTATGTGCATACTGCAGACCATGGTTAGGTCCAAGCAGGAAGGGCAGGTGCACAAAAAGCAAAAGTAAAGCAACAAAAATACAACAATACAGCAAAGATAATGTAGTAATACAATAATACAGCAATGCAAGACAAAGCAGAAAAAATACATAATACGCAATATCAAAGATGGCTGAGGAACGCGTCGGTTTTTCAGGGTTGATTTGGTTCGGTTAATGAGTTCCAGTCAGATATGGTGCGTGGGAAAAAGGAAAACTTGAACGAGTTAGTCCGGGCAAAATATGGTCTTAAAAGAGCTTTGTGATAGTGTCGTGTATTCCGTGTTGGCATTGGGGAAAGATAAGCAGAAGGGTCAAGTCTGAGTTTATTATTAAGAAGTAATGAAAGAAAATCTAAACGAAAATTTCGTCTTCTTACCTGTAGTTCTTCAATACCGTTAGCACGCATCAAGTCTGAGGGGGAGTCAGTGGGTAGATATTTTGAATATATGAATCTAATTGCTTTCCTTTGAACGTTCTCGAGCTTTCTTATGTTAGACTTAGTATACGGGTCCCAAATTATGCAAGCATATTCAAGCTTGGGTCTAATTAGAGTATTGTAACCTAAGAGCTTAACGTTAGCGGGGGCGTTTCGAAGTTTATGCCTTATATAACAGAGCTTACGGAATGCGAGTGAACAGATGTTATCTATGTGAGAGTTCCAGGAAAGGTTATTAGTAAGTGTTACACCCAAGTACTTTACGGACGCTACTTGTTGCAATGGTGATGATTCTAATTTATATGCATATTGTAGAGCGTTTATCTTGTTAGTTATGCGAAGAGAAACACTTTTATCTGCGTTCAGTGTCATGTCCCAGCGCTTGCACCACTGTACAATATTAGTAAGCGTATTTTGTAGGTCACTCTGATCGTTTTCATTGCTAACATCGCGAAATAAAACACAGTCATCAGCATATAATCGAATATGTACGCCAGTACAAACTTCACCGATGATGTCGTTAATGTATATTAGAAAGAGTAGTGGCCCCAGTACGCTTCCCTGTGGCACACCTGATGTGACTGGGAGACAGCCAGACTGGTGACGACCGATTGAAACATGTTGACTCCGGTTAGTTAAATAATCATTTATCCAGGAAATAAATATAGGCGGAAGTCCAATAGTTTTTAGTTTTAGAATAAGGCTGTGATGTGGAACTTTGTCAAACGCTTTACTGAAATCTAGAAAGATCGCGTCAATCTGGCTGTTATTGTCAAGTGATACCGCAAATGAATGGATAACTGAAAGTAGTTGAGTTACTGTGGAAAACCCTTTGCGAAAACCATGCTGGTAATCTGTCAGAATGTTGTTGCGATCTAAGAATTCATTAATGCTAGTTGCGACAATATGTTCCATTAATTTGCAGCAAGATGACGTTAAGGATATAGGTCGATAATTGGTCACCTGAAGGCGGTCGCCTTTTTTAAATACAGGTACGACTCGGGCTATCTTCCAGTCCTCAGGTACACACCCGGTTAACAATGACGCGCGAAATATAATAACCAAAAACCTGGCCAGAGATTCAGCATATGGCCAGAGATTCAGCACGTATAGCTGCGCAAGCCGGTGCGCTTTCTCTGGTCGCCTTTAGTACGGCCGCGCCCTCTCCGTATGCGTACAGTGCATGGTCAAGTCTTACTCGGTAACCCGTGATTGACGTTAAGAGCCTCCGCTACGGTTCCAGTACTGTCAGCTGCGCCCACTGACCCTAGTCGTCATCGCATAAGACTAGCTCTGACGGTAGAACGCGCTGCAGCGGGACACTGAAGCGGCGAGCGCATTTCTTCAATCCGCGTACCGTCGGCCGCACTCAAAAAGCGCGCAATTTGAACAGGTTTATTTCATTCTGTAGGGGGCTAGTACTGCTGCCGTTCACTTGCACTGCCATTTCATTTTACAGCCTGTGTATGCGCAACCTTCCGGCGCTGCTGTCGACACGGCAAACTACCTGGAACACTGCTTAATTAGCCAGAGGGGCAAGCGGTTTCTGGCGCGCACCCGTAGTGCATTTCCACGCTGTCTGCCTGCGCGTATAGCCACGAGCTTCCGCACTCTGCCCAAGCCACACGTGGCGCGCGCGTCAGTCAACTGGGCTACGTCGACAGCACTTTGGCAAGGAATGTGATAGCCAAACGCGCGCCTCTAATCGTTCAGAACGTGGTCTCTCGTTTGTCACCGCCCAATTGGCTGACGGCAGCTTTTTTTTTTTTTTTTACGTGCGCGGCGGAACAATTTCAGCGCCGCCTGGGCACTGTGGACTGCCTATACTCCAATTCTGCGTTGTGAAATGTGCGGAAGCTGGCAAGTATATTCGGTCAATAGTACCTGCGTCAGGTCTACAGTTCTACAAAAAAAGTAAAGTAATTCTACAGAAAAATACGTGGCTGTATTTACTGCGCGGGTATCGCATACATTGTTACCATGCGTTTTACTTTCCTAAACAAGCGCGCTGTGATGCCTCGGGCTTGCCCTGTGCTGGAGACCAGAAGTACCGAAAACTTGTAACCCTGTAATCAGTCACGTATGCAGGTAGCTCCAGTATGAAAGCAAGCAGTCGGTTTGTCCCCGAGAAAACGTTCTGCTGCTGCTTCTGTATCGTACGTCTAAAGGGAATAGGCACACATTGCAGCAAGGTGCTGTGCCGACGAAGAAAAAAGCCCCTCGGCAGTTTATTCCTCTCCTTTTTAAAGGCCACGAAACGAAAGAGGGGAAGGGGAACGAGGGAGGGAAAGATGCGGCCCGCCGTTCTCGGGCTGATAAGCTGCTATCTGATACATCTTCTCTTCTGTATAAAAAACAAAACAAAAAGACAAACTACGATATTTGGCGGAAACTGCAGTCATAGTGAAGTCGTCGAGGTTCCGCACGTTGCCTGGTTGATTTCCGCGGACCTGACGAGGTGAGATCGTTTTCATGCGTAGCTGCTTTTGGATCTTCGATGTTGTGTCTGTGCCGTGGAGATTGTTCTTGCGAGATGTCGACGTCCCGGCCTGTCTCCTGAGCCGCGTGCGTCGGATGCACCATGTTTTGTCGGTCTGTATGTGCGTGTCCTCCCGGGCGGTCGATATCCTGGTCTTTGTCGCTGAGACACTGTTTTCCGAGGCTGTCGACGTCCTGATCTCTGTGCATACTTTCATCGCCTCCGGGAATGTGCAGCAAGTGTTGCCTGTTTCGCCTCAAGAGCCGCTGGTTCTCAGTCTTCACCACGTACGACCTCGGTGCTGCTTTCTCTATTACTGTTGCTGTGCGTGACCAGTTGTCGCCGTGCACACGAACTGAACTGCCCTCTTTGAGAGGTGGCAGTACCTTTCCCCTCGAAGATTGGCAATGCTTTCGCACTGGGACACTGGAATCCTCGTTGTATTCAGGCAGGGAAGTGCGGAGGCGTCGGCCTTGCAGCAGTTCGCCCGGAGAGCGGCCATCTTCTAAGGGAGAAGAACGATAGGCTAAGAGACCCAACCAAAAGTCACCGCGTGACTCATTCGTCTTCTTAAGGATGCGCTTAATTATCTGAACCCCCTTTTCCGCAAGCCCATTTGACCTTGGGAATTCTGGACTCGATGTGATGTGCTGGAAGTCGTACTTCTGCGCAAACAAACGAAATTCTCGCGATGAAAACTGGGGCCCGTTGTCAGTCCACACTTGCACCGGGATGCCGTACCGTGAGAAAATGGCCGATATCTTGGCTATGACCTCTTTTGCCGCTGTGCCTCTTAGCTTCTCTACTTCAGGGAAATTTGAGTGGGCATCGTACACTACGACATAAGCGGCTCCCCCAAACTGGCAGAGGTCAATTCCTACGCGGTACCATGGCCTATCCGGGGTGGGCTGCATGAGCAAGGATTCCCTCTGCTGGTTGTACGCATACTTTTGGCAAGTACTGCACACTCGCACGAACTCGTCAATGGCACTGTTGAGCGCAGGCCAGAATACCAATCTCCGCGCTCTGGCTTTGCATTTATTTAGTCCAAGGTGCCCCTCGTGAATCCTCTGAAGAATTTCTGCTCTCATAGATTTAGGTACGACAACTTTAGAGCCCTTGAGCAGTATTCCTTCTACCACAGACAGCTCTCTGGCAAACGGCTTCAGTTCACCGTCGATGGCAGCCCCTTGTGAAATTCGCTGTCTCACCTCGCTTAAGTACGGGTCATCCCTGATTTCCTTTTCCAGACGCTCTTTCATTGGCGTGCTTACGATGCTGGAGACGACCTGTACGGCATGGATGTCGCAGTCTGCTTCCGATGAGGCACTCGACGCCTGCGTTGGCACCGGTGCACGTGACAACATGTCCGCCAGCAGCAAGTCTTTGCCAGGAACGAACTGCAACGTATAATCATATTGTAGCAGCCTAATAAAAAAACGCTGCAATCGCGGAGGCATGTCTGCAATGTTCTTTTGGGAAATTGCAAGCAAGGGCCTATGGTCAGTTTCGATCAGTACCCTGCGGCCATAAACAAAATGATGGAACTTTTCGCATGCGAACACTACCGCAAGCGTTTCCTTTTCAATTTGCGAATAGCGGGTTTCGCTATCTGTTAGGATCCTTGATGCGTACGACACTGGTCGCCAGTCACTGCCATATCGCTGCAGTAGTGCAGCGCCCAAACCAGTCCCCGAAGCGTCCGCAGTGATCTTGGTTTCCTTTGCTTCATCAAAAAGCGCGAGTAATGGAGGGTTTGTCAGTGCGTCGCAAATTTCTCTCCATTCACGCTGATGCGCCGCCGTCCATTCCAACATGACGTTTTCTTTTAAGAGTGTCCGCAGTAAGACTGTCTTATCACTCAGTGACGGGACGTACTTGCGAAAGTAGTTAACAACGCCCATCATTCTGCGCACTGAATGCCTATCTTGCGGCGCCGGCAGCGAAAGGACGCTTTCAACTAAGTTGCGACCGGGACGAACGCCTTGCTCACCTATTACGTCGCCCAAGAACGCAATTTCTTTCAACCCAAACACGCATTTCTGCCTGTTAAACGTCAAGCCCGCCTGTGCTGCCCGCGTTAGCATGGCATGGAGGCGCTCGTTATGCTGCTTCTCACTGTCACCCCACACTAGAATATCATCAATGTATATGCGGACGCCTTCCAGTCCCTCGAAGATTTCAGTTAGCGTTTTCTGGAAAACTTCGCTCGCTGATGAAATTCCAAAAGGAAGACGCAAAAATCGGTAACGCCCAAATGGTGTCGCAAAAGTACACACCCGCGATGTAGCTTCGTCTAATGGGATTTGATGGAAACCTGCATTTGCGTCTAGCCGGGAAAAAAAAAACTTTGCACCCGACATCTCTGCCTCAATCTCTTCCCTTGTTGGCATTGGATAGTGCTCGCGTTTGATGTTCTTGTTGATTTCCCTTGGATCCATGCAGACACGAAGCGCTCCATCTTTCTTACGCTCTATCACCAAAGGGCTTACCCATTCTGTGGGCTCATCCACCTTTTTGATAATGGCAGCCTTTTCCATGCGCTCCAGTTCTTGTCGAAGAGGGTCCCGGAGAGCCAAAGGTACTCTTCGTGCTGGATGCACTACTGGGACAGCATCCGCCCGCAGGACCATCCGGTACTGCCGTCCAACACACCCCGTACCCTGGAACAAGTCTGGAAAGGCTTTCTCCGGTGCTGTCTCATTCCATTCCACCGAATCCACAGCTTTCGGCACTAGCCCAAACTGCTGACATGTCTGCAGCCCTAGTATGGCCTGCCGACCCTTCTTGACCACGAAGAAGGTCACAACGTGTGCCACACCGTTGAGAACAAGGATCTCTCTATCCACTCCGACATGCTTGATAGCACTGCCGTTGTACGCCTTCAGCACTGCAGTGCTTTTCTGGAGGCTCGCGGTGTTTTTCAAACGACGGTAAAGAGTTACAGGAACTATGTTTGCTTGTGAGCCTGTGTCAACTTTGAATCTAATTTCTTTGCCGCGTATGTTTCCGCTGACCGTCCAGTCTGCACCGGCCCCGTCGCTGATTCCGCACACTCCGATATCTAAAATATCGAACCCGTCCTCCATCTTATCTTCTTTTACTTCACCTACCTGTCTGCTCTGGCGGCGCCTGCAGCATACCGCAAAATGATTCGGCTTCTTGCAAGCATAACATATCTTTCCATACGCCGGGCAGTCTCCTTGCGCATGAGCCCTGTTGCATTGTCGACATCGAAAAGGTTTCCGCTCATGCTCCCGTTTGTGGGCGTAGTCTACTTGTAGGGTGTCATTCGACCAAGCAGCATTTTGCCGCGCCGAGACCTCGGCCGCTTTGCACATCTGCTCCGCCTTCTGTAAGGTTAGGTCCTTTTCTCGTAGCATTTTCTCCCTTATCTTCGGATTGTTAGTGCCGAAAACAACCTGATCTCTTATCATAGATTCTTCGAGCGTGCCGAAATTGCATAGCTTCGCCTGTTTCTTTAACTGCCGCAGATATTGCTCAAAAGGCTCTCCTTCATCCTGCACGCGGAGGCGAAAAACGTGTCTTTCGTAAACTTCGTTTCCTTCATCCACACAGTACGCCTCAAACTTGCGCAGCACTGTCTGGTAGTCTTCCTTGCTCTCACCTGCTTCGAAGGAGAAGTTGTTATAGACGTCGAGAGCCTCTTCACCCGCGGCGCTGAGAAGGATTGCCGTCTTGGCGGCTTCCGATCTGGGCGGTGTAGTGGGCGTAGCCGGGAAGAAAAGCTCCAGTCTTTGCTTGAACGTGTGCCAGTTTCTTCGTAGGTTTCCGGAGAACTGTAGCGGCTCTGGAGGCTTGACAATATCCATATCGGCGGGGCTTCGGCACTTCTGACACCATGTATCGTACGTCTAAAGGGAATAGGCACACATTGCAGCAAGGTGCTGTGCCGACGAAGAAAAAAGCCGAGGGAGGGAAAACGAGGGAGGGAAAGATGCGGCCCGCCGTTCTCGGGCTGATAAGCTGCTATCTGATACAGCTTCTGCACTGCCAGTACTGCATCGGGAATTACACTTCAATGCGCATTACCCGCACTTCTCGCCATATTTCTCAAAACGATGTCTGTAATCGCCAGCATACTAGAAGGCTTTCTGCTACACCAGCGAGAGGTGTGGTCGTTCTGGATTGTCAATACTAATTATTTGAGAGTGAACTACTTCGATATCTGAGCGTGTAAAAACTCAATTGCAGTCCAATGCTTTCCTCGGTAAATGAGCTCCTTGCGTTGCCGCACTTTGAGCATTTTGCGTTGCTGGCTTGTATACAAAGTTCCGAGCCTTCGTTCCAGTTTTTTTGTGGCCTAACCCTTACATCAACTGGCCATCAGTATCGCCCGACAGCTTCCAGCTACGTCATCTACCGCAGATAAAAAAAGGCACGGCAGAGCCATATTCAGTCGATTGCTCCAGTCTCTCTTCCGGGCTCGTCACTGGGCTCCGGAGCATAGGCTCTCGGTAATAAGAGATGGAGGGAATATGGGGAAACGCCCATGACGAAAAGAATTGAAATACAGAAGCCACCAACTCCATTTCGATAGCTAGTGTCGCTGCGTACATATTAAATACCATCTTTTTGCAGGTTCCGACTTGGGTGGAGACGAGTACATTGTCATTTGGGACAGTAATCTGTTCTTTCCGGGACCCAACCAAGAGCCCATGATTTACGGACAAAAGGTTCAACAGCAGCGTTCTGAACTGAGTCCGGTAATTACGAAAAAGATGGCTCTTATTTTGCTATTGGAGTCAAATAAAATGCACCGAAGCCAACTACGACTGCTTCCTACGAACTGTAATATTAATTTGCATGCAAGTTGCAGGGGGTGAATGCTAACATTTACTTCTTCCGGTTTTACTCATTACTCCGTTCCAGCGGCTGAAATTGGGTATTGATACCAGCTTTATCTTGTACTCCTTCCAGGTCGATGGAATGACGAAATTCATCTCGGACTACATCAAGAACGGCAACGTTGGCGTCATGTCCAACGCGCACCTAGCAATGGCAGACAAGCTTAAGGACGGCGTGTTTTCCAAAGTGTCTCTTCATAGCGGCCAAAATCTCCACCTGCCTAGACTTTGCGAAGACCGGGGTGGCCGCCGTGTAGGAGAAACACGAAAGGCCCCGAGAATACCCGGACTTGATGGCAAAAGGATGTCACAAGAACACTTATCGTTCAAACCGGGTTCTTGGCCACCTCTACAGATTCCAAAGGTTCTTGGAATCTGTAGTTAGCACCAGCTTCAACAGCCACCTAGTCGAAGGTAGAAGCAACATAAAGCTGCTCGAATTCCACGGCTGGATGAGCTAGAGGAGCGTTGTGGAGGGATTGCGAGCGGCGTACGAGTCCGATATGGACCGCATACTCAAGCAGTACGGCATCAAGACTGAAGCAGAAGTTGTGTCCGGCTTCATCAACGACACCTCCAGCTTCAACAAGAGCCACTACGAAAAGAGCAACGTGGAAGTTCTCGTCACTAAGCAGTACCGTGCCACAGCGGAGTCGACAAGGGAGAGATTTTTCGAAAAATTTGAAGAGCCGTGTTACCTGGAAAGCGCTTTCTCTACCGAGGAGAAAACGACCATTCTGCTAAGAATGGCGTCCGCATGCTTCATGGTGACGTACTCTAATGCACACAAGACCTGCTCCAGCTTTCCCTGGATATTTTCGGGCCTCATTTTCTTGATTATGGCGAGTGCGTCTCGACGCGAGATGCCATACCGGCAAGGCAACCTTCTGATCACCTGCCTGGACAGTCAGCTGCCTCCTGCTTCATCTCAGCTGTCTGCCAAAAGCATTGCCCTTGAAGTGGTACTAAAATGGGCTGTAAAGGAAGACTTACTGCTGCAAGACGCAGGTGTTCGCTGCGCCCGCATCTGTAGACATTGTTTGGAGACTCTCTTCGCCAACTCAGCAAGAGCTGAAGCGAGCTAATGGCGAGGGGGCACCCTCTCCTGGCTGTTACGTGACGTCCTTTTTCCGTTACGTCGGCAGTACGTCTGTCGCCTTCCCCAAATGCGACTCCTGCAGCTGGTCATCGCAAACACACACCACACGCTCACAATGGCCGCGCTCAGAACCTACAGCCTGCTAGCTATCTTCTGCGATCTGTGCCATCTGGGCCTTCTTGCGACGCCAGACTGCATGAGCCTGTGCAGGAAATTCAGGAAGGCAACTGCGTGCGCATCAAAGTGAGCCCTCTCTACCCCGTTTTTTTTTATTTACTGATGCATCTTGCATTGTATACTTTGAGTGCAGAACTCATAAAATTGCGCTCATGGTTGTCGCCACTGTCCCAAAGTGGGGCATTGGAGTTTCATACTACTTACATTACACGTTGCACTAAGGCTATACCTATACTTGGGTTAGGGCTTGTGTTTATACTTGGTTTTTCTTAAGGCAAAAGTCCACGTCAAGAGTTGCAGCTTTTAAATTGACGGCGCGTTTCTTGTGTTGCCTCTTGCAACTTTCCTCATGCAGTCACTTTCACTTGGGTTCAGTTCGGCCAAAGCCCAACTTCATATTTCCCACACAGCTATTCTCTTTAACACAATGGAATACTTCACATCTTAGCATGCCAGGTAAATATATTTGCATTCAAGATCGTCACGAAGTTTAAAATCTCAATACAGAAGTCACTTGCTCTTTCGAAGTTCAGGGCCAATATTACGCCCACTGCAAGCTTCGAACCTATGCAGCATCGTGTCCAGTATTTTTGGACAAAAATTTTGAATATTGCGAAATTGCGAGGTACTGTCATGACCAAACCGAAGGTAATGGTCCATTCTTCCGATGTGTACCAAAATGTTTAAAACTATCGTTTCCATATCGCTCGCATGGAGAAGTTAAGACTACCATAGAAAACTAATTGTGGAGGCTTTTGACGATCGCAAAAACGTTAATAGCAAAAAAAAAATGCGCGCCTGTGAATGAGATTTGCGAATATAGGGATTGTGGTAAACTGTCATTACAATATATGAAAATTATGTTCATAAACTGTTTCACAAGTCAACACTCATACCAAACAATTCTGGACAAAAGTTGCTGAACGCGAAACGATCAAGTTTCCATTTCTAACCTCCGTCAAGGTCAAGACAGTGCATGCCCTTTTCTCTTTCCTTCACTTCCTCATCTTACCTTTCTCTGACCGTCCACTTCGTGAGGCTCCGAAAGCGGCGTGGGTAAGCAGCCCGGTACGCAACAATTTACGATTAATACTACAAGTTTCATGCATATACAGCGGTGATCTACGCCTTGATTTAGATCACCCTTGCGAGCATCTCCTCGCTAGAAAAAGAGAATGCGGTCTGCTATTAAACTTCCTGTCATTAGAAATTTTCCTACCTCTGGCCCGCTAGCCACAGGTTGCCTAACACTCTCTCACGTACGCCCTCCTTTCTTTTTAGAGCGAAAGCTCTACTCCTCCCGCGCAAAGCTGAAGGTGATATGGCTGTGAAATTTGACCTCAAAACCAGGAGTGGTGGCTTGGCTCTGACGTCATGCCACGTGACTCGCCACAGCTGCGCGCGTTGAGCCAACAGCGTTCGCTAGCCTCGAAACTAATCCCGTGACTCGCTGCGCCTCTCCACAGCTGCGTATGCGGAGCCGACGGCACTCTCGCAACTGTCGGAAATCGCGTGACACACCATTCGCTACGTAAAAGAGTGTGATGAGTGTTCACCTTTGTGTGCTTACCTTAACAGTGCTTTCGCTCGTCCAACTAGGTTCAGCCCTGTTCAACCACAACTCATTTTTTTTTATCCTAACTTGAAGTCAAAATTTTTACTATCCTCTGAGCCCGGTCCTTCGGTTACGTAGTGGGCTTAGCTGGGCACATGTGCAGCATTGAGTAGCGCCGAGGACTCCTAGATTCTCGGGAGGCCCGTACCCACTTGGCAGCATATATCCTGCGTGGTTATGTCCCCTCAAGTAATCCGTTGCCGATAGCACACACCGCTACCCAACACCACGATAGTGCGTCCTTCCCTTTCTTCTGGCCGCGGCGGTTGGTGCATGATGAGACTGCCCGTTGCGCCGCAGGTGACCAGTCCGGGCTTCCGGGACATGTTGCTGCACGGCCAGGACGAGGTGGTCAGCCTGCTGGCAGTCTGGTCTGGCGTGCACGAGGTTCGCATTCGGCGCGGCGCGGACCGCGGGGGCGGCCGCCACATCGTCGTGTCCTCGGTGGGCCGCGGCTGGCAGCGCTGGTTCCTCGAGGAGCTCCTGCTCCAGCCCTGGCTCGCCACCGCCGTCGAGAAGCGCAGCCTCGAGCAGTTCATTCGCGGCTGAGTTGCCCTTCTCAGAGCCTACTGCCTTGGCGCGTCACTGGTGCGGGGCCAGACTTTAGTTTTTCATTAAACATTCACTTTTAACCTTTTACAGGATAAGCGACCAATTTTGCATTTTTTTAGCTCTTTTTAATATAAGGACACCTTGGGATGGAAGCGGGAGAACTTTCGGGCAAATGACCTCGACGATGGCCTCACTGCAGTTCTTACTTGTTCGTTTCTGTATTTCTTGTTTTTTTTTTTTCGTAGCATAAAGTGTGCTTTTGTCTATTTAGCCGGTACCAGCCTACCGATGAGCACAATGTTTCGGAACCCGGCTGCCGCGCGAAAAAAATCGTTCTTTTCTTTTTTTTGTGGCATAGGCTCAGCTTGAAGTAGTGTTGTTATCGTATGCATGCGCCAGTGCTGATTGAACCTCTGATTTCATTGAATCATGCCTGGCGGCTGTATTCTTCACGGCAGGCGTGTTCCGAAAGTCTGTGCGGACACCTGTACTTTTCTATCTTAACGGTTTCAATTTTGTTCCACGTTAGGGCAAGCACGTTACAACCGCGACTAAAGCTAATCGATGCGTGTCTCTTGGTTACAGATACTGATCGTTTCGTGCTGGTTTCGTGCAACTAGTGGTTTCTACTTCAGTATGTAATCATCAGTAGGCCAGTTACGTTCGCTGCAGGACAAACGCAGGGGCCCACCAATGGTGCGCCGACCGTGAAATCATGCACAGGCCTTCACACTCGCATGGCTTTTGAACAGCCCCAACCGCGTGCGCTAGTCTTAAGCCTCAAGTCTGCATTCTACGTGCTCGTTTCTCCCCAAGTCCACCACTGGTGCCAGCCGTTCGGCTGTTCAACACGATGGCGAGACGGGCGAGTTGGTGTGGTGATACATAATTCTGGGAAAATAGCGCAAAAGACGAGGACAACAAGGTCATGTATTTTTCTTTTCTTGTTGTCCTCGCCTTTTGCGCTATTTTCCCAGTAGTTGGGTTGTTCTTCAATAGGCACACACCTGCTAATCACTGACCTCGCCACAGCAACCCTATCTGCATTACTCCAGACCACGCTTCCCTTCCTGTCGTCTCCAGAGTGACTAATAAAACAGCGGTTCTCTGTTTGCATTGCATCTCGTGCCCATGCGCATTTCTTCCTCCGAGCCAGAACTACCGTATCGGCTCCCGGTTGTTCTCCCTTTTCCTGCGGCTCTCCTTTGTCTCGCCGGTTCGTTCGCCTTCCCCATTCTGACACGGGGGCCAGCAACTACTGTTTCAGTGTGCTGCAGTTCCAGTTAAAATTTCTCCGACACAAAATTCCAGTACAGTGGCCGCCACCACGATGCGGATTTCGGAAACCGGATGGTTGTGCACTGGGAAAAAAAAACAACTCTAACACAGACTAAGATAGTACATGACTCTCGCAGGCTTTCCCATCAGTAATGAGCGAAACCGTGCGGAACGTACGAAAGTAACGGTACAAAGATGTCATTGGCCCTTCCGTGTTTACCCACGAAACGGACGAAGCTGAGTGCAACACATCCATAACATCATTCCCACAGGTTGCCCGCAAAAGCGCCGGTATTTTATCGAAGCTACATTCCTCGGTTCGTTCTTGCTATTCAAGGTTCACGAGGATTACATGGATAACCTGCCTATGTTGAGTGCATAACTTCGCTGGAGCGGAAGCGTAAACGAAAAATGTGAAGTGAGCGAAAACCGGGCGGGCATCGCCGGAGGAATCGTACTCCATCGTTTGTGCAGTGCCGACACTTGGCGGTGCAGTACTCTCTGCATGCGCTCAACCGGTGGCAGCGATGCTCTTTGAGCGGACGACTCTGCATGCAGGGCGTGGAAGCACAATGTTCAATATTGCTCACAATTTCCCGTCGCAGCAATCAAAATGAAATCACTATCCTCGTAGAGAAAAAGTCCAGTACCTGCCTTCAAACTTGCTGGGCACCTAACAGCATCATCACCAGCGCGACTATGCAGCCGCAGTGCCTCAGTTGTAATGGCGCTCGACTGCTGACCTGAAAGACGCTGGTTCGATCCTGGCCGCGGTGGTCGAATTTCGATGGAGGCGGAATTCTAGATGTGAGACAGCTACTGCGTCATTTCCTTTCCCAAAAAACAAATTTTCCAAATTCTAGAGGCCCGTGTACTGGGAGATGTCAGTGCACGTTAAAGAACCCCAGGCGATCGAAATTTCCGGAGCCCTTCACTACGGTGTCCCTCATAGCCTGAGTCACTTTAAGACGTTAACCCCCATAAACCAACCTGACTATATATACGCCCAGTGCAGGACAGAGGCCTCTCCCGTGTCTCTCCAATTAACCCTGTCCTTTGCGAGCTGCGCCCACCGTATGCCCGCAAACTTCTTAATCTCATCCGCCCACCAAACTTTCTGCCGCCCCCTCCTACGCTTTCCTTCTCTTCGAATCGACTCCGTTATTTTTTAAAGACCATTCCGCTTCATTACCCATTCATACTATCCAGGCCTAGTGTAGTCGGCTAATAGAAGGCAGTCCGAAATCCGGTTAACGCTTTCGCTGGCTATTAAAATTAAGAGATGGATGATAAGATAAAATTTCCTCCGGTATATAGACTCCCCACCAGCTATATCACTGCCGATATTGCAAGCTTTGAAATGACTGTTCTGTCTCGTCCAGGGACGTCTACCATTCACGCTGATATTTTCTTGTCCTACGCGCAAATATTTCCTCTCGCCGAGTGGTTTGTGTGTTTAAAGAACTCGGCTTTATCGAAATTCAGACTGCACCCGCCATTTATGTGATGCGTTGCAGTGAAGCACTCTAGACCTGTGCCAATTGAGCCAACTGCGAACGGCATACCTCTTCGCGTTATTGCATCCGTACTAAATGTTTTTCGGCCAAGTCCCCCCTCCCACTGCTGTTATAGTCACGTGGAAAGATTCAGGCTGAACTGAGGCAAACGAGAGCGTAAGATGCCGGCCACTGAAATCAGATTGCTGATATTCGGTAAAATATACTCGATAAAAATTCCATAAACGGCTCACTTTCTGTGTATTTGGAGCACATTGTTAATTCTGTAACGGTGTGCGCCGAGGTCTTGGGCAATCAGTGGAATCATGATCCGAGAATTGGTCGAGGTTTTGTGCACGAAGTCTCCACGAGCCTGAACTGTCATTGATACGAGCGTGCGACACCGGCAGGGACATGGCTTGTTTTACGACCTCGTATTTGTAGCGATAGGTACATTACGGTGGCATTTCGAGCCTTCAGCGTGGCGGCGCCGCCGCGCTGTCACGTGGGTGGTCACGTGGTTCGGAGCAGCTGCTGGCGGCGCCGCGCGTGGCTGATCACGTGGTTCATTACGTGGTGGGTCACGTGACCAAGTTCCACTCGGCCAGCTGTAGCTATCGCGTCACTCCAGGTTTAACCAGAGCTGAACCAGCGCCAATTTTTTTTTGTATTTCCCCAGCTTTCGTGAACGCGCGCGTATACTCAAGTTGCTTTTTTTTTACTCTTCGCACGTTGCCTTCATTACGCTTCAAGGGCAAGTCAGTTTTCTCAGATTAATTTTCTACGACGAAGCCTAACAGATGCACGCAGAAGATGGCTTATGTTGAAAACGGGTTATTTGCGCCGCTATGAAAACACTCTCGAAAAGAGGTTCTGTTGTGAAAACGTTGGCTAGCGGACTGAGGCTTCCGCTCAACCCTTGTTTATTTTGTGTGTATTCCCAGATGTGGTCTTAGAAGCTGACGTTAAACGCATTTCTGTGTTGTCTATTTTCTTCTGCTGCTCAGGGTAACAAAGTCACATTGGTAACAATGCGTGAACATTTTCTCGTTATAATAGTAAGAAATTCGCAGTAAGCGTTGACTTCACTTCTGCTACGATCCGCGGGGATTACAACTAACAATTTCTCAATTCATTTGTAATACGCTAACTCTTGCCATGAAGTGACAAATATTTTTCTCGTTTTCTTTTCCGAAGTTGTACTCTAACCTGTGGCATTTATGTTCTGGGCATTTACACGTCTAGATCCAGTATAGCATTGTCTACTTAAATCTGCTAATTTTGTGCAGTATGTTTTATAGATCTTCCGTTTTTACTAACTGTGGGAGGCCCCAATTCCAAACTACGGGACCTCTTATTGAATAATCTTGTAAATGTTTAATGCGTTCTGAAATAAACATTCTGGAGAAAGCATATGGAAAAGGAAAGGTTCTGTTTCATGGCCCGGCTATTGATTTTCACTCTATCGGGCTTCGGTCTCGGCGGAGTGCGGTTTCTTTGGCACTAGCGCCATTGTATGAAAGTTCGGGCACCTTGCATCCTGGTGGCACCTTTTTTCGATGCTTCCCAACGTCGCAACGCCGCGACCTGCTGCGGTGGCTCAGTAGCTTTGGCGTTCAGCTCCTGATCGAACCTCTCGGGATTGAATCCAGTTCAGTGAAAAATAAAACACGTGCACGCAAAACAGGAAACGTCCACAAGCTTTCACTTGTTTTGAGTTTCTCCATATTTTTTTTTGTCTTCCATCAAATCGTGTAACATCCCATTTGGACACTTTGTATACTATCACTCTCAACTGCTATATATGCTGCCAATGCTGTCCGCTTAACTTTTTTTTTTAACGTGGCCTAAATGCATCAGTTCATTTTTTGTTGTGATTTGTGCTCAATTGCATGCTGCCATAAATTTCAAATCTGGCTTCGAACCAAGATTCGAAATATTTTTCTTTTGTTTTTGCCCATTATTATTTTGCGCACTCTTAGTTGCATCCGCACTCTTCTTGGCTTAATAATAATAATAATTGGTTTTTTGGGGAAAGGAAATGGCGCAGTATCTGTCTCATATATCTTTGGACACCTGAACCGCGCCGTAAGGGAAGGGATAAAGGAGGGAGTGAAAGAAGAAAGGAAGAATAGGTGCCGTAGTGGAGGGCTCCGGCATAATTTCGACCACCTGGGGATCTTTAACGTGCACTGACATCGCACAGCACACGGGCGCCTTAGCGTTTTTCCTCCATAAAAACGCAGCCGCCGCGGTCGGGTTCGAACCCGGGAACTCCGGATCACTCTTCTTGGCTTGTGCTGTGCTCCCTTCGACCAGTGGCAACAAAGGACGGGTTTGCGTGTGTGCGTATGTGTCACTTCTAGCTGATTACAGAAGTGGCAGTTCTCAAACCTTAGCACAAACGCCCCTATAGTGCGCGGTAATGCTTTGAAAGCTGTCCGCGCACCATTCAACTTTCACGAGCATCGGTCGCCACCGCACGCTCGATCGTCGGCTGACAAATTATCTTACGCCCAGAATAAAGCGTTGCGGTGGCATAGTCACTATGGCGCTGTTCTGCTGAAAAATGAGTATACACATGTGGCCAGGGTGGTCGAATTTCCATGGAGGTGAAACGTGAGAAAGTTCGTCTCATGCTGGCATTCTCGTGCAAGTTTCAGGAAACAAGACGAAAGAAAGGAATCTGAAGCCCTGCGCTCCACGGCGAGTCGCATGTCCCAGGCTTAGCTTTAGCCCGTTAAAAATCAATTATGTACGCAAAGTGCACAAGGACAAAACAAAGTGCAGAAAAGATGAAGCGAAATTTTCAACACCGCAACATTGGAGTGCATGCACCCAGCACGGCCCTATTACAACGTTTCGAGACGGGATCTGAAGAAAAATGGAAAGGTTTTTTTTTTTTTCCTCTGCCGTGCTTGTTTCGTGTAGGCGCCGCCTCGGTTCCGAAACAAGCGCGGTAGCGCGCTGATAGCGTACGGAGCGAACGAAGCAACAGCAAACACTGCGCGGAAGGCAGCCTTACCAGGGTTTCTTGACAAGAGTTCGCTAAAGCCAGACCTACGTATATTGAACCGGCTGCGAAAAGTTTTTTTTTATTTCAAGCTCATGCGTCGGCATTAGCTTTCAGAAACATTACCGCGCACTAGAGGGGCGTTTGTGCTAAGGTTTGAGAACTGCCACTTCTGTAATCAGTCAGAAGTCATTGATCATTCCTTTGCCTTGGGTCGTAATGCCGTTACCTGCTAGGAAATCTTCAAGTCAACTCTAAGAAAGCACACTGAGATCACGCCATCCAGCGTCTGATTTATGGCTTCACAGAAAAAGCACTGCAACAACTTGCAACCTTTTGGTGTTCAAAGGACTGTTCAGCCTCTGGAAGAGCCGCGAGATAGGCCGCCATGCGCAGTTCCCATGTTCGACAGTATGTTTTCCAATAGCGCAGTACAACTGTCCATGTCATTCCTAGCTCTACGCGTGTGCGCGCCTTCCTAAGTTTCGATGCGCATGCTACAGGGGCGGCGTGAAAATGTTCATGGAGGGCTCGCAATAATGCGACCTGATTATGCAAGGCATAAGCGGTTTCAGGGGTAAAATTAAGTATCCGTCCAATGAAAGAAAGAAAAGGTGCAGTGGAAAATTTTTGAAGATGGCATCTTGAACTTTGATGTGTGAGTGCTCCGCCTTTCACACGTTGCGTCTTGCACTCTGGGCAACCTATTAGATAGGCCCTGCTTGATGAAAGCCGCCCCGCGGCTACCATGGGAATATTGGACCTCTATTGTACTAGTGCCTTGGTCAGAAGTAAAAGTGAAATTATACCAAAAAATATTCTAAATTATTCTAAAAAATATTGCCCGTCTCTGTTTACCGCCACCATCGACATCCCTGACACCGAGCAGGTAGGCCGCTTCGTGTACCTGTTGAGCCCTTGTCAGGGGATAAGTACACGGCAATAAGTGGGTATTTAACTTAGCAGAACTGGAAGGTGCCATTGATCAAGTGCGGCCTTCAAAGACACCTGGACCTGACGGACTTTCAGGTAAAATTTAGAGGGCATTGAAGTCTATCTCATATCTTATGACATACATGACTGGAGCCAACAGCCGCCGAAACCAAGAAGCATAGGGGACGTTTTTTTATTCCAATTTTTCGTTAATTGAAGATTAATAGTGTAAATATTCAATCACTTAAAGATAATTGATAAGAAAGCAGAAGCAAAATAACCACATGCCGCCGGTGTGATCCGAACCCACGTCCTCCGAATTTCGCGTCCGGTGCTCTACCAAATTCCAACTGAGCTACGGCGACTGCTGTATAATCTTCTGCTTTCGGGGCTGTTTGTGTGTAGTGTAGCCGAACCTTCAGAGTCCCTCAGTTGGTAGCTTAGTTGGTAAAGCACCTGACGCGAAATTCGGATGTCGTGGGTTCGAATTCCACCGGCGGCATGTGTTTGTTTTTTCTTATACTTTTTATCAATTATCGATCAATTAGTGATTGATTATTTACACTATAAATCTCCAATTATTTACGCCACAAATAAAAAAACATCCCCACGCTCCTTGTTTTCGGCGGCGGTTGGCTCCCGTCATGCACAAGAATTGATGTTATTCATTCCGAAAATCAACGATAAAGGGTGTTTTATAGGCGGCTATGGCCATCATGCGCCAAATGCAGACGATGATAAAAGAAAATTGTGAATTATAGCGGGCTACAGACAGATTGCGCTATCTAATGCAGACCGCATAATTTTCGGAGAAGTGCTGTCGATTCGGCTGCATTTTACAGTATTAACTACTACTGTACCTCAGTCGTTGTGCGGTTTGAGAGGCCTTTCATCACTAACTAACATGCATGGTGCCCATAGTCCGGTTCAGCGGCAACCCTCACGGACACCTGGAAAGGCTTCAAATTGACCCCGAGAACGCATGTGAAGCTGGCATCAGCCCAAGCGCAGCCAATGAGTAATTATTAGTCCCTTATTACAAATTTACTCCACCTTTGAGGATTCCCCTAAACATTTGACCAACACTGTTTCCACTTCGAGTTGCTGATCAATTCGCTCTCGCCCGGTTATCTCAATTGGTAGAGCGACTGCTCCAGTGAAGCGGTGGGACGTCCCCCGGTTCGAAACCCGGACCAGGTCGAATTTTTCTTTAATTGCGAAGTTTCTGAGAAAGCTCTATAGCTTTACTTTGTAGCCGTATGGCTGCGCTTGGATGGATGCCATTGAGTAATTCCTGGTTTTTCTGTCTTGGGTAGTGTACTTAATTAGCACCTCATGCAGTTGTTCTCGCGTTTTGCTGTGGAGCCAGATCCAGCACCAATAAAGCTGTTCATTTGGCAGAACAATTTGGTTGGGTTGTTCGTGCTCGGTTCCAAGAGTTGTGGTCTATGGTGTGAATTAAAGGGGGTCTACGCCAGCTGATTACGCTGGTGTTATACGGTGTTCGTGTGTGCCGCCAAACTACCTTGGCGTCCCATTAAACGCGTGCAAGCTTAGCGCACACTGCTGAAAGCACCGTGCATATATATGGACCCCTTAGCACTAGGTTCAGACTCTTGTCCTCCCACACGGTGTATAAATATTTGGAAAGATACCACCTGTGTTATGTTTTCGGAAACCAAAATTCATTATATTGTGAAAATTATTCGTGGTGGCAGACTTTGCAGTTACTGCTTTCACAGATTATTTGCGACTTTTGTGTAAGGCTCGTCATTTGAGCCTGTAAGAGCGTGATTCTCTTTTCAGACATTTCAGCGCTGGGGAGCTTGGTTAATAGCCCATCTTTGTGTGCGACAGAATGTTTGCGCGTTTCATGTTTTTCAGATACACCTCGCACCCGATAGTCCATGTGTTCACGGAGCTCAATCTAGTTGTCGCTTGTCAGACCCTGACTGCGTCTTCTATGTTTTTGCACCTTCCTCGTTTATGGGGGCTTGTGCTTGAGGTGCAGTTTTTCTGTTTCTTTTCTGTCGGTGCATTTCTTTTCACGAAATTTTAGTTTTCAGTTTTGCGAACATGGTTGCACGAAAATTTCATTTTGATGCTTTGCACGTCGGCTTCGGAAAAGGGGTATTCTTGTGCGCCTGCAAATTGTCGCCTCTGTTATCTTCCGCTAAACAAAAAAAAGCACTGTCTTTAGCAGTTTATAGATGCTATTTTGTCCTGGGATGCTTTCCTGGAGACTTTCAAGAAGTGCATTAATTTCAATTCCGTGCGATACTGTACACACCGCGTGCTGCGCTGCTTTTGTAGACTGCTTGTTATGTCCACCCTTATTGGACTGCACAACCTATAAAAAGGTCTTACTAAGGGCCACAACTATGAGTATGCTGCTTTATACAAGTCCTAACTCAACCACACGATTGTTTACGTTAGCGAAATGTATGACCAAACTGCCTGAAAACCGAGCTGGTACTTGCCTATCACTTGCTTAACCTTGCCTTTATATTAGTGTGCAGTTAGCAAGCGCATGCCCAGCTTTCTGGGACATCTACTACTTGCGCCATCTACAGGCAGTGGCGGCGACAGGGAGCGTAACTGAATGGGAAGGGGTACAAAAAAAAATCGTAAAACGTGAAAAAAAGCACCTACAAAAAATGCTTCGGGGATTTGTGTAGTATACACTAAACTGAGGAATGTGCCGAAGTTTCAGTCCTGTGCTATTAATACACCAGCTTCCCAGAGCGTTTGCATATTATACGATGCTGCCTACGGGAGGGGGCCAAAGTTTTGGTTTTTTTCCAGACTTTGAAACTGTATAGCACCGTAACACGGATAGATATCGAAAATGCTTCCAGATTTTAGGTACCCAAATATATGGTGTTTAAAATGGTGCGCAACGATCTGGCATAGCTTTGATCAAGAAGCTTCCTGAGGCCTTTTAATTGAAACCTGATATTGCCTAAAATATGAAAGATGGCGCCCGGTAGCGAGCTACGCTGCAGAAATGGTTCGCACTGCTGATGTTGCGTCCATTTCGACGCTTACCTTTTTGGTTCATAATTAAATAGTTTTAGGCGCAAAAAAGGACAAGACACATAGGGTAGGAGACAGGACGAAGCGCCATCCTGTCTCCTACCCTATGTGTCCTGTTGCTTGGTCCTGTCTCCTACCCTATGTGTCTTGTCCTTTTTTGCGCCTAAAACTATTTAATTATGAACCAAAACCAACTAGCCCAGCAGCAAGTGCTCTTAGCTTACCTTTTTATCGGGTGACTTTTGCCTTGCAGACAAGAACACATGTCAGAGCTCGAACCCACTGTCTCGACCGGAGCTTTAAATAAAGAAGGTTGTTACGATGACCATGCATTAACGCAGCTACATAAAGTATTCGCGGTTGTTCATATATGCTTGTCATGGAGCAACTTTGCAAATTGTCAGCCCTTTGCTATTATCTAAAAAGTTTATTGGGGCGTGTGATCCTATTATTAGGGTATGAGAGCTAGCTCGCCTGAATTTTAGCTACTCTTGTTACTTTTAAAGCGCGTAGCGGCATTCAAACGGCCGACATAAAAAAGTATTCGCGGATATAAATGTTTAAGTTATTCTTTTGATACTTATTTAAGAAAATTTGACATAGCTTTACTCAGAAACATTCTGAAGCTGTTCAGCTGTTGTCGGGCAGAACACAGCATTTGGAGTCTAGAAGCAAATAGCGTCTAGATAGACGTTCAGGTTGTTACTGTCAGGTTCACCTGTAATGCTTTCAAATTAGTGACTCTAGCGTTGTCCGAATATGGTGACTCGAGTTTGCACTTAGAGTTCTAACCTGGGTTCAGAACCTTTTGTTTTGGTCAACTAATTTTAATAAATGTGCTCGTTTCTATAGAAAATATATTAGTATGAATGTATGAATGAAAAATTTCACGCATGATCACTATTCATACTTTTATTGCTGCAGCTATTGGCGACTTTTTTTTTGCTGTTCTTTCATTCTGACTTCTGTAATATGCATGCATGATGTATTGCCTGGATCCATCCTGTGTAACACAACTGAAAAAATGAGGCTTCGCTTTTGAGCTACGAAACTTCGCTTTTAAAGATACCGCAAGATACCGCCAACTTTTTTCCATTTTTGCAAACAAATTGGTGAATTTAATTGTGTCCACTTCTGTGCTTCGAAAAAGCGCTTTCACATGGACGTCATCAAGGAAGCAGTTCATAACGGTATATATAAATGGTAAATATGGTGGCTGTCGCAATTTGCGACGCTTCCAGCCGCTACGCTGCCAGTCGCTGCTACGCTGCTTCGTCGGCCGATTGTCATGATATCGCAGTTAATTCTCCCGCACCTCCCAGAGTGACATCGCAAGGGGCCGCCAGGTGCAAGAGGGATAACAACGGATTAACAGTGTTAGTGCGATGTCATATCAATCGTCTGGAGCGACTGTCTTGAGAGCCTCCTTTGAAGAACGTTTGCATCTGTCCTTTGAGGCTGGGCTGTAATCATTTTAAGCAATGAATTTTTCTATTTCTCCAGTATAATAGATGACTTGCGTTATCGCAAGCAGCTTGCTTTTAAGATTCATCTTCTTCAAAATGCTATGAAAACGTGTAAAGAATTGACCGCCAATAGCAAGATCAAAGGATGTCAAGGGGTATAAATTAGAGAGGGAAGAAAAATAAAAAAACAACTAATTGTCCTGCCCACGCCAGTACAAATACTACATTGAGACTGTTAAAAGAATGAAAACTAGAAGTGCCCCCCGTTAGGACGGCCAATAAAAATCAAGAGAAACATCCCCACAAATACATTCAAAGAGAGAGAGAGAGGCGGGTGGAGGGGGGGTGGCAAAGTCTTGCACAGGGTGCCGGGTGATGTAAGGCCGGCTCAGGACCCAGCCGCTATGCCCACATTTCAGCGTACGCGAAATGCAACAACGCTCCGGCTGTTTACCCCCGGGGAGTCGAATTAGTTCGAAGCGCTCCAGTGCGCTGTCCCTCATAGCCCGTAATGGAACGAATTTGTATTATTTCATTGTAGCTTTTCCCAGTTCTCAGGTTACTCTGCCTGCACCAGCTTTGATTTCTGTGGTCACGTGAAAAACTAATTATACTGCACTGAACAATATTATCGCTTACTTTGGAAGCAGCAGCGTTTGGTAAATCAAACCAAATACAATTGTAATAGAGAGGTAGAGCGCAACAAAAATAACCAGACGCTAAAAAGGAATGTATGCCAATAAAATAAGTCACGAATTGCATTCTATGTTACAAAGTTAATGAGAATATCAAATAGGCGGGGATGTCATTATAGCACGTAGCGGAAAGCGCAATGTCAGCAAATTACCATGAATGAAGGGGAAGCCTTCGTAACGATAACACTCATGGGAAGTGATCTTTTACGTTTACAGTAATATTCGAAGCACTGGAGGTTATATTTCTTTTCTCCTTGCACCTTTGGGGAGGAAATCGAACAAATGTAATAGGTCTATTTTCATGGCGTTGCTGTCAATAAACTTGCACTTGTCACACTATCTGATAGCTGGTGCGGAAGGGGTTATAACTTCCCCGCAAAAAGGCAAGGACAAGGGCTATAGTGCCGACATAAAATATTTTATTATACAGTTTTTAGACAACATTTGGAAACAAAATGTGTACAGTCAGAATCACATAGCGTCATTACCTTGTGTTTATGTTACATGTACAACCAGAACGATGCACTCCAAACGAAACGAATATGAATATAACTAAACACACTTCACAGCAACATGGCGCACAAAAGAAGCAATACTTTGCGAAAAGAATAAAGAACAAGGCAAACTTTTAATCGGTTGCCAAACAAAATGAGTCAGCAAAGAAGGACATACAAATGAACATAAATGATGGCATTGAATGTGCGTAGTACTGCTGTCGTCACTTTTCTCGAGCCTGTTTGTGCGCATTGTGCACTTGATGCCAGTATCATATGATCTACGCCCGATACGCCCAATCAGTTTTCTTAAGTTCGCTGCAAAATTTTTTAAACTTAAAGGCGTGTGTGCATGTTCATTTTCAAAGCACCCCTCCCCCCCCCCCCCCCAGGCACATTTTCTAGCTGTACTGATTGCGTTATAAATCGGTTATCCATGGTTTCTTTACATAACAGAATTTTCTTACGCAAAAGACAAGCCAAAAGATCATTTTAAAAGTGACAAGGGCAATACTTACAAAACACACATATCACATTTATATTACACCAAAAAATTGCTCAGGGCATATATGGCAGGTAAACAGTCACATATTACAAATACACTATTTTTAGTACATACCGAACACTCCTTTAGGGGCAGGTTACATAAGGAATCAGGAACAGTACTCTTCATATTCAAGCAGTGATGCACTTTCTAAACTAGAGGTACAACACAGCACTATAAATATAGGAGGAAACACGCAAAACTAAAAGGCACACCTCACCACATAACTGTTATCTCCTCCTATGGCTACAATTATTGCTTTTTTCTTTCTTTCCTTACAAAGTTGCGAAGTTTTTCTATTGATTTGACTTTCGTCGACATTCCGAAAGCCCGAAGCTCCGTGCGCAATTCTCCTGCATCCATGTCGTCCACATTTTGTAGACAGTTTCCTTCGCTCACTTTTTCTTCTGCACAGCGCAGCCTCTTCGCCCGTGTCTCTTGAATAAGTCCCTCAAACCAATACTCTTGGTCCCGCTTTTTATATGCACGGCTTAGTCTGATATTCTCACTCACTTCAAGCCTTTTCGCCAGCTTGAGAGCGTCAGCGGCTGCATTCCACTTGTTAGACTTCCCATGGTGTAGATGCTTTAGCACGTCGTTTTTTTTCTATAACCCTTGGCTTGAAAACCAACCAAGGCACTTGAACCTTTCGTGCTTTGCGGAAGCGTGGTGCGCGAAAATAGGAATGTACGGCGTAAGTCTATCGCCATCATATCCTTTGCAACCTTGGGCTCCTAATTCTAAGGACGTGTGAAAGAATTCTGAGGTTTCTCTTTCTATGCTGCGACCTTCAACATCATTTTCCACGTGGTACAAAATTTTCCGCATAAGCTTCCAAAGGAGCAAAGTTTTTTCCTCTGTTTGAGGGTGCAATTTCCCGGCCAGTTTTTCAGGAAAAGCCTTCAGCAGGCGCTCACAATCGGCCCCCGATACCGACGTGAATGTTTTTCCCTTGTTTCCTTCATTGGCTTCCCAGACGTGAAAATTAATCCCACAGTTATTTATGGCGTCAACGATGTCCTGAACGTGTATGGTCATACAACGTGGGTTGCGGACTTTTTCACGGTAATATCTGTCTCCTGCTTCTGCATGAAAGCAATCCATCTACAAGGCGGTTAACTATTCTTAACTTCATGTGCAATACATCAGGAATTATTAAATCAGAGTCGAAGTTAATCAATGGCACGTTTTTCATCCCGTTCGCCTCTGCGCAGCAATCAGCTTTCATGTTCTCAAGAGTGCGGATCAAAGGAGGCTCATTAAAGCTCCAGTTACTTGTCAGAACTGAGCACCTTGTCTGTGGGTTTGCTCGACAAAATGGACAAGGATAGTGTGATGCAGCAGACTGCAGACCCTGAACAACAAGCAAAATTTTCAAATCTGACCCTAGACAGATGCGAATCGGAATCTCGTGGTCCCCTACAGATATGCTACCCCTTCGTGCGACAACATTAATTTCTTTTATCAAATCCCGAAAAGCCTCTCTTAACCCTCCGAGATCTCCGCCACACCGAGAAGGCGATGAAGGTTATGGCTTTGTAGCTGCCGCGTTTTGCAAATGATGACGAATGATAATGTTGTCCAGGTCGCGCATCTACTCACAAAGCAGCCATCACCCTCTATTTTTACAAGGAGTGCCTCGGTGGAGATCTTTGTCACACTTATGCCTACATCTTTAGCTAGCTCTTGCACAGCTAACGCCAAGTCTTCCTCAAATGAAACCTGAGCGCCAGGTGAGGTACCTGGTGTCTTGAAGACAGTTATCCTGCTATCTAGGTGCTCTCTGTAAGAATTAATTATCCTTACGGGAGGCAGATTAGGGACGCTCGCGGAGAGGTGCTCCCAGAAAACGTTACTGACAAAATGTACGTCCAAGAGGGCTGCAACTTCTCGCAAGCTTTGTTTGTTTGGAGAAGAAAGGGCATTATAGTTAACCTGACCATTGCTGCAGAAACCTCTTTTTACACCGCAGTTACAAATAATTTCTCCATTTTCCTTGAATGTTACTTTATGCAGCAGGCCTTTTAAGTCAGTTACGAGAAGCTGGCATGCATCTAAGCCGTAGCTCTCCAGTACAGCGTCAAGTGCTTGCGCAATGGAATATCCAGCGGCATTAAGCTTCCTTCGGTCTGTTTTTTTGCACCCCTCGCCGACCATTATTCCTTTGTTCAGTAGCATTGTAGTTTTTTCGGATTTCAGCTTTTCATTCTCCTGCTCTAGGTTAATAAGCTTAGCCTTATAGGCAGAGAGTGTCTCTGAGCTCATTTATGGCCTTTTCTGAAACTGTTCCTACTCTTTCGAGTTCTTTTTGCAGAGCAGAAATTATGATGTTCTCTGCGGCTTCTCCGCTATTCGTTTCAGGTGGGCTAGATTGAGACTCGAAGTGAATCTTTATGAACCTTTTATTTTTTAAGAAGGACGCTTTCGCACGGCCTGTCAAAGTCCTGTAGCGCCTATCCGCAATATTGCACAGGGACTTAAACCGGTCTTCAAAATATTTACCCATAATGGGAACCCTTCCATTCGGGGGCAAAAATGATTGCACAGTTTCAAAGTATGTCTTTCGAAGAAGGTCCTTCTCGTGTCTTGTCTTTATAGTTCGCTCATTGGTCAGCGTGAATGTGACACTGCATCTGTCAAAGGTAGCAGACAAGATTATATGGTTATCTGGCGTGGCCATTTCGTGGAGCTATAAACAACAAACTAAATAAAGACTAGAAAAGTTGACGAACAAGAAGTCATAACAGTGGAATAGAGACAGTAACACTCAGTGAGCTAAACAGGTGACACGTTGTACAAAACAAGCCAAAATAACGCGAAAACAAAACAAATAGAACAAAAGTAGAACTCCATGGGAATAAACACTTATCACTGTATTACGATGCGCCAGCAATGATCTTTGTCACGATAAAAACCTTCAAGGTCTCACGAGGAAATCCGCAAGAAAACCTCTTGCAGGACTTCTGAAGTGTTACCCCACTTTTAATTCTGATTGGAAACTCAATCGCCACCTTGTTCCCAAGTTTCGTTTCACGTATCGACCATGCAGACGGAAGTTGGAGCCTGGAGAAATCTTGTTCCTCACAGAGTAGCCATTTTTTTTCTAATGGTTGGCCTTTCCCGTGAAAAGCCCATCGATAAATGTCCTGGTCATTTTTCACCTTCAGGAGACAGCTTGATCGACGGCAGTTGGACAGCTTTTTTTTAAATTTCGTACACGATCTCTTCAGAGGCATACTGGAGGCGTCGATTCGATGGTTTCCTTGGGGATGTGAACTCGCGCAGACAGGCATCGTTGAGATTCCTCTTAGGCTCCAGGGTACAATGCCATTTGGAGTACCCCTTTCCAATGGATCAGGTATCCTTTGCGCTAAATGAAAGACAAATGGAGACATTTTGTCAATACTTTAGGAAATGATTTCATTTATCTGAAGATAGCGGGAGGGGTGGGGGGGGGGGGGGGGTTGAAACCAAAAGTAGGGAAACTGAAACTCAGTCTCAGGATTTTATTTCTTGTGGTGCTTATTAGGTTTATAAGATCCGCAAGCGCACGTGCACCTTATTACGAGGAAAATTGGCATGTTATCTCTATGAAACAAAAAACTCCTGCTGCTAATATGAAGGCGGCATAGCGTCATCACGACAAACGCTAATAGAAATCGTCCTTGGCAATCGCGAGAAAGGCTAATAGCTGTGCTACACGGGCACGTTCGAATGACACCTGAGTCGAATGACATTCGCAACTTGGAATGGCATTCGGACTCGACGGACTTCCGCGGCGCTACACGACACTTTCCAAACGCATTTCAAATTTCCTCAGCTCGTTTTCAGTGTACGATGACGACGACGGTGGTGGTCACACTAGTGCGACAACGACACTATCACGGTCAACAGCAGGATATATGACTGTAGTGGGACAAGTTTTTTAGGCCAACGACACCGACCGGCGGACTGTCAGCCTTCATGTCCTCGGCAGGCCGGCGGCTGAGCGAAAACACGCTGATGAGGCGACGGTGTGAATATATTCGCCCTTCTGCCTTATCCATATTGTTAATAAGCGAAAGGAACGGGTATATTTCACATGTGCACACTCGCACACTCACCAGCTATAAGCGCTTGCCAAATTAATTTTAATCGACGGCGATTCCCCTTCCGCGACGACTAGGCCTCGCGAGTCCGCAGGGTTACGTCTTCGAATTCGGCGATTGTGAAGAGCGAATTCAAAAGTTTGAGCGAACGCAAATGATCCACGAGTGTAGTTTGGACAACAGTGACCTCAAATCAACTATTGCTAACATCGCAGGGCGCGCATACGATGAACGGGAAGCGCCGGTGTGACCCAAACCGCTGAGCACTGCTTTACGACCAGCAGCAGTCGTCGCTGTTGCTATTTTGTGGATAACAAGTTATGCCTTTTCAATTACCGCGAACGGTCCCCAATCATACTTCTGAATAAAGTAGTTTAAAATAAACTACTGATCGCGTCGGACGAAGTCGGGACAATTAGCGACAAGCGCCGATCGTACACGATGTCAGTAGTCCAGCTGTCAAGTGTTTCTCTGGCGAGCGATCGTATGGCGCTTCCTGCCACGGATTGTCGCACTGCCTTAACAAGCCACGGGTACAACCAGTACAAAAAAGATGAGATTATTTAATAGAACTAAAACGCAGAATGTGTTTTAAGTCATGCAAACGAGCGCTAGCTGTTCGTACGCAGCTATGTAAACAATAGTATATGCGCGCAGGCGTCCTCATCGGCACACTGCTGGAGAAATTTCATGCTCACGGGGTAAATGTTCTTTGGTGCACTGTTATCTTCAAGCACTTACGTAGACAGAACACGAGCTATTTGCTAAGCAAAGAGCAGGAAAAAGCGAGCAGCAGGTATCAAAATGAGCAGCCACAGAGCCCAAAGCCCTCGCGCGGCTGTGGGCGGGGCGAAGCGATGGCGGCGGCAACGCCTATTGGTCGGTTCGGGCTGCGTTCGCGTTTCGACGGCATTCCAAAATCTGGAATGTCTCCGCCTGCCCCGCCGCGGTGGCTCAGTGGTTAGGGCGCTCGACTACTGATCCGGAGTTCCCGCGTTCGAACCCGACCGCGGCGGCTGCGTTTTTATGGAGGAAAAACGCTAAGGCGCCCGTGTGCGATGTCAGTGCACGTTAAAGATCCCCAGGTGGTCGAAATTATTCCGGAGCCCTCCACTACGGCACCTCTCCCTTTCTTCTTTCACTCCCTCCTTTACCCTTCCCTTACGGCGCGGTTCAGGTGTCCAACGATATATAAGACCGATACTGCGCCATTTCCTTTCCCCCCAAAACCAATTATTATTATGTCTCCGCCGAGCTCCGTCGACTCGAATGTCATCCGAACCGAATGCCGTTGAGAAACTTCATGTAGCAGCGTAAGTTCGGCAGTCGAGTCGAATGACATTAGGTTGGAAGGCATTCGAAGCGCCCGTGTAGCAGGGGTATAATACTAAATTCGGTATACTAAGGTCGGTGCGACTTACTAATATCAAATACTAAATTGAACAACTATTTGCCGGCACGCAATACTACGCGAAAATGTTGTGACCCATAACAGAAGCGCAACAAACATTTTTATAACAACATTACAGAAAACGATATGTACATTACCTTGTACATTTTTGTGAATGATACGATGTTGTCTTGCTCGGGACTATTCCGGTGCAAAGTGGAGCAAGTGCATTTGAATATGGGAATGCAGTTTGCACCTCGTGCCTAAACCGGGTGAAAACAGTCACAACTATTAGCCTAAATGATGCGTGAGCGGAGTAAATATAAGTGACCATCAATGTTGTTTTATTCCCTACCATATGCATACTGTCCTTAACAAGCCTGTGTGCTCTGTGATAGATGAATCATCCACATTTAAAGCAGATAATCTAATACAATGCGAAATTGTTTTTTGTTCTTCCGTTGCCGTTATTTTAAATACAGCGAGTTTTCCAGGGTACCTTTTTAACAATCTCTGAAAGACCATTACTTAGGTTTCAAACTTAGTGCTGCTGATGGAATAAATGCACTTTATTTTTCTGATGAAGTATATGGCTGCACATACCAAAATCAAACCACAGGTAATGACTAAATGTACCCAGCAGTGCGTTACAAATATAAAAAAATATTTTAATGTTACAATATTCAAACAAAAACGTCAAAAACTTACCGTTTTCGCGATGACTCTCTCGACGGAGTGGTACATCTGTTGCTTCTGGCAGAAAGGTGAGGCTGCAGTTGCTGGGTGTGGACGAATGGTGTTCAGCATCTCGATGGTACTGTATTTATAGTACGCCATCGTACAACCTAGCATAAAAACAGCGTCAAGGATTCGGGATCACGTGCAAGGCTCACGTGCTTTCCCTTTTGTCCCAAGACGCCTCCCGGAAACTAAACATCGCGAACGAATTCCTTTTTTTTGGAATTTTGCTTTACCTTCCGACGAAACCGGTTGTGTAAACCAAAGCATTGTCACTTCCTTTACAGCGGGGAGAGACCTATCCCTGGGGTAAACAGCGTGACGTCAAAGGGGAAAGGCCCGATGAGCAGAATCGTCAAGTTTTTTTTCTTAGCTGGCTTTGCACGTGACGAGCACCTGCTACCCACCCATGTCAAAACGCGCATTCCAGCCGCCTGAGTCGAAGCGACAAAGGCGGCTACCGGAAAAGCCAAATACCTATGTGTCCCCCTCGTTCCCAGACCATGTTCCTTCAGCTGGTTGCCGACGCCATTTATTATTCGCCATTTTTTTTCTACTTTATTGCCGTGCTCCCTGTTTTCCTCTCTTTTTATTTTGGTGCGTCTCTGTCAGGAACTCTGTCAGAAGCATCAGTCCTATACTAGTAATGTTGAATGTGGGCGAGTAATTCTCACTATCCAAGCGGCTTTGCCTCCCAAAATCTCTCGCGGCGCACAGCAGAAGGCAGCTGGTTGGCCCGACGATTAAGTATCGCTGTTTAGTTATTGCGGCGATAAACTAATCCCCATGGCATAAAGTGGAGATGTGCTACTACCGGCGCATTTCGCGAGTCACTTTGGGAATTGGATCCTTTCAAAGACTTTGTATTCATTAAAGAATTTTGAAGACTTGGTTAACTTTCGATGTTTATAGCCTTCAATTTATAGTTCATTAATAGTCTTTTAAATGAACTTTATCACGGACACAATGTCCGCCTTGGCGCACAATCCACCTGCACGGACCACGATGATGCATCGTTTACGGCTTTTAAAAGAAATATCTGTATACATTAGAAAAAAAAAGCACGCGCTATTTGCTGCAGCCAACACGATAGTAATGAACGTCCGTCACGTCTGCAGCTTGGCAGCGTTCATAACAAGGCACAAAACAAAGAAAAAATTCAATATACACGCAAAAAATTTTCAAAAGAGTATGATACAAGCAAGAACGCGAACTCAGCTTCTCATAACGAGATGAAGGGTAAATGCGCACCCATGTATTCTCTCCAGTGAGGCTATCTGTTTAGTTATTTTTTTGTTAAAAGATTTCAAGAGTGAGTTAAGAACGAATTCTTCTCACAAGCGAGACACTATCCTAAAATCGGGCCGCAAACATTCACTGATAGCAGTGCATTGACAGGGAATCACCGTTCGAAGTCTTTACTTCATTGTTACGGTGTCGCCGCCGGCAACCAATACAGCAAACGGTTTCATCCCTTTTGCAGGAGCATAATAGTATGAATGCAAGCATGCAAATACTCAGAGAGTAGTTCTACCATCCTTCCGTTCCGCAACCAAGCGTGCTAACGACTACGCTACTTCCTGCCAACGCATCAGTGACACAAGCAGCAACACCGCGCTCAAGGCTTTCGCCTCACCGCACTTTAGTTCAACAAAGTGCCCCCTGAATTTTTTTCTGGTTCTAACGTAAAAATTGTTTGCGGCCTGAGACTGCGATGCAAATGTTACATTTGCGCGGGTAAGAAGCGTATTACACTCCGCGTATTCTGTATAGCAACGTTGTGTCCATTTTCGGGAGGTTACGTTGCTGCATGTGCCAAATTTATCCACAGATTCCCTTCTGAAACTATGCTGCAAATGTACAAACTGCATGCAGTGGGAGACCGACAGGCAACCGTAGAGGGATATAAAGTCGGAACCCGACGCATGGCGTTGCAGCGCTTCTAATATTGTGGCAACACTGAACTCAGTGTTCTGAATAACTGTCCGGCCCGATTACAATGTACAAGAGCTGTAGTACACAAAACATGGTGAGGACGGTTAGTTTTTTTCTTCTGCTCCGGGCTAGTCTGGTTTGGTTTATTGGTTTTTAACGTCCCAAAGCGACTCAGGCTATGAGGGACGACGTAGTGAAGACTCCGGAAATTTCGACCACCTGGGGTTCTTGAACGTGCACTGACATCGCACAATACACGGGCCTCTAGAATTTCGCCTCCATCGAAATTCGACCGCAGCGGCCGGGATCGAACCCGCGTCTTTCGGGCCAGCAGCCGAGCGCCATAACCACTTAGCCACCGCGGTGAATGTTCGGGCTAGGATAATTTAACAAACAAGCACAAACAATGATACATGGATTTGTTTGATAACTACGTAACAGAACCAAGAAACAATCCTACTCATGCTCTGTGACGCTTGTCGGGAGAGCAGTGGTGGTGGTTTCAATGTACAAGCGGGATTACCCTTACTGTGGTCTGTCGGCAATTGCTCCATCTGAGCCCCTTAATTTAAACAATGTGTTTCTACCACTGTCCCGCAAAGCCATTG
The DNA here is from genome assembly GCF_052857255.1 of Amblyomma americanum. Classification (NCBI taxonomy): domain Eukaryota; kingdom Metazoa; phylum Arthropoda; class Arachnida; order Ixodida; family Ixodidae; genus Amblyomma; species Amblyomma americanum. The sequence continues at coordinate 51,807,841 of NC_135500.1, forward strand.
TTGGCCGCTCAGTTCATGAACGCTGAGGGTACACGATGAGAGAGACGATGTCAAAGAGAACGTTCAGTCTCCTCAGATTGCACAGGAGCGGCTCACTACGGTCACGAAAAAAAAACCTGGAGTACGCCGCTATTCGTGGCTTCACCAGTTGATGTTAGATACGCCAAGTTCTGGACACGAAGTCCTGTATTTATTTATTTATTTATTTATTTACTTATTTACCCAATACTGCAGACCTCTTGCTTGGGTGCAAGCAGGAAGGGCACAAAGATATAACATACAAGGGCAATAAGTCAGTAATGAAGGCATGCACGACAAATTAAACTGAAGAATATCTCTATACAGTAACTAAAATACATCATCAAAGGCCTTCAGAAAGTCAACAGCGGATATCACTCTCACAAGGAGAGCATTGCAGTCAGTAACCGTCCTCGGAAAAAAAAAGAAAGAAAAATTATAACCGTTACTTTTCGCGAAATATAGCGCTGATGAGGAGTTCGACGTGTTTCTGAAACCTGTACATGGCATTACGCCGATAAAAGAGCTGGTTCACTGATCCGCCACAAAGATAGGCGACAGCAATTACACAACCAAGACGGCATCTTGCAACTAACTCCCCAAATGATTGTCGAGATTGGCCTTTTGGACGCTTCCATTGCGTTCGCCCAAAAAATTCTTCTACAAGCATCTGACATCCCTGCATTCGGCGTCCTTGTTTTTTTTTATTTTTATACATGTTAGTTTGGCTTCTAATCACGAGCCTAAATCCAGGAGTTCACTAAGGTGGCACTTTGGGCTAGTTGTAAGGCAGCGAAAAGATACGGCGCCGGTGAGACATGAAACACTGTATTACTGCCTCCTGCTTCTGCTGGGATGTATCTCTTCTCGACCTTACAACTCGTCAAAAAGAACCACGCGTTTTCACTCCACACAGCGTCCCTATTGAACGGCCTCAACAAGCCCTTCAGCCAGCTTGCCTTTTCCGTCCCCTCTTTCTCTTCTAACTGGGCGCCTTTCTCAATATCCTGCTACTGAACATGCGTTCCTCAGGCGCAGCGAAGGCTTCACGCCGCATTGATAGTTTTTTTCACCCACAAAGCCCTTCTTGCTCCTTCCTCCTCCTACAGTGTGGAATCCGAACAATGGTTAACCGCCCAACCCAGCCCCGCAGCTGTGCGCCCTCCCGTCTGCCTGCGTGCGGCTATGCGAGGCAGGAAAGGAGAAAAGAAAAGAGAAAGAAGGAGTTCAGGGTGAAGCGGCCCGTGGTGGCAGTTTGCCGAACTAAACGGCCATGTCCCTGAAAGCTGGGCTTGATTGAAGACTACGCAGCGAGCTACAGAAAGAAAACTGATAGGTGTAACGTTAAGAGACCGGAAGTAGGCAGAGTGGTTCAGGGAACAAATGCAGGTTAATGACATCCGATTCATCGTTCGTTGTAGACCCAAAAAAAGGCACATCACAAGGCAGAGAGACGGGACGGAGCGCCACTCACAACTAATTTATTCGAAGGCAACACGCACAAATATATACCATCATATATGCAAGGAATACTATCATCGTCAAAGTTAATATGATAGCGAACGGGTGAAAAAATGTTCTCGGCCTTATACAAAGATATTTACGTGTCACTGACGCACATGCTTCTTTTCATTGCAATAAAAAAAAAAATTTCGATCAATTCCCTAGCTTTTGTGTCTTTGCTTTTTAAGAGCATTCGCACATCGGGAAAACATGGCTCACAAGAGCGTGACGGGCAGGACTTTATATGCTTAGGCGTATTTCGGCCTTGTTTATCTCGCTCAACGTTTCTTTAGAGCTCCCTGATTCTCTCTTTAACACAGCGCCCAGTTTGCCGTATATAATAGCGGCCGCACGAGAGGGGAACTTCATAGACAACTCTTTCTGCGCACTTCAGGAACGATCGCACATGTTTGGTGCCACACCCTCTCTCTTCTTTGCGCCCTCTTTCAATACGAGACCAAAGGCTTCCGAGCTTTACAGGGGTTGAAAAAACAAGCGGCACAACATGCCTGCCCGCGACCTTTTTCAAGTTGTGGGCTAACTTGTGCACGTAGGGCACCACCACAGGTCACACCACCTCTTCTCGAGAGATATCCTTCCCCCTGCTCTCACAGCCTTTCTTCTCATCTTCTGCCGCAGGCTTTGAACGACAGCTGTTCCGAGCGAACCAGGGAACCCAGCTGAAGACAGCCTGGCCAATTGCTTTTTAAAACTTAGGTGCATCTTGTGAGAGCATAATTTTCTAAGGTCGGATTGGAGGCAAAGTGTAGCAATACCAGTTGTTATGAGCTTGGAATGAGCACAGTCATATGGCACAAGCCCCTTTTTTGCGCGCGGAGCATACGCCCAACAAACCCTGTTCCTCACAAAACTCAATATTAACATCTAAACAATGTAAAACTTAAGCCATTTCTATGTTGTCGAAAAAAAGACAAAGCATCGTGCACCCTTTCTTCGAAGTCCAAACTTCCGTCCTCAGGCCTTCTTCACCGCAAGACACTCCTCAAAACAGAAAACCAATCATCTAATCAATCACAAATCAACCTGGTGCTTACTCACTCGGAAACAATTCTAAACGTCAAGGGCATTTTGAAAAAAAAAAAAAACATCATGTCATCCTCATGCAAAGTGATCGACTCAAGCACATTTTTCAATAATCGCCCCGTGTTGTCTACCGCCGTGGCAAAAACCTCAGTGACATTCTCACTTCTTCTAAAACAAGCACAAATGTGCCAATCGGCTGTCAGCCATCCAAAAAATCGCGTTGCAATGTCTGCGCGCAGATGACGACATCAGCAATGGCTTCTAGCACAGCATCAGACTTTATTGTGAATATTCGAGGTAACTATTCATGTGATACATGCAACGTAATCTACATGCTTGAATGTTATATCTGTAAGATTCAATATATTGGCCAAACAGAAACACCGTTCCGGTATCGTTTTAATAATCAAAAAGCGTATTGCAAGACAGTGCCTAACCTTCCTATCTCTAAACACGTGAACGATACTGAGCACCCTTTTGAAAAAATTCAAGTAACTTTACTGAAATCACGCTTCAAGACCCACCATGAACGCGAAGTTCGCGAATCATTTCTTATACGCAAGTTCAATACTGTCTATTGCGATCTGAATGAAAATGTTGTAAAGCTGACTTGCCTTGCGTCATAACCGCATCATGTCATGTTTCATTTACGCTGATCATTTTTTCTCACTGTTTTGCGCTCTTTGCTTCTGTCGCTGAAATGATATCACATCTCAGCACCATATCCCATAGCTTTTCACATGAGGCGTTGTTTAAACAACAATAGTATTCATCTGTGTTTTGACCTATTTGGTTTTTTTGGCCTTTTCTGGTGCATTTGAGCAGACGACTAATTCTTTCGCAACGATGTGACTGCAATGATCCTTCACGATGCCTTAATCATATTTGACTGTGCTTACTAACACTTTTTTTTTCACTGCCGACTCACACTGAGATGTTTGCCGCTGCTATCGGCCTACAAGAATGTTTCCCTCACCGCGTGCGTGTACTTGTAAAAGCTGTGTCCTTCGCCTGTATCATATACTCTGACGAAGGGCAGACCCTGGTCGAAATTTCAGAATTAGGATTGTTACTTTTTTCCTTTTTTCCACCGTGTGCCCACTCTATTGCGTATATATATATATATATATATATATATATATATATATATATATATATATATATATATATATATATATATATATATAATGAGCCAAATCCAAGAATTAATTCCTACCGCTACCATCTTTGCAAAAACGCTGTGGGTCAGGAGACCAGCGCTCATGAGCGCAATACCGAGCTTTGTCAGCTTCGTCTTCGGTCTATCTGTCCACCTCTGTCGGCGCTGGCCGCTGGTACCACAAGCGCCAACTGTCTTGCTTACAGTATATGGATGCATACATTAGGTGTTTCACGGAAACCGGCCGGGATTTAAAAAACCGTTTCCTGAGGTAAATATTTGCCACATAGTAGTACCAGTCTTGGCGGATGTCAAATTAGAGGCGAATCTTGTTACACTTATGGTTAACTACATTCTAATATTTAATTTTTAACTATTATGGATAGCCACCAGGCTGCAATTGCAGATTTGCAGCCGCCCGTTAGTAATAGCCTTATCAGTTTTCAGAATATTGAAAACGCGATTAGCGCTCGCCACTATGGCTCGACTAATTGAGGCGATTCAGAACACAGTGGTGGCCCAGTGGTTAGGCGCTCGGCTGCTGACTCGAAAGCCTGGGGTTCGATCCCGGCCGCGGCGGTCAAATTTTGATGGAGGCGAAATTCTAGAGGCCCGTGTACTGTGCGATGTCTGTGCACGTTAAAGATCCCCAGTTGGTTGAAGTTTCCCGAGCCTTTCACTACAGCGTCACCCATGGGCTGAGTCGCTGTGAGACATTAAACACCATAAAACCAAAACGAAAAATAATTACGGCCATTTTTCGCGCCCTTTCAAAACTGCGCGCTTGCGAGAGGGCGCAGAGCGACGTCATTCAAATCGTCGCGCTCCTTAACGCATGTACAACCTGACATTCTCTGCTCCGCCCGCGCTGGACCAGCCAAGACCCGAGGAGACGGAAACACTTGTATGGCTGAGACTGTCGCGTGGTGAGTGCGTCACGGACTGCTGCGATTTTGTTGACGTAGCTTTGCGCGTTCCCGCAAGGACTGCCATCTAGCCTCAAATTGCGGGCGCGCAACTGCCAGTCTCCCAGGATTGCGTGCCGGGCTTGTCGACAAACGTCTTTTCTAATGTAAATAAAAGTTGTTCGATCAATCATTCACGGAAGCACGCAGTTATTGAATTGTGCGAAAATGGCCCAGAAAATTCTGAGCCACAGCGGCCAAGATAAATGCGCTTTCGAAATTCTAAAGCTGATCTGGCTATTACTAACGATCGGCTATAAATATCTAATTGCAATCAGGTGCCGATCGATAATAGTGAGAAAGTTAATGATTAGATTTGCATTAATCGCGTAGCTAGATATGATCATTCACCTGTCTTTTACTTCTAACAACACTACAGTATTACTATGCTGCAAAAGGCTTTTGTTTACCTCAGAAAACTTTATAAAAATTAGTGGCCGGCTTCCCCGAAACGTCAGGCATATTCTTAAATAAAGCGAACAGTCACCGAAACCAAGTAGCATTGAGGTATGTTTTATCATCTTTTATAACTTGTGGACTTAATAATTGAGATAATAATAGTTGAAATATTTTATAGCTTAAGCATAACGTGAACACTTTGAAGGTCGTCATCATCATTAGCCTCGCTGCGCCCGTAGCATAGCGAAGGCTACTCCCTTGTCTATCAAATTAACACTGTCCTGTGAAAGCCGCGACCACCCTATCCTCGCAAACGTCTTAATATTATCCTCCAACATAACTTTCTAACACCTTCTCCTACGTTTGCTTCTCTTGAAATCAATTCCACTACTCATAAGGAGCATCGGTTATATTGGCTTCGCATTACATGCCCTGCCCGAGCCCTCTTCTTCCTCTTGATTTCGACAAGGATGTCATTAAAAGAACGTCTTCCTGGGAAAGTTGGTAACTGTTCATGTTTGGTTACAGGCGCGAAATAAGACACAACACAAGGCAGAGAGACGGGACGGAGCGCCACTCACAACTAATTTATTCGAAGGCAACACGCACAGATATATACCGTCATACATGCAAGGAATACTATCATCTACAAAGTCTATATGATAGCGAACGGGGGAAAAAACCATTCTCGGCCTATACAAAGATATTTACGTGTCATTGACGCACATGCTTCTTTTCATTGCAATAAAAAAAATGTTTCGATCAATTCCCTAACTTTAGTATCTTTGCTTTTTGAGAGAATTCGCACATCAGAAAAACATTGCTCACAAGAGCGTGACGGGCAGGACCTTATATGCTTAAGCATATTTGGGCCTTCTTTATCTGCTGAACGTTTCTTTTGTGTTCCCTGATTCTCTCGTTAACACAGCGTCCAGTTTGCCCTACACAGGAGCGGGCGCACAACAGGAGAACTTCATAGGCAATTCTTTCGGCGCACTTCCGGAACAATCGCCCATGTTTGGCGCCACACCCTCTCTCTTCTTTGCATCCTCTTTCAATACGAGAGCAAAGGCTTCCGAGCTTTACAGGGGTTGAAAAACAAGCAGCACACCATGCCTGCTCGCGGCCTTTTTCAAGTTGTGGGCTAACTTGTGCACATAGGGCACCACCACAGGTCACACCACCTCTTCTCGAGAGATATATTCCCCTGCTCACACAGCCTTTCTTCTCATCTTCCGTAGCTGGTTTTGAGCTACAGCTGTTACGAGCGAAGCAGGGAACTCAGCTGAAGACAGCCTGGCCAATTGGTTATGAAAACTTAGGGGCATCTTGTGCGAGCATAATTTTCTGAGGGCGGATTGGAAGCAAAGTGTTGCAATACTCCTTTTAATGAGCTTGGAATATGCAAAGTTATATGACAGAAGCCCTTTTTCGCACGCGGAGCATACGCCCAACAAACCCTGTCCCTCACAAAACTCAATGCTAACATCTAAACCCTGTAAAACATTACCTTCAGGTACTTCACATGTAAAACTTAAGCCATTTCTATGTTGTCGAAGAAAGAACAAATCATGCACCCTTTCTTTGAAGTTCAAACTTTCGTCCTTAGTAAAAATGATTAAAAATCATCCACATATCAGAACACATATCTTAACAGAGACTCTTAGAGGTCTGTTGACCCTGCCGCAGTTCTTGCGCAATTCAGAAACTAACACGCTGATCTCAGAACAAGGCACACAGGAAAGGCACTACTGATGTGGAACCAGTTTGTGCAGAAATCGTTCTAGTTCAATTCAATTCACTTTATTTTACCAGAAGTTTGGAAGGATATCTGGGGGCTAAAAGCTGTGAAATCACAGCTTGACATTGCCCAGACAACCTCTACTAGACAGTGCCGACATAGTTATTAACAACAGTTAAGAGAAACAATGGAAAGATCTGGAATAGCAGTTACTATACAATATTAACTTTGAGTAGTATTCAAAACACAAACAAGCTTATTTTAACGTAGCCGGATGTTGGTTATTAATTATTTCCTACCTTCATTTTTGTTCTGCTTATACCCAACAATCGCCCATCGCTTTCAGTACCGCCTTTTACCTGCAGAAGCTTCTTAGCTCGCGCTTGGCTCTTTCCTGAAGAAACTACAGGCATTGAATGACCAGCGCGAAAACCTGCACCGTATTCTTATTTTGTTACAGCCGGAGGACGCCCGATTTAAGCACTCTCGTGCGGTGAATGCGTTGACTACGTATAACCACGTACGACCACATGGCAAGCGCGCGCAAGCACGGCGCAATGACGTCCACACGTTGTAGTCTTGGTCGCACTAGCCGCGTGGCTGCGCTAGAACACTCTCTGAAAACCGCCAGAACCGCGAGCCCAAGATGTACAATTCTAAGCGTATATTATTGCCATAATCTCATAGCCATCATTACGGAGTGCGCAGTAGAAGTAGGTGGTATTAATGTTCGACAGGATACCGGCAAGCTATCTCAGGAGACGAAGGATCTAATTAAAAATCACTAAAGCAAGAGGGTGTCTAACCCTGCAGGCAGGATAGAAATAGCAGCGCTATCGAAGTTAATAAATTAGTCAAAGGTAGCCGTATTAGGAAGTTCAAAATGGAGAGAATCGAGCATGATATAAAGAATGGGGGTAGCCTGAAAGCGGTGAAGAGGAAACTCGGCAAAGGTAAAAAGCAGATGTATGCGTTAAGAGACAAGCTGGGCAATGTCATTGGCAATATGGATAAGATAGTTAAAGTAGCCGAAGAGTTCTACACAAATTTATGCAGTAGCCAATGTAATCAGAGCGTTTATGAGAGAGGCAGTAGAACGCAGCAAAGCGCCATCCCGTCAGCAACTAAAGAGGAAGCAAAGAACGCCTTAGGAGCAATGCAAATGGGAAGAGCAGCTGGTGAGGATCAGGTAACAGCAGATCTCTTGAAGGATGGAGGGGAGATCGTGCTATAAATATAACCACCCTGTATACGCAATGCCATATGACCTCGACCGTGCAAAAACCTCGGAAGAACAAAAACATTATCTTAATTCATAAGAAAGGAGTTGCCAAGAAGGAGGAGGAGGAAAAACATTTATTCAGAGCATAAAAACAGGGTGGGTTCAGTACGAGAACCCATTGGTCGCCATCATAATCCGGCCTTTCTCAACCAGCGATTTCTGGTCGAGGGGGCTGTGGCTATGAAGGGTTGCCTCCCAGCGCTCATAAGTCGGATCGGGATTGCTGTCCAAGTCTGGATTTTCTTGACATTCCCAAACCGCGTGAAAGAGTGTGCCAACTGCTCCACAGAAGGAGCAGGACGAATCGTGGATGTCTGGGTACCATTTACTGATTAGGTAAGGATTGGGCAGAGTATTAGTTTGTAGTCGCCTGATTATATGCTCTTCATATTTACTTAGGGTTTTGTGAGGAAGAGCATATTTCCTTCTTTTGATCTTATAGTACTCCGTAATTTCTGCGTAGCTTAGTAAAGGTGAGGGGTTGTCAACTGTGTCAGAGAGAGGCTGCGTGCCAGATGCTCGGAGGAGGAGAGCTCGAGCAGCTGTGTTGGCCGCCTCATTGCCCTTCGTTGAGAGGTGCCCTGGCGTCCAGAAGATCTGGATGTTGGAAGAATTAGACCTTTCCAAAATTTCCCAACGCGGAGCGCCAACGCGGCCTCTGAGGTAATTGCGTACCGCTGCTTGTGAGTCGGACATAACCGTTGCCTCGCTGTTCTTTGATATCGGTAGTGCGAGAGCTGCTTCTTCAGCCGATGTGGTATCGACCGCTTGGATAAGGCTGCTTGCAATTATATCCCCCCGGGGTGAAACTGCTGCAATTTCCGCGACTCCGTTAACGGGTCCAGCCGCATCGACGTAGATCGTGTCCTTGTTTTCATCCCAGCGCTTAGAGAGGCGTCTAATTCTGGCTAGTCTCCGTCCTCTGTTGTATTCTTCATCCATGCGTTTTGGTATGGGGTGAGTCGTGATGTGTGATCTCATCTGCATGGGCATGTCGATCTTGTCATCGACTTCCCGGGGTGGACTGATTCTCAGCTTCTGTAATATTTTCCTGCCAGGCTTAGATGTTGAGCGCTCGTCCTGTTCCCTTCCTCGTCCGTGTTGCCAGTTTGCGCTCTTATGTCTTTCACGAATATGCACCAACAAGCCCAGTTGCTATTACTTCTTAGATGTTGAGAGCCGGACATTTTGATTTACACGGTGGGCCTCTATTAGTTCGTCGATGGTGTTATGGATCCCCAGCTATAATAAGCGCTTAGTGGATGTGCATAGAGGGAGTCCCAGCGCCGTCTTAACTGTCTTTCGAATAATAACATCTAGTTGGTCTTTCTCCTTTTTGCTAAGCCGTAAGTACAAGGTGGCATATGTTAGTTTATAGAATGAAAGCCTGAACTAATCTTACGGCCTCCTTCTCTCTTAGCCCATTTCTTTTCTTGATTACCCGGCGTAGCATTCTAGAGACTTGTTCAGAATAGGCTTGGAGCTGTCTGATTGTAGTGGTGTTATTCTTTGAACTCATATTTTCTAGCGCTTAGTGAACACAAGGGACAAGAACACAAATACACAGGACGTAACACAAATACACAGGAGCGTACGTCCTATGTATTTATGTTCTTGTCCCTTGTGTTCACTAAGCGCTAGAAAATATGAGTTCAAACAATATCCAACTAGCCCAAGTTTCTGCCTTACCAAGTAGTGGTGTTAGTGTTGCCGCTGGGTATGATGGCTCCCAGGGTCTTGATCTCTTTCTTAATCGGAATTCTCATACCCTGGACCGTAATGGCGACAGAGGGAGTGGACGGCAAAAGCCCCGTATTCTGCTTCTTGCCACGGTCGATCAGGAGTAACTCTGATTTCTCGGGAGAGCACGTTAACCCATGCCTCGCCGCATGCTGGCACACGACATTCGCTGCTTCCTGAAGCCGGTCTTGAATTTCCCCTTCATTACCGCTGCAACACAAGATCGTAATTTCGTCGAAGGATATAGCGTGCTCAATGTCCTGGATGCGGTCTAGCTTCTCTGGTAGCCCACTCATGGCCAGGTTAAAGAGAAGCGGAGACAAGACCGCTCCCTGCGGGGTGCCCTTGGAACCTAGATTGAACGGAGAGGAGGTCCGATCACCAATACTTATTGACGCTTTTCTATTGGAGAGAAAGTCTCTCACGTAATTATATGTGCGGTCACCACAGTTGATGCTGTTCAGATCATCCAGTATTCCCTGGTGGTTGACATTGTCAAATGCCCCTTTTAAATCGAGCGCAAGGATGGCCTTGACCTGACATCTGCCGGGGTTGTCCAGAATATCCTCCCTGATATGGAGGAGGATATCCTGTGTAGACAGCTTTTCTCTAAACCCGTACAGCATGTCAGAGAGGATATCAGTCTTCCTCAGGAGTCGTTTCAGTCGGGCGTTCACGACCCTCTTGAACAGTTTACCCAGACACGACGTCAGGGAGTTCGGTCGTAAATGATCAATATCGCATGGCCTTTTCGGCTTGGGAATAAATCGCACTAAAGCCAATTTCCAGGAGACGGGGATCTGTCCCTTGTTCCAGCAGTGGGTGTTGAAGTATTTCACTAATTTTCTTAAGGAGATGTCATCCATATTAAAGAGCATCTTGGTGTTTATTTGGTCCACTCCAGGAGCGGTGTTCTTACGCATGACGTCAAGCTCCGCCCTCAGTTCCTCAACCGTTACGTCTTGGTCCATCTCTTCATTGGGTGCACCGGTGTACGCAGGGAGAGGGTACGAGGATCCCAGATTGAGGAATTTCCGTGCCAGTTCGGCAACGAGGGCTTCGTTGTCCCCTTTATAGCTGTGCAAGGCGTTACAGAGCGTGTCTGTTCCCTCTTTCCGATTTGAGTTCGGCTCGATAAGGGATCTGAGGAGTCCGCATGCTTTAGCCATGCCCATTTTACCGTTGAGCTCATCACACAGCTTGAGCCAGTTTTGGTTAGCGAGGTTATGTGCGTAGTCATCCGCTTCTTTGGTGAGTTCTGCAATCTTGGTCTTCAGCTTGCAATTTAACTTTTGCCTTTTCCACCTCCTTGTCAGAGATCTCCTGGCTTCCCGCAGATGTAACAGGTGCGGGTCAACTGCCGGAGTTTCTTCCGTGGTGTTCGCTGTCGTAGAGTGCCTGGCGACGGTTTTCATCTGCAGCGCTGTTCATGCCTCAATATCTGTGATGTCTTCGTCCGGAAGACGTGCGATTTCCTCTCTCCACTTTTCCCAGTTTATAATCTTAGCCTTGCCAAATGATTTCCGACATTTAACTCCCTGAACAGTGCAGGAGGCGATGAAGTGATCACTGCCCAGGGACTCGCCAGTGTTATACCAGGTGGCCTGCAGGCAGTTTTTCACAAGCGTGAGATCTAGACAGGTTTCTCTGCTGACGCTATTACCCGGTCTGGTGGGTTGCAGGGGATCCGTTAAGATTGTGAGCCCTTCTCTGTTAGCAATCTTAAGGATCCTCCTACCTTTCGGGCTGTTAAATTGATATCCCCATGCTTAATGGGGCGCATTGAAATCACAGGCTATGACGAGGGGGTCCTTACCTGCCCTCTTGATAAAATGATTAAATAGCGTGGCTATCTGACGACATGAGTTCCTGGGGCGACTGTACAGGTACAGTATGTGCAAACTGCGTTTTCCCCTGCGTTTGGGAAGAATTTTAATGTAAGCATGTTCGATAATTTTGGTTCTTGCAGCGTAGCGGTAAACTCCTTGTGAACAAGTATTCCTAGGCTATGCTCGTCTTTGAAAGTTATGTACCCCTTCATGCTGATCACCGCATTTGCTTCTTGAAGCACTATTACGGCAGGTGGCGTCTCCGATGAGTGGATGAAAAGTTGAAGGCTTGCTTTTTTCTTTTTAAATCCCCGACAATTCCATTGCCAAATTATCGTTGTCTGTCTCCTATGTGCCATGGTCCTTATTCGTCCTTTTCCGGAAGGGGGTGCCTGTCGGCATATTTGGATTTCCTATTTCGGAAGTTGCACTCGCTGAGTTTAGCTTTGAATTCATCTCGGACTGTTGCAATGGCGGAGTTTATGTATTTCCTAGTGTTGACGGACTCGTTTGCGAGCTCGTTTTTGACCATCTGAATACCTTGTAGGAACTTTTTATCCTGCTCCTCTCTGTTAGCCCTCAGCTCTGCAATGACGCACTCAAACTGACTGTGAGTTTGGCCGGGCTTCGGGTGTTTTGTCGGGAGTTGTTTGTGACTGCAGCCTGACCAATTTAATTTCAGCTCGCAACGCCTCGTTCTGTTTTTTTTAGCTCAATAATTTCTGCTTTGAGGTCGTTAAATTCCCTAGATTTCGCGTTTCCGGGGAGGGATGGAGGCAACCCAGCATAGCCCACCTTTACGATGTGTCTTGAGTCTTCTTGCTTCTCAGAAGACGGTCCGCGTTCTCGGGTGCGTGGCGTCTCCTGTGCCGGTGGATCCGCCTTAGTTGCAAAGGAGACCTACCTGGTGGTCCCCTGCTCTTTATGATGTCTTGACTCTTCCGTTCCGGATCGGCCTGACGAGTTGCGACGTTGGCTAGATTTAGATCTTGACCTGGACCTGGACGTAGAATTGGAGGCCGCTCTTCTGGATTCCTTCTTCTCGAACTGCTCTTTTCGGCTGGTGCGTACAGCTGCCGCGCAGCTCTTGCTGGTGCCACTGGTTGTCGGTTTCTCTTCCTGATCGCCGAAATGTTGATGCTTCCTAGGCTTATTGATGAGATCCAGAAACTTTGCATTGCATTCTCTAGAGTAAGTAGGGTGATTCCCCTGGCATGCCGCACAAGTTGAGCTGCAATCGTGAGCTTCCCCGGGATTCAGCTTGCCGCACGAGTCATATTTCGATTCAGCTGGGCTGGGGCAGACGTCCGGTCTATGTCCTTTCCTGCCGCACTGTACGCAAAACGGTCTAGTTTTCCTATAAAGAAAACATTTGTGCTCGATCCACCCGTACGTAACAAAGAAAAGGACTTTGTATCCACTGAACAGTATTACCGCCCAGCTGGATCTGCCGAGCCTTCGGACGCCTAATATTTCGTGGGTTTACGAGGAAAAGTCTTTATCTAGGTCTCTGTCTGATGCGTTGGGGTCAATCCCGTGCATGAGTCTTGCGGTCTTCTCACATAGGCATTGAGGTGGTACTTTTTCCCGTCTAGTTTGATGTGATCGATCTTCGCATGTACTGTGGCGTCTTCGACATGGGAAGTTGCCGCGATGATGATGTTTTGCTCTTCAATAACTCTGATGTAAGGTTTGGCGCGTAGCGTCTTGCCACGTAACGCGTTTTCGAACTCGACGTTAAGTGGGTGTACACTCCCACCCCACATTTTTAGGTCCAAAAGGTATTTAGGCTTGATAATCACTTTAAATCCATACTTGTCGAGGTCAGGCAGTCTCGGGGACCTTTTGCGGCTCGCGGGATAACCTGCTGGTGACTTCGGGTCATCTGCGTATGCCTTCGGAGCCGAGTGCCCTTGTGCACGCTGTCTTGCCCTGAAGTATATCGTCTTCCATCCAGGTTCGCCTCGCCTTGTTTGCTGCTGCTCGGAACACTTCCGAATCCTCGAGACTCGGGGTGGTAGCCATGGGTGTGGTCCACATCCATCGTCGAAGCCGTAGCGGAGTAGCTGCTCGCTGGTCAGGCCGAACGCGGCAGCGGACGCCGGGCCAGGTGCCTAAGTGCTTGCGAGGCTTAGCGATCCCACGTTTTGGCTTGGGCTATAAGGTCCCGCATAATGCCAAGAAAGTCACTTCTTGGGATCAAAGCGTATCCTCGAGTAGTTCTCGACGTTATACGTCTGATACGAACAAAAATGTGGATCTGCGAATGGATCTTGCGCGCACAGGACGAGAAATCCACGGAGCGCAGACAAGCTGCGTCCGCTCAATCCTATCTCCAGCGTTCACTCAGGAGTTGCCAAGGGCTTGAAAGATTACAGACCGATCCGCCTACTGTCCGTTGCCTACAAGGTATTTACTAAGATAATCGCTAATAGAGTGAGGGAAACATTAGACTTTAATCAACCGAATTATCAGGCAGGCTTTCGTAAAGGATATTCTACAATATATCATATTCACACGATCAATCAGGTAATAGAGAAATGCGCAGAATATAACCAACCCCTATATACAGCCTTCATTGATTACGAGAAAGCATTCGACTTAGTGCATGGAAACCACAGCTGTCATACAGGCATTGCAGAATCAGGGTGTAGAAAAGCCTTATGACTAAATACTGGCAGATATATATAGCAAATGCACAGCCATCATAGTCCTCCATAAAGCCAGCGATAAATTTTCAGTGAGGAAAGGCGTCAGGCAAGGAAACACGATCTCGCCAATGCTATTCACCGCCTGTTTACAGGATATATTCCGAGGCCTGAATTGGGAACAGTTAGGTATAAGAGTTAATGGAGAATACCTACATAATTAGCGATTCGCAGATGACAGTGCCTTGCTGAGTCACTCAGAAGATGAATTGCAAGCATTATCAACGATTTAGACAGGCAGATCAGAACGGCAGGTCTAAAAATTAACATGCGGAAAAACGAAGTAATGTTCAATAGTCTCGCCAGAGAACAGCAATCCAGAATTGGTAGCGAGGTGCCGCAAATGGTAAATGTATACGTCTACTTAGGGCAGGCAATGAAAGCTGATCCGGATCATGAGAGGGAAATAAATAGAAGGATAAGAATGGGGTGGAGCGCATATGGCAGGACCTATCACATCATGAATTGCAGTTTACCAATATCCCTCAAAAGAAAAGTGTACAACAGCTGTATCTTACCGGTACTCACCTACGGGGCAAAAACATGGAGGCTAACGAAAAGGGTTCAGCTTAGCTTAGGAACAACGCAGCGAGGCATAGAAAGAAAATTTATAGGTGTAACGTTAATATGTAACGTTCAGTTACACCTTAATGAAAGGTGTATGGTTAATGATAGGTGTAACGTTCAGTCTCGGGCTATGCTACGCATTCCGCTACGCCGGCTGCGCCAGAGCGATCGTGCAATACTCTCATCGCTGTTCGCATGGTAGCGCTAGCTGCTAAGCGATATTGGCGTCTCCTAACGAATGCCCTTAGCCTATAGTGGCAGCTTCATTGAGCTCTGTCTTTACTGCAAGTTATGTTGTGAAGCCTCTTCCGAGATCTCAGCCGCTCTGTTCGTCCCTAGAGGCGACGGTCTGTTGAGTTTCAGACCTCCGAAAAGGTCCTCCCTTCATTCGCCTTGCTCCAAGTATCTGACTGGCGGTCTGTTGGGGTGTGCCTGCCGGGCACCTTGGTGGACTGCTAGGACGCTCGACCAACGGTTTTCACTCGCTTATTACAACTCTATCTCTGCTCTCAAAACCTCCAAGACAAGTGATTAAGTAGCCTCGTCAGACAAAGAACATCCAATTTCACCAACCATGCGTGAGGTTCATGTCTCTGTGCGGATCCAACCGTTTCGTCACGGTTTCTCCTCGC
Organism: Amblyomma americanum; assembly: GCF_052857255.1. Classification (NCBI taxonomy): domain Eukaryota; kingdom Metazoa; phylum Arthropoda; class Arachnida; order Ixodida; family Ixodidae; genus Amblyomma; species Amblyomma americanum. Next base: position 51,823,428 of record NC_135500.1, read on the forward strand.
ACCCGCACGCACTGCGCCAATCACGACTCCCCTCGCACTCTCTCCTGGTCGTAACGCACTACGCGGCGTTCGGAGTCCGCGGCTTTCATCACGTTCCCCAGTGGCAGACTCGGAGTCTTTCATCCCAAGGAACGGGGTTCTTGTTCCACGCAGCTCATCTCACGTGAAAAGTCCTGCTCGCGGAAGCTGTTGTTGATCGCACTTGCACCGCACGGAGAACACTGCATCGCCTTACGCCCAGCCAGCATACGTTGCGTCGAAGAGCATAAGCAGCCGCAGCGGGATGCACTCGAACCACTTGAACCACGCGTGCCGAGGCCGCCGACGATCCAAGGCTTTTGGGAAGCGCTGCAGGCCCAGACGAACTGCCTTGTGGAGAGCTGTTAAATGTGCTCATGAAGCTGCAAGAAATATTTATATTTCATAGCATGAATTCATGGCCGAGACATCGGAGCGAAGGTTTTAATGCCAGGCGGTTCATAAGGTTTAACAGTCCTGAAATTGGTTCAACTACAAATGTTTAATTATGCTCTCTCACGAGTAGCACAACGTACCCTCCCACTTCTACGCTAACTCAGGTCGGGATTTTTCTAGTTGGTACGTAATCATGTGCAAGACATGCGCTGCTTAGGTTTAAAAAGACATATATAAAGGCAGCCCGAACGGTTAAGCGAACGGTTATTTATTTTAATTTTTTATCCTGTTATCCTTGCTACCAGCATAGTGCACTGCCCTGTTGTCTTAGCTTCTTCTATATTTCCATCGCGCTTTTGTGATATGCTTGCTTTTTATTTTGCACTGGAATTAAATAGTCTCAGTTGGTACGTTGCGCTTAACCGCCCATGTTGGTTTTAATTCCGTCTTTGTGCAGCGCACGTCTTGCACATGAGTTGTGAAAAATGCTGCCTGCACAGCTCACACCCATTCAGTGTTCAACGTAGCGTCCTTGCTGCTCTTGATATTAAATGCAGCAGTGTGTCTCCGGCGCATGTGTTTGAGCAGCTGGTCATGCCAACAATGCCTTCTGGTGCAGCAGTGAGTACAGGAGAAATTCTTCACTTTCAGTTTTTGGTCTTGAATACCATGCTCAGCTTCAAAGCATGTATTCCAGCCACTCGCTATGCCAGTAACACTTTCTGAAAAAACAGTCAGGAAGGGCTCATGTACTGAAACGCTTGTGTTCATGACCTGAAATGCCAAATTTATGCGCATGAAAAGTGCTCAAAAGGGTGATCGTGCCAGCAATGGCTGTGCACCCACAGCCTACCATGCCGGTTCTCTGGTGTTATACAATATTTCATTGCTACATCTCATTTGTAATGCGCAAAGCTGCAGCTGCCCGCAATCAACATCTCCACTTGGCTTGTAATGTCACTGCATAGTACCACGTTGTATTCGTGAATCCCAATACAGACAATGAAAGTCACTTTACTCTGCGTAATGAAGGCGTGCATTATTTTTCTCATTATAACCGGAATCAGCATGCAAATTGAAAGCACATGTGCATTCAAATTTCGTAAACTTCCTTTTGTCTCAACGCATTATCACCAGACATCAAGGCGATAAACACATGGCAAAATGCCTCAGAGGAATAGCGTTCACACAATACACGAAGGGTGCAAAACAAAATGAAGAAAGCAGTTGTATTTTAAAACATATAATCGCTGTCATAAAGTACCAAAATTCTTACCCTTGGCACTTTTGACCTTGACCACAGGCCAGAAAAACTAGCAAAATTTGCTGCAAGAAAGATCATAAAAATATAGCATGACTAAAAATACTGACTTTGCCTTCACCATGAACGATTACAGATGAGCCCGGCGCGTCCTAAAACCGAATATTTAGACAGATGCTTTAAAAAGAACGCATCTAAAAACGTACCAAAATCATCATCATATTTAGCCTGAATGTGCCTACTGGAAGGCAGAGAACTCTCCTATGTCTCTACACTTAACCCCATCCTTTGGCAGCTGCGGCCACCGTAGCCTCGCAAAACTCTTAATCCATCCGCCCACCTGATTTTCTGCCGCCTCCTCCTGCGCTTGCTTTCTCTTGAAGTCTACTCCGTTACCCTTAAGGACCAGCGGTTGTCTTGTGTTAGCATTACATACCCTGCCCAAGTCCATTTCTTCCGCTCGATTTCGACTAGTATATCATTAACCCGCGTTTGTTGCTTCACACACTCCGCCTGCTTCTGGTCTCCTAACGTTACACCTATAATTTTTCTTTCCATATCTCGCTGCGTTGTCATTAGGTTAAGCTTAACCCTTTTTATCAGCCGCAGCATTTCTGCCCCATAGATGAGTGCCGGTCAGATACAGCTCTCTTTTACTTCCCTCTTGAGGGATATTGTTAAACTGCTTTAACATGCATTCCACCGCATTCTTATTCCTCTAGTTATGAAACGGGTTATGGAAAACGGGTATGAAGGAGTAAAGTAAGGTCGTGAACTAAAAACGAAGCTAGCGCGGCTTCTATTTTTGCAATATCGCTTAACGCCTTCTCCCCTAGCTATATCGCTGGCCGCTATTCTTCACCTAAATATTGAAAACACACTGACGCAATTACCGAAAAACAAGAACTGGCAGATATCTTATAACCACCACCAATTACGATGGCTGGAGCACTGCAAGAAACGCATAAGTAGCAAAGATTTATTACTGCCGCCGAATACGTGGGACCTAACGAAAACAAAGCATGCAACCGGGAATGCGAGTTGCAGAAGAGCACACACGAACAAGCGCGCCTTTCACGCACCGGAAACGAAACTGTCGCACAATACAGCGTCGACCGCTGTGTAGCCCACGCCGTATTGAACCGAGGTGAACGAACAACGAGGCTGCCACCACGTGAACAGCGGCGGTATCCTGACTGGGCGAGCGGTGACGCACTAGACAAAACGCCAGAGTGGTCATTGGCCCCCGGCGCAGAAATCACTCCACACTACACATAAAGAACGCTTTTCATCATATTACGCCTCGTGATATGGGTGAACGACACTGACGTCGGATTAACAGTGCTACGAGGGAAATCAGGCCGGCTTCCCCGAGTGGCAGACGCGACCAGCGGAGGCCGCCATTTTGGTAAAAGTCCGTGAGCTCCGTAAGCACAGAGTAACACATTCTCGTTCCTTTTTTTTTTCTTGATTTTCCTAGGAGCGCCCTGGGAGTTGTGATTTTACCTGGTGTTGTAGTCTTGCGCTGCCAGCAGTCGGCAGCATGGCTAAGTGAGGCGTCGCTGAGTAGAGCTTCCTGTATTGATCAGCCTCCTCTGTTCAACTAATGCACTGTTCTCACTCACCGAAGACGAAGAAAGAACATCATTAGCTTTACTCCTATCGACACCCTACCGCGCATCAAGGCACGCGATTAAGGTCCCGTGACTACAGGAAGCACAACCGCAACGGCACCCACCTTTCCATGTCATGAAAATTGAAACTCGGGGTTCTTCGGGGTCAAACATTTTGCGGACAGCAAAAAGTCAGCTTCCATCAGTACTTCTGACGTTTCTAGAAATGGTGCCTCACTTTTATATCACACTCAAAAAAAGTTATGAAGTGGGGACACGCCACCCGCTCCTTCCTCCTCCATTGAACCCCACATTACACCCCAGCTTTGGTTCTAGCTGTTAGACCACCATCAGCGGGCGTGGGGTTCCGGCCTTCCTCCTTCTCCACCAGTGCACCCAAGATCTAGAGGACCAACCTGGCCTCATGCCTGGAAACGCGCTCGTGGATACCGCGGGTGGCTGACACATCTCCCGCCGGCGGAGGGTTGTCGACTGATATCCTGATGGCTTCAGGAGGCAGAGACCTACGGAAATTGCCAACATGGCCAACGTCCCTGTCTTCCTGCCGCAGCTATGCAGCCTGGACACAGAACCCGCCACCTGCCAGGGCACATGGCCCAGTGCCTCTCGAGTCTGGCAGCTGGTCATTGCTCTGGTGAGTGTACAGGTGTTAATGAGGCCTCATATCTGAAAGAGGTTTTACGTACGCAGCCTGGTGGGGCCAGTTTTTGTTGCTCTGCCTTTTTAATAATTCCTTGAGAGCGTCGATTCCGAGACCCGCAATATTCATAGTGTACCATTGTGTTGTCTTTATGATTTTGCAGTCTGATGTGATGCACACTTGCGTTTCGGTGGAGGCGAGGCGCAAAGTCGCCCTTATGCTGTGCCATATCAGGGCTAGGTAAACATCCCCAGGCGGTCGAAATTATCCCGGAGTCCTCCTCTACGACTCCTCCTCCTCCTTTTACTTTTTCCTTCCACCCTTTACAAATGGTGTCCACAGAGTGATGAGAGTGTTTCGTGATTTCCTTTCCTCAAAAACGACTTATGAAATGCAAATTGCCTTCCAGCAGGATATTTCTGCAGATAACAAAGTAAAAACAACCCGGATGTCACGGTGTCTCAAAATTACAGTCGATCATATTTTTAAATATGATCACACTTGCAGGCAACTTCGACATGCCGGCAGTCGTTTGAAATGGCCGAGGTTTCCTTCGAACGACTAGGATCTGCGTTTCACTCTACCTTTTACAGGCTCATTTGCACGTACGGGTTTTTTCTATTTGACAGGTTCCAAAACCCTTATATGCAACATCGTAAAATGTTTTCTACTTGCTGTTTACCAGCAAAAAGTTGTAGTTCAATATATAACAGTGTCAATCAATCAATCAATTCAATTTCATTTTCACCAAAATAAAATATACATGGCGAAAAAAGAGGGTAGGAGAAAAAGCTGCACAATAACAGCTTGACAAATCTCCAACCACCCTCGCAAAAATGACAGCCCTGTAACAGTTCAATTTTTGTTCATTTTACAAGGAGAAAAAAAAAAGAAATCAAATTCAAAAAGAAAGTACAAAAGGGCAGTTTCTAGCTACACTAATGGTCGTTAACAAACAACTACAGCGTGTCAGCTTCGTTAAGTGCCGCAATATCTATATCTTGCTTCGCGAAGTCACTGAATGTGTGGAGGCATCTGTATTCAACACCTTGGCGGCATAACTTGTGCGCGTGACAGGAAATTTCCAAAGCAGTTTATGGCGATGCGGGCATACGTATTCTTGTTTGTGGAGATTACCGAGTGATAGGAGTGTATCTAACTTGCCCTGTATCGCTCTAGTGTAACGTTTTATCAGTTTGTACTTGTATATGTTATCGGCTTTCATAATTTTGTATTTGTAGGACAGAGTTTCTCTTGCGCGTTGAATGGAACATTTTCTATTGCCCGAACAGCTTTCTTTTTGTAGTAAGATTGTCTTGATTAAATTTTGTGCACTGGTGTGTCGATACCCACACCAGTGTGCAGTAACTGAGCACGGAATTGAAAAACGAAATATATAAAAGCTGTTTATTTTTGCAAGAAATATAAGGCAATTTCTACTGAGAATGCCATCTACCGTTCGCGCTTTTCAGCAAAGATGATCGACATGGTCGTTCCAAAGCATGCGTTCAGAGAAAACTACTCCAAGTGTTCTCATAGATGTCTCCTATTAATTTGATATGGACCAATAATAATACTTTCAGACATTTGCACACATTACTTGGTGCACGGAACAAAACACATTTCGTTTTGGATTCATTTAATAAGAGGTTGTTATTCTCAAACCATTCCTTCAACAAAAACTAAACTGAGCTTGCGAGTGATAGAATATCGCTTACGTTTTTTCCACTAAAAAATAGGTTGCAATCATCAGCGTAGATTACAAATGCGGTCAAATTATCAATTAGCACTGGATCATTTATATAGAATTGAAAAAGGAAGCGACCAAGGATGCTGCCTTGTGGCCCACCACTTTGTGTAGATGGGATTTTTGACCTACGGTCATTAATTTCAACGAACTGTGAGTGTGAGGATAAGTATGAACGGATTACTCGAGTGCACGTACCACGGAAACCACACTTTTCTAGCTTATCTATAAATAGATTGTGATTAACACGATCAAAGGCTTTGCTGGAATCTATACAGATTACCAAATTAATTAGTTTCTCTTCTATACTTTCTAGGATAATGCCGTTTTGTTTCAGCAAAGCACTTTCTGTGGAAGGCCTTTTCCTGAATCCAAACTGACATTAAGTTCACAGACTATGTTTTTAAGGAAAATTATTCATTTTAATATTAGTCGTTTTTTCTAGCCCTTTAGAAAATATTGGTGAAATGGAAATTGGACACTGTTATGTATATTGCTTGTGCCACCTGCGTTATGAATTACGATAACACGCGCTAATTAAATGTTGTTTGGGAACACACCGGCAGAGAGTGCTGAATTAAATATATGTGCTTGCAAAGGTGCATTATGATAAATTACACATTTAATAGGAATATTGGTGAAATGGAAACTGGACGCTGCTATTTATATTGCTTGTGTCACCTGCCTTATGAATTACGATAACACGCGCTAATTGCATGTTGTTTGGGAACACACCTGCAGAGAGTGCTTCATTAAATATATGTGCTAGCAAAGGTGCATTATGATAAATTACATATTTAATAGGCCTTATCTCTAAACCATCTGCGTCCGTGCTACGACTGTTTTTAAGGCTTTGGAATACAGTACTGACTTCGCTTGCACAGGTAGGCTGAAGGAATATGCTTTTAAGATATTTATTGCTATTTGAGTGGTTAATCTGCTACGCCCGCCGTTTCCACCTATGTCGGCAAAAAATCGTAAAAACAGTCGGAAATTTCTCTTCCATGTGTCTCGTTGTCATTTTTAATAAGGCTTTCAATGCGCGGAGTGCTTGTTGGGTTTAATAATTTGTTTAATTTCTTCCATACTTTGTCGCCTTTCGTAGACAGTCTGCGTCGAAAATACGGTGGTAGTAGTCATTTTTTGAATGTCGTTTTTCGCTGTTTAGTTGATTACGAAATGCTTTGTATTCCGTCCACTTTACCGGATCGCGTGTTTTTATTAAACGCTGATAAAGATTGCTCTTCCAGTTTATTTTCCTTATCAACTCACGTGTAATCCACGAGTTCCGTGCCTTTCTAGGCCGAAAATTAGGTTTAATAGGGAAACAATCAGTATATACTGCTTGGAATCTGGCTTAGAATGTTTCATATGCTGTGTTCTTATCTAAAATGTAAAAAATATCTGTACAATCAATTTGTCTAATCATTTTCCTGAAATATGCTAATATTTAAGGGGATATGGAACGATAAATAGTCAGATGTGTCGGTTTACACGTGGGTTCTTGGCGCAATAAGAACAAAAATATTATAAGGTGGTCACTAATGTCGCAGGTTAGAGCTCCTGATTTTACTATCTTATTAGATGAGTTTGTGATGAAGAAGTCAAGTAATTATGACGATGATGAAGTGACTCTTGTTGGTACTGAAATGAGATTATAAAAACCATTGCATTCGAGTAGTGACTGAAATTCTATGCCTTGGGTAGACGTTTTGGATCGATCTATATTAAAATCTCCTCCAATTATAAATATATATGCCGAGTCATTTGTGTAAGAAACGAGGCGTTCATACAACTCGAAGAATAAGCGAAGATTACCGGTGGGAGGGCAGCCCACCACTGCAAGCAAATTTTTATCCATTTTCACGCTAAGTATTTCGTAGTCGTCTGTGATTAGGCTATATTCGTTTAAAATTTCACAATGCGATAACAACATTGGCATCGACATGCCGCCTCCTCTCCTGTCTATGCGATTTAAAAAGAAATGTGTTTATTCGGGTAGCACAAAATATTCAGGGTTTTGGTTGTACCTTGTCTCTTTAAAAAAAGAAAGGGACATCAAAGTTGCAATGGCAAATTTAAGCAATGCAGATATGTCATCTTTTTTTTTTTTTACTCAATTCATCTCGCATTCAAATGCAGCAGTTCAAGACACTTGGCTGTCATGTTTTGTTTGTTAAGTTTAGCGATGTTTTCGAGGGAATTGAAAGCACGGGCCATTTATGACATGAACAGCGATAAATATTGTTGCGTTGAAAAAACACTCCTCGCCTGCGGGCCCGCGAGCTCCGGAAACTGCTTGTGCCGCGAACGCTCCAGCCTATCTTCGGCGCCACAGGATGCTGGATGTTAAAAGGGCTGTGAAGGCGGCTCTAATAAAGTTGCGGCATGCCTGGGATATTGAAACACGCCGCTTCACGAATAGTGTCCAGCAAGGATTTTTTTTAAATGGGCTTTGAAGAAGCTGAGTTATCTGTTGTTAAAATTTGGATTTTATCGTCTTCGCGCCTTTCCCTCTCCTCTCGTAACTTTTTGCACGCTAGAAGGTAGGCGCTTCTTCGCCGACCCCCCTCTGGGAGCGGAGCTTCCCGACCCGCCAGAGCTAAGTGACGTATTGGCCGCGGCCTCTGTAGCTGCATGACATCTGAAAGAATCTAAACAATAGTCACCTCTCACTTTGCGCAAATGCGGGGGACGGGAAGGGTGCGATGATGAAAAAGTCGCCGGGAAGGGCTCGCCAACTTTGACGCGGGATTGTAGGTCGTCTGCTGCGTGTAGAAGAGTATTATTTGGCTCTGGTTTTCATGGCAACACAGTGCAGTGATTAAGTGAGTCATGTGCCCTCCTCGGAAGGCGTTTCAGAGCCCCTTTATTATTGGCGCCACCGAGTCTCATCATTAGCAAATAGACAGCAACTCTCACCTGCTGGAAGCCGACGCTAAGCTTCTCCGGGATGGTCCCGAGCCACGCGATAAAGGTCGCTCCCACGTTCCCGACCCGAGTACCCCGAAGCGCGTCGACCGGGGGGAGTCCAGGCAGAGCGGAGAGGCCACCGCAGTAAACGAGTGGCAGCTGATCCCCAATGGTCGTGACTAAGTTGGGGGAACTAATGCGGCCTGCGTCACGGTAGAGGACGATCAGCGTGGGAATACGGCGGCGGGCAGGCGGTCGTCGTCCGATACCTTCATCAGCCCGGCTAATGGCACAACTTTTGCGTCAAGCAGGCCGACCTGGAGCTCCGGTCTTGCACGTCGGATTCTCGGAATGAAGAGACAGGTGTCAGCACCGCGTGGGAACTTTCGGCTGGAGAGAAAACATCTTTCGCAGTCGGCGTGGACCCGATGACATCCTCCTCTCTCATAGGCTCGGCTTGTGACGGGGGCGTGTCTCTATCTGCAGTGGTGTGTGTTTGTGCGCTGGGGTGCAAGTTTGAGGCCACTCCCATCCTGGCGACGGCGTCCTCAACCTGGGGAATATAGGGACCGAGAACTGTATAAAACTCGTCAGCGAGTGCAGCGATCATGCTCCATTTTGGACACTCCTTTTGCATCCTCTATTATGATCTGACCTTAAGATCCTCTCTTCGGAGAGCTCACTATTGATCACTGACTCTGTAAACATCTAAATAAACCCACTTGTAATCTTCCTCCCATCACCCAAATCCTTTAACTCGATCGTCGGCAGTCCTGTCCTGGTGGTGGCGGTGGTGGTCGGGGCAAGCGTCGTTCCTGACCTGTGGTCCCGTCAGAGAGCGTCCCCGAGCCCCACATACAACACGGCCTCGTCGCAGACGCTGGGTTCTTGTTTGGCCGAAGACGCGTCCCTCTCAGACTTGACATGTTTATGAGGGTCGCGAAGCGCGGCTGTTCCCGACTCCTCTCGCGTCGGAACTCGGGTTGGTCTGGATTCGGCCACCAAGGACGCTTCCTCCTTGAAGCCGAAGCTTGGTCACGTGACCTCGGCGTTCGAAAACGCGATCGTCAAAGGACAAAGAGTCTTCCTCCGGCAGCGGAAGACAGCAGCTGCTCGGGGAACCAGTCTGTATCTTCCAAGGGCCTGGAGCCCTGTTTTCTTCTTTTGGATCAAAATCTATAAATAAAGATCCAATTCCTAACCTTCACCGAGTCCGCAGCCCGCACCTCGCAACAGCATCAAAAGACCTTCCTGCGCAGAAGCATAGCCGTCCTGGAAGATTGCTGGTGACACAGTGTCTTGTGCGTCACTGCTGATCTTGTCTAGATCAGTTTCTCGAGTAATCAGAATGACTGGAGATGACGCAGTGCGCCGCGCAAAGATGGAACCGTTTCGTGTCCATACGAGCTTCCAGCCGTACTCGTACTTGCGAGAAGAAGCCATGCCAACAGCTTTTTCGCAGCTGAGCATAAGTGTTCGTTTATGAAAATGGACTCGTCTGAACTCATGTCTGGGGTAGTATTTGTTAGTCGTTTGTTTTCAGCGAGCTGAAGAAATTAGTCTCTTTTTTCACGGCGTTGACATTGAATGATTATGTCTTTCTTGTTTGCATCCTTGGTCGGCACCCTGTGACACATATCAACGTGATTCCATGTGATGAGTTCGCCAATTGCTTCACCAATTTTCTCAAGCACCTGCGCAAGATTTTTATCTGCCTGCTCCATATCTCCTTTTATTTCTAGGTTTCTCCTTCGCGAATATCGTTCAGAACTAAGGAGCGCTGCTTGAGTTTCCGCCAGGTCGTTCTCGGCCTTGAAAAACTTTTGCTGAAGCATTTGGTTCTCCTTTTCAGTTCTTTGCTTACGCTCAAGCTTACTTCAAGCAGCTGGTTTTTTTCATCAATCGACCTGCTCACGAAGTCCATGCTTTCTTGGATTTAGTCAACAGAAGTTTTCACATTTCTCATTTCGGATCTAAAACTGCGTTCAGGTATGTCCTTTAAGTTTTTCAATTCTGCCTTCACTTCCTCTCTAAAATCCAGAAATAACTTGGCAAAATCTTTAGACATGTAAAAAAAGAATGCGCACAACATAACACTCAAGGCGGCAGTGACAACGAGAGAAATAAAACCAGATTCCCAAAACTGATCTGTGCGCTAACCTGCAAGGTGTAGATTTGAAACCAGCTTCCGTGTGCAACGCTGTCACTGCTGCCAATCAGTGAGAGAATTAGTGAGTAGGAAGCTTGTTGCCGCGCTAATTTTATAAAAAGTATAGCATTTGTTAGACGACTTCGTTCCAGAAAAATGTTTTATGATAGAGGGAACAAAAATACTAAAAATTAGTTTTGTTGCCTGCTTGCATTCATAGTGAAAGAAGTAGCCTACAGGGTTCATGGGCGCGATTTAGACAAGGCCTATGTATTGCGTGTTAACTTCATCATCATCATCATAAGCCTTACTGCACCCACTGAAAGGCAAAGGCCTCTCCCATGTCTCTCCAATTAACCTTGTCCTTTGCCAGCTGCATCCACCCTTTGCCTGCAAACTTCTTAATCTCATCCGCCCACCTAACCTTCTGCCGCCCCCTGCTACGCTTACTTTCCCTTGGAATCCACTCCGTTGCCCTTAAGGACCAGACGTTATCTTGCCTTCGCATTACATGCACTGCCGAAGCCCATTTCTTCCTCTTGATTTCGACTAGGATGTCCTTAACCCGCGTTTGATTCCTCACCCACTCTGCCCGCTTCCGGTCTCTTAACGTTACACCTTTCATTTTTCTTTCCATGGCTCGCTGCGTTGTCCTTAACTTAAGCTGAACTCTTTTCGTTAGCCTCCACGTTTCTGCCCCCTAGGTGAGTGCCGGTAAAATACATCGGTTGTACACTTTTCTATTGAGGGAAATTGGTAAACTGCCACTCATGATCTGAGAGAACCTGCCACATGTGCTCCCCCCCATTCTTATTCTTCTAGTTATCTCCTTCTCGTGATCCGGATCAGCTGTCACTACCTGCCCTACGTAGACCCAGCGTTTTAGACCCAGCGTTCTGCTCTGCCAGTCTACCTCATTGATCATGATTTGCACTTCACCTCCTTAGTGACTCAGCAAGGCTATGTCATCAGCGAATCGCAGATTATTTAGGTATTCTCCATTTACCCTTGTTCTCAACTGTTCCCAATTCATGGCTCGGAATACCTCCTGTAAACAGGCGGTGAATAGCATTGGCGAGATCCTGTCTCCTATAGCGTGTTAACTTAGGTACCTTCTAAGGCTGTGCCTACTACACAGCCAGAAACTGCCTTCAATGTGAATAGAATTGCGGTGACATATTAGTAGAGTGGCTGACATCTTCCAGGTGTTTCAGGGAAGGTAAAGTCATTTTCAAAACAAAGCTTTTGGGGTAAAAAAACACCTTTTGCGGCATAGCATTACCTGTGTGTCCGGATTGCAGAAAACCGGTGAATCATCTTAGCTAGTAAGCTATTAAATTAGTTTCTCAAAAATAACTTTTCAGCTTTCACATTCAGGCAGCTGATTACAATAGATTTGTGACCGGTCACTGGCATTAACAGTATCAGTACTTTGAATTTCGAAAACCAGATTAGCCTCGGCGATGTGGCCCCAAAAATTCTGTCAATCTCGTGCCAAAATTCATGAACATTAGAAAAGCCGGCACGCAAAACAACCCCTCAAGTCCTCGTATCCAGTCGAATAGACAAATTTTGTCTATACAGCGCGAAAAGTAAACGCGTTTACGAAATTCTAAATGTTGGCACGGCTACTACTAATGACTAGCTCCTAATGTATGAATGCCACTAGGCACCCAAAGCTAACAGTTAAAAAGATAAATATGGAACAATATTTATTCAGCGTACTACTTAAGACAGATTTTCTAGTGTCCGCCAATAGGCCAAGCCATGATTTACCCAAAAATCCGAGTTTTAATTACTATATAAATCTATATATAAATTTATTGAAACGAAGGGAAAGCGGTCGGCTACAAGGATTAATATTTGGCCTGCTACGGTGCACTGGGGATAGGGAGCAGGAGAAGAAAGAGGGTCATGATGAGTGACGATGTGGTGAGAAGAGAGATGAGAAATTGGTGCACACACATTTGATGGCATCACAACCACGCGTCGAGGCCCGTATCACTCAAAAAACGTGAAAACTCCCCCATATCCTCAGCTGCTTGCCAACTCTGCGGCCAACCGCCTAGAAGTAAGTGCTCCTAGAGAGGTCTTCAAGGAAGCAACCACAAGGATCTTTGGCGCGCATATAGTGAACACACGACTAGGACATGCTCTACAGTCTCGGCCAAGCCACAAGTGGCATGGCTGAGACTGTGTCCGCTTGTGGTGTCCTCTGTCCAATTAAATGTAGGCACTTTCGCGCAAAAGCGACCTCTAAACAAAGTCTATGCAGCAAAAAATGCATGAGGCCGCGGAATTTCACGTGGTACCCAAACATTCATACCCGGACCTAGTCATTTCAGGCGCGTATGCCGAGTGTCGGGCTGGGCCAAGTATCTTGCCATCGCACTCTTCATAAATTTGGAGAGAAGGCAAGTGGTGTCCGGTCTAGAGAAAGGCACAACTGTACGTAAGCCATTGCTCACAGCACTCTTTGCCTCAGCATCGACCTTCTCGTTTCCATCGAGCCCCCAGTGTGCACGGATACGCTGAAATGCTGTTCTGTGGCCTTTCTCTTGAGCTGATTAACAGAGCTCAATGATCTCTATTTCCAAAGACAGGTAGGTGGTGTGGCATCGAAACCGTTCCGAAATTTGTAGTCCAGGTTGGGAGAAGTGAATATGCACCACCTTTGAGGCGGCTCCCCGCACATGTCCCGAATCGCTTGCATAGGAGCCACAAATTAGCAGCGGTTGATGTTGAAACTTTAGTTATTTTTCCAGAAAAGCAGCCCGAAAAAGACGTGGACAAAGACGAGACGACAAGGGCGGGCGCTGAACTTGCAACACATTTTATTCTGAAAGAATTCACTCTGATAAACATTCTGCACAGCCGTGGACATTGTTCACGCATGCGCAGATCAGTCAGCTCTTTTTTGGAAAGGGCGATAGAGGCGGTGCTGACACAGCCCTCTATGAGTGAATTATCACCACAGCTGCTACCGATACCACTGGTGACAAATATTCTTCAGTCTATACATGAATATATTTCTGAAATTGTGACCAGATATACGCCAGAGCAAGTTCCTTAGGTGCACATACTGGTAACATCGATTTCTTTAGTATTCCCTGAACCTGCAGGCACACCGAAGGCTGACCTATTAACAACGGTGACCTGGCGGGCTGATGGCTTATGGCAGCGCAGTGCACTTGAAAACTGCCGTCCTCCCGTTCATGCAGAATCTTCGTCAATGCGTGGCAACGGCGTCGGGTAAGTAAGCGAAAATACACCCGAAGTGTTTCATGCGACCAATATATCGATATTGAGCAGGCACGTGCTTCCTCAATCGCCCTTCATAAGAGGTGCAGTGCGTAAATCCTAGGCATGCCTTGAGCGCCTGTGCTTGTTGCGCTCTCTAACGACCGCAAGCAATAAATGCCCATATCAGAGAGTACTGGGAGACTGTATCGGATGGAGCCTAAGAACAGAGTGTAATATAGTTTTAGTAAACAGCGCTCCTTTGGACATCATTTAATTCCTGCTATGAAGTGAAGGACATGACGAAAACTAGTCAGTCTTCTGGATGAACGTTTCTCCTGTGAGTGAATGTGTGCACAGACGGTGACTTCGAGAGTGGAATATGTACTGTTATAAGTGACTGTGAGCATAGCGGGGCAGACACAACAGGATTTAGGACGTTATTAATATATTGTTACGTGGCGGCCAGCCGAAGAAAGAGACACGATGATCGATGGCGATGAGATGATTTAATGGCTGCCGGCCTAGCGCGAGCGCTCCTGCCCGCGCCACTGCGCAGTTCGTCGTCTTCTTCGTCACACTACTCGGGGCCACCGAGTGATCGTCCCGATCGCGAACGAGAAGATCGGCACTGAAGATGAAATGCTGCAGATGACGATGGGCTTGTAAAATGGTTGGATACAGAAGAAGGAGGTGAAGGGCTTGCCGCTACGGTGAATGAGACGATCGGCGAATGAGTCCCGGTCCACGAAGCATCCGGGCCGCAGGTTGCCAGGAGCCGACGGCCGAGGTCCCTGGACGCACCGAACGGCAGAGGCAGGGGGGGCGGTGTCCTCACGTGTGGGCAGCGTCTCGGGTCGGTCGGGTCATTCCGGTCGCGGCAACGTGGTCAGTTCGTCGTGTCTTGTGGTCGGGGCGGTGGACGGGGCTGGGGTACGCGGCGAGGTCGGTTCAGGTCTGGCGGGCTGGGCACAGCCGGGCGGTGCGGACCAGGCACACACGGCCGACGACCACGGCAGGCGCATGATGCCGAAGCTCCGGGACCAGGATGGCGATGAAGGGACCCCAGCACCTCACACCAAATGTTACGTGGCGGCCAGCCGAAGAAAGAGACACGATGATCGATGGAGATGAGATGATTTAATGGCTGCCGGCCTAGCGCGAGCGCTCCTGCCCGCGCCACTGCGCAGTTCGTCGTCTTCTTCGTCACAATATTTCAACTTATATATAGCAACATGCAGCAACATATAACATAGATTAACACAGCAATTGCCCGCAGACTAAACAAGGCTAATCCAACCTGTAGCATACAACTCAACTCTTGAGAGATGTGCGCCATATCTCGGTGTACGCACAGTAACACTATTGTTGGTGTGTCTTTTTGTCGAGACCACAGCAGCACATACCCATAAAGGTGGAACGCGGAAGGAATGTTGGGCTCACATATCACAATTATTGGGAAGCGGTACTGTAGGATGCATTGTCGGATGTCACTGAGACGACCACGCAAGCCTCGTGCAATCCACTCCATCACTGCCTTGTGGCGCATGTGCATTGCCACTGCCACAAAAGAGTTATTTGTCGCGCCATAGTCAATCACTGCAGCACCGCCAGAAGCGGCTCAAGTGCAAGCAAACGAAGAACAACCCGTGTTGTTGGAGTGTTCATGCCAGAAAGCAGCACCTGCACTGAATTAACAAGTTGTTCCAGCAGACCTTTCCTCTGCTGATTTTCTAGCTTGTCGATGTTATCAGCTGGAGTTGCAATACAGCTGGAGCGTGCCACGGTGACAGACATTGATGGAATTACATGCCGTTCAGCATCAGGGGTGGCCGCTATATCTTACCACAGAATCAGACTGAGACTTCACGATAACTTGTGTCACTGCAGCAGGAGCTGTATGATTTGCAGGCTCATCCTACTGTGGCAACCCAGCCGAAGCTACAGCTCCGGAGTCTGTTTATTTGATTAGGCTAGGTTTGGGACACCGGGCGTTGGCGCCAAGAGCGACGCTTGCATTGACCAATAGACGCAGCCGCTCCTTTGTGCGCTGATTTGTCTTTCACCATCTTCTTGAGTATGTCTTTGTCTATTTTCGAATAGTCTTTCGCTGTCGCCTCATGGTCACCGGAATAGATTGCGCGCTTAATAGTATCCATTTGACAAGTGTCAGGCTGGTGCTTCCCACCGAATCTACGGTAGCTAACATACCTCGTTTTTCCTTACAGCATTAACAAGTGTAATCTTGTTACACTTGAAGCACTGGACAGGCCTTATAACTTTCAGAGGGACAGGATGCCTTACCATGAGGTGCACAGCAAATTCTCAGGGAATGTTTGAGTCCGGTACGTGCGCCGACAGTGGCGCGTCGACAGTCGAGCTCAAATTGTCGCCAATCGGTAACGCGTCCCCGACTTTCCAAAGGGGAACGCTATCGCGTGCAGGTTCGAACAAGAGAAGAGAACGAAGAGATCAAACAAAACAAAACGATCTGTATTTATAATTTAACGGGCAAGAGCCAATAAGAAAAGAAAACACCAAGAAAACACACACTCAACAGGCGTACAACACTACAGAATAAAGACAAAAGTTCACCAGGTACTGAGCGTCCCAGGTGAAGTGGGGATGCCATACAAACAGGGCGGACGCAGGTCGATGTAATGCGACGCGTGGCTGGCGCCGACATCGAAAGAAGCGGCGGAAGGGAGCCACGAGGTGGTAAAAGTGGAGAAGAACACAAAAACACGCCGGTGGACTCCCGTCAGCAGCCCGAAGAACTTGGCAGCCGCAGAAAGAACAAACGCAGCCGAGACTCGTCGACGGTGGCCCGAAACACCGGATACTTAAAGCAGGCCATCCAAGAATGCCTTTCGGGAGCACGGACTCTCAATCTATCGGCGGCACGGACACAACGTACGACAGCTGCCCCCTCCTCGCTTGAATGACCGGATGTCTGCTATGGTGTCTTCTTTTACACCTATGTTTTCGGACACGTCAGCTCTCGGCTCCTTTTGTTCGCCACGCTCTTCGTCGCCGTCGCCTCGCGCACACGCGCAACGCTGGGCTGGCACGCGCCACGTTCGACTGTCGGCGCATGTACCGCACTCAAAGATCTCCTGAGAATTTCTCGTGCACCTCACTCTCATATAACTCTCGTTGACGTGGGATCGGAGGGAGTCAGTTTCAAAAACTAAATTTACGCACTTGAAGCGACCTAAACGATGGATGTCGCCGATAATTGTCGAAGAACTGATCAGCGTCCCGAGCTCACTGTCAATTATTTCTGGGTCAACATACGTAATGACGCCCGTGGTAGTCTTTCATGAGCAAGGAAGGAGCGGAACGGCATGTCATCAAGCATACCAATTTCTTTCAGCTTGCTCAACGATGTCTGAGATTTCACAACAATAGTCGTAATATTTTTCCAGGCGTTGATTTTGTCCTCTATGAGGTGTCCCCGAAACACCTGATCGGAGAACGTTGTAAGCCGCTGCCTGTTTATGGCATTCCAAATTAGCTGTCGCCGTGGTTGGCACGAAAGCTGCGGAGAACACCTATGGTTCGTCAACTGCCTGGGGGATTCATTCGCTGCTGATGTTTTGCGTAACATCCTTTGTAGGCGGCGCGACTCAACAAATGAGCAGCTGTAGTCCGAGTCCATCTCAGCCAACGTGGGGTCATCTTCTGGAAGCTCCACGCCCGCTACCTTGAAGTAACCAACTGGGTGTGCGGCAATGAGCTGGATGGCGACGACTAGAGGGTGCTCGGGACGTGCGTACACCAGGGTGACGAGACGAAAGTTTGCTCAAAAAGTGAGAAGGAATCGAAAATTATAAGAGCCGATCGCAAGAGACCATATATTACTGAAGGTCTTCCTTGAAACGCCAGGAATATTGAATATTGTGAAATAAGAGCCCGTCCTTTTATACTAAGCTTAAGTTATTTTGATGTCCTTTGAATAGCTAACTGATAACTGTTGAACGCTTACACTTGCCGGATTTAGACGCAAAGATCCTGAATTGTTTGAAACATGCAAGGAAGCATTTTGATTATGATGTACTTTTAGGGTGCAAGAGTATCTGAGGTCTAAGAGCTGCATGGCATAAAATATTTTCGACTACTGAAGGTGAGGTTAAGGATCCATTTGTTAAGCATTTCACCCCAGGTAAGCCAAGCACCAGGCCAGGACAACCCTTGCACACAATATATCACTAGTGGGCATTCGTTTGCACTGCGGACCGAACCCCGCATCTCCCGCATGAGAGTCGGATGCTCAACACACTAGGCAACCACTGCGACTTATATAAGCGTATTAAATATACCGTAAAAGATCACACTGGAATTGCGTGCATCGTACAAAATATCACAATAGTAGAAGGCGGTATGAGCAAAGCTCGATGTTTATTGTCTACTCAATATGTATTTATTCATTTTATTTTATTTATTAACTGCCAGCATGGCTATTAAGGCATTGCAGTGGGGGGGGGGGGGGGGGTGCAATCGTTCCATAGAGAAAAGGTTATAGACTGATTGGTGCACTCAAATCGTGGTAAAATGAATCAACAGATATAATTTGGGCGAAATCAGACGGAAGAAGATTCCAATCCCGCTCTCTGTACAGTAAAAAGAATACCGCACAGCGACACCTCTTGAAGCAAGTTCGTTGATTTTAAAGACGTGATCCTCTCTTTGGGATGTACACGAAAGTGGTTCAATGAATATCTCTTTATTCATGCTGGATTGGGAATGGTATATGATATAAAACAATTTGAAACACAGTTTTTCTCGGCGAGTCTTTCTGTCACACTGAGATAATTCCAGGGACAGGGCGAATTGGAGGGATATGGAGTAGGCCTTTGTTCTGTAGTGGACGTAGAGTGGTGATGACGATTATGATGATGATTATGGGTTTTCTGCCATAGTTTCTAAGGCCATTTCTGCCAGGTCGGCTTTGTATTTTTTCAGGTTCTTAATTACCTTTAAGCTGTAAGGCTTAATGTGTAAGGTGCAAGTCTTCACTCGGGCTCGAAAGGTGACTAAGCAACGGGCCTCAGCGGTGGAAGCGCTCTTTTCCACTGGACCCTAGTTGTGGAAGCGCTCTTTTCCACTGGACCCTAGTTTTTGGCTGAAATATGTATTTTTAAAAAATTGATATAGAGTATGAAAATGTGTATTTTTTGTCGTGTTTTGTTTTAAAGCTAAACTAGCTCTCAAATTCAGAAATAGCTGTTTTGTTTCTCTAGATGTCTTGAACCTTTAACAAATGTTACACATGATGAAACTGCGTACATCGAAGTAAAAAAAATACTAAAGTTGCAAACAGTGCATTTTGAGCCAAAGACAGTCGCGAACTTCGCCTTGAGATGATCCAATAAATATACAAACAATAGTGGATTATGTAGAACAGTTATTTTATGTAGAACACAAACGCGCTATATAAACGGCTATGTAGAACAGAAACGCGGGCCGATCGCGCGTACGTGCGTCGCTTGCATGAAGGTGCTTCGCCAGCATAGTGGCTCGTTTACGATTGTTGCTGTAGTATTAATTACAAAGTTTCACTGAATAAATCAAATAAAACCGAGGCACCAAGACATCACATCAGAAACAGCCGGGTATTAGCCTCTGACGGCCACAAAGGTCCGGTAGCACGTGGTGCTGCTGCGTCGCGGACTGTTTAAACTTCGGATATTTTTGGTCATTTCTAGATCGGCGTCTCACAAGCTCTTATGCTGGCGCTGGCGTCTGTCATAGCGCTGGCAAGAAATACTGAATGCGATAGAACCACACCGAACAACCACACCTGGACAAACTTGCAGGCGGTGATCCTTACCTCAACCGCAGTTCGAAGGACCTAATAAAAGTCCTGGAAGATGGAATTCCGTTATCTTCTACGGCCTTTTCCATCGACGTAGAAGATTTGTTTTACTCCGTGCCTCATGATGGTTCATTCAAAGCAATCAGAGACAGTATTGACGAATATGGTGAAGTTGACTTCCAGAATACTGCTGGCATTAGCACAGAGCAGTTCCTAGAACGTTTGCAGTTTTATCTTAACTCTACCGCTAGCTTTCATGACGGGCAATTATATGTTCAGAAGTCTGGCATTTGTATCGGTTCTTCTGTAGCTCCTGTTTTGTGCGACATATTTTTGGTTTCTTTTGACAGGCGCCTGAAACTAGAGCTTTCAAAGCATCCGGTGTTCCAAGTGTTTCGTTATGTTGACGACTATCTTGTGATATTAGATTATAGTACTAATCTTGACCTTGACAACACGGTTGCTAGCATTCTCGCCACCTTCTCCTTTGAGTAGCAAGGACTCCGTTTTACTCATGAAGTAACAAGGGACAACCGCATTCAGTATCTAGATTTAAAATTGCAATTTTCTGATGTTCATGTCTGCTGGGCTTACAGTCCCAGGTCTAACAAAAGCCTCCTACCTTATAAAAGTGCTCATTCGAAGTTAGTGAAGCGTAGCATTATCATGTCGTGTTGCTTGTCTGCCCTTCACAAGTCATGTGTTCACTCTCTTTCATCTAGTTTCCATAATCAAATCAAGCGATTTGAATCCGCGGGCTACCCTCAGGATGTAATTCGCAGCTTATGTAAGCACCTTCTTCAGAGGATGAAAAAAACAATAAGGAAAGATTCCTGTGCAGACAGGACCCCTCCCTTCGTCATGCCATATTTTTACTGCCTTTCCCACAGCATCAAGAAGGTGGCAGGCAAATATGGAAAAAAAGTGTTATCAGCGCCTTGTAAGTTGAAAAAAGCTTGTCCCATGCTCTCGGAAGAGAAAAAAGAAACAAGACCGGAACGCAGGTCTTGCAAGAAGAATCATCAGACTAAGTTCACCAGGTGTGCCTCCGAGGTTATCTACCAGATACCCCTATCTTGAGGTTGGGTTTACATGGGCCAAACTGGCCGGTGCTTCAAAGAGCGAGCCCTGGAACATAGACGATCGATGCACACCGGCACAGGTAGCAATCTGCCATTACACTGCAAAAACTGTGGCAGCCGCAACTGCGCTCCCTTCCTAGACAAAACTGCTTTCCTCTCCTATGCACGCAGCAAAACTGAAAGGGAAGTTATCGAAGCTTTTCTGATAGCCAAAAGGGGTAACGACTGCGTTAGCTCGATCTCGCTGTTGCTATCGAAACCACAGCTAGAGTTTTAGAAGGGCACGTTCGTGTTCACATCGGATCTGATTAACCTGTAAATTTCTGCTGATGTTTCTATCATTGAACCCTATGGTGATAGTGTTTTTCTAATTTTTTCTTATGTTCTCTTGCTTTATTACCAATGTGTTTTTAACAAATAAAATCAGTTGGAAGTCTGCGCTTTGTCTGTCGATTTGTGTGCCTCTCGTCTCTTCTTGTTCGCGCAGTTTATACCTTTTCTGTTCATCATGAACCAACCAGCCCGCCATAACGTCCTTCATTATAGGTCTACCATACTGTGAGGTGCCAACAAATCTTTGAGGGATTTTTCAGTGTGGTGTGTTGGCAGCGGTGCGTCGACAACAGAGCGCTACATGTGACAGTGCAGCGTTGCGCTTGTGCACGTGCGAATGCTGTGTGCGAGATGACGACGACAAAGAGGGTGGCGAACGCGAGGAGTCAGAAAACTCAGGCGTGAAAGGAGACAGCGCAGCGGAGGTTTGTGTCATTCAAGCGTGGATGCGGCAGCCGTCGCACGTTGGTCCGTGCTGCCGTGGGCCTCCCTTGGATCCCCGAAGCAAACCTCCTGCGTTCCTTCCAAGCGTGCTGGTGGCAGCCGATGGACTGAGGGTCCGTGCGGCGGAGAGGCTTCCTTGGATAGCCTGCATAAGCCCACAGCGTTTCGGGACGCCGTCGACGGGCTCTGAATATGCTTTACATGTTGCTGCCATTTCCTGGGGCTGCTGACGGGAGTCCACCGGCATCTTCCTGTGGTCCTCTCCGCTCCTACTACCATCTGGCCCCTTTCGGCCACTTTCTTCGACGCGAGGAGATTGTTCTTGACGCGCGGGGTGTGCGGTGACAATAACTCCTAGAAATCCTGCTTCAAATCGGGGAGAGTTTACCATCAACTCGTTCATCTCAAAGCCCTCCATCGACTAACGCTGCTGGTGGCTCGGTGAGTGCGGCATTGCCACTTTCCCACCTTCACAGCGGAGACACTGCTCCGCCTAGCCGCCGGTGCGGCGGCGCAGCAGCGTTCGAGCGGTATATCGTTTGCTACGCCACGTAGACGCTAGCCTGATCATGGTTGCTAACGCCGCGCAAGCATCAGAAGTGAGAGGATACGACCCCACGGAAATGGAATACACCGCCATTACGGCAGCTCAAGCACAGCCTCCTCCGCAAGTTATTCCCGGGGAACCACCAACCTTTGGATGGAACACCCTAATCCGTAATAACCTGGCAGATGTGACGGACTGCCACAACAATAATAATTAGTTTCTGGGGAAAGGAAATGACACAGTATCTGTCTCATATATCGGCGGACACCAGAACTGCGCCGTAAGGAAAGAGATAAAGGACGAAGTGAAAGAAAGGAAGAAATAGGTGCCGTAGTGGAGGGGTCCGGAATAATTTCGACCACCTGGGGATCTTTAACGTGCACTGACATCGCACAGCACACGGGCGCCTTAGCGTTCTGCCTCTATAAAAACGCAGCCGCCGAGGTCGGGTTCAAACCAGGGAATTCCGGATCAGTAGCCGAGCGCCCTATCCACTGAGCCACCGAGGCGGGTGATGCGACTGCCACCATCACCGATTCAAGAACCAGCCACGCAACAGAACGCACCTGCTTCCCGAACGCTCAGGCTCCTGCAGCTACCCAATCTGAGTAACTTCACATACAAGATAGTGATGAAGCCTCGAATAGCGTGTGACCTACAAGCAATTTCCACTTGCTCCTTCGACCTTGAAGAGGGCATACAGGCAACCCTCACCACTCGGCTGCATGAACGGCCTACGCTTAGACTCCTGAGTCAGCAGAATATCATCGGGGTGTGCACAAATAACGAGACGGACGCGCACCACCTCGCCGCACTTACGTCGAAATGAACGGCAGAACTCTCATAATAACTGCGTACATCGCCCTCCCCGACAATGTCTGCAAAGGGTTGATCCACAACATCAAGACAGACGCGAGCGATGCCTCCATCTTAATAATAATAATTGGTTTTTGGGGTAAAGGAAATGACGCAGTATCTGTCTCATATATCGTTGGACACCTGAACCGCGCCGTAAGGGAAGGGTAAAGGAGGGAGTGAAAGAAAAAAGGAAGAGAGAGGTGCCGTAGTGGAGGGCTCCGGAATAATTACGACCACCTGGGGATCTTTAAAGTGCACTGACATCGCACAGCACACGGGCGCCTTAGCGTGTTTTTCCTCCATAAAAACGCAGCCGCCGCGGTCGGGTTCGAGCCCGGGAACTCCGGATCAGTAGTCGAGCGCCCTAACCACTGAGCCACCACGGCGGGCATCTTTCCATCTATCAAGCACTGTATTCACCCGGCCACCACATCCTGAGTGCGCATCGACTCGGCAAATCATCCTCTGCGGTAGCAGCGCTCGCTGGACACAGAGTCCCGTTCACCATAAGCTACGTCTGGTCCGAGCGCCGTTGCCACATATACCGCAAGATCAGATCAGCATGCCTCAACTGCTTCACGCCAGGGCACAAAATCGACGTCTGCCTTCAACGCAGAAGATCTTTATGCCAACTGTGTGGCAACCCGCTCACCCAGGGAGCACATGAGTGTAAATCCATGTGCAACCTGTGCAAGGGACCCCGCAAGACCTATTCTATGGGCATCAGAGAGAAGTTTTACTCTCCCAAACCCAAAGCCGCAACTTCATCATCCACGACAGCACCCTTCGAAGACCACAGCCAAGGCTCAGAAGACCTGAACTAATCTTCGCGAGGGAGACCGACAACGGACAACGGAACAGCCACCCGTAAGGAGAGACACGTCGTCATCAAAGTCCCTCTCCTGTTCCGGCTCCTCAAGTAGAAAGCGATTCAACTCGAGGTCATGAGACGCAGCTGGGGGCCGAGAGCGCAAGGAAGGGAAACAATGCTAGTACAACTCGAGCACAAAGAAACAGACGTCCTCGGTCCACCTTTCCGGTTCCGGAGGCCAATCCCAGCTATCCATGAGCCGAGCTACGGACACCAAGGTGAGCTGGGCAGAATGGCCTCCCCTCACTAATTCCTCACCATCTGACAGAAAGGCAACGTTATAGAATCGCTCCGGCAAGAAAACAAACAGTCACAGGCAACTGGTGACTACATTCACCACACACCTCAACACCTTAGAGCAGAAAATGTGCACAGAAACCAACCCGAATCAACAACCCAATTCTGAACCTCAAAACGCACCCGCAACTCAACCCAACTCTTGAATTAGAGAAAACCTATGGCCAAAACCATGCAAACCACAAACACGAACGACGACGAGACACAATTCAATACCAAAAAATCAGTCTGGAACTCAGATCATATAGAAAAGAGTTCCGAGCCTACCAAAAATACGTGAAACACCAAACTGCTGAAACGCGCGAAAGCATTCGAAATACCAAACACTACATGGAAATTGCAATTTCAGCCATCCTTGACGAACTGCCAGAAAAAAAGACACAAATATCGATTCACCAGGCCTGTGATCTCGAATGATCCATCAGACAGTGAGCAAACATGTCAGCTGATTCAAGAGTAACGCTGTGGCAGTGGAACTGCTGGAGATTTAAGGGGGAACAAGCGGCCCTTATTCTCTACATCTCGGAAGAAAAAGAGCCCCCGGCAGCCATACTGCCACGAGAACTACTTCCGACAGGATCAAAGCTCATGACTTGCAGAATATCAACATGACCGATTCTCTGCAATACTTGCTCCCAATGATACACAGCCGTAATGCAGGAACAGATACTCGACGACATAACACACTGCTGCATCGCCCTCCTGCCGCTACAGAGGGGCGAGCAAGGCATTCATTATTGAACGTCGAAAGCCCACCTAAGTACCGACACCCTAGGCTAGGCCATCTCGCTAAAAGGTTTCTGGCGGTAGTGAGGAGGGTGGTGGACTTCAACGCCCCGCACCCTTTGTGGGGATGCCCGAAGGCCACACCCATCGGTCTAAAATTGGCCGAAATATTTACCCAAGACCGACTCACGCTCATAACGCACCCTGCGTTCTCTATCAGTCTGGGCAATAGCGTCTCCTGGGACACCTGCCCTGACCTCACGCTTGTAAACAGCTAATCTGAATTAGAGTGATACGGACCAGCACCTGGGTAGCGACCGCTATACCCTCACCATCAGCCTCACTACAAGCAAATACAAAAAAAGATCAGAACTGCGCGATTCATGGACTGCACAAATGGAGGGAATCTCGCCCTCCTTAGAGCAGTCCTATCGCGGACATAGACGACAGTACTCGAGGTATCAGGAACAGCCTAACTAGGTTCACAGAAGAGGTCCAAACGACTGTAGATTGTCCCGCGGTCGGCCCATATCTCCTACATCTGTGGGAGGCGCAACGCTCTCTCGTGAAGAGATAGAGAAAGCAGGGACATAATCGCAAGTTACAGCTCCGCATTCAGCACATCAACGCACGAGCTGAAAAGAACGCATGTACTCTTGCCCGACAGAACTGAAATTCACTATCCGACAGTCTCCAAGGCACTATCGGAGTGTCTAAAACGTGGTAGTTGTTAAGACCCTCTTCGACTCTATCAAGAGCAAATCCGAAACCAATGTTCGGATGAGCAAGATCGTTCACTACTCTGGGAACCAACGAGGAAATACTAAAGGAGTTGCAGGGCACGTATTTTGCGTAAACCCACAGATACCCCATCTCGAGTATGCTGGTCTGCCTAACCAGGCCCTTGATGCTCCGGTCACGGTGGAAAAAGTCAGGACGGAACTCGCTTCCATGACAAAAACACCGCACCCGGGCCAGACAAGCTGACCGTCCGTCTTCTATACAATCCACCGACGACCAGATTACATCAGTAATCAAATATTTCAACGAGAAGCATTGGCATACGGGACAACTGCCACCGTCCTGGAAGTTGCTGACATACGATTCATACATAAAACGAAGAGACCTTTCCTCTTAGAAAACCTTCACCCAATTTCCCTAAAGCCATGCTTGGCCAAACTCTTCGAGAGGGATCACCACTGGACTTACCTGATACTTCGAGGGCAACAATCTGCTGCCGCCAACGCAGTTCGGATTCCGGCACGCCTCTCAACGCAAATCGTCCTGCTATACATGTATAAAAACCTTCTTGAGAAACCTTCCAAAACCCAAACCACGGCCATTTTAGCACTTTATTTCAAAGGCGCCTTTGACAGCATCTTCCACTCGAGTATTCTGAGTGGCCTAGCTGACGTCGACTGCAGTCCAAAGACATACAACTACATTAGAGGCTTCCTAACATCAAGACGGGCCGTCCTCAACCTGGGATTCTTCTGATCTGCGCCCATAACAAATGGCCCGCGAGGAACGCGCAAGGCGCAGTCCAGTCGCCCTTGCCATTTAACCTGGCGATGAAGAAACTACCATCCCAGCTTCGGAAAATTGAAGGCACACAAAATGCCATCTACGCAGATGACATCACAATCTGGTGCCGTATCGAGAACGGCGCAAAAGCACAACGTCTCCAGGCAGCAGCCGACATCGTCCACCAGTATGCAAGAACAAGAGGCCTACAGTGTTTCCCAGGGAAGTCGGAACTGCTCCTACTGAAGAACCTGAGACAACATCTAGCCCAACACATCTCAATCCGCATCAATCGTCACGAAATCCCATAGCCGTCCAAAAATAAAATCCCGGGCGAGTATATACCACAAGGCCGGCAAAACACCACGACCGTCAAAAAGCTCGCAACGGCTACTCAGCAGGTAACCAGGATGCTAAGCCGTATCTGCGACAAGCACCACGGAATTAGAGAGAGAGACGCAATTCGCTTGGTGCAAGCTTTTGTCATGTCACAAATAATGTACGTGACTGCTGTGAAGGGCCGCATACCGGAGGCCCCGACATTGTTGAAAAGAACTAACCCGGCGACCAGTGCCCAAGACATTTTCCCTGCCTTCAAATTTATCGACCCAGACATGTCGGCGAAGACGGTGGTGGGGAATGCGGCGGGCGATACTGCTTTTTAGGTTTTTTAGCTTTTTTTTTGTCGTGTGCAGAAAATGATGTGTTCGCTTGCGATGTGGCGCCGCTACCAGATGCTCACGATGTACCTTTTCGTTGCTGCGCATGCCCGCTGTACACCATATATAGTCGCTCGCACAGCAATAAACTTTTGTTGAAGTCGGCGCTTTGTGGTGTCCCCCCTCGTGTCCGTGTTCGTCTTGCGCTGTGAATGTTAGCATGAAGTACCAACTCGCCCAGCAACTGATTTTAAGCGATGCAGAAGACAGACAGCCAGACGGCTAAAGAGGAGAACCTGCGCGCGGTGCCCTACGCAACCGCAGCCTTCAATGCGGTTTGTGCGGTGCTTCACCCCCCCCCCCCACCGGCGCGCGCAGACGGGTTCGTTTGTGCGTTTGTGTGTGCAGGCCGGCAGGCGACCTTACGAGCAGCGGACCCGACGAGCTGCGTAATGGCTCGAGGTGGCGGAGGAGGTCGGCGGCTGGCACCAGACGGAGTGACTGCAGAGAAGCGTCGCCCTCCGAGGGACACCTCATCCCCTTCGACCCATCCCCAACGAGGCCATCGGCCTTCCCGTCGTAACAGCCGCGGATTCCTAGAAGTTCGGCGGGTGCCCTAGGTAGGCTGTGTGAGCAGCGACGACGAAAAACCGTTGGGCGAAGATTACCCAGAGAGAGAGAAACGGAATATCCGGAGAGACGCGGCGGGGCAGCGGAGACAAAGAGGAGTCGAGCAGAGACGGGCGAGACGAACGGACGCAAGATGTCGCGCTGGTCTATAGTCAGCGAAGCCGGACTTCAGCGTCCGTAGCAAACTAACCGCCAGCCGAAACGCCCAAGAGTCCTTTGGCCTCGACCCGTCACAGCACCGCCAGCCGAGAGACGCGGGGAAGAGAGGCAGACCCCGGGAGAGGCGAAGCAGCCGCGGCCCGCCGACGCGAGACGATTGGAGTGGAGCCTTGATCTGCCGGACCTACAACCAGAGGCTCCTGAAAGCCAGCGGTGAGCATTACGCCTTCAGGCAGAGAAGAATAAATATTGTTTTACCGGGTTACCGCCTTGTTGGCTCATTTCTCCTCGCTTCAGCAGGACCCGTAGATTCTGTGTCTGACCCCCGACAGGTGGGAACGTCACAAGTGGTGGCAGCGGTGGGATTTTGCTGAAGTTGTGGTGCGAGACCGTTCACCCTCGTACCCGAGGAGAAAGGGGCCAACATGTCGCTACAGGAATCACCGAGTCTTCACGATGGGGTGATAGAAGCAAATCAGATGCTGTTGGGAGCTGCGATTCCATCGTTCACGGGGTGGCGACAACGGTCCCAAATTAAGGGATTTTCTCCAAATTTTAGAACAGGTTGATATTCTGGGCGGATGGCAGGAGAAACAGTTAATCGGGATGGCGCGGTGTAAGATGGTCGGGGCGGCTCTAGACTTTGCGTGGTTGGATGAGGAGGTGGCCGGCGTGACATCGTATAGATCGTTTAAAGCGCTCGCGCTGAAGGGATTTGATACTGAGCCGGCGTACAGGAAGTTTGAGAAGTTTCTAAGCGCAAGGCAGAACGCTGGTGAGCGTGTGCGCTCGTTCGCGAGCCGACTGCGTAAGCTCGGGGTGGAGGCCTTCGGGGACGTTGATGGCGGTGAGGCGTCGAAAAGTGAAGTGAAACGCGAAATCCTTAAGGAACAGCTGAGCTCTATTTTTCTGAATGGGCTCCGCGATCCGGTGAGGAGATTTGCTCTGTCACATGATCCCAAGACATTCGAAGAGACGGTGGAGGTAGCGTCTAGAGAAGAGCTGCTAGAGGAAATGACCCGCACGAACACCGCGATTGTCCAGCGCGTAGAAAGCGGGGAAGAGATGAGTGAGCTTAATGAACGTCTAGATCGGCTGGGGAAGCTGCTCGTAAAAAGCATTCGGATACGTGAGGAGCCTCCATCCAGGCAGACGGGAAAATTCAATCGACGCGTCGAAAATTTGTGAGGAAAGAAATAGAACCTCTACTGACGGCCATCACGAGCAAGAGCGTTCAGAAGCGGTAGTGAGCCTATGCTCGGGCAAAGCAGAAGGGCTGCGCTAGGAAAGGGAGAGCAATCGCCATACAGACGCGCTCAGCAGCGCGGCGGACGCCAGAGTAATCGATGTTCCCCCTGCGAGTGAGCGAACCCGCCTGTACAAGGAGCAAAGGAAATATCCGTCTGTCCTAAAATTGATAAACATGTGCAACAGCTCAGAAGGGAAAGAGTCGGGTTTTTATCATTTGGACTCTTGTGGTATACTCCGTTACAGAGACAAAGCGCACGGGGCCGCAGACAGAGCTGTTGTCCCTTTGCAAATGAGAAGGGAAGTTGTGAGGTTATGCCATGATATGGAAGGCGGAGGACATTTAGGCTTTCAAAAGACCTGCCGGGCAGTTAGCGAAGGCTATTTCTGGCATGGACTGAGACAGGATGTGGCAGAACACTGTAGAAACTGCCAGTGGAGATAGACACCGAGGGTGAAAGAATT
This sequence comes from Amblyomma americanum, assembly GCF_052857255.1. NCBI lineage: Eukaryota > Metazoa > Arthropoda > Arachnida > Ixodida > Ixodidae > Amblyomma > Amblyomma americanum. The sequence continues at coordinate 51,853,087 of NC_135500.1, forward strand.
GCATGGACCACCTCCTGATCTTACATAACATTTTCGTGGACAGCATGACCTAATGGGAGTCTGTGAGTTTCTGCGACCATTGAACAATGAGAATAACTGACTGGCTACACATTCTCGTCTTAGTAGCAAAATTTTGTCTCTGAGCTGTCATGCGTGAATGACTGGTGATTTACAATAAGAGCGGACCTGGATATATTGGTTTGCTCTGCCTGGTGTAGTTACTGGCCCGTTCATAACGTGGTGCTATGAAACGGAGTTGAGAACTCTGCTACGAATGGTGTGCTGTGAGAGTGACGTGAATGCAAAATTTTCGTTGAAAATTTCTTTGTAAGAAGAGGGGGTTGTGAAGGGCCGCATAGGGGAGGCCCCGACATTGTTGAAAAGAACTCAGCCGGCGACCAGTGCCCAAGACATTTTCTCTGCCTTCAAATTTATTGACCCAGACATGTCGGCGAAGACGGTGGTGGGGAATGCGGCAGGCGATGCAGAAGACAGACGCGCAAAGACAGCCAGACGGCTAAAGAGGAGGGGCTGCGCGCGGTGCCCTACGCAACCGCAGTCTTCCCTGCGGTTTGTGCGGTGCTTCCCCCCTCCCACCGGCGAGCGCAGACGGGTTCGTTTGTGCGTTTTTGTGTGCAGGCCGACAGGCGACCTTACTAGCAGCGGACACGACGGTCTGCGTAATGGCTCGAGGTGGCGGAGGAGGTCGGCGGCTGGCACCAGACGGACTGACTGCAGAAAATCGTTGCCCTCCGAGGGACACCTCATCCCCTTCGACCCATCCCCAACGAGGCCATCGGCCTTCCCGTCGTAACAGCCGCGGATTCCTAGAAGTTTGGCGGGTGTCCTAGGTAGGCTGCGTAAGCAGCGACGACGAAAAACCGTTGGGCGAAGATTACCCAGAGAGGGAGAGAGAGAGAGAAAGGGAATATCCAGAGAGACGCGGCGAGGCAGCGGAGACAAAGAAGAGGAGTCGAGCAGAGACGGGCGAGGCGAACGGACGCAAGATGTCGCGCTGGTCTATAGTCAGCGAAGCCGGACTTCAGTGTCCGTAGCAAACTGACCGCCAGCCGAAACGCCCAAGAGTCCTATGGCCTCGACCCGTCACAGCACCGCCAGCCGAGAGACGCGGGGAAGAGAGGCAGACCACGGGAGAGCCGAAGCAGCCGCGGCCCGCCGACGCGAGACGATTGGAGTGGAGCCCCGATCGGCCGGACCTACAACCAGAGGCTCCTGAAAGCCAGCGGTGAGCGTTACGCCTTCAGGCAGAGAAGAATAAATATTGTTTTGCCGGGTTACCGCCTTGTTGGCTCATTTCTCCTCGCTTCAGCAGGACCCGTAGATTCTGTGACTGACCCCCAACAGGTGGGAACGTCACACTGCCAACCCCACCTCACTCAGCCAGAAATAGCAAAACTAGAACCACTAATACGGGCGGCTTACAAAACGGCACTGGGTCTCCCAAAGACACTATCAACATCGCGCCTCATGTCTCTGCATCCACAAGACGCTCCAATAAATTGAGGGGGGGGGGCACAAAGATTGTCCCAGCTCAACCGCCTGGCCATCATTCGAACAGGCGAGGCCCTTCTGAGCAAGGTGTATCTCACAGTACCCTACACGGTCGACCAATAGACGGAACTTCCTCTATAGATCCGAAACAAGATCCATGTCCATCGAATACTCAGAAATATGCATCGCACATATAACGCGGAGACAAGAAAAGCCAGAGCCAAAAGCCTGCGCAAGAAAGGGGATAGCCGCCCGGACACGCTCTACGTGGGTGCAGCTGGTCATAATTAAGGGTGGATGATTATCGCCGCAACGAATCCCGAGGGCAACCTTATCAACTGCGCGTCACTGCGCACGTCCAAACCCACTCACGCAAAGGAGGCAGCCATCGGACTAGCGTTAGCTACCAACCCAAACGCTAATGTACTCAAAGATTCCCAAAATTCCTGCAGAAATATAAACAAAGGACTATTCCATCAATCAGGTCTCACACTCTTAGCCAAACATCCTCCTAATGAAGCCTCAATTATATGGTTTCCTGGGAACACGGAAAACACAGGAGCGAATGATGCCGCCCACCGGAACGCCCGAGCTCTCTTATGCCGGCATTCTCCCTTAGCTTGTGAGGCAGAGGGCCACACTACACAGCCCATAATCAGCTTTGCCGAACACCTACTGTCCTACAGACAGACACACCTCACACCTGAAAAAACGCTAGATAAGGAAGAACACAGCCTTCGGCGATTACAAATAGACACTCTCGTAACACCACTTAAACTCCATCAACAGTACCCTCATTCTACAAACCAGAAAACGCACACTGTGTGGAGAAATAGCGACTTTTCACGTGGTGTGGGTATTCCAATTCAATCCTGCTACAGGCAGACTTCCGAATGACAATTTGGAGCAGTGGGAGGCCATTGTGCACAGCGAGGACTGGTTCGCAGAGCCCACGCTGCGGCGCAGACCAGTGGTTTGCCCGAATAGACGGACCACCCAAGGCTCCAGTAATTGCCATTGTTCAAGTAAAGTTTTCAATCGATCAGTCATTAGACGCAACGCCAGCGACGCGTCGCATTTCATTCACGTGCGTCACCTGGGATGCTCATTATCTAGGTGAACTCTTTCCTTTAACCTGTAGTGTTGTACGCGTGTTGAGTGTGTTTTTCTTTGGGTTTCTGTGTCTGATTGGCACTTTTTCTTTAAATTATAAATACGTCTTCCGTTTGTTTTGTATGATCTGTTGTCTTGCTCGAACCTGCACGCTATAGCGTTCCCCTTCGGCAGTCGGGGACGCTTTACCTATTCGCGACAGGAAGAAGCCGTGTTTTTGTTTCTTTCTTGGGTTCTTAAATAACGATGGGAACGCTAAATTATTTGTTTGAATTAGAGAAAGATTTGAGGTTGAGAGATACCGAACTGCGTTCGCGGTTTGTCGCTGAGCAGAATGAACGCAGTTAACGTGCAGCTTAACGCGAGCCCGCCAAGGCCCTAGCAGAAGCAGAATGCGAGCATGCCAAGGCGCAAGCAGAGACTGAGGGGCGTAAAGCAGAACGCCGAACGCGGGCATGCCAAGTCGCCAGCAGAGGCTGAAGAGCGTAAATTGCAGCTCCATTTAAAGCTCGCAGAAGCTGGGGGGGGGGGGGGGGGGTAATCCAGACCCTGCACTGAGCCCTTAGCATCGGTTAGCCTACACAATCTGATCCCGCTTTTTGACGATCGTAGGGATGGCTTGGATGCATATCTCAAACTATTATATTAATAAAAACCACTACCACCACCAAACGTTTTGAGAGTACAGCAGAAAGGCGCAGCTGGCCGAAGGAAAAGTGGGCTACAGCACTCAGTATGTATTTAAGTGGGAAGGATCTCTGTGCGTTTGGTCTATTGTCTCCCACAGACTGAATGGATTATGAGCAGGCAAAACTAGCCCTGTTTCAACATTTTCGGTTCACAGCAGGAGTGTTTCTCGAAAGGTTTCGTGGAAGTAAGCCACATGATGAAGAAAAAGGCATGCAACACGCAGCACGCTTGATAAGTCTTATTGATCGATGGGTCGAGGTGCCGGGTACGGCCACAACTCACAATGATTTACGTGAATTGGGGGTGGCCGAACAATTCATGAGGAGTGGTCATAGTCATCTGGTGATTTTCCTTCACGAAAGAGAGTGCAAAATGCTGGATAAAGTAGCTGAGGCAGCAGACAATTTTCTAGATGCCCAGCGGCAAAGAAACAAGTTTTCTTTCAAAGAATGAATAGAGGTGGGCATCCCGAGAGAAAATGATGTTCCAACAAGTAGACAGTTAGGAAGGTGCCACATTTGTAACCAACCAGGACATCAGGCTGCCGACTGTCGCTCTAATTCAAAGCGGCTTTATTGCGTTTATTGCCGAAAGGCAGGGCATGATGTAGGTTCATTCTCAAGGAAGCTCAAGAACCAGAAGCAATCGTCTGGTGTTGAGACAGACTGTTACGCCGGAAACGGTGTTCACAACAGCAGGTAGGCTTGAACGAGCTGGGGATAAAGTGGTGCTCGGATGTGTAGGGGAAAACCCTGCTGACGCACAGAAGATGTCTATCCTAAAGGAAGAGCTCCGAGGACTGCCCGTACGTGTTTTACGGGACACGGGGAGGAATACCGTGGTTGTGCAAAGGGCCCTGGTTCCTGACTCAGCTCTCACTGGTTCGAAATCTACGGTGTTCCTTGTTGATGGCAGTAGTCTGGAAGTTCCAGAGGCAGAAGTCCATATCGCTTTCCCTTATTTCACTGGCACGGCCCTGGTGAAATGCATTGCGACACCATTGTACTGTGTTATAATTGGAGATATACAGGAGGCATGTGAGGCGTCAAATCCAGATATTAATTGGAAGAAATCGGAAGGCGCTGGTAAATTATGTCCTGGCATACACAATGACGAGGTTGCCAGTGAAAATGGCGAAGGCGAGAGCCCAGAAGTGGTGCTGGCTGAAAAGGAAGTTTCTGGACGAAGTAGGAAAATTCTGCTTTAAGCGTCGGTCCCATGCGGTTCACAAAGGAAATGCTAGAAAAATTGCAAAGAGAGGATGGGTTATTGAAGGAGGGTTGGATGAAAGTAGGAAAGGTGTTCCGTGGAGAGCACGGCACTCCTCGCCCATATTCTGTTGAAACAGTTTACTGTACCGCCTAAATCATCTCGACTCTGACAGAGTGGTTCAATCAGGTAGTACTTCCCAAGTCCTGCAGATCGCAGGTGTAAAGCCTTGCTTAGGACAGCCCGTTGGCGGAGCATCAAGCCAATAAGAAGACTATAGCTCGAGTTCTGAAAACCTTCTACTGGCCAGGAGTGTAGGAGGATATTCAGAGGTATGTCCGGTCATGCGACACCTGCCAACGGAAGTGCCCAAAAGGCAAAGTAGAGAAAGCTCCGTTGGGACGCATGCCTCATGGGACACTTCGTTTGATCGGGTCGTTGTCGATATTGTCGGTCCGCTTTCGCCCACATTGGTGAAAGGCAATAGAGATATTCTCACTGTTGTCGACTTTGCCACGTGGTATCCCGAAGCCGTGGCTCTGTCAATGGTATATTCAGCTAGATTCAAATCTTGGTGGAGGTGTTTTCACAAATAGATTTTCCGATAAATATCCTTTGTGAGCAGGGCTTCTGTTTCACTTCTGAATGGATGAGAGAGCTCACTGATATCTTGGTGGAGAAACACCTCAGCACGACTTCTTGCCATCTAATGTGCAATAGGATGGTTGAGAAATTTAACGGTATAATGAAGCAGATGCTGCGGAAGCTCAGCCAGGAGAAGCCCAAAGCATGGGATCATTATATCGCTCCGTTTCTTTTCGCATACTGAGAGGTCCCGGAGGCGAATCTCGGGTTTTCTTCGTTTGAGTTTATATTTGGCCGACATGTGCAAGGACCGCTCGCAGTCCTCACAGAGTTCTGCGCCAGGGAAGAGGTGGGAGAAGACACGAAGGCGGCATATGGTTAAATTCTTGATCTCAGACAACGACTCGATTACGCTATGCGAGCGGCACATCAAAATTTGTTACTTGCTCAGCAGTCTCAGAAGAGATAATATTATAGGAACAGCAAGAAGCGGCATTTAAGGGTTGAAGATCGTGCCCTCATTTTTTGCCGAGTAGCCAAAATAAACTCTTCATGCAGCGGAAAGGTGCATTTATGGTCTCTGTGAAAAAAGATACGTGGATTATTGGATAGATCTGGGCCCCGCTAAAAGCTATTGCACATCAATATGCTTAAAGGAGACGAAGAGCATGCGTCCAAGATATCGTGCAGACATCATCTTTCGTTTTAATGGAACAAGGTAACTCGGGCTCAGAAACCGCAGGCGCCGATTGCATGAGTCGTTTGTAAATTGCCGGAGGGTGATGCCCAATGTACAGTGTTACTATCCTGTGTGAGTGCAATGGTTACCTGTGAAAATTGAGTCTATGAGTGTTTGAGAGTAGTTTTTATTTCACTTCGTTGTATTCAAGGTGTGTGTTTAATAATATGTATGGTTCCTATTTCCGCTTGTGCCAGATGTATAATGTTTGGCCCCATGTGCCATTTGTGCGCGTCTCCATGTGCCACCATGTGTCAATGTAAAAGATGCCTTTGCTGACTTCGGTGGCGTCGAGCTTTCTGTTTACCGCGTGCACATTCGTGTTGTGCCGCCCCCCCCCCCCACCCAATTCTGAAAAAACTTTTCCGAATTGGGGGAGGGCATATGAGAGGTACACAACAAATCGTTGGAGGGTTTCCGAGTGTTGTGCGTTCATAACGGTGCGTCGAAAGCGGAGCGCTACACAACCAGCCCAGCATTGCGCGTGTGCATTTGCGAAAGGCGTGTACGAGGCGACGACGACGAAGAGGGTGGCGGCCGCGAGGAGCGGAGAGCTGACGTGTCAGAAAGCTGAGTTGTGAAGGGAGACTGCGCAGCGAATTTCGTGTCATTCAAACGTGCATGTGGCAGTTGTCGGACGTTGAGTCCATGATGCCGTGGACCTCCCTTGGATCACCGATGCAAGCCTCCTGCGTTCCTTTCAAGCGTGGAGGCGGCAGCCGATGTACTCAGAGTCCATGCTACCGAGAGGCTTCCTTGGATAGCCTGCATAAGCCTACAGCGATCCGGGACGCCATCGACGGGCCCTGGCTACATTTTTTCTGTTGCTGCGAAGTTTCTGGGGCTGCTCAAAGGAGTCCACTGGTCTCTTCCTGTGGTCCGCTCCGCTCTTACTACCACCTGGCTCCTTTCTGACGTTTCCTGCGACGCAACGCCAGCGACGAGTCGAAGTTCATCCACCCTGCTTCCACTCTGTCTACAAGGCATCCCTAGTTCACCTGGGACGCTCAATATGTGGTGAACTCTTTCCTTTAACCTGTGTACGCGTGTTGAGTGTGTTTTACCACGACAGCGTTAAGGGCCCCACGACACAGAAAAGCCGGTGTCGTCGGCATAGGCCGCAAGCGAAATATCCCAGAAGAACTAATAAATAAAACCGAGTATGAAATTGGTCGAGTTTAATCAAGAGCGCACACGCGTTTTACTCACGTGAGACAATCCGAACAGTTTCAAGGAACACAACTCTCCCATCAACTCGATAACTTCATCTCCAAAGCACAGCTCCTTGTACACTTCACGCAGCTTAAATATGTTTTCTTTGAAGTAAGCTCGAACAGACTTCGCATCTTCATCGCAGTGTCGCACAGCCATCCTGCTTCGCCAAATGCTGTGCTGGCCAAGAATTAAAATTACGTCGTTTTTATAAAGATCCGCCTCAACGTCCAGGAATCGTATCCCATATGGCGTCAAGGGTAAATCTTTCTTTATTGCACTCTGGAGAACGTCCCAAAAGAGCAGCTCATCCCAGCAATCAATAAAGACGTGTTCTATTGACTCTGGTTTGTGACGCAACAAGCAGTCAGTACCCCATGGTAAAAACAATCCCTTCTATATCCGTGTTTTAACCGGCAACGTACCAGTGCGCAACTTGGAGAAAAACATCTTCACACCCACTGGCACCACCGTTTTCCTTACTCTCTTTAAAACATTTCCTCCTTGGCCTCCACTACACAAAGATCGATATATTGGCTCGGGGAAGACACAGTCAAGTAAATCTTTTAACAATTTCTTGCGCGTGCATTTCAAAGCTATTCCAAACTTCCGCCACGCCAGCTCGATGGTTTGGAATGAACAAAGGCGCGTCTTGTGAATACAGTGTTGTCTTAGAAGCTTGCTTTTCATTCACTTACGGCGCGTTTTGGATGTCCACCGAGATATGTGAGACAGGCCTCATTTACTTTCTTTAAAACCAATTTTATTTTCGTTTTCTTTGCCTTACGGCGCGGTTCGGGTGTCCACCAAGATATATTTCCTTTCCTTAAATTGTATACGGTTTCCTCAAATTGTAACGGACGATGGCATTCTGTGAATTCCTTGGCAACACTGCAACACGCAATCCCGTCCTGCTCTTAAAGACAAAGCTTGAGCTTCCTGCAATTTTTTTCTTTGGGTTTTGTTTCTTATTGGCTCTCTTCATTAAATTACAAATACGGCTTCGTTTTGATTTATCTGATCTGTTTCTGGCGTTTTTCGAACCAGTACGCGATAGCTTTCCCCTTCGGCAGTCGGGGATGTGTTACCCGTTCCCGACACATACCCACTATGTCTGGGGCATGTCCTTAAACAAGATCTTACCAAAACGCAATCCACTTGTAACGAAATGTCCATATAGAATGATAATCATCACCAAACCTTAAGCTACCGCCCACATCTCTTCAGATTTGCCAGAATATTGCCGTAATTGACTGATTAACAACAATTGCGCAAAGACGAGATACACTATTTCAATCACATAGTTTTCCTGCAATCTGCGATTTCACTCTTACACAGTACCGCAAAAAGACAAACTCTACAACATGTCACACAAAAAAATTTTTGCACTGCAAGAAAAATACGGGGGCTTCACGAAAACGGATGGATACTTAGGCAGCGCAGTGGCACTAGTGCAGTGACAGAAAATAGTACGACTTACACAGTGTGCAATCATTTTTACTCCCGCATGTTACGCCTTTTTTGTGACTATAAAAAATTCTAAATGAGAACCTCAAAAAAAGTATCATAAACACAGACTCACTAAGCGTACTGACAGCTCTTCACTCTATAAACGTCATTAAACCGCTGCTTTACATCATACACGACTTAACTACAGCCACAGCTCAGGCACAAAACATGAAACTGCTGCGTCCCGAGTCATGTCGGAATAAAAAGGAATGAAAAAGCACATTTATGCGCTTGTCAAGCTTGTGGCAAGCAAGTTAGACCTTAAGTATGCCCTGTAAAGATTGCATTACTTGGTATATCATGAATGAAGGAAACAATGGCAGTCCGCGTGGCACAACAAAGTACATAACCAACTACACTTTGTAAAGGCAGTTTTAGGTGAATGTAATTCATGTGTACACCAGCAACGATCCGAGGAAGTGATTCTCTGCTGACTCTAAATAGGCCAAACACACACCTTACCCACAGCTTTCTGGTGATGAAGCAAGACAAACCAGCCTTACTTCGTTTTATAATCAATGCATCCATTTCACCCAGCGCTGAGGTTAAGCAAAAATGCATTTGTGGGCATGCCTTTTTATTAGGAGCAGGTTTTCAAAAAAAAATTAATCCTGACCCAGTGCTTCGCCTGATGCTCTTAAGCCATTTTCTCATTCATAGAAAGAAGGCTGAGGTCTTTAATCGTTTCTTCGGGAGGCTCGAGATTCTTGGCGAGATTATCTGACCCTCTTTAAAGCTTTTAACAGCAGTCATTTCTAAAGTCTGATTTTTGTTGTTACTACCTAGTACAAGCTAACGTTTTAGGCCCTCTACACCACCAATGATTTTTCACATTTCTATAGAACTGCAGAAAACTTTTTTTATACTTTGAGCCCTGCGCATAATGGCCTTGGTTGCCTATGTGCCATAAAACCGAACACAACAAACAGCAATGCATTCATAAAAAACTTTCCTGTGTTTCTTTACGTAGCACAACCCTTACATTGTTAACTATAAAAAATACATTAAAGAACGCACCCAAAATCTTTTATACCCTACTAAAGTAACAATCATATTTATTTATACACAGCCTTCAAACGTGACCTGCTGGTAGTTGGATCCCTTAAAATAGCGGCACCCACCCCGCCAACGGCGGAAGTTGTCATTCAGGCAAATTCCCACGTGACGCTGAAGTGTGTGGCGAAAACAGCTGCAGCCTGGTGCGCACTCATGTCCCCGCATACGTAGCGTGCACTACATGCAAAAGGGGAAAAAATCTGGAGTTTAGTGCAAGAAGTGTTGATGAAGCAGAGTTCAGTTGTCAACTTCCTTATGTATTTACCTTTTCTCTTTCTTCAGTGTCTCCCGTTAAAGGGAATTAGATGACGGGTTGGCATGAGAACTGTTCAGGAGCATGCAACGAGGTGCATGCAACATCATCATTCAAGAAACATAGAAACTGCTCCCGGGATCGATGTCTGACACAGAGTTGAAGTGGAAAGTACGAGTGCAAGTTTAATTTTTACACAATGAGTCCGGTTTCCTACTTTCAGGTTGATGTTCGATGGTGAACCTGAACTGGTAGTAGTCCATTAGAAACATTACCAGAAATTCAGGACAACTGTTCCCCCACCCTTGGCTGCCACCTCGTGGCGCATGACTTCGAACTGGCGGAAATGGTGCTGACATCACCCGTAACATAACAAAGAGAATGACCTAGTAGCTGCCGAACCGAGCACGATAGGCCGAAAAACTTAGCAGCACTGGCTGGATGCTGTCTCGAATTCCTAACAATGGATGAAGGTGGAGGAAAATGTTGTCACTGGTTTTGCTATACCAATAAATAGGACGTCTAAAATGTTGTATTCATATTAGCGCTTATATTGCCGGGAATCTTTGTAGTGTTTCTTCATTCTTCAAAGCTGCTGGCACGCCGCTTTATCGCTTTGTTTGTGATGCAAGACACGACCAGATTTACCTCAATTGTTCGCATTCCGGTGGAGCCGATTCTAGAATGTTCCAGAATGTTGTAGTAGCTTTGCAGGCCGTATCTGGAAAGTTCGCTGCCAGCATTCAATTGAGCACGGCCGAGAGCGGCGGGCAATCTGTTCGACGACCGCCGAGCACGCTTGTTGCTATGCAGCTGCCGAGTGATTCAGTCCGTTGTGGGCGCAAACCAGAGTAAAAAAAATAGAGAGCTTCATGTAGGACGCCATTTTCGCTGTTGCTCTCCTCCCCGGATTGCAGTCACCACTTCGTCAAAATATGGCATTTATATGAGTATTTGGGTACTTGTAGTATCGTGGATATCTGTACATAAAAGAGAATTGCGCTAGTTGCGGGCTAAAGATAAAGCTGCAATTTTAATTCGGCTACTGTAGGGATGCATCTATACCGTAGGAATAGACCATCCGTTTCTCTTTGCAAAGATACTGCAATTTCCGGACCACAGTCCACACCGTGCGTAAAGCCCCCGGTGCTCAATTCTGGCTTCAAAATATATAGTCTTTACTAGATTCTCCGTACCCGGTACGTAGTGCACAGAGCCAGAGCCCCGTTGCACAAAGTACGCGTAATCGTGAGCTGCTCGATTCGATCCCCGGTGCCGCCAATAGCCCATCGTTTTTCAAATTGGTACGAGATTTCCCTCGATCTGGTGCTCGGCTCTTCTGTCGCGCCACATTAAAAAGCGCCCTTCACGGTGGCAGGTCGCACTGCGTTTCGCTCCTGCCTCTTTCGGCCTGTCCTCGTCGCCAGGCCCAAGTGGCAAGCTTTTTCGCTCATAAGTGCCCTGTAAACTGTCAGGCACCCTCCTGGTGACCTACGCTTAGGCGGCCCACCACCTATTTCTTAATTTTAGGCGGCTTTTATTCCGAGGCAGTCGCCTGGTTAGGCCAAGCACCTGCCAGCTGTGCCATGGCCAAGCGCGCTAACAAAGATCAACCGCAACCGACTTACCCTGTCTTCGCAATGCGTGGAACACGCGGTCTCCGACTCCGACGGAGACCTCACGGACAACGACCGGGACGCTTTCAGTACCGAATGGTCCCTTTGGGCTCTGCGCTGTCTAACCTCACGGGCATTCGAGGCCTCTCTCCGAGGCCTGCTGGCCACGCCCTTCCGAGGAACCCATACATCTTGTCCTCAGAACGGACGCGAAGACCAGACTTGGCCAGGGACCTACTACACGAGACAGTTATGGACCCCCAAAAAATTGCAGTGGCTTAGCTCTGCTATGCCAGGATATACGTAGCGGGAGGTACGTTTCCCTGGCTGAGCTTGTTGTTGGCACTGTATGTTTAGCAATGAGAGACATGTCCTTTTGAAATGTCCGGGTCGCAGATGCACTTTCGGAAACCCGAATGGTGTGACCAGCCACACAACGGGCCTGCACACCCTCCTCGGTTCGCTGCCGTTGACTGACGCCTTCTGTAGGCTCTATCTCGGCGGCTATGCGGTGTCTATTACACTCGGCAGTCTGGCGTCTCCGTTTGGCAAGGCGTTCCTCTCTCTGTTCGGGCGTCTCCGCTCCTCTCTTCGCCTTCTCGCGCTCATTCTTTTTTTTTGAGTAGCCCACTGCCAGGCGACAACCTCAGAATCGGAAGAGTTAATGTTCTCTTGCCTATACCACCGTTTAGCAGCGGCTGGACTCTCCTTCTGTCCATCGATATCAAGCAATGCGTTACAGCCGCCGATTACATCTACGCTTTTTATACGCAATGCTGCGCATGCGACGACGCGCGGTTCGGGTGATCTACGCGGTGTGACGTCAAACCAAACGGCGGCGGCGGCGAGCCGCGCAGTGTGACGTCATGCCAGATGGCGCTGCGAGCACTCAAAGCACAGTAACCGTCTCACATATCTCGGTGGACACCCGAACCGCGCCGTAAAGGAAAGGATAAAGGAGGGAGGAAAACAAACGAAGCGCGCGGCGCACCCACTCCTCCACCCCGGTTGCCATGGTAAAAGCGCCTGAGCACAACTTACCTCCCGCATGTACCATGGTAGCGCATCCGCACAACTGGCGTCTCGCCTGTACCGCGAAATGCTCGAATGGTAGCCTAGTGTAGCTCCAGCAACAAAACAACTTTTCTACCGGGCTGCGGGCCACAATGCTTTCCATAACCTTATAGCCCTACGCGGATGTGGCACACCTTTTGTCGCATGAAGTCTAGAATCTGACGGAAACCCGTCTGGTCTGAATGGTACATGACGAAAGTAGAAGGCGCCGACCAAAAGAAAGGATGGGATGACGTTTCGGCTCGCCCACGGGGCCTTGTTCACAATGAGGCAAACGTAGCTTCGTCGTTTATTCATACAAGGCACATGAGCGAACCCAGGCACCTGGCGTATATAGATTGGGGGCAAGTTTCCGTCATTTCGATCAAGCGTGCGCGCTGGCCTCGAATAATCAGCGATTCCAGATAGAGCCGTGACTTCCTGTCCCTTTATTTTGCGATAACACGTGACTCTGCCCTGTTTGTTTTGTGCGGGGGACACCGAGTGCTCGGCAAGCGCATTTTGATCTGCGCCCCAGTTTCTGACGTCACTCTGGTGATCACGTATTCTTCACTCAAAGTCACCCGAACACCGATATACACAGACGGGCAGTCCGCACATGGTATAGAATACATGACACCTGGAAACTTTTCCTTCTTCAGCTTGTCTTTGACGTGCACAAGCTGACTCCTTAGTTTCAAAGCTGGCACATGCGCGATCTTAACTTCGTAGGACCGTAATATGCGCGGCAAAGGTTCACTGATGCCAGGAACATAGGGAATCGCGGCTCGTTTTTAGGTAGCGGGATTACTTTGCAGCCTGGGACGTTCCATGTGGCACTGTGCAGAGTCCATGACGTGTACAGGATAGCCACAGGTGGACAAGTCACGTTGTGCGCGCACATCTTCAGTAATCTGGTCTTCTCCTCTGGAACAGATTTCTTTTCGTCGGAGGAGCGATGACACCGCAAAACTTTTCTGGCAATCAGGGTGAACGAATGGAGGTACCGGCCGGTGTGCGTGGGTTTTCGGTAAACGGTGAAATTTAGAAGTGAGGTCTGTCTGGAAACAAGTCGTAACCCAGATACCACTTGGAAAATTACCAATACCTTCCTCAGCCGCGGAAATACCTGCCGTTCGCCGGAAAAATAAGCCACCAAGATAAGGGAATAACAGGCAAAGCCTTAGGAGAACACTTTAAAGAATACTTAGTTAAGGTAGTGTCAGCGGAGAGCACCACTCCGATTCTGCGCTCACAAATAAATAGCACTAGGGAAAGCCTATTTTTGGAGCCAACAAGCGAAACAGAAACTTATATGACCATTATGAACATAAGTGATAGCACTGCGTTAGACGTTAACAATGTGCAAGTGGGGCCAGTAAATTATGTTTTAGAATTTATTGTCTCGATAGTTGTCCACATCTTTAATCTTTTGCTCGAAACCGGTGTGTATCCAGAAGGCATGAAGCAGTCTAGAGTGACAGTAATATATAAAAGTGGTGACAGAACTTAATATCATACTATAGGCCGATATCGAATATACCCATATTCTCCAATGGACTAGAAAAGCTTACCTCCTGTCGCATCACGCGGTATTTAGACAAACGCAATATTCTGACTGAAGCCCAGTTTGTAATCAGGAAAAACAAATCATCCGAAACAGCATTATTAACAATAAAAGAGAATTGTGGAAAACATTGCAAATAATATTGACGCGATGGCACATTTTATTCATTTCACGAAGGCTCAGTAAGGCATGGTGCTGGGCAAGTTGGTTAAGCATCTTTGAAACTTGGAAAGAATCCAACCTGGCGCAAGTAAAACCACACACACAAAGGAAAGACAAGGAGACAACGGACAGGCGCCAACTTCCAACTGTTTATCCCTCAAGAAAACCACGCAGATAAATAGTCTCAGGATACGCCCACTTTTTTTCCACTCTATGTGCCTATCACAGCCATAATCTATCACCCTGCATTATCAGTTTTTGCACAAAAAATTGTACTCCGCCGCATACAAATTCACTGACGTGTCACTCACACACAAAGCCGCCTTTTTCTTTATGTGAAACGCTTCCAACAAAAGCCTCGCCTGTTTAATCTTGCTCCTGCCAAGAATCCTCGCCTTTTCCAGTCGAGGTTCGCACTTGCACATATTAACATGGTTGACCAAGTTGGCATATTTATCTTTATTGTTTTCAACCTTTTTTGCAATGTTCCTCAAGGCGTTTGTTGATGCACCTCCCCGTTTGCTCTATATAGGACTTTCCACAGGTCAGGGGTATCTCGTACACCACTCCTTCCATACAACGGATGAAGACACGCTGATGTTTTATATTGCATCCAGGGTGCTCAGTGCCACAAATCCGGGGTATAAGTTTGTTCAGCTTGTTTGGTGCTGAAAATACTAGCGGTACTTCGTGTCTGTTAGCCACATTCTTTAGATTATGTGACACTTTGTGCACATAAGGCATAACTTCAGGTTTTACCGCAGGGCTCCTTTCTTCCGGATTCTTTGGCCTGGTACAGCGTTTTGTTTTTTTGGAGGAGGGTTTCAGCGACGGCAGTCAACACCACCGAGGGGAAGCCAGCAGCCAATAGGCGGCCAATCTGATTTTTTAAGCTATCGTGCATTTGGTGCGGACATGACTTTGAAAGTGCATTTGGTGCAGACGTGACTTTTACTTTGGCGCCTGTCCGTTGTCTCCTTGTCTTTCCTTTGTGTGTGTGTGGTTTTACTTGCGCCATGTTGGATTCTTTCCAAGTTTCAAAGGTCACGAAGGCTTTTGACTCTTTAGATCACAAGATAATATTATCCAAACTCTCGTCGTATGGTATACGCATTTCCGCACAATCTACAAATTTCAGTCATTGCAGCACAACCTCCCACAAATACTTAATCAATATCAATATGCCAAGATAATTTCTATTAAACAGCTCCAAGAATCCTTTTCCAAACAATAAGTAGTCGCGTTTCTGATATATGTTTGCTTCACTGACCTAATATTTCTCGTACCTGTATGCTATATTGATTTGAGTTATGATTGTACAAATCTACAGCTTTATTCATATATGTATGTATGATGTATTCTTGGGTTATTTCTGATAATATATGGAAACTAAGCTTGTTTGTGTTTTGAATACTACTCAAAGTTATTATTGTATAGTACCTGCTATTTTAGATCTCTCCATTGTTTTTCTCAACTATTGTTATTAACTATGTCGGCACTGTCTTGTAGAGATTTTCTGGGCCATGTCAAGCTTTGATTCACAGCTTTTAGCCCAGATATCCTTCTAAATTCCTGGTAAAAATAAATAAATGAATTGAGAATTGAATTTCCGCTTCAACGGTGAACTGTATGCTAGGCTCCAAACTGTTGAGGTGAATAGTAAAGTCATGTAATGCTTCTTTCTTCAGGATGCAAAAGCAGTCGTCCACGTACCTCAGGAACACTTTTTGGGACAGGCGTGAAGGACGCAAGAGCACGGCCTTCGATTTCCTCCAGGACCGAGTTAGTGACTCACGGAAATCGATGCACCCATGGCGGCTCTGTGAATCTGCCTGAACGGGACATCCTCAAAAGTGAAGGATGTGTTTGACAGGCAGAATCTGAGAAGGTGGGCCAGGTCATGCACATCTATCGGAGTTCTTTCTGGCAGTGATGGGTCTAATTCAAGGGCGGCGTTGCATACTTCCGCGGCAAAGTCAATCAGCACACTTGTGAATAGTGACTTTATGTCGAATGAAACCATGATTTCTCCGGCGTTGATCATAAGGTGTTGAACCTTTTCGATGAAGTGCTGGGTGTTGAGTAAGTGCGTAGGGCTCCTGCCGACGAGACGAGAGATAACTCTGTGGAGAAACTTGGACAGATTCTGAAGCGGCGAGTGCGCAATATCCACTATAGGGCGCAGAGGGACGTCTGGCCTGTGAATCTTTTGTAGGCCGTAGATCGTGGGGCTGAACCATTGTGGTATAACAGGTAGAAATACAGCGATCTGTGCTTCGGGGGCACTACTCGAAAGACGTCGGCCAGCAATTTCTGTAGTTCTCTCTGCACCTTGCTTGTCTGATCACAGGCGAGACGAGCTTAATTGTTACCGTCTTCCAAGAGGGTCGGCATTTTCTTTTTGCAATCGCACTTATCTAAAAGTACAGTGGGAGTCGCATGCGGTGGTGGACAGGGATCGTGTCTGGTCGTTACGGGGACAAGTCCTTACCCGAAACCACGAGCTGGACCACCTGAGAGCCCAATTTGCAAAACTGTCATCCCAGAGCACCGAGGCTACGCTGAACTTCGCCTTCTGTGGTTTACGCTGGACGCTCCCGCAGCTTCGCCGCGCCTTGCAGGGAACTCCTGGCTGTCCCCCACATGTTGGCGCTGGTCCCGGCGCCCCGGACTCTACCCCAAACCTTCCAGGGCCTCTTGTACTTGAAGCCTTTCCTAAGTCCGAACTGCCCTATCAAATTCTTTTAAAGTCTGTAGGGGCCACGGACACGTGGGCCGCCAGGCCGCAGCCTTGATAAATTCCAACATCGGCTCCAAATCCGAATACATCAGGGCCCTCATCTTCCGGCCCACGAGTCCAGCCGTGGTCGTAGCTCTCCAAGGTGAACACGATGTTTGTCCCCAAGACTTCGTTGCTGCCTTAAACCGCCGTAAACTACGGCCTTAGCTTGGACACTGAAACTTCCAAAGTTAAACTGTCATTCACACAATGATTGGACCAATCCGTACGTACACTCGAGGTATACCTTCCCGCCTTTTTTCGACTCCGCGCCATGGGTCGCGTCACCATCGGCTGGACGTACGTCCAGGTTGTAGAGCTCCTAGACGCCCCCTTATGCACATACTGCGCAGAATACGGTCACGCTTTAAGATCGTGCCCTCACGCAACGAACCCAACCGGGGCGCGACGCACTCGTTGTGCGGAGTTCCACGCCCTAGTGCAGTGTGGACACCCCATCCGCGACCCCAACGCCAAATGCGCCCCGTATGGGCAGTAGGGTCTGTATTCCGAATTTGTGTCACAGTAAAAAGCGTCATAATCTGCCGCAACGGGCACACCTGATTGGTCGAAACGCCGGAAGCGGATGTGGTAGTCCGGATGCAGCGAAATGGGTCGAAGAAACCGGACGGTTACGTCAAACACATAGCGTACGCAGCAGATGCTCGGCAGCCAGCATGGCGACACGCTCTAAGTGATGCCTCTCGCTTCGAAGTTAACTTGTCGATGTTACTGCGTTTTTCGGCACGTGAACTGGCTATAAACTGGGTACGGGACTTTCGATTCGTCTTGTCTTGCCTATAACAAATTGCATGGACGATACGATTGGCCTGTTTTTTATTTCGTTAGACGATTCGGTAGCTCCTGGGCCTAACGAGCGCCGGTTTGTTGCAGAAATTGTTTTCTTCATTCAAACTGGATGGCGGCATTATCACCGAGTTATCTCATCTTTGTATGTTGAATAATGTAACATAAAGCAGAATGACCCGCGAAATACTTGCATTTACAAAGAGAAAACGCGCATTTCCTATTCTAGATCTCTCTATTAGCTGTTGAGGCGTCCAGCATCGTGATCGTGTGTAATGTCTGCCAGCGTGAAACCACTCACGTGCACGAATGGTCAGTTGCCAGCGACGCGTTGTTACACCCAAGCGTTTTTTGACATGCCAGAGGTGGCTTTTTGGTGCCCCTTACGGTTCTCGATAGCCGCGGTGGTGTGGCTCTGCATCATTGAGCTGGCGAGTTAGCTTGCAAGTTAGTTTTAAGGCGTCAATAGGCATGCGTGCGCTTCGTACCATGCGAACCTATGAAAACTTCGTCTGCGGAGTCTTCCAGAGCATATATCAAGAGAAACACAGTAAGAAGATGTATTGAGAACATCCCTTTTGTTTATTTCCAGTCTCTGCATAAAATGAATGAACCAATGTAAATTACCGTCTGCACCAATCCGATCACAGCAACAATTTACATTCAGCGATGCTGCAGACAAGTCGTCATGGCGTCTTGGTTCAGCCCGGCACGAAGCGCGCATTGTACAGCGAGTGAGAACTTGCTACAAATTTTCCTCTCCGTTCTCTTTTCCTCAAGATATGTAAAACGCCGTGATGTGCGAACAGGCTAGCTGCCTTGTATTGTAGGGATAGCTACATTACGGTCGCATTTCGATCCTTCAACGTGGCGGTGCCGCCGCCCTGTGGCTGCGCCGCCACGCTGTCACGTGGTTGGTCACGTGGTGCGGAGCAGCTGCCGGCGGCGCGGCGCATTGGTTGGTCACGTGACCAAGTTCCACTCAGCCAGCTGTAGCTATCGCGTCACTCCATTGGCTATCGACGGCAGTAGAGGCCGCCTTCTGTCACTGAAAAGCCAGGCGTGATTTTTTTTAAGCGATGTTTATTGCCTCCGGGTATAAAAACTATGAAGTGAGAGATGAGTAAGATGCTTAAATAAATGAAAAAAGGTAAGCTGATTTGATGAAATCAAGATGTGAACGATGATATGGACCCTGTGTCCAGGCAATATAGCAATCCGGATTGTCCGGTGAGAGTCCCACTGCCGCCAGGTGCCGAATTCTCGTCGGCTTCAGCGCCGGGCAGTCCCACAACAGGTGGTGGATATCCGCCTCACAGTCTCTGTTCTTGGAGACTGAAAACCCGGGGCGGGAATATAAATCTTTGAAATGCGGCCACTTGCGTGTCACAGCTGGAGTTAGGGCAACCCCGACCCGTATCCTCCGAAGCGCAACCTCCTCTGCACGGGTAAGACCACGGGGGAGGGTTACCGCACACGGTGGGATTAGAGCACGTGTGCCGCGCCGGAGGTGTTCCTTTCTTGTTAAGGAGGGTGGTGTCATGCAGAGTGAGGAAACGAGGCAAAGACGAGGTTGGGGTTGGAAGGCGGGTCGCAGAAGCTGCGTGGCTTTGTACGCTGAGGAGGTCACGCGGGACCCACTCAATAAGGATTTGCTGCGGGATGCGTGCCGCTAGACGATGGATGTCTTGGCAGATTTCTGGGGTGCGACTGATTCGTCGTAGTAGGCGTGCCACGTGAAGGGCGTCGGTGCGAATTACAATGCGGGCCGTCGGTAGCATGGGAACGGCGGCCACAGAGCAAAGTGCCTCTTCAACCGCAAGCATCTCCCCAAAGAAGGAGGAAGGAGGGTCTGAGAGGCGAAACCTTGACGTTTTGTTCAGAGCACGCTTGCAAGGACAGTAAACTGCCGTTGTTGTTTGGCAGGCCTGGATGCTTGCGTCAACGTACATAACGATGGAGCCATGCGGCAGATTGGCGTCTTGCTCTGTAATTCGGTCGCGAAACGACGCTGCCGCGCGGGTAGATGATGGCCGGCGCAGATCAGTTGGCTTGCTGTCGCTTAGCTGCACAAAACGCCAAGGAGAAAAAACTGGCGGGGGCGGCTGTAGAATGGAGAGCGATGAAGCATATGCCCTGAGTACACACGTTGTGTGTGTAAGATTTGACTTTAGGCGGCGGGCAACGCGTCGTTGCTGCACCAAACATCTAGTGTATTGAGCTGCGCATGTTCTTGGACCGCCACGATCGGGGTAATGCGGGGAAGGCAAGTGATGACCCTCATTTCCTCTCGATTAACAGCTTCTATACGATCCCATTGAGTCCTCGTCAAATGCTAGAATTGGGCTTGGTAAACGAGGCGCGGTTGCACAACCGCCCGCACCAACTGTCGTGCAACATGAGAGCGGGCTTCGCCTGTTCTAGGAGCAATGCGTCTATTCAGACCCTATGCCTGAATTGCTTGCTTTCTAGCCCGAGAAAGCCACGCAGTATCCGTTCCTGACTCGAGTATTGTGAAGCCCAAGATTTTTACGGCCGAACTTTCTTGAATTGGAGCTCCGTATAGATGGAGACGAACTAGTGTTGCAGCCAGTTTACGGCGCCCCCAGCGGTTGGCGACTGACAAGAACGTCGTTTTGCTTACTGAAAGCTGCAGACCAATTGAAGAAGCAAAAGTCGACGTAATATCTATGGCTGATTGTAGGCCTGCTGCTTGAGTCATCAGGGCGTTGTGAGTGCTCCACACCATTATATGATCAGCATACAATAAGAACTTAATCTCAGAGACATCATGTAACCGCCAAGCCAGGGGGATAAAAGCAATATTAATTAATGTTGGCGATGACACCGATCTCTGCGGAACGCCGCGAAGAGGCACACGTGATCCGACGGCCTCAGCACCGAGGCGTATGGCAAAGTAGCGACCTTCAAGGAAAGATTTAACAAAATTGGGCACTCTAACGAGGAAACGCCGCATGTCAAGCGATTCCAGGATGGCAGCATGACTGATATTACCGTACACCTTTTCAACGTCCATGGCCAGTACAGAACGTACATTGTCGCTGCGAGTTGAGACCAGAACTGCTGACGCCAAGACAGCCAGTCCATCTTCTGTACCTATGAACGTAAGAAAGCAAATCTGGGCGGGAAGGTAGAAATCATGGTGCTCAAGCCACCACAACAGTCGTGTGGCAAGCATTTTTTCGGTAAGCTTGCATAATGATGGCGTAAGCGATATAGGTCGGAAATTTCCAAGGTCTGTCGGCGGCCTCCCCGGCTTTGGTATGGGGATCACAACAGCCGATTTACAGGTTTCTAGTACGACGCCTTCTATCCATACCTTGTTAATGGTGGCGAGGAGTTGAGGCAGCACAGCGGAACTTAAGTTCTTGTGAACCTCATACGGAATGGAGTCCAGACCTGGCGCAGTCTTCCGACGAGCCTCGTCTATTGCTGCAAGCAACTCGGGCATTGAAAATGGGCTTTCAGTTCCCTAGGCGTCGGCTGTAGATGGGAGCTATATCGACATATGCTCGAATGGCAGCCAAGAGGGCTCCTATGACCCTTGGTGGCAACACATCCTACTTGGGGAAAAAGTTCTGCGCTCCCTCTCTGGCGAAATCATCCGGAGCTAAGCTAGCTGCGAAGCATGCTGTGGCCGCTGCGTCAGGACGACGGGAATTATGTTCCATTGCACGAAACGTTCGTCAGAGAGCAGCATTCGATGACTGTCGAGAACTGCTCACACCACGCATGCCACTGCCGTCGCGAGAAATCGCGTTCATATCTGCGAGCCTTGGCAGTAAGGTAATTCAGCCTTGTCCGTGCTTGCGCAGAAGTCGGATCTTGGGAAGCTGCCGTCTCCGCTTGTCGGCGAGCAGCCCATAGGTTAAGCAGACCCACATCCGGCGCCGGGCGATTCATGTCAGTCCAGGTGATAGCAGTAGCCTCATTCAGCGCAGTTTGTACGCAGTCCGAAAGTAGTGTAGATGATTGCAGAGAGAGATCATCGACGGGTGTGCGAAACGTGTCCCATTTGACCACAGAACACCTACGGCGTAATCGGCGGGCCCTTGATGGATGGAGACCGATTATGATAGGATGGTGGTCACTACCCCAGCAGTCTGGCTCCAGGTGCCGCGATGGAGTCCCGGGACCTGACCACCACGTAAGGTCCGGTGCATATGTTCGACTGCGAGTATGGCGCACAGTCCGCGTTGCTGAATCTAGATGGTAAAGTAAAACAAACAGCGCATCCGCGAATGCGTCCCGCACACGCCTACCACGGGGGCTTGAAGTGGGTTACCCACCAGTCCGGATGAGGTGCGTTGAAGTCACCACCGACTAAAACAAGCTACCCTGGGTGCTGTCATCGTAGAGTTAATAACTACCCCAGATTAATGCGGGAGGGAGCTGCACCGGCGGGTCTTACATAGTATGACACAACCACAACAGTTGCCTTGGGAAGCTTCGCAGCCACTGCGACTACCTCTTGATATGGGGTGCACCAGTTTTCTAGAGAGAGGCGAACTTGAGGAAAACGCGCATCAACGTACACCGCCGCCTTTCCCGGAGTGGCAACAGTGTGCACACGACGGTCATTCATTGAAGGAGACATGTATCCATTAAAACCCGGAATGGATGGCAAGGCATTGGTCTCCTGCAGTAGCAGGGCTCACACCTGGAGCTTGTTCATGCGAAGTCGAGATTTGAGCTCTCCCGGATTTCTGGAGAGGCATCTGCAGTTCCATTGGAGCACACATCAACAACGTGTACTCGCCATTTTCGATTAGGCTTCCAAGCGTTGTAATATAACTGATGTCAGATTAGATAACTGGTTTACCATAAATCGGAGGAGGGATGTTGTTGAGTTATCCTGCAGTGATGCAGAAGCCCTGGTAGAGTCGGCGAAAAACGCATGAGGGCTGGACGTAGTCGACGGCGCTGCAGCATTGTTTGGTGTGGAGTGGGATTCCACTGGTTGTCTACGGCGAGCAAGCAGTTCACATCGTTGCCGTAGCTTAAAGACCTCGGCTAACAGGCGGGCAATTTGGTCGTCAGCTGCTGCCATGTCCTCACGCAGAGGTTATAGTATGCTGTGCTTTTGTGTAGGTTGAAGGCGACGGCGATCCTTGCGCACTTTATCACTGTACGACTGTTGGGCACGGGCTGCAGGTGGATTGGGCTCAGAAAGCTCCGGCCAGTCATCTTCATCCCACTGAAGAGCCGCAAACCTGTTGGATGCCTGTATCGGGGGTCTGTTTTCTTTACGAGGCACTTGCTTACGGATCCCACACTGTAATATGTGCGGAGAAATAAATTTTCAATTAAAAAAAAACCTCAGTTGCTTTTGGTTTTGTTGGACAAGTTGGAGAGGTGATCTCTTGGTCGTCAGTCTTGCAAAGTCTGCACCTGTAAGACGGTGTGCCTTGTGGCCGAGCCTCATCTTGCGTTACAAAAGGGCATGAACGGCGCATGTGGCCAGGTCTGAAACAGCTGTAGCAATACACAGCACTCGGTATGTAAGGGCGATGCCGAAGTATACAGCCATAGTAGTAAAGTCGTTCTGGGAGAATTGGTGGGCCGTAGTGTGACGAAGCACGAGCGCCCCTTTCCCATATAGCGCGCTTGGATGACACGGTGGGTTGGACAGTACAGCTCATGCTGGAGGGTCGTCTGGTCTTCGGCAACGTTGACGTTGTAAACAGCACAGCGTTGTAGGTCCGAACCTTCTACTAGGTACACCTGGACCGGCACCAAGATCTCGCTTGTAATCGATATGCACTTGAGCGTTTGCAGACGCTCGACAGCAGCCAAAGTCGGGAGCCGAACAGCGATGGTATTAGATTTTGTTCTAGATGTGAAGCCACGAAAACCTTTGGTCCCAAGACACGCGCCCAGGTTCGCCAGAAGAATCCTGTTCGGAATGTCTGTCAGGCTTTTGGCTGCCAAAGTTTTAATGGCCACTTTATACGATACTGATCCCGATGTCGGCACAGACACCTGGTTGACATACGCTGGGCAGGAACGCTTGCCTTGTGAGCTGCAGTTGGCAGAAGACGAATCCTGTGCAGTGCCCCCTGATGGGCGCTTTTGAGAACTGCGGGAAGCCGGTGGCACGGATGGAGGTGATGAAGACAGGTCCATTGGAGAGCTCTCCTCCTCACGCTGCACGGTTGAAGCCCCATCCAGCAGTGGTGGCTGTGCAGCCATTGCCGAGTTCCGCCCAGAGGGCAGATCGCTCACGGGCTAAGGTGCATTTGGAGAAGGCGGGATGTGCGCTGCCGCTGATGGACCGGGAGCAGGGACCGACGCCGGCGAAGCCACCTCTGCCAGCGCATCACCGGTGGCTCTAGGCCTAGCCTCGGAGACCAGTCCAGCTGCCGGGATGACTGAAGGACATTTGCTTACTGCCACCCATTCAGGCCGCGCATAAGCCTCGGGAGCTTGCTCAGATGGTGCGAAGTCAGTTCTTTTGATATAAGGAACGTTTTTATGCGGATGGCGAGATTTTTCACTGGAGCGATGTGCAGCCACCTTAGCAGGGACACTTCGTCCAGGCGTGATTTCGTGCAATGTTTTCTTCTTTAAGTACACCTCCGGCTTTTATGGTGCAGAAAACAGTGCCTAAACTATATTGTTTGTATTTGCTGAAGTCAACTGGGTAAATAAAGCAGCTTTGATATTACCCCTTTACAGTGGAATTTGATCCGCAACCAAACTTGTGGCTGAATCTTTTTTCTGTCACATTGGTCGCATTCCTTTTTCTCGGCAAAGAGCAAAAGCGCCGCATGACGTTTCGCTGCGACAAACGCAACACAGTGACATCCTGCCGCCGCTCACAGTCGCAACCGAACCGACATCCGCTTCTGGTTTTTTGACCAATCAGGTGTGGCCGCTGCGGCAGATTATGACGCTTTTAATTATGACACAAACTCGGAATACGGCCCCAGGTTCGCCCATCGAGCCATCCTGCCAGGCAGGCTTCCTGCTGTATACTGCAGGAGCGGGCCGCTCGCATCCGTGCTGGGACTTAGGACCCCGTGTGCCTCGCGTCCGCACCCCGCGCTTCCGGTCGTCTCCGCAGTCGCCCATATTAAACTTCCAGTTTGCTTCTTCTTCCCTCCTCAGTCGTTCATTGGCATGCCAAATCTAGACTGGTGCTCTTCTTGACTTTATGTCATTGTAATGGCAATACTTTCATTTCTCAATTGGTCTGCTTCTCCTCCTTGCCCTCCTGGCATTTCTTTCGCCGCTTTCTTGACCCATTGTTATATCTGCCTTTCTGTCTATCTTCTATGCGCATATTACCAGATTTGTAGCGATAGCTGCATTACGGTAGCATTTCGCGCCTTCAGCGTGGCGGTGGCACGTTACCATGGTGGCGGCACGTGACGGCGGCGAAGCAGCCACACCACGCGGTCACGTGGTCGGTCACATGACCAGCACGTGGTACGGAGCAGTTGCTACTGCCGGCGGCGCACCGCACCTGGGAAACAGCTACAGCAGTTGTTCGCATGCGCCGTGTGAAGTGGCGAGAAGATGAAGAAGGAACGCCCAGCGAAACGAAGCGGCGAAAGACTGACTTTGCAATTCAACTGAGCAAGTTCCACTCGGCCAGGTGTAGCTATCGCGTCACTGCAGGTTTAACCAGAGCTAAACCACCACCAATTTTTTCTTCTTCATCTTCCTCCACCTGCAGGTCGAAAACTTTTCCTTGCCGTACCGAGCTTTTTCACAATCATCTTTTGACGCGGTCTTCCGCTTCTCCTTCTGACAGTCTATTTCGGATCGCCTACGACCTTTTTAACTCACCTAACAATGTTTTCAATCATTTTCACTGCCTTTTACGACTGTTATCGGTGTGTACAGACCGCCGCCGTACACAACTCTTCCCTTCGTTTGTCTTCCCCTCCCTTCTCCGGCAGCCATTGTTCTTGTGTGGTCCATTTCCCCCTTTTTTACAGCGCTCCCATTTTATTTCGTAAATGGCTAGCATTAGGTTTTTGCAAATTCATCTAGACAACACACGGCGAGCAACGGCTGCGCTCGCAAGTCATTTTCTGACTTTTTTTTTTGACGGCGGTTTCAGAACTTTACCTAGTGGGTGACGCTGTCGCGTGTCTCCCAGCAAACGTTGCTTTATTCGCCACGCCTTCAGATCTCGGCGCAACAATTTTTGCGCGAGAACCACGCTTCGCAGTTTTCCCCCTTTTGCGCATCGCCTCTGGTGTGGCAATGCTCTGTGCGTCCTCTTTCACCGCATTCATCTTCGTCTGCTTTTACGCCTCGCCTTACGCTTCCTTTCAACCGTTCTTTAATTTATTTAGCGAGGTTTTTGTCCTGGCGGCCAGTCGCCCCATCATTATTGCCGGTGATTTTAACGCCGAACACGTCTTGCGGGGGAACCAATCGAATGACACCCGCGGGTCACAACTAGTCGAATATGCGTTGGCACATTACCTTCCTATACTAAACGGCCTTTCTTCCCCTCCAGTATGTGGAGCCCGTTATGCACACCACTGTACAGATGCCAAACCAAAGGGTTAGAGCACTTACCGACATCTATAAGCGTACTCTATAAATAGGTGGTAGGATGGATAGACAGGCTACCGGCAAGACCTCTAAGGAGACGAGAGATCGGATTAATAAACGCCAAAGCATGAGGGCGTCTAGCCCTAGAGACGAAAAAGAACTTACAGAGCTATCGAAGTTAATAAAGAAGCGCAACGTTAGCCAACATAAGGAAGTTTAATATGGAGAGAATCGAGCATGCTCTAAAGAACGGAGGTAGCCAAAAAGCGGTGAAGAGGAAACTTGGCATAGGTAAAAACCAGATGCATGAGTTCAGAGACAATAAGGGCAATGTCATTACCAATATAGGTAAAGTAAATTAATGAGAGAGACAGTAGCGAACAGCATTGCGTCATCCCGTCAGTAACGAAAGAGGAAGTAAAGAAAGCCTTTGGGGCAGTGCAAAAGGAAAAAGCAGCTGGCGAGGACCAAGTAACAGCAGATCTGTTGAAGGACGCAGGAGAGATTGTGCTATAAAAACTAGCCATCCTGTATAAGCAATGCCTTATGACCTTGACCGTGCCAGAAGCTTAGATAAATGCTTATATTATCTTAATTCATAAGAAAGGAGACACCAAGGATTTGCAAAATTACAGAGCGATCAGCTTACTGGCCGTGGTCCAGAATGTATTTACTAAGGCAATCGCTAATAGAGTCGGGACGACTTTAGACTTAAATCAACCACATGATAAGGCAGGCTTTCGTAAAGGATATTCTACACTAGATCGTATTCACACTATCAATCAGGTGATAATAAAATTCGCTGAATATAAACAACCCCTATATATACCATTTATCGATTACGAGAAAGCACTTGACTCAGTGGAAACCTCGGCAGTCATGCAGGCATTGCGGAATCAGGGTGTCGAAGAGCCCTATGGGAAAATACTGGAAGATGTGTATAGCAACTGCACATCTACCATAGTCCTCCATTAAGCCAACAGTACACTTCCAATAAGGAAGGGAGTCAGGCAGGGAGACATGATCTCGCCAATGCTATTCACCGCCAGTACACAGGAGGTATTCCGAGGCCTGAATTGGGAACCGTTAGGAGTAAGTGTTAACAGAGAATACCTAAATAATCTGCGAATCGCTGATGAGACTGCCTTGCTGAGTCACTCATTAGATGAATTGGAATGCATGATCAATGAGTTAGGTAGACAGCAGAACGGTGGGTCCAAACATTAACGTGCCGAAAACCAAAGAAATGTTTAACATTCTAGCATGGGAACAGCAGTTCACATTTGGTAGCGAGGTGCTGGACGTTGTAAAGGAATACGTCTACTTAGGGCAGGTAGCGACTACTGATCCGGATCATGAAAGGAAAACAACTAGAAGAATAAGAATGGGGAGGAGCGCATATGGCAAGTTATCTCTGATCTCTGATGGCAGTTTACCAATATCCTTCAACAGATAAGTATACAACAGCTGTATCTTCCCCACGGGGAAGAAACTTTGAGGATAAAGAAAGGGTTTAAGCTCAAGTTAAGGGAAACGCAGTGAGCTTTAGAAAGAAAAACGATAGGTGTAACGTTAAGAGAGCGAAAGGGCTCTGAGTGGGTGAGAGAACAAACATGGGTTAATGACATCCTAGCCGAAATCGAGAGGAAGATATGGGATTAGGCAGGGCATGTAGTGTGAAGGCAAGATAACCGCTGGTCCTTAAGGGTAACAGAGTGGATTCCAAGAGAAGGCAAGCGTATAGGGGGGGGGGGGGGGGGGGCAGAAGGTTATGTGGACGGATGAGATTAAGAAGTTTGCGGGCATACGGTTGGCGCAGCTGGCCAAGTACAGGGTTAATTGGTTAGGCCTTTGCTCTGCAGTGAGCGTCGTCAGGCTGATGATGGTGATGACTGCACAACCAGACTTCAAACCATGGTAGTCGCCGGAACTGGCGATGGAGCGTAGCCGTGTGTGTGTCTTTCGCAGACGTTTCCAGCGCTGTCACGATCCACATTTCAGGCCGGTTACCCGTGCCCTCCTTTCAGGCTTCTCTTGCTACCTGCCAGCATAGAGTACGGGCAACTAAAGATTCCGTCCGACGCCAATTTTGCTCCGACGCAACACGCAAAGACCTTTTTGCAGCTCCCTTCAAGCGGGCCTTCGGCAAACTACGAGTTTTGTCTTCCTCCCATCTCTTTACCTGCGCGATGGCGGTGCCGCTAGAGTTGTGGTCGAAACCGCAGAAATAATTTTCCGCACACATGTAGCCATCGATAACCGAACTCATGACACACCCTACCACGCCTCCATCCGTGAATTTGTATCATCACCCTGTCTACCCTCTCAAGACCAGACGACCCTTTTCCACGGTCCGGGGTTCAATTGATCATTAACAAACTCGGTGTCGAAACGGCCCCTGGCCTAAGCGAACTGACACCCACACTGGTTGTTGACCTCTGGACTGCCCATCCCCTCCTTCTTCTATCTTTAATGCCGCACTTCGTTTTCGACAATTCCTTACGATGTGGCGACGCGGGCGAATTGTTTTTCTTCCGAAGCCCAGACGTCCTCCTCTCTCCCCATATAATATCGGCCAATAGTAATGAATTCTAACCTCGGAAAATTTCTTGGCGTATTTTCCAACACATACTATGTTTTTTCCTAGAGTCGGGAGGCCACTTTCAACCCAGCCAGTTTGGTTTTACCAGTTCGCGAAGCGCCGTCCAAACCCTCGCGCTTGTCGCCGCTCTAGTGCCCAAGGTGCCGACAAAATCACTACCGCAATGCTCGCAACCTTTCCGAAGATTCTATTCAAGCCGTTACCTTATACCTCAATGATAAACTGTGGACCCGAGGCAAAATACCCCTTAAGTGGAAACACGCAGAAGTTATACTCATCCCTAAATCCAACAAGCCACCCTCGCTCTCTGCTCTAAGGCCTATATCGCTCACCTCCTGCTTGGACAAGCTATATGAGCGAATCATCCAAACACGCCTGCAAAACAATATTGAAGATCGTACTCTTTTCCCCTTTTATGCTCGGTTTTCGACCAGGTCTTTCCACGCACGACGCCTTTCTTTTCATCAAACACGAAGCCCTCACTGGGATACCTCCCGGCGCAGAGCGCCTTCTTCTAACACTTGACATTATGGGCGCCTTCGACAACATTTCTCACTCTGCAATCCTAGAAGCTGTATATGAAATACACTGTCGACCTCGCATGTCATATCTCCACCATCCTCACTGCCCGCACAACCACGACTGGCATCGGATCTACTAGATCGCCCCCCTTCCCAACGCCTGACAAGTGCACTCTGCACCATTGCTATCTGCACCACTGCTTCTATCACCACTGCTATATTCAATATAGCCAGGGCCCCTCTCACCCACAAGCGCTATCCGACATCAGACATACCATCTATGCGGATGACATCCCCATCTGCTCAACCCGACGATCCCTCGCCGCCAAAGAGCAATCCCTCCAAACAGCCATCGCTGTGGTTGAGCATTTTGTTTAGACCAGCGGTATGCAATGTGCACCGGCCAAATCGAAAATCATACGTGTTCACGGCCCCGCTGTCGTTCCCCCGGACCAGTCATGCTCGCAATTCACAGCACACCCTATAGAAGAAAAACCATTCATTCCAGTGCTTGGCCTGTGGGCCCAGCATGACGGCAAGCCCACCCACACCATTGCCACTCCACACACGTCCGTTCTGAAATCGCCCGTATGGTGCGACGTATCACTGGGCATTGCAAGGGCATGCCTGAGGACGAAACTATCCACCTCGTCACGGCCCTGGCCATGAGTCGAATCCAGTATAACCTCCCTTGCCACAATATTGATCGCACCGCCGAGAGTAGGATCGATATCATTATTCGTACCTCCTTTAAAACAGCTCGGGAGGGGGGAGGGGGGGGGTTCATTCTACAGGCGGCCTGAAAATGAAACATCAATCGCAAATGAAACATCAGTAGCAGCCAAAATTCGAAAGTTCAATCTGTCCTGTCACACTCCGGTGTCGGCAAGAAATCACCCGCTACCCTCCAAGTAAGGCAATCAGCGATGTCCAGTGCGGACAGAGATCGGTGCTAACCCGTTGCGGTCAAATCATGGTGAGGACAACGCTGCCCGCAAGGCTATGGTTATGACAGTTTGTTCTGCAACAATATGTTTTCACAACAGGACATTTAACAAATTAAATACTTTTAAACCCATTAAGTCACTTTGCAAAGAACGATGCCCATTACTTCTTGGCCCCCTAGTCTTAAAAAGGCTGCAATTTTAATTTCATGCTGATGACGGCCGTTCCTTTACCAATCACAAGCACGTTACGTGAAAATGTCTTTTTCCAAAGTAATGCACCTTTCCGCATATAATTTGTTCCGCATATAAACGGTACATTGTGACGATGTATGCCACAGCGCCTACCAGCAAGGTGAACAAACATGTGGAGACAGTGAGCATGTAAGTTCGGCCGCCACTTCCGCCCTAGATTCAATGCAACGATTGGCGATTGCTACACATTCGACACTAGATTCAGTGTGTTTACCTGAAAGAAGCAATTCGCTGAAAAGGCGGTGTTCGTGCTCACAGCGCGTCACAACTTTGGGATATAAATCTTGGAACCCTTTCCACTTCTCAGTGATGCCACACAATTAATCGTCCTAGTCGAATCAAACGTTAGCAAAACTGGCTTCCGCGAAAGACTTTACAGACGTCGGGAGTAAACACAATACTGAGGTAAATGGTCGCAAGTTCTTGATAGACATCGGTGTGGAGTGTAACGGCAGTACCGCGGTTTTTAAAGGTTTGCAGTATCACTTCATCCGCTATGTCCGCCTGCAGTATGGCCGCAAAATTTATATTATCGCATTGCGATGGCTTTCTCGAGAATTTCTTTGCCGGCGTTTCAAGAGTTGCTAATCTTTGCAAACACGCTGTAAGCCAGTTCTGATTCAAATAGTTTTTAACTCGCCTCTGTATTTAGTGCACCTAAGTCCAGCCAAAAAAGTGACGTTTGAATCTACTGAAAAGCGGGGGTGGGGCCTAAATCATGCAGGTGTGTTCGATATTCTGCGGTACTCATATTTATAGACAAAATAACAGGAATGGTTTCAGTCACGATCCATATAATGTTACCATATTTACCGATCTGATGCACTGATTGTGGCTTGTGATAGGGCGGCCAGGCCGAGAGCCGCGAAGAACCCCGCTAGAAGAAAAAAAACTATCCGCAATTAAGCACCAAATGTCCCTGCGTCGGCAATTGTAACAATACACATTTTAAGCTGACTCATCTTTTATTCATCAGGCAGCATATCAGAACTTCAATGAGTAAATATTTATACGGCTCTTATGTTTGCGCCAGAGTTGCCTCTCTTTCTATCGTGCACAGTCGTCACTGCTTAAATTGTTAAACGGTCTTCGAGAGTAATGCTGAAGTTGTGTAAACCGTGTTCCTTACTTTTAATGAGGGATACTGTGTATTCAGAGAACCTTACGCATATTTTTTACGGCGCCGTTTATATCACGGTAGCGATGAAAATGACGGAATAAACGTTTGCCCTTCACTGCGAACGTTTATTAGCGAGAAAGATGCCAAATTGGCACCAAATTCCTCCGATAGGCTCCTCTAACCTATGGAACTCTGGTTCAAAGTCTGTCTGTCTGTTCACACACTTCCCTCAGACGAACAATCATTCGGCAGAAATGAGATTTCGTCGACACAACTGATTGACAGTTCCGGTCCGTCACCATAGTTATCCATAAGCTGTATACTCCAATCAGAAAAAGGAATATTAAGGGCTTCATCAACATAATGCGCTCCGGTAAGGCATCGTATGGATCTTGAAAAGGGTTGACCTGGTGAATGCCTTGCAGTCTTCGACTTAGTCAAGTGCCTTAGAAACGTGTTGTGATACGTATTTGAGAAATTATTGGTGGAAAACAGCGCATCGACGCGGACAGAGCGGAAGAAAATACAGGACAAGCGCTGACTCACAACTGAAATTTATTTAAGGAAAGCAGTACATTTCATAGACAAAGTGGCCAACTTATCAGCTAGTACCTAGACAAAACCCAAGTTTCTACGTGGCATCGAGGTATGCAACCTCACTGTCATATAATGAAATAGATGGCTTACTGACACATAACTTTGTTTTTTTCTTCATGTGATATGCTTCCATAATCTCACGTGTTAATCGGGACGGGTGTTTGTAGAGGATATCAGAGTAAGGCAATGAAGGAAAACAAGATTGGCAGTCTCGAACATGGTCAACTAGATGATTAGATTTGTTAGCTTCCAGATTATTTGCATGCTCTTTCAAACGTGTATTGATGCAACGCCCCGTCTGCCAACTCGCTCGTTTGGCTATTGTGTTGAGAAATTGGTTGTATGATAATTAGTAATTAGGTACATGAGCCAATACAAAAGCAAATTTTGTGGCGGTTCATTGTATTGGAGCAATCCTAGTTAGCGCGTATGTGTGATATATCGATGGGTAAGATTCGTTCAAGTATCCGTTAATTAATGTATAATCTAATTAATCAGAAATGTAACTACGATGTATATTGTGTGTATTGTGGTGATTTGTTGGATTCAATTATTCGATTGCACTATCACGTTCTACTCTTAATGGCGAAGCATAAGCGCCCCCAAGTTTTTCCTGTCTTCCGACAACGCAGAGGCACCGCGCTTGTCGGCATTACGCTTCTTTCAGACTTTTCCACAGATTCTGTCCATTGCTATCACCTCCTCCATCAAAAAAGAGAGCAAACACGAATTCTCCAGAAGTTTAAAAACTCTCAAGAAAGCTAGCCACAGAAATGCCACACCTTCTAATAAACTGTTCTTCATCATTATCAATTGTGACACATTTTGAAACCGCGTTCATCAATTCATTGTGAGGGAGGGAATAGAACAGATCGACCACGTCAATACTGAACACTGTACATGAGCCTGGATTTTCATGTCGCAGAAAATTTACCACACTTTTAGAGTTGCGAACTCTGAAAGGGTCCTTAATAGCCAAAGTAGCCAAGAATTTCTGTAGATACCCTGAAATTTCATATTGCCAAGTGCTCCTCTCAGTTACAATAGCCCGAAATGGCATGCCATCTTTGTGCGACTTCGCTGAGAAAAAAATCTTTAAACTAAGTCCTTTAGCTTTATTGACACTTGCTTTAAGCCGGTCCAGGTTCATACCCTCCAGCAAGCGCAGAGCTCTGGCTTTTACTTTTCCTGGTTTTGTCGAAACCGGGACGAAGTTTTTCTGCACAGCCTCCATCGCTTTCAAAGAAAACATTGTTTTCGGAAGGACCACAAAACATCCTTCCTTGTCAGCTGTCAGTAGCCTCAAATTATTTGAATGTAGGAAATTGACTAGAGAACCGTATCCCTCCCTATATTTGTCAGTCTGTTCTTGACAAAACCGCGGTACACTCCTCAACGCATCTCGGTTGGTAAACGTCCTGTGCGAGATGCGAAATCGACCGGGCGATAGTCACCTTATTCTCTTTTCGCAGATGCGGCTTCATGCAGAACTTTGGTCCCATTTGTAGCAGGCTCTCGTGCTGCTGTGGAATAGGAGTTTCACCCAGAATGATGACTTTTCCTGGTTGCTGTGGTGTCTTCTTCCTTTTTGGTAGTTGTGGTCGCACCTTGGCCCACAGGAACTCCGTATACTGGTCCACAGTTGCACACCAGTCCCGGAGAAAACGCAGGTGGCCTTGACGGTCTCCGCTCCGCTCACAGGCAACACGAAGTCGGTCTTTGAAGAATCTACTTTGATGCCACCATTCTGATCATAATATTTTGCACATGCGGCGTGAATGGCCCTTGGATGGCTGTAGGAAACCGCACATCACATAAAGATCCGGTGGACATAGGCCTTGCCTCGCATACCACGACGCAACACGGGCTTTGCACACACAAAGAGCAATCATCGCTGCTAGTACGGCACTGTTATCCAGATGCTGGTTAGGACAGATAATAGAGCCCGAAGTAGAAGAGATAAAGTTCAGCACAATAGCCAAACGGGCGCGTTGGTGGTACATATTGGTGGCAAACAGCGCAACGACGCGGACAGAGTGGAAGAAAATACAAGACAAGCGCTGACTCACAACTGAAATTTATTTAAGAAAAGCAGTACATTTCATAGACAAAGTGGCCAACTTATCAGCTAGTACCTAGACAAAACCCAAGTTTCTACGTGGCATCGCGGTATGCAACCTGACTGTCATATAATGAAATAGATGGCTTACTGACACATAACCTTGTTTTTTTCTTCATGTGATATGCTTCCATAATCTCACGTGTTAATCGGGACGGGTGTTTGTAGAGGATATCACAGTAAAGCAATGAAGGAAAGCAAGATTGGCAGTCTCGAACATGGTCAACTAGATGATTAGATTTGTTAGCTTCCAGATTATTTGCATGCTCTTTCAAACGTGTATTGATGCAACGCCCCGTCTGCCAACTCGCTCGTTTGGCTATTGTGTTGAGAAATTGGTTGTATGATAATTAGTAATTAGGTACATGAGCCAATACAAAAGCAAATTTTGTGGCGGTTCATTGTATTGGAGCAATCCTAGTTAGCGCGTATGTGTGATATATCGATGGGTAAGATTCGTTCAAGTATCCGTTAATTAATGTATAATCTAATTAATCAGAAATGTAACTACGATGTATATTGTGTGTATTGTGGTGATTTGTTGGATTCAATTATTCGATTGCACTATCACGTTCTACTCTTAATGGCGAAGCATAAGCGCCCCCAAGTTTTTCCTGTCTTCCGACAACGCAGAGGCACCGCGCTTGTCGGCATTACGCTTCTTTCAGACTTTTCCACAGATTCTG
This sequence comes from Amblyomma americanum, assembly GCF_052857255.1. Lineage (NCBI taxonomy): Eukaryota > Metazoa > Arthropoda > Arachnida > Ixodida > Ixodidae > Amblyomma > Amblyomma americanum. Next base: position 51,888,328 of record NC_135500.1, read on the forward strand.
TCCATTGCTATCACCTCCTCCATCAAAAAAGAGAGCAAACACGAATTCTCCAGAAGTTTAAAAACTCTACTGCCTTTACTCTAGCGGAAGTTGAAATGCGATCGGGTGTAGCATTCAGCCGTTCTCCTACACCGTTGGCAGACGAAGTGGTACATGCAACGTCTCCGTCACGAGCCAGTGCCCTGGAGAAAGCGCGCAGTCAGAAGGGCAGACACGTCCTTCCTAGGCGCCTCCAGACACCCAGAAATGAGAGCGGCAATAGCCTCGGTGGTCGACCACGCTCATCGCGTGATCACCGCGTCTCTGTGAAGCACGAAAAGCCAAATGAAGAAGTCGCCACTGCCCTCGCGATGGTCAAAGGCTCCAGAAGGGACACGCCTTATTATCCTTTAGACACGTACTCCCAGTCGGCCTGTCCGAACTACGTTAGGGAAAGTATTAACAAGCCATCCCTCCAAATCCTGCAGAAAGACCCCACGGCTTACATCGCCGAACACCAAGTTATATGGAAACCAGGACACGTCGGCCTCGCTGAGAACTGTGCTACGTATACTGTAGATAAAGGATACACTAACTGAGCTGCGAGGGGCATGCTAGAACCAAGAAAAGTATTTTGGTATTTTGGAACAACATGGAGGGTGGAGTATGACGGCGTCCCAACCCCACAACCAGCTCACAAAGGAAGAGGAGGCGGCTCCAGACAGACAGTTGCCTAGTTTACACACCCTAAGCAAACTTTACCCAACAGCCTATAGGGCCGCCTGTTCACTCTGCTGCAACTATATGCGGATGGATATCATCAAATTCGAGTATATGATCTTCAATTGTTTGTGCGGATTTACCAGACAAATGCAGATGTGTCATCTTCTTAGTTATATTTTCTTTTTGTAACTGCGCGTTTTAAGACTCCCTGATCTAGCTTCGAAGAGTAGGGCACTGCCTCTGGATTAATCATAGAACGATTCCTTCCTGATCAGCATTTTGCTGTTGGATCAAGGTCTATACACTGCCTCTATTACATTGAACTAATCCAGTTTTTGCCCTATGCGTTTTAGTGTGGTAGCACTGAACAGGTGACCGCAGAGGTGGCCTAGTAGTTTGACCATCCGCCTCGCATGCGGGAGGTGCGGGGTTCGATCCAGAGTGCCGCCGGGAATCCCCGGTGATATAATGGGTACAAGCTTTCCCCTGGTCTTGTGCTCGGCTTATTTAGGCTGAAATGCTTGGGAAATGGGTCTTTGACCTCGCCTTGAGAAAAAAGAAAACCCCTGTGCCATGGCGCTCTTCGGGCACAGACGCCCTTGCGCCATAAAAAAAATTCATCATCATCATCATCATCATCACTAAACAGGTGGCCAGCGAAAATGGCGTCCTGTGTCGGAATGAAGCCCTGAGATGAGCAACTGGGGCGAACGGAAGAATATCGTAGTGGGGAGCAGAGGTGCGCACGAGCGCTGTTTGGCGGCGGTGGAGAGGGTCGCGTGACGCGGCTACGCATCTCGGGTGGGGTATAGGTGCGCGCCGTGTCGGTTTCGAACGGCGGCGGAGTGGCGATCGTTTCTAGTCGGCGGCGTCGGCGGCGCGGCGCCTGGTAATTATCTGTGGCGGCGCAAGGCCATTTTTCGACGGTGGCTGCAGCGGCGGCGGCGTGGAAAGCCAAACCACAAATTTAAAAAGCTACTTTTCTAAAGCCTTCATTGCTAAACTGGTTAAAATTTTAGGGCTTTTCGTACCAAGGGCGCAGAATACAGAGGGGTTGAAGGGTGAGAAAAATTCGAAATGTTCTGTAATTTTTTTCTTTTTTGATCAGAAAAAATTTATTCTCATATGTACACATGCCAAGGTTACCGGATACACTGACATTCACAAATAGACATGACGCTAAGCATGTAAGGCGAACCAATTAATAAGGCACCATAAGAAACTTTGAGAAACTGACAGGAATTGCTTGTGGGCGATGTAATACCGCATAGCTTAGCTATTGACTGAAGAGTGAAACAGCAATAATCTGACACGGAAAAAAGGACCTTAGCGCCAGTTTTGTCTAAAGACCAGATCCAGACGATCGTTCTTAACAGAAATGAATGGGATCGACCACTGCCGCAGAAACTCTTCCTCTCCCAAGAGAAAGAGTTCCTCCGACAAGAAAGTGATCAGCTCCCTTCGAAGAGGCCAAGTATTGGCCACACAGCACGGCGTTGAAAGCCACCAGCGACCGCAGCGCATCGACTGCGTCATAAACTAAAAAGACCGGCAACAATTAACAGGCGATCAAAACGGCCGCTGGGGAAGCGGCCTCCCCACCGGCAGCTGGAGACAAAGCTCGAAATATCCTGCCCACGGAATTCCCGCATGAACCGCTCACCAAAAGACGCGCTACCACGCAGGTGGTATTGGATGGCGATTGAATTCCGGAAGCGGGCAATTCGGACAGGTACTGGAGCGTGAAACACCCCACCGTTCTAACCGATCACAAGTAGGCAGCAATGCCCAACCAAGTTTCCAAACAAAGTCGCGTAGATGGTCTGGGAGAGGCGTCGACGCTATGCGCGCCCATTGAACGCGGTGCATCGGTGAGCGGCGAGCCGCCGGCACAACAGGGAACAACAGCGGGCCCATAATGTCCACCACATGGTATGCAGCGATGTTGCCATCAGGTGCTACTGCGCTTACATGTCTGAAAAAGGCCACGGACGTAGCATAGAAAGCGGTAGGCTGCTCTGACTGAGGTCCATGGTTAACAGGGGCCGAGGGATTCAAAAAGCGCAAAGGGCCCAAAAAGTACCGCGCTAGGGTTCGCGCCAGAGACGCGTCCCCCAGCAGGATACGCAGAATGCACTTCAAAGCAAATAACGAGGACGTGATGGACAAAGTTGGAAAGGCAAAACCGCCTCTCTCCCGTTTTTGTCCAAGAACAGTACGAGCCACAAGCTCGGTTCCGCCTGACCAAAAAAAAAAAAGAAAAAACTGTAGTCTGCACCCGGCTTATGACGCGTAGGAGTGGTTTAACAATGTTGCAAAGGTACCAGAAGGCAGCCAGCACGACCATCATAACAACGTAGCGCCTCTCAAGCAGAAGCAGGTCAAATGTCTGGGCCCTCAGCACCCGAGCTGTAATGCCCTCTACGACCGAAGACCACATACCATCCCATATTCCAGCGCAGTCGTAGGTCCCGCCTAAAATGCGCGTCTGCGCGCACCACTGCAAAGGTATCGCACATATAATACGTATTTGAGGAGACCCCACAAAAGAGTAACGACTCTTCGAATAATTAAGAGCAGCCCCCGACAAGGAGGCGTACTCACGAAAAACGTCTAAAGCTTCGAGCAGACCGAGTTCATCAGCTAAGTAGAGTGTGATGTCATATGCATAAGCGGTGACGCGTACAGCCTCGCTGCCTGTCTAAGCCTAAACTCTAATATGAAAGAGTGTGGTGACTGACTGCCAAGAGGAAAGGCTCTAATGCTAAGACAAACAAAAGGGGTGAGAGCGGGCACCCTTGATCGCTGCCGCGGCCAACATACAATGCGGTACTTTTTTAGCCATCTAGGAGCAGAGTGCTTGAAATATCTCTGTACAACTTTTTAATGAGAAGCACGAAAGAAGGCGGGAAACCGATAGCATCCAGTGTACCGTAAATATACTCATGCTCTAAAAAGTCGAATGTCTTCTCTTGATTGAGGGAAACAAGAAGACCCTGTGCGCGCTGCTATATAGGATATTTCGCGTTACGGAAGATAAACTATGTATTTCACGATAAGGGATGGAGCAAATCTGGTGGCTGGAAATGAGGGGCGGGAGGAGAGCCCGTAGACGGTGAACGAGCAATTTTGCTAATACTTTGCAATCTGAATTTAGTAGGGTGATAGGGCCCAATCTGCCGGACATGTCGAGAAAGGAGACTTTTTAGGAATAAAGACAATGCGGCCTGTTTTAAATGAATCCGTAAAGACATGCCGAGTGAAACAGATTTTTAACACATCTGAGAAATGTTGCCTACAATATGCCATAATTGTAAAAGAACTCCACAGGAAGACCATCTGGCCCAGGCACTGAGCCTCGATTCATGGAATCTAACGCCTCCTTGATTTCACGTGTTGTTGGCGGAGCCCTCAGGCCGTCATGAAGTTCAGCGGCAACATGCAGCAAGCCTGTAAAAAATGGGTGTGCGGAAAAGTCATCGCGATCAGAAGGAGCGACTGAGCAACATCCCGGAAATGGACGAAAAACGCTCTGAAATTCTTGCGGACTGGCTGGGCCACAGCCCTGGAGGAAGATGTAAAAGCCGGGGCACCTTGAGAGAACAACAGCTCCTGGCGCGCAAACCGCAGCACCTGAGGATGAGCAGCTGGACTGCGTCAACAATGCCATGCAGCAGCTGTCAAAGAGGATAGTAAAAGATGCTGTAGACGCCCCGAAAGCTCATCTTTCCATGCGCACATAAGCGACGATGGCGACGGGGTGCGCTTAGCTATACGTAACTTCACCGTCACCACGCGCACCTCATCTGAGACGCGAGCCCTAAGGGCTCGACCAGAAGCGGCGGAATGGAGACGCCACTGCTCCTTCAGACGGTCGCATTCACCAGTCACGGCCCCAACAACTGAAAAACGCAAGTCCCGCGTTAGCCCTTCTCTCCGAAATTATTCCGGAGTCCTCCTCTATGGAACCTCTTTCTTCCTTTCTTATTTCACTCCCTCTTTTATCCTTTCCCTTACGGCGCGGTTCAGGTGTCCGCCGATATGTGAGACAGATACCACGCCATATCTTTTCCCTAGAAATCAATTTCCAAAATTGATTTTTACCCGCCCGCTGTTTTTACCCGCCGCGGTGGCTCAGTGGTTAGGGCGCTCGGCTACTGATTTGGAGTACCTGAGTTCGAACCCGACCGCGGCGCCTCCATTTTTATGGAGGCGATGCGCTAAGGCGCCCGTGTGCTGTGAGGTGTCAGTGCACGTTAAAGATCCCCAATTTTTTTTTGGTTTGAAGCGAATAGCCAGTTTCTTCAAATAATTTTGAAGAGACAATATTCTTCTGGCACACACAAAAAGGTTGAACAGCACAATGTAGTTGTTTTGAAAATAATGTATTTTTCTAACCTGCAAGGCCTTTCCGTATTACGGAGCCCCCAACTACGGCACCTCCTTCTTCATTTCTTCTCTTAGTCTCTCTATCCCTTTCCTTACGGCGCGGTTCAGGTGTGCGCCGATATGTGAGAATGGTACTGCGCCATTTCCTTTCCCCAAAAACCAATTATTCTTAATAAATTTTTTTCATTCAATTGAAAAAAGCTTGAGGACGAGTAGCTGCGAATTACATGGTCGCTGCCCCACGCCCAACTCGATTTCGTTGCAAGGTGCGAACACATCTAACACATAATTTGTTTTGTTGTTAAAATCATTTATTAGGTTAACATGAACTACTCCTTCCTGTCAGCGCTCCCTCCCCGTCCCGCTGTTGCTTTTTTAACGAAATTGCGCCTAATGCGTAAAAACATAACTCCGTAAGAAGTATATTGGCCACTGGTACTGAACCGAGGTATGGATCGCATGACATGCGATTTCAGTTCGTCTTCCGTATAATTACTTGGTGCTGGGTCACCGGCGATCACAAAGGTTGGGGATCCGTGCCGAGGCCTGACTTTGCACTGCGGCAGGCTGAAGCGCGTCACTATATATAGGAGTAGATGGGGCATGTAATTTTTGGTAGTCGGGTCTCGGCGTTCGCGCCAGCCTCCTTTATGAAATTCCAAAATCAGAATGGTACCACACATTGGTGTACTCCTTCCTTCCTTTACGGCGTGGTTCGCGTGTCGACGGGTACGTGAGAAAACAAAACTTCAAGGGGCACTTTGTTGACCTATAAAGTACGGTGAGGCGAAAAGCTTTAGCGCTATGTTGCTGGTTGTGTCACTACTGTGCGGTTAAGATGTTAACTAAGAACACAATTGTTTCTGAATCTTAAATTCTAGCGACACTGGAGAGCATTTGGGAGGCATCCATCTGATTCGACGCCTTTCTGCAAACACTCTCCGGCATCCTAGACAAGGATAACTACATACGCGTTGACAGGAAGTAGCGTAGTCGTTAGCACGCTCAGCTGCGGAACGGAAGAATGGTGGTTCGAATCCATTTGGCCGTGGTGGTGCTCCGAGGACGCACATGATCTTCCAACACGCGCCTCTCCGCGGAGCCGAACCGGTCTCGCCGGGCCAGCGGCGGCTGGCGCAATCAGCGCTAAACAGAGACATTAGAGAGTTTTAGTTTCACGTACGTAGAGGGTTCACGTACGTAGAGCTCTTAAGGGTGACCAGTGCGCATGCGCAGAACGCAAAGGGTATGAGCGAGTCTCACGTACTTACGTGAGATTCGGATTTTTACGTTGCGGTCTTTGCGTTGCTTGCGTACGTAGCGTTCACAAACATGGCGGCGCCCTGCTCGCCGCTTCACAGCGATAACAGCTTCGTCGCTAATCCCTCGAGGCGGTATGATGTTCTAAACTGCTGTATTCGCCTTCGATTTGCCCATTCTTACCCTCGCATAAGGTTTCAAGCGACAAATAGCTTTTGTTTTTCAGACAGAAGGGCGATTTTTCAGCTGCTAAGCCTGACGAAGTAGCGTTGGTCATCGTCATAGCAACGGTCTCGCTATGAATGGCTCCGCTTAATGACTTGTCTTGGATGATTTTGGCTACAACCAGTGTCTGTGTTTCTTAGTAGATGGCGCTAGGCGTAACGCGCAGCGTGCTTCGCGTACGTGTAACTATAAGGGTTTCAAACGACCTACGTGCAGGCTACGTAGACTTCTCACGTTTGCGTACGTAGAGGCTTCACGTACGTAGAGCTCTTACGGGTGACCAGTGCGCATGCGCAGAACGCAAAGGGTATGAGCGAGTCTCACGTACGTACGTGAGATTCGGATTTTTACGTTGCGGTCTTTGCGTTGCTTGCGTACGTCTGAGGTTGGCCTGAGGTTGTCTAGCTGCGGGGGTTTTTCCGGCTTCGGTATTAGTATAACTTTGGCTGTCTTCCATTGCTCGGGTAGGTTGCCATTGTTCCAAACTTCTCCGATACATTCGGTTAAGAATTGAATTGATTCATCGTCTAAATTCCTTAGCATCGTATTCGTGACTCCGTCGCGACCCGAAGCCGACTTCGTCTTTAGTCTGACAATTTCTGCCCGTACCTCCGCCTCTGAGATGGGGGCGCCTAGAGCCTCATTCGAAGCCCCACCACAGTCCGGGAGGGGGAAACGTTGCGTGTCTCCAACGTACGTTTTTACCAATTTGTCCATAAACTCTGCATCGTCTCCCTCGAACGCGTGTCGGACCTTTGCTAATCTAATTCCGGACTGTGTTGCCGAGATCGTCGGGTCCAGCAGATGCCGGCACATGCTCCACGTCTTGGAGAGATTCATGCCTTCCTCCATGTCATCGCATCTGTTGCACCAATTCTGTTCGCATGATTTAAATGCGTAATCTTCAATTTCCATGTTGTGTCTCGCAATCTCCCTTCTGAGGTTATAATTCCACCTTTGCTTTTCTGGCCGCCTTTCCATACAATATGCTTTGCCTCCCACATGTTAAGTAGACAACTGTCCACTATAGCCGGGGCATTATCCCCTTCCAGCGCCTCCGCCTATCGACTCACAAAGTCTTCGTGAGCAGAGCCCTCGCCACGTCCACGCATGTCTTTGTGCGTCGAGATATCATCAAGGCTTCGCTCACCCCTCCCTTCGATGGCCCTTATCCCGTCCTGCGGCAGATTGAGAAAACTCTGAAGTTGTCTGTCGATGGACGAGAAGAAATCATTGCCATTGTCCGCGTGAAATCCACCTAAAGCGCGCATGTTTCTCTTTCAACCCGCCACCAGGAAATCTCATGCCTCACTGACTAACGCGGGAGTGAGGGGGAGCCCTGTAGCGGCACTATCATCATCAGCAGCGCTGGGCCGTGTGTGTGTGTGTGTGTGTGTGCGTGCGTGTGTGTGTGTGCGTGTGTGTGTGTGCGTGCGTGCGTGTGTGTGTGTGTGTGTGTGTGTGTGTGTGTGTGTGTGTGTTTGTTTGTGTGTGTGTGTGCGTGCGGGTGCGTGCGTGCGTGCGTGTGTGTGTGTTTGTGTGCGTGCGTGCGTGTGTGTGTGTGTGTGTGTGCGTGCATGCGTGTGTGTGCGTGCGTGTGCGTGTGCGCGCGCGTGTGTGTGTGTGTGTGTGTGTGTGTGTGTGTGTGTGTGTGTGTGTGTGTGTGTGTGTGTGTGTGTGTGTGTGTGTGTGTGTGTGTGTGTGTGTGTGTGTGTGTGTGTGTGTGTGTGTGTGTGTGTGTGTGTGTGTGTGTGTGTGTGTGTGTGTGTTTACCGGCCTATTCGCTTCCATTGGGCGAACAAAGCAGCGCACGAGAGTAGCGGGGACGCGCGTTCACGTCTCGCGACTGGAACATTCACGCTGTTCCGGGGGCAACGCAGCGATGCAGCGATGAGGAGGATGTGACGTCATGAGTCACGTGACCAAACTTTTCCCGCGCTCGCTTTGCCGCCTGCATCCCGTCTCGCGCGCGCAGCATATTCTGCGCCGGCCTTTCGTTCGTCGCTACGTTTAGCATGACGATGGGTGAAGGGGCACAACGGCTGTTCATGACCATGATAGAGGAGTCACAGCTACCCGCAGCACCAGGTAAGCGTCGTCTCTCTCAGAAATAAGCTGTGAAAGATAGCAGCGTCAATATCATTTTGTGCTCACCACAGCTGTCGTCGATGCCTTGGCCACTGTTGTGAACGTTGGAGAGATACCCGATGGTAAGCGACAATAACTACTATGCATGGGTGCATATTTGAGGATTATTTTAATTGATTTCTTTATTACCATTTTTTGCGGCGAATGGAGTATTTAGGATAACGGCCGGGGACGTCGCTGCGTGTGATGCAACAACGGGCGAGAACGCAGCCGTTAATATTCGTACTGTAACATTACTGGTCATGATGCCGCACCATCTTGATTTTTGTCATCTGCGGTTTACCGTCACTTCTGTCTGTTGATGCTTTCAGATTACTGTATATGCCTGTTTTACTGTGCAGCGTCTGACCAATCAAAGCAACCCTCTTTATTTTTGCCCACGGCAAGGGCTCATGACATGCTTCGTCCGTCGCAAACGTCAGGCGCTTAGTAACCTGAAGAAGAAAAAAAGCCCTTACCATTTCAGGTCGCACAGAGTAGGCACCTCGGTACAGTTTTTACAGTTACAAATTTTATGTTCACTTGCAGAGAACACCGCTGTGTCGAACGTGGGCGAGAGAGGACCGCAGCCAGCGCCAGAAGTGAAAAGAGGCGGCGGAGGTGAGCTTGTAAAACGGAAAGTTGAGCTGTTGGTACATCTTTGAATACAAAAACAGTGCTGCAAGAGGAGTGCGACAGCGCTTGTCCTCGTTCGTAAGAAAGCCTCTCCTCCTCAGTTGTCCCCTGTCTCAGCGCTGTTTTTGTATTTAGTGTCGAACTTCTGCTGCCTGCATTTCTTGACGAATTCGATGCTTTTAGCAAAGTATCCGCATTTATTTTTCAGCTCCCGAATGGACACCAGGAGAAACCAAACTGCTATTAGATTACTATTACAAATACTTTCCGCAGGTGGGCCCATTCAAAAAGTTTAAAAACAAAAAGATGCTTTTCAAGCAGGTTTCACAGGATTTGGCTGAGGTTCTTGGATGTAACAAAACGCTACAGCAGTGTGAAAATCGCTATAAAACAGTAATGAGGCAGAAGAAAAGGGCAAGTGGCAACAACAACAAATCAAGTGCTTCATCTCATCCTGTCCCATTTGACGATGAAATGCGAAAAATCCAAAGCATTGATGACAGTTTCGAGCCAGAAATTCAAAGGGACTCTTTTGGAGTGACCCACAAATCAACATCATCAAGCTCTGACAGCTCAGCTGATCTAATTTCCCCTATGCCTGAAATGCCCAGTACTCTGTCTAGCAATTCAGCAAATGATGAAACTATGAAAAGGTCAACAGAGGTGAAGAAAAGGAAATGCCGTGCCAGTACTAGTCGTATGCAGCAGATGGAATTTTTTTTTTATCAAATGAGGGCTATAAGCGCAGAGCGAACAGCTCACAGGGAAAAGCAAGAAGAAGAAAAAGAGAACAGGCGTGCTGAGCGGCGAGCTGAGCGCATTCAAGACAGGCAAGAACGTCGCAAGATGCACGAAGATAAACTTCAGCTCATCCGCGAGGCCTTGGGTCTCAAGCAATAAAACAGTGCACTTTGGATGAACATGTTGTTATGAGTGTTTATTTTGCGCAAGACAAAACGTTTCTGTGCATAGTCTTCACGAAGGATTGCTGTGAACATATGTTTAGCCCTGTGTTTGCATCACTACAGGCTTTGTGGGTACCTTCTCTTCAGTCCAATCTTGGACTTAATTTTTTCTCGTTTAACTTCTGCAAGTGCCCGTAAGAGGCTCTCTTCCCTAGATATTCCACTGCAGACATCATCTACAGTAGGGCTCTGATCATTATTAACCTGGGAGCTCAAGCGCATGTCCTGAAGTGGACTTTGATATGAATCCCCGTTGTCGATGCAGATGTAGTGAAGGACACAACAAGAGAGAATAAATTTTGACATGTTGTCTACAGTCATGAGGTCCAAACGCTGTAGCTGCCTAAATATACCCTTTAATTCCCCAAATGCGTTTTCAATTAGCACACGGGTAGCTGAAAGTTTGGTGTTAAATGCCTTGTCAGAGGTATCCAGGCTCCCATAGTCTCGAATGGGAGTCATCAAAAACTCTCAATGGGTATGCAGCGTCCCCAAGTATTTGGTATTTTCCAGCACAGAGATGAGGCAATTTCTTCGAAATGTTTGAGAGCCGAAAGATCCTGGAGTCGTGAATTTTACTAGGTGCACCAGTGCTGGCATCAAGGAACCTCTTCCGGTTATCACATATCCCCTGCAGCGTCAAGGATGGGTAATGGTGCCTATTCACGTACACTGACCGCACCTTACCAGCAATGCACCTAAGAGGAATATAGCTCCCGTCAATGCAGCCAATGGTGTCTAGAAACCCTGATACCTGGAAGTTGAAAAAAAATGTTACGAGAAGACGGATATTGATAGCCGTCATAATAGCACAATTCATGTACAACACATGCATAATGTGGAGGTTGTGGCCTCAGCTCTCATAGGTGGCAAGTTATTTTTCCATCCGCCTTCCCCCTTCTCTTTCTCCTCCTTTTTTTCTCATTTCAGCTTCAAACACAGCTCATGTCCGCATGCTTTCCTTGGCTGTTGGCTTTATATGGTTGTAACAGTCTGCAAAACATGTTTACAAATGATGATGTCCTGCAAGTTGCCCAGCATGACCGACAAGCCCAATGTTCACGCGGTTATATTAAAACAATGGCCCTCACCAATATGGAAACAGTGTTTGCCGGATGCCAGAACCTTACTGGCATACACATGCTTGCCGCAAAACAATCTCGGCATTAGGGCAATGTGTGAAGAGACTGCAGCTAATGCTCAGTAACACGAGGTCAGAACACAGACATCCAAATTATAAGTAGTATATAGATGTGTTTTTATTTAGTTAGGTATGTTAAGTCCCCTCGTAGCAACATACATCCATTGACATTGTTACATGTGCAGGAAGGCATGAAATGCATGCCCAGTTCATTCATTCAGACTTTTTATTCATACACAAGGGCGTACGTACAGGAGGCCAAGGAAAAAGCTGTTCTAGGATGGCTTGAGGAGCCCCTGGCCCTCAACAATACATTAGCAGCAGAACACACAAAAAGATAGTAAAAAAAAATTTATAGCATAGTGACAACAAAGATCAAATTATTAGCGCGTAAGCATGCAGAAGTATAACAAAAGCATTCAGTGTTGAAAGTGTTTCGTGAAGGAAAAGACAGCTTTAAAGGGTAATATAGATGGCAAGTGACATGCTGGTTTGATTAACGTCAAAGCTTCTGCACGGCGCAAATTAGAAGTAGAAAATTTTGGTCACCTGCTCAAACGCATTAGCAAGCTTCTGCAAGTCATCTGGGAAGGTCACGATGCGGGGTGCGATGTCCAGAAGAAACGCCATAACGCGGTACATCATCCTGTGATGCGTGCTTTCCCCAACCTCAAATCGGCCTGCAACATCCCGTATGCAGGATTTATTGGCAGCATACCTGCAAGAAATGGGATAATTTTTTATTAATGCGAAATTGTTAAACTAGCATCTCATGTTACCATCAAGAATTGAGACAAAGTATAGGAAAAATTTACATCTGCCCCGTTCTCTGAAAAAGCTTCACGTGTGTTCATCAGGCACCTTTAGTACAGCCATGCGGTATTTTCCCCATGAAATACCTTTAAAAACCATAGGCAAGAACAGAAATAAAAAAAACTGGGCACACTGAATTAAAAGTGTGATCAAACATATTTATTTTCACAGGTGGGATGATTGAGCCTTTGAGTCCTTCGCATGCAGAACAGCAGTGACCTGTAAAAGGAATTTCCAGCCATCATAAGCATTTCAGAAATCGGTTGCTAAACCCTCGCGCAGTGTATTAGTGCATTAAATTTCATGCTTCGCGCTAGGTTAGATGTGCCGTGCCGTGACGCTTTTGTAATCAGATGCCTCCAATCACTCCTTCTAAATCACAACTCTTCTCTCTTCAATAGTAAATAATTTCGATGTGTTATCACTTAAAACTTGCAGCAGAGAGGAACCAGACACACGGAAAAAACACAAACGTGAACGAGCAGCTTAGTCCACGTCTGTGTGTTTCCTTCGTGTGTCTGGTTCTTCTCTAATGTCAGTTTTAAGTGATTGATGCACCAATTAGCTCAACAATATACCTTATTAACTTTTATTTCGATATCTTACCACAAAAAGGACAGCACATGCTCTTGAGGCGACTTTGGGGGCAGGCCTCCGCGATCAGTTCTTGAAGGGTAGTGCGGCGATTTCGCGAACTCAGCAGCAAGGGAATCTGCAGCCGGCCGTGACAGTCGGAAATTCCTGCGAAACTAGTGAGGTAAAAAGAAAAAAACAGTGGTCGGTTATTGATTACAGGTTCTAACTAGGATGCAACGACTCACCTCTTCGTCCGAATAAGCGGCGACCGTCTTTTCCACATAAGACTCGACCTTCGGTCGCTTCTCCGGCGGGGTAAAAAGCTGCTCGAACATCTGCTCATACAATGCTAAATCCTCGTCGTCGCCGCTGCCGCTGCTGTCCGAAAAAGAACTTGTGCTCGAATCTGTGCTACAGCTGCTGTCTTCATCAAACAGCAACAACAACTCTTCGTCCCGACGACAGCGCTTAGCTACTGATATTCCGCTTGCTTGCACCGGCCGACTGTCACCGCTACCACCATCCGCCAGTTTGCACGGCTTTCCCGGGATGAAATCAGAAGTGACATCAAAAAGTCATGTGACTTCTTTCAATTTCCTCCTACTCCGCCGTTGACGACGGAGCGCCGAGGGCTGCTCTCGGCTGCTCTCGGCGCCGCCAAAGCGCGCCTCCTCCGCCAATGGAACACTATGCTCGTGCTCCTGTTCTACCAATGGCAGGCGCTGGAACTCGCGAGAGCACTTTGAGTGCAGTTTCGAGTGCTCCTGTTCGCCCAATGGAAACCGGTATAAGTCTTTGTCCCTCTACACAACACAACAAGCCGCGTTCTGTTCGGTTTCCGGAGGCGGGGAGAACAACTCTCGTTTACGGACGTAACCGGAATATTTGGCGCTCCAACACAGAAAGGCGATATAGGAACGCCTCCTTTCCTGCCTAGCTGCGGCTGCAATGAATGCTTTCACGCAAACGAGAAGTTCTATTGCTTCAGAATGTGGTCTCGCATTTGTAGTGGCCCAAGTTGCTGACGGCAGCAGTTTGTGTGTAGTCGCGCAATGGAACAACTGCAGCGCACCTAGAAGAATGCGCGACGCCTCAGTTGTTCAGACAATGACCAAACGCTAAATTAAGTACTAAGGTAACGAACCCTTAATGAAGCCCGGCCATACACTAGTCGAAATCAGGAAGAATAAATGGGCTTGGGCATGGCATGTAATAATGCGAAGGCAAGATAACCGCTGGCCCTATGAAAAGGTTTGGTTTATTGGGGTTTAACATCCCAAAGCGACTCAGGATATGAGGGATGCCGTAGTGAAGGGCTCCGGGAATTTCGACCACCTGGGGTTCTTTAACGCGCACTGACATCGCACAGAACACGGGCCCCTAGAATTTCGCCTCCATCGAAATTCGGCCGCCGTGGCCGGGATCGAACCCGCGTCTTTCGGGTCAGCTGCCGAGTGCCGTAACCACTGAGCCGCCGCGGCGGGGCTGGCCCAAAGAAAGAGTGGATTCCAAGAGAAGGCAAGCGTAGCAGGAAGCGGCAGAAGGTTAGGTGGGCGGATGAAATTAAGAAGTTTGCAGGCAAAGGGTGGAAGCAGCCAGCGAAGGACATGGTTAACTGGAGAGACATGGGAGAGTTCTTTTCCCTGAAATGGACGCAGTCAGGCTGACGATGATGATGGTGACTTTCCTTCTGGCTTCCAGTGTTAATGTTAATGCCGAAGAGGAGATTTGAGATAAAAACAGTGGCCCTGTATTTATTAAATATAAAACAAACTGCATGTCTTTGGTCCATTTACAGATTTTGCTTTTCTTTTATATAGAAAGAATCGCATACCACTGAAGTGTACTCAAGTTTAGGTGAGATGAATGCTTTGTAGGATTGAACTTTTAATTCCAAGGGTGCATGTTTCGATTTATTTCGTAAAAAGCCAAGTTTGCATTTAGCAGACATGCAAGTGTTTTCAATATACACAGACCAAGAAATGGTGTTTGTAATTGTAACCCCTAAGTATTCGTATTCATTAACTTCATTTACGGTACTGTCATTAATATAATACGAAAACAAACATGTTTGTTATTTATTTCTGACACGAAGTATTATGATTTTTCCAGAATTCATCGTCCTACCCGACTCCCGCACCAATCTGTAATTTTTGTTAACCTGGTAAGTTTCTATGATCATTTTGAATTTTTATCTCTATGTAGAGAAGGCAGTCATCTGCAAACCGGTGGATATTGGCATCAGGATGAATTTCAGTAGCTATGTTCTTAACGTAGATTACGGAGAGTTAGCCCTAAAACACTTCATTAGAGAACTCGCAACGAAAGTGGTAGCGTGTAGGATTAATAGCCTCTTAAAATAAATTACAAGATGCTTATATGCGGCTTCTATTAAAAATTTTGCTTCATTCCATATTCCGTGCTGGAGCAGCTTGAGTCCCTTTTCAAGCATTCTGTAGAAATAGGGGCATTCTCAGCAGCATTTCAAGTGCGTGCTCTCTCTTAGACAGCTTGCTATTGCCAGCATCAAAATAACTCGAAAGTTTGTAGATCTTGTTAATGAGATCATTTGTCATTTTTATTTATATATGTATTCTTCGCTACGCATATAACTAGATGTGCTTCTCTGTGCTTCTCTGAGTATAGACATCTGTGGCACAGACCATGGAGAATGTCATAAATAGAAACTGTTGGAATAACGGCTGAAAAATTAACACCGTGTACACTTTACTAAGGCCCGCAATACTTTTCTCCCGATATCGGCGGGGTGCGGCGTTTACACGAACGTGGTATTGTTCAGTTCATTTTTTTCTGTGCATTCCGCAAAACGCTTCATTTCTGCACCATGCATTCTGACGTGATATCTGGCGCTTAGTTGCAGACAGGTTTACGGTTCTTCGTCGCTATTGCTGTCGCCGTTCCTCGTGCCCAGCTCCCCCGCACCCTCGTCAATATAGTCGTCTTTGGTTGTATCTATTGCATTTGGAATTTCTGCAACTTCAAAACATTTAGCGACATCGTCCAGGGACAGCGCGCGCCTCGAATTAGAAATTCACGAGCAGACTAGCTGAAGTAATACTCCGTACTGTCGGCGTCACTTCGTGGTCGGCCGCTGCCATCCGGACAGGTATCCCAAGTGTGTTTTAAATGCCACACAGCTGCGCCTTTTGCGTGCTGAAAGATGAAAAAACTAAACATTTCGACAGATTTGCCTGTTTGGTTGGGTTTGAATACTTATAATAAACCGTAGCAAAATGGTGGTTTGAGCTAGTTGGTACATATTCAAAATTTTGTATCTAGATTTTTAACTCTCTTTTGCGTGCCTTGTGGGGGAAGCGCAGGCGCTTTGGGTTGTCAGTTGTGTGCATATAATCTGTGTTTTTTTCAAATAAACTTTCAGTTGTTAGTAGCGCTTGTCCTTGTCTTCCTTCTCTGTTCTTGCTCCTAGTCGCAGCGCTGGTGAAATTGTGTTATAATAAACCCCACATCTCCAGCGATAAAAACCTTAATTTCAAACCCAACGTTCCGAAGCCGATTCGGCTCCTTCATCAGGGATGACTGAGGGCAGTAGCTAGCGTCTTTAAGTATGGAGGGGAGGAGGGGGTCAAAGGAGCGAAAGCTGTGATGCGAAGTGCATAGGGGAGGGTAGGTGGGTTAAGGCTGTTAGTCACGTTATCGCACTGCGGGGAGGCGGTCAATGGCGAATTTTTCTCCGTTGAGTTGCAGAGCGAAGTCCCCGGGCATATACTGGGTGCAGGTTCCCTTTTGGGCGGTTGATGTTGTTCGGGGTGGTTTGGATGTGCCAGGATTCGAGAAGGAGCCTTTTGTGGTAATTTGTTTCGGTTCCGAGGATGCTGGTTTCGTCGAAGTTGATTCTGTGGTCTGAATCGTCGGAATGCTCGGCTACAGGATTGCGCTATCTTGCGAAGTTGCGGACGTGGTTTTTGTGTTGCCGAATTCTTTCTTCGAGAATTTTTATTTCGCCGATGTAGCTTGCGTCGCAGTCGGCGCAAGGAATTTTGTAGACAATGCCTTGGGCTCTTTCTCTCCGCGACCGGTCTTTGGGAACAGGTAGGCAAAGCGCAACAGTGTGGGCTTGTGCGCAACCTGGAGACCCCCTTTTTTTTTAGGATTCGGGCGATGGTTTCGCTAACACCTCCGACATACGATACAGTGACGTATTTTGGTGGTGGCGTTGGTCTTTGTACGTCGATTTCCTGGCGCATGTAATTTTGTTTTCGAAGTCGAATCATTTTTTGGGCTTTCAGCGGGGCGGCAACGCCACCCTGTGACTGCGCTGCCAAGCTGTCACGTGGTCACGTGGCACGGTCACGTGGCACGGCGCCATGGCTACTCACGTGGTTCGTCAAGTGGTTGTTCACGTGACCAGCCACGTGGTGTGGAGCAGCTGCTGCTTCTGCCGGCGGCGCGGCGGCGAAACCGAGCTGCCACTGCTGTGCGCATGCGCCGTGCCAAGTGGGACGAAGATGTTGAAGGAACGCCCAGCGAAACGGAGCGGCGAAAGATTGACTGCAATCCAACTGAGCAAGTTCCACTCAGCCAGTTGTAGCTATCGCGTCACTCGAGGTTTAACCAGAGATAAACCACCGTCATTTTTTTTTTGTAGCCGTTCATGATGATTTCTTTGAATATCGTGGGTTGTTCCTTTTTTCTGTCAAGTTCTGTGCTGCAGTGTGTCTCAACTCTTCTGAACAACGTCTTCACCACTGATGCTAAATGGACTGACGGGTGATTCGAAGCGAAGTGCAGATACGAGGGCGTCCAAAAACGGCAGGGAGTTTTCTTGTTCCGCTTCTAGCGTGAACTGAATATATTCCATACTTAAAGACGCTAGCTACTGCCCCCAGTCACCCCTGATGAAGGAGCCGAGCCGGCTTCGAAACGTTGGGTTTGAAATTTGGAGTTTTTTCGTTGGAGATGTGTTTATTATAGAAGATGACAATAATGATAACCAGGAGGAATCTGCAATCTGCAGCTCTTCGAAGGTGTGTGCGAAAAGAATATTAAACAGAATTTAAACACAGTTGCTCTTTGAACATTTTAGTTTTTCAAATTATGGGCTCCCTAGTCAGGGGAGCCGCCCAGAAAGAGCACTGCGGTCAGTACAGTGCATGCGGTTAAAGGATGCTGTCGCATCTTTCTGTAGGCGTAGACACCCTGCCACAAAGCATGTAAAATGCCATTTAGACCCAGCTGTTGGACTCGCTAGCAAAAAGTACCACGCGCTTCAAGGTAACACGAAGACTGCAGAAATATGCTATACATAACGCTGAAAAATCAAACGGTTGCTGAAGTCTGAACAGGATAAATGACACTCATTGCAACCTATACTAGTGTCCATACATACTGCAGTTTCTTTTTCTTGGATCGGAGAATCCGCACGCACATTTCAGCACATCTCCAGTGCGCTTAAACGCACATAATTTTGGTGAGGCATCATGCAAAAATTCCGAGTGCACTTATGTGGAGGAATGCTAAAGCATAACTTTGGTAGTGATTTTTCTGTCTTTTAATGTGAAGTGTGGGCATTTTGTCATTTCTGGTTACAACAAACTACACCAGTTCGTCATTTCTGGTTACGACATACACCTCTGATATTTTCACTTACGACATGCGACGGCACTTCGTAATTTCCGGTTACAACATAATACACTTCGTCGTTTTCGGTTACCGCATACATCTCTTCAGAATTCCGGTTACGACATACTAAACCACTTCGTCTCTTCTGATTAGTTCACAGTTTTAATCCGAAAATTGGTTTTTGAGGAAAGGAAAGGGCACAGTAGCTGTCACATCTCGACATCTCGGTGGACACCTCAACCGCGCCCTAAAGCAAGCAACTGAAGGTGCATATGTCATCGGCCCGAACTCTTGGCGCAAGCTAGCTTCCAACTTGGCTATGACACCACCCGGAACGCTATAGGACGAACGATTGCTCAAAATTTTGGTGCGAATGTAGTCGGGGATACTGCCACCTGATTGAGGTGAGCCAGTGATGCCATCGCTGGGATTTCATCTACACCTTCGTGGATTGGAGCTCGGAGGTTGGGGTATATTTTGAAAACCGGCATGTATCTTACTTGCCACGTGGCCTGAACTCCTGGTAATCATCTTTCACGTGACTTGGCGTGACGTAACATTATATTGTTGTCACGTGACTTGGTATGGCGTAACATTACATCGTTGTCGCGTGACTTGGTATGACGTTCACTCGTGGCGTGATATAGTGCCGTTTTCTGCGGACAAGTTTTGCGGACAAATGGCCTTTAACTGAACCATATAATGCTTTCGCTTTAATAAGCCCGGTGTGTGTGTGTGTGTGTGCGTGAAAAACTTTATTTCAGGGAGGAAGCTTGAGGTAGCCGGAGCAACCTCCCGGTGTACAGCAAGAAAAGATGCTCACCGCTCATCCATCTTGCTAGTTACGTCGCATCTCTTCGTGACTGTTTTAATGCGATAGCGTTAAGAGCCGCGTGTCGCAGAAAAGCCTGCGTCGTCGTCGTTGGCAGTGAGCAAAAATCCTCAGAGAAGCAACACAGCTTGCAGGTAGCAGTTAGATTGATGACTGGAAGTGAGAGGTTGCTCGGGGAGAGCAACCTGGGTCTCACAAGACCCACCGGCAGCAACACCGGCTATCGTAGGGCACAGGCGCATTCCTTAACCGCTGCACCACTTTGCCAGGAGGCGTATGAGGACCCCGAAAGATCAATGAATGCAATGTATTAAGCGACCAATTAGTGATATACGGGCATTAAACCATTAGCGCTATCACGTCGTGCCCTTAAAGATGATTGGAGTGTAACCTGGTTTTTTTTTATTTTCATCACTTGTGAGCACCAATAATTTATGCCATCTGAATAGGCCATGAGGGAACTTGAAAATAAATTAATTAATTTTTAAGAGGGAGAGGGGATCATAAACTTCACGCCTGGTCTCTAGCCGATGTCTGGCTACAGGACTGCGGTAAAACTAAGGCAATATCTTTTGAGATAAAAACGTAAAATAGGTACATAGAAACCCATTTTTCCAGCAAACAATGCAACAAAATAATTACTGCAATGAAGATCTGCTACGTCCATTTCAATGAATTTGTCCTAAAGATGAACACCTTGAAAAAGTTCTGATAGTGCCTACTGGTTGTACTGACTGCACACACAGGTGCATTCTTTGTTCCCATTTTCCCTGCATTTTTTAATATTTCATTGGTATTCCGCTTTTATTGTGCTACGAGAAATAGGAGCCATCAGGCCACATAGGCAGCTTTCCTCTTTTCCTTTCTGCCGTTGTGCACTGCTTGAGAAACGACAAGCCTACCGATGCACTTGCAGAGAAATCCAATAGGAATCCAGAGGCAAATATCAATAGTCCATCGAAAAACTTCTCAGGATTCAATCCCATTTTGTGCGACAAATTTGCCACGTTTTAATTACGTTACCGTTTTTCATTTCCTGTACTGACTCAACTGACTAGGGTATGTGACTTGAACACTGGGGTCCACACACATATTTCGCCGTCTTAGTTAACAAACATAACGTTAAAACTGTGGTACCAATACAAATCCTGAGCCGCCGCGAGAATAATAAAAATTTCGACTTACTGGACCACGCTCACAAAGAGCAGCGCGAGAAACACACACCACATTTTCATCTTTTCAAGCCAGGAGAGGATGGCTGCGTCTGCAGCTTGCTTCAGGCTACACATCAGTGAGGCTACCGTATATATGGAAAAAAGAAACAGCACATACTGTAATTTATGAACACGTCTATTTCCTCAACGGAAATATGTGTCGTCTACTGAAGATTCTCCAGCTTCATTTGAACATAACAAGGGACGTTCATATGAATTATGAATCAGGCATGTGCCTTGGCATGCCGAATCAAAGCGGCAGTCAGTGCAGTGGTCGCATAAATAATAGCGTATATTACTTTAGACGCTTCTGCATAGTAATTGCATTGAAAGAGTACTTGTCGTAGGGAGTACATCCATGCTCATGTTTCTATGGTTTATTTCATTCGTGCCGCACTGATTTCGGCGTCTTACTGAAACCGAATATATCAACGACCAATCCCCGGCGCATCCTCTCCTGCAGGGCCTGGAGCACCTCACCAGCTTGAAGGACTGGGAGACCCTGCTGCGCTCTCTGAGGACCCGGTCCGGCAGAACACCGCAACGGACCGGGCTGCCGGCGTCATGGACCGTACGAACATGAGCGTTTGAGTGCAGTGAGGTCGTGCAGGCGCCCATGGGCGCCCGCACACAGGCCCCCAAACACCTCAATCAGAATAACAGTTTTTACCGGCCCCACTGACCGAAAAGCCACGTGGCACAACTTCCAGAATGCACAGCCGATTTTTCTTATCGTTACGCTGAAAGAATGAACAGACTACAGGTCTGGAATATATCTTATGATGGACGTATAATGGACGCGGATGGACGAGTCAGCGCTTGTCCCGGCTTCTTCTTTCTTGTTCCTGTTCCTGAGCTGTATTTGTTCAAGTATGTACAAACTCGCTCAACTCGCCTTGTTACTGACTTAGAAGCAACTGAGCATGCGACGTTTCTACTGATGGACGGAAGAATATCATAGCAGTTATAAAACTTTCCCAACAAATTATCGCAGAAATGGATGAGCAGTCAAAAGACTAGAAGCCTTAGAGTCGGGTTTTAAACTTAAGTGTACGCGGTAGATAAAATGAACTTTCGGAACAAATTCTATCGTAGTGAAACTTAAGGGGTGGGGGGTTAAAGCCACTGGGGCGAGCTGTGGGGAACGGAGACGGGGTATATTGCATAGATCCCATATACCACGGGTGTCGTGGCTCCCGTGTTGTAGACGGACACATCTGCATAGCCTGTGGTTTGTATGCGAAAGTGTCAGTTGTGGTGGATGGCCTGCGCTTTCCTACGTCCGTTGTGTGTGCCCCGGAGACGTGATGAAGCAGAGGGGAAAGCAGAGGTTTGATAATGACGGTTAGATATGTCATATTGGCGGTTTTCACGTTCCATAGTGGTCACGTCAATTGATCTAATATGGCTGCGTTACTGAAGACTGCTAGCAGCGACAGCGTAGATGGAATCGATCTAGTTTTAAGATTTCAAAGTGAACTTCTCCTTATGCGTCGATGGTGGCAACTCCGTGTTGCCCAAATCGGCTCTTGTCACAAGGACATGAAGGAACAAAAGAGACGTGTGCATTGTTTTTTTCTCCAAATTATACAGGCATTTGGCATGTGCCACAGTTAACATTACCTAATGCATATTTAAAACTGTATTTTCAGTACCACCTTCAGTTCAAAAATGAACGACACAGTCATTAACACGCAAATTAATTTTCATAGATATGACTTGCACAATACCAATAATATAAAAAAGAGCAAAAGCACCAAGTTCTGGGGAACTCCAAAGTCAAACCAAAGTGCATTAGAGCACTCATTACTGAATACAGCAAATTGATGGCGATCATGAAGATAGGCTGATATCCACTTGATGTGCTCAAACTTTTCGAGCATTTTATCCACTTTCAATGATAGTTTTCTGTGGGTAACCTTCACGAATGATTTTGTGAAGCCTATAAAAGTGACGTCTGATTGGATACTGTCATTTGTTGGTGTAGAAAAGTCCTTCATGGTTTCGACTAATTATCTGCATGTTGAATAGCTTATATTTAATCCGCGTTGAAATTTAATAAATTTATTACGCTTACCCAAATATTCTCAAATGTGCTGGTAGGTAATACACTCGAGCATATTACAAACTATAGAAGTTAGTAAAATCGGGCTCTGATATAAATTTTTATTCCATTTTTAGGAACCGGCTTTACTCCTACAGTGCTCCAATACGTAAGAATTTGTCCTCATGCAACGATGAAGAAAACAACGCGTGTAGATATTAAGCGAGCCATCCTGCATACCTTTTTCAGAAATATGTTTGAAGACTGGAAGACTTCTTAGTATCCATGTAAAAAATCATGCTCAATTTTTTTTTGCTACTTAAAACGTCCGGTATCGGCGATAAATCGGAAACATGTTTGACAATATGCCATAATCTTCCGTAAGAACATATTTAAAAGGGAGATCGAATGCATTTTCTAACTGTTTGGCCTCTGACATTAACTTATTATCAATCACATATGAGTGACAGTTTGTAGCAGCCGGGAAGATCTCCCTCTGAAATTTTTCAGGAGACGTAGCAATGGAGACGTAGTAATGAGACACGGTACTATTTTTTTCTTTACCTAGTGTCAATTGCGTCGTTAGGCTTGAGGTCATAGCACAAATTTTACGTGCAATGATGTCAAAGCCCTTGCAGAAAGCAAGCAAGGAAAGTTTGCCAGTCTCTAGCTTGAGTTTTAACTTATAGATATTTTTCTTCTCTTAGTACCTATAAATTTGATTAAACATGCGCTAGAAAAATGCGAACATAAATTACTAATCGTGCGCTCTCCAAAGCGTACTCGGAACAACTAACCGCTCCCTGCGCTCCCTATACCCTACGTGGATAAGAAAGCACCATACAACCTAAGACACACGCTGGTAGCAAGACCTGCTATTACACAGACAGTAACTAAGTTACCCGCGCTTGAAATGTCCGTTTTAGCTATTGTGCCCAGCGATGTTTCTTACCAAACAGTGTCTCGTATGAGCATAGGCCATTCTGATCCAGGCAAATGGTCTTTTTAGGAATATAGGCCGGCTGCCTGATAAGAGCTGTCTGTCATAGTCCTGCAAGAGTTCCTGCAACGTGTAAAAGCTCCTGTTTCCATGCTGACTTTGCACTGATAGCAACAGAACACTCACGTCAAGACACTCAACGGCCTTTTTGACTATAGTTTGCAAACGTCGATGTAACAGTGCTTCTAAAATATATTTTTACATAAAAACTGTGAAGACAACCTCTCAGTGCAATGGAGCAAACACCGGTTCCGTATGCCCCGGTCCTTGTTGAACAACCTGGCGTGAACGCCGCAGCGTGGCGTCAGTTTCGTCAAAATAGCCAGAGAGGAAAGGTCACTGGGGTCACTGCTTCAGTCTCTTTCCTGCGGTGCTCCCAGGTGGCGGGAGAGTCGTCGACCCCGAGGATTAGAGAGCGTGGCATGCAGGCGAGGAGTAGAGGCACTTTAGAGCAGATGCTTGTGCGAGTTGGTGGCCCTTCTTGAGCGGAACAGCGCGCACTTAGACGCGGAGAAAAGGCATCACCGCTCGCAACGTTTCCTTGCCCACAGAAACGCGCCCTGTTTTCACGCAAGGGCCGATGTACGCCACAGAATCTAACAGATCGCCAGCAGAACCTCTCGATATGATGAGGCAAGTGTCCAGGTTGGCGCCCGTAACCTAATCTTACAGGTGCATGTCCGAAGGATTGAAAGCCATGCTGCATTCCAAGGCCAACGTGGATTCTGCTCCATTAGGGAGAAATTTATCTTTCTTGGAGCATCGTTCGCTATGCCTGCCGCTGAGGGCCAGGGGAAGGAAATTGTTAAAGCTACCGTCTCAAATGTATGTAACTATGGGTCGGAAAGCACTTCTTTCCTCCTTCACTGTAGCAAAAGATGTTTCTTTGCTACAGGTCAAGTCTTGGAGCGCGAAAGTATGTGAAAACCATAATTTGGAAGCATTAACGAAACCAGTGGACAAAAATAACGAACCACGTTCAGAGCTATGCACTACTGCAAACACCGGCGAGTCGGATTGTCCCTTTCGAGTTTCGGTATCTCAGAACGGCCCGTAGGCAAAGAACAAGAATTCTGTTCCGTACAAGAACTTTAAACTATCTATCATTTGATGACCCGTATCAGCTGTAAAGATTAGAGGACGTAATCAAGATGTTAAAAACACACAAGAACAGAGGGCTCATAGCCAGCCCGTTTCATGTAAAGGATCATATTGTTCACTGCCGTATTACGAGCTCTTTTGATGTATTGAAGACTCCACCGACAGACATGGCGTAGGTGCATTCCAAAATGAGGCAGACCTCTCCGTGGCAGGGTTCTTAGAACTCGCAAAGAAAACAGCGCGACATACGGATACAAAACAGAACCATACACGACAGGGCCAGCGTCAACTTACAACTAAGTTGTGCAGGAAGTTACGGACGATGTGTACGAGGTCGGTGATCCCTCCGCAGGCTGGGCATGCGTTAGTCGGATATTGTACAGGCCTGATTTTATTGTACCTTGCTAATATGCGCATCACTGAGACGGACAACAAGACTACTGAGCCCTATACAGACAGCGACAAAGACTTTTCAGCAGGTCAGCATGGACTACTTGGCGCCTTCCCAACGCCAACATCTCCAAACAAATGAAAAAAAAAGTGGTGAGGTTTAACATAATTAAACCGAGTAGACGTGCGAAGGCATGTGTTCATTCTTCATTTGGAGGGGACGCAAGCTCCGCCTTCAGGGTATGATGCGATAGATTTAGTGGGTGAATGTCCATATGTGCAAAATTGGTTATTCTGTAGTTAGCATTTTTTTCCTTCATCATCATCCCTTCATTTTTTTAAACCAATACATCAAACCTTGATTTAACCCATAGCTATCTCGGCTAGTGAAAGGTCCAAATACAAGATATTCACTAAAGAAATGGCAGACATTCACACTACATGTACAAAAAGACGTGAGATACTACAATCGCGGCATTTCGAAATATGAAAGCGCATACATATTCTGACAAACAAAAAAAAGGTTCATAAATGTACAAAACCAAACACAAAACTTATTTGGTCCTACAGTTCTCGACAGACAAGAAAAATGTTTTTCAATAAGGGTGAAAAATTACAATTCAGTTTGATATAATTGTGGTGTTGTGCCCCAGTGAGTGGTCTGTTGCTTTCATGAACTGTGACAAGTTTGTAAAAGACGTGCTGTGTAGAATCCTATTGCTTCTGTCAGGGGATGTTGAATCGAATCTTGGCCCGGGAGCGGATGAAGTTCTAGCAACTGTCTTGCAAACTGTGCAAAGAATTGAATTAGGCCAGGATGATATCCGCAACGACCTTCGCGCTTTACAGAATTGGCAGGCGTCCGTTGATGTCGAGTTGAGACAGCTGTCAGCTCGAATTCGGGTGCTAGAGGTGGACACTGCTGCTCTAAAAAACAGTAGTGCTTCACCAGTTCAGGCGCCCGAGGTTGCTCTCGAGATCTCGGACAAATTAAAGTCTATCGAATCGCGCTGCGAAGACGACGAAAACCGTCTACGCCGTTCCAATCTCCTTTTCTTCGGCCTACCTGACACCTCTGACGAAACCTGGTCATCCGCTGAGACAAAAGTAATAAACTTATGCTCGGAAACCCTCGGTGTAACAGTCGAGCCGTCTCAAATAGAGCGCGCACATCGCCTCGGGAAGTACCAGGAAGGCAAATGCAGACCTGTCATTGTTAAATTTGCACTTTTCAAAGACAAACAGCTCGTTCTGGAAAAGGGGCCCAAATTCAAGAAGACAAATTATGCTGTTCGAGAAGATTTTTCGTTAAAAACACGAATATCAAGGAAACACCTACTTGATTTTGCGAAGTCACAAAACGCCACGTATAAACTTAGCGTAGACAGACTGCACATCGGTGACGTCACCTTCGTATTTGATGTTGCATCTGGGAGCGTCATTCGATCTACAAGATAGCTCACAAGGGAAAAGATAGCTGGTACAATCGATCATTCAAACTCTACTTGTCGTAATCACACGCCATCACGATTACACTTATCATGCACTAATATGCGTAGTTTGCTACCCAAACATGTTGAACTATGTTCATACCTGGATAACAGTGAGTGTGACATTTTAGCATTAACTGAAACGTGGCTTAATCCTGATATTTCTGACGCTGAGGTACTGCCCGATACCAACGAGTACATATTCTTCCGCAAAGATAGAGAAAACAAAAGAGGAGGAGGTGTCCTAATAGCCGTCAAGAAGCGTATAGCATCTCATCTTGTTAATTTACCCAGTCCCCTTGAGATTATATGGATCTGCATTACGTCATCATTCGTTAATTCAATAATAGGTGCATGTTACAGACCACCAGATAGCTCCGCTGCTTTCATATCTCACTTGCGCGATAACCTCAGTGCCATAAGGACCAAGTTTCCTAAAGCTAATATATTTCTGATGGGGGACTTCAATTTCCCGGACATTGACTGGTCTAACCTCACCTCTGACTCTCGCTGTTCTAAAGACTTCATCGACTTAACTTTAGATTTTTCTTTAACTCAGTTAGTAAACCAACCTACACGCGGAACGAATATTCTTGACCTTGTTTTGACTTCATGCCCCGACAATTCAAGCATCGTCTCTACTAGTGAGGGATTCAGTGACCATCTGATTCTTAATTTTGCAGTTAGCATTCCATCACATACGCGGCATCTAACGTCTAAGCTCATCTTCAACTATAAAAAAGCTGATTGCAAAGCTCTTAACGTTGGTCTGCAAGAATTTTGCTCCTCGTACCTTTCCACTTTCTCTTCCCGTACCGTCAATGAAAACTGGACCTTATTTAAAGAAAAGTTGCTGTCATTAATGGTTGCTCACGTACCACAAACTTCATTTCGGGTCAACATTTCTAAGCCATGGTATCATAGGTCACTTCGCACAATTAAGAATAAAAAGAAGCGCTTATTTAAAGCAATGAAAAAATCTGGATCTCCCTCTCTGAAACTGCAACAGAAAGACTGCGAAAAACAATACTGCCGTGCCGTTCGTAAAGCGAGACATAAATTTTATTCTCATGATCTTCAATCCCTTATGCGCAACAACCCTAAAGAATTCTGGCGTACAATATCCCCAACTAACACTCATACCCAAATCGCTCTACAGGACAATACCGGAAATTTCATTACTGACGAAGAAAGTGCGACTATCTTTAACAATTATTTTACTTCAGTGTTCACCCATGAAGATCTTTCTAACATTCCTGCCACCGCCGAAGTCGACTACAGATATATGACCCCCATCGAATTAACTGTTGAAGGCATCGCGTCACTTATCAAAAACCTTAAAATGTCCACTAGCTCTGGTGTTGACGGAATCAACACCAAAATTCTTAAACTCACTATAAACTCGAGCAGCTTAATCTTGTATCACATTTTTCAGCAGTCTTTATCTACAGGTGAACTTCCGTTTGATTGGAAAATAGGCAAAGTCATCCCCGTGTTCAAATCCGGAGACAGAAGTAACATCAGTAACTACCGACCTATATCTTTAACCAGTATTGCATGTAAGCTCCTAGAACATATCATTGCTTCAAATGTTGCGCAGCACCTTGAACAAAACCGCTTTTTTTACCCTCATCAGCACGGTTTTAGAAAAGGACTGTCATGCGATACTCAACTCATGGAATTTACGCACGAAGTTCTGACTAACATGAATGATAACCAACAGACTGATTGCATTTTCATCGACTTTTCTAAGGCTTTTGATCGGGTAGCACATTGTCGTTTAATTGTCAAATTCTCTGCTTTAAATATCGACTCATTAACGCTATCATGGATTAGAAATTTCCTCTCATTTCGCAAACAATTTACCAGTATAAATAATTGTTCATCCTCTCTCTCTGAAGTATCGTCCGGTGTTCCCCAGGGCAGTGTCCTGGGCCCGTTACTATTTTTAATATATATTAACGATCTGCCAACCGACATTACCTCTAACATCCGTTTGTTTGCTGACGACTGTATTATTTACCGCAGAATTTCTAATCAAACCGATCATATCGCTTTACAGAAAGATCTAGACCATATAACAAACTGGTGTTCCATGTGGCTAATGCCGGTCAACACTGATAAGTGTAAATTAATGACTTTCAGCCGTAAACTTTCAAACTCTTCTTTCCCCTACTCGCTCAGCAGTAATCATGTGACAACAGCGTCCTCATATAAATATCTGGGCATTCACCTAAATCGAAACCTTTCCTGGTCGACACACATTAATAAAATTACAGCTAAGGCTTCACGAACCCTTGGATACTTAAAGCGTAATCTTCATGGTGCACCATCTGACACTCGAAAACTAGCCTACCAGACGTTTGTCCGCCCACCACTAGAATTTGCATCACCCATCTTGTCACCTCACCAAGCGTATCTAACACGTAATCTCGAATCTATACAGAACCGTGCTGCACGCTTCATCGCTCGTGAATATAACCGGCATTCCAGCGTCACTAAGATCAAGTTATCGCTATCACTTGAGTCTTTAGAATCACGTCGTACCGTACCCCTTCTTTGCTGATTTCATAAAATGATTTTCAGTCTTCACAGTCACACATTACCTTTGTCACGGCCATGTCGCACATCTCATCGCCTCCATAATCATAGCAGCTTTACGCGTCTTTTTGGTCATACAAAAGCATTCAACATGTCTGCTCTCCCACGTGCCATAAACTATTGGAACAGCCTTCCTGACGATGCTACTAATACCAGAAATCCTGCTACATTTCGTGATAAAATAACCGCAATCTTCGCCTAGTTGTCTCAGTTCTGTGTATTCTTGCGAAAAATGTTTTATTGCTGCTTAGAGTGAACTAACTTGTGCACTTTTTAGCCTCTCTGTCAAATCGTGTTCCATTTCCATGTTGCCACATTTTGAAACACGTAATTATTGTGTGTTGTATTACTTTATTTGTATTCTTCTGAGTGCCTCTTGCTAACTATTGTATAAAGTTTTTCTTCTGTCCTTATTTTCTGTCCTTATTTTGTGTTTTTTTTTGCGCTGTTCTCTAACTTCTATGTACTGCCCCACTCACACAATGCTCCAATGTAAAGGAGCCTGTGAGTAACTTGAATAAATAAATAAATATAATCGGAAATCTCATTCCATATCTGAACACCAATGTGCTCTAATAGCCTTTGACCGTAAGTGTTCTGACAAGGCGGTAGGATAAATCTATTATTAGTGGTGGCTCTTGTTTGTCTACGCGGCAATCTAAACAGTGTAAGAGAAAATGGATCATTAGTTCTTATTACTGTGTTTATTATTTGCACTATCTTTAGTTTGTATGCAACTGACACCGGTAATATTTGCAGTTCTTGAAAGAGTGGTCGGCCAGGGTCGGTTGTCTTTGCGAAGGTTATGGCATGAACAGCACGTTGCTGCAAGCGTAAAATTCATTCAACTACGTTTTATAGGTACCACCCCATGTTTCTTGGCAGTAACTTAAGTGACTATGGACAAACGCGAAGTACAATATGCGTGAGGTCGGTGCATGAAAACATTCCCTCGCCCTTAATAAAATATGACAGGCATAAGCTAATTTAGAGCAAAAATTTTTATTTCTTCCGTCCAATGCATGTACGATCCGAAGACTACACCCAAGTAGTTGGTGTGGGAGACATTAAGCAAATACGTACAATTAAAGGTTCGAAATAAATTATCACAGCTAATATTCTTTTTCCTTGAGTTAAATAAAGAATACTTCGTTTTCTCGGTGTTAAGTGCGAGCCGATTGTTCACTAACCACTGGGAAATTTTACCAAATTGCTCGATTATTTTTCCCTCCAGATTTTCTAATGTATCTCTTGTAAAAAAATGCGCAGTGTCACCAGCGTATATAACAGCTTCAGAATAGCTCAGAAACAATGAAAAGTCATTAATGTATATTACAAAAGGAAGGGCCCGAGTACAGAGCCCTGCGGCATGCCAAGTGCGATTTGTTTGTCAGGAGCGGAGAAATAGTTTCTGGTAACGGCGCATTGCTCTCGACCAGAAAAGTAACTCTTGATGAAATCATAAGTTTTCATATATCGCGGTGAGTCCCACTATGAGCGCAGTGGCGCAGCGGTTAAGCGATGCGCCACCGGAAGAGATTGTGCGACCCACGTTGCTCTTCCTCCCGAGCAACCTCTCGCGACCAATCATTGATTTAACTGCCACCTGCCTCCCATTGGCTACAGACAAGATAGTTGCTCAGGGCTGGTACGTCTGGAGCAGTGCTTTCGCCCTAATAGTGGCAGCTATCTTTATCATTGCCGCATGGCTACGGCAATGATGCGAACCCGCTACTTCATACTCGGGACCTGAGCACCATCACCAGTGACAGGCCTCGGCGAGTGAGAAACCTGCACACCTAGCCTAACGCCGGTGACTAATGGTGACTTCCAATCGCAGAGTTGGAGCACTTGGGGAGCAATGTTTTCTCCTCTTTTCGGAGCAACTGTATTCCAAACGCAGATCTGAGCCACGGATCGCGTCTTCCAATCATACACATGGAGCAGTTGCCGAGCCGAGATTGCTCCGCGGAGCAGTCGAGACTGGTCCGCCGAAATCGCCGAATCCGACCGGAAGTTTGCGTGACGTTCTGTTTCAGCGGCGTCCTCCATTTCCGGCGGCTTGTCGCGTCCGCCGCGCTGGCTCGGCCGGCGTTATTTCGACCAGGTGAAAATAACGGAAAGCCAAGCCAAATCGTTATTCCGACCTGGTCGTAATAACGAAAGCGTTATTTTCACCCATGGATTATAGATTGGCTTGGCGTCATTTGTGATTTGTGGATCGTGGTCGTGCGGGCGCGGGTGTTTTGCATCGCTTGCTTGTTTGGTCGGTCTCTGGATGCTCTGGACGTTTGGTGTGGCACATTCGTTGTGAAAGGACGCTTGTGTGGTTTGTGTGCTCGTACTTGTGTAGTGCCTGTGCCTTCGAAAGCGCTCCAGAAAAATGAGTCTTTTCGAAGCTTTCTCAGGAAAATCTTGTCGTAATTGACCGTATGAAAATACGCTTTCATTTCGCGCAATTTATGTGTTGTTCGAGTGGCCATATGTGCGCTCATCCGTTCCGAGCTTTCGTCCAGATTTGCGCAGAGTATAGGCAAGTTAGTAATGTGAATTCTTTACAGCGTGTGGCAATGGTCAGAAATACCATCAGGCACGGGGGTTGTGCAGTCCCCGAGGCATCCTTCAGTCGAAGCGAGCAGCGGTCCCATACGTACTACAGGGTCGTCCACCCTGAACACGCGAGTGCGTGGCTGCACTCTCTGGAGGTCCACTGCGTCCGACACGGCCACTCATCGCAGTCGAGTGGCGCAGAAGTTGTACCTGGGCGTGGCGCTTCCTTTCATCTGTCACTTCGCTTCGATGCGCGGCCGTGTCGGACGCAGTGGCTCTCCACAAAGCGCAACCATGCGCTCGCCTTACGACATGAGAAGAAGGTTGCTAGTGACACGTCGACAGGACCAGATGGTATACATTCCGATTATGTTAATATAGAAGCTAGGACCAAAATCCAAGCAAACAATAATATATTTAGTGAACAACATGATAGTGGATGAATGGCGATCATGTAGAATGAACATGATATATAGGGGAAAAGGGGCCAAAGCTGACATAAGCAAATACCGTCCCATAGCAGTGAGGTGTGTGGTTTATAGGATGGTGATTCAGATTATAATGGACAGACTGCAGGCTTGGGTAGAGAACGAGGGGGTGCTAGGGGAGCTACAGAATGGGTTCCGGATACAAAGGAGGTTGGAGCTATCGACAATCTGTTTTCATTGACGCATTATAAAGAGATTGCTGAAAAGGAACACAGGCCCCTATGGATAGCATTTCTGGATATCAGGCGAGCCTACGGCAACGTTATTCAAGAGGATTTGTGACACACACTAGGCACATTGGATGTGCCCAGTATGGCACATCCAATGGTGATCAAGTAGAATGAACACGATATATAAGGGAAAGGGGGACAAAGCTGACATAATCAAATAACGTCCTTCAGAAACGCACTGCGACGAGTCTCAGTTAGCCTGAGCAGCTGTCTGTGGAAGGTATTTAGCGATGAAGAGGGAGCATACCTGGAGCGTGCGAAGATGCGGTAAGCGTGCGCTTCTTCGCTGCTATCGTGGTGGCCGCATTAATCCCATAGAATCATCGCTATATTGGAATCTAAAAATGGTGTATTTTAAGGTGCAGGCGACAAGAATAAAGCGGATGGCAGAAACAAAACTGTCGGAGCTAACCCACGCAAGCGGATTTCGTACAGCGCTGTTTGTGCCGTCTGCCGCGGCATAGTTTCGTTTTTGTGCTGTCGTTCGCGCTAGTGTTGCAGCGTCGATGTAACTGTGCCAACCGACGCAAAAAAAATCACATGGTCTGTAAGTATGTTGGCGTTGGCCTGGGTGCTTCCAGACGTAACCTAAAGCAGCGGCGAACAAGTGCCTATCTAGAGTACGTGTATAGTATCGCTTTTTCTCGCCGGCGTCACCATTACGCGCGCATTGAACGAATTCCGGGACGGTGTAAACTACCATCGTGAGATGACTTTCGCGGCGTACGACAAGGGAATTATGCAACAATTGCATTATGTAACAGATATAGGCAATCGAGTTTCACTTGAAGGGGCTTCTGTGGCAGCTGGACTATCTCGCTCATATGAATAAAAAAAACGTACCGGGAAAAACGCAGCAACCGCGAACGTAACAGCGGGTAACAACAAACATGTAGTAGACTAGATGTTTGTTTTGCAAAGGGAAAAATTAATCCTGCCTCTTTTCACTGCGAGGGCTAGAAGCGCCAGATGCGGAATTCCATCTTATATTGATATCACCGTTTCGCTGTGCCACATGCAAGCACTATGATCAGTGCGTGGAGTGGTAAAACTTTTTATGCGCGATCCTTCCTCAAACACACGCTAACACATTGAATTCTCGTTGTTTCGGGCTCACTTTTACAGCTCAATCTTTCGGTCAATCTATTGGAACTGAATTAAGAGCGCCAAGAGTGAACGCGTGTGTTCGGCGGTGGTTTTGTAGTCGTGCTCCCTTTGAGCAGTCTCATATATAAATTTCTCGCTATAATAAACTTTTGAGATTTTTGACAGGTATTTTGAAGATGAAGACAATATTTTCAACGGTCATTACGTTTAGGGACAAATTGTGCGCGCGCCATGGGTGGGAAATATATATATATATATATATATATATATATATATATATATATATATATATATATATATATATATATATATATATATATATATATATGACCACGTACCAATGGTCAGGCATTCGACGCCTCGCTACTTCAAACTATTAAGTGACCGAAAATTTGTTCAAACTATGCTGATTAGAAACAAAGGGTAAGGGGACCGAAAAATAGTTCTTTACGCAGAGTTCGGAATAAAGAGAGCCCAACCAGAGGCGTTGGTACGGGTCTTTTCATTCTTATGCGACCGCTCATCAGCACTGGCTGCGGCGCCTCATAGATTCCACTCGATAGGCCCCGCATACGGTAAAATAAACTGGTCCCACGTCGTGGCAGAAACAGGAGCGCAGCTGGGGAGAGAAACTGCACTTCGAAAACACCGTGTGACAGGGGTAGTAGAGGAGTGGTTCTCCACGATGGCCACATGCAGCGCGCTGCATTGCCATGCTTCATCGGTCAGGACAGGTAAGCTGTACGGCCGTTGCGTATGCTTACATTACCGGCAGCTTTGTCGCACTAAAATACGCGATTTTGACGGGAGCGAAGTGCCAGTTTGTAAATACCGTCGGTTTGAATTAAGCGATTTACCTGTCTACAGTACACACCTTACATACCCCTCTGGCAATAATGGCGCTCAGCAGCTGAGAAAAGAAAAATTTGACAATAACAGGTGATGCGAATTCACTCAGCTACCGTTCTGCTTGAGGAAAGATAGGTTACAACAGTAGGAGAAGTCTATAAATCAAATTTAGCGAATATTTAGGGCCTCTTGTTAGCAGTTAAAGCCTGATATTACCCAGTTTGTGCACCCAAAACATAAATCACGAAAACCAGGGCAAACCCAATTCCTGCTCAAAAAGTGCCTTCAAGAGAAATGTAATTTTCCAGTGCAACAGTCTCAAGCTACCGTATAGAAACTGGCAGATGTCTTGAACCTGAAGGCAATGGATAAACTGGCCATGCTGTGGTTTCCATGTCATGTTGCATGGCATGAATTACCGAGGAAGACATTGTTTTCTTCATGCTCTTTTACAGTGCAGTTTCGGGTAATGCGAATTTCACAAACTGCCAGCAAGAGCTAAGCGCTACAGAATACACCTCGTTTGCAGCGAGTTGCAATCCCAGTAGCACTGCTAGGACGGTTATCTTGCCTTTGTAAAATACCTACAAAGAACATTCAATTCAAAGAGCCTCAATTACAATGTTCAGTGGGCTTCAGCACCCGTTTACCAGTTGTCTCAAAGCAGTATGATGGCGATTTTTTTTAATTAGCTTTGTGGAGCATTTCCTGCTGCAATGGCAAAAACAGGAAGGCAATATGCGGTTCTGCAGCAACACTTCAGACTGTGATGCGACACACGGCAAGCACTTACCTCAAAGATGAGCAGGTTGCTCAGAGGAAACAATGTGGTGGCTGGGTATGGCCTTAAAAAAAACTGCTTTGTAACACGGTTTTTCTATACGGCCAACGAAGTTGTAACTCATTTATTCATACGCTTCATCAATTACTGAGAAGGCGTTCGGTAGGAACACTTTATTTGGCAAGGAAGTCCTGGCCGACGTGGGCATAATGCGACTCTGCCTGTAGGCCAAGGTGCAGACTTGTGGGCATAATCTTGAGCCAGTAGCCTGGAACGGGGAATAGGCGCCTTGGACCAGAGATTGCCGCGCCATGCAAGGTCGGCTGCTGCAGTCCCTCCACTAGTGTCAGTCATTCACAGGGTTGGATGCCATGAAAAGAGAAAAAAGTATGCAAGCTCAGAACAATAATATGCAACTAATAAACCACTAAGAGAAACACACAAACAAATACACAAAAAATGGAATGCATATGAGGGAAAAAAGATAAGGACATCTCCCAACAGGCTACAGCAGCAGCCCACGCACTCATGTAGTGGTTTTGCGTATGGACATTAGAAAGATCCTTAAAAAAAATTAAAAGGAACATTGTTCAAGATGTGCCAGAGAAACCACACACAAAAAGAGGTGTGTACAAGGCAGAGACCAAGAATGAATAAAAACAGTCAAGACAAACAACGAAAGGGTTTCTGAAAGGCTTCTGACGCTGGCACACAGGAGGTCACAAGCTCCATATGCTAAACCCAAAACCTTAAAGGGGCAGACACACCCAATTATTGGTTGGAGTGTTCTCAGTTTCAAACATTGCATACTCCCACCCGGTGCGTGACACGTGCTCCGCAATTTAAATATGAACATTAAATATTACCGCATTATTTATATTGAGCGATTTCGGTTTCTGAGTTTCGGGGTGCATTATGACGTCACTCCCGAAGAAGAGCAGCAACCCTGGTCATGTGGGCTCCAAAAGTAATGACACAGGGACCGCTGCATCGTCTGCTCTCATACACATGCTGTGCATATCAGGGCCTTTCGAAATGCCGGCCAGTACTGCGATATGCTTTATATTCGTGTAGTTCAAATTATAAAACATTTGAAATTACAATACAAACATGTTTCCACACAATGCAGTGATGAAAAGAAACATTTCATAGAAATATTTCATTCCTCTTCATAATTTATCGCATCCTAAAACTTATTGAGCGTCTCAATGAATGAGGGGAAATCATGTAGAATGGTACAATTAGCCTCAGCCATAACTGTGTTCAGGAAAAAACATGACAGCTTGACTGTAAGCTGCCGAACGAAAATCTTTCGGCTTTTCATTTCTCGGCCTTTTGGTGAAGATCATAGCACCGAAGCGCGACCTTGTGGCAGAGCATCCGCCTCACATTCGGGAGGTGCTGTGTTCGATTCCCAGTGCCGCCGGGTACCCACCGGTTTTAAGATTTCCCCGCCATGGTGCTTGGCTCATCTAGGGTGAGATGCTTGGGAGAAGGGTCTTCGACCAAACCGTTGCCTTGATGGATCAGAGATAAGTTCCGCCGTCGAGCAACCCTAAATCCACCTCGTGCGGCAGAAGCCCATCTTTTTTTTTAACCCGTCATGCACACCTGCTGATGCGTGTGAGCCAGCCACAACGGTAGCAATCAAATACCGCCGCACTTTGCTCGAAGGGGGTTTGTGAGGGGAGAGTGCTTATTGCACATATATCTTGAGGCTAGAGAAGTGAACGTTGTGAGTTTTGTAACTGGCACAAGGCGAGAGTTTTGGACTGCGGGTTTTAACCACGTGGAGACGTTCTTGTGCCCGCATTTGACGGGAATTTTGAGGCGCAGGCTATCCTTCCCACGCAGTGCAGCCCTGGAGAGCCAAGCACTAGGCCGGGGGACCGCCTGTTCCTATTGGATTAATTGGCTGGTGGACCGGAGGCGGCGGGAATCGTACCCACGACCTCCCGTAGCCGAGGCGAGCACTCAAGCACGAGGCCACGGCTGCGGTGGAGATGCTCTTGTCACAGTTCAGACACTGAAAAGGCGTATGACGTGATGTGGCATTGTTGAGAAACATTAATCACACAAAAAATCGATGAACAGCAGCTTACGCTACAACAAGAGTGAGAGCATTAACAAGACGACCTCTAACAGAGACCAAGAGAAAATGCCAGACAAGCTAGTCATCATTTTTTAATGCTTTGCCCACATGCAATTAGGCACTGCGGAGAAGACGCCACTGCTGCCCTGCATAAAGGCAAGGACACAAAGCATCTTAAGAGCAGCTGCGGCTCTTCCACAATGCACAAGTGTAACGGGACAAAGTATCTGAGAACGGTAACAAATAGTTGACGGATTAGACATGCCATGAAACTTCACCCCCATGGAAAACAAATATATGGGAACAACTTGCAAGCGCTAGCAAAGGAACTTTTCAAAATTTGTGCCAGCACATTCACAAAAGTTTTATTGAAGTGAAAGTGCCAATAAATGCCAGGGACTAGGAAATGGCGCAAAACCTGGACATAGAGACAGTCACGTGCAGACCAGCAAAAAAATTTTTCATAGGGGCTAATTCAAGCTTATTGCTAAAACATTGCATTCATACCAGCCAAAAAAAAAACATATGAAGGGGAAAGGGGGGAGAGACAAAAAATAAAATGTAAGGTCGCACAAACCTTTGCCTTAAAAATGCAAAAGGCGTTGTTTCGTACCATTTGCAAAAGCTATCATGTCAGGATTTCGCATTCATTGAAAAGCAGTGTGCAATCACCTTGAAATCTGTGTGTGGCGGATTAGCCAGCAAGTAAATTACTGCAATAAAATTACAGTAATTAAATTACTTTTCTCTGTAATTTTTAAGGTAATTAATTACTTTTGTGGCCAGCAATTTAGTAATGTAATGAACTACCTTCAAGCAGTGATTTCACGGAAAAGTAATTAATTACTAGCGATATTAGTTTTGCTGCGTAC
Source organism: Amblyomma americanum (assembly GCF_052857255.1). Taxonomy (NCBI): domain Eukaryota; kingdom Metazoa; phylum Arthropoda; class Arachnida; order Ixodida; family Ixodidae; genus Amblyomma; species Amblyomma americanum. The sequence goes on from NC_135500.1 coordinate 51,926,404, forward strand.
CGAGTCCATGCATCTCCTCGTATCTGCCATGCTTTGGCCTCGCGTTTGTGGAGATGAGCATATACAAAGCAAAGATATGGTATATGGGGGTTTAATGTCCCAAAGCAATCGACTCGGGCTATGAGGGATGCCATAGTGAAGGACTCCGGGAATTTTGACCACCTGGGGTTCTTTGAAGTGCACTGACATCGCACAGTACAGGGGCCTATAGCATTACACCTCCACCGAAATGAGACTGCTGCGGCCGGGATCAAACCAGAGTCTTTCGGGTCAGCAGCCGAGCACCATATAACCAATGAGACACCGCGGCGACTCCCAAAACAAGAATAAATTACGGAGGGCACTAGAGACTAGTTCCATGCTTTGAAGGCGAAAAACATTCACTTTTTAATTTATATTGTTTCCTTCCTTTCTAGCAACACACCTTCTCATTAGCATACAGTCATAGGGCAACACATACATTAAATGAATCATTACTTGCCACGAAGTAATGCGGTTTTGTGGCCCATGGGTTGCGCGATCACATCGCAATCTGAAGGCCCTTGGTTCAATTCTCTGCAGCCTCGGAAGAAATTTTTCTCTTTGCTGATGATGTCACTGGGGGTTGTGAACCACTTTTCCTGGACATCGACAACATAGCCGGGTATCGACGTTAATGTACCACTTAAGGCTCTTGCCTTAAAAGCGCGCAACCAGTAATAGCCAGCACCCCAGGGAAGCGGCGTACACGTACGAGAGGTGATGTGCGCGCAGGCGCCAGCACTGCCTTTGTTAAAAGTCTGCATATCAGTCACAGGACTGATACGCATCTTCCTGCACTGCATACGGTTTCATACACAAAGACACTGCATGGCCACCAGAAGAACTCCATGACCAAGGCATGCCATATGGCACCTTTGCACAGATGCACTGCGAGTGCTTGAGCAAGTACTTTGACGTCGCCCCACCGACAAGAAGTCTCAACTGACACGTTTAATAAAGTTGGTCGTGAGTGGTCGGTTTTTTATTGTCTCATTTAATTGTAATTGTAATGTCATGTCATTACTTTTTGATAGCAGTAATTTGTAATGTAACTTAATTACTTTTCAAAAGTAATTTTGCCTTGTATATGGTCAGCGGCTGCTTAGGAAACTTGTAAATGTCCTTAAATTCTTACACAAACGATGATACACCATCCAGTTTCCTACATGTGACAATGTTCATGAGAAAAAGGAATATTGTGACAAAGACGACAAAGCTGGCAATGGTGTGGTACAGAGCACTCGCTACAGAGCACTCGGCCATTCCCTCCATGCAAATCATATCTCTGCAATCGTTCATTGCGTCTCACTCTTTGGCCGGCCACCACGTAACAATATTATACGCCACACAGCATTTGCACGCAGAGAATGGCCAAGAGCATTTTCCATTAGGTTTTCATGTTAAAGGAGCATAGGCACGTAATTGTGGCGGCATGTTTTCTTCTTTACAATGATGTGGAAAATACTACTACACATGAATCACCATGTAATATTTGCCCATGGCCGCTAAATAATTTAAAATTTTTTTCTGTCATGCTGTTTCGGATTCAACAGCCGAATAATGGCGGCGACGTCAAAGAGTGCTTTTGTGTCACGTGAGGAATGGAAAAACGCCCATATAATCGCTGCTTCTTCGTTATAATTTACTGCAGCGCTGAAGCCAGCCTTCCTCAAGAGCTGGAATGACAACTAATGTGGAAGCAGCGATTATATTGCAGTTTTTTCATGCCTCACGTCACCTGTAGTCACACGTTGGCGTCATAGTCCTCATTCGGCTCTTGAAACTGAGACCTAAACAGAACGAGAAAGAAATGAGATTATTAATTATTTAATGGTTATAGAAGAATACCAGTTGGTAATCCATGTTTAACAATGCCTCACGCATCATTACAAACAAAAAACAAGCACCCGAAAGTTAGGTGTCTATACTCCTTTAATTCTTTATACCCACCATTCTGCTCACTGATCTTGCTTTGCAGTTCATCTCCTGAGTGACTTAGTGATAGCACCTGTGAATCGTAGATTACTAAGGTGTTCTCCATTAACTCTTATCCCCAACTTATCCCCTCCTGTCTACAGGAGGTATTTTGTTGCAGAGGAGGCATTGTGGAGACTCATTTTTTTGCATGATTGGTGATGTATTACACACTGCAGTCCATGACTTCTTCAGCACAGTTTGGTATTGACACTGTTCCTTCCATCATTCGCAAAGCGCCATCCAATGATAGTAATGCCTACATGGAACCTGAAGACCGCTAAACCCGTACTGTTGGAAAAAACTGCATGCGTGCTAGACACTTGCTTGTTCACTCAAATACGGTCTAATAGAGCAGCAGGGACACGGGACCTGGCTTACATGCCTTCGAGGCTGCACTTGTAGCTATGTGATTAAAAGGTATTCACCTGAGCATTCTTGGAAATGCCTCAGGTATCATCTTTTACCAGGTCAACGGATATACTCAGGCTGTTTTCAGTTTGGGCATATTGTTACGTGGCGACCAGCCGAATAATAAGCGGCGATGAACGATGGTAATGAGATCATTCTATGGCTGCTTGCCTATAGCGCGACCTTTCTGTTCCCGCGCCACTGCCAGCTTCGTCGTTTTAGTGACACTACCTGGGGCTGCCGAGCGATCGTCCCGATAGTGAATAGAAGACGACGACGGAGAGACGGCTCAGTGGAGGACGGTACAACAGAAATGGCATGGGGGGAAGTGCTGGCCGCCACGATGAAAGATATGTGTGAATGAATCCAGGTCAACGAAGCTTCCGGGACACAGGTCGCCAGTAGCCGACGGACGAAGCCCTTGAATTCACCGAATGGCATGGGCAGGGGGGGGGGGGGGGGGGTGTCCTCACGTGTGGGCAGCGTCTCGGGTCGCGGCAGCGTTGTCATGTCAATGTGTATTGTGGTTTGGGTGGGGGACAGGACTGGGGTGAGTAGCGAGGTCGGTTCAGGTTCGGCGGGCTGGGGCACAGCGGGGCGAACCAGGTGCACACGGCCGATTATAGCGGCAGGCGGAGGACTCCGAAGATCCAGGACCAGGATGGGGATGATACCCCGCATCTCACACCACACCAAATGTTAAGTGGCGACCAGCCGAATAATAAGCGGCAATGAATGATGGCAGTGAGATGATTTTAATGGCCGCTCGCCTATAACGTGACTTTTCCGTTCTCGCACCACTGCCAGCTTCGTCGTCTTCGTCACAATATTGCCGCCTTGCACACAGTTTTTCCACAGTGCCGCGAGGTATGCCTTAACGAGGTTTTACTGTACCTGTGAGTACTAACGTTGCTGAATTTGAGGCGTCTCAACGTGAAATCTCAACCGATTCATACACCTCCTGCAGTAAGGCCCATGATCCAACTATAAAATTGAAGCTCTGACCTATTTCTATGCGATGCATTCAGAACAGGTGCTGCCCTTGATGATCTCACAGATAACTTTGACCACAATGGCAACAAAGGCATCAAAGGTTGCCTCCAAACTATAGCTCTCCACTATTCGTGGCATGTTTTCCGCTGCTCTTCTGTCTTTCTCCACAGTGGCCCACTCATAACTCACCTCAGTTCTGACTGCGGGGCCAATCCAGCAAACAAGTCTTACGCAGTGCTGTTCGGATGGACCTTATGGCCATGCCCCTCCTATAATTACACCCCACCACTTTCGCTCGGCCCCATGGCGACATTCGTAACCGAGGTGGGGGAAGGAGGAAGTTGGAGCACCATGAAAGCCAAATGTACAAGGATGTAGTGCAGTGGCCTCGCTCAAAGCTCTTGCCCTGAGCTCAAACAGCGCAGGTACTTCTGGTTGAGCTTACAACTTCGTCATGCCCGAGCTTACAGCTCAACAGCCACACACATCGAAACAAATTTTTAATTACACATGCCAACAATGCCACATCTATTAAGATATGGAAGATGGTGTTAAGCCATCTATGCTCTAACCAACCCAAAATTCTTACCACTGTCAAGCAGACGACCTCGGTTCTCTTCGGCAATACATCCAGCTCATTATTGCTAAGAGCTATAGTAAATTGCCATTTTGACCTCTTTGATTTTCTCACCAAGAGGCACAAGGGCAATTGGTTAACTGTACGGTTCTTGGAACCAAGCGCCATTAAGCATTCACTACAAGCTCTGGACAAACACTCCCTGAAGTGGCTGCCGAAAATCTTGCACCAAAGGTGCAAATTACACTGTTTGAAAGGACATTACTTTTTTATTTATTTGCACCTCGAAGGCCCACAAGGGAGTATTACATGTGGGGTGAACTGACATGTATTAGATCCTCCTGCCACAGAAGTTTTCAGAAAAGGCAAACTGAAGAACTAAACTATTCATCTACATCCTTGAGGCTTTTTTTCCTCCCATAATTCCTACTGCACTAGAAGCCGTGTGTTGGTACTTGAATCTGAATGCCACACACCCATATGCATGCAGCACACATTCTATGACCAGCATAGCACCACGTAAGATCATGTCAATGCCTCATTTGGGGACACGGGGTGCAAGCACACAGAACAGTAGGAACAAAACGCAAACACTAATGTGTGAGTCGCTCCTGTGCTCTGTCTTTTGGGCTACATGTCTCAAGATGAACAACCCCTTCCCCATTTTCCACAAAAAGTGAAACTACAACGAACATCTATTCCTAACTTGTGAAAACAAAACGACGAACATAGAAGGAAGAACATAAACATGTCTTGTCCTTGTCTTTCCATGTATTCTTCAATTATGGGAACTACTTCTTCGTTCAGCTCCCTGTCCTACATACATTCGTCTTTGGCTTCTCGCCTCTCGCCACTGCTTGCCACCAGGGGCACAAACGTTACCAGTTTCACAGCAGGAGGCCCACTTTCAATGTTATAATTTGCTAGATCCGTGACAGCCTAGTTTTTTTTGTTCACTATACAGGCAGGTTTTGTTCATTTGGGGTCTGCAGGTGAAAGCTGTTGTCTTAATAGTGAATGTTTCCACGTTTCCTTTTTGTTTCTTCTTTCTATGTAATGGCCAAGACAAAAACTGTCGCCCACCCAATGCAAAGGAAATAGCCACATACTTATAAGGTCTCTTCCATTTTGCTGCACTTTCTGTACTAGTTCAAGAAGTGCAGCACGAGTTCTAGGCTGGCTTGCACTTGACGAAATGGAAGCGCAGCTGCGGTGCAGCAATACGGCAGTACCCATGTGTAGGTCGACGAAAGGGAAAAGGTATGGCACTACTCATTTAATGACATGATGACAGTTCTTTGTTGAAAGCTTTACGGTTTATTGCGGTTTACCGTCCCAAAGTGACTCGGGCTATGAGGGATGCCATAGCGAAGGGCTCTGGAAATTTCGACCACCTGAGGTTCTTTACCATGCACTGACATCACAGTACACGGGCCTCTAGAATTTCTCCTCCATCGAAATTCAACCACCACGGCCAGCATCGAACCCGCGTCTTTCAGGTCACGGGTTTCATCCTGGCTGCGTCGGTCAAATTTCGATGGAGGCGAAATTCTAGGGGACCGTGTACTGTGCGACGCCAGTGCACGTTAAGGGAGCATAGCGACCTAATTTTGGTGGCATATGTTTTTCTTTATAATGATGCAGAAGACACTACTATGCATGAATCACCACGTGGTATTTGCCTGCAACCACTAAATAATTTATAGTCGAATATTTCTGTCATGCTGTTTCAGTTTCAACAGCCAAATGAGAGCTGTGACGTCAAAGAGAGGTTTTAGGTCATATGAGGCATAGAAAAACTGCGATATAATTGCTTCTTCATCGTTTTAGTTTACTGCAGTGCTGAATCCAGCCTTCCTCAAGAGCTGGAATGACACCAAATGCAGAAGCACCAATTATGTTGCAGTTTTTCACGCCTCACATGACCTACAACCTCTCTTTGAGGTCACAGTCATCGTTCAGCTAGTGAGACTGAAACAGCACAAGAAAGAAATTCAGTTATAAATTATTTAGCAGTCATAGGAGCATAGCACGTGGTAATCCGTGTATAATAATGCCTTACACCTCATTACAAAAAAAGATTGGTTTGTTTTATCGGGGTTTAACGTCCCAAAGCGACTCAGGCTATGAGTGACACTGTAGTGAAGGGCTCTGAAAATTCCGACCACCTGGGGTTCTTTAATGTGCACTGACATCACACAGTACATGAGCCTCTAGAATTTCGCCTCCATAAAAATTCGACCCCGCGGCCGGGATCGAACCCACGTCTTTCGGGTCAGCAGCCAAGCCCCATAACCACTGAGCCACCGCAGTGGCGTCATTACATTAAAGAGAAGAAACCACGCACCCAAAAGTTAGGTGTCTATGCTCCCTTAAAGAACACCAGGTGGTCAAAATTTCTGGAGCCCTTCACTACGGCGTCCCTCATAGCCTGAGTCAATTTGGGACGCTAAGCCCCCATAAGCCATAACCTTTCAGCAAATAACTGTCACCATTTCATTAGATAACTCGAGCCATACCTTCTCTGCTTCTTCGACCTACATATAGAGGAGGGGAGCGACTGTTTGAGGAGTCATAATGAAAACCTAAGCGGTCAAGTCAAGTCGCATGGGCAGCATTTCAGCGCTAATTCGTAAGTCGCCTGTGTAATATACATGCAACAATTTTTTTTCTTTCTGTGAAACGACCATTTCCAAGAGCAGGTTCATGGTAAAACTTCAATGCGATTTGCTGCTTGAAAATTCTTCCAAGTGTTTCAGGATTTTGGTGGTTGTTGGTGTTGGCGGCATGCAGTTGGTTGCAATTTCGTGACGACAGCAAGGCTATTGGACAATAGGGCCTGCACCCGACCATTCGTTTTGGAAGCGGCCAGTGCCGAGCTGCATTTGAACTGCCTGAGCTGACGTTGCACGCTGCCGGCACCACTGCGGAACTTCACAGAACTAGTGCAGAGAGTGCAGCCAAATCAAAGAAACCTATCATGACCAATCTTAACAAAATTGTAGTTTGGGCTTGTTCGTATAGCATATTAGAAGACATAGCGCAGCACAATGGGGTAGAGAAAAGGACCACACAGGACGAGCGCTTGTCCTGTGCGCTCCTTTTCTCTGTCCGATTGTGCTGTACTATGTCTTCTTGTAAAATCACCACAATGACCTGTCACACACTGCAACAGTGCCTTGTGAGCTTTATGCACCTCACAAGCTTCCAAACAGTCAAAAGACATCAAGCACATTGCCCACAATGTTAATCTCTTTAAGGGCTCTTTACACCATCAGCAGTAAAAAGGTCTTAAACGTAGAGGTCTTGAAATTAAGCTTGCTTCTCCAGTTGCCTCATGCACTCCATTCTATTTGGCTACCTGGGTCCAAGCACCTTTCCCAAGTAAAAGCGATGCTCGGCGCAGGTGGCACAGCTATCATTTTAACATTCTCACAGAATGTTGAGGGCTTACCTTGTGGCGCATTAGAGCCTTTGCTGCGTCAGCATTTTAACGTCCGATTTCTTCAGCCTCTGCGCCAACAAGCCAACGCCGGACTCGAAGCAGGAATCGGGAAGGTCCGTGCATACCACAAAACTGCCAGTCAGTTTTTAAAGTCCAACTTTCTGAAATAAATATGAATTTAAAAGAACATGTTTCGCGCTGCAGACACCATAGCGTAATCGCTTGTCTCGCCGCAATTTAGGCACCTGTTTTAGAAAGCGAATTGTAACAGCAGCACACAATTATAAAGTGCACCATTAAGTGAACACTGTACAGACTTTCCCAGCAGCGGGGCCACAAAAAATCAAAACTCATCGCACAAACGGTTAGTTCAACTGGACCGTTGTCAAAAGTTTCCCGCCTTTTTTCGGGAGCACGCAAAAGCTGCTTTTATGCGCGTTTTACATGACCATGAGACACGTTGGGCTAGGTTGACAAAAGATATAAACACGCGCAGCGCAAGCTCTTTTCTGCTGAACTGCACAGAGCTTTTTGAACAGAACTTACGAAAAAACAGATGAGTCTTTTCCTCCGGGCCTTTGGGTCCACTTCCGGGCAAGGGGCTCAGCGCTAGTCCTGGGTTATCTGCTAACACAAAATATTCGGGCGCAAGGAAGTTGACAACGGAATGCCGAGTGTCAGATAACGGGCAATCAGTATGTGCATACCAAAAGATAGCACGAACAAATTACTCACGTGCAACACGATAGCGCGCTCTTACCGTCGACCGGCCATAGTGCTACTGAATACAATGCTCGGCTCGGCTCAAACATGGCTCAAACAGCAAAAAAACCGGATGCGACGTCATGGGTTCAAACAACGCTCGCGTTATTTTGACCTGGTTGTACCAGTCACTGCCCGCCGGCTCCTCTCCGCGCTCCGTATCCGTAGCAGACGATCAGCTTCGCCCGGCGCTATAGACTCGAAAGTGATTCGCGCGAAAAGCGCGGGCAAGCGCAAGGAATGACGGGTACTTCCGCCAGCAGTTCGCGAGCGCCACCTACAGGCTCTGGTTTATGGTTTATGGGGGTTTAACGTCCCAAAGCGACTCAGGCTATGAGAGACGCCGTACTGAAGGGCTCCGGAAATTTCGACCACCTGGGGTTCTTTAACGTGCACTGACATCGCACAGCACACGGGCCTCTAGAATTTCGCCTCCATCGAAATTCGACCGCCACGGCCGGGATCGAACCCGCGTCTTACGGGCCGGCAGTCGAGCGCCATAACCACTCAGCCACTGCGGCGGCTAGTCTAAATGCTCTGGCCAGAGCAAGTGTACTCCAATCGCAATTTCAGGTCGCGCGCTCTGCGCCGGATTCAGGCGCTCTGTCACAGTGCGTGCAGACCGCCCCGGACCTGCGATTGGAATTCACCATAAGAGAAAGCATGGCTGCTAGAATAAAGCCCAAAACAGCCGACCCGCTGCGCCACTCCGTCTGCGCAAAATCTGTCATGCCCCGCTGCCGGCTAGAAAAACTGCCGATAAAAGACAGCATAATAACCTGTCGAAATTCGATCGAGGTGACAGCAGGCAAATTCGTGTTTTTAGCTTGCAGCTTAGTGTAGCAAATCTGGGCGTTGTTCATTCCCGTGTCTAGAATTTACGCATAAAAAGCTTTCATTTCTCCATTCCATTCGAAGTTGTGAAAACAATTTCATTTTGTTGTATGCAGTGGATACTTTCTTTCAGGAGTTCGTCAGAAACGAGTGCATCGAACTTCATCACAGCCGAAAAAAATCGCAAGTGGTACGACGACGCTACCTTTGTTTTGGTCTAGTACGGGCTCCACTAACCAGTGCTCCAGTCAAGCGTCATTTGTAAATCTCTTTGCTGAGCGAGACTTTTTCCATGTGATATTTTTTTAGCTTTGATCGCGCGCACATCACTATAGAGGTGAGCGCTGTCGACCCGTTCACCTTATGCGTTTTCTCGGGGTATTGGCAGGCCTCTGAGAGTCTAGATGCTCAGTTTTAATCTCTGACCCAACTTATTCATGTCTTCCACCTAGGAATCCAAATCTTCACCGTGAAGTTGTAATGCGGCCTTATGGTAGCTAAAAAATTGCACATCTTTCTTGTCATTATCCTGCGAGGCGGAAATTAGCGGGTACAAAAAGGAGCGAGGATAGCTAACAGACACACACTAACCGAAAACAAAATACAATTCGTTTTCCTTATATCGCATTTATGAAGTCGAAAAAGCAGCAGCTTCGCTCTCGTCCATGAATTAAAAGCAGAAGCGAGCTTCCCTTCTGGTACATAGGGACACATATGTCCCAAGCCAGTTGCTCTGCTGCTAAAGTCTGACGGAGCCATTCCTTTTTTCTCTCGGTAATTATACAACCAAGCCAAACTATATGCCATCGTTCGATTGACAACACCCAGGATAAGAAATTATCACAGCCTATATATCGCAGAAACCGCTGCGCTACGGTACAAAACTGCCTCGTGTCGAGGCACGTCGGGGACAATTTTAACGTTCAAAACCTAATGTCCATTTAAAGTTAACATAAGAGAGTCAAAAGCGCAACCTATCCGTTTATGCATGCGGTAAGTCATTGAATACTCAAGCTTTAATTCCGGGCACATGATCCCCTGTAACTCAAATAATCGATTCTGCGCGGGCTGTTCACGCGAGTGCTCAATCACAGTCGTGAAGCATCGATCGTAGTGTGTTATATCCCAAACACAGAAATTAAGAAAACAAACCACATAATAATTACCGCGTTTACTTATTCGATGCGCAGTATGCCCACGTTTTGTGTACGCTGGCAGCAGTGCCCAGCTCAGCATGCTCAGAGGCAGCGTGCACGGAATACATTAAGGGTCCACTCTCAATGCAGAGGTTTTTTTTAACAATACTGAAACCTTCTCCCCAAATGCGCAGAGCGGCAGCCCACCACACCGACGGACAAAATAGAGGCGCAAAGGGCGAGTGCAGCGCACAGAGTAAGGTAGACGAGAACCCGTGTTGAATACTCTGAGAGACGCGCACTAGCTGGGATTGCAAAGAGTCCCTAAGCGGTATGGGTGCAGGCCGAAAAGGAGTTCGCTTGCAAGAAAACACAGCACTGAACCACAGTGAAATAAAAAAAATCGAAAATAGCGCAGGACTCCAGGACCACGGGGAACAACGCCGCGTTGATGAAGTTGCGGATCGTAGTCCCAAGGCTCCCTTTTACTGTGCAGAGCGCATGTAAGCAGCAGTAGGCCCAGCTCCGTCCTGTCTTCGGTGTGGAAAGCAGAATGACACCGGCATTTATAGCATTCGTTGTCTGTTGCAGAAAGCTGCCAGGGTGACACGCGCACTTTTCAGCGACACCGCACACAGCGGAGAGTCAGCGGCAAATTTGTGCGCTGTGGTGACGGCTGCGTTGCTCTGAGGCGAATGCATTGCTTACTCTTATTTCGAAACTCTTGAGCAAGGGAACAGCGCCTTTCGCAGCCAGATTATTGAAGGAAAGGTCACAGTGCATTTAGGAAGTAAGCCAACCCTACTGAGCGAAGCACCGTCTTCATGTAGGCATAAACCAGGATGAGCGTCACGCTGTTCCGTATAATTAGGCGAAATAGCACTGAAACAAGAAACGAGTACACTATGCAAAAATGGCTATCAAGGTTAACGATGAGTCTGCACGAAATATACACACAAAGACAGCTCTCTGCGAAAGGTGCTCTCACGGTGTGCAACCTCATCCGTGATGATACACTAGAAAAATGCCGCGCACTATAGGATAGAACTTAGTGCCGAACTCATCGGGACAGATGCCGGGGAAGTCGTCGTACTCGGGATTCATGACGCCGAACACCTCTTCCTCGAACGTTGTATCCAGAGCGCCCACGTTCAACTCCGCGTCTTCGCCGGTGGTATAGGCAATGGAGTCCTCGCCCTTGCAGGCGAAATGATAGTTGGGCCGAAGGTTCGCGTTGTCGGCGAATACGGCTGTCGTGTTCCAAGTGGAGTCGACGATGTCGCACACCTCCGGCAGGGACAGAATTCCCGCTGTCTTGGTCAATGGCCCCGGCGGGCCGTACCCAAGCGGCACAATTTGATACGGTCTATTGCCGCCACACTTAGCCGGATCGATCTTGTACCTGAGTGCCACGAAGGGCATCAGGTGGCAGAATGCGGGCCGGTCCGTCTGGTTCAGCATCTGCGAGTAAACTCTGTGCTCCCGGAGGGTGTACGTGGTCGCCTTTCGGTTGGTGAGGTTGCGCGGGTAGTCGTGGTACATAATGATGGTGTGGTACGCTCTCCTGTGGGCCAGCTTACTTGTGTTATACGCTGCGTGCACGTGGTGCCCGTACGGAATGACCAAGCCGAACGTCCGGTTCTCTTGCAGGTGGAACACGTCGTTGGTGTCGTTGTAAAGCTCGGCCAGGCTGCGGTTCAGAGAGTCGGGCGCCGTGGTCCACCATATTCGGATTCCGTCGTAGTTGTTGCCCCTCATCCAGGCGATCGCGTTGCGGTGGAACGTGGCCTTCTCGCCGTTGCTGTTCTGTAGCAGTTTATGGAAGACGGCATCCGCGCCCCGCACCACCAGCCAGACCTTCAGGTGGTAGTTCTCCGCCTTGAAGCCGGCCATGCGGCGCACGGCGTCCAGCGGAGGCAGGTCAACCTCGGGCCGTTCGGGCTGTAGCTGCATCTGGTCGTCCAGCGTGTAGCAGCAGTACATGGCGTAGTGGCAGAACATGTATGGGAAGTACGCGATGCCGTAGGTTCGCCGGTGGCTGCGAAAACCCTGCTTTGCGGACCAGAAAGGACACAGAAACTTGTGCAAATAAGTCCAGACCGGTAGGGTGTAGTCCTGGCTGTAGTGCCAGCTGTCCTCTGTCGTGGTAGTCGTAGTGCTCCCGGTCGTTGTCGTCGTGGTTGCCGTGGTTTGTGACGTTCCAGCAGTGCTAACATTCCCCACAGAGGTCGTAGTTTCGGAAGGAATGGTGCTCTGCGTCTGCGCGGTTCCTGAAGAACGGGACGTGGCCCACGACGACCAATTCTGCCCAGATGATCCCGTGCCCCGGGACGGCATAGTGCCGATGGCGTCCGTCGTTGAAGCTGGCTTGCGGTCGCCGCCATAGCCTTGATTGCTAGAATAGACGGGCGGCTTAGTCTTCACGTTCTCGTCGTCCAACCTAGTGGAGTCATTGAAGAAGCCGAGAAACATAAAGAGCAGAAAGAGGAGAAGCAGCAGGCAGCAGATGACCACGATGGCTGTTCGTGTGCGTCCGTCGTCGTCCTCGCGGGTTCCGCTGGTTGACTCCTCGAAGGGGCCCTCTGTCGCAACGCTCGCCTCGCTCATCTCACTCGCCTCCATGGCTGCTCCCTTCCCGTTGCGTTGCAGCCGGCGAACCTTTTTCGGGGAAACGCGGCCTCACGCTTCCAGAGATGGCGTCGCGAGGACAGAACGCGAGTGCTGGCTTCTTCTTCCTCCGCCTATGGCACGCGACCACGAGGAGCATAAATGCAGCAAAAGAAACCAATTAAAATTGTTGTCTGTCTTATTGTCTGTTGTCTGTCTTATTCTGTGTCCTTGTCTTTTTGCGCTTTTACGTTCAGCGTGGACAACAATCGGCTCCCTTCTTGTATTTATGCAGATGCACGTTGACAACGAGAAATCGTTATGACTCCTGCTGGGTAGTTTAATCAATAGAACCTCTTCTCCTCTCTCTCCGGTGGTTCGCACTTTGAAGAAAGACTTATCTCTCTAAATCAGGGCTCCCTCTGTCTCACTACCAGTTATTCTTTTGCTCGGGGCGAGCGGATTCGCGTTAAGCAACACCTGTGCATGCCTTCACGACTACGTTATTGCAGCTTGAAGGTTTCCTTGTTAACTGTATTCAAAATTCTTGCACATGTCACAAAATGTTGTAATGTGCTTTTTCTCGTTCTTCGAAGTTGTTTTATTCTTCTTTTTCTGTACTTACCCTTATCCAGTTTTGTACCATTTCACTATTCTGCATTAACCACTATTGACTTTCTTTTCGTCGAAATGCCCATGTGATTTCGATGGGATTAACCACCGAACCTTGGCTATTCCCCCGGGCGTGGTAACGTGCCATGTCCACAGAGTTAAACATCAACAACTAACGAGTTTCGCACTGTCCACTGACAGGGCCTGGCTTTCGCTTGGGAAGCAAATGTCGTCATGGTCACGTGGGCTTGTTGCGAGGAATGTCCGAGGATTCCCCACCGGAAATTTCGGACTCCCCCAGCCGTCTTCCCCTTTTCGCTGTACACTAGAACTGAACGTAACTGTAAAGTTAAGCTATTGGCCTTGGTAACTAACCCTTCTGTATATACCGTGAGTGATGCTGCAGTGAGTGCGTGTAAAAAAATTGAGAGGGCACCTAAGGCTGCTTACGTGCTGTGAAGGCAGGCACGCAGACAGGACTTTTTTCCAGGCTGGGGGGGGGGGGGGCAAACAAACAAAACTATCTTTTTAATACTGAGTGAGAGGAGGACTTGCTAATACAAGCAAAACGCAAGATGGAGAGGTCAGTGCGCAAGGAAAAGTCGTCGGAGGAAGACATATATAATCTTATCTGTTGAACATGTCCTTTTTCTTATCGTTCTTCAGTCTTGCCCATGTGTGATTTATGCGTTGTTATTCAAACACAAAAGTTTGGAGTGAGCTAATTTAGTATTATCATTAACACTGCTCTTTTCTTGGAGCTATCGGCCCGATTAGCGATAGCGTCTAAGCCTAGGCGAACACCTGCGAATAGCTGTCAAGTGTGGGAATTTATATGGCTGTGCTTTAGAAACCCGTGCGAGGTTAACAGAGGTCTGAAAAAAATGAGGCAGTTTTACTCCAACAAAAATGCAGTATTGTTCGAACGCTTCAAAATCTTGACTGTCCATCCACATGTAAGGCATTTCCGGCCTTATTTTGAGGGTGGGTTTTGACTCATCCCATGGCCCGCTAGGTCATGTCTCCAGTCAACTACCACCTGCCAGAGTCATGCTTATGAGTAGGACCGTGATGTATATGCTGTCGAAGTTGGCAGGAGCGACACAGATATAAAGCCCCGCTTTATAACTAAGCCTCATGGACGTTCCTGCATGGCGTATAAGAGTAGCGTCTCTGACCCGGGTCCTGGTGGATTCTATTACCATATCAGTTTTGGTAGCCCGAGTTGCCAGCTCCGGCCAATTTCTTCCAAGAGGTTTCAGACGCACATCCGCCTAATCCGGTTCCCCAATTTGTTCGATTCTCATTTCAAAGTTGGTAGCCCGAGTTTGCAGCTTCTGTCACTCGGTTAAGTGATGGCGACGAAAAATTTTATAGACCCGGTTAGACCTAGTGACGGAGTGCTTTCGCACCTCAATTTCGGGAGGGGGGGGGGGGGGCACAGGCACGCTACGTGCCTGTGTGAAGGCGAGATCAGTCGTGTGTCATCGTAAGCGTTCGACCTCGACGCAGGTTGCGCAATGGGAAATGAAACAGAGACGCGCCTCCGAAAGCATATTTTGCAAACACCGAACCGATAAACGTCCGAGTGAAACACTCGAAAAAAAATTAAAATCGGGTTTGATGAAAGGAGATGACGCAGTAACTATCTCACATATCTCATTGGACACCCGAACCGCGCCGTAAGGCACGGGATAAAGGAGGGAGTGCAAGAAGGAAGGAAGAAAAATGTGCCGTAGTGGTCATCTCCGGAATAATTTCGACCACCTGGGGATCTTTAACATGCACTGACATCGCACAGCACACGGACGCCTTTTGCGATTCGCCTCCACCGAAACGCGGCCGCCGCGGTAGGGTTCGAACCCGAGTACTTCGGCTTAGTGGACGAGCGCCTTAAACACTGAGCCACCGCGGCGGGTTAAAGACTCGAACACTCGGTTCGAATATCTGTCGTGAGCTAGCCTCCAGCCTGATTAAGAAACGTATCAGAGTCAGAATCATGTTTATTTAACATCATGGCGATGTTGAGTGCACCGACAAAAAAGCCAGTCAGAAGGCACGACGAGGCCAACGCAACCTGCAGAGGCATTGCAGTGGCATACAACGTGATAGTACTTACACAGAAAAACAAGAAAAATAACAGATTTGGCATTAGCGGTACATGAATTCGGAATCATTGTTTAGTTAATGCAGGAGAGAGTATCCCAGCATCTGATAACCACAATTTATTCAGATCTTAGGTGCAAACCATCTGAATGTAGCTCGTGTAGACTCTTTCCATCGCAATACTGACAATTTTGCAATAGTGCTATCCTTTTTGATTAATACAGGCTTTATACCGCCATAGAAGTAAAGTTTCACACTGCTTTGGCAAGCGGATGATCCTAAGTTCATTGAAAATCGGTTCGGTGTCTCCTAGTCGAGAAGCATTCATAAGGTTTAAAACAGCTTTCTTTTGAAGGAGATACAAGCGGTTAATATAAGTACAAGAAGTGGTACCCCACACAGAAAACGATAATTAAGAACAGAAGAAAACAGTGCTTCATACATCATCACCATCATCGGGCTGACTACGTTCACAGCAAGGGTCTAACCCCTAAAGGAGTGCGTCAAGCTCACTTTCTTTTGAAATGACTATCGCTGACATGCCATCAGTTTCCCTCACCAGCATACTTTCTAATTACTACGCCGGATATATTTGAAGTCGTGTTCCTTCGCCCATTCCTTCGTTTGTTTTTGTTTTTCAGCAGTTCGCGCTTCTTTTTGGTCAGATTTTCAAGCACCTGAATTTAGCTACCGTCATTCGCTTTTTTTCGGTTTGTCCAGCGCAGATCCCGGGTTTCTTGTTTTGTGAACCGGCCGATAATAGCAGGAATCTTGTCCGGTTTCGAAGACATCCGATACATGTCGTCCACGTCATCACGGGACAGTTGCGGGAGCTGAACCTTAGCAACAGCGGCATTAACGTTTCCCAAGAGGTCTTCTCTTTCAGACCGAGGCGTCCCATGAAACTGCAGGTTCGCTCGCCTATTCCTTCCGCCCTTCCACTTCGTCAAGCTGAGTTACGTATGCTGTGTAGTCCACGTATGCGACATAGAACGAGAATCCGTATGACACCACCTTCACTAAGCTGTGAAGACGGGTACGCTGCACTCCCTGCAGACGTGAAGCCCCTGCTTTATGCACACCCCTCGCACTGCCTATACGTCGTCTTCCGGTGCAAAGCGTTCACCTGTGATCACGTGACCGGTCCATCGACCGCCTCTATAGCCAACGACGAAGCCACCGCCTCCCGCTAAGTGCAAACGGGCGACTTCAAAGAGGCAGAGACGCCATTGGAATTAACCTCGAACAAGCATACGTGATATTTTTCTACTTTGCAGCAAGATGTACGGGCCGTCCAAATTATGTGCGAAAATGGCTCAGCGTCAGTGCATCCGGAGCGGGCGCGCATCGAAGCTAAGCGGCGCAGGCGCAAGGGGGCCCGGAGACGGTGCTTCCTGTCGTCTGCTACAGCGGGAAAGCGCGCTGTGCTTCCATTGCGGTGAAGCGCACCAGACTGCGCTGACAACGAGAGCCCGCCGAAATGGCGTTGCGGGAAAGCGCGCTTCTATCACTGCAGCGCGTTGCCTTTGCTTCAGATTGCAACGCAGTGGCCTGCTTTCTCGGTGCCATGATCGCGGTTAAATGTATGTATTGCTGGAAGTTTATAAGAAATGGTATTGTTCAGCTATGCGGCTTAGCACAGCGAATCAATCTTCTTGGGACGCCGATAGGGCCCTGAATGATGACGACCAGGGGGGGGGTAACACTGACGTCGCGAATATATTTGCTTCGCGTTTGAGTTCCACTCCAACGGGG
This sequence comes from Amblyomma americanum, assembly GCF_052857255.1. Classification (NCBI taxonomy): domain Eukaryota; kingdom Metazoa; phylum Arthropoda; class Arachnida; order Ixodida; family Ixodidae; genus Amblyomma; species Amblyomma americanum. The sequence continues at coordinate 51,943,637 of NC_135500.1, forward strand.
TCTCCGCAGCTGAGATCGATGTCGGGTGCCCCGATACTCTATGGTCGTGCGCTCTCCACTGAGCCAGGGCGGCGAGGCATCCTCAGAGCTTTACCGCACTATGCAAGTGACGTGGATAGAAGACAACGACTTTATTTTCTGTGCGTGCTGTGTGAGGCGGATGAGATACTTTGCAGCAGCTGCTCATCTCTGTGCAGACAGGTGGTATCGACCTCATTCTTCTTGGCCACAGTGGTCTCATGATAAATCTCGCAGAGTGCAGCTTGCGTCGGTCTACCTCGAAATTTATTAAAGAACTGATGAACGTCATCAACATTTGTAATGAGTTTGAAAGAAATCAGAATAAGTTTAACTCATCACGAAATTTTTGTTTATATGGGTGTCATTAATTCCAGCATTAAGCAGGCTGTGCGACAATGCATTTGGAAGCTCAAGCCACAACTCACAGGACGCTTTTCGTAGCGCTGATGTATCTTATAATGTGTTCAGATTTTTCTTCTATTCATTTGAATGCTGACTGCAACAGATACTCGGTGCCAGAGGCCTCTTATCATCGCTACCATCTTTGTTATGGGGTCAGGGGACCCAGCCAGGTACAAGTTTTGTACCTTTTGTCCCCGGCCCTTAGTTTTCTGTACTGAGAACTAAAATGTCAATAAACTCAACTCAACTCAACTCTTATGAGGGGTGCAGGGAACGGAAGTGAAAAATTAAGGAACTTTTTGCAGCTAAGTCGGGTAGAACTTAAGTATCAAGTGAAGCCCGGCTGGTTTTTAAGATCGACAAACAAAAATCTATCACCAGCAAAATATAGGCTGCTCTTATGACTTTTCTAGCACGAAGCAAGGAGCTAATCACGTACAAATTAATAGGCTCTAGAATTTCAATTCTTCTGAATTTACTGGTATAGTCCAGTATAAAAAGGTAATTTTGTTTAATGTTGGGCTAGCTCAGCAGACGACGCGGCCCCGTATAGCCAACCACAGTATTTTTTTTTGTCTTTCACACGTGATTTTTGTTTGCATTTAAAACAAGTTTTATTCCGGGCTTTCAGAGAGATGACAGGTTAGTTTTCCGGCGCAAAATGGCAAAGGTAAATTGTTTGCACGGCTGTAAAAATTTTCATAAATGTGCGAAATACATGAAAGCAGCAACATCGAAATACCGCGACTTGTCAAGGAAACTCTCGAAGGACCGTGGAATAATTTGTGTTTCAAAGATCCTCATTATGCGTGCAAATAAAAAAGCACAGATGTTCTTACTGCGGGAAAAAAATATGCATAAAAAGGGCAGTCGACAAGCTGCCACGCCCATTATGTCGCGGAATAACATTTAGATGCGAAATTCTCCAAGATCAAAAAAATAACTCCTGCGCGCAGCACGCTCTCAGAAAGAGCTGCGAATTCTCTTTGTACTCAGTTGTGCTCATAGTCTATCAAAGGGTTCCGCTGTGCCCTATTATAGACAACAAATGTGTCGGTTGTTTTCTCTCAGCATTTTATAAACAGAGCGAATACCACGCACAAAAAATCTCATCATGACGAAACAAACAACTATCTATCAAAAGGAACAACCGACGGCAAATCGCAACCTGACATCGAACGTGTTCCTACACGGACGAACAAAAGTTTAAGAAGAAAAAATAAAGTCCACAACATTAGGACCACGAGTCTGATTTTATAAAATTCGCTAGCCACCCAGCCCACTGAGGCTTCGCTCATGCGTATAGACTCTTCCTTTCGCGTATATGTCAGGCTTCAACTAGTTTCCTGACTATGCTCAATAGCGGGTGGATTCGCCTGCAGTGTCTATAAAACCCTTCATCTATTCTGGAGGGAGCTTCTGTCGGATCTTCATGTCTCCATAATGTTTCCCTAAATATTCTCAATGACGCTGAGGTCAGGCGACTGCGGAGGCTATCCAGCACTGCAATGTCACGCTGCTCAATAAACGGAGCAAATTTTGGGCCTTGTGGATGGGCGAGTTTTGACATTGCTGCAGATTAAAGTCATTTTTAGAGAATGGTCCCCCAGCGAGGTTGGAAGAGCACATCATCCAGGATGGCAGAGTGGGAGCTTCCATTTAGCTGACTCTATCCTAATCAGGGGTCCCGGGCCTTCGGCGTTCATAGCACCCCAAACAGTCACAGCAGAACGGCCGCTGGATGCGACGCGCTGCATGAACTGCGGCATATACCTGCGAAAAATGAGAAACTTTTGTTAGCCTTGGTATAAAATGCACATTAACACGTTAAGCTACAAGGAACATGTATTGAATAATTTTATTTTTTATGATTTTCCGATGCATAACAGCGTGCTTATGTTCAGTTTACACCATCATAGAAAATAGGGCCAACGGGGCCATTCTTCTCTCAATTCCCTTATTTCGTGAGATCATCATATGTTCTCAGATTCGGTAAAAACTACACACTAAACAAATTCTCACCCTTAAGGGTGCAAATCAGCTGTCCCCAGACGAACACCCTTTTGGGTGATAAAAAGGGTGCAGAGATCAGCACCCTTCAGCAAGGGTGCACAGCATGAAAGTTTAGAGGGCGCGCATCAGTCCAAGGCTTTTGCTTCATGGGTGTATCAACGTGGAGCACCCTTCCAACATGCATTCGTAGAGGTGTTATGGAGAAATAGTACCCTTTAATGTTGGTGCAACCATTACATCTTCTAAAGTATCATTAAGTGCACCCTTCCTTAAGAGTGCTGATCTCTGTACCCTTTTTTAGCACCCAAATGGGGTATTAAACTCTGTAAGTATTGTCAATGTGTGAAAATGAATGCATTGGCAGGCCAGTTTTTTTTAAGGTAATAAAAATAAATTGTCAAAGTTCACTTTTGCCAAAAACTTTATTGAAGTGGAACCGTGATGTGAAAAAACCCGAAGTGGGGTGGGGGCTGATAACTGCATAACTGCAATTGCCTTGGTGATGGAGAATCTGAGTTGCTGTGTTTGTTGTAGCAGTGTTAGTAGCTTGATTTGCTGTTTATGTGTGCATTTCAATTACAGTGCAGTTAGACCCGAGAAAGGTCAATGAAACAGCGCAGAAATGATGGACAAAGAAGTTGTAGTAGAGTACACAGCACACCTGTGTTGGCCTGCATTGGTACCTTTTGCACTGTTTTATCGCCCATAGACTACCAAAAAGGCTGGACATTGATTTCAGCGAAATTACTGAATGCATGTCAGCTGTTTTGTTCCTAAAGAATTCTTGCTGCTTGGTGGGAAAGTGACTCTGTGCCATGGCGTGCACAGGCGGCATTGGAGAACCTCCAGAAGCGGCTGGCTGCCTCCCGGCGTGAGGTGGTGCAGAAGCGGCGTGAAGCCCAGGAGGCCACCAAGTGTCCGTCTACAACCAAGCAGATACCGCCAGAGCTCATCGAGGCAAGGCGCTTTCAGCAGCTAAGTTGTTGCTGCATGCTTCCTTTTGCACACGCATTTTTGAACGGCGAAAAATGGTGCTAAGACGAGGAAAGAACGGGCGCTGCGCTTGAAAGTGAACAGAATCGAAATTCAGCCCATCCATGAGCAACGAGCTCGCGTGCGCAAACACCAAAAGGTCCAAAAGGTTGCAGAGATAGTAACCATGATAAGTGCAATAAAAAGAAAACACTGAATGTGCAAGGGGGTAAAAAGCTTGTCCTCTTTCCACAAGACAGACAAAAGCCACTCTAATGCACATGCCCCCATTGAATTTCTACACAGCAACGTTAATTAGACCTTGTCAATTTGGAAAACTAGATAATTCAGACCTCTTGTCCGTGCTATTCTGCATGTGCTTTATTCTATTATGTGAAACTCTCGTTAATTCAGAGGAATCTGGCCAGCGCTTCGCTTAATTTCAGACAGGTGGCAGAGCTCACATAGCATAGGGGGCTGGAGATGAGGTGGCGATGATGGTGAATGAGTGACTTAGAAGTCTCGCAACTACAGCACGAGTGGCACTGATGTTCAGCTGAAATGTAATGGTGCGCCATACTCGTCACTGTGATCATCAGTCTTGAACGTATGGTGGTATTTTTTTGTTTTGTGCTGCACTGTGATATTTTCTTTCTTGCTTTTGTTGAATGTGGGTTGTGCTGTTGGCATTCTTTCTTTGTATTGTCACAGAGCCTGTAATCGTTTTACATTACTATGCATTGTACTTGTACTCAGGGTGCGCTTTTTTTTTACACAGTGTGCACGGGTGGGGCTGTTGCTGCCTTGTTTGTCCTAGAGGACATACCGTATGTACGCACGTATAACCCGCACCCCTAACTTTGAACTCCACAAAAAAAAACCTCGCGTATAACCCGCATGTTTACCTGAAAAAAAATGAGCACTAAAAAGATACAACTGCACACTTAGTGATCATTTTGTTTTCGGAACATTTACCGTAAAAACCCGCGTATAATACGAACCCGAATGTAATACGAGGTGAAATTTTAGAGACAAAAAATTGAAAAAAAATTTCTCTGCGTTTAATGCGAGTGAGGTAAGCCAGGTAAGCACAAAGAAAGCCATTTATTGAAATCGGACACCGCACTTCAATCGCTCTCACCTTCAACAGCGCTTTCTTTGGAGATTTCTTTGTCCGACAAATCTTCCCACAGGCACTCATCTTCTGTGCCATTGACGGCGTTCGATATGCCACACTTTTTGAAAGACCGACGCATAAGGTCCGCAGGAATGCTCGCCCACGCGTCCACAATACACTTGCACAGCGTGGCTGCCGATGCCCGCTTCAGCCGCCCAGTTGGCGTCAATGCAGGCTCACCTGATCGCATCCACTCTGCGTAGCACCGCTTGACCGCATCCTTGAAAGGTTTGTTTACGCAAACGTCCAGTGGCTGCAGCTGGGAAGTCATTCTGCCTGGGATGACTACAAGTTCAATGCCGCAATCGCGTAACACTCACTTGACCGAGTCGGCCAAATGGCAGCGAAACGCGTCCAGCACGAGGATCGACGGAAAGGACAGTAGTGCACTGGGCCGCCTAAACCACACGGACTTCACCCAGTCAAGGACAAGACCCTCGTTCATCCTTCCTTTCTCGTAACATCTCACGATGACATTCTTTGGCAGCTCCTAACCTTTTGGCATTGTTTTGCTTTTGAACACGACATAGGGCGGGAGCTTGTGGCCGTCTGTGGCCGCACTGTTGCCGATGTTCTCGGCAACTAAAATAGCCTTTCTCTTGAAAGCAGCCGAATACATTTTTCGTGGCCCTGACATCGTGCTCCTCCACGGCAGAAAAAAAAATAAAACCTTCCCTTCGCGAAGCGTGGTTCATGCGTCGGCACGTATGCTGTCAGGAAGGCCACGCTAGCCCTAGCCTCGCTGTCACGAGTAACAACCCAAGCCGTAGCCACACATCAATAACAAAGCCAAGCCGTAGCCACGCGGCAATAACGAAACCGAAGTTCGAGCAAAAATGAAAATTTTTTTTGGATCCGCAGATAATATGAGGCGGAAATTTGAGGTGTTAATAATAGAAAAAAAACCTCGTACTATACGTGGGTTTTTACGGTATTCAAACGACCACCACCACGTCACTGGTTATCTAATTTGCAATCGTCGCCGCTCTCGCTGCGGCCATCCGAGGCTTCATCGCCACTCTCAAAGACGTAGTCGTCCTCGGAACCATCCAAGCTGTTACTGATGGCACATTTTTTAAAGCTTTTACGCACCAAGTCGGCCGCTATCGCTTTCCACGCATCCACAGTCCACTGGCACAGCAATGGAATATCGGGCCTTCACATGCGTCCCGTCAGTGTGAGTGTGTAAAGGCTGTCGGCCATCCACTGGGCATACAGCTGCTTTACGTGTGCCTTGAACGGCTTGTTCAGGCACATGTCGAGTGACTATAACATGGACGTCATGCCGCCAAGTACTATAACGAGGTTGGTACCGGTCTCTGCGAGGTGAGCCTTCACTGCATCAGTGCAGTGGCCTCGGAAGAAATCCGGTACGAGCATCGACCGGTATGCCAGCAAGGCACTGGCTCAACAACGCTGGCTGAAGAAAACATGGCCAATGGCGTGGGGAAGAATCAACAGACTATGAATGTGGATTTAGCTATGTCTTTTGTTAGCCCCTCGTCGGCTTGACAAGCGTTGATGACGATGGGGATGAGGGACTCCACGAGGGAGGCCGTCGCGCATTACCGTGAAGCCAACCCCCCCACAAAAGAAAAAATTCTCAGATAACCCTCACCCCCCACTTTTCAAGCGCATTTTTTTTTTCAAATTGTGCTTTGGGTTATACGCGAGTAAATACGGTATGTTTTGGTTCATCTGACTGTCTGCGAGGGAAATATTGTGCAACTGGAGGAAATGGTTATTGCCTCACAAGTTTCACAAATTGTCTGAGCTGCCACTTTTGAAAGAGTCAGGAACAGCAACTCTGACCCACTGCAGTGGCTCAGTAGGTTTGGCATTCAGCTGCTCATCCCAAGGTCATGGGATCATATCATATTCTGGCCGTAGCGACTGTATTTCGATAGAGGTGAAACGCTAAAGACACCCACGAGCACATTGTCATGCCCTCCACTGCGACATCCCGCATGGCCCTTGTGTTGCTTTTGTTAATATTCGATAATTTTGAATATTCGGTCGTATAGTAATGTATTTGATTCATTCGGAATGTTTGGTATTCCAAATCTCGAAGTACCTCCTCCGGGATGGCACCGCTGCCAAAGCACCGACTCCGAGCCGTGTGCCTGCACTCTCGCATGTATGCCAGAGCCAGTCTACACATGCTTGCGACAACAGACGCGACTTGCAAGTGGAAGCGCGGCTCCCAGAGCTGTACTTGCTAGGTTTCTGCGGACGCATTGCCCACAGTGCACATGCGCCATGACTGGCACGGCAGCAGTGTGCATCAGTAGAGAGATTTAGCATGGGGTGATCCACTTCCGTGTGCCAGCAGTGTGCATGCGCTGATTGGCCCCAACGGGGCAGGTGTGCAAACGGCTGGCCTGTGCACCTTGTGGTGTCCTGATGTCAATCTGCACACGTGGAGTGGCTCCCCGTAGACGTGGATCACGATAGTGGCCGTATATCGCGCTATGTTAACTCTCTGTAATCTGCAGGTGCATGGCTCTCTTGACTTAGATGAACAAGTCTGGACTGAATGCAGGTGCCAGAGCTACTCTTCTTGGCATGAAATTCGTGAATCAAGTTTGATGACACGGGTGCCAAGGGCAGCTAGCACAAGGCATATGGAGATGGGGGCCTTTTTCTGACGCCTGACATGGGGTGGAGCTTGGCAAGTGATGAATACGTCTAGCGGTTGTCATTGCCTAAAAAGTTGTCACTTGAAAAGCTGCACAACTACATAGTCACAGGGGCAGAACATTGACTATGTAGAAGTACAGTGGAACCCCGATTATACGACTTTCTCAGGACCGCGAAAAGGCGTCGTAAAATGCGGGCGTCGTAAAATCCGAATATAAATTATGCCTATAAAAATACTACTTTTTTCGCGCGACGAATTTACGAGAAACTTAAATGTAAACTACTAACATACTCCACAGGGCTTGGAAACAGAAATTACCGAAAAAGTAAATGCAATAAGAATTAATGCTGCAGTACAGGTACCGATCATGCTTTATTCAAACGGACCTTTCCGGCAATCCACTGCCCACTGCCGCGATTCCCGCCAGCCGGCGCGAACTTTAAAAAAAGTCGGCCAGTTTCTTTTGGACCTTATTTGATCCGTGAACTTGCAAAAGCTTTCGCTCGAGGTGGGCAATGTCCAAAAGGAGGTCCTCTGCAGCGTCGCGTGAACAGATGAAGTTCCGGATGCCGTCTATGTGCCGTAGCACCTCACCGAACGTGGTAGGCATCTGTGGCATCTGTGGCGTCGTCATTGTCCTCGTCCAAAGTCGCAGTGGTTTCGACACTATACAATACAATACAATACATCTTTATTTCCAGAAGACAACTGGATGGTCTCTTGGGCTAAAAGCTACACAAAAGCTTGACGAGGCCCAAGAGACCATTACAAGGCAGCAGCGTAAAGAATAGAAACATAATAGATGAATAGTACATAGGTAGACAGTAATAGGGAAATAATAAAACAGTCACTGTGACAGGTAATAATGATGTCAATCACATAAAGCTACCAGTAATGAACTGAAACCAAAATATAACAACTGAAAAGCACATACGCGGAAACAACAAACAAAAATTAATGGATCACAACTGCACAAAACAGGAATGTAATTGTTTTTTGTTCAAGCCCACTGTGTGTTTATATTTGTTTAGTATTGTAGGGAGGTTATGGGTAAGTGACTGATATTTATAAAATGTACGAAAATGAGGAACTGCCCACGCATCAACATTTCTTGTTTGCACGCTAATATTTCGTCGCTCTAAGGATGCCAAGGACTTTAGAAGGTTAGTAACTTCAGGGGAGGAAAAGTAGATTGACTGTAATAGGCGAAATTCATACAACTTGTCTACACTTATGATATTGAATGATTCAAATGCACCCTTTGTAGTTTCCATGGGCTCAATATTTGCTATGTAACGGATGAATTTTTTCTGTAAAAGCAGGAGTTTATTTAAATTGGTTTTTGTGGTTGTGCACCAAACTAGACTGCAGTATCTTAAATGAGAGTTAAACAAAGCATGATATACTTGAAGTTTTATCTTGGGTGGAAGTACAGTACGACAGCGCGATATAACTCCTGTAATCGAGGAAAGTTTTTTACGAAGGTGATCAATGTGAGCATCCCAGGTTAGATGTGAGGAAAAATGTACACCTAATATTTTATGGTTGTCAACGATTTCAATTTCTTGGTGCTCATAGGTTATAGTGTGATTTATTTCAACTAATTTGTTTTTAGCGCGGAATATAATAGCTTTAGTTTTAGTGCAATTGATTTGAAGTCTGTTTAACTTGGACCATGTGGATAGTTTAGCTAAAAATTCATTACATTGCATGATTAAACCATCAGCATTTGGGCCAGAAATGAGAATAGTACTATCATCAGCATATATCACTAGTTTTACTGTCTTATCAATATTCACCAAGTCATTAACGTATGTATTGAACAACAGCGGACCTAGCACACTTCCCTGGGGTACGCCACTCTTTATCGGAAAAAGGAATGAGCTGCAGTTTTTGACAAACACTCTCTGAAACCTGTTGCAAAGCCTCCACAATTGCATCATCCAGCGACACCTCGCCGCAGATCGCAACGTTGGCGTCAGCCTCCACGTACTCGGCGAAGGTCGTGGCGAGGTTTAAACCCTCGATATCGTCATCGGCAAAGCCTGCATATGCCTCAAGCGGCATCGAGGTCGTTGCGTCCCCAGCAGAGGAGGCAGTCTCTCGCTGAAGTCACAGTGCTTGAACGAGTTGGCGATTGTGCTTTGCGACACTGCGTTCCATGAACTGGCAATAAAATGCATTGCGTCGTGCGCAGCGATCTTTCTTTCCGACTCGCTGCGCTCCATAGCCGCCAGCCGACGCTGCACTAACCGCTTCCGGTACCCTTGCTTCACGCACTTAATGATGCTGGCATCCAGCGGCTGCAGCTGGCTTGTGCAGTTTTGCGGAAAAAAAAACAACCTTTACGTTCCTTAGGCTGGACGTATCGGGTGGGTGGCATGGTGCGTTGTCCACGAAAACCAATATTTTCCTTGCCTTGGAACCCATTTTGCAATCCAACCGCTGCAAAGAATTGCTGAAGAGCGAAGACGACATCCACGCCTTTTTGTTAAAGTTGTAGCTGCGCGGCAGCGTCTTCAAGTTCTTAAAGCACCGTGGCTTTGCAAGAAAATAGTTTATTATCCTAATGCGAGGCAAAGCACACAGTGAAAGAATGTTCTATTCGCAAAATAGTTGTTCAGTAGCTCACCAAGTCATTGACGCCGACCGGCGTTGGGTTCGGGAGCCGGCGGGGAGCGAAAGGGTTCCTCGTGGCACTCAGGGCAGGTCCGGCAGCGAGAGAGCATTTCCCGCCATGAGTTCCTCCTTTTATCCCCTCGGACATTGCCTCCCTAGCAGCAAATCGTTGCCGTCATGCTCACGCATGCAACCCTCTCCGCAGTAGGCAGCGCGCTGCCGTGACGTCACGTCAGAGCTGGGGCGGAAATGAGCAGAGTCGCAGGGGTGCCTTCTCTCCATATTCCCGGCAGCGCGCGCGCGCAAGTCACAATTGCGGCTGATGCGGGGGACGAGGAGGGATACCAGTGTATCCCACAACCAAAGTAGGGTATATGTATACGCAGACATGTTTTTGGCTGACGGGATTTATTTGCAGCTGCATGCGACCCCACTCTCTCACGACATTGTGAGTTGAGGGGGGGGGGTAGTTTTCGGAACATCTGAATTTCTGTTTATCGTACACAATGCACTGTCACCAGGAAAGTGTACAAATTCGTGTCATCTTGAAATTATCCCTATTAGCTGAGATTGTATCATTGAGATTCGACTGTAGCCCAAACACTGCCACTGCTGATTCCTTCAGAGATGCTTAAGGTCACCTAACAGTCGGCTTTTTACTTTCTCGCATGCTTTGCAGTAAAGCCTTCTGCAGTTTTTTGTTTTCCGTTTCACTCATTATCGTGTTTCTTTTCCTTCCTCACCTTTTAGTGCTTTTGTGTGCATATTTATTGCTTGCGGATGTGCTGAATTCTGATTGGTTGACTTGTAAATGTAGCGCCCATCCTGTCCTTGTCTCTTTTCCTAGCTGTTTTTGTCATTGAAATAAATGCATTTCTGACCAACTGCTGATGCCAGTTTTGGACATTGCACAGGAGTTCCGGGCGCTTCCAAAAACAGCCAAGGAGGTCAACGACCAGCTGTTGTTTGAAGAACAGGCGCTTAGCTGCATGCTTCCAGCGGATGCATCGGTGAGTGATCTGCTGCCTCACAGTGTGTGCAGATGGGAGAAGTATCTTCCTGCTTGCTTTCTTTTCGTTATGCTGCCTTGGCTCTGTCTGGGCATTTTGTCTGCACGGTCTTGCCACTGCAGTCTTCCTTCTGTGCCAACTTAGAAAGCTTACTGTAGGCAGTGCAGCTGTGCGAGTAGTGTTGGACCAACGGGAGGACATGTGCACCACGAGACAAGTTTGCCAAGATCCAGGGGCGCCGGTGCCCGTTAAAGGGCCCCAGGTAGTCGAAATTAATCGGGAGCCCTCTCCTTTTTTATTACGCGACAACGTAAAGCTTGCGTCGTGCAGAAAATCCGACGTTGTCATCAGCAGCGGCATCGTGAGTGAAAGTTCCCGATTGGCCGAGAGAGTCGTGAGGGCTCGAGAGGGTTGTAAGCATATAAAGATAAATGAACTGTGGTGAAAAAAATTTTGGTAATCGAAACCCTGACCCTTGGGTTGCGAGTCAGACACTCTGCTGTCAGGCCATATGACACATTCGTACAGCTTGGTCAAAGCAGGGATGACATGTGCCGTATAAATACGTGGAAGGACCGCACTTTTTTTTTCCAGATTTGAGGGCCAAATTTTGGGGTGCGGCCCATACACGCGATGAGCGAAAAAAAAAGTTAAAGCACACCAATCAGGGAATAAGCGGCATTTATTCTATGTTCAATCGTCACTCGCGGAGTATTCCGACTCCAAGCTGGTGCTGTGCTCTGATGCACGCTCATCCCACAAGAAGTCGTGCAGCATGTCCGCTCTCAACACATAGCCGCTGTTCCATGCTTCCATCACTTAGCAGAGGGCTTGCCTCGGAAAGCGCGCTTTTAGCAGCTTGTGTTCCTCTATGCATCCTCTTGGTTGCACCGCCAAGGGACGCACTTTTCGGCCACATCGAATTTGCTGCCCGCTGCACACTTGCAGTGTTTGAAAGCAGACTCCCAGCCGTGTAGCTTAAACTGTAACGCTTGGCGGCAGCACGCGAAAGTCACAACTACGGTGCACTAACACGCTACCGCAACTCCCATGCCTTTGACAGCCACATAAGGCTGGAGCTGGTGGTACTGATGCCGATATGGACAACGGGAGCCTGTGGGAGAGTAAAAAGTTGACAATGATGATGATGAGATGCGGCCTCGGGCACCATTCATGGGCGGCATCTGGAAGCTCCTGTGCGCATGTGTCATCTCCGCGATCAAGTGCACCGTTGCTCACAGCCGGAGCTGATCGCGGAGGCCATGGCGCGTACATTTCGAAGGCTATTCCTGCGTGGGTCTTGGAAAGTTTGGGTGTGTCTCTCCCCCTTACACGGATATTATTTTTTTAAATATTTCCTTCGGGAAAACAGGATGCGCCCCCACACGCGTTTATATGGTAGTATGTCATTTGGTCTTTCACACAAAATGGAAAGTGTCCATGTCTGCATGGGCAAGAGGAACTGCTGACCGGAGCAATTCATGGAGTCGCGTCATACCCTTAAAGGGACACTGAGGACAAATTGAAGTTGACTTGTATCATTAGAAATCCAACTTCTGATCACAAAAATGCCACTCTTACTGAAAACAAAGCTCTTGTAAAGTAGAAAATAGCAAGAACCAAAATACAGGCATCGCCGCCACAGGCCAATCTCGCAAGTACAAGCGTGGTGACGTCATAGAACAAGGGACGCCACCTTGGAGGAATTTTTCTTACTCCATGAATGCCACGAATATCTGAGGCTGACGAAGGAAAGTTGCGTGGTTCAATATTGAAGTAAGTTTTGTATTGAAACCGATAGTGCACTTTTATTACAAAAGGAAGACAGAAAAAAAGACAACCTGAATGTTGGAATCAAAGGAAACCGATGCTTGGTGACGCCACAGGCGGCCAGGAGAGTTTCAGTATGTTATGGCGCTTCGCGTCTATGAGCTTTGCGCGCCCCGTGGTTTTGTTTCTGACGCGCCTCGGTTTACAAGCGCCGAACAGCAGAGAAACTCCAAGTGCCGCTTCAAGTGCCAGTTGACATTTGAAGGAACCTGTTAAGGCTGGTCAGATTATCGCCACGGTCAATGAAAAACTATGATGGCACGATGGTCGGTGATCGTACAAGGCAGTTAGCAGTATAAAGAGCACTTGTGTCTTCGTACGCTTGCCTGGTGAAACGTTCCTGGCTGTGCCAGTCAACTTCGAACTACTTAACGGAAATCGTTTATTACGGACGGGAAACAAGATATACAAGGCAGTTAAGAAAAAATTTCTGATGGCCTAGCTCTGTTAGGCCAGGATCTGCGTAGCGAAAGCGCGGAGACTTCTGCATCGGAACAGTGCATTCACTAGATGCGCCTTTATTCATGGCTATAGCATCAGCCGTCGTGGCGGAGTGGTAGCATCTCAGCCTCAAACGTCAGAGGCCCTGGCTCGATTCCGAGTCTCTGTACAGTCTTCTTTTTTTATTCGGTGAGTATGTGGGGGGTTTCAGTGGCTCCCATAGATGCCGCCACCAAATACATTGGTTAGCGGTTAAGCGCAGGCTCTGTTAAGGTGCGTTTATACTCCGGCGTAACGCGCGCATGCTGCACGGCGACCTCACGTCAGCCAAAGCGAGACCCTCTATACTCCAACTGCGCTTGACCGCCGACGCGTTTGGCGGCTTCGGTGCACTCTGACTGCACTGGCGGAAACTTGGAGCATGTCTCTATTTCGCGCCAGAGCGGTTCGGCTCCGCGGCGAGGCACGCGTTGTGATGTCGTGTGCCTCCTCAGACCACTGCCATGGCGGAATCGCAAGTTCGCGGCCAGTAAAGCTTTCGCTTTAAAAGAGATTTGTAACCTGTAGAGACCGTGACTCCGCTCTCCTCTAACTTGTTTGTTTGCGGCTCCATTCAGTAGCTTTGGCAGTTGGGCAGAGCTGCTGTCTTCGAGCTCTCGGCTAATTTAATCCATTGACGGTACAAATCTGAAGGTATACATGCAGGTGGGCAAGAGAACCTGATCCAGTGGACCCCTTACCTCCGGAAACGCGCGGAACCTGTTGAAGCGTCGTGCATCAGTTTTACTTTCAAACTGCCAACTTTAAACGCGAGCGCCCTTGAGCACCCTTTCGTTTTTTGTAGTAAACCTCCTCGACACCGCCTGCTGCACCGTGCAACAGCGCCTTTCAAGGAATCGTAATCCATTGGCCCCAAAGCCCCGGCCAGCCTCCAATGGGTGCGACGTGCCGACCGTGTCCTCGCCCCTTGCGACTCCGTGCACTGGGGTTAAGATATTTAATTAGCAACGGCTGCTTACTGAGGAAGGGGGAAACGACCTGCCGGCGCCTAACCTAACCGTGCTCCCTCAAAAGCATCGCACACTCTGTGGGGCTGAGGTCACTGAAATGCAGGCCGGAGTTTTTGCGAGAACTTTGTTGGCGGGTTTGGGAACGGGATCCATCGTAACGCTGGCAAGATGCCGGTGCAAACGGAAACGAAGTGATGGTGGCGAACCCTGATAGATGCCTTCAACGTGCGGCGGCGGTAGCTTTCATTTTGGCTGCTGCTAGAACTCACCGCTAGCTGCCAGAAATCACGGAGTCTGCGTTTACGTCACGTTTCACGTCACTCCGTCCTGTGACGTCTTAAGAGTACGCCGTGACGTCATAAGAGTGCACAGAGTTTGAATCGGAGGGCGGGAAAAACTTTTTCAACTTGGAATCCAAACTTCTTTGAATTGAATTCATCTTTCGATCCCGGACGAGCGGCAACAAAGCCATGAAATGCCAAACTATCAGATTTTGCTAACAAAAAAAATTGGTAGAGTTCTCCTTACTGTCTTAAAGGGGGAAGCTCTCCCTCAGATTTTTTTCTCTGTTCTCTCTTTGTCTCCTATTTCTTTCACTCTCTCCATTCCTTCTCTAGCAGTACAGCTGAGGTGTCCTCCGAGATTTCCTTTCCTCAGAACCACTTTTTCAAAATAACAAATCAGTACAGTGTATTTGGTGCCCAAGAATGTGGGCATTGTAAACCACTGCACTGTGAAAGGTGGAGAATGGTGCTGCGGTCAGTTCGGTGCAATTGAACGACTGGTTTTCCGCAGGTGGAGCGCGAGTACCTGCAGTGTAGGGCGGCTGTCTCTCGGCTGGAGAAGGAGGTGGCTGGCAGTGAGCACCAGCTGTCACTGGCCCGTGCGGAAATGGCTGAAACGGGGGCCCGCTGGCTGGACGACGTGGAAGAGCTGCTGCAGCGAGTCAACATATCTTTCGGCCGCTTCTTTTGCGAGCTGGGCTGCGTCGGCGAGGTGTGTGCTAGCTCTTGTCTCGATGGTCGGAAAATGTGTGTTGAAATCCCATACCATCGGAAAAAATCTCTGAATTGCAGTAGTGGTGGTAATCTTCGGCTTACGTACGCAAGATGTGTGGAGCAGCCTCCGAGGCATACTTCAGCTGTGTCTTTAGGACTTCCTTGTTCTGCAAACGAGGCTTCTGTCCAGCAGCGATACTGTCTTTTGCTTTTTAACAAAACCTGTGTTTGGTGTTCTTGTTTTCGCCCTGTGCTTTTATTTCTTTTTCCTGACCATTGATTCCACTCTGGCTCGTCTCAGTGGACGTGTGGCAGGAAGCAATCGCTTGTTTGGAGGTAGGGTTAACTAATTAGGCCCACAAGGAGGCAGCAATTGCTTTTGCTTTAAATTGGATTGGATTGTAAGACTTATTTTTAACAGTAGGCCCTTCGCCTAAATGATGGCCAGAAAGTCCTGGCTTCTGGCGGCGTCTTTGCCCAGTTGGACGACCTTTGTCATAATCTCCCAATCGGAACTGAGTAGGCGAGCCTCCCATTGGTTAAGTGACTATTTTTTTTCTCTTCAGGGGGTCAAGAGGGCATTTCCAAAGAGTATTGTTTAGATCTGCTTTGCCGTGACATACCGTATTTATACGATTGTAAGCCGACTCGAATGTAAGTTGAGCCCCCCCCCCCCCCCCCACATCAAAATTCTAAAAAAAGCTTGGAGGTCGCTTACACTTGGCTTTCAATTACAGAACGTGATAGCACTATCCTGCCACCTCCACCTCTGCTTATCGCCAGCCGCTATCGGCTGCCACACACGGGAGCGCCTGTGGGCACATTCCAAAACGAAAATGTATTAGTCACTGGACTACTCGTCCACACTTCCTCCATTGTCCTCAATACCGCTGCCGTCGTGTTCGCTGCTGCGGTCCCACAGCTCATCGTTCTAACATCGTCGTGCAGCGAAATTCCACACTTCGCAAACAGCCACTTCACGACATCGCTTGGAACAGCTGAAAATTTTGCCTCGCTGCAGCTGCCACACCTGCATCACCCGTTGCAAACGTCAAACTTGCGGTCCGGCGCGCAGTTGTTCATCTCTTCGGCATAAAGAGTGACAGCCATCTTGAAAATAGTTGTGAACGAGCGCCCAACACACGGCGAAACATGCAGTTTCGCCGTGTTTTGGGCTTTGAGATGAATACCTGAAGGGCATTTTTGGATTACGCATTTTTGGAAAAAGATTCTAAGCCTAGCTTGTCATATTTTTTTGGTTGCTTGTGCAGGACGAACAAGTCTGCTTACATATTTTCTTTTGGTTGTGCTCCTACTTTGCAGAGCAAAACATCGTACGGTAAAAGCTTGGTAATTCGTCCCCCTTTAACTCTGAAATCTGTTAATTCAACCTGCCCGCCTGGACCCTACAAAAATGTACAGAAGTCTATGCTGCGGAACTCCTATTATTTCAAGCGAATTTTAGCGCACATCGGTTAATTCAACGTAGCACTGCAGCCCCCTGAGTCATTGCAGAGGGAGAGAGGTGCAACGGAGGCTATGAGGATTATCACCAGGGTAGCGTGGCCAGAAAGGAAAAAGAAAAGGGAAAGTGTGGCATTAGTGTACAGTTGAAAGACTAATTCGCAGTATAGGCCATCAATATAGTCATTGCATGAGCATGTTTGCCCTCGTCAGAGTTTTTAGTTCTAGTGTCACAAGCTCTCTTCCGCATCTGTCGTTGGTGCTCCACCGTATGTGTGCTTTGTTGCTACGGTCGTGATCATTTAGGCCTAAGAGTCGTCCTACATTCGTCTTTGTGCCGCCGCGGTGGCTGAGTGGTTATAGTGCTCGGCTGCTGACCCGAATGACACGGGTTCGATCCCGGCCATGGCGGTCGAATTTCGATGGAGGCGAAATTCTAGAGGCCCGTGTGCTGCGCGATGTCAGTGCACATTAAAGAATCCCAGGTGTTCAAAATTTCCGGAGCCCTCCACAGCAGCGTTCCCCATAGCCTGAGTCGCTTTGGGACGTTAAACCCTCGTAAACCATAAACCACCTTTCTGGCACCTTTCCCAACGTCCCGATTAGGCAGGCGACCGGTGGATTTCTGTTGTCACTGTATATACAACCAGAATGAGTCCGTTAGCAACATGATGTGGTACCGATGTTGCGGGTTTTCTTCAACAAGACGGTGTCCATCATAGTGCTCCCGGAGAGTTACCACTCGAGCTCGTTACTTTCTCTCAAATGTCCTCAATGATATTCCCTGCTTCTGCTGCAGCCAACACAGATTGACCACAGCCTATCATCTTCAAGGTCAATGGGTTTACTGAATGCCTCAACCGAACATTTACAGATATGCTCTTTAGATCTGTGGCTTATTATGCTTTGAAAATAAGGGGAACTGTTTTTCTCACCCATCCATAATTTAGGACTTTCATAGGTCCTACAGGAGCCCCATAGCACTGCTTAAAAGGAAACCCCTTAGGCTCTTCAAATTCTACAAATTGTACGCCTCAGCCAACTGCAGTGATGGGGTCATTTTTTTACCTATGGTTTCTTTGCCTACAGTTCTTCCCTCAGCGGCACCGCCTTTTTTCAGCGTCCTTTTGTCTTTGCGTGCTCCACCAACGTCTTCAGTGTGTGCCTGTGTTTTCAGTGCATTAACCATAGTGCTGCGGTTTGTGCATGTGTAGAGTCCTCTGCCAGCGTGTTCTGTCACCATGACAACACCGGCAAAATGGCCAAACTATCAGGCAAAGAATTCGCTTCAAAAGTGCAGATGTTGCAAGCCCTCAGGAACAGCTTTCCATGTCATGGCGTAATGGGCCAGTATGATGTGAAAAGGACCACATTGGCCACATTTGTCAAGAACAAGGACAGCATCACGGAGCCATTTGACAGGGAGAAGTTCAGCGCCAACAGCAAGTGACTGTGGACGGCGGCTTACCCAGAGCTTGACGTAGCTGTACTGCGGTGGATCACGACTGCATGTGACACCCATCTGCCTGTGAGCAGGCCGTTGATATGTGCCAAAGCCTAACAGTTCACCTTAAAAAAGAACAGTGAGTCTTTTAAGGATTTTGAAGGCTGGCTCGCTTGTTCGGCACAATCTGACATTCAAGAGCGCTTGCTTCTTTACACGTTCAGTCACTCTCTCACTCGCTCGCTCCATTCCTTACTCACTCAGTCACTTTCTCGCTTGCTCGCTCGCTCTCTTCCTTACTCTCTCACTCATACGGTCGCTCGCTCCCTTCCTTACTCACTCAGTCACTATCTCTCTCTCACTCGGTTCCTTCCTTACTCACTCAATCACTCTCTCGCTTGACCGCTCACTCCCTTCCTTAGTCACTCAGTCATTCTCGCTCGCTCACTCGCTCCCTTCCTTACTCCCTCAGTCACTCTCTGTCTTCCTCGCTACCTTCCTTACTAACTTAGTCACTCTCTCTCTCTCGCTCGTTGGATTCCTTCCTACCTCACTCTCTCACTCGCTCGCTCCCTTCCTTACTCACTCAGTCACAGTCTCGCTTGCTTGCTCGCTTGCTTCTTTACAGATGCAGTAACTCTCTCCCTCGCTCGCTGCCTTCCTTGCTCACTCAGCCACTCTCTCGCTTGCTTGCTCGCTCGCTTCTTTACACATTCAGTCACTCTCTCGCTGACTAGCTCCCTTCCTTACTCAGTCAGTCACTTTCTCGCCCGCTCACTCCCTTGCTTATACACTAAGTCACTCTCTCCCTTGCTTGCTCACTCACTTTACTCACTCAGTCACTCTCTCGCCCGCTCGCTCCCTTCATTACTCACTCAGTCACTGTCTCGCTTGCCCGCTCGCTCCCTTCCTTACACATTCAGTCGCTCTCTCAATCGCTCGCTTGCTCCCTTCCTTACTCACTCAGCCACTATCTCTCTCTCTCTCACTCGTATCCTTGCTTACTCACTCAATGACTTTCTCGCTTGACCACTCACTGCCTTCCTTACTAACTCAGTCACTCTCTCGCTCGCTCGCTCCCTTCTTTACTCTGTCACTCTCTCGCTCCCTGCCTTACTCACTCAGTCACTCTCTCTCTCGCTCGCTCTCTTCCTTACTAACTCAGTCACTTTCTCTCTTTCGCTCGTTCGATTCCATCCTCACTCACTATCTCACTCCCTCGCTCATTTCCTTACTCACTCTGTGACTCTTTCTCGCTCGCTCGCTCCCTTCCTTACTCAGTCACAGTCTCGCTTGCTTGCTCGCTTGCTTCTTTACACGTTCAGTCACTCTTACTCGCTCGCTCCCTTCCTTGGTCACTCCGTCACTCTCTCGCTTGCTTGCTCGCTCGCTTCTTTACACATTCAGTGACTCTCACTCGTTCGCTCCTTTCCTTGCTCACTCAGTCACTTTCTCGCTTGCTCGCTCGCTCCCTTCCTTACACTCTCACTCATACGGTCGCTCGCTCCCTTCCTTACTTACCAAGTGAATTTATCTCCCGCTCGCTCGCTCCCTTCCCTACACACTTAGTCACTTTCTCTCTCGCTTGTTCGCTTTCTTCCTTACTCACTAATTCACTCTCGCTCACTCCGTTTTTTACTTAGTCACTCTCTTGCTTGCTCGCTCACTCCCTTCCTTACTCATTCAGTCACTCTCTCGCTCGCTCGCTCCCTTGTTTACTCACTTAGTCACTCTATCTCGCTCGCCCCTTCCTTACTCACTCAGTCACTCTGTCGCTTGCTCGCTCACTCCCTTCCTTACTCATTCAGTCACTCTCTCGCTTGCTCGCTCGCTCTCTTCCTTACTCACTCAGTCACTTTCTCTCGCTCGCTCGCCCCTTCATTACTCAATCAGCACTATCTCGCTCGCTGGCTCCCTTCCTTACTCAGTTACTCTCTGGCTCGCTCGATCCCTTCCTTATTGAGTAACTCTCTCGCTTGCTCGCTCACTCCCTTTACTCATTCAGTCGCTCTGTCACTCGCTCGCTCCCTTTCTTACTCACTGAGTCGCTTGCTCGCTCGCTCTCTTAATTACACATTGTCAATCTCTCACTCGCTCGCTCGCTTCATTCCTTACTCATTCAGTCACTCTCTCGCTTGCTCGCTTGTTTCCTACCTTACTCACTCAGTCAATTTCTCTCTCGCCTGCTCGCCCTTTCTTTACTCACTCAGTTACTCTCTCTCGCTCGCTCGCTTCCATCCTTACTAACGCAGTGACTATCTCTCTCGCTCGCTCGCTACCTTCCTTATTCACTTAGTCGCTGCATCGCTTGCTCGCGCGCTCCCGTCCTTACACATTCAGTCGCTATCTCACTCGCTCGCTCTTTTCCTGGCTCACTCAGTCACTCTCTCGCTTGCTCGCTAGCTTCCTTCCTTACGAACTCATTCACTTTCTCTCTTGCTTGCTCGCTTTCTTCCTTACTCACTAAGTAACTCTCGCTCGCTCGCTCCCTTCCTTACTCACTCAGTCACTATCTCTCTCTCTCACTCGGATCCTTGCTTACTCACTCAATCACTCTCCCGCTTGACCACTCACTCCCTTCCTTACTCACTCAGTCATTCTCTCGCTCGCTCGCTCACTTCGTTACTCACTCAGCGACTCTCTCGCTTGCTCTCTCACTCCATTCCTTACTGACTCAGTCACACTCTCTCTCGCTCGCTCCCTTCCTTACTAACTCAGTCACTTTCTCTCTTTCGCTCGTTCGATTCCTTCCTCACTCACTCTCTCACTCCCTCGCTCCCTTCCTTACTCACTCTGTGACTCTTTCTCGCTCGCTCGCTCACTTCCTTACTCAGTCACAGTCTCGCTTGCTTGCTCGCTTGCTTCTTTACACGTTCAGACACTCTCAATCGCTCGCTCCTTTCCTTGCTCACTCAGCCACTTTCTCGCTTCCTCGCTCGCTCCCTTCCTTACTCTCTTACTCATACGGTCGCTCGCTCCCTTCCTTACTTACCAAGTGACTTCCTCTCTCGCTCGCTCGCTCCCTTCCCCACTCACTCAGTCACTTTCTCTCTCGCTTGTTCGCTTTCTTCCTTACTCACTAATTCACTCTCGCTCACTCCGTTTATTACTCAGTCACTCTCTCGCTTGCTCGCTCACTCCCTTCTTTACTCATTCAGTCACTCTCTCGCTCGCTCGCTCCCTTGTTTACTCACTTAGTCACTCTATCTCGCTCGCCACTTCCTTACTCACTCAGTCACTCCGTCGCTTGCTCGCTCACTCCCTCCCTTACACATTCAGTCACTGTCTCGCTTGCTCGCTCGCTCTCTTCCTTACTCACTCAGTCACTTTCGCTCGCTTGCCCCTTCCTTACTCAATCAGCACTATCTCGCTCGCTCGCTCCCGTCCTTACTCTGTTACTCTCTCGCTCGCTTCATCCCTTCCTTATTCAGTCACTCTCTCGCTTGCTCGCTCAATCCCTACCTTACTCACTCAGTCACTTTCTCTCTCGCCCGCTCGCCCTTTCCTTACTCACTCAGTTACTCTCTCTCTCGCTCGCTCGCTTCCATCCTTACTTACGCAGTGACTCTCTCTCTTTCGCTCGCTTGCTCGCGCGCTCCCGTCCTTACACATTCAGTCGCTCTCTCACTCGCTCGCTCACTCCCTTCCTTACTCACTCAGTCACTCTCTCGCTTGCTCATTAGCTCACTCGCTCCCTTGCTTACTCACTCACTAACTTTCTCTTTCGCGCGCTCGCCCCTTCCTTACTCACTCAGCCACTCTCTCGCTCGCTCGCTTCCTTCCTTGCTCACTCAGTTACTCTCTAGCTCGCTCGCTCCCTGCCTTACTCACTCAGTTTCTCTCTCGCTCGATCCTTTCCTTACTTAGGCACTCTCTCGCTCGCTCGGTCCCTTCCTTACTGACTCTATCACTCGCTCGCTCCCTTCCTTACTCACTCTGTGACTCTCGTTCGCTCGCTCCCTTCCTTACTTACTCAGTCACTGTCTCGCTTGCTCGCTTTCTTCCTTACTCACTCAGTCCCTATCTCTCTCTCGCTCGGTTCCTTCCTTACTCACTCAATCACTCTCTCGCTTGCTCGTTCACTCCCTTCCTTACTCACTCAGTCACTCGCCCGCTCTCTCCCTTCCTTACTCCCTCAGTGACTCGTTCTCGCTCGCTCGCTCCCTTCCTTACTTACTCAGTCACTGTCTCGCTTGCTCGCTCGCTTTTTTCCTTACTCACCAAGTCACTCTCGCTCGCTCGCTCCCTTCCTTACTCACTCAGTCACTATCTCTCTCTCATTCGGTTCCTTCCTTACTCACTAAATAACTCTATCGCTTGACCGCTCACTCCCTTCCTTACTCACTCAGTCACTCTCTCGCTCGCTCGCTCACTTCCTCACTCACTCAGCGACTTTCTCGCTTGCTCGCTCACTCCACTCCTTACTCACTCAGTCACTCTCTCGCTCACTCGCTCCCTTCCTTACTCACTCAGTCACTTTTTCTCTCGCTTGCTCCCTTCCTTACTAACTCAGTCACTCTCTCTCTCTCGCTCATACGATTCCTTCCTACCTCACTCTCTCACTCGCTCCCTCCCTTCCTTACTCACTCAGTCATTTTCTCTCGCTCGCTCGCCCCTTCCTTACTCAATCAGAACTATTTCGCTCGCTCGATCCCTTCCCTACTTACTAAGTCACTCTCTCGCTCGCTCGCTCCCTTCGTTACTCATTCAGTCACTCTCTTGCTCGCTTGCCCCTTTCTTACTCATTCAGTCACTCTCTCTCGATCGCTCCCATCCTTACTAACTCAGTCACTCTTTCGCTCGCTCGCTCGCTCCCTTCCTTACTCACTCAATGCTTCTTACTCGCTCGCTCACTCCCTTCCTCACTTACTAAGTCACTGTCGCTCGCTCGCTCGCTCCCTTCTTTACTCACTCTGTCACTCTCTCACTTGCTCGCTCCCTTCCTTGGTCACTCAGTCACTCTCTCGCTCTCTCGCTCGCTTCCTTCCTTAATCACTCAGTCACTCTCTCTCTCTTGCTTGCTTGCTCTCTTGCTTACTCAATAAGTCAATCTCGCTCGCTCGCTCCCTTCCTTACTCACTCAGTCACTATCTCTCTCACTCGGTTCCTTTCTTACTCACTCAGTCACTTTCTCGCTCACTCGCTCCCTTCCTTACTCACTCAGTCACTCTTTCTCTCGCTCGCTCCCTTCCTTACTAACTCAGTCACTCTCTCTCTCTCGCTTGTTCGATTCCTTCCTACCTCACTCTCTCACTCGCTCCCTCCCTTCCTTACTCACTCAGTCATTTTCTCTCGCTCGCTCGCCCCTTCCTTACTCAATCAGCACTATTTCGTTCACTCCCTTTCTTACTCACTAAGTCACTCTCTCGCTCGCTCCCTTCGTTACTCACTCAGTCACTCTCTTGCTCGCTTGCCCCTTCCTTACTCACTCAGTCACTCTCTTTCGATCGCTCCCATCCTTACTAACTCAGTCACTCTTTCGCTCGCTCGCTCGCTCCCTTCTTTACTCACTCTGTCACTCTCTCACTTGCTCGCTCCCTTCCTTGGTCACTCAGTCACTCTCTCGCTCTCTCGCTCGCTTCCTTCCTTACTCACTCAGTCACTCTCTCTCTCTTGCTTGCTCGCTCTCTTCCTTACTAAGTCAATCTCGCTCGCTCGCTCCCTTCCTTACTCACTCAGTCACTATCTCTCTCTCTCACTCGGTTCCTTCCTTACTCACTCAATCACTCCCTCGCTTGACCGCTCACTCCCTTCCTTACTCTCTCAGTCGCTCTTTCGCTCGCTCGCTCCCTTCCTTACTCACTCAGTGCTTCTGTCTCGCTCGCTCGCTCCCTTCCTCACTTACTCGCTCGCTGCATTACACATTCTGTCACTCTCACTCGCTCCTCCCTTCCTTGCTCACTCAGTCACTCTCTCACTTGCTCGCTCGCTCCCTTCCTTACTCACTCAGCCACTCTGTCTCTCGCTCGCTCCCTTCCTTACTACATGAGTCACTCTCTCGCTTGTTCGCTCGCTCCTATCCTTGCTCACTTAGTCACTCTCTCGCTGACTAGCTCCCTTCCTAACTCACTCTGTCACTTTCTCGCCCACTCGCTCACTTGCTTATTCACTCAGTCACTCTCTCGCTCGCTCGATCCCTTCCTTATTCAGTCACTCTCTCGCTTGCTCGCTCACTCCCTTCCTTACTCACTCAGTGACTCTCTCGCTCGCTCGCTCCCTTCGTTACTCCCTCAGTAACTCTCTTGCTCGCTTGCCCCCTTCCTTACTCACTAATTCACTCTCTCTCGATCGCTCCGATCCTTACTATCTCATTCACTCTCTCTCGATCGCTCCGATCCTTACTATCTCAGTCACTCTCTCGCTCGCTCGCTTTCATTACTCACTCAGTGACTGTCTCGCTTGCTCACTCACTCCCTTCGTTACACATTCAGTCGCTCTCTCACTCGCTCGCTTGCTTCCTTTCTTGCTCACTCAGTCACTGAGTCCCTTGCTCGCTCGCTTTCTTCCTTACACATTGTCGATCTCTCACTCGCTCGCTCGCTCCATTCCTTACTCACTTAGTCACTCTCGCTTGCTCGCTCGCTACCTACCTTACTCACTCAGTCACTTTCTCTCTCGCCGGCTCGCCCTTTCCTTACTCACTCAGTTGCTCCCTATCACTCGCTCGCTTTCATCCTTACTCACGCAGTGACTCTCTCGCTCGCTCGCTCCCTTCCTTATTCACTCAGTCGCTGTCTCGCTTGCTCGCACGCTCTCGTCCTTCCATTCAGTCGCTCTCTCACTCGCACGCTCGCTCCCTTCCGTACTCACTCAGTCACTCTCTCATTTGCTCACTCGCTCCCTTGCTTACTCACTCAGTCACTTTCTCTATCGCTCGCTCGCCCCTTCCTTACTCACCCAGCCACTCTCTCGCTCGCTCCCTTCCTTACTCAGTCACTCTCTCGCTCCCTTCCCTACTCACTCAGTCACTCTCTCGCTCTTTCGCTCCCTTCGTTACTCACTCAGTCACCCTCTTGCTAGCTCGCCCCCTTCCTTACTCACTCAGTCCCTCTCTCTCTCGATCGCTCCCATCCTTACTAACTCAGTCACTCTTTCGCTCGCTCGCTCGCTCCCTTCCTTACTCACTCAGTGCCTCTTTCTCGCTCGCTCGCTCTCTTGCTCACTTACTAAGTCACTGTTTCGCTTGCTTGCTCGCTCGCTTCTTTGCACATTCAGTCACTCTCACTCCCTCGCTCCCTTCCTTGCTCACTCAATCACTCACTCGCTTGCTCGCTCGCTCGCTTTCTTACTCACTTAGTCACCTTCCCTCTCGACTGCTCGCTTCCTTCCTTACTAAGTCACTCTCGCTCGCTCGCACGCTCCCTTCATTACTCAGTCAGTCACTCTGTCTCTCGCCGCTCGGTCCCTTCGTTACTCACTCAGTCACTCTCTCGCTCGCTCCCTTCCTTACTACCTGAGTCACTCTCCCGCTTGCTCGCTCGCTCCCTTCCTTACTCACTTAGTCACTCTCTCGCTGACTAGCTCCCTTCCTTACTCACTCAGTCACTTTCTCGCCTGCTCGCTCCCTTCATTGCTCACGCAGTCACTGAGTCGCTTGCTCGCTCGCTCTCTTCCTTACATATTGTCAATATCTCACTCGCTCGCTCCATTCCTTACTCACTCAGTCACTTTCTCTCTCGCCCGCTCGCCCTTTCCTTACTCACTTAGTTACTCTCTCTCGCTCACTCGCTTCCATCCTTACTCACGCAGTGACTCTCTCTCGCTCGCTCGCTCCCTTCTTTATTCACTTAGTCGCTGTCTCGCCTGCTCGCGCGCTCCCGTCCTTACACATTCAGTCGCTCTCTCACTCGCTCGCTTCCTTTCTTACTCACTCAGTCACTCTCTCGCTTGCTCACTCGATCCCTTGCTTACTCACTCAATCACTTTCTCTCTCGCTCGGTCGCCCCTTCCTTACTCACTCAGCCACCCTCTCGCTCACTCGCATCTTTCCTTGCTCACTCAGTTACTCTCTCGCTCGCTCGCTCCCTGCCTTACTCACTCAGTTTCTCTCTCGCTCGCTCCCTTCCTTACTTAGTCACTCTCTCGCTCGCTCGCTCGCTCCCTTCCTTACTGAATCTATCACTCGCTCGCTCCCTTCCTTACTCACTCAGTGACTCTCGTTCGCTCGGTCCCTTCCTTACTCAGTCACTATCTCTCTCGCTCTCGGTTCCTTAGTTACTCACTCAATCACTCTCTCGCTTGTTCGTTCACTCCCTTCCTTACTCACTCGCGCGCTCTTTGCCTTCCTTACTCTCTTACTCGCACGCTTTCTTCCTTACTGAATCAGTTACTCGTTCTCGCTCGCTCGCTCCCTTCATTGCTCACTCAGTCACTCTCTCGCTTGCTCGATCGCTTCCTTCTTGCTTGCTCGCTTTCTTCCTCACTCACTAAGTCACTCTCGCTCGCTCACTCCCTTCCTTACTCACTCAGTCACTCTCTCGATCGCTGACTTCCTTCGTTACTCACTCAGTCACTCTCTTGCTCGCTTGCCCCCTTCCTTACTCACTCAGTCACTCTCTCTCGATCGCTCCCATCCTTACTAACTCAGTCACTTTTTCGCTCGCTCGCACCCCTCCTTACTCACTCAGTGCCCCTTTCTAGCTCGCTCACTCCCTTCCTGAATTGCTCAGTCACTGTCTCGCTTGCTTGCTCGCTCGCTTCTTTACACATTCAGTCACTCTCACTCGCTCGCTCCCTTCCTTGCTCACTCAGTCACTCTCTCGCTTGCTCGCTCATTCCCTTCCTTACACACTCAGTAACTTTCTGTCTCGCCTGCTCGCTTCCTTCCTTACTAAGTCACTCTCGATCGCTCGCTCGCTTCCTTCATTACTCAGTCAGGCCCTCTCTCGCTCGCTCGGTCCCTTCGTTACTCACTCAGTCACTCGCTTGCTCGCTCTCTCCCTTCCTTACTCACTCAATGACTCTCTTGCTTCCTTCCTTACTCACTCAGTCACTTTCTCGCCCGCTCGCTCCCTTGCTTATTCACTCAGTCACTCTCTCGCTTGTTCGCTCACTCCCTTTACTCACTCAGTCACTCTCTCTCTAGCTCGCTCCCTTCCAAACTACTTGAGTCACTCTCTCGCTTGCTCGCTCGCTCCCTTCCTTACTCACTCAGTCACTCTCTCGCTGACCATCTCCCTTCCTTACTCACTCGGTCACTTTCTCGCCCGCTCGCTCCCTTGCTTATTCACTCAGTCACTCTCTCGCTTGCTCGCTCACTCCCATTACTCCCTCAGTCGCTCTCTCGCTCGTTCGCTCCCTTCATTACTCACTCAGTGACTGTCTCACTTTCTGGCTCTCTCCCTTGCTTACACATTCAGTCACTCTCTCACTCACTCGCTTGCTCCCTTTCTTACTCACTCAATCACTGTCTCGCTTGCTTGCTCGCTGGCTTCTTTACACATTCAGTCACTCTCACTCGCTCGTTCCCTTCCTTGCTCACTCAGTCACTCTCTCGCTTGCTCGCTCGCTCTCTTCCTTACTCACTCAGTCACTCTCGCTGACTAGCTCCCTTCCTTACTCACTCAGTCACTCTCTCTCTCTCGCTCGCTTCCTTCCTTACTAACTCAGTCACTCTCTCTCTCTCGCTCGTTTGATTCTTTCCTACCTTACTCTCTCACTCGCTCGCTCTCTTCCTTACTCACTCCGTGACTCTTTCTCGCTCGCTCGCTCCCTTCCTTACTTACTCAGTCAAAGTCTCGCTTGCTTGCTCGCTTGCTTCTTTACACGTTCAGTCACTCTCTCACTCGCTCGCTCCCTTAATTCCTTGCTCTCTCACTCGCTCGCTCCCTTCCTTGCTCACTCAGTCACTCTCTCGCTGCTTGCTCGCTCGCTTCTTTACACATTAAGTCACTCTTACTCGATCACTCCTTTCCTTGCTCACTCAGTCACTTTCTCGCTTGCTCGCTCGCTCCCTTCCTTACTCTCTCACTCATACGGTCGCTCGCTCCCTTCCTTACTTACTCAGTGACTCTCTCTCTCGCTCGCTCGCTTTCTTCCTTACTCATTCACTCACTTTCTCTCTCGCTTGTTCGCTTTCTACCTTAGTCACTAATTCACTCTCGCTCACTCTCTTTCCTACTCAGTCACTATCTCTCTCTCGCTCGGTTCCTTCCTTACTCATTACGTCTCTCTCTCGATCACTCGCTCCGTTACTCACTCTGTCACTGTCTCGCTTGCTCGCTCGCTCTCTTCCTCACTCAGTCACTCTCTCGCTTGCTCACTCGCTCCCTTCCTTACTCACTCAGTCACTTTCTCGCTCGCTCGCTCCCTTCGTTACTCCCTCAGTCACTCTCTTGCTCGCTTGCCCCCTTCCGTACTCACTCAGTCACTCTCTCTCGATCGCTCCCATCCTGACTTAGTCACTCTTTCGCACGCTCGCAAGCTCCCTTCCTTACTCACTCAGTGCCTCTTTCTCGCTCGCTCACTCCCTTCCTCACTTACTCAGTCACAGTCTCGCTTGCTCGCTCGCTTCTTTACCCATTCAGTCACTCTCACTCGCCTTCTCGCTTCCTTCCTTACTAAGTCACTCTCGCTCGCTCGCTCCCTTTATTACTCAGTCAGTCACTCTCTCTCTCACTCGCTCGCTCGGTCCCTTCATTACTCACTCAGTCACTTTCTCGCTTGCTCGCTCGCTCCTTCCTTACTCACTCAGTCACTCTCTCTCTCGCTCGCTCCCTTCCTAACTACCTGAGTCACTCTCTCGCTTGCTCGTTCGCTCCCTTCCTTAGTCACTCAGTCGATCTCTCGCTGACTAGCTCCCTTCCTTACTCCCTCAGTCACTTGCTCGCCCGCTCGCTCCCTTGCTTATTTACTCAGTCACTCTCGCTTGCTCGCTCAATCCCTTTACTCATTCAGTCACTCTCACGCTCGCTCCCTTCATTACTCACTCAGTGACTGTATCGCTTGCTCACTCGCTCCCTTCCTTACACATTCAGTCGCTCTCTCACTCGCTCGCTTGCTCCCTTTCTTCCTCACTCAATCACTGAGTCGCTTGCTCGCTCGCTCTCTTCCTTACACATTGTCGATCTCTCACTCGTTCGCTCGGTCCATTCTTTACTCACTCAGTCACTCTCTCGCTTGCTCGCTCGGTACCTACCTTACTCACTCAGTCACTTTCTCTCTCGTCCGCTCGCCTTTTCCTTACTCGCTCAGTTACTCTCTCGCTCGCTCGCTTCCTTCCTTGCTCACTCAGCTACTCTCTCGCTCGCTCGCTCCCTCCCTTACTCACTCAGTTTCTCTCTCGCTCGCTCCCTTCCTTACTTAGTCACTCTCTCACTCGCTCGCTCGCTCCCTTCCTTACTGACTCTATCACTCGCTCGCTCCCTTCCTTACTCACTCAGTGACTCTCGCTTGCTCGCTCGGTACCTACCTTACTCACTCAGTCACTTTCTCTCTCGCCCGCTCGCCTTTTCCTTACTCGCTCAGTTACTCTCTCGCTCGCTCGCTTCCTTCCTTGCTTACTCAGCTACTCTCTCGCTCGCTCGCTCCCTGCCTTACTCACTCAATTTCTCTCTCGCTCGCTCCCTTCCTTACTGACTCTATCACTCGCTCGCTCCCTTCCTTACTCAGTCACTTTCTCTCTCTCTCGGTTCCTTCCATACTCACTCAATCACTCTCTCGCTTGCTCGTTCACTCCCTTCCTTACTCACTCACTCACCCGCTCTCTGCCTTCCTTACTCTCTCACTCGCATGCTTTCTTCCTTACTGAATCAGTGACTCGTTCTCGCTCGCTCGCTCCCTTCCTTGCTCACTCAGTCACTCTCTCGCTTGCTCGATCGCTTCCTTCCTCACTCACTTAGTCACTTTCTCTCTTGCTTGCTCACTTTCTTCCTCACTCACTAAGTCACTTTCGCTCGCTCGCTCCCTTCCTTACTCACTCAGACACAATCTCTCTCTCTCTCTCACTCGGTTCCTTCCTTACTCACTCAATCACTGTCTCGCTTGACCGCTGACTCCCTTCCTTACTCACTCAGTCACTCTCTCGATCGCTCGCTCCTTCCTTACTCAATCAGCACTATCTCGCTCGCTCGCTCCCTTCCTTACTCAGTTACTCTCTCGCTCGCTCGATTTCTTTCTTTTTCAGTCACTCTCTCGCTTATTCGCTCACTCCCTTCCTTACTCACTAAGTCACTCCCTCG
The DNA here is from genome assembly GCF_052857255.1 of Amblyomma americanum. Classification (NCBI taxonomy): domain Eukaryota; kingdom Metazoa; phylum Arthropoda; class Arachnida; order Ixodida; family Ixodidae; genus Amblyomma; species Amblyomma americanum. The sequence continues at coordinate 51,973,858 of NC_135500.1, forward strand.
CTCGCTCCCTTCCTTACACACTCAGTCACTCTCTCTCGATCGCTCCCATCCTTACTAACTCAGTCACTCTTTCGCTCGCTCGCACTCTTCCTTACTCACTCAGTCACTCTCTCGCTTGCTCGCTCGCTCCCTTCTTTACTCACTCAGTCACTTTCTCTCTCGCCTGCTCGCTTCCTTCCTTACTAAGTCACTCTCGATCGCTCGATCACTCCCTTCATTACTCAGTCAGTCTCTCTCTCTCTCGCTCGGTCCCTTCGTTACTCACTCAGTCACTCTCTCTCTCGCTCGCTCCCTTCGTTACTACCTGAGTCACTCTCTCGCTTGCTCGCTCGCTCCCTTCCTTACTCACTCAGTCACTTTCTCGCTGACTAGCTCCCTTACTTACTCACTCAGTCACTTTCTCGCCCGCTCGCTCCCTTGCTTATTCACTCAGTCACTCTCTCGCTTGTTCGCTCACTCTCTTTACTCACTCAGTCACTCTCTCTCTAGCTCGCTCTCTTCCAAACAACTTGAGTCGCTCTCTCGCTAGCTCGCTCCCTTCCTTACTCACTCAGTCACTCTCTCGCTGACCAGCTTCCTTCCTTACTCACCCAGTCAATTTCTCGCCCGCTCGCTCCCTTGCTTATTCACTCAGTCACTCTCTCGCTTGCTCGCTCATTCCCTTTACTCCCTCAGTCACTCCCTCTCTCGCTCGCTCCCTTCATTACTCACTCAGTGACTGTCTCGCTTGCTGCCTTTCTTACTCACTCAATCACTGAGTCGCTTGCTCGCTCGCTCAATTCCTTACACATTGTCAATCTCTCACTCTCTCGCTCGCTCCGTTCCTTACTCACTTAGTCACTCTCTCTCTTGCTCGCTCGCTCCCTACCTTACTCACTCAGTCACTTCTCTCTCGCCCGCTCGCCCTTTCCTTACTCACTCAGTTACTCTCTTTCTCGCTCGCTCGCTTCCATCCTTACTCACGTAGTGACTCTCTCTCTCGCTCGCTCGCTCCCTTCCTCATTCACTTCGTCGCTTTCTCGCTTGCTCGCTCGCTCCCTTCCTTACTCATTCAGTCACTCTCTCGCTTGCTCATTCGCTCCCTTGCTTACTCACTCAGTCACTTTCTCTCGCTCGCTCGCCTCTTCCTTACTTACTCACTCAGCCACTCTCTCGCTCGCTTCCTTCCTACTGTGCTCACTCAGTTACTCTCTCGCTCGCTCGCTCCCTGCCTTACTCACTCAGTTTCTCCCTCGTTCGGTCCCATCCTTACTTAGTCACTCTCTCGCTCGCTCGCCCGTTCGCTCCCTTCCTTACTGACTCTATCACTCGCTCGCTCCCTTCCTTGCTCACTCAGTGACTCTCGTTCGCTCACTCCCTTCCTTACTTAGTCACTGTCTCGCTTGCTCGCTTTCTTCCTTACTCACTAAGTCACTCTCGCTCGCTCGCTCCCTTCATTACTTACTCAGTCACTATCTCTCTCTCAGTTCCTTCCTTACACACTCAATCACTCTCTCGCTTGCTCGTTCACTGCCTTCCTTACTCACTCACTCACTCGCCCGCTCCCTGCTTTCCTTACTCTCTCACTCGCTCGCTTTCTTCCTTACTCAGTCAGTGACTCGTTCGCGCTCGCTCCCTTCCTTACTTACTCAGTCACTCTCTCGGTTGTTTGCTCGCTCGCTTCTTTAAACATTCAGTCACTCTCTCAATCGCTCGCTCCCTTCCTTGCTCACTCAGTCACTCTCGCTTGCTCGATCGCTTCCTTCCTTTCTCAGTCAGTCACTTTCTCTCTTGCTTGCCCGCTTTCTTCCTTACTCACTAAGTCACTCTCGCTCGCACGCTCCCTTCCTTACTCACTCAGTCACTATCTCTCTCTCTCTCACTCGGTTCCTTCCTTACTCACTCAATCACTCTCTCGCTTGACCGCTCACTCCCTTCCGTACTCACTCAGTCACTGTCTCGCTTGCTCGCTCGCTCTCTTCCTTACTCAGTCACTCTCTCGCTTGCTCGCTCACTCCCTTCCTTACTCACTAAGTCACTCTCTCGCTCGCTCGCTCCCTTCCTTACTCACTCAGTCACTCTCTCTCGATCGCTCCTATCCTTACTAAATCAGTCACTCTTTCGCTCGCTCCCTTCCCTACTCACTCAGTGCCTCTTTCTCGCTCGCCCACTCCCTTCCTCACTTACTCAGTCACTGTCTCGCTTGCTTGCTCGCTGGCTTCTTTACACATTCAGTCACTCTCACTCGCTCGCTCCCTTCCTTGCTCACTCAGCCACTCTCTCGCTTGCTCGCTTGCTCCCTTCCTTACTTACTAAGTCACTCTCGATCACTCGCTCGCTTCCTTCCTTACTCACTCAGTCACTTTCTCGCCCGCTCACTCCCTTCCTTACTCACTCAGTCACTCTCTTTCTCTTGCTTGCTCGCTCTCTTCCTTACTCACTAAGTCACTCTCGCTCGCTCGCTCCCTTCCTTACTCACTCAGTCACTATCTCTCTCTCTCACTCGGTTCATTCCTTACTCACTCAATCACTCCCTCGCTTGACCGCTCACTCCCTTCCTTACTCACTCAGTCACTCTCTCCCTTGCTCGCTCCCTTCCTTACTAACGCAGTCACTCTCTTTCTGTCTCACTCGTTCAATTCCTTCCTCAATCACTCTCTCACTTGCTCGCTCCCTTCCTTACTCACTAAGTGACTCTCTCGCTAGCTCGTTCCCTTCCTTGCTCACTCAGTCACTTTCTCGCTTGCGCGCTCGCTCCCTTCCTTACTTACTCAGTGACTCCCTCTCTCGCTCGCTCGCTCCCTTCTCTACCCACTCAATAACTTTCTCTCTCGCTTGTTCGCTTTCTTCCTTACTAACTAATTCACTCTGGCTCATTCCCTTTCTTACTCAGTCACTCTCTCTCTCTCTCTCGCTCGGTTCCTTCCTTACTCACTCAATCACTCTCTCGCTTGACCGCTCACTCCCTTCCTTATTCACTCAGTCCCTCTCTCGATCATTCGCTCCCTTACTCACTCAGTCACTGTCTCGCTTGCTCGCTCGCTCTCTTCCTTACTCAGTCACTCTCTCGCTTGCTCGCTCACTCCCTTCCTTACTCACTAAGTCACTCTCTCGCTCGCTCGCTCCCTTCCTTACTCACTCAGTCACTCTCTCTCGATCGCTCCTATCCTTACTAACTGAGTCACTCTTTCGCTCGCTCCCTTCCTTACTCACTCAGTGCCTCTTTCTCGCTCGCCCACTCCCTTCCTCACTTACTCAGTCACTGTCTCGTTTGCTTGCTCGCTGGCTTCTTTACACATTCAGTCACTGTCACTCGCTCGCTCCCTTCCTTGCTCACTCAGTCACTCTCTCGCTTGCTCGCTTGCTCCCTTCCTTACTCACTCAGTCACTTTCTCTCTCGCCTGCTCGCTTCCTTCCTTACTAAGTCACTCTCGATCGCTCGCTCGCTCCTTTCATCACTCACTCAGTCACTTTCTCGCCCGCTCACTCCCTTCCTTACTCACTCAGTCACTCTCTCGCTGACCATCTCCCTTCCTTACTCACTCAGTCACTTTTTCGCCCGCTCGCTCCCTTGCTTATACACTCAGTCACTCTCTCGCTTGCTCGCTCACTCCCTTTACTCACTCAGTCACTCTCTCGCTCGCTCGCTCCCTTCATTACTCACTCAGTCACTGAGTCGCTTGCTCGCTCGCTCTCTTCCTTACATCTCTCACTCGCTCGCTCGCTCCATTACTTACTCACTCAGTTTCTCTCGCTCGCTCGCTTGCATCCTTACTCACGCAGTGACTCTCTCGCTCGCTCACTCCCTGCCTTACTCACTCAGTTTCTCTCTCGCTCCCTTCCTTACTTAGTCACTCTCGCTCGCTCGCTCGCTCCCTTCCTTACTGACTCTATCACTCGCTCGCTCCCTTCCTTACTCACTCAGTGACTGTCGTTCGCTCGCTCCCTTCCTTATTCAGTCACTATCTCTCTCTCTCGGTTCCCTCCTTACTCACTCAATCACTCTCTCGCTTGCTCGTTCACTCCCTTCCTTACTCACTCACTCGCCCACTCTCTGCCTTCCTTACTCTCTCACACGCATGCTTTCTTCCTTACTGAATCAGTGACTCGTTCTCGTTCGCTCGCTCCCTTCCTTGCTCACTCAGTCACTCTCTCGCTTGCTCGATCGCTTCCTTCCTCACTCACATAGTCACTTTCTCTCTTGCTTGCTCACTTTCTTCCTCACTCACTAAGTCACTCTCGCTCGCTCGCTCCCTTCCTTACTCACTCAGTCACAATCTCTCTCTCTCACTCGGTTCCTTCCTTACTCACTCAATCACTGTCTCGCTTGACCGCTCACTCCCTTCCTTACTCACTCAGTCACTCTCTCGATCGCTCGCTCCTTCCTTACTCAATTAGCACTATCTCGCTCGCTCGCTCCCTCGCTCCCTTCCTTACTCAGTTACTCTCTCGCTCGCTCGATCCCTTTCTTATTCAGTCACTCTCTCGCTTGCTCGCTCACTCCCTTCCTTACTCACTAAGTCACTCCCTCGCTCGCTCGCTCCCTTCGTTACTCACTCAGTCACTCTCTTGCTCGCCTGCCCCCTTCCTTACTCACTCAGTCACTCTCTCTCGATCGTTCCCATCCTTACTAACTCAATCACTCTTTCGCTCGCTCGCACCCTTCCTTACTCACTCAGTCACTCTCTCGCTTGCTCGCTCACTCCCTTCCTTACTCACTCAGTCACTTTCTCTCTCGCCTGCTCGCTTCCTTCCTTACTAAGTCACTCTCGATGGCTCCCTTCATTACTCAGTCAGTCTCTCTCTCGCACCCTCGGTCTCTTCGTTACTCACTCAGTCACTCTCTCGCTTGCTCGCTCTCTCCCTTCCTTACTCACTCAGTGACTCTCGCTCGCTCAAACGCTTCCTTCCTTACTCACTCAGTCACTTTCTCGCCCGCTCACTCCCTTCCTTACTCACTCAGTCACTCTCTCGCTGACCATCACTCTTCCTTACTCACTCAGTCACTTTCTCGCCCGCTCGCTCTCTTGTTTATTCACTCAGTCACTCTCTCGCTTGTTCGCTCACTCCCTCTACTCACTCAGTCACACTCTCGCTCGCTCTCTTCTTTACTCACTCAGTGACTGTCTCGCTTGCTCTCTCGCTCCCTTCCTTACACATTCAGTCGCTCTCTCACTCGCTCGCTTGCTACCTTTCTTACTCACTCAGTCACTGTCTCACTTCCTGGCTCGCTCCGTTGCATATACATCAGGTCACTCTCACGCGCTCGCTTGCTCCCTTAATCACTGAGTCGCTTGCTCGCTCGCTCAATTCCTTACACATTGTCAATCTCTCACTCGCTCGCTCGCTCCGTTCCTTACTCAGTCAGTCATTTTCTCGCTTGCTCGCTCGCTCCCTACCTTACTCACTCAGTCACTTCTCTCTCGCCCGCTCGCCCTTTCCTTACTCACTCAGTTACTCTCTTTCTCGCTCGCTCGCTTCCATCCTTACTCACGTAGTGACTCTCTCTCTCGCTCGCTCGCTCCCTTCCTTATTCACTTCGTCGCTGTCTCGCTTGTTCGCGCGCTCCCTTGCTTACTCACTCAGTCTCTTTCTCCCTCGCTTGCTCGACCCTTCCTTACTCACTCAGCCACTCTCTCGCTCGCTCGCTTCCTACTTTGCTCACTCAGTTACTCTCTAACTCGCTCGCTCCCTTCCTTACTTAGTCACTCTCTCGCTCGCCCGCTCGCTCCCTTCCTTACTGACTCCATCACTCGCTCGCTCCCTTCCTTACTCTCTCGCTTGCTCGCTCTCTCCCTTCCTTATTCACTCAGTGACTTTCTCGCTCCCTCACTCGCTTCCTTCCTTACTCACTCAGTCTCTCTCTCTCTCGCTCGCTCCCTTCCTTACTACCTGAGTCACTCTCTCGCTTGCTCGCTCGCTCCCTTCCTTACTCACTCAGTCACTTTCTCGCTGACTAGCTCCCTTCCTTACTCACTCAGTCACTTTCTCGCCCGCTCGCTCTCTTGCTTATTCACTCAGTCACTCTCTCGCTCGCTCGCTCCCTGCCTTACTGACTTAATCACTCGCTCGCTCCCTTCCTTACTCACTCAGTGACTCTCGTTCGCTCGCTCCCTTCCTTACTGACTCAGTCACTGTCTCGCTTGCTCGCTTTCTTCCTTACTCACTAAGTCCCTCTCGCTCGCTCGCTCGCTCCCTTCCTTATTCACTCAGTCACTATCTCTCTCTCTCGCTCGGTTCCTTCCTTACTCACTCAATCACTCTCTCGCTTGCTCATTCACTCCCTTCCTTACTCACTCAGTCAATCGCCCGCTCTCTCCCTTCCTTACTCTCTCAGTCGCTCGCTTTCTTCCTTACTCACTAAGTGACTCGTTCTCGCTCGCTCGCTCCCTTCTTTACTTAGTCACTGTCTCGGTTGTTTGCCCTTCCTTACTCAGTCACTTTCTCGCCCGCTCGCTCTCTTGCTTATTCACTCAGTCACTCTCTCGCTTGCTCGCTCACACCCTTTACTCACTCAGTCACTCTCTCGCTCGGTCGCTCTCTTCATTACTCACTCAGTCACTGTCTCGCTTGCCGACTCGCTCCCTTCCTTACACATTCAGTCGCTCACACTCGCTCGCTCCCTTCCTTACTCACTCAGTCACTCTCTCGCTTGCTCACTCGCTTCCTTGCATACTCACTCAGTCACTTTCTCTCTCACTCGCTCGCCCCTTTACTCACTCAGCCACTCTCTCGCTCGCTCGCTCCCTGCCTTACTCACCCAGTTTCTCTCACGCTCGCTCCCTTCCTTACTTTGTCACTCTCTCGCTCGTTCGCTCGCTCCCTTCCTTACTGACTCTATCACTCGCTCGCTCCCTTCCTTACTCACTTATTGACTCTCGTTCGCTCGCTCCCTTCCTTACTCAGTCACTGTCTCGCTTGCTCGCTTTCTTCCTTACTCACTAAGTCACTCTCGCTCGCTCTCTCGCGCCCTTCCTTATTCACTCAGTCACTATCTCTCTCTCTCGCTCGGTGCCTTCCTTACTCACTCAATCACTCTCTCGCTTGCTCGTTCAGTCCCTTCCTTACTCACTCAGTCACTCGCCCGCTCTCTCCCTTCCTTACTCTCTCACTCGCTCGCTTTCTTCCTTACTCACTCTGTGACTCGTTCTCGATCGCTCGCTCCCTTCTTTACTTAATCAGTCACTGTCTCGGTTGCTTGCTCGCTCGCTTCTTTAAACATTCAGTCACTCTCACACTCGCTCGCTCCCTTCCTTGCTCACTCAGTCACTCTCTCGCTTGCTCGCTCGCTTCCTTCCTTACTCACACATTCACTTTCTCTCTTGCTTGCTCGCTTTCTTCCTTACTCACTAAGTCACACTCGCTCGCTCTCTTCCTTCCTCACTCACTCTCTCACTCGCTCGCTCCCTTCCTTGCTCACTTTGTGACTCTTTCTCGCTCGCTCGCTCCCTTCGTTAGTCACAGTCTCGCTTGCTTGATCGCTTGCTTCTTTACACGTTCAGTTACTCTCTCACTCGCTCGCTCCCTTCCTTGTTCACTCAGTCACTCTCTTTCTTGCTGGCTCGCTCCCTTCCTTACTCAGTCACTTTCTCTCTGGCTCGCTCGCTTCCTTCCATACTCACTAAGTCACTTTCTCGATCGCTCGCTCGCTCATTTCATTACTCACTCAGTGACTCTCTCGCTCGTCGGTCCCTTCCTTACTCACTCAGTCACTTTCTCGCTTGCTCTCTCACTCCCTTTCTTACACATTCAGTCACTCCCTCGCTCGCTCGTTCCCTTCCTTACTCAGTCACTCTCTTGCTCGCTTCCTTCCTTACTCACTTAGTCACTCTCTCGCTCGCTCACTCCCTTCTAACTCAATCAGTCATTCTCTCGCTCGCTCCTTACCTTACTCACTCAGTCACTCTCCCTTGCTCGCTCGCTCCCCTGCTTCCTCACTCAGGCATTCGCTCGTTCGCTCTCTTCCTTAGTCACTCAGTCACTCTCTCGCTAACTAGCTCTCTTCCTTACTCACTCAGTCACTTTCTCGCCCGCTCGCTCCCTTCCTTTACACTCAGTCACTCTCTCGCTTGTTCGCTCACTCCCTTCCTTACTCACTCAGTCATTTTCTCGATCGCTCGCTCCCTTACCCAGTCAATGTTTCGCTTGCTCGCTCGCTCCCTTCCTTACACATTCAGTCAGTCTCACACTCGCTCGCTCAGTTCATTACTCACTTAGTCACTCTCTCGCTTGTTCGCTCACTCCCTTCCTTACTCACTCAGTAATTCTGTCGCCCGCTAACTCGCTCGCCCCTTCCTTACTCACTCAGCCACTCTCTTGCTCGCTCGCTTCATTCCTTGCTCACTCAGTGCTCGCTCGCTCCCTGCCTTATTCACTCAGTTTCTCTCTCGCTCGCTCGCTCGCTCTCTTCCTTACTGACTCTATCACTCGGTCGCTCGCTCGCTGCCTTCCTTACTCAGTCACTCTCTCGCTCCCTTGCTTACTCAATCAGTCACTATCTCTCTCGCTCGCTCCCTTCCTTACTAACTCAGTCACTCTCTCTCTCGCTCGTTCGATTCCTTTCTCACTCACTCTCTCACTCGCTCGCTCCCTTCCTTACTCACTCTGTGGCTCTTTCGCGCTCGCTAACTCCCTTCCTTGCTCAATCAGTCACTGTCTCGCTTGATTGCTCGCTCGCTTGTTTACACATTCAGTCACTCTCACTCGCTCGCTCCTTTCCTTGCTTACTCAGTCACTTTCTCGCTTGCTGGCTCGCTCCGTTCCTTACTCTCTCACTCATACGGTCACTCGCTCCATTCCTTACTTACTCAGTGACTCTCTCTCTCGCTTGCTCTCCTCCTTCCTTACTCACTCAGTCACTTTCTCTCTCGCTTGTTCGGTTCCTTGCTTACTCAGTCACTCTCTCGCTTGTTAGATCACTCCCTTCCTTACCCATTCGGTCCCTCTCTCGCTCGCTCCCTTCCCTACTCACTCAGTCACTCACTCTCGCTCGCCCCTTCCTTACTCACTCAGTCACTCTGTCGCTTGCTCGCTCGCTCCCTTCCTTACTCATTTAGTCACTGTCTCGATCGCTCGCTCCCTTACTCACTCAGTCACTGTCTCGGTTTCTCGTTCGCTCTCTTCCTTACTCAGTAACTCTCTCGCTTGCTCACTCGCTCCTTTCCTTACTCACTCAGTCACTTTCGCTCGCTCGCCCCTTCCTTACTCAATCAGCACTATCTCGCTCGCTCCCTTCCTTACTCAGTTACTCTCTTCCTCGCTCGATCCCTTCCTTATTCAGTCACTCTCGGTTGCTCACTCACTCCGTTCCTTAATCACTCAGTCACTGTCACGCTCGCTCGCTCCCTTCCTTACTCTCTCATTCGCTCCGTCCCTTCCTTACTCACTCTCTCACTCGCTCCTTCCCTTCCTTACTCACTCAGTGCCTCTGTCTCGCTCGCTCGCTCCCTCTACTCAGTCACTGTCTCGCTTGCGTGCTCGCTCGTTTCTTTACATATTCAGTCACTCTCACTCGCTCGCTCCCTTCCTTGCTCACTCAGTCACTCTCTCGCTTGCTCGCACGCTCCCATCTTTAGTCTGTCACTTTCTCTCTCGCCTGGTCGCTTACCTACTTACTAAATCACTCTCGCTCGCTCGCTCCCTTCATTACTCAGTCAGTCACTCTCTCTCTCGCTCGCTCGGCCCCTTCGTTACTCACTCAGTCACTCTCTGGCTTGCTCGCTCTCTCCCTTCCTTTCTCACTCAGTGACTCTCTCGCTCGCTCACTCGCATCCTTCCTTACCAACTCAGTCACTCTCTCTCTCTCGCTCGCTCCCTTCTTTATTACCTGAGTCACTCTCTCGCTTGCTCGCTCTCTTCCTTACTCACTCAGTCCCTCTCTCGCTCACTTGCTCCCTTCCTTACTCAATCAGTCACTTTCTCGACCGCTCACTTCCTTGCTTATTCACTAAGCCACTCTCACTAAGCCACTATTCACTAAGCCGCTCGCTCACTCCCTTTGCTCACTCAGTCACTCTCTCGCTCGCTCGCTCCCTTCCTTACTCACTCAGTCGCTGTCTCGTTTGCTCCCTTTCTTACTCACTCAGTCACTCTCTCGCTTGCTGGCTCGCTCCCTTGCTTACACATTCAGTCACTCTCTCACTCGCTCGCTTGCTTCCTTTCTTACTCACTCATTCACTGAGTCGCTTGCTCGCTCGCTCTCTTCCTTACACATTGTCAATCTCTCACTCGCTCGCTCGCTACATTCCTTACTCCCTCAGTCACTCTCTCGCTTGCTCGCTCACTCCCTTCCTTACTCACTCAGTCAATTTCTCTCTCGCCTGCTCGCTTCCTTCCTTACTAAGTCACTCTCGATCGCTCGATCGCTCCCTTCATTACTCAGTCAGTCTCTCTCTCGCTCGCTCGGTCCCTTCGTTACTGACTGAGTCACTCTCTCGCTTGCTCGCTCTCTCCCTTCCTTATTCACTCAGTGACTCTCTCGCTCCCTCACTCGCTTCTTTCCTTACTCACTCACTCACTCTGTCTCTTGCTCGCTCCCTTCCTTACTGCCTGAGTCACTCTCTCGCTTGCTCGTTCGCTCCCTTCCTTGCTCACTCAGTCACTTTCTCGCTGACTAGCTCCCTTCCTTACTCACTCAGTCACTCTCTCGCTGACCATCTCCCTTCCTTACTCACTCAGTCACTTTCTCGCCCGCTCACTCCCTTGCTTATTCACTCAGTCACTCTCTCGCTTGTTCGCTCACTCCCTTTACTCACTCAGTCACTCTCTCTCTAGCTCGCTCCCTTCCAAACTACTTGAGTCACTCTCTCGCTTGCTCGCTCGCTCCCTTCCTTACTCACTCAGTCACTCTCTCGCTGACCATCTCCCTTCTTTACTCACTCGGTCACTTTCTCGCTAGCTCGCTCCCTTGCTTATTCACTCAGTCACTCTCTCGCTTGCTCGCTCACTCCCATTACTCCCTCGGTCGCTCTCTCGCTCGTTCGCTCCCTTCATTACTCACTCAGTGACTGTCTCACTTTCTGGCTCTCTCCCTTGCTTACACATTCAGTCACTCTCTCACTCACTCGCTTGCTCCCTTTCTTACTCACTCAATCACTGTCTCGCTTGCTTGCTCGCTGGCTTCTTTACACATTCAGTCACTCTCACTCGCTCGTTCCCTTCCTTGCTCACTCAGTCACTCTCTCGCTTGCTCGCTCGCTCTCTTCCTTACTCACTCAGTCACTATCTCGCTGACTAGCTCCCTTCCTTACTCACTCAGTCACTCTCTCTCTCTCGCTCGCTTCCTTCCTTACTAACTCAGTCACTCTCTCTCTCGCTCGTTTGATTCTTTCCTACCTTACTCTCTCACTCGCTCGCTCTCTTCCTTACTCACTCCGTGACTCTTTCTCGCTCGCTCGCTCCCTTCCTTACTTACTCAGTCAAAGTCTCGCTTGCTTGCTCGCTTGCTTCTTTACACGTTCAGTCACTCTCTCACTCGCTCGCTCCCTTAATTCCTTGCTCTCTCACTCGCTCGCTCCCTTCCTTGCTCACTCAGTCACTCTCTCGCTTGCTTGCTCGCTCGCTTCTTTACACATTAAGTCACTCTTACTCGATCACTCCTTTCCTTGCTCACTCAGTCACTTTCTCGCTTGCTCGCTCGCTCCCTTCCTTACTCTCTCACTCATACGGTCGCTCGCTCCCTTCCTTACTTACTCAGTGACTCTCTCTCTCGCTCGCTCGCTTTCTTCCTTACTCATTCACTCACTTTCTCTCTCGCTTGTTCGCTTTCTACCTTAGTCACTAATTCACTCTCGCTCACTCTCTTTCTTACTCAGTCACTATCTCTCTCTCGCTCGGTTCCTTCCTTACTCATTACGTCTCCCTCTCGATCTCTCGCTCCGTTACTCACTCTGTCCCTGTCTCGCTTGCTCTCTCGCTCTCTTCCTCACTCAGTCACTCTCTCGCTTGCTCACTCGCTCCCTTCCTTACTCACTCAGTCACTTTCTCGCCCGCTCGCTCCCTTCGTTACTCCCTCAGTCACTCTCTTGCTCGCTTGCCCCCTTCCGTACTCACTCAGTCACTCTCTCTCGATCGCTCCCATCCTGACTAACTTTGTCACTCTTTCGCACGCTCGCAAGCTCCCTTCCTTACTCACTCAGTGCCTCTTTCTCGCTCGCTCACTCCCTTCCTCACTTACTCAGTCACAGTCTCGCTTGCTCGCTCGCTTCTTTACACATTCAGTCACTCTCACTCGCCTTCTCGCTTCCTTCCTTACTAAGTCACTCTCGCTCGCTCGCTCCCTTTATTACTCAGTCAGTCACTCTCTCTCTCACTCGCTCGCTCGGTCCCTTCATTACTCACTCAGTCACTCTCTCGCTTGCCCGCTCGCTCCTTCCTTACTCACTCAGTCACTCTCTCTCTCGCGCTCCCTTCCTAACTACCTGAGTCACTCTCTCGCTTGCTCGTTCGCTCCCTTCCTTAGTCACTCAGTCGATCTCTCGCTGACTAGCTCCCTTCCTTACTCCCTCAGTCACTTTCTCGCCCGCTCGCTCCCTTGCTTATTTACTCAGTCACTCTCGCTTGCTCGCTCAATCCCTTTACTCACTCAGTCACTCTCACGCTCGCTCCCTTCATTACTCACTCAGTGACTGTATCGCTTGCTCGCTCGCTCCCTTCCTTACACATTCAGTCGCTCTCTCACTCGCTCGCTTGCTCCCTTTCTTCCTCACTCAATCACTGAGTCGCTTGCTCGCTCGCTCTCTTCCTTACACATTGTCGATCTCTCACTCGTTCGCTCGGTCCATCCTTTACTCACTCAGTCACTCTCTCGCTTGCTCGCTCGGTACCTACCTTACTCACTCAGTCACTTTCTCTCTCGTCCGCTCGCCTTTTCTTTACTCGCTCAGTTACTCTCTCGCTCGCTCGCTTCCTTCCTTGCTCACTCAGCTACTCTCTCGCTCGCTCGCTCCCTCCCTTACTCACTCAGTTTCTCTCTCGCTCGCTCCCTTCCTTACTTAGTCACTCTCTCACTCGCTCGCTCGCTCCCTTCCTTACTGACTCTATCACTCGCTCGCTCCCTTCCTTACTCACTCAGTGACTCTCGCTTGCTCGCTCGGTACCTACCTTACTCACTCAGTCACTTTCTCTCTCGCCCGCTCGCCTTTTCCTTACTCGCTCAGTTACTCTCTCGCTCGCTCGCTTCCTTCCTTGCTTACTCAGCTACTCTCTCGCTCGCTCGCTCCCTGCCTTACTCACTCAATTTCTCTCTCGCTCGCTCCCTTCCTTACTTAGTCACTCTCTCACTCGCTCGCTCGCTCCCTTCCTTACTGACTCTATCACTCGCTCGCTCCCTTCCTTACTCAGTCACTTTCTCTCTCTCTCGGTTCCTTCCTTACTCACTCAATCACTCTCTCGCTTGCTTGTTCACTCCCTTCCTTACTCACTCACTCGCCCGCTCTCTGCCTTCCTTACTCTCTCACTCGCATGCTTTCTTCCTTACTGAATCAGTGACTCGTTCTCGCTCGCTCGCTCCCTTCCTTGCTCACTCAGTCACTCTCTCGCTTGCTCGATCGCTTCCTTCCTCACTCACTTAGTCACTTTCTCTCTTGCTTGCTCATTTTCTTCCTCACTCACTAAGTCACTTTCGCTCGCTCGCTCCCTTCCTTACTCACTCAGACACAATCTCTCTCTCTCTCTCACTCGGTTCCTTCCTTACTCACTCAATCACTGTCTCGCTTGACCGCTGACTGCCTTCCTTACTCACTCTGTCACTCTCTCGATCGCTCGCTCCATCCTTACTCAATCAGCACTATCTCGCTCGCTCGCTCCCTTCCTTACTCAGTTACTCTCTCGCTCGCTCGATTCCTTTCTTTTTCAGTCACTCTCTCGCTTATTCGCTCACTCCCTTCCTTACTCACTAAGTCACTCCCTCGCTTGCTCCCTTCCTTACTCACTCAGTCACTCTCTCTCGATCGCTCCCATCCTTACTAACTCAGTCACTCTTTCGCTCGCTCGCACTCTTCCTTACTCACTCAGTCACTCTCTCGCTTGCTCGCTCACTCCCTTCCTTACTCACTCAGTCTCTTTCTCGCTGACTAGCTCCCTTACTTACTCACTCAGTCACTTTCTCGCCCGCTCGCTCCCTTGCTTATTCACTCAGTCACTCTCTCGCTTGTTCGCTCACTCTCTTTACTCACTCAGTCACTCTCTCTCTAGCTCGCTCTCTTCCAAACAACTTGAGTCACTCTCTCGCTAGCTCGCTCCCTTCCTTACTCACTCAGTCACTCTCTCGCTGACCGGCTTCCTTCCTTACTCACCCAGTCAATTTCTCGCCCGCTCGCTCCCTTGCTTATTCACTCAGTCACTCTCTCGCTTGCTCGCTCATTCCCTTTACTCCCTCAGTCACTCCCTCTCTCGCTCGCTCCCTTCATTACTCACTCAGTGACTGTCTCGCTTGCTCGCTCGCTTCCTTCCTTACACATTCAGTCGCTCTCTCACTCGCTCGCTTGCTGCCTTTCTTACTCACTCAAACACTGAGTCGCTTGCTCGCTCGCTCAATTCCTTACACATTGTCAATCTCTCACTCGCTCGCTCGCTCCGTTCCTTACTCACTTAGTCACTCTCTCTCTTGCTCGCTCGCTCCCTACCTTACTCACTCAGTCACTTCTCTCTCGCCCGCTCGCCCTTTCCTTACTCACTCAGTTACTCTCTTTCTCGCTCGCTCGATTCCATCCTTACTCACGTAGTGACTCTCTCTCTCGCTCGCTCGCTCCCTTCCTCATTCACTTCGTCGCTTTCTCGCTTGCTCGCTCGCTCCCTTCCTTACTCATTCAGTCACTCTCTCGCTTGCTCATTCGCTCCCTTGCTTACTCACTCAGTCACTTTCTCTCTCGCTCGCTCGCCTCTTCCTTACTTACTCACTCAGCCACTCTCTCGCTCGCTTCCTTCCTACTGTGCTCACTCAGTTACTCTCTCGCTCACTCGCTCCCTGCCTTACTCACTCAGTTTCTCCCTCGTTCGGTCCCATCCTTACTTAGTCACTCTCTCGCTCGCTCGCCCGTTCGCTCCCTTCCTTACTGACTCTATCACTCGCTCGCTCCCTTCCTTGCTCACTCAGTGACTCTCGTTCGCTCACTCCCTTCCTTACTTAGTCACTGTCTCGCTTGCTCGCTTTCTTCCTTACTCACTAAGTCACTCTCGCTCGCTCGCTCCCTTCATTACTTACTCAGTCACTATCTCTCTCTCAGTTCCTTCCTTACTCACTCAATCACTCTCTCGCTTGCTCGTTCACTGCCTTCCTTACTCACTCACTCACTCGCCCGCTCCCTGCCTTCCTTACTCTCTCACTCGCTCGCTTTCTTCCTTACTCAGTCAGTGACTCGTTCGCGCTCGCTCCCTTCCTTACTTACACAGTCACTCTCTCGGTTGTTTGCTCGCTCGCTTCTTTAAACATTCAGTCACTCTCTCAATCGCTCGCTCCCTTTCTTGCTCACTCAGTCACTCTCGCTTGCTCGATCGCTTCCTTCCTTTCTCAGTCAGTCACTTTCTCTCTTGCTTGCCCGCTTTCTTCCTTACTCACTAAGTCACTCTCGCTCGCACGCTCTCTTCCTTACTCGCTCAGTCACTATCTCTCTCTCACTCGGTTCCTTCCTTACTCACTCAATCACTCTCTCGCTTGACCGCTCACTCCCTTCCGTACTCACTCAGTCACTGTCTCGCTTGCTCGCTCGCTCTCTTCCTTACTCAGTCACTCTCTCGCTTGCTCGCTCACTCCCTTCCTTACTCACTAAGTCACTCTCTCGCTCGCTCGCTCCCTTCCTTACTCACTCAGTCACTCTCTCTCGATCGCTCCTATCCTTACTAACTCAGTCACTCTTTCGCTCGCTCCCTTCCCTACTCACTCAGTGCCTCTTTCTCGCTCGCCCACTCCCTTCCTCGCTTACTCAGTCACTGTCTCGCTTGCTTGCTCGCTGGCTTCTTTACACATTCAGTCACTCTCACTCGCTCGCTCCCTTCCTTGCTCACTCAGCCACTCTCTCGCTTGCTCGCTTGCTCCCTTCCTTACTTACTCAGTCACTTTCTCTCTCGCCTGCTCGCTTCCTTCCTTACTAAGTCACTCTCGATCGCTCGCTCGCTTCCTTCCTTACTCACTCAGTCACTTTCTCGCCCGCTCACTCCCTTCCTTACTCACTCAGTCACTCTCTTTCTCTTGCTTGCTCGCTCTCTTCCTTACTCACTAAGTCACTCTCGCTCGCTCGCTCCCTTCCTTACTCACTCAGTCACTATCTCTCTCTCTCACTCGGTTCATTCCTTACTCACTCAATCACTCCCTCGCTTGACCGCTCACTCCCTTCCTTACTCACTCAGTCACTCTCTCCCTTGCTCGCTCCCTTCCTTACTAACGCAGTCACTCTCTTTCTGTCTCACTCGTTCAATTCCTTCCTCAATCACTCTCTAACTTGCTCGCTCCCTTCCTTACTCACTAAGTGACTCTCTCGCTAGCTCGTTCCCTTCCTTGCTCACTCAGTCACTTTCTCGCTTGCGCGCTCGCTCCCTTCCTTACTTACTCAGTGACTCCCTCTCTCGCTCGCTCGCTCCCTTCTCTACCCACTCAATAACTTTCTCTCTCGCTTGTTCGCTTTCTTCCTTACTCACTAATTCACTCTGGCTCATTCCCTTTCTTACTCAGTCACTCTCTCTCTCTCTCTCGCTCGCTTCCTTCCTTACTCACTCAATCACTCTCTCGCTTGACCGCTCACTCCCTTCCTTATTCACTCAGTCCCTCTCTCGATCGCTCGCTCCCTTACTCACTCAGTCACTGTCTCGCTTGCTCGCTCGCTCTCTTCCTTACTCAGTCACTCTCTCGCTTGCTCGCTCACTCCCTTCCTTACTCACTAAGTCACTCTCTCGCTCGCTCGCTCCCTTCCTTACTCACTCAGTCACTCTCTCTCGATCGCTCCTATCCTTACTAACTCAGTCACTCTTTCGCTCGCTCCCTTCCTTACTCACTCAGTGCCTCTTTCTCGCTCGCCCACCCCCTTCCTCACTTACTCAGTCACTGTCTCGCTTGCTTGCTCGCTGGCTTCTTTACACATTCAGTCACTGTCACTCGCTCGCTCCCTTCCTTGCTCACTCAGTCACTCTCTCGCTTGCTCGCTTGCTCCCTTCCTTACTCACTCAGTCACTTTCTCTCTCGCCTGCTCGCTTCCTTCCTTACTAAGCCACTCTCGATCGCTCGCTCGCTCCTTTCATCACTCACTCAGTCACTTTCTCGCCCGCTCACTCCCTTCCTTACTCACTCAGTCACTCTCTCGCTGACCATCTCCCTTCCTTACTCACTCAGTCACTTTTTCGCCCGCTCGCTCCCTTGCTTATACACTCAGTCACTCTCTCGCTTGCTCGCTAACTCCCTTTACTCACTCAGTCACTCTCTCGCTCGCTCGCTCCCATCATTACTCACTCAGTCACTGAGTCGCTTGCTCGCTCGCTCTCTTCCTTACATATTGTCAATCTCTCACTCGCTCACTCGCTCCATTCCTTACTCACTCAGTTACTCTCTCTCGCTCGCTCGCTTCCATCCTTACTCACGCAGTGACTCTCTCGCTCGCTCGCTCCCTGCCTTACTCACTCAGTTTCTCTCTCGCTCCCTTCCTTACTTAGTCACTCTCGATCGCTCGCTCGCTCCCTTCCTTACTGACTCTATCACTCGCTCGCTCCCTTCCTTACTCACTCAGTGACTCTCGTTCGCTCGCTCCCTTCCTTATTCAGTCACTATCTCTCTCTCTCGGTTCCCTCCTTACTCACTCAATCACTCTCTCGCTTGCTCGTTCACTCCCTTCCTTACTCACTCACTCGCCCGCTCTCTGCCTTCCTTACTCTCTCACACGCATGCTTTCTTCCTTACTGAATCAGTGACTCGTTCTCGTTCGCTCGCTCCCTTCCTTGCTCACTCAGTCACTCTCTCGCTTGCTCGATAGCTTCCTTCCTCACTCACATAGTCACTTTCTCTCTTGCTTGCTCACTTTCTTCCTCACTCACTAAGTCACTCTCGCTCGCTCGCTCCCTTCCTTACTCACTCAGTCACAATCTCTCTCTCTCACTCGGTTCCTTCCTTACTCACTCAATCACTGTCTCGCTGGACCGCTCACTCCCTTCCTTACTCACTCAGTCACTCTCTCGATCGCTCGCTCCTTCCTTACTCAATCAGCACTATCTCGCTCGCTCGCTCCCTCGCTCCCTTCCTTACTCAGTTACTCTCTCGCTCGCTCGATCCCTTTCTTATTCAGTCACTCTCTCGCTTGCTCGCTCACTCCCTTCCTTACTAAGTCACTCCCTCGCTCGCTCGCTCCCTTCGTTACTCACTCAGTCACTCTCTTGCTCGCCTGCCCCCTTCCTTACTCACTCAGTCACTCTCTCTCGATCGTTCCCATCCTTACTAACTCAATCACTCTTTCGCTCGCTCGCACCCTTCCTTACTCACTCAGTCACTCTCTCGCTTGCTCGCGCACTCCCTTCCTTACTCACTCAGTCACTTTCTCTCTCGCCTGCTAGCTTCCTTCCTTACTAAGTCACTCTCGATGGCTCCCTTCATTACTCAGTCAGTCTCTCTCTCGCACCCTCGGTCTCTTCGTTACTCACTCAGTCACTCTCTCGCTTGCTCGCTCTCTCCCTTCCTTACTCACTCAGTGACTCTCTCGCTCGCTCAAACGCTTCCTTCCTTACTCACTAAGTCACTTTCTCGCCCGCTCACTCCCTTCCTTACTCACTCAGTCACTCTCTCGCTGACCATCACTCTTCCTTACTCACTCAGTCACTTTCTCGCCCGCTCGCTCTCTTGTTTATTCACTCAGTCACTCTCTCGCTTGTTCGCTCACTCCCTCTACTCACTCAGTCACACTCTCGCTCGCTCTCTTCTTTACTCACTCAGTGACTGTCTCGCTTGCTCGCTCGCTCCCTTCCTTACACATTCAGTCGCTCTCTCACTCGCTCGCTTGCTACCTTTCTTACTCACTCAGTCACTGTCTCACTTCCTGGCTCGCTCCCTTGCTTAAACATTACGTCACTCTCTCACTGGCTCGCTTGCTCCCTTTCTTACTCAATCACTGAGTCGCTTGCTCGCTCGCTCAATTCCTTACACATTGTCAATCTCTCACTCGCTCGCTCGCTCCGTTCCTTACTCAGTGACTCTCTCGCTTGGTCGCTCGCTCCCTACATTACTCACTCAGTCACTTCTCTCTCGCCCGCTCGCCCTTACCTTACTCACACAGTGACTCTCTCGCTCGCTCGCTCCCTTCCGTATTCACTTCGTCGCTGTCTCGCTTGCTCGCGCGCTCCCGTCCTTACACATTCAGACGCTCTTTCACTCGCTCGCTCGCTCTCTTCCTTACTCACTCAGTCACTCTCTCGCTTGCACACTCGCTCCCTTGCTTTCTTACTCAGTCACTTTCTCTCTCGCTCGCTCGCTACTTCCTTACTCACTCAGCCACTCTCTCGCTCGTTCGCTTTCTTCTTTGCTCACCCAGCTACTCTCTCGCTCGCTCGCTCCCTGCCTTACTCACTCTGTTTCTCCCTCCCTCGCTCGCTCCCTTCCTTACTTAGTCACTCTCTCGCTCGCTCGCTCTCTCGCTTCCTTCCTTACTGACTCTATCACTCGCTCGCTCCCTTCCTTACTCACTCAATGACTCTCGTTCGCTCGCTCCCTTCCTTACTTATTCACATCTCGCATGCTCGCTTTCTTCCTTACTCACTCAGACATTATCTCTCTCTCTCGCTCGGTTCCTTCCTTATTTACTCAATCACTCTCTCGCTTGCTCGTTCACTCCCTTCCTTACTCACTCAGTCACTCTCTCTCGATCGCTCCTATCCTTACTAACTCAGTCACTCTTTCGCTCGCTCCCTTCCTTACTCACTCAGTGCCTCTTTCTCGCTCACCCACTCCCTTCCTCACTTACTCAGTCACTGTCTCGCTTGCTTGCTCGCTGGCTTCTTTACACATTCAGTCACTCTCACTCGCTCGCTCCCTTCCTTGCTCACTCAGTCACTCTCTCGCTCGCTCGCTTGCTCCCTTCCTTACTCACTCAGTCACTTTCTCTCTCGCCTGCTCGCTTCCTTCCTTACTAAGTAACTCTCGATCGCTCGCTCGCTCCCTTCATCACTCAGTCAGTCTCTCTCTCGCTCGCTCGCTCCCTTCGTTAGTCACAGTCTCGCTTGCTTGATCGCTTGCTTCTTTACACGTTCAGTTACTCTCTCACTCGCTCGCTCCCTTCCTTGTTCACTCAGTCACTCTCTTTCTTGCTGGCTCGCTCCCTTCCTTACTCAGTCACTTTCTCTCTGGCTCGCTCGCTTCCTTCCATACTCACTAAGTCACTTTCTCGATCGCTCGCTCGCTCATTTCATTACTCACTCAGTGACTCTCTCGCTCGTCGGTCCCTTCCTTACTCACTCAGTCACTTTCTCGCTTGCTCTCTCACTCCCTTTCTTACACATTCAGTCACTCCCTCGCTCGCTCGTTCCCTTCCTTACTCAGTCACTCTCTTGCTCGCTTCCTTCCTTACTCACTTAGTCACTCTCTCGCTCGCTCACTCCCTTCTAACTCAATCAGTCATTCTCTCGCTCGCTCCTTACCTTACTCACTCAGTCACTCTCCCTTGCTCGCTCGCTCCCCTGCTTCCTCACTCAGGCATTCGCTCGTTCGCTCTCTTCCTTAGTCACTCAGTCACTCTCTCGCTAACTAGCTCTCTTCCTTACTCACTCAGTCACTTTCTCGCCCGCTCGCTCCCTTCCTTTACACTCAGTCACTCTCTCGCTTGTTCGCTCACTCCCTTCCTTACTCACTCAGTCATTTTCTCGATCGCTCGCTCCCTTACCCAGTCAATGTTTCGCTTGCTCGCTCGCTCCCTTCCTTACACATTCAGTCAGTCTCACACTCGCTCGCTCAGTTCATTACTCACTTAGTCACTCTCTCGCTTGTTCGCTCACTCCCTTCCTTACTCACTCAGTAATTCTGTCGCCCGCTAACTCGCTCGCCCCTTCCTTACTCACTTAGCCACTCTCTTGCTCGCTCGCTTCATTCCTTGCTCACTCAGTGCTCGCTCGCTCCCTGCCTTATTCACTCAGTTTCTCTCTCGCTCGCTCGCTCGCTCTCTTCCTTACTGACTCTATCACTCGGTCGCTCGCTCGCTGCCTTCCTTACTCAGTCACTCTCTCGCTCCCTTGCTTACTCAATCAGTCACTATCTCTCTCGCTCGCTCCCTTCCTTACTAACTCAGTCACTCTCTCTCTCGCTCGTTCGATTCCTTTCTCACTCACTCTCTCACTCGCTCGCTCCCTTCCTTACTCA
This sequence comes from Amblyomma americanum, assembly GCF_052857255.1. Taxonomy (NCBI): domain Eukaryota; kingdom Metazoa; phylum Arthropoda; class Arachnida; order Ixodida; family Ixodidae; genus Amblyomma; species Amblyomma americanum. The sequence continues at coordinate 51,995,153 of NC_135500.1, forward strand.
CTCTGTGGCTCTTTCGCGCTCGCTAACTCCCTTCCTTGCTCAATCAGTCACTGTCTCGCTTGATTGCTCGCTCGCTTGTTTACACATTCAGTCACTCTCACTCGCTCGCTCCTTTCCTTGCTTACTCAGTCACTTTCTCGCTTGCTGGCTCGCTCCGTTCCTTACTCTCTCACTCATACGGTCACTCGCTCCATTCCTTACTTACTCAGTGACTCTCTCTCTCGCTTGCTCTCCTCCTTCCTTACTCACTCAGTCACTTTCTCTCTCGCTTGTTCGGTTCCTTGCTTACTCAGTCACTCTCTCGCTTGTTAGATCACTCCCTTCCTTACCCATTCGGTCCCTCTCTCGCTCGCTCCCTTCCCTACTCACTCAGTCACTCACTCTCGCTCGCCCCTTCCTTACTCACTCAGTCACTCTGTCGCTTGCTCGCTCGCTCCCTTCCTTACTCATTTAGTCACTGTCTCGATCGCTCGCTCCCTTACTCACTCAGTCACTGTCTCGGTTTCTCGTTCGCTCTCTTCCTTACTCAGTAACTCTCTCGCTTGCTCACTCGCTCCTTTCCTTACTCACTCAGTCACTTTCGCTCGCTCGCCCCTTCCTTACTCAATCAGCACTATCTCGCTCGCTCCCTTCCTTACTCAGTTACTCTCTTCCTCGCTCGATCCCTTCCTTATTCAGTCACTCTCGGTTGCTCACTCACTCCGTTCCTTAATCACTCAGTCACTGTCACGCTCGCTCGCTCCCTTCCTTACTCTCTCATTCGCTCCGTCCCTTCCTTACTCACTCTCTCACTCGCTCCTTCCCTTCCTTACTCACTCAGTGCCTCTGTCTCGCTCGCTCGCTCCCTCTACTCAGTCACTGTCTCGCTTGCGTGCTCGCTCGTTTCTTTACATATTCAGTCACTCTCACTCGCTCGCTCCCTTCCTTGCTCACTCAGTCACTCTCTCGCTTGCTCGCACGCTCCCATCTTTAGTCTGTCACTTTCTCTCTCGCCTGGTCGCTTACCTACTTACTAAATCACTCTCGCTCGCTCGCTCCCTTCATTACTCAGTCAGTCACTCTCTCTCTCGCTCGCTCGGCCCCTTCGTTACTCACTCAGTCACTCTCTGGCTTGCTCGCTCTCTCCCTTCCTTTCTCACTCAGTGACTCTCTCGCTCGCTCACTCGCATCCTTCCTTACCAACTCAGTCACTCTCTCTCTCTCGCTCGCTCCCTTCTTTATTACCTGAGTCACTCTCTCGCTTGCTCGCTCTCTTCCTTACTCACTCAGTCCCTCTCTCGCTCACTTGCTCCCTTCCTTACTCAATCAGTCACTTTCTCGACCGCTCACTTCCTTGCTTATTCACTAAGCCACTCTCACTAAGCCACTATTCACTAAGCCGCTCGCTCACTCCCTTTGCTCACTCAGTCACTCTCTCGCTCGCTCGCTCCCTTCCTTACTCACTCAGTCGCTGTCTCGCTTGCTCCCTTTCTTACTCACTCAGTCACTGTCTCGCTTGCTGGCTCGCTCCCTTGCTTACACATTCAGTCACTCTCTCACTCGCTCGCTTGCTTCCTTTCTTACTCACTCATTCACTGAGTCGCTTGCTCGCTCGCTCTCTTCCTTACACATTGTCAATCTCTCACTCGCTCGCTCGCTACATTCCTTACTCCCTCAGTCACTCTCTCGCTTGCTCGCTCACTCCCTTCCTTACTCACTCAGTCAATTTCTCTCTCGCCTGCTCGCTTCCTTCCTTACTAAGTCACTCTCGATCGCTCGATCGCTCCCTTCATTACTCAGTCAGTCTCTCTCTCGCTCGCTCGGTCCCTTCGTTACTGACTGAGTCACTCTCTCGCTTGCTCGCTCTCTCCCTTCCTTATTCACTCAGTGACTCTCTCGCTCCCTCACTCGCTTCTTTCCTTACTCACTCACTCACTCTGTCTCTTGCTCGCTCCCTTCCTTACTGCCTGAGTCACTCTCTCGCTTGCTCGTTCGCTCCCTTCCTTGCTCACTCAGTCACTTTCTCGCTGACTAGCTCCCTTCCTTACTCACTCAGTCACTCTCTCGCTGACCATCTCCCTTCCTTACTCACTCAGTCACTTTCTCGCCCGCTCACTCCCTTGCTTATTCACTCAGTCACTCTCTCGCTTGTTCGCTCACTCCCTTTACTCACTCAGTCACTCTCTCTCTAGCTCGCTCCCTTCCAAACTACTTGAGTCACTCTCTCGCTTGCTCGCTCGCTCCCTTCCTTACTCACTCAGTCACTCTCTCGCTGACCATCTCCCTTCTTTACTCACTCGGTCACTTTCTCGCTAGCTCGCTCCCTTGCTTATTCACTCAGTCACTCTCTCGCTTGCTCGCTCACTCCCATTACTCCCTCGGTCGCTCTCTCGCTCGTTCGCTCCCTTCATTACTCACTCAGTGACTGTCTCACTTTCTGGCTCTCTCCCTTGCTTACACATTCAGTCACTCTCTCACTCACTCGCTTGCTCCCTTTCTTACTCACTCAATCACTGTCTCGCTTGCTTGCTCGCTGGCTTCTTTACACATTCAGTCACTCTCACTCGCTCGTTCCCTTCCTTGCTCACTCAGTCACTCTCTCGCTTGCTCGCTCGCTCTCTTCCTTACTCACTCAGTCACTATCTCGCTGACTAGCTCCCTTCCTTACTCACTCAGTCACTCTCTCTCTCTCGCTCGCTTCCTTCCTTACTAACTCAGTCACTCTCTCTCTCGCTCGTTTGATTCTTTCCTACCTTACTCTCTCACTCGCTCGCTCTCTTCCTTACTCACTCCGTGACTCTTTCTCGCTCGCTCGCTCCCTTCCTTACTTACTCAGTCAAAGTCTCGCTTGCTTGCTCGCTTGCTTCTTTACACGTTCAGTCACTCTCTCACTCGCTCGCTCCCTTAATTCCTTGCTCTCTCACTCGCTCGCTCCCTTCCTTGCTCACTCAGTCACTCTCTCGCTTGCTTGCTCGCTCGCTTCTTTACACATTAAGTCACTCTTACTCGATCACTCCTTTCCTTGCTCACTCAGTCACTTTCTCGCTTGCTCGCTCGCTCCCTTCCTTACTCTCTCACTCATACGGTCGCTCGCTCCCTTCCTTACTTACTCAGTGACTCTCTCGCTCGCTCGCTTTCTTCCTTACTCATTCACTCACTTTCTCTCTCGCTTGTTCGCTTTCTACCTTAGTCACTAATTCACTCTCGCTCACTCTCTTTCTTACTCAGTCACTATCTCTCTCTCGCTCGGTTCCTTCCTTACTCATTACGTCTCTCTCTCGATCTCTCGCTCCGTTACTCACTCTGTCCCTGTCTCGCTTGCTCTCTCGCTCTCTTCCTCACTCAGTCACTCTCTCGCTTGCTCACTCGCTCCCTTCCTTACTCACTCAGTCACTTTCTCGCCCGCTCGCTCCCTTCGTTACTCCCTCAGTCACTCTCTTGCTCGCTTGCCCCCTTCCGTACTCACTCAGTCACTCTCTCTCGATCGCTCCCATCCTGACTAACTTTGTCACTCTTTCGCACGCTCGCAAGCTCCCTTCCTTACTCACTCAGTGCCTCTTTCTCGCTCGCTCACTCCCTTCCTCACTTACTCAGTCACAGTCTCGCTTGCTCGCTCGCTTCTTTACACATTCAGTCACTCTCACTCGCCTTCTCGCTTCCTTCCTTACTAAGTCACTCTCGCTCGCTCGCTCCCTTTATTACTCAGTCAGTCACTCTCTCTCTCACTCGCTCGCTCGGTCCCTTCATTACTCACTCAGTCACTCTCTCGCTTGCCCGCTCGCTCCTTCCTTACTCACTCAGTCACTCTCTCTCTCGCGCTCCCTTCCTAACTACCTGAGTCACTCTCTCGCTTGCTCGTTCGCTCCCTTCCTTAGTCACTCAGTCGATCTCTCGCTGACTAGCTCCCTTCCTTACTCCCTCAGTCACTTTCTCGCCCGCTCGCTCCCTTGCTTATTTACTCAGTCACTCTCGCTTGCTCGCTCAATCCCTTTACTCACTCAGTCACTCTCACGCTCGCTCCCTTCATTACTCACTCAGTGACTGTATCGCTTGCTCGCTCGCTCCCTTCCTTACACATTCAGTCGCTCTCTCACTCGCTCGCTTGCTCCCTTTCTTCCTCACTCAATCACTGAGTCGCTTGCTCGCTCGCTCTCTTCCTTACACATTGTCGATCTCTCACTCGTTCGCTCGGTCCATCCTTTACTCACTCAGTCACTCTCTCGCTTGCTCGCTCGGTACCTACCTTACTCACTCAGTCACTTTCTCTCTCGTCCGCTCGCCTTTTCTTTACTCGCTCAGTTACTCTCTCGCTCGCTCGCTTCCTTCCTTGCTCACTCAGCTACTCTCTCGCTCGCTCGCTCCCTCCCTTACTCACTCAGTTTCTCTCTCGCTCGCTCCCTTCCTTACTTAGTCACTCTCTCACTCGCTCGCTCGCTCCCTTCCTTACTGACTCTATCACTCGCTCGCTCCCTTCCTTACTCACTCAGTGACTCTCGCTTGCTCGCTCGGTACCTACCTTACTCACTCAGTCACTTTCTCTCTCGCCCGCTCGCCTTTTCCTTACTCGCTCAGTTACTCTCTCGCTCGCTCGCTTCCTTCCTTGCTTACTCAGCTACTCTCTCGCTCGCTCGCTCCCTGCCTTACTCACTCAATTTCTCTCTCGCTCGCTCCCTTCCTTACTTAGTCACTCTCTCACTCGCTCGCTCGCTCCCTTCCTTACTGACTCTATCACTCGCTCGCTCCCTTCCTTACTCAGTCACTTTCTCTCTCTCTCGGTTCCTTCCTTACTCACTCAATCACTCTCTCGCTTGCTTGTTCACTCCCTTCCTTACTCACTCACTCGCCCGCTCTCTGCCTTCCTTACTCTCTCACTCGCATGCTTTCTTCCTTACTGAATCAGTGACTCGTTCTCGCTCGCTCGCTCCCTTCCTTGCTCACTCAGTCACTCTCTCGCTTGCTCGATCGCTTCCTTCCTCACTCACTTAGTCACTTTCTCTCTTGCTTGCTCATTTTCTTCCTCACTCACTAAGTCACTTTCGCTCGCTCGCTCCCTTCCTTACTCACTCAGACACAATCTCTCTCTCTCTCTCACTCGGTTCCTTCCTTACTCACTCAATCACTGTCTCGCTTGACCGCTGACTGCCTTCCTTACTCACTCTGTCACTCTCTCGATCGCTCGCTCCATCCTTACTCAATCAGCACTATCTCGCTCGCTCGCTCCCTTCCTTACTCAGTTACTCTCTCGCTCGCTCGATTCCTTTCTTTTTCAGTCACTCTCTCGCTTATTCGCTCACTCCCTTCCTTACTCACTAAGTCACTCCCTCGCTTGCTCCCTTCCTTACTCACTCAGTCACTCTCTCTCGATCGCTCCCATCCTTACTAACTCAGTCACTCTTTCGCTCGCTCGCACTCTTCCTTACTCACTCAGTCACTCTCTCGCTTGCTCGCTCACTCCCTTCCTTACTCACTCAGTCTCTTTCTCGCTGACTAGCTCCCTTACTTACTCACTCAGTCACTTTCTCGCCCGCTCGCTCCCTTGCTTATTCACTCAGTCACTCTCTCGCTTGTTCGCTCACTCTCTTTACTCACTCAGTCACTCTCTCTCTAGCTCGCTCTCTTCCAAACAACTTGAGTCACTCTCTCGCTAGCTCGCTCCCTTCCTTACTCACTCAGTCACTCTCTCGCTGACCAGCTTCCTTCCTTACTCACCCAGTCAATTTCTCGCCCGCTCGCTCCCTTGCTTATTCACTCAGTCACTCTCTCGCTTGCTCGCTCATTCCCTTTACTCCCTCAGTCACTCCCTCTCTCGCTCGCTCCCTTCATTACTCACTCAGTGACTGTCTCGCTTGCTCGCTCGCTTCCTTCCTTACACATTGTCAATCTCTCACTCGCTCGCTCGCTCCGTTCCTTACTCACTTAGTCACTCTCTCTCTTGCTCGCTCGCTCCCTACCTTACTCACTCAGTCACTTCTCTCTCGCCCGCTCGCCCTTTCCTTACTCACTCAGTTACTCTCTTTCTCGCTCGCTCGCTTCCATCCTTACTCACGTAGTGACTCTCTCTCTCGCTCGCTCGCTCCCTTCCTCATTCACTTCGTCGCTTTCTCGCTTGCTCGCTCGCTCCCTTCCTTACTCATTCAGTCACTCTCTCGCTTGCTCATTCGCTCCCTTGCTTACTCACTCAGTCACTTTCTCTCTCGCTCGCTCGCCTCTTCCTTACTTACTCACTCAGCCACTCTCTCGCTCGCTTCCTTCCTACTGTGCTCACTCAGTTACTCTCTCGCTCACTCGCTCCCTGCTTTACTCACTCAGTCACTATCTCTCTCTCAGTTCCTTCCTTACTCACTCAATCACTCTCTCGCTTGCTCGTTCACTGCCTTCCTTACTCACTCACTCACTCGCCCGCTCCCTGCCTTCCTTACTCTCTCACTCGCTCGCTTTCTTCCTTACTCAGTCAGTGACTCGTTCGCGCTCGCTCCCTTCCTTACTTACACAGTCACTCTCTCGGTTGTTTGCTCGCTCGCTTCTTTAAACATTCAGTCACTCTCTCAATCGCTCGCTCCCTTTCTTGCTCACTCAGTCACTCTCGCTTGCTCGATCGCTTCCTTCCTTTCTCAGTCAGTCACTTTCTCTCTTGCTTGCCCGCTTTCTTCCTTACTCACTAAGTCACTCTCGCTCGCACGCTCTCTTCCTTACTCGCTCAGTCACTATCTCTCTCTCACTCGGTTCCTTCCTTACTCACTCAATCACTCTCTGGCTTGACCGCTCACTCCCTTCCGTACTCACTCAGTCACTGTCTCGCTTGCTCGCTCGCTCTCTTCCTTACTCAGTCACTCTCTCGCTTGCTCGCTCACTCCCTTCCTTACTCACTAAGTCACTCTCTCGCTCGCTCGCTCCCTTCCTTACTCACTCAGTCACTCTCTCTCGATCGCTCCTATCCTTACTAACTCAGTCACTCTTTCGCTCGCTCCCTTCCCTACTCACTCAGTGCCTCTTTCTCGCTCGCCCACTCCCTTCCTCGCTTACTCAGTCACTGTCTCGCTTGCTTGCTCGCTGGCTTCTTTACACATTCAGTCACTCTCACTCGCTCGCCCCCTTCCTTGCTCACTCAGCCACTCTCTCGCTTGCTCGCTTGCTCCCTTCCTTACTTACTCAGTCACTTTCTCTCTCGCCTGCTCGCTTCCTTCCTTACTAAGTCACTCTCGATCGCTCGCTCGCTTCCTTCCTTACTCACTCAGTCACTTTCTCGCCCGCTCACTCCCTTCCTTACTCACTCAGTCATTCTCTTTCTCTTGCTTGCTCGCTCTCTTCCTTACTCACTAAGTCACTCTCGCTCGCTCGCTCCCTTCCTTACTCACTCAGTCACTATCTCTCTCTCTCACTCGGTTCATTCCTTACTCACTCAATCACTCCCTCGCTTGACCGCTCACTCCCTTCCTTACTCACTCAGTCACTCTCTCCCTTGCTCGCTCCCTTCCTTACTAACGCAGTCACTCTCTTTCTGTCTCACTCGTTCAATTCCTTCCTCAATCACTCTCTAACTTGCTCGCTCCCTTCCTTACTCACTAAGTGACTCTCTCGCTAGCTCGTTCCCTTCCTTGCTCACTCAGTCACTTTCTCGCTTGCGCGCTCGCTCCCTTCCTTACTTACTCAGTGACTCCCTCTCTCGCTCGCTCGCTCCCTTCTCTACCCACTCAATAACTTTCTCTCTCGCTTGTTCGCTTTCTTCCTTACTCACTAATTCACTCTGGCTCATTCCCTTTCTTACTCAGTCACTCTCTCTCTCTCTCTCGCTCGCTTCCTTCCTTACTCACTCAATCACTCTCTCGCTTGACCGCTCACTCCCTTCCTTATTCACTCAGTCCCTCTCTCGATCGCTCGCTCCCTTACTCACTCAGTCACTGTCTCGCTTGCTCGCTCGCTCTCTTCCTTACTCAGTCACTCTCTCGCTTGCTCGCTCACTCCCTTCCTTACTCACTAAGTCACTCTCTCGCTCGCTCGCTCCCTTCCTTACTCACTCAGTCACTCTCTCTCGATCGCTCCTATCCTTACTAACTCAGTCACTCTTTCGCTCGCTCCCTTCCTTACTCACTCAGTGCCTCTTTCTCGCTCGCCCACCCCCTTCCTCACTTACTCAGTCACTGTCTCGCTTGCTTGCTCGCTGGCTTCTTTACACATTCAGTCACTGTCACTCGCTCGCTCCCTTCCTTGCTCACTCAGTCACTCTCTCGCTTGCTCGCTTGCTCCCTTCCTTACTCACTCAGTCACTTTCTCTCTCGCCTGCTCGCTTCCTTCCTTACTAAGTCACTCTCGATCGCTCGCTCGCTCCTTTCATCACTCACTCAGTCACTTTCTCGCCCGCTCACTCCCTTCCTTACTCACTCAGTCACTCTCTCGCTGACCATCTCCCTTCCTTACTCACTCAGTCACTTTTTCGCCCGCTCGCTCCCTTGCTTATACACTCAGTCACTCTCTCGCTTGCTCGCTAACTCCCTTTACTCACTCAGTCACTCTCTCGCTCGCTCGCTCCCATCATTACTCACTCAGTCACTGAGTCGCTTGCTCGCTCGCTCTCTTCCTTACATATTGTCAATCTCTCACTCGCTCACTCGCTCCATTCCTTACTCACTCAGTTACTCTCTCTCGCTCGCTCGCTTCCATCCTTACTCACGCAGTGACTCTCTCGCTCGCTCGCTCCCTGCCTTACTCACTCAGTTTCTCTCTCGCTCCCTTCCTTACTTAGTCACTCTCGATCGCTCGCTCGCTCCCTTCCTTACTGACTCTATCACTCGCTCGCTCCCTTCCTTACTCACTCAGTGACTCTCGTTCGCTCGCTCCCTTCCTTATTCAGTCACTATCTCTCTCTCTCGGTTCCCTCCTTACTCACTCAATCACTCTCTCGCTTGCTCGTTCACTCCCTTCCTTACTCACTCACTCGCCCGCTCTCTGCCTTCCTTACTCTCTCACACGCATGCTTTCTTCCTTACTGAATCAGTGACTCGTTCTCGTTCGCTCGCTCCCTTCCTCTCTCACTCAGTCACTCTCTCGCTTGCTCGATAGCTTCCTTCCTCACTCACATAGTCACTTTCTCTCTTGCTTGCTCACTTTCTTCCTCACTCACTAAGTCACTCTCGCTCGCTCGCTCCCTTCCTTACTCACTCAGTCACAATCTCTCTCTCTCACTCGGTTCCTTCCTTACTCACTCAATCACTGTCTCGCTGGACCGCTCACTCCCTTCCTTACTCACTCAGTCACTCTCTCGATCGCTCGCTCCTTCCTTACTCAATCAGCACTATCTCGCTCGCTCGCTCCCTCGCTCCCTTCCTTACTCAGTTACTCTCTCGCTCGCTCGATCCCTTTCTTATTCAGTCACTCTCTCGCTTGCTCGCTCACTCCCTTCCTTACTAAGTCACTCCCTCGCTCGCTCGCTCCCTTCGTTACTCACTCAGTCACTCTCTTGCTCGCCTGCCCCCTTCCTTACTCACTCAGTCACTCTCTCTCGATCGTTCCCATCCTTACTAACTCAATCACTCTTTCGCTCGCTCGCACCCTTCCTTACTCACTCAGTCACTCTCTCGCTTGCTCGCGCACTCCCTTCCTTACTCACTCAGTCACTTTCTCTCTCGCCTGCTAGCTTCCTTCCTTACTAAGTCACTCTCGATGGCTCCCTTCATTACTCAGTCAGTCTCTCTCTCGCACCCTCGGTCTCTTCGTTACTCACTCAGTCACTCTCTCGCTTGCTCGCTCTCTCCCTTCCTTACTCACTCAGTGACTCTCTCGCTCGCTCAAACGCTTCCTTCCTTACTCACTAAGTCACTTTCTCGCCCGCTCACTCCCTTCCTTACTCACTCAGTCACTCTCTCGCTGACCATCACTCTTCCTTACTCACTCAGTCACTTTCTCGCCCGCTCGCTCTCTTGTTTATTCACTCAGTCACTCTCTCGCTTGTTCGCTCACTCCCTCTACTCACTCAGTCACACTCTCGCTCGCTCTCTTCTTTACTCACTCAGTGACTGTCTCGCTTGCTCGCTCGCTCCCTTCCTTACACATTCAGTCGCTCTCTCACTCGCTCGCTTGCTACCTTTCTTACTCACTCAGTCACTGTCTCACTTCCTGGCTCGCTCCCTTGCTTAAACATTACGTCACTCTCTCACTGGCTCGCTTGCTCCCTTTCTTACTCAATCACTGAGTCGCTTGCTCGCTCGCTCAATTCCTTACACATTGTCAATCTCTCACTCGCTCGCTCGCTCCGTTCCTTACTCAGTGACTCTCTCGCTTGGTCGCTCGCTCCCTACATTACTCACTCAGTCACTTCTCTCTCGCCCGCTCGCCCTTACCTTACTCACACAGTGACTCTCTCGCTCGCTCGCTCCCTTCCGTATTCACTTCGTCGCTGTCTCGCTTGCTCGCGCGCTCCCGTCCTTACACATTCAGACGCTCTTTCACTCGCTCGCTCGCTCTCTTCCTTACTCACTCAGTCACTCTCTCGCTTGCACACTCGCTCCCTTGCTTTCTTACTCAGTCACTTTCTCTCTCGCTCGCTCGCTACTTCCTTACTCACTCAGCCACTCTCTCGCTCGTTCGCTTTCTTCTTTGCTCACCCAGCTACTCTCTCGCTCGCTCGCTCCCTGCCTTACTCACTCTGTTTCTCCCTCCCTCGCTCGCTCCCTTCCTTACTTAGTCACTCTCTCGCTCGCTCGCTCTCTCGCTTCCTTCCTTACTGACTCTATCACTCGCTCGCTCCCTTCCTTACTCACTCAATGACTCTCGTTCGCTCGCTCCCTTCCTTACTTATTCACATCTCGCATGCTCGCTTTCTTCCTTACTCACTCAGACATTATCTCTCTCTCTCGCTCGGTTCCTTCCTTATTTACTCAATCACTCTCTCGCTTGCTCGTTCACTCCCTTCCTTACTCACTCAGTCACTCTCTCTCGATCGCTCCTATCCTTACTAACTCAGTCACTCTTTCGCTCGCTCCCTTCCTTACTCACTCAGTGCCTCTTTCTCGCTCACCCACTCCCTTCCTCACTTACTCAGTCACTGTCTCGCTTGCTTGCTCGCTGGCTTCTTTACACATTCAGTCACTCTCACTCGCTCGCTCCCTTCCTTGCTCACTCAGTCACTCTCTCGCTCGCTCGCTTGCTCCCTTCCTTACTCACTCAGTCACTTTCTCTCTCGCCTGCTCGCTTCCTTCCTTACTAAGTAACTCTCGATCGCTCGCTCGCTCCCTTCATCACTCAGTCAGTCTCTCTCTCGCTCGCTCGGTCTCTTCGTTACTCACTCAGTTTCTCTCTCGCTCGCTCCCTTAATTACTTAGTCACTCTCTCGCTCGCTCGCTCGCTCCCTTCCTTACTGACTCTATAACTCGCTCGCTCCCTTCCTTACTCACTCAGTGACTCTCGTTCGCTCGCTTCCTTCCTTATTCAGTCACTATCTCTCTCTCTGTGTTCCTTCCTTACTCACTCAATCACTCTCTCGCTTGCTCGTTCACTCCCTTCCTTACTCACTCACTCGCCCGCTCTCTGCCTTCCTTACTCTCTCACTCGCATGCTTTCTTCCTTACTGAATCAGTGACTCGTTCTCGTTCGCTCGCTCCCTTCCTTGTTCACTCAGTCACTCTCTCGCTTGCTCGATCGCTTCCTTCCTCACTCACTTAGTCACTTTCTCTCTTGCTTGCTCACTTTCTTCCTCACTCACTAAGTCACTCTCGCTCGCTCGCTCACTTCCTTACTCACTCAGTCACAATCTCTCTCTCTCTCTCGCTCTCTCACTCGGTTCCTTCCTTACTCACTCAATAACTGTCTCGCTTGACCGCTCACTCCCTTCCTTACTCACTCAATCACTCTCTCGATCGCTCGCTCTTTCCTTACTCAATCAGCACTATCTCGCTCGCTCGCTCTCTTCCTTACTCAGTTACTCTCTCGCTCGCTCGATCCCTTTCTTATTCAGTCACTCTCTCGCTTGCTCGCTCACTCCCTTCCTTACTCACTAAGTCACTCCCTCGCTCGCTCGCTCCCTTCGTTACTCACTCAGTTACTCTCTTGCTCGCCTGCCCCCTTCCTTACTCACTCAGTCACTCTCTCTCAATCGCTCCCATCCTTACTAACTCAATCACTCTTTCGCTCGCTCGCACCCTTCCTTACTCACTCAGTCACTCTCTCGCTTGCTCGCTCACTCCCTTCCTTACTCACTCAGTCACTTTCTCTTTCGCCTGCTCGCTTCCTTCCTTACTAAGTCACTCTCGATGGCTCCCTTCATTACTCAGTCAGTCTCTCTCTCGCTCCCTCGGTCTCTTCGTTACTCACTCAGTCACTCTCTCGCTTGCTCGCTCTCTCCCTTCCTTACTCACTCAGTGACTCTCTCGCTCGCTCAAACGCTTCCTTCCTTACTCACTCAGTCACTTTCTCGCCCGCTCACTCCCTTCCTTACTCACTCAGTCACTCTCTCGCTGACCATCACTCTTCCTTACTCACTCAGTCACTTTCTCGCCCGCTCGCTCTCTTGTTTATTCACTCAGTCACTCTCTCGCTTGTTCGCTCACTCCCTCTACTCACTCAGTCACACTCTCGCTCGCTCTCTTCTTTACTCACTCAGTGACTGTCTCGCTCGCTCCCTTCCTTACACATTCAGTCGCTCTCTCACTCGCTCGCTTGCTACCTTTCTTACTCACTCAGTCACTGTCTCACTTCCTGGCTCGCTCCCTTGCTTAAACATTACGTCACTCTCTCACTGGCTCGCTTGCTCCCTTTCTTACTCAATCACTGAGTCGCTTGCTCGCTCGCTCAATTCCTTACACATTGTCAATCTCTCACTCGCTCGCTCGCTCCGTTCCTTACTCAGTGACTCTCTCGCTTGGTCGCTCGCTCCCTACATTACTCACTCAGTCACTTCTCTCTCGCCCGCTCGCCCTTACCTTACTCACACAGTGACTCTCTCGCTCGCTCGCTCCCTTCCTTATTCACTTCGTCGCTGTCTCGCTTGCTCGCGCGCTCCCGTCCTTACACATTCAGACGCTCTTTCACTCGCTCGCTCGCTCTCTTCCTTACTCACTCAGTCACTCTCTCGCTTGCACACTCGCTCCCTTGCTTTCTTACTCAGTCACTTTCTCTCTCGCTCGCTCGCTACTTCCTTACTCACTCAGCCACTCTCTCGCTCGTTCGCTTTCTTTGCTCACCCAGCTACTCTCTCGCTCGCTCGCTCCCTGCCTTACTCACTCCGTTTCTCCCTCCCTCGCTCGCTCCCTTCCTTACTTAGTCACTCTCTCGCTCGCTCGCTCTCTCGCTTCCTTCCTTACTGACTCTATCACTCGCTCGCTCCCTTCCTTACTCACTCAATGACTCTCGTTCGCTCGCTCCCTTCCTTACTTATTCACATCTCGCATGCTCGCTTTCTTCCTTACTCACTCAGACATTATCTCTCTCTCTCGCTCGGTTCCTTCCTTATTTACTCAATCACTCTCTCGCTTGCTCGTTCACTCCCTTCCTTACTCACTCAGTCACTCTCTCTCGATCGCTCCTATCCTTACTAACTCAGTCACTCTTTCGCTCGCTCCCTTCCTTACTCACTCAGTGCCTCTTTCTCGCTCACCCACTCCCTTCCTCACTTACTCAGTCACTGTCTCGCTTGCTTGCTCGCTGGCTTCTTTACACATTCAGTCACTCTCACTCGCTCGCTCCCTTCCTTGCTCACTCAGTCACTCTCTCGCTCGCTCGCTTGCTCCCTTCCTTACTCACTCAGTCACTTTCTCTCTCGCCTGCTCGCTTCCTTCCTTACTAAGTAACTCTCGATCGCTCGCTCGCTCCCTTCATCACTCAGTCAGTCTCTCTCTCGCTCGCTCGGTCTCTTCGTTACTCACTCAGTTTCTCTCTCGCTCGCTCCCTTAATTACTTAGTCACTCTCTCGCTCGCTCGCTCGCTCCCTTCCTTACTGACTCTATAACTCGCTCGCTCCCTTCCTTACTCACTCAGTGACTCTCGTTCGCTCGCTTCCTTCCTTATTCAGTCACTATCTCTCTCTCTGTGTTCCTTCCTTACTCACTCAATCACTCTCTCGCTTGCTCGTTCACTCCCTTCCTTACTCACTCACTCGCCCGCTCTCTGCCTTCCTTACTCTCTCACTCGCATGCTTTCTTCCTTACTGAATCAGTGACTCGTTCTCGTTCGCTCGCTCCCTTCCTTGTTCACTCAGTCACTCTCTCGCTTGCTCGATCGCTTCCTTCCTCACTCACTTAGTCACTTTCTCTCTTGCTTGCTCACTTTCTTCCTCACTCACTAAGTCACTCTCGCTCGCTCGCTCACTTCCTTACTCACTCAGTCACAATCTCTCTCTCTCTCTCGCTCTCTCACTCGGTTCCTTCCTTACTCACTCAATAACTGTCTCGCTTGATCGCTCACTCCCTTCCTTACTCACTCAATCACTCTCTCGATCGATCGCTCTTTCCTTACTCAATCAGCACTATCTCGCTCGCTCGCTCTCTTCCTTACTCAGTTACTCTCTCGCTCGCTCGATCCCTTTCTTATTCAGTCACTCTCTCGCTTGCTCGCTCACTCCCTTCCTTACTCACTAAGTCACTCCCTCGCTCGCTCGCTCCCTTCGTTACTCACTCAGTTACTCTCTTGCTCGCCTGCCCCCTTCCTTACTCACTCAGTCACTCTCTCTCAATCGCTCCCATCCTTACTAACTCAATCACTCTTTCGCTCGCTCGCACCCTTCCTTACTCACTCAGTCACTCTCTCGCTTGCTCGCTCACTCCCTTCCTTACTCACTCAGTCACTTTCTCTTTCGCCTGCTCGCTTCCTTCCTTACTAAGTCACTCTCGATGGCTCCCTTCATTACTCAGTCAGTCTCTCTCTCGCTCCCTCGGTCGCTTCGTTACTCACTCAGTCACTCTCTCGCTTGCTCGCTCTCTCCCTTCCTTACTCACTCAGTGACTCTCTCGCTCGCTCAAACGCTTCCTTCCTTACTCACTCAGTCACTTTCTCGCCCGCTCACTCCCTTCCTTACTCACTCAGTCACTCTCTCGCTGACCATCACTCTTCCTTACTCACTCAGTCACTTTCTCGCCCGCTCGCTCTCTTGTTTATTCACTCAGTCACTCTCTCGCTTGTTCGCTCACTCCCTTTACTCACTCAGTCACACTCTCGCTCGCTCTCTTCATTACTCACTCAGTGACTGTCTCGCTTGCTCGCTCGCTCCCTTCCTTACACATTCAGTCGCTCTCTCACTCGCTCGCTTGCTACCTTTCTTACTCACTCAGTCACTGTCTCACTTCCTGGCTCGCTCCCTTGCTTAAACATTAAGTCACTCTCTAACTCGCTCGCTTGCTCCCTTTCTTACTCAATCACTGAGTCGCTTGCTCGCTCGCTCAATTCCTTACACATTGTCAATCTCTCACTCGCTCGCTCGCTCCGTTCCTTACTCAGTGACTCTCTCGCTTGGTCGCTCGCTCCCTACATTACTCACTCAGTCACTTCTCTCTCGCCCGCTCGCCCTTACCTTAATCACACAGTGACTCTCTCGCTCGCTCGCTCCCTTCCTTATTCACTTCGTCGCTGTCTCGCTTGCTCGCGCGCTCCCGTCCTTACACATTCAGCCGCTCTTTCACTCGCTCGCTCGCTCTCTTCCTTACTCACTCAGTCACTCTCTCGCTTGCTCACTCGCTCCCTTGCTTACTTACTCAGTCACTTTCTCTCTCGCTCGCTCGCCCCTTCCTTACTCACTCAGCCACTCTCTCGCTCGTTCGCTTTCTTCTTTGCTCACCCAGTTACTCTCTCGCTCGCTCGCTCCCTGCCTTACTCACTCCGTTTCTCCCTCACTCTCTCGCTCGCTCGCTCTCTCGCTTCCTTCCTTACTGACTCTATCACTCGCTCGCTCCCTTCCTTACTCACTCAATGACTCTCGTTCGCTCGCTCCCTTCCTTACTCAGTCACATCTCGCATGCTCGCTTTCTTCCTTACTCACTCAGACACTATCTCTCTCTCTCGCTCGGTTCTTTCCTTATTTACTCAATCACTCTCTCGCTTGCTCGTTCACTCCCTTCCTTACTCACTCAGTCACTCTCTCTCGATCGCTCCTATCCTTACTAACTCAGTCACTCTTTCGCTCGCTCCCTTCCTTACTCACTCAGTGCCTCTTTCTCGCTCGCCCACTCCCTTCCTCACTTACTCAGTCACTGCCTCGCTTGCTTGCTCGCTGGCTTCTTTACACATTCAGTCACTCTCACTCGCTCGCTCCCTTCCTTGCTCACTCAGTCACTCTCTCGCTCGCTCGCTTGCTCCCTTCCTTACTCACTCAGTCACTTTCTCTCTCGCCTGCTCGCTTCCTTCCTTACTAAGTCCCTCTCGATCGCTCGCTTGCTCCCTTCATCACTCAGTCAGTCTCTCTCTCGCTCGCTCGGTCTCTTCGTTACTCACTCAGTTTCTCTCTCGCTCGCTCCCTTAATTACTTAGTCACTCTCTCGCTCGCTCGCTCGCTCCCTTCCTTACTGACTCTATCACTCGCTCGCTCCCTTCCTTACTCACTCAGTGACTCTCGTTCGCTCGCTTCCTTCCTTATTCAGTCACTAACTCTCTCTCTGTCTGTTCCTTCCTTACTCACTCAATCACTCTCTCGCTTGCTCGCTCAATCCCTTCCTTACTCACTAAGTCACTCCCTCGCTCGCTCGCTCCCTTCGTTACTCACTCAGTCACTCTCTCTCGTTCACTCCCATCCTTACTAACTCAGTCGCTCTTTCGCTCGCTCGCGCCCTTCTTTACTCACTCAGTCACTCTCTCTCGTTCGCTCCCATCCTTACTAACTCAGTCGCTCTTTCGCTCGCTCGCACCCTTCTTTACTCACTCAGTCACTCTCTCGCTTGCTCGCTCACTCCCTTCCTTACTCACTCAGTCACTTTCTTCCTCGCCTGCTCGCTTCCTTCCTAACTAAGTCACTCTCGATCGCTCGATCGCTCCCTTCATTACTCAGTCAGTCTCTCTCTCGCTCGCTCGGTCCCTTCATTACTCACTCAGTCACTCTCTCGCTTGCTCGCTCTCTCCCTTCCTTACCCACTCAGTGACTCTCTCGCTCGCTCAAACGCTTCCTTCCTTACTCACTCAGTCACTTTCTCGCCCGCTCGCTCCCTTGCTTATTCACTCAGTCATTCTCTCGCTTGTTCGCTCGCTTCCTTTACTCACTCAGTCACTCTCTCTCTAGCTCGCGCCCTTCCAAACTACTTGAGTCACTCTCTCGCTTGCTCGCTCGCTCCCTTCCTTACTCACTCAGTCACTCTCTCGCTGACCAGCTCCCTTCCTTACTCACCCAGTCACTTTCTCGCCCGCTAGCTCCCTTGCTTATTCCCTCAGTCACTCTCTCGCTTGCTCGCTCACTCCATTTACTCACTCAGTCACACTCTCGCTCGCTCGCTCGCTACCTTACTCACTCAGTCACTTTCTCTCTCGCTCGCTCGCTTCCATCCTTACTCACGCAGTGACTCTCTCTCTCGCTCGTTCGCTCCCTTCCTTATTGACTTTGTCTCTGTCTCGCTTGCTCGCGTGCTCCCTACCTTACTCACTCAGTCACTTTCTCTCTCGCCCGCTCGCCCCTTCCTTACTCAATCAGCCACTCTCTCGCTCGCTCGCTTCCTTCCTTGCTTACTCAGTTATTCTCTCGCTCGCTCGCTCCCTGCCTTACTCACTCAGTTTCTCTCTCGCTCGCTCCCTTCCTTACTTAGTCAATCTCTCGCTCGCTCCCTTCCTTACTGACTCTATCACTCGCTCGCTCCCTTCCTTACTCACTCAGTGACTCTCTCGCTTGCTCGTTCACTCCCTTCCTTACTCACACGCCCGCTCTCTGCCTTCCTTACTCTCTCACTCGCATGCTCTGTAACTGAATCAGTGACTCGTTCTCGTTCGCTCGCTCCTTTCCTTGCTCACTCAGTCACTCTCTCGCTTGCTCGATCGCTTCCTTCCTCACTCACTTAGTCACGTTCTCTCTTGCTTGCTCACTTTCTTCCTCACTCACTAAGTCACTCTCGCTCGCTCGCTCTCTTCCTTACTCACTAAGTCACAATCTCTCTCTCTCACTCGGTTCCTTCCTTACTCACTCAATCACTGACTCGCTTGACCGCTCACTCCCTTCCTTACTCACTCAGTCACTCTCTCGATCGCTCGCTCCTTCCTTACTCAATCAGCACTATCTCGCTCGCTCCCTTCCTTACTCAGTTACTCTCTCGCTCGCTCGATCCCTTTCTTATTCAGTCACCCTCTCGCTTGCTCGCTCACTCCCTTCCTTACTCACTAAGTCACTCCCTCGCTCGCTCCCATCCTTACTAACTCAGTCACTCTTTCGGTCGCTCGCACCCTTCCTTACTCACTCAGTCACTCTCTCGCTTGCTCGCTCACTCCCTTCCTTACTCACTCAGGCACTTTCTCTCTCGCCTGCTCGCTTCCTTCCTTACTAAGTCACTCTCGATGGCTCCCTTCATTACTCAGTCAGTCTCTCTCTCGCTCGCTCGGTCCCTTCGTTACTAACTCAGTCACTCTCTCGTTTGCTCGCTCTCTCCCTTCCTTACTCACTCAGTGACTCTCTCGCTCGCTCAAATGCTTCCTTCCTTACTCATTCAGTCACTTTCTCGCCCGCTCACTCCCTTCCTTACTCACTCAGTCACTCTCTCGCTGACCATCTCTCTTCCTTACTCTCTCAGTCACTTTCTCGCCCGCTCGCTCTCTTGTTTATTCACTCAGTCACTCTCTCGCTCGCTCGCTCGCTCCCTTCTTTACTCACTCAGTGACTGTCTCGCTTGCTCGCTCGCTCCCTTCCTTACACATTCAGTCGCTCTCTCACTCGCTCGCTTGCTACCTTTCTTACTCACTCAGTCACTGTCTCACTTCCTGGCTCGCTCCCTTGCATATACATCAGGTCACTCTCACGCGCTCGCTTGCTCCCTTTCTTAATCACTGAGTCGCTTGCTCGCTCGCTCAATTCCTTACACATTGTCAATCTCTCACTCGCTCGCTCGCTCCGTTCCTTACTCAGTCAGTCATTTTCTCGCTTGCTCGCTCGCTCCCTACCTTACTCACTCAGTCACTTCTCTCTCGCCCGCTCGCCCTTTCCTTACTCACTCAGTTACTCTCTTTCTCGCTCGCTCGCTTCCATCCTTACTCACGTAGTGACTCTCTCTCTCGCTCGCTCTCTTCCTTCCTTATTCACTTCGTCGCTGTCTCGCTTGTTCGCGCGCTCCCTTGCTTACTCACTCAGTCTCTTTCTCCCTCGCTTGCTCGCCCCTTCCTTACTCACTCAGCCACTCTCTCGCTCGCTCGCTTCCTACTTTGCTCACTCAGTTACTCTCTAACTCGCTCGCTCCCTGCCTTACTCACTCAGTTTCTCCCTCGCTCGCTCCCTTCCTTACTTAGTCACTCTCTCGCTCGCCCGCTCGCTCCCTTCCTTACTCTCTCGCTTGCTCGCTCTCTCCCTTCCTTATTCACTCAGTGACTTTCTCGCTCCCTCACTCGCTTCCTTCCTTACTCACTCAGTCTCTCTCTCTCTCGCTCGCTCCCTTCCTTACTCACTCAGTCACTTTCTCGCTGACTAGCTCCCTTCCTTACTCACTCAGTCACTTTCTCGCCCGCTCGCTCTCTTGCTTATTCACTCAGTCACTCTCTCGCTCGCTCGCTCCCTGCCTTACTCACTCAGTTTCTCTCTCGCTCGCTCCCTTCCTTACTGACTTAATCACTCGCTCGCTCCCTTCCTTACTCACTCAGTGACTCTCGTTCGCTCGCTCCCTTCCTTACTGACTCAGTCACTGTCTCGCTTGCTCGCTTTCTTCCTTACTCACTAAGTCCCTCTCGCTCGCTCGCTCGCTCCCTTCCTTATTCACTCAGTCACTATCTCTCTCTCTCGCTCGGTTCCTTCCTTACTCACTCAATCACTCTCTCGCTTGCTCATTCACTCCCTTCCTTACTCACTCAGTCACTCGCCCGCTCTCTCCCTTCCTTACTCTCTCACTCGCTCGCTTTCTTCCTTACTCACTAAGTGACTCGTTCTCGCTCGCTCGCTCCCTTCTTTACTTAGTCACTGTCTCGGTTGTTTGCCCTTCCTTACTCACTCAGTCACTTTCTCGCCCGCTCGCTCTCTTGCTTATTCACTCAGTCACTCTCTCGCTTGCTCGCTCACACCCTTTAATAACTCAGTCACTCTCTCGCTCGCTCGCTCTCTTCATTACTCACTCAGTCACTGTCTCGCTTGCCGACTCGCTCCCTTCCTTACACATTCAGTCGCTCACACTCGCTCGCTCCCTTCCTTACTCACTCAGTCACTCTCTCGCTTGCTCACTCGCTTCCTTGCATACTCACTCAGTCACTTTCTCTCTCACTCGCTCGCCCCTTTACTCACTCAGCCACTCTCTCGCTCGCTCGCTCCCTGCCTTACTCACCCAGTTTCTCTCTCGCTCGCTCCTTTCCTTACTTTGTCACTCTCTCGCTCGTTCGCTCGCTCCCTTCCTTACTGACTCAATCACTCGCTCGCTCCCTTCCTTACTCAGTCACTGTCTCGCTTGCTCGATTTCTTCCTTACTCACTAAGTCACTCTCGCTCGCTCTCTCGCTCCCTTCCTTATTCACTCAGTCACTATCTCTCTCTCTCGCTCGGTGCCTTCCTTACTCACTCAATCACTCTCTCGCTTGCTCGTTCACTCCCTTCCTTACTCACTCAGTCACTCGCCCGCTCTCTCTCTTCCTTACTCTCTCACTCGCTCGCTTTCTTCCTTACTCTGTGACTCGTTCTCGATCGCTCGCTCCCTTCTTTACTTAATCAGTCACTGTCTCGGTTGCTTGCTCGCTCGCTTCTTTAAACATTCAGTCACTCTCTCACTCGCTCGCTCCCTTCCTTGCTCACTCAGTCACTCTCTCGCTTGCTCGCTCGCTTCCTTCCTTACTCACACATTCACTTTCTCTCTTGCTTGCTCGCTTTCTTCCTTACTCACTAAGTCACACTCGCTCGCTCTCTTCCTTCCTCACTCACTCTCTCACTCGCTCGCTCCCTTCCTTGCTCACTTTGTGACTCTTTCTCGCTCGCTCGCTCCCTTCGTTAGTCACAGTCTCGCTTGCTTGATCGCTTGCTTCTTTACACGTTCAGTTACTCTCTCACACGCTCGCTCCCTTCCTTGTTCACTCAGTCACTCTCCTTCTTGCTGGCTCGCTCCCTTCCTTACTCAAACAGTCACTTTCTCTCTGGCTCGCTCGCTTCCTTCCATACTCACTAAGTCACTTTCTCGATCGCTCGCTCGCTCATTTCATTACTCACTCAGTGACTCTCTCGCTCGTCGGTCCCTTCCTTGCTCACTCAGTCACTTTCTCGTTTGCTCTCTCACTCCCTTTCTTACTCATTCAGTCACTCCCTCGCTCGCTCGTTCCCTTCCTTACTCAGTCACTCTCTTGCTCGCTTCCTTCCTTACTCACTTAGTCACTCTCTCGCTCGCTCACTCCCTTCTAACTCAATCAGTCATTCTCTCGCTCGCTCCTTTCCTTACTCACTCAGTCACACTCCCTTGCTCGCTCGCTCCCCTGCTTCCTCACTCAGGCATTCGCTCGTTCGCTCTCTTCCTTAGTCACTCAGTCACTCTCTCGCTAACTAGCTCTCTTCCTTACTCACTCAGTCACTTTCTCGCCCGCTCGCTCTCTTCCTTACTCACTCAGTCACTCTCTCGCTTGTTCGCTCACTCCCTTCCTTACTCACTCAGTCATTTTCTCGATCGCTCGCTCCCTTACCCAGTCAATGTTTCGCTTGCTCGCTCGCTCCCTTCCTTACACATTCAGTCAGTCTCACACTCGCTCGCTCCCTTCATTACTCACTTAGTCACTCTCTCGCTTGTTCGCTCACTCCCTTCCTTACTCACCCAGTAATTCTGTCGCCCGCTAACTCGCTCGCCCCTTCCTTACTCACTCAGCCACTCTCTTGCTCGCTCGCTTCATTCCTTGCTCACTCAGTGCTCGCTCGCTCCCTGCCTTATTCACTCAGTTTCTCTCTCGCTCGCTCGCTCGCTCTCTTCCTTACTGACTCTATCACTCGGTCGCTCGCTCGCTGCCTTCCTTACTCAGTCACTCTCTCGCTCCCTTGCTTACTCAATCAGTCACTCTCTCTCTCGCTCGCTCCCTTCCTTACTAACTCAGTCACTCTCTCTCTCGCTCGTTCGATTCCTTTCTCACTCACTCTCTCACTCGCTCGCTCCCTTCCTTACTCACTCTGTGGCTCTTTCGCGCTCGCTAACTCCCTTCCTTGCTCAATCAGTCACTGTCTCGCTTGATTGCTCGCTCGCTTGTTTACACATTCAGTCACTCTCACTCGCTCGCTCCTTTCATTGCTTACTCAGTCACTTTCTCGCTTGCTGGCTCGCTCCGTTCCTTACTCTCTCACTCATACGGTCACTCGCTCCATTCCTTACTTACTCAGTGACTCTCTCTCTCGCTTGCTCTCCTCCTTCCTTACTCACTCAGTCACTTTCTCTCTCGCTTGTTCGGTTCCTTCCTTACTCAGTCACTCTCTCGCTTGTTAGATCACTCCCTTCCTTACCCATTCGGTCCCTCTCTCGCTCGCTCCCTTCCCTACTCACTCAGTCACTCACTCTCGCTCGCCCCTTCCTTACTCACTCAGTCACTCTGTCGCTTGCTCGCTCGCTCCCTTCCTTACTCATTTAGTCACTGTCTCGATCGCTCGCTCCCTTACTCACTCAGTCACTGTCTCGGTTTCTCGTTCGCTCTCTTCCTTACTCAGTAACTCTCTCGCTTGCTCACTCGCTCCTTTCCTTACTCACTCAGTCACTTTCGCTCGCTCGCCCCTTCCTTACTCAATCAGCACTATCTCGCTCGCTCCCTTCCTTACTCAGTTACTCTCTTCCTCGCTCGATCCCTTCCTTATTCAGTCACTCTCTCGGTTGCTCACTCACTCCGTTCCTTAATCGCTCAGTCACTGTCACGCTCGCTCGCTCCCTTCCTTACTCACTCTCTCATTCGCTCCGTCCCTTCCTTACTCACTCTCTCACTCGCTCCTTCCCTTCCTTACTCACTCAGTGCCTCTGTCTCGCTCGCTCGCTCCCTCTACTCAGTCACTGTCTCGCTTGCGTGCTCGCTCGTTTCTTTACATATTCAGTCACTCTCACTAGCTCGCTCCCTTCCTTGCTCACTCAGTCACTCTCTCGCTTGCTCGCACGCTCCCATCTTTAGTCTGTCACTTTCTCTCTCGCCTGGTCGCTTACCTACTTACTAAATCACTCTCGCTCGCTCGCTCCCTTCATTACTCAGTCAGTCACTCTCTCTCTCGCTCGCTCGGCCCCTTCGTTACTCACTCAGTCACTCTCTGGCTTGCTCGCTCTCTCCCTTCCTTTCTCACTCAGTGACTCTCTCGCTCGCTCACTCGCATCCTTCCTTACCAACTCAGTCACTCTCTCTCTCTCGCTCGCTCCCTTCTTTACTACCTGAGTCACTCTCTCGCTTGCTCGCTCGCTCTCTTCCTTACTCACTCAGTCCCTCTCTCGCTCACTTGCTCCCTTCCTTACTCAATCAGTCACTTTCTCGCCCGCTCACTTCCTTGCTTATTCACTAAGCCACTCTCACTAAGCAAATATTCACTAAGCCGCTCGCTCACTCCCTTTGCTCACTCAGTCACTCCCTCGCTCGCTCGCTCCCTTCCTTACTCACTCAGTCACTGTCTCGCTTGCTCCCTTTCTTACTCACTCAGTCACTGTCTCGCTTGCTGGCTCGCTCCCTTGCTTACACATTCAGTCACTCTCTCACTCGCTCGCTTGCTTCCTTTCTTACTCACTCATTCACTGAGTCGCTTGCTCGCTCGCTCTCTTCCTTACACATTGTCAATCTCTCACTCGCTCGCTCGCTCCATTCCTTACTCCCTCAGTCACTCTCTCGCTTGCTCGCTCACTCCCTTCCTTACTCACTCAGTCAATTTCTCTCTCGCCTGCTCGCTTCCTTCCTTACTAAGTCACTCTCGATCGCTCGATCGCTCCCTTCATTACTCAGTCTCTCTCTCGCTCGCTCGGTCCCTTCGTTACTGACTCAGTCACTCTCTCGCTTGCTCGCTCTCTCCCTTCCTTATACACTCAGTGACTCTCTCGCTCCCTCACTCGCTTCCTTCCTTACTCACTCACTCAATCTGTCTCTTGCTCGCTCCCTTCCTTACTGCCTGAGTCACTCTCTCGCTTGCTCGCTCGCTCCCTTCCTTACTCACTCAGTCACTTTCTCGCCCACTCGCTCCCTTGCTTATTCACTCAGTCACTCTCTCGCTTGTTCGCTCACTCCCTTTACTAATTTAGTCTCTCTCTAGCTCGCTCCCTTCCAAACTACTTGAGTCACTCTCTCGCTTGCTCGCTCGCTCCCTTCCTTACTCACTCAGCCACTCTCTCGCTGACCCGCTCCCTTCTTTACTCACCCAGTCACTTTCTCGCCCGCCCGCTCCCTTGCTTATTCACTCAGTGACTGTCTCGCCTGCTCGCTCGCTCCCTTTCTTACACATTCAGTCGCTCAATCACTCGCTGGCTTGCTCCCTTTCTTACTCACTCAATCACTGAGTCGCTTGCTCGCTCGCTCAATTCCTTACACATTGTCAATCTCTCACTCGCTCGCTCGCTCCGTTCCTTACTCACTCAGTCACTCTCTCGCTTGCTCGCTCGCT
Organism: Amblyomma americanum; assembly: GCF_052857255.1. Classification (NCBI taxonomy): domain Eukaryota; kingdom Metazoa; phylum Arthropoda; class Arachnida; order Ixodida; family Ixodidae; genus Amblyomma; species Amblyomma americanum. The sequence continues at coordinate 52,019,783 of NC_135500.1, forward strand.
CCCTACCTTACTCACTCAGTCACTTCTCTCTCGCCCGCTCGATCTTTCCTTACTTACTCAGTTACTCTCCTTCTCGCTCGCTCGCTTCCATCCTTACTCACGTAGTGACTCTCTCTCTCGCTCGCTCGCTCCCTTCCTTATTCACTTCGTCGCTGTCTCGCTTGTTCGCGCTCTCCCTTGCTTACTCACTCAGTCACTTTCTCCCTCGCTTGCTCGCCCCTTCCTTACTGCCTCAGCCACTCTCTCGCTCGCTCGCTTCCTACTTTGCTCACTCAGTTACTCTCTCACTCGCTCGCTCCCTGCCTTACTCACTCAGTTTCTCCCTCGCTCGCTCCCTTCCTTATTTAGTCACTCTCTCGCTCGCCCGCTCGCTCCCTTCCTTACTGACCCTATCACTCGCTCGCTCCCTTCTTACTCACTCAGTGAATCTCGTTCGCTCGCTCCCTTCATTACTTACTCGGTCAATATCTCTCTCTCGGTTCCTTCCTTACTCAATAACACTCTCGCTTGCTCATTCACTTCCTTCCTTACTCACTCACTTGCCCGCTCTCTGCCTTCCTTACTCTCTCACTCGCTCGCTTTCTTCCTTACTCAGTCAGTGACTCGTTCTCGCTCGCTCGCTCCCTTCCTTACTTACTCAGTCACTGTCTCGGTTGTTTGTTCGCTCGCTTCTTTAAACATTCAGTCACTCTCAATCGCTCGCTCCCTTCCTTGCTCACTCAGTCACTCTCGCTTGCTCGATCGCTTCCTTCCTTTCTCACTCAGTCACTCTCGCTCGCACGCTCCCTTCCTTACTCACTCAGTCACTATATCTCTCTCTCTCTCACTCGGTTCCTTCCTTACTCACTCAATCACTCTCTCGCTTGACCGCTCATTCCCTTCCTTACTCACTCAGTCCCTCTCTCGATCGCTCGATCCCTTACTCACTCAGTCACTCTCTCGCTTGCTCGCTCGCTCTCCTCCTTACTCGGTCACTCTCTCGCTCGCTCGCTCCCTTCCTTTCTCACTCAGTCACTCTCTCTATCGCTCCTATACTTACTAAATCAGTCACTCTTTCGCTCGCTCCCTTCCTTACTCACTCAGTGCCGCTTTCTTGCTCGCCCACTCCCTTCCTCACTTACTCAGTCACTGTCTCGCTTGCTTGCTCGCTGGCTTCTTTACACATTCAGTCACTCTCACTCGCTCGCTCCCTTCCTTACTCACTCAGTCACTTTCTCTCTCGCCTGCTCGCATCCTTCCTTAATAAGTCACTCTCGATCGCTCGCTCGCTCCCTTCATCACTCAGTCAGTCTCTCTCTCGCTCGCTCGGTCCCTTCGTTACTCACTCAGTCACTCTCTCGCTTGCTCGCTCTCACCCTTCCTTACTCACTCAGTGACTCTCTCGCTTGCTTCCTTCCTTACTCACTCGGTCACTCTCTCTCTCGCTCGCTTCCTTCCTTAATACCTGAGTCACTCTCTCGCTTGCTCGCTCGCTCCCTTCCTTATTCACTCAGTCACTATCTCGCTGACTAGCTCCCTTCCTTACTCACTCAGTCACTCTCTCGCTTGCTCGCTCACTCCCTTTGCTCACTCAGTCACTCTTTCGCTCGCTCGCTCCCTTCATTACTCACTCAGTCACTGTCTCGCTTGCCCACTCACTCCCTTCCTTACACAATCAGTCGCTCTCTCACTCGCTCGCTCCCTTCCTTACTCACTCAGTCACTCTCTCGCTTGCTCACTCGCTTCCTTGCGTACTCACTCAGTCACTCTCTCTCTCACTCGTTCGCCCCTTCCTTACTCACTCAGCCACTCTCTAACTCGCTCGCTCCCTGCCTTACTCACTCAGTTTCTCTCTCGCTCGCTCCCTTCCTTACCGACTCTATCACTCGCTCGCTCCCTTCCTTACTCACTCAGTGACTCTAGTTCGCTCGCTCCCTTCCTTACTGACTCAGTCACTGTCTCGCTTGCTCGCTTTCTTCCTTACTCACTAAGTCACTCTCGCTCGCTCGCTCCCTTCCTTGTTCACTCAGTCACTATCTCTCTCTCTCGCTCGGTTCCTTTCTTACTCACTCAATCACTCTCTCGCTTGCTCGTTCACTCCCTTCCTTACTCACTCAGTCACTCGCCCGCTCTCTCCCTTCCTTACTCTCTCACTCGTTCGCTTTCTTCCTTACTCACTAAGTGACTCGTTCTCGCTCGCTCACTCCCTTCTTTACTTAGTCACTGTCTCGGTTGTTTGCTCGCTCGCTTCTTTAATCATTCAGTCACTCTTTCACTCGCTCGCTCCCTTCCTTGCTCACTCAGTCACTCTCTCGCTTGCTCGCTCGCTTCCCTCCTTACTCACTCAATCACTTTCTCTCTTGCTTGCTCGCTTTCTTCCTTACTCACTAGGTCACTCTCGCTCGCTCTCTCCCTTCCTTACTCACTCTGTCAAATTTCTCTCTATCACTCGGTTCCTTCCTTACTCACTCAATCACTCCCTCGCTTGACCAATCACTCCCTTCCTTACTCACTCAGCGACTCTCTCGCTTGCTCGCTCACTACATTTCATACTCACTCAGTGACTCTCTTGCTCACTCGTTCCCTTCCTTAATCTGTCTCTCGCTCCCTTCCCTACTCACTCAGTCACTCTCTCGCTCGCTCCCTTCCTTACTAACTCAGTCACTCTCTCTCTTTCGCTCGTTCGATTCCTTCCTCACTCAGTCAATCACTCGCTCGCTCACTTCCTTACTCACTCAGTGACTTTTTCTCGCTCGCTCGCTCCCCTCCTTACTTACTCAGTCACAGTCTCCCTTGCTTGCTCGCTTGCTTCTTTACACGTTCAGGCACTCTGTAACTGGCTCGCTCCCTTCCTTGCTTACTCAGTCATCCTCTCGCTTGCTTGCTCGCTCGCTTCTTTACACAGTCAGTCGCTCTCACTCGCTCGCACCTTTCCTTGCTCACTCAGTCACTGTCTCGCTTGCTCGCTCGCTCCTTTACTTACACATTCAGTCGCTCTCTCACTCGCTCGCTTGCTCCCTTTCTTACTCACTCAGTCACTGAGTCGCTTGCTCGCTCGCTTTCTTCCTTACACATTGTCAATCTCTCACTCGCTCGCTCGCTCCATTCCTTACTCACTCACTCTCTCGCTTGCTCGCTCGCTCCCTATCTTACTCACTCAGTCACTTTCTCTCTCGCCCTCTCGCCCTTTCCTTACTCACTCAACTACTCTCTCTCTCGCTCGATCGCTTCCATCCTTACTCACGCTACGACTCTCTCTCTCTAGCTCGCTCGCTCCCTTCCTTATTCCTTAGGCGCTGTCTCGCTTGCACGCGCGCTCCCGTCCTTACACATTCAGTCGCTCTCTCACTCGCTCGCTCGCTCCCTTCCTTACTCACCTTTTCACTCTCTCGCTTGCTCACTCGCTCCCTTGCTTACTCATTCAGTCAATTTCTCTCTCGATCGCTCGCCCCTTCCTTACTCACTCAGCCACTCTCTCGCTCGCTCGCTTCCTTCCTTGCTCACTCAGTTATTCTCTTGCTCGCTCGCTCCTTGCCTTACTCACTCAGTTTCTCTCTCACTCGCTCCCTTCCTTACTGAGTCACTCTCTCGCTCACTCGCTCGATCCCTTCCTTACTTATTCTATCACTCGCTCGCTCCCTTCCTTACTCACTCAGTGACTCTCGTTCGCTCGCTCCCTTCCTTACTTACTCAGTCACTGCCTCGCTTGCTCGCTTTCTTCCTTACTCACTAAGTCACTCTCGCTCGCTCGCTCCCTTCCTTACTCACTCAGCCACTAACTCGCTCTCTCGCTTGGTTCCTTCCTTACTCACTCAATCACTCTCTCGCTTGCTCGTTCACTCCCTTCTTTACTCACTCAGTCACTCGCTCGCTCACTCTCTTCCTTACTCTCTCACTCGCTCGTTTTCTTCCTTACTCAATCAGTAACTCGTTCTCGCTCGCTCGCTCGCTCCCTTCCTTACTCACTCAGTCACTATCTCTCTCTCCCTCGGTTCGTTCCTTACACACTCAGAGCGACTCTCTCGCTTACTCGCTCACTCCATTCCGTACTAACTCAGTCACTCTCTCGCTCGCTCGCTCCCTTCCTTACTCAGTCACTCTCTCGCTCCCTTCCTTACACACTCAGTCACTCTCTCGCTGGCTCCCTTCCTTACTAATTCAGTCACTCCCTCTCACTCGCTCTTTCGATTCCTTCCTCACTCACTCTCTCACTCGCTCGCTCGCTTCCTTACTCACTCTGTGACTCATTCTCCCTCGCTCGCTCCCTTCGTTACTTACTCAGTCACAGTCTCGCTTGCTTTCTCGCTTGCTTCTTTACATGTTCAGTCACTCTCTCACTCGCTCGCTCTCTTCCTTGTTCACTCCGTCACTCTCTCGCTTGCTTGCTCGCTCCCTTCCTTACTCACACAGTCACTTTCTCTCTCGCTCGATCGCTCATTTCATTACTCACTCAGTGACACTCTCGATCGTCGGTCCCTTCCTTACTAACTCAGTCACTTAATCGCTTGCTCTCTCACTCCCTTCCTTACTCACTTAGTCACCCTCTCGCTCGCACACTCCCTTCTTACTCAATCAGTCATTCTCTCGCTCACTCCTTTCCTTACTCACTCAGTCACTCTCGCTTGCTCGCTCGCTTCCCTGCTTCCTCACTCAGGCACTCGCTCGTTCGCTCTCTTCCTTAGTCACTCAGTCACTCTCTCGCTAACTAGCTCTCTTCCTTACTCACTCAGTCACTTTCTCGCCCGCTCGCTCCCTTCCTTACTCACTCAGTCACTCTCTCGCTTGCTCGCTCACTCCCTTCCTTACACATTCAGTCGCTCTTTCACTCGCTCGCTCGCTCCCTTCCTTACTCATTCAGTCACTCTCTCGCTTGCTCACTCGCTCCCTTGCTTACTCACTCAGTCACTTTCTCTCTCGCTCGCTCGCCCCTTCCTTACTCTCTCAGCCACTCTCTCGTTCGCTCGCTTCCTACTTTGCTCACTCAGTTACTCTCTCGCTCGCTCGCTCCCGGCCTTACTCACTCAGTTTCTCCCTCGCTCGCTCCCTTCCTTACTTAGTCACTCTCTCGCTCGCCCGCTCGCTCCCTTCCTTACTGACTCTATCACTCGCTCGCTCCCTTCCTTACTCACTCAGTGACTCTCGTTCGCTCGCTCCCTTCCTTACTGACTCAGTCACTATCTCTCTCTCTCTCGGTTCCTTCCTTACTCACTCAATCACTCTCTCGCTTGCTCGTTCACGCCCTTCCTTACTCACTCACTCACTCACTCGCCCGCTCTCTGGCTTCCGTACTCTCTCACTCGCTCGCTTTCTTTCATAGTCAGTGACTCGTTCTCGCTCGCTCCCTTCCTTACTTACTCAGTCTCTGTCTCGGTTCTTTTCTCGCTCGCTTCTTTAAACATTCAGTCACTCTCTCAATCGCTCGCTCCCTTCCTTGCTCACTCAGTCACTCTCGCTTGCTCGATAGCTTCCTTCCTTTCTCACTCAGTCACTTTCTCTCTTGCTTGCTCGCTTTCTTCCTTACTCACTAAGTCACTCTCGCTCGCACGCTCCCTTCCTTACTCACTCAGTCACTATCTCTCTCTCTCTCACTCGGTTCCTTCCTTACTCACACAATCACTCTCTCTTGACCGCTCACTCCCTTCCTTACTCACTCAGTCCCTCTCTCGATCGATCGCTCCCTTACTCACTCAATCACTGTCTCGCTTGCTCGCTCGCTCTCTTCCTTACTCAGTCACTCTCTCGCTTGCTCGCTCACTCCCTTCCTTATTCACTAAGACACTCTCTCGCTCGCTCGCTTCCTTCCTTACTCACTCAATCACTCTCTCTCGATCGCTCCTATCCTTACAAACTCATTCACTCTTTCGCTCGCTCCCTTCCTTACTCACTCAGTGCCTCTTTCTCGCTCGCCCAGTCCCTTCCTCACTTACTCAGTCACTGTCTCGCTTGCTTCCTTGCTGGCTTCTTTACACAATCAGTCACTTTCTCTCTCGCCTGCTCGCTTCCTTCCTTACTAAGTCACTCTCGATCGCTCGCTCGCTCCCTTCATCACTCAGTCTCTCTCTCGCTCGCTCGGTCCCTTCGTTACTCACTCAGTCACTCTCTCGCTTGCTCGCTCTCACCCTTCCTTACTCACTCAGTCACTATCTCGCCCGCTCGCTCTCTTGCTTATTCACTCAGTCACTCTCGCTTGCTCGCTCACACCCTTTACTCACTCAGTCACTCTCTCGCTCGCTCGCTCTCTTTATTACTCACTCAGTCACTGTCTCGCTTGCCGACTCGCTCCCTTCCTTACACATTCAGTCGCTGTCACTCGCTCGCTCCCTTCCTTACTCACTCAGTCACTCTCTCGCTTGCTCACTCGCTTCCTTGCATACTCACTCAGTCACTTTCTCTCTCACTCGCTCGCCCCTTTACTCACTCAGCCACTCTCTCGCTCGCTCGCTCCCTGCCTTACTCACCCAGTTTCTCTCTCGCTCGCTCCCTTCCTTACTGACTCTATCACTCGCTCGCTCCCTTCCTTACTCAGTGACTCTCGTTCGCTCGCTCCCTTCCTTACTCAGTCACTGTCTCGCTTGCTCGCTTTCTTCCTTACTCACTAAGTCACTCTCGCTCGCTCGCTCCCTTCCTTATTCACTCAGTCACTATCTCTCTCTCTCGCTCGGTTCCTTCCTTACTCACTCAATCACTCTCTCGCTTGCTCGTTCACTCCCTTCCTTACTCACTCAGTCATTTTCTCGCTCGCTCGCTCCCTTCTTTACTTACTCAGTCACTGTCTCGGTTGCTTGCTCGCTCGCTTCTTTAAACATTCAGTCACTCTCTCACTCGCTCGCTCCCTTCCTTGCTCACTCAGTCACTCTCTCGCTTGCTCGCTCGCTTCCTTCCTTACTCACTCATTGACTTTCTCTCTTGCTTGCTCGCTTTCTTCATTACTCACTAAGTCACACTTGCTCGCTCTCTTCCTTCCTTACTCACTCTGTCACTATCTCTCTCTCACTCGGTTCCTTCCTTACACACTCAGCGACTCTCTCGCTTGCTCCCTTCCTTACTAACTCAGTCACTCCCTCTCACTCGCTCGTTCGATTCCTTCCTCACTCACTCTCTCACTCGCTCGCTCCCTTCCTTACTCACTGTGTGACTCTTTCTCGCTCGCTCGCTCCCTTCGTTAGTCACAGTCTCGCTTGCTTGCTCGCTTGCTTCTTTACACGTTCAGTCACTCTCTCACACGCTCGCTCCCTTCCTTGTTCACTCAGTCACTCTCTCGCTTGCTGGCTCGCTCTCTTTCTTACTCACACAGTCACTTTCTCTCTCGCTTGCTCGCTTCCTTCCATACTCACTAAGTCACTCTCTCGCTCGCTCGCTCGCTCATTTCATTACTCACTCAGCGACACTCTCGCTCGTCGGTCCCTTCCTTACTCACTCAGTCACTTTCTCGCTTGCTCTCTCACTCTCTTTCTTACCCACTCAGTCACTCCCTCGCTAGCTCGTTCTCTTCCTTACTCAGTCACTCTCTCGCTCCCTTCCTTCCTTACTCACTTAATCACTCTCTCGCTCGCTCACTCCCTTCTTACTCAATCAGTCATTCTCTCGCTCGCTCCTTTCCTTACTCACTCAGTCACTCTCGCTTGCTCGCTCGCTCCCTTGCTTCCTCACTCAGGCACTCTCTCGCTCGCTCGTTCGCTCTCTTCCTTAGTCACTCAGTCACTCTCTCGCTAACTAGCTCTCTTCCTTACTCACACAGTCACTTTCTCGCCCGCTCGCTCCCTTCCTTACTCACTCAGTCACTCTCTCGCTTGCTCGCTCACTCCCTTCCTTACTCACTCAGTCATTATCTCGCTCGCTCACTCCCTTACCCAGTCAATGTTTCGCTTGCTCGCTCGCTTCTTTCCTTACACATTCAGTCAGTCTCACACTCGCTCGCTCCCTTCCTTACTCACTTAGTCACTCTCTCGCTTGTTCGATCACTCCCTTCCTTACTCACTCAGTAATTCTGTCGCCCGCTAACTCGCTCGCCCCTTCCTTACTCACTCAGCCGCTCTCTTGCTTGCTCGATTCATTCCTCGCTCACTCATTTACTCTCTCGCTCGCTCGCTTCCTGCCTTATTCACTCAGTTTCTCTCTCGCTCGCTCCCTTCCTTACTGACTCTATCACTCGGTCGCTCGCTCGCTGCCTTCCTTACTCAGTCACTCTCTCGCTCCCTTGCTTACTCACTCAGTCACTCTCTCTCTCGCTCGCTCCCTTCCTTACTAACTCAGTCTCTCTCTCCCGCTCGTTCGATTCCTTCCTCACTCACTCTCTCACTCTCTCGCTCCCTTCCGTACTCACTCTGTCACTCTTTCTCGCTCGCTCGCTCCCTTCCTTACTTACTCAGTCACAGTCTCGCTTGCTTGCTCGCTTGCTTCTTTACACATTCAGTCACTCTCTCACTCGCCAACTCCCTTCCTTGCTCACTCAGTCACTGTCTCGCTTGCTTGCTCGCTCGCTTCTTTACAAATTAAGTCACTCTCACTCGCTCGCTCCTTTCCTTGCTTACTCAGTCACTTCCTCGCTTGCTGGCTCGCTCCGTTCATTAGTCTCTCACTCATACGGTCACTCGCTCCATTCCTTACTTACTCAGTGACTCTTTCTCTCGCTCGCTCTCTTCCTTCCTTACTGACTCAGTCACTTTCTCTCTCGCTTGTTCGGTTCCTTCCTTACTCACTCAGTCACTCTCTCGCTTGTTCGCTCACTCCCTTCCTTACTCATTCGGTTACTCTCTCGCTCGCCCCTTCCTTACACACTCAATCACTCTGTAGCTTGCTCGCTCACTCCCTCCTTACTCATTTAGTCACTGTCTCGATCGCTCGCTCCCTTACTCACTGAGTCACTGTCTTGGTTTCTCGCTCGCTCTTTTCCTTACTCAGTCACTCTCTCGCTTGCTCACTCGCTCCCTTCCTTACTCAATCAGCACTATCTCGCTCGCTTCCTTATTTACTCAGTTACTCTCTTTCTCGCTCGATCCCTTCCTTATTCAGTCACTCTCGGTTGCTCGCTTACTCCGTTCCTTACTCACTCAGTCACTCTCACGCTCGCTTGCTCCCTTCCTTACTCACTCTCTCATTCGCTCCCTCCTTTCCTTACTCACTCTCTCACTCGCTCCTTCTCTTCCTTACTCACTCAGTGCCTGTCTCGCTCGCTCGCTCCCTCTACTCAGTCACTGTCTCGCTTGCGTGCTCGCTCGTTTCTTTACATATTCAGTCACTCTCACTCGCTCGCTCCCTTCCTTGCTCAATCAGTCACTCTCTCGCTTGCTCGCTCGCTCCCTTCCTTAGTGAGTCACTTTCTCTCTCGCCTGCTCGCTTCCTTCCTTACTATATCACTCTCGCTCGCTCGCTCCCTTCATTACTCAGTCAGTCACTCTCTCTCGCTCGCTCGGTCCCTTCGTTACTCACTCAGTCACTCTCTCGCTTGCTCGCTCTCTGCCTTCCTTTCTCACTCAGTGACTCTCTCGCTCGCTCACTCGCTTCCTTCCTTACTCACTCAGTCACTCTCTCTCTCTCGCTCGCTCCCTTCCTTACTACCTGAGTCACTCTCTCGCTTGCTCGCTCGCTCTCTTCCTTACTCACTCAGTCGCTCTCTCACTCACTAACTCCCTTCCTTACTCACTCAGTCACTTTCTCGCCCGCTCGCTTCCTTGTTTATACACTCAGTCACTCTCTCACTTGCTCGCTCACTCCCTTTGCTCACTCAGTCACTCTCTCGCTCGCTCGCTCCCTTCCTTACTCACTCAGTCGCTGTCTCGCTTGCTCCCTTTCTTACTCACTCAGTCACTGTCTCGCTTGCTGGCTCGCTCCCTTGCTTACACATTCAGTCACTCTCTCACTCGCTCGCTTGCTCCCTTTCTTACTCACTCAGTCACTGAGTCGCTTGCCCGCTCGCTCTCTTCCTTACACATTGTCAATCTCTCACTCGCTCGCTCGCTCCATTCCTTACTCAGTCACTCTCTCGCTAGCTCGTTCGCTCCCTACCTTACTCACTCAGTCAGTTTCTCTCTCGCCCGCTCGCCCTTTCCTTACTTACTCAGTTACTCTCTCTCTTGCTCGCTTGCTTCCATGCTTACTCACGCAGTAACTCTCTCTCTCGCTGGCTCGCTCTCTTCCTTATTCACTCAGTCGCTGTCTCGCTTGCTCGCGCGCTCCCGTCCTTACACATTCAGTCGCTCTCTCACGCGCTCGCTCGCTCCCTTCCTTACTCACTCAGTCACTCTCTCACTTGCTCACTCGCTCCCTTGCTTACTCACTGAGTCACTTTCTCTCTCGCTCGCTCGCCCCTTCCTTACTCACTCGGCCACTCCCTCGCTCGCTCGCTTCATTCTTTGCTCACTCAGTTACTCTCTCGCTCGCTCCCTGCCTTTCAAGTACGCATGGGATCAACCCTTTCCAGAAACATCGCTCAAGAGAACAGGGTTCCTCAGGGGTTATTTTAAGCGCAAGTCTCTTTGTTATAAAGGTGAATTCTCTTAATAAAAAAATCCCGAGATCCATTATGTACTTAGACTATGTCGACGATGTTCAGATAGCTTGCACGTCCTCCAATGTAGGATTATGCGTGGAAGAAATACAGTTGACAGTAAACAAACTAGTGACATGTGCAGAAAAAAATATATTTTTGTTCTCCACGCTGAAAGCAGATGGCATTCGGTTCTCGAGGTCTACATTGCGGCCCCCGCATACATCTGAACAAAATCTAACAACCTATAAAAAATGAATTATAATTTCTGAGCATTACGTTTGACAAAACCTAACTTTCTTACCTCACACTGATGCTCTAAAAAAGCCTCGCGATCCTTGAAAACACTTAAAGTACTATCCCGAAAACGCTTATGTTCTGATAGAACATGTCTTCTACAATATTTTAGCTCTGTCGTTCGCTCTACCTTAGATTATGGGTGTATAGCTTATGTGTCAGCGAGACCATTGTATCTTGAACGACTTGATCAGTGCATAATATTGGTTTCCGTATTTCCACTGGTGCATGCAGGACGTCACCCAAAAACAGTCTGCACATAGAAACCAACGAACCATCACTTGCAGACTGAAGAGCCACGCTCACATGCTCAAACATTCTGAAAATTCGTTCACTGCAGAGTCATCCATGTTGCCCCATCGTTAGAAAGTGGCCATCTAGAGCACCCTTTAACTAAAAACTGCAAGCTGCCCGGCCTCTGCTCTTGAGAGTTGAAGAGGTGTGCAAAACCACCGCGCACACGACGCATTGCCAAGCACTGCTCTGAGACGAAATCCACTACCTCCATGGTTCAATTTCCCTGCAATATGTGACTTCACTCTTACACAGCTCGGCCACACATAAATTCCTGGACAAGCCATAATACAAGATTTTCTCACAGTCCTTTGAAAATACAGTACTTTCACAGCTTTTTATTCATATGGTTTGAAAGCAGACGCTTACGTTGGAGGTGTAGTGGTCTTGGGGAATAGGAACAAAATAGTAAGACTTCCATAGTGCGCATTAATCTTCATGGCCTAATGCTACGCCATCTGTGCAATCGCAGAAAAAATTGCTAGGGGATTAACTTAGTTAAACCGAGCAGACGTGCGGAAGCAGATGGTGATTCTTCAATTGCAGGAGGCACCTGAGCTCGCCTGAAGGGCAATACCCGATGTATTTTGTTGTTTAATGTCCTTATATGCAGAATTGCTCATTCTCTACTCAACATTCATAAATGCGGTGAGTCCTCATAGCACTACCAGCGCAGTGCGGCAGCGGTTAACTGATACGCCACTGCACTGGCAGGGGGCTCCTCCTAACGCAGCCACCCGTAGGGATTGTGCGACCCTAGTTGTTCAGAGGGCACACTTCTGAAGATTTCGTGGTGACGATTTCGGTTCAAAAATAGTGAATGAGACCCGCGCCAACAGTGCTATTTTCACAGACTCGAGAAGTGTGCGTACAGCCCTTAATCCTAGAAGTGCAATCACTCCGCTGCTTGGCGACATCATACATAACTCAAGGACAAAATATAATACTCTCCTGGGTACTAAGTAATGCCAGCATGAAAGGCAACGAAAGAGCAGATTTGTGCACTTCTCAGGCATGTGGCAAAAAAATTAAAATTGTAAATTTACCCTATATAAATTGGATGAACTTGGTACATTGTAATGCAAGGAAAAAATGGCAGACCATTTGGAACAACGAATTAAATAACAAACTACATTTAATTAAGCCAGTTTTAGGTGAATGGAAGCCAGGTGTGCACCAGAAACGTTTCAAGGAAGTCGTTATTTGCCGCTTCATACAGAATACATGTCTTTTACAAAATTTATCGCTCTGTTGTTCGCTATACCTTAGATTATGAATGTATCAATGCATCCCTTTCACCAGCGCTGCCCTTACGTGACAGTCTAATCGTTGACGTGTCTTGTGTTTTTAAATTTTAGATGAAGGAGGGTTTCTTAAAAATTATACATCATGGCCAAGAGCTTCGCCTGATACACCTCGGCTATTTCTCATTTCCGACAAAAGGCCAGATGTCTTTATCTGACTGGTTTGGATCCTTGAGGCCGTTGCCCGAGCCTGGATGGCCTTAGTTGTCTATGTGCCATAAAACCCAACTCAACACAATAGAACACACTCATCTGCCTTTACTGAATAAAAATGTAGCAAGTTGCGCCCCGTACTGTCTTCGTCCTCTTTACTGTGCCGTATTTGTTTGCGCAAAAAATAATTCTGATAAAAGATCAATTAGCCCCACAACGCATATTACTTGAACTCTCCACTGCAATCGCGCGCGGTGGTGCCGGGTTGAAGAGAAGCGACTGGAAGTCTCTCTCATCGCTTGACCAATGAGGATGCATGCCTCTACGCGAGGGTGAGAGAGCGGTTTATTGCCATATATGAGGATGATATTGCGATCTGGTGCCGAGGTCCCTGTCGACAGAGCGTCGACACCATCAAGAACGTTCAGCGGATCATCAAAAACTAGAGTGCCTACCTGTGGCCTCCTTGCCTTGGTAGAACACTGGGGCCCTCCCGTGTTCCACCTTCCTCTCTGTCGGGGGCCACCCTCTTTACTGGATTATAGACGTCAAATACCTCAGCCTTCTGATTGACAGCCGGCTCAACTGGCGTCCAGCAGTCCGCCACATCCTCGTGTAGGCCTCCAGGTTCCAGGAACTATTCCGGGCGCTCCTGTCCAAGGGCCAACGCATCACCTCAACGCTGGGCCTACGGCTGTGCTCCGGAATGGCCGTATCCCAATTCGTCTATGCACTCCCCATGGTTCATTCACATCACTGTGGCCCAAGACCTGGCCATTGAGAAAAACAGCGGGCGGCCATCCGGCTGTGCCTGGTGCTGCCCCGCTGCTCACCTGTTGCAACCACCCTAGCGGAAGCCGGCTTCTGACCCATGGAGCTTCTCTCCAGGCACACAGCTCTCCTTCATCTTGAGCGCCTCCACATTGAACTGCTTGTCGGAGGACAGCCTGAAGTGCTCTTTATGCCCTACCGCCCAGACCAAAGGCACCAGTGTGAGGTCCGCCTTACCCTCCCATTACATCGGACCATGTGCAACACGCCAGCTCTGGCCCTCTGCCTGCATGTGGCTGGAGTCCTCCAGGACGACCTGGCTGGGGCAGTCCAGCCAGGTTGTCCATTGTGTGGGAACCGCGCTTGATTTAAACAAACAAGAGAAAGTAAGGACGATATCAGACGAAGCACGAACTTTAAACACTGTTCAACTTTCAACTTCAGTTCCCTTGCTCGTTTATGTCCAGCACAGTTCCCACATGGTGAACGTCAAACTAGCCCCTGTAAGTGCTCTTACCAGGTTGTCCAGTCCAGGGCAGCCATCCAGCTCCTCCAGAGGCCCTTCAAAGACACTATAGTCAAATAGACTTTAATAGTATGCAAGCCAGCGCCAAGGCTTGGCGCCACCTCCTCCAGGGGCTCATAGATCCTCCTTTTCTGGGTCTCGGGTCTCGTCGAACCGCCTGACCACGATGAAGCTTACAGCATGGCTATGGCAGCCCACAACCCTGGCATCCCCCTTTCCACCAACGTGAGTCATATGGACCTGGCCAGGTACGTCATCGATCCTCTCCACCTTCTGTACCATCCGGATCTTAGGGTGGCAAACAGGTATCCACCACGGCCCCTGCCAACTAAGGGCTTCATCTATCGCGTCAGGAGCACCCTCCTGCGCCTCAGAGTGTGCTTTCAGAACAAGGGCTCCCGTCTGCATCACCTCAGCCTCTCCCCCTGACTATTGTTCGGCCACTGCAGCGAACCGGCAGAGACGCTGGACCACCTATAATTTGCGGGTGCCCAGCCTTCTCTCAATATAGAGACACCATGGCGGCAGGCTTCTCAAGCGTTGTTTTTATCTCTGACCTGTACTTTTATGTTTTGCTTGTCGCCGGCATTGCACGGGCTTACCTCTTTTCTTTGTAATTTGGGAGCAGTCACTGTCATCCGGCATCGTCCATCAAAAATGGAAAGTAGGCAACAGTGTTCCAGCGTCTAACACATGTTCTACTGACTACCGCCACGTATCATTTTGCAGCGTCTTTTCCAAAACTGTGTACCATATTGGTTTTTCATGAACCAGAAATTTTCTGACATCTCTTAAGCTCTCTCACCTAAATAAGCGTAGATTTCAAAAATACTTCGCTATGAAACTCAACTGGCACTATTTCTTCACGCCTTAAATGCTAGTGCAGACCACGGCATACCTGTTCACGCCCTATTAATCGGCTTCATCACAGATTTCGGCAAAGTATTTTAGAAGCGTCTCTTGTTATATGTTTAAAATGTCTCTCGATACACGATTTTCTTACTAACCGCCAGCAACTTGTAGATGATAATGAATCTGCTTCCCTTTCTAACGAGCTCTATTTTCTGCCACAAGGCACAGTCTTGGCCCTCCAAAACCCTCTAAAATGTCTTATGCGATAGAGCAGAAACCTCGCTGGAGAAAAAACCCGGCGATCGGCGCCGTCACATTGCCGCGCTATAAAAAAAATAATTACTTGAAAACTGCAGCAATTTCCTGGCAGCTGCACGGCAAGAAAACGTCTGTAGATTTGTGTTTTCCGTTTCCAGCTTTGTGTTTTTTGAAACATGCACTTTATGGTGTGACTTGCAAGAAATCAATGTGAAAAGTCTTTTTTCTCTTGTCTTTTTGTGTTTTTTCAAGACTTGTTATTTTTCGTTTATTTATACTTTTTCATCAACTGTTTCTTGCCTTGTGTTTGGTCATTGGTATCCGTTAAACGTGCAACATGGTACCAGGCGGTTTCTTGAAAACATGTTTATTTGAAGAAAACAGCCTAGGGAACTTTGAAAACATGAAGCTAGGAAGTGGAATATTATTGGCGCAGCAGCTTCTGGTGTCAGGCTGTGTTGGTCCTTGCGGGATTCTCCTTTGTGCCGTTACCCAAAATCAATAATTTTTATTACTCTACTGGAAGGAAAGGACCGGCATAAGATTAGCAAAATAAAACTACCTAGACCATAGGTTACGCTTTACGGGGTTTAACGTCCCAAAGCAACTCGGGCTATCAGAGACGCAATAGTGAAGGGTCCCGGAAATTCCGACCGCCTGGGGTTCTTTAACGTGCACAGGCACTGCACAGTACACGTGCCTCTAGAATTTCGCCTCAATCGAAATTCAACCGCCGCTGCCGGGATCGAGTTCGCGTCTTTCAGGCCAGCAGCCGAGCGATATAACCACTCAGCCACCGCCGCGGCTTTACCTAAACCATAGATCACATAGGTCCATAACAAATATACTTATACAACAATGACAGAACCTGGTCCAAGACGCAAAGCCACAGTTAAATCGTAGGCGGCTTTTCTAATAATGTATTATTTTAACACTGTAGTCGTTGGTAACTTCTGTCTGAGGTATAAAGATTATGTTAATGGGTTTGATCATAGAAGGTCCGGACAGGCCACCATTGGAATCTGAACTTGGCAACGTTTAACGCTAGAACTTTAGCTAGTGAGGCTAGCCTAGCAGTGCTGTTTGAGGAACTAGCGGGAATTAAATGGGATGTGATAGGGCTTAGGGAAGTTAGGAGGACAGGTGAGGCGTATACAGTACTAAAGGACGGACACATACTGTGCTATCGCGGTTTAGAGGATAGACGAGAACTAGGTGTGGGATTCCTCATTAATAAGGATATAGCTGGCAACGTAGAGGAGTTCTACAGTATTACCGAGAGGGTAGCAGCTATAGTAATTAGGCTGAATAGGAGGTACAAGCTGAAAGTGGTGCAGGCCTACGCACCCACATCCAGCCATGATGACCAGACCGTTGAAAGTTTCTATGAGGACGTAGAATCGGCAATGAATAAAGTAAAATCGCAGTACACTGTACTGATGGGCGACTTCAATGCGAAGGTGGGCAAGAAGCAGGCTGACGACTACGCGGTAGGTGACTATCGGATAGGCTCTAGAAATAGCAGGGGAGAGTTATTAGTCGAATTCGCGGATAGAAATAATTTACGGATCATGAATACCTTCTTCCGCAAACGAGAAAACAAGAAGTGCACCTGGAAGAGCCCCAATGGTGAGATTAAAAATGAAATCGACTTCATACTATGCACTAAACCTGGCATCATTCAGGATGTGGCCGTCCTCAGAAAGGTGCGTTGTAGCGACCACAGAATGGTTAGGTCTAGAATTAGCTTAGACATGAAGAGGAATCGGATGAAGCTAGTGAAGAAGAAGACCATTAACGAGTTAGCCGTAAGAGGGAAAGCACAGAAGTTTAGGATAGCGCTGCAAAACAGATATTCGGCTTTAACTGAGGAAGATGATCTTGATGTTCATTCAATGCACGATAATCTGACAACAATAATTACGGAGTGCGCAGTAGAAGTAGGCGGTAGGACAGTTCGAAGAAATACCGGGAAGCTATCTCAGGTGACGAAAGATCTGATTAAGAAGCGCCAAAACACGAGGGCATGTAACCCTACCGATAGAATAGAACTAACAGAGCTATCAAAGTTAATAAATAAGCGCAAGGTAGCCGACATAAGGAAGTTTAATATGGAGAAAATCGAGCATGCTATAAAGAACGGAGGTAGCCTAAAAACAGTGAAGAAGAAACTAGGCATAGGTAAAAACCAGACGTATGCATTAAGAGACAAGCAGGGCAATGTCATTAGCAATATGGATAAGATAGTTAACGTAGCCGAAGAGTTCTACACAGACCTGTATAGTAGCCAATGTAATCAGAGCGTTAATGAGAAAGACAGCAGTGCACAGCAATGCGTCATCCCGCCAGTAACGAAAGATGAAGTAAAGAAAGCCTTAGAAGCAATGAAAAGGGGAAAAGCAGCTGGGGAGGATCAGGTAACAGCAGATCTGTTGAAGGATGGAGGGGACATCGTGCTAGAAAAACTAGCCACCCTGTATACGCAATGCCTTATGACCTCGACTGTACAAGAAGCTTGGAAGAATGCAAACATTATCTTAAATCATAAGAAGGGAGACGCCAAGGACTTGAAAAATTACAGGCCGGTCAGCTTACTATCCGTTGCCTACAAAGTATTTACTACGGTTCTCGCTGATAGAGTGAGGGCAACGTTAGACTTTAATCAACCAAATGATCAGGCAGGCTTTCGTAAAAGATATTCCACAATAGATCATATTCACACTATCAATAAGGTGATAGAGAAATGCGCAGAATATAATCAACCTCTATATATAGCTTTCATTGATTACGAGAAAGCATTCGACTCAGTGGAAACCTCAGCAGTCATACAGGCATTGCGTAATCAGGGGGTTGAAGAGCCTTATGTCAAAATACTGGAAGATATATATAGCAGCTGCACAGCTATTATAGTCCTCCATAAAGTCAGCAATAAAATTCCAATAAGGAAGGGCGTCAGGTAAGGAGACACGATCTCGCCAATGCTGTTCACCGCATGTTTACAGGAGGTATTTCGAGGCCTGAATTGGGAACAGTTGGGAATAAGAATAAATGAAGAATCCCTAATTAATCTGCGATTTGCTGATGACATTGCCTTGCTGAGTCACTCAGGAGGTGAACTGCAAATCATGATCAATGAGTTAGACAGGCAGAGCAGATCGATGGGTCTAAAAATTCACATGCAGAAAACCAAGGTAATGTTCAACAGCCTAGCAAGGGAACAACAGTTCACAATCGGCAGCGAGAGCCTAGAAATTGTGACGGAATACGTCTACTTAGGGCAGGTAGTGACAGCTGATCCGGATCATGAGAGGAAGATAACTAGAAGGATAAGAATGGGGTGGAGCGCATATGGCAAATTCTCGCAGATCATGAGTGGCAGTTTACCAATTTCCCTCAAGAGGAAAGTGTACAACAGCATAATCTTACCGGTACTCACCTACGGGGCAGAAACGTGGAGGCTAACGAAAAGAGTTCAGCTTAAGTTAAGGACAACGCAGCGAGCCATGGAAAGAAAAATGATAGGTGTAACGTTAAGAGATCGGAAGCGGGCAGAGTGGGTGAGGGAACAAACACGGGTTAATGACATCCTAGTCGAAATCAAGAGAAAGAAATGGGCTTGGGCAGGGCATGTAATGCGAAGGCAAGATAACCGCTGGTCCTTAAGGGTAACGGAGTGGAGTCCAAGAGAAAGTAAGCGGATCAGGGGGTGGCAGATGGTTAGGTGGGCGGATGAGATTAAGAAGTTTGCAGGCAAAGGGTGGATGCAGCTGGCAAAGGATAGGGTTAATTGGAGAGACAAGGGAGAGGCTTTTGCCCTGCAGTGGGTGTAGTAAGGCTGATGATGATGATGATGATGACCGAGATTGTGTATCAGATAGCGACGTCTATAAATTTACCTGTAACAGCCAACTATTAAGGCCCATCCCGCTAACTAGAGCACCCCTGATTCAGTGCCAGCATTAAAGTTGTGCACTCGTCAGCAGGCGTCAGCTGTTGAGAATATGAAAGTGCTCGCAATAGCCTGGCACTGCGGGTTGGCCGCGCGCTAGTGATAAGAACGAATGGCTGCCTTCAAATTTCAAAAACTGCGCTTGCCATTCCACAAACGACAGAACGCTTCGGTCAACTCCTTCGACGTGTGCTGCCCCCCTGTATTGCCAAGCAGACAACATTCGCCTGCGACGGCACTTGCCTCCGTCCTCAGGGCGGCCAAAGGCACACGGGCGGCTAGCAGCGCCACTCACTTTTATGTTATATTTCATACTGCACGCATCTCTGCTCCCATGACAAGACCGCGTACATGCTTTGATCGGCCTTTGTGCAACAGCTCGCAGGCTGGGGATTTTCTATATACCGTCGTCATCGAGTGTATGTATGTACAGCGCAAGAAAATATCCGATGAAGATAACGACCGCGTTGAAGAGTGTGCACTCGTGTAATAATAAAGCGCTGTTCAGGGTCCGGCAAAGACAAATACAGCAAGGCAGGACCGCGCGTTTCTTTCTTGAGTAGCTAACAGACGTTTTCTGTGTGGCAGCCGAAATTTTGTGTAGAATGTCAGCAATTTTGCACACATCTTTGCCGGTATGGGTTAGCAGGAAATTACACCATCAATAACGCCACCAGAGAGGAGAAATCCTATTGGCTGGAGGCATATGACGTCACCAGACCCGGTACTTCTTTGTAAAACCTCCACCTGTCAACTGTGTCAGTGTCAGAAAAGTACTCGGGAAAAGCATTGCCAGGGAAGAGCAACGTGGTTCTCACAGGACCCGCTGTCACAACTGTCAGCTGTCCTCCTCTACCTCCGTCTGCCTCCTCTATACCCTCCTTCTGCCCTCCCCTTCAACTCTTTCTCTCTGCAGTGGTAAGGACGAAGAGGCAGTCCCGCCGTCCCGTTTGTTCAACTGAACAAAGGACTGCATACCATTGAGAACATTCAGTTTTTGGCAAGCTCCAAACAAAAATAGGAGCGTCTCGTCATTGAGACCTTTCACATCGGCAGCACAGATAATTGCGTTAGCACTCCTTCCGTTTTCTTATCGTCTAAAATATTTCCGTTTTTGAAAGATCACGATTAGGTTTCTGGTCCTTGGGGGGTCTTCTTTGGAGAGGTTCTTTTGTTTGCTTTCGTCTTCCTTTGGTAAGCGTTGTCTGCGTTGTAGAAGTTCGTTAGGCTATCTCACTTCTTGCGATTATTCCAGCTTCACTCATGCTTTTTAAAATCTTTAGAATACCACAGCTGTTGTGAATTTTTTGTGTTTTTGTTTCATTTTACCTGTCTTGGTGCCTTTTTTAGGGTTGTTTTTGTTCGTGCGTGCGTAGATGGGTGGCATGGTTCCTTGCTCCCGGTTCATGGTAGCTGGCGTCGATTGGATGATTAGATCCATCAGCCGCCGAGATGACACGTGCCTTTCCTTCGCGATGACAGTGGCGTGGTCCCAGTCAATCGTACGAGTATGCTCTTGCACATGCTCGGCAATGGCGTTCGTCGTGCAATTATTATTTCTGACGTCACGTTTGTGGTCCTTAAGCCTTCTGGGGAACTTTCCTGTTTCGCCAACGTAAACCTGAGGGCAATCAGCACATGTGATCTTACAGCCGGAAACACAAAGCAACAAGACATTCCAGGCGCGAGCTGCCATTCCTTACGTGCAGGGAATCAGCGAGGCACTATCCCGCGTGTTTTCAAAATATCACATGCGCATTGCCCACATCCCGACCAGCAAGCTCCGTAACCAGCTCGTGAACGTGAAAGATAAACTGCCGATTGAAGCATTTTCAGGTGTCTTCTACCAGATCCCATGTGCTGATTGCCCCCAGGTTTACGTTGGCGAAACAGGAAAGTTCCCCAGAAGGCTTAACGACCACAAACGTGACGTCAGAAATAATCACACGACGAATGCCATTGCCGAGCATGTGCAGGAGCATACTCATACGACTGACTGGGACCACGCCACTGTCATCGCGAAGGAAAGGAACGTGTCATCTCGGCGGCTGATGGAATCTCTAATCATCCAATCGACACCAGCTACCATGAACCGGGTGCAAGGAACCATGCCACCCATCTACGCACGCTCTTTGCGCCACGTGTTGCGTATATAAGTCGCGACAATTTCTTGTCCCGCTCAGTGATCAAGGAACCCATACGAGGTTCCGAAACGTCTTTGAACTTCATGACATGGTCAGTGACCGCATTCCTTTTTCTTTATTACAATGCCTGACCAGACGAACTTTCGTCAAACCATTGATTTGTGCGAATATTCAGAGACCAATCGGTCATGCGCCAATCACATTTTTTAAGTGTTGTCTTTGTGTTTAAGACCAGAGTTTTTCAGACTCAGTTTTAAGACGTTCTCGTCCTTCAAAAACTCTAAGTGCAGCATAGGGTGAAAGGGCTTGTGCTTATTATTAAATCATAGCATCAACAACATCAGCCTAACCACGCCACCTGCCGGGCAAAGGAGTCTCATATTTCACCAATTAACCCTGCAGCTACCCTATCCCAGAATATTTCTTAATCTCATGCGCCCACCTGACCTTCTGCCGCCCCTTGCTACTCTTTCCTTCTCTTGGAATGCACTCTGTTACCCTTATAGACCAGCGGTTATTTTGCCTTCGCATTACATGCCCTGCCCACGCCCATTTCTTCCTCTTGATTCCGAATAAGATGCCATTAGCACGCACTTGTTCTCGCACCCACTCTGCCCGCTTTAGGTGTCTAAACGTTACACCTGTCTTTTTTTCGATAGCTCGCTGCATTTTCCTTAACTTAAGCTGGACCCTTTTCGTTATCTTCCACGTTTCTTACCAGTTGTCTTTACTGGTAAGATAAAGCTGCTATCTGCTTTTCTCTTAAGAGATATTGGTCGGCTGCCATTCATGATCTGAGAGAACCTTTCAAATGTGCTCCACCCAACTCATATTCTTCCAGTTATTTCGCTCTCGTAATTCGGAAATTCGGATCTGCTGTCCCCACCTGCCCCGTGTACACGTATTCCCTTACCACTTAAAACACCACGCTACCAAATGCAAGCTGCTGTTCCCTTCTGACACTGTGGAACATTACTTTGATTTTCTGCGTATAATTTTTAGACCAACCGTTCTGCTCTAACTCATCGATCATGAGCAAAGTGGAGTTCAGGCCAAGTTGGTAATTCATGATTGGCAGGTATAGGCTTAGTGCGAGAGAAACGCTTACAAGAGAGGGACACAGGACGAGCTCTAACTTCCAACTGACAGAAACGGAAAGAAGATTACGAGCTCGTAATTCTGCTTCCGTTTCTTTCAGTTGCAAGTTAGCGGTCGTCCTGTGTCCCTCGCTTGTACCCGTTTGTCTCGCACTAAGCCCACCTGCAATCATCGATCATGATTTACAGTTTGAATGACTTAGCAAGTAGGGGAGTGCGAATTTTCGGAAATTTCGAATACTGAATTCTATATACTCGTTAGACCGCAGCGGTGGCCTAGTGGCTTGAGCATCTGCCTCGCATGCGGGAGGTACGGAGTTCGATCCCCAGTGCCACCGGGTACCCACCGGTGATACAATACGTACAAGGTCTCCCATGGTCTGGTGCTTGGCTTATTCAGGGTAAAATGCTTGAGAAAACGGTATTTGGCCCACCTTGAGAAATCGAAAATACCTTGCGCCATGGCGCTCTTTGGCCGTAAATCCCCTTGCGCCATAAAATCATCATATCTTCGCATTTGATCATTCGAAGGAATGAAATAATGTATGCACAAAATTATTCGAAACAAATCAAATATGTCCTAATGTTTACGAATACGTTTCGAATAACTGGAGGGAAGTTGGAATAAGGCCTGCCATATTTTTGTTACATTACTATTCCAAACACCGACAAGGAAAAACAAGCGCTGAACTGCAACTTTATTTTGGAAAAACGCAAAACCCTTACATATATACCCTCAGAGCCACCGCCCACCAGAAAAAAACTCGGGAAAGAAAGCACGTGGCAATCATCAGTATCAAAACAGCACGAACAAAGAGTCAAACTATACAGACGACCAGATAACAAGCCACCCCAGATAGGTGAGAAAACAAGCAGCACGAAAAAGTTGCGCGAAGGAATTTTTTCTCCTCTCTTTTTTCACATAAAAAAACGAAAAGGTGCTCATAAAACGCCACAAGAAAAAACGCACCCTCAAAAGTGAAAAACAAAACAAGACATTACACAATATGTAAACACTAAGACCGTGGACCCGATGAAAAACGTGATGCATATGAAAGCCAACAAGCAAACAAGGCTTACCAAAGTCGAGGTGGATGACAATATGCGTTAAAAACAAAAAAAATGCACCTTCAAGCAAGCATGTCAATAAAAGCGAAAAAAGAGAGACGCAACCTTAAAAAACCGTAAAGGCAAAAAACTGTAAAAACGTAACATGGAAGCATTGACAGCCAACACACACA
The DNA here is from genome assembly GCF_052857255.1 of Amblyomma americanum. Lineage (NCBI taxonomy): Eukaryota > Metazoa > Arthropoda > Arachnida > Ixodida > Ixodidae > Amblyomma > Amblyomma americanum. Next base: position 52,043,134 of record NC_135500.1, read on the forward strand.
CACACCGCGTTGCCATGCTGGGCTACGGTACGCTTGGAATGGAGGGTTGAGAGACAAGGTGCGGTTCCTTCCCGTGGCGGTGTTCGTAATCCTCATTCATGGCCTCAGAGATTGGACGACGCAGCAGGGCCCAGGCAGGGTCACCAAAGCCTGCCTCAAAGGCCATTGCTCGTACCTAAGCTCTCGCCCATTTTATGCACTCAGAGGTGACGCTAGGTTTTTTATTATCCGGTATAGTCCACTGTGTATCCATATTTTCCTATGAGCATAACATGACGATAATAAAGTTAATGCACGGTCTTCGTATTTCACCCACGAAATGGAGCACAGACTCGTGTCTTTTAACAGATACAGCTGTAACTGCGTGCGTGCGTGTTTGTGCGTGTGCGTGTGCGTGCGAGCGAGCGTGCGTGCGTGCGTGCGTCTGTGTGCGTGTGTGTGTGTGTGTGTGCGTGCGTGCGTGCGTGTGTGTGTGTGTGTGTGTGTGTGCGTGCGTGCGTGTGTGTGTGTGTGTGTGTGCGTGCGTGCGCGTGTATGTGTGTGTATGTGTGCGCGTGCGCGTGCGTGTGTGTGTGTGTGTGTGTATGTGTGTGTGTGTGTGTGTGTGTGTGTGTGTGTGTGTGTGTGTGTGTGTGTGTGTGTGTGTGTGTGTGTGTGTGTGTGTGTGTGTGTGTGTGTGTGTGTGTGTTGGCTGTCGCTGCTTCCATGTTACGTTTTTAGTTTTTTGCCTTTACGGTTTTTTAAGGTTGCGTCTCTCTTTTTTCGCTTTTCATGACATGCTTGCTTGAAGGTGCATTTTTTGGTTTTTAGCGCATATTGTCATCCACTCGACTTTGGTAGGCCTTGTTTGCTTGTTGGCTTTCATATGCATCACGTTTTTCATCGGGTCCACGGTCTTAGTGTTTACATATTGTGTAATGTCTTGTTTTGTTTTCACTTTTGAGGGTGCATTTTTTCTTGTGGTGTTTTATGAGCAATTTTCGTTTTTTTATGTGGAAAAAGAGAGGAGAAAAATTTTCTTCGCGCAACTTTTTCGTGCTGCTTGTTTTCTCATCTATCTGGGGTGGCTTGTTATCTGGTCGTCTGTATAGTTTGACTCTTTGCTCGTGCTGTTTTGATACTGATGATTGCCACGTACTTTCTTTCCCGAGTTTTTTTCTGGTGGGCGGTGGCTCTGAGGGTATATATGTAAGGGTTTTGCGTTTTTCCAAAATAAAGTTGCAGTTCAGCGCTTGTTTTTCTTTGTCGGTGTTTCTTCGCGTCTTCTTGCGCTGGTAAAACACCATGGAAAACCAAATAGCCCGTCAGTTGACGCTGCTGCGGTATGTATGATTCCTCTTTTTGGAATACTAATGCAACAAAAATATGGCAGGCCTTATTCCAACTTCCCTCCAGTTATTCGAAACGTATTCGTAAACATTAGGGCATATTTGATTTCTTTAGAATAATTTTGTGCATACACTATTTCATTCCTTCGAATGATCAAATACGAAGATATGATGATAATGATGATTTTATGGCGCAAGGGGATTTACGGCCAAAGAGTGCCATGGCGCAAGGTATTTTCGATTTCTCAAGGTGGGCCAAAGACCGTTTTCTCAAGCATTTCACCCTGAATAAGCCAAGCACCAGACCATGGGAAACATTGTACGTATTGTATCACCGGTGGGTACCCGGTGGCACTGGGGATCGAACTCCGTACCTCCCGCATGCGAGGCAGATGCTCAAGCCACTAGGCCACCGCTGCGGTCTAACGAGTATATAGAATTCAGTATTCGAAATTTCCGAAAATTCGCACTCCCCTACTTGCTAAGTCATTCAAACTGTAAATCATGATCGATGATTTGCAGGTGGGCTTAATGCGAGACAAACGGGTACAAGCGAGGGACACAGGACGACCGCTAACTTGCAACTGAAAGAAACGGAAGCAGAATTACGAGCTCGTAATCTTCTTTCCGTTTCTGTCAGTTGGAAGTTAGAGCTCGTCCTGTGTCCCTCTCTTGTAATCGTTTCTCTTGCACTAAGCCTATACCTGCCAATCATGAATTACCAACTTGGCCTGAACTCCACTTTGCTCATGATCGATGAGTTAGAGCAGAACGGTTGGTCTAAAAATTATACGCAGAAAATCAAAGTAATGTTCCACAGTGTCAGAAGGGAACAGCAGCTTGCATTTGGTAGCGTGGTGTTTTAAGTGGTAAGGGAATACGTGTACACGGGGCAGGTGAAGACCGCAGATCCGAATTTCCGAATTACGAGAGCGAAATAACTGGAAGAATATGAGTTGGGTGGAGCACATTTGAAAGGTTCTCTCAGATCATGAATGGCAGCCGACCAATATCTCTTAAGAGAAAAGCAGATAGCAGCTTTATCTTACCAGTAAAGACAACTGGTAAGAAACGTGGAAGATAACGAAAAGGGTTCAGCTTAAGTTAAGGAAAATGCAGCGAGCTATCGAAAAAAAAGACAGGCGTAACGTTAAGGCACCTAAAGCGGGCAGAGTGGGTGCGAGAACAAGTGCGTGCTAATGGCATCTTATTCGGAATCAAGAGGAAGAAATGGGCGTGGGCAGGGCATGTAATGCGAAGGCAAAATAACCGCTGGTCTATAAGGGTAACAGAGTGCATTCCAAGAGAAGGAAAGAGTAGCAAGGGGCGGCAGAAGGTCAGGTGGGCGCATGAGATTAAGAAATATTCTGGGATAGGGTAGCTGCAGGGTTAATTGGTGAAATATGAGAGACGCCTTTGCCCGGCAGGCGGCGTGGTTAGGCTGATGTTGTTGATGGTGATGATTTATTAATAAGCACAAGCCCTTTCACCCTATGCTGCTCTTCGAGATTTTGAAGGACGAGAACGTCTTAAAACTGATTTTGAAAATTTCTGGTCTTAAACACAAAAAACAACACTTAAACAATGTGATTGGCGCATGACAGCCTTAACTGCTTATGTGCCACTAAATACAACACAAGAAAAAAATCTGCAATATGTTGTCTGGCACTGTCCTCGCGTCTATACGCGTTTTACATAAATGAAAATTCCAAGTTGGCCACACACTGAATACGCATTATTCTTCTCTTTGGGTGCATGGTCCTTCACATTCCAATTACTGAGTGAAAGGCGTGCTACGAACGCAACAGACCACGCCCCACATACTCCCTATGTTTGCACTAATTCTGCATTCGCCAGTAACGCTTTTAAAGTAAAGTTTGCCCCAAAACAACCTCCTTAAATGCACCATGAACGCTTTCCTGATATTTTGCTGCAGCTCACTGGTGATTGCCAACAGGAAATCGCAACTTTGGAAGGAGGAAGAAGGCCGGCAACCACGGCCACTTGCTGCTGCAGAGCGTTATACACGATGCCGCAAAAATCCGCGCACCGCAGCCGCGCCTCTCTTTTTGTATGGGTCATTTACATCACCCCAACTTACTGAACACCATCCGTTCACCGTTCCCAAGCGTCGCCCACTGGTAATCTTGCCACCTAGGGTTGTTTCGCTCCACTGTCTGTTCTGGAAATTGTTGATTTTCGCCTGTTTCCTTCAAACTGATCCTAATCCGCCTCGAGCCATGTTATGAAAAAGTGATAATTTAAAACGTATACAAAGTATTCATGCACTATTCGGCTTTTCCTCTCCAAAATAAATTCATGTTCCTTAGGCGTCCGGGCTGTATTGAGCTGTTGAATAACCTGCATCGGTATTTGTGACTGTTTCCGCTTTTGTACTTCAGGAGTGCAAACTGCTGGGCTGGTTGGTTCATATTGCATAGAAAAGGAACCAGCGAAAATAGACGCAAGACAAGAACAAAGGAGGCACACTCCACAACGCTGGTTAGCTGGTTCCTTTTCTATGCTACGCTTTTGTACTATGATCATATAGCAGGGTCACATTTACTTTTGGTCGCAGATGGACTCAACGCAACCCATCTATAGTGCGTAAGCTCGGTAACATTTGTGTGCATTCGCGCTGAGCGTGCGTGTTTGCGCGAAGCTGCAGGCGCCGACAGGTTCTTCGATTTCGTGTTTTTTACTATAGCGTTGAAGCATTATTAAGGACGTTGATGCATAAAGCAAGGCCACAGGGTAGACCGTTTAAAACAGTCCAGTCGCACATCCTTCAAAGTAGCACAAACGTCATCCTTTGAGTGACATTGAGCAACTTGCGCTATGTCCGCCGCCGCCTGATCGCAAACCAGACCATGTACGCCAGCTCCTGTTACAATCCGCTCGTTTCGACGTAAAACTGCTGGTCAGTAAGCGCAAGCGCTCGCTCCCTCGTTACAGTCTTCGGTATGAAGCCGGCTTTGCTCAGCTAACGCAATTCTCGCTTCTAGGTGCTTGTACTCTACGCAGTAATGCGCTGCGTATCAAGGAGTGCCTTCCTTCCACTACAGCCTTCGTATTTTCACACGTTTCAAGTTTCCTTCGTTGTTCGGGTCGTGTGTGTGTGTGTTTGTGCAATGGACTGTAGTCTATTTCGCTGCTTTTCAAGCGGTAGCTTCACTACGCCATGTAAAGCCAAGGTCACCGGCCCGAGCCCGAGCCATTAAAACGCACGCGCCGAGCAACAGGTGCGCCACGCGTGACGGCAGAGTTGCGCTGCTGCCGCTGCCGACTCGCTGCTCCAAGCAACAGGTTCGCCGTGCGTGACGTCAGAGTTGCGCCATCGCCGGTGGCGCCGACGACTCCGCAGCCTCGCTGCGCGCGTCGCGCATGCGCAAAAGCTACAGGTGCGCTGCGCATACGCAGTTGGTCAACACACGCGCATCGTTGTTCGTCCACTTTATTAACAGAGGGGTGCGAAGCGCTCGTTCAGATCAGTGATCGGTGAAGAAGCGGAAAGTCCGCGTGCATACTGCGACCGACATCAACGGCGACTGCGGGAAGCCACGTCGACGGATGCCGAAGTTGCGGCGCGTTATAAGGCGAGTCGACAACGAGCCCAAGAAGAGAGGAATGCCAAGCGCGCGGCCGAGACGCCGCAACAACGACAGGAACGGCTCGCCAAACGACGCCGTCGAGAAGCGGAGAAACGACAGCGACAAGCCGCGAGCTAAGCCACGTCTTCTTCGGGTCAGCTATCGCCTACGCAGTAGGCTTAACCGGAGCTAAACCATCAGGAATTTTTGCTCCTGTATGAGCGTGGTTGAAATGAAACCAGCGAAGAAGCGATTATCACATTTATAGTGCTTGTTGAGAGCTGTCAGCTGTAGGCACTTTTATTCTGTGGGCGGATTTTCAAAAGAATCCTTTACAGCGTGTATGTGACAGCGATACTCTTATTACACCTATGGATTCTTTGAACACGATTGTTTAACCACGCAAAGACTTCGATTTCACTGGGATGGCAGAGCCACAAAAATGGAGCGATAGATTTTCGTTTGAAGTTCACGCTCAGAATCCACGCATCAGAGTCTACCACCCAAGCGATGCTCGTAGTACTTATATCTTATGATCCACAAATGAAAAATTTGCCGTATAATCTCTTTATTTTTAATTCAGGCCAGCTGTGAATATTCACTACAATTCGGTGTGTCAGGTTAATCAGACAAATGGTACGAAATGTTCGTAAACATTGATTTAAAAACAATTTTTTTTTCGCGCGATTTTATCTTATATACAAGTCTACTCCTTCAAAGTAAACATGTGTGCAAGTACGTATATCTAATTTCGAAGTGCTTCATAACTGTTACTTAATTTGCGCTCTTATTTAAGCTCCGTTGACCTCTGAGGCCTGTCCAACGCCGCACCTACCGCTTTCCTCCGCTGCCTTACGGATGTGATCGGCATTCAGTCGGCGGAACATTTGGGCCGTTGGTGCTAGTTGAGTTCCGCCCAACCTGGTTCGTTTCCGACCAAGGGCCGCCAATCGGCCGACCTCTTGTCGGCCGAGATCGATTTCTGACCAGAAGACGGCGCTTGGTCACTGGTCGGCAGTCGGCCCATGCCGCCTCGGAATTCTACCTCCTGACTATACCATTTTAAAATAATACGTTTTAAGCTCAATAGCTGTAGCAATGCAGAAGAAGAACCAATCTAACGCCTATAAGATCTATGGATACGACGAAAATTATTTTATTGAATGTACCAGAACGAGAATATTTAAACGAACACATCTAAACTCGAATTATCACTGAGACCTTGCGAAAATATATCCTCAATTGGACTCTCCAAGGCTGCCCCACCAGTGTAAGCCACCATCTCATTGCTGGATGTCAACATTTGAGGGGATAAAACGGTTGCAGTTGTTCACAATGACACAGTAGTGATATCTGTACTATTGAAACAAGATACAATCTGAAATGTACAAATTTTTTGGCAATGCGCCTACGTAGCTCGCGCAAAACGTGCTTACAAAGGACGACCGCGTATTCAAAGCGGTGCTCGTGTTGTGTTTTACCGCACTGCAAGAAAAAGTTAAAATTCGGCATCATACAAATCACACGTATTTGATTTGTGTTGCAACAAAGGCTAGGCTTAAATGAGTTTTATTGGGAAGTCAGGACGTGCATTGCCAGATTTTAATATACTGCGTTTCGCCTTCTTTGCAACCTGCGTCCGGAAGCGGGGCCAAGGTATCCAGGACGGGCCCTGGCGCCAGCCGAAACGCATATTCCCATTGCCGGATTGTCATACAGTGGCGCGCAATCACAGCCACCTCCGCATTTTGGTCCAGGTCCAATGGTCATGCACTGAAAGAACAGAAGAGAGAGATGAAAATGATTGCGCTTCGCAACTACGTGAAAAAACCATCGGAGATGCTTTTAAAATTTATGCTTCTGAATGTACGGAATATAACAAAACTCATCTTAAGTCACATCTTTAACCTGTTCTGATTTTTGCTTCAATACCACAAGACTGAAAGGAAAGGTTGAGGAGTTTCATTCATGTCACATTTTATGCGAACATTAATGCACATGGTTTAGTACCTCCTTGCACTAAATCCGCTAAGGCCTCGAAATCCTACTTCATCAGGTGTTTAGAACAGCACCTTCCAATTGTGGTCCTTTTAAAAGAAACTGTACTTATAATAATAAGCTTTTATTTGCAGTCACGAAATTTTGAAGTGTACCGGTTTAGTGGACTCTTAAACAATATTTTACAAAATATGGTAGAAATATATAAAGCTAGTAGATTTCGCCAACGTAATTGGTGTGCTACTCCAGGCTCAAAATTTCTAGTGTGTCATAAGCCGTACACAATTAGGACGCTTGTGATGACGATCCTGAACAGAGGACCGCGTCAAGGCAGCGCTGGTATTACAAACCATTCGGCCAAGTGATGCGCGTGTTCTCAATGCGCTCTTGAGCCGCTGCTGAGGGTGGCTGCTGTTGTTTGCACATTCCGGTTGATAAATACAGCGTTATAACAGAAAGGAAATTATTAATGTCTATTGCTGCGTAGTCATTTAGCCGTGCCTAAAAGAAAGCTACACTACATGTTTATCGACAGGCTTGGGCTAAGTGAATATTCTTCGCAAAATTATTATTATTTGCAAATACTGTTTGCCGGGATGCCGTTACAGTGGTGGGGCGTGACACTTGAGGAGTAGCATGTTTCCTCTTAATTATACAAAAATGCAAAGATCCAAAGTCATCGTCATATAAACAATCGTATTTCTTGCAACGTAATTTTTTTGTACAGAAGCAGTGTTAATAAACGTCCACTTTAAAAGGAGTTATTTCACACAGAAAAGGGAAAATGAAAACATTTCTAAATTCCAGGCTTTTCCCTTAGGCGAGGTGTAGTGAACAAGTGGTTAGGCGTAAGATATTGAAGAAACTTTTTAGCGCGAAATGGAGAAAGCTTTTTCGAACGTTGTTAATGTACTGGACTGTAAGAGAGATGCTAGTAAATCATTCCATTCTGCTATCCTCCTCGGAAAGTAAGAATTAGCGTACACTATAATGCGTGGGTTCGGGGTTTGGTAACAGTATTCATTGCTTGCTCTCAGATGTGTAAGCTGTTTTCGGACCAAGTAATGGGAGCTATTGAACTGTAGTGCTCACCTCGAGTGACAGCCGCAAAAGAGACATCAAGCTGTACTTATATGCTGTACATTTGTAATTTGAATTTACAATGACAGAAAGAACATTCCACGTTTCTAATAAATAAGCGTGATATGCTTAGTAATTTATTCTCCTACTTTTGGAGCACCTTTTATTCAGGTTGTGTGTTTTGCGCAGTTGTACGTGTCAAAGTGTACCCAGTCTCGCACTCGTCCGACACATTTTGAACCTAATCGAAACTCTTGCTCTCACAAGTTAAAAATCAACTCCGTACATTGTGGGCATCCAGTATTAGACACACCTGCGCTGGAAAGGCGATTGCATCAGTGCAGCGCTTGATTATAGAATTATATTTTAGAACCAGGAGACAACCTAAGATACCAAGATACTCAACACACAAACCGGTTGTTGCCGATCGCAAAGAGGAAGGAAACTCTCAAGTCCTACGAATATCAGAAAATATGGCAATGAATCGCAATGTTTAAGAAATTCAGCTGTGTAATACGCAGCAGCAAAAAATTGCAATAAGAATTTAGCTCTGGTTCAAGTACTGTCGAACCTGGTCAGAGAACGAAATCTGTGGCGTAGCGGGCAACTGGACGCGGCTTGGTGTCTGTAACGTTGAGTGCGTTCCGGACAACTTCGCAGCTCGTTTAATTGGAGCATCTGTAAGTTACACGCTGGTAAATAAATTATTCATGAACGCCTGAGTACACAACTGGAAGATACGTTTTTAAGACATCTGTGCATTTACTAGACCCGCGCCATCCACTGGACCATTGCCGTACATTGCGTGTTGCGGTTTCAGTAGGCGGTGCATGATGGCGCTACGACTGCACGCCATGCACGAAAGAAATTCACCAGAAGCGTTCCTCGCTACTCGGTTAATCGAGATATCTGCAGTTTACATGCTCGTTAAAAAATTATTCATGCACGCCTCAGTACATATCTCGAAGGTACGTTTTTTAGACATCTGTGCATTTACTAGACGCGCCTTCAATCATTTTGAAGAGTTTGTTGCCTCGATGCGTCGTGTTATGACGCATTAGCTATGTGCTCCGAATCGCCTCTTTTCTCGTGCTTCCTTGCTTATGTGGGTGTTGATTTTCCACTGTTTTCATAGTGCTTGCAGATAGCTCATGTACATAAAAACCGCATCATTGTAATAAATGCCATGTTGAAAAAAAAAGTCATGGACGAGTGGAAGCGTCCGTGTCTCGCATGCCGGATGGCCGTTTTCTATTCCCACCTACACCACAATTTTCTTCTCTTCTTCCTTTATTAATTTAGGCCGCTTCAAGGTCATATCTGCGCCGTGACATGACCTGCAAGGTTTGTACGCGAGAAGTGAAGCTTCCGCTCTGAAATCGCGCGCACGCGTCGCTGAATAGTTTTGGCGCTCAGCTGCTGACCCGAAAGACGCGGGTTCGATCCCTGCCGCGGCGGGCAAATTTTTTTTGATGCGAAATTTTAGAGGCCTGTATACTGTGGGATGTCACTGCACGTTATACACCCCAGGTGCTCGAAGTTTTCGGAGACCTTCACAACGGCGTCCCACATAGCTTGAGTCCCTTTGGGACGATAAACCCCGTTAAATCAAAGCAAAATCGGGCACTTCTCAACGCCACAGTGTGGCGCAAGTAGCCAGTACGTGGAAGTAAATCAAGTTGTCCCTTTGCGTTCATAAGTATTGACGTCAAAATGATGTGTTCAGCTACAAAAATTTTGGATTTCGTCACGACCCCCCCCCCCCCCCCCCCACACGTGCTCCGCAAACTTATTTCAGAAAAAGCTTCCAGCAAATCTCTATTTCCCCACGCCACGCGTCGTTGCGCTCTCCATATATATTCTAGCGCGAAACATTGACGTTAACCGTCCCGGTTGTTCCAAGTCGCCGCAGTCTTCCCTATTCCGCCTGCACCGCTCTGCGGTGTCTAACTAGCTTCGGCTTAGAAAAAATGACCACCTGGATCCTGTGTTGTGGGGCGAACACAGTTTTAGAATTACTTTATATTTAAAAAATAAATCGCCCCCCTCTATATCTGTGTATTCGCCTCAAAATAAATAACACCCTTCCAAAAGCTACGCTGTTAGTGCGAGATATTGTCACGTAGTGGTGACGGCAGTCGAAGCAGCGATGAAGACGGACGAAAGGGTCTTCTAAAGGAACTGTTTATTGGGCTGACTTGCACCCAAAATGGACTGAATCACTCGGCGGCGGCGAAGCAACAAGCGTGCTCGGCGGTCGTCCAACAGAATGCCCGCCGCTGTCGGCCGTGCTCAATTTAAAGCTGATAGCGAACATTCGAGATAAAGGGCGCAAAGTTACTAGAACATTCCGGAACAACGTAGAATCAGCTTTGCCTGGCTGCGATCAATCGAGATTAATCTAGTCGCGTCATGCGTCGCAAACAAAGCGATAAGGTGGTGTCGCGGCAGATTTGAAAAACGAACAAACACTGGAAATATTCGCGGCATTACTCCCCTCTCAAAGAAGCATCGACCCGATGCATTAAAACAAATAATGCGACTAGTAAGGGAAAAAAACGGATCTTGCGAAAATAGAGCATGGAAATGCAGCGGCCTTTAGCGCGCATAATACGGCTTCAGACGGACTACATGGACAACTTCTGGTCGTACGCGGCGTCGCTGGGATGCAGTCATTGCGTCAGGGATGACTTCATAATCCAGTTCACCCAGCCGACGAAGAGCCTTGTACGGGCCGAAATTGCGGCGCAAAAGCTTTTCACTCAATCCACGGCGGCGAATGGGTGTCCACACCCAGACTTGGTCTCCTGGCTTGTATTCCGCGTTGCGTCTTCATAGGTTGTAGCGTCTGGCGTCGGACCGCTGCTGATCTTTGATCCGTAATCGGGCAAGCCTTCGAGCTTCTTCTGCGCGTTGAAGGTAGGCGGCAACGTCGACATTCTCTTCTTCTGTAACGTTGGGCAGCATGGCGTCTAGCGTGGTCGTGGCATCCCTGCCATGGACGAGCCTAAAAGGCGTCATCTGGGTGGTCTCCTGCACTGCGGTGTTGTAGGCGAAGACGACATAAGGCAGGATGACATCCCAGGTTTTATGTTCGGCATCGACATACATAGCGAGCATATCGGCGATGGTTTTGTTCAGGCGCTCGGTCAGTCCGTTGGTCTGCGGATGGTATGCAGTTGTCGGTGGCTGGTTTGACTGTAGCGCAGGATGGCTTGCGTGAGTTCCGCCGTAAATGCTGTTCCTCTGTCCGTGATGAGCACATCGGGGGCGCCGTGTCGAAGAAGAATGCACTCCACGAAAAATTTGGCCACTTCTGCTGCTTTTCCGTTCGGTAGGGCTTTCGCCTCGGCGTAGCGGGTCAGGTAGTCGGTCGCTATGATGATCCACTTATTTCCAGATGTTGACGTTGGAAAAGGGCCAAGCAAGTCCATGCCAATCTGCTGAAAGGGTCTTGAGGGAGGTTCAATGGGGTTCAGAAATCCTGCTGGTCGTGTGGGAGGAGTCTTTCGTCGCTGACAATCTCGGCATGTTTTCACATAGTGTGCGACATCGGCAGACAGTCGGGGCCGTGATCATATAGTGGTTTATACCTTGCGTTGTGGCCGCAATAACCCAGGACCTCCGACCTAGAAGTGACTATCGACGGCCGGAAAGTTACCGCTCTAGTCGACACAGGAGCCGATTACTCGGTGATGAATGGAACATTCGCTGCGCAGCTCAGAAAAGTCACAACGGCTTGGGACGGCCCACAAATTCGCACCGCTGGGGGCCACCTCATTACGCCATCAGGACGATGCACAGCGCGAGTGACTGTCAAAGGACATACCTATCCTGCGACCTTTGTTGTGCTACCGCAATGCTCCCGCGAAGTGATCTTGGGTATGGATTTCCTTAATGAGCATCAGGCGATCATCGACCTGCGATCCAAGCTGATCACGCTTTCGACAGACGAAGCCATCGCTTCGATGAAAACTCGGGAAAATCACGTTGCCCTAAGTGTCCTGGAGGAAGAAGTGAGCGTCCCACCCCGTTCAAGCGTTATCGTGACCGTAGGCGCCACGAAAGCCATAAACACTGAAGCCATCATCGAGGGGAACATGCAGTTGCTACAAACACTGGAAATATTCGCGGCAATATTTTACTACAGACGCTTCAGGGCTTCCCCGAAGCCGAAGAATTGTGTACGTTGCCTTTTGAGACTGGTAATGAACGAGACGCTCAAGGATAAATGGCTGCAGCAACTAGGTTGTAGTAATACTGCGACACGCGTATATAGCAAGGAAAGTCGGATATGTCAGTGAGTGGGACAGGAGCTAAGAGCGCTGAGGGAATTACAAGCAGTGAGAAACTAGCATTAAACTAGTAGAATCTGCATTTCATAATAGAATAGACAGCGTATAGGCTCGTTTGTTCTTGGGACAATGAAGACTGGCGCAGGGGCTAGAACCGCTGTGTTCATAAAAATAATCATTACACTAGCTACGATAGGGCAGCAGCACTAGCTCCGAACAAAGAGCGAAAGTACCCGATGAAACATGCACGACGTACAATGCAGAAGTATTGAAACGTTTGAAGGCCTTCGATGGAAATGGTTTTATGGGCGCTCGTACTGCGAGGTAAAAAGTCGGAGACAGGTGAGTGACTTGACGCTCGAGAAAAACAAAACTATTTAATAAAGTACGGTACAATCTTAACCTTATTTCTTTTCCTTTGCATTAGTTCAATTTCAAGAACATATTTCAAGAATATACTTGCAGAATTTAAGAGCTACCGGAATAAACTTACGTCTACGCTGAGGAAAGCTAAGGATTCATACCTAATAGATATGTTCGATGCTGAAACTGCACTGCGGCCAGATGCAGCCTGGCGCAAGTTGAACTCTTTGGTGCGTCCCGGTACTCCTACGCTTACACTTGGCACCTTTAGGCATGGGGAAAAAGACCTCTCCGGTGTTCCATTGGCAGATGCTTTCAATCACTTTTTTATTCAGCAAACGAAAGATAATGAACTCGATGGGAGTTCCATTAGAAACTACGCTCAGTACGTGCGAGGAAACGATAGGATAAGTTCGCTGTTCTTGGCCCCGACTGAAACAGCTGAGGTTTTCTCTTCCATCAATAACTTGAAGAATAGTAAAACGCTGGATGTAAATGGCTTCCAGATATTGCCCGTAAAATATGTACTTGACATACTGTGCCCGATTATTACCTATATTTATAATTTGATTCTCTCTACTGGGGTTTTCCCTACAGGAATGCAAATTGCTCGAGTGATACCCATTTTTAAAAAAGGTGATAAGAACCTATTCACAAACTACCGACCGATTTTTATACTGCCTGTGTTTTCCAAAGGCATCGAGAAAATAATACATCACAGAGTGACTTCTTATTTTGACGAAAATCACTTATTTCTAGATTTTCAACATGGATTCAGGAAGAAAAGATCTACAGAGACAGCACTTCTAACTCAAAAAGAAATTATAATTAAGGCATTCAGTGAAAACAAGCTCACCATGGGTATTTAAATCGATTTTACTAAGGCCTTTGACCTCATAAATCATGATATTCTTCTTTTTAAATTGGAAAGGTATGGTGTGCGGGGCCTAGCGCTAACCCTATTACAATCTTACTTATCTCACAGAACCCAATATGTAGATATAAACACAGCATCCTCTCCTACCCTCCATATAACATGCGGAGTGCCCCAAGGAAGCATTCTTGGGCCTTTGCTATTTTTAGTTTATATAAATGACATCGTCTACAGCGCTAGTAATGTTCAGGTTGTGTCATTTGCAGATGACACAACTTTTTTTGTCACAGGTATATCCGAGGCCGAGGTTGAAAGCAAAACAAGCGAAGCCCTTAATAAACTGCACTCATGGGCAGATGCAAACTCCTTGCGCATAAATCCGTCAAAAACACAAATTCTGTTATACCTCCCTAAGGGAAAGAAAATATCTAGGCCTCTCAAAATAGCCTTAAACAGCCAACCAATAGAGCTTGTGACTTCTGTAAAAACACTGGGCGTTATCTTTTCTCACAACCTAACTTGGAATGCGCACATAGAACACATTTGTTCGAAAGTTTCCTCAGTTCTAGGTATACTTGGTCGCTTTAGACATATTTTTCCAGTAAGGGTAAAGATGTTGCTCTACAACGCGTTAGTACTAAGTCATATCCAATACTGCAGCTTGGTTTGGGGAGCAACAGGGGTAACATATCTTCATAGATTTCATTTGCTGCAGAAAAAAGCCGTCCGGTCCATAGCAAATGTGCCATTCCTTTTCCCCACAAGAAATATCTTTATAAAGTATGATATCCTTCCAATCTTCGCGTTATACTTTTACAGGCTTCTATTATGCTATAAATACTCTTCACAACAACGTGACAATCCCTTTATTGTTCTTGGACAACTGAGAGAAAATAACAGCTGCCGTAACACTAGATACAAAGAAACTTGGATCACTCCAACACCAAGAACTTACTCTATGAACCAGTCCTTAAGTTACAACCTTCCCCTCTTGCTAAACAAACTAATCCATGACAATTTTGATATTACCAGAAATTCAAAACACAATATCCGTGACTACTGCCGAGACAATTTCAATCTGTGAAAGAAGCAGACATGATATATTTTAGTATATTTTAGTGATGTAAACATTTGCTTTGAGTACATGTGTGTATTGCGACTTTCGTTTTGCATGTGTGTTCGCGCTTCGCGTAAATGTGGATTTGCATCGGATACCCATGACATTACTAATTGATGTAAATGATGTGACCCTCGCCTTCGTTCTGTACTGCCACTGTCTCAAGGAGTCGGGACCTCCAGTCAAGCTGTTACCACAGCTTTTAGTCCCGGCTCCTCCTTTGTAAGAAAGGAAAATAAACTTGAACTTGAACTTGATATCCTGAGCGGTAGCCCACTATGGCCTGTTCTAATTTAATGGGTGCTTTCTTGCGATTACCTCATTGCTGGTTAACCGAACTCTCGGAACTGTCGATAAGATCATTCCGCCGTTTTGAATGCACTGCTCTTCCGTTGAAGGAAAAAGGTGGCTTCAAATATTCTCCGAGTTCGACCTGGTCGTCATCTGTCTAGCGAAATTCACTGCAGGAGGAAAGACTGGCTCATCGACCAGGTGCAGCCGATGCGGCGCCTTTATCCACGCAAACCATACTAGAGTCATTCGTCCACATTGCGTTTTCACTACCAGCTACTGTTCTTAGACATAAAAGCCACACAGATAACCTAGCCATGTTAAGATATCTGCAGTTCGCACTGCGTTTCCAGTCCATTCGCATTTGGTTTTCTTGATCGCAGCTTGGACGCCAGTTACTCGCTTTCCTTCGACTCGCCTGTCTTCCTGTTCCTAATATTACCGCGAACACTTTTTTCCCGTAGCTATCTGCGCTGTTCGTAATGTACGCTAAAGCATCTTTCTTACCCTCCAGTTTGTGGCAAATAGGCGCCTACTGGCAAAATCATCATTATCAACATCGTAATGACCTAGATGCGAACTCTGTGGAAGGAGGGCTTCTCCCATAGTCCCTCAAATAAATCTGTTCTGCGTGAGCTACAGTAACCGCATCACCGCATTCAAATCCAATCGAATCAAATCAAATCATATCAAATTTATTATCTAGTAAATGGATGGCCGCCCGGGCTAAAAGCTGTACAAATGAGCTTGACAAAGGCCCAGGAAACCAAAACATGGTAAGGCAGCAGCAAACCGAAACGAGTGAACAATTCATGAACAATACACAAGTAGACAAAAAAGCGCATAAACACATACATCAGTGTAAAACAAAAGAGAAAAGCTAACATATGGCTTGTCAATAATAAACAGATGTAGATGCAGTTCAGAAATATGGAATAGTTCGTAAAGACTTGGATAATAACCGAAGTAATTAAGGATTCAGGAATGCAGACTTAAATTGGCAAAAAGCAACTTCTCAACTGTTTTGCAGTAATTCCTGTAATTTTTTAAGAAAAAATGAAAGATTATGAGCCGAGGATTGTAGTTTGTTATTGGTGTCAGTACAGTCAAGTGTCAGTACATCGAGTGCTGACAATAATAGTACGAAGCTCAAGAGCTGCAACCTGTGCTAAGGAATTGCACTCATACCTGCGGAAGAAAACCACATTACTAATGAGTAAGCATTGTATGGCTAATAAGCGGATTCGGCGTGGACTAGATAATCTCGGTTCTATAACGGAGGAACTAGATGGTATATCGGAAAAAGAATGGTATCGTCGGATAGAGCATCGAAAGAGGATGTGCAAGTGACAAAATGCTTAAGGTGGGTAATTAATTAGAGCCAGAAATGTCCAAAAGTGGGCGGAGCCAGAGCAACAGTGGGGCTAAATTTGAAAACACCGGAAGTAGGCCGAGCTAAAGCATGGCACAGATCTGAAAATCTGGAAGTGTGGACGGATCAAAGCGGGGCGCGAAATTTGAAAACGAAGCGTTGCGCGAAGTTTGAAAACTTAAAATGTGAAATGATGGAACTTGATTATTTTAGACCAATAGAGGCAAAGAGGGGAGAGGAGGCGTCACTGCATACGCATTCCTCCAATGAGGGTACCGCAATGATACCATAATTTTTTGCAACAAAAGAAATTCATAGCTACAGTCCACATGGATTATAGTGAGCGATGCACCGGAGCACGGGGAGGCTGCACTGTCCTGTTCAAAGCCTGAAGAACAGCTCTAGCTGATCGACAGGGCTCGCAAGACTGCAAATGCCACTGGAACCCTGAACAGACGGACCCACATACGCCGGGAGAATCCTTCTTGACAATAAAGTTTTTCATCCTGCGATTAATACCGGACGTTGCTTCTAAGTTTACGATGAGACGGATAATTTTTCTTTTCAAGACGGCAAGTTTGCTCTTATTTGCTTTAGTTGTTGTTGCCCATACTAGGGTACACTAATTTATCTGAGAGAAAAATACAGCGTAATATATTTGTAGTTTAGCGCTTATGGGAAGGAATGTGCGGCATTGTAAAATACTTATTACATATATCCCGACTATTCGGGCGCCCTCCACTACGGCACCTCCTCCTTTCTTCTTTCACTCCCTCCTTCATCCCTTCCCTTACGGCGCGGTTCAGGTGTCCAACCATATATGAGATACTGCGCCATCTCCTTTACCCAAAAATCAATTTAAAAATTAAAAAACATATATGCGATTACATATATTAGATTCCATTAATGTGAGAAAAAAAGAATACACCAAGAACCTTAATTTTCTGAACTATTTCTATATGCTGGTCATGAAAATGAGTGAAGGTAGCGGATGAACTACTTTATTCTTGTCACGGAAGATAGCAGATTTGGATTTAAATGGGTTAACCTTGATTTGCTTTACAGTAGTCCATGCTGACAGCTTTTTGAGGATATGATTGAATCTTGATATTATTTGGCTGATATTACTCTCAGAACTTAGTAAGGTACTATCGTCAGCCTAGATCACGAATTGAACTGAGGCGTCGATTGTCACGTGTAACAGGAAGTTTGAAATAGAAGTATTAACTGAAGAAGTTTGGAGAAGATAACGAGGATGACGGTAGGCATGACGTGTATTAACCCTAGAATAAAGAAGTAGTATTCGGTGAGGTGGGAAGAGATGATTGGTGGAGAAGAGAAGACGAAGACGACGACGACAAGGATGACCTGTACCAATGCGAAGGTTACAAAAGCGAGAGGGATAGTGTGGCAAGGGGGGGAGAACAGAGAAGCGGAGGCTCCGGCATGTAAGGGACGCCTCGGCTGGAAGAGAGCAACGCCGGCTACTGCTCCGGTGATGTCGAGTTCCACGGCGTCGCATCGTAGACTTCCTGCCATTCGTGAGCCCGTTCTGGGGAGTCAACGGTGCACGCAACTGCCTGATACGCCCAGCGGTGCCTCCAGCGCTGTTTCCACCCATCCGGGTGGTGCCCACAACGCCAACATCACCGGCATCACCTCCACGGTCACTTGGACCGGGAGCTCATACGACGCCGCCAACGACGCCGCCAGCGACGCCAGGCTGAGAAATTCGAACTCCACTTCGACGCCAGCTACCTGAATGCCAATGATTGGACCCATGCAACGCTTCAACAGCACCGAACCGTAAGCACGAACGCCGAAGGCTAGTAGACGGGGTGTTCCCGGGACGTGTATATTGATAGTCTGTGTTTTGTGTCAGTTTTGGGAGTCGCTGCTAGTGTCACGTAGGATGTATTAAATGTACGTCGGTGTGGGTGCACCTGTCGCCTAGTCCATTCTCTGGGCCCTTGTGTTTTCCTGGGATCCGTGACATAGTTAAGTGGCGAGCCTGCCTGCAGGATTCATTTCCTTGTTTCTCTTTGTTTTGTCATGGACCTTGTTTGTTTTGTCTCGGAGCTAACAGAGCTCGTGAGGCAGAAGAGCGGAAGGCTAAAAGAGCTCCGGAGGCAGAAGAACGAGAGGAAAGAAGTATAGAACGGAAGGAGTTTCTTTTGTGGAAACAGGTTGGAGAATATGCGGAGATCACGAACAATGATCAGCGTTCCTTAGCGGCTACAGAATCTCCCAGACCGGCCAAAGTTGTCCAAGAAAGCTTATGGCTCCTTTTGATGACAAAATAGATGATTTGTACGCGTATCTGCAATGATTCTAGCGGATAGCTTTGCGGCAAGGCTGGGAGCGCAGGGAATGGGCCACGGCATTGAGCATGTGTTTAGTGGAGGAGGCGCCGAATGTGCTTGGGAGGATGCCTGCTGCTGACATTAGGGGCTACGAGAAAGTCAAGAAGGCACTCCTCCAGATATTCAGGTCTACGGCAGAGGATTTTCGCGAGAAATTTCGCACCGCGAAACCTGAGGACACTGAAACCGCTAAGGAGTTTTCCTGCAGGCTGACCAACTATTTTGACAAGTGGCTTGATATGTCAAACACTGAAAGGAGTTTTGAATGGGTGCGTGACAAGCTGTTAACAGAGCAGTTTTTAGCATGTTGCAGTCCAGAGCCAGTGCTATTCCTGAAAGAAAGTTGTGTTTGTTCGACGAGTTTGCTGACACTGCGGACCAATTCGTTGAGGTTCAAGGGCTGAGAAATATGATTAAGGCAAAGGAGGAAACTCAATAGGTCCTAGAGACAGATGCAACAAAACCAAGAGCCTATGGCGATGCATCTAAGGCGCCAGTAAGGTGTTCCCTCTGTGCCCATGTCGGACACCGTGCAGTTGACTGCCGGATTAGTAGCGTTGGCAAAAGACCCAGGTTCTGTGTCAAGGATGTAAGAGGAGAGGACATACTGTGGACGAGTGGAGATATAGAACGCAGGACCGAGATGCATGCGATGTCGACTCTCTGGTAGTACTCGTCACACCACCTGAAGTTCCGCGGCTAAACTGAGAGCGAACGCCGCTGGTAAATGAGGCGGTGAGTGGAGCACCCAAGTCGAAATCAGCAGTGCCGGTGGTGGTTGGGCAAATAGGGGACCGTCCTGAATTGGTGCTTAGAGATAGCGGAGCCAACGCAGTTTTGGTTTGGAGAAGTCTGGTTAAGGACGAGGATCTTACAGGGGAAGCGTCGGTCGTCACTCTTGTGGATAGCAGTCAGGTACCTTGCTGAAGCCAGGATACTAGTGTCCACGCCGTATTATACTGGACAGGTAGTGGCAAAATGCGTAGACCAACCCATCTACGATCTCATCTTGGGAAACATTACGGCTGCAAGAAGTGTCGAGAACCCCGATCCCGAGTGGAGGATGCTCGACGTTGAGGAACACCCACAGAAGGAAAGGCCCAAGGCAGCTCAGGCGGGTGATGGGGTAGTCAGTTTCTCGTCGGCAGCGGAGAAAAGCGCTCAAGTTACAGCCCGAGCAACACAGTGTCGGCATTCTACTCCCGTTACGATGTGTCTGAGCGTAACACTAGGCGAAATTGGAATTAGGAAAAGAGAAGACCCGAGCTTGAATACCTGCTTCGAAAGAGTTGGGGAAGAAGTGAAAGCAAAGAGGAGTCATACGTCATTCGAATATCAATTGGTAAACGGTCTTCTGCACGGGGAATGAATTTTTAGCTCGGGAAGGCGGGTCAACCGCTGGTGTTACCGAGAGATCTGCGAGAGACTGTGTTGCGCATAGGAGCTGACGTCATTATGGCCGGACACCAGGGTGTTCACTAAGCGGTGTCTAGAATCACCGAGTTCTTCTGGCCAGGTGTCCAGAGTGAATTTAAACGCTTTGTTCGCTAGTTTGACGTTGTGCCAGCACACAGTTCCAAAGGGAAGAGTTGGTTCCGTACCTCTGGGCAAGATGCCAGCCATCCACCTATTCAGCGAGTGGCTGTTGACATTGTGGGGCCAATCTCTCCTGTATCCGCCAAAGGCAATAGATATTTGCTCAACCTGGTTGACGTGGCCACTCGTTATCCTGACGTTATTCCATTGAAGACTATTGACGGTATCCAAGTGGCGGAGGGTCTTGTGGAGATGTTGTGGTGTTATGGGTTCCAGAGGAAAAATTCGAGGTTCACGTCTGAACTAATGGAGGAGGTTAACCGCCTTTTGTCGGTAAGACAGTTACTAACAATGCCGTACCATCCAATGTTTAATAGGCTTGTAGAGCGGTCCAACCACGAAGTACCGCAAATGAGTCTTGGTTTTTCGCCCTTGGAGATGTATGGGAGAACCGTTAGAGGTCCACTTACAATATTCAAGGAGCTGTGGGCTAACATAGAGATTGCGTCAGATCTCAAGACAACTTACACATGCGTTCTTGAGTTAAGCGACAAATTGAAGGAAACATGTAGGCTTGCACATCAAGGCCTGGAAAGGGCGCGCGAACGCATTAAGAGGTACTATGACGACAAAGCCACTTACAGAAATCTGAATCCGGGCGAAAGGGTTCTCATCCTGCTGCCCGCGGGTCATAATAAGTTACTGACGCAATGGGAGGGCCCTTACCTTCTGACGCAGGAGAAAAATGACATGCATTACGAATGATCGATAAATAACACCAGGAAGGTTTTCCATGCAAATATGTTGAAAAACTACGAAGAGTTCCCGTACGGTACGCTCCAAGGTAGTATGCTCGGTAGTGGCAGAGGAGACAGAGGATGTTGCCGAGGTGCCCACGTGCCATGGGAAGAATAGTGTAGAATGCGATAAGATACTAATGAACCCCAATTTGAACGAAGACCGAAGATCACAGACAAGAAATATACCTCATGATTAGAGCCAACTAAACAGCTTTAGCTATCTCTGGGATGCATATTTTTGTGGCTGTGTGTTTATACAAGGGAGTTTGTTGTGGACATTAGCATGATTACTGAGGACACCATATGAACAAGGGCAGTAGTGTGTTAATGTTCCGTAACCACCACCACGCAACCACCTGCTACGGTCAGGGGTGCCTCCAGCACTGTTGACAGCCATCCGGGTGGTGCCTACAACGCCAACATCACCGGCATCACCTCCTCACGCAGACGAGGCAGCGCGAACTGAGTTGAGTTGAGGTGTTGAATGCTACAGGTGGGGTTAGCCTTGCTTTATCTGCCGGCAATTGCTCCACCGCAGCGTCCCTTCTATATTAACAATGTCTCATATACCCCGCTATGCGCGCAGTCTCTTATAATAGCACACATTCTCTCCCGCAGTCACCATTTATGCACACAATCAATCCACACAGTCCACATCACAGTCCAGGCAGCGCGAACTGCTCATCATGAGGGCGATTGTGTGTCCATCCCCATCTCGAGAGCCGACGCAGCGGGTAGGCTTAGACCACTGTCGCGAGACATCACGCTTGCCGCGTGGAATTCAGGCCAATTCTCGATTTTGCGTTTAAAAAACTTGGACCCAGATCTGAAGCTTTGGCTTCCATCCGGCCAACCACGACGTGAAGCGACTTTGTTGTGTTGCCTGTGGCTTGGTGTAGCTTTCACCAAGCACTACTTATTAATAGGCATGGCTGACCGCCCTGCATGTGTCATCTGCGGGTGTTATGAGACTATAGCCCACATTCTTTGAGAATGCCCTGCCTACGGCGCCGAAGTCCAGTCTCTCTGTCGTGCACTGGAGCATCTAGGCCTGCGCCCACTGAAGGAAACGAAGGTTCTCGGCCACTTGCCGCGACATATGTCGGCACTGAAGGCCACCAAGGCGCTGCTCCACTTTTTGAGGACTTCTGGCCGGCACTATAGGCTGTGACTCTACTGAACGCTGTGACTTTGCATAGTGACTTGAATTTCATGCAACTGTCTTTTCTCCTTCATCTTTTCTCCCCTGGCCTCTTTCCCCCCGTGGCGGGTAGCAAACCGGCTATTCTTCTGGTTAACCTCCTTGCCTTTCCTCCTCCTCCTCGTGAGAGAGGGGGCCCTAGTCACGTGTGATACTAAGTTTGAAATAGAAGTATGACCTAAAAAGGTTTGGAG
The DNA here is from genome assembly GCF_052857255.1 of Amblyomma americanum. Taxonomy (NCBI): domain Eukaryota; kingdom Metazoa; phylum Arthropoda; class Arachnida; order Ixodida; family Ixodidae; genus Amblyomma; species Amblyomma americanum. The sequence goes on from NC_135500.1 coordinate 52,065,536, forward strand.
AAGACGAAGATTACGATAAGCATGACATGTATTAACCCAAGAACAAAGAAGATGAAGACGGAGTATTCGCTGAGGTGGTAGATATGATTGGGCGAGAAGACAAGACGAAGACGACGACGACAAGGATACTGTAGAAGCTTGGGCAAGTTGATGTGACATGGTTTTTCAGCAGCGCAGGGGACAAAGGACGTGACAACTGCACAGACACGGAGCTCAACGGACTACTACCTCCTCGTGGTGAGCCCTGGGTAACGCTAAGAGTAGTCCAAGATGATGGAGATTGTGTTGCATAAGTTCTCCGTCTCAATAGCCGGGCTCGGTTGGCATGAGCCTGTAAAGCAAGCCGATGGCTGGCTGAGGTTGGGTTCTCAGTAACATGGGTGAGCTCTCACCCGAGGCGGCCCTACTGAAAATAGGGCTAATTCGTGCTCCCTAAAAGGGGTACGGTGCCTCGGGGCCGAGGTTTTTGGATGGTGATCCGCGGCCCCAACCAAAACATTGGCAGTTTCGCTGATGATGGGCTGGATTGACTAGGCCGTCTGTTCTCGGTGGTCGAACCGGAGGGTTTGGCTCCCTGGACATAGTCTAAGTCTGCGACCGGGGCTGTGGAGTACGTGAGATGCTCCCAGGCCGGGTAACCATGGGAGGGGTAGCGTCCTCCTGTAACCCAGCGGGCGGCGGGCCTCGGCGATGAAGGCCCTAGGCGTAACGCTGGGAGCAGTTGCGTGCTCCTGTAACCCAGTCTATTGGGGGCGACTGTCATTGGTGAACCTGGGAAGGGCTGTGGTGACCCTCTCCCTCTCACCGAAAGCGAGAGAGTTCATACGCCACGGAAGCTTAGGGATAGACTGATGTGGCTAAGTCTCAAGCGAATACGATGCAGGGAAATCCCCGCTTACTAAATTCATCAGGGGTAGGGGCGTCCCTGTGTAACCCGAGCCCTACCATCACTCGGGAGCGCTGCTTGGGTCTGCCCTCGGTCCCCCTCCGGGCAACCAGGGCCATCTCTGGGTAACGGTGAGGCCTGCGGGCGTCTCAGTAGGCGAAGAGACTGAGGGCGAAGCGAAAGCAGGACTGGCGCTTGCGTCCCTTGAGAGCCTGTGAGTAGTACTGCTGTGAGACCAAAGGGGTGTGGGATGAAGCCCACACTCGCACTTCCCGGTACGTAGGCGGTAGGTCCTGACTTAGTACACCAGGGCCGGCGTCAAATTCAGGACACTTAATAAAATTAGGTAGAATCGGGCTCTCGCTTGGAGTGCGGCACGAGGAGATTACCCGAAGTCGAGGGCGCTTCGGCGTCTGGCAGGGGTGCGCAGCACGGAAGCGCTCCACGGGGAGTAGCGACCCCGCCTATCCGAAGCTCCTGGTTGGACCCAGACACGACCAACGAAGTGGCAGTAGTGGACCAGCCCGCCACGCTCGTTGGGAGGGCTTTCGGGCCCGAGGATGACCAAACCTAAATTGGTACAAGAGCAGTCTCTGGTGTGGGGGTCCACCAGTTGTCGAGCTTTGCTCCAACTTATGGGACTTGCTCCTTGGGAAGTGGTCTGGCCCCTCCCTACTCCGTGTATGGCTGGGCAGAACTCTTGTGGCAGACCGGAAACTTCTTCACAGTTGCTCTGATGGATCAGCGATAAGTTCCGCCGTCAACAACGTTAAATCCGCCTCATGTGGTAGAAGCCCATTTGTGGCCCTTTTTTCAAATTCTCAAGGTAGGGTCGAAGACCCATTTCCCAAGCATTTCACCCTAAATAAGTCGAGCACCAGACCAGGGGAAAGCTTGTACCCGTTGTATCACCGGTAGGTACCCGGCGGCACTGGGGATCGAACCCCGCACCTCCCACATGCGAGGCAGGATGCTCAACCACTTATAACCTGTGCCAAAGCCAAGGTTACAAAAACGTGAGGGATATGGGGCACGGCGGGGGGGGGGGGGGGAGAGAACCGAGAAGCGGAGGTTCCGGCGGATCAGGAACACCTCGGCTGGAAGAGAGCAACGCCGGCTACTGCTCCGGTGATCTCGAGTTCTACGGCATCGCACCGTGGACTTCCTGCAATTCCTGAGCCCGTTCTGGGGAGTCAACGGCTGACGCAACCACCTGCTACGGTCAGAAGTACCTCCAGCGCTGTTGCCACCCATCCGGGTGGTGCCCACCACGCCAACATCACCGGCATCACCTCCACGGGCACTTGGACCGAGAGCTCGTACGACACCGCCAACGACGCCGCCAGCGACGCCAGCCTGAGCACTTCGTGCTCCACCCCGACGCCGGCTACCTGGATGCCACTGAATGGGCCCATGCAACGCTTCATCAGCACCGAACCATGAGCATGAACGCCGAACGCTACTAGGCTGGGTGTTCCCGGGTCGTGTGTATTGGTTTGCTTTGTGTTTTGTATTAGTATTGTTAGTTTTGTGTGCTAGTGTTTGTGTCACTTATAGTGTATTAAATGTGCGTCTGTGTGGGTACACATTTCGCCTATTCCATTCTCTCGGCCCGAGTGTTTTCTGGGGATCCGTGACATCGATATTGATAATAGCAATTTAATAGTTATTAAATAAAAGGGGACCCAAAATATTTTCTTGTGGTAGGCCATTTGTTAGTGGCAAGAGAGATGACCTTTGGTAATTTATGCATACAACCTGGTGCCTATTTTCCAAGTAGGATCCTAGCAAAGCCAAAGCTGTCCCACGAATTTCATGCGCTGAAAGTTTATTAAGGAGCATATCCAGCTATTCTAACATGCTCCGTCCCCATAAATCTCTGGCGCTCTCTGCTATCCTCGTCTGCTTAATAGTTGCGGCTCTAATATACTATCTATTTTAGGGATATCCTTCAGCTGGCATTCACGATTAACAGATACTTGGTGACTCGTCCCAGAATGCATACTGCCAGGGCGCAAGCAAAAATGGCACAGGACGCTTTCGTACTTTGCTACGCTGCTTCGTAGAGACCAACACCGTGATTACAAAACAGGGGGCGATCACGGCTTCCGCAGGGGTGAAAAATACAGCAAGCGCACTTGAAAATACACTGAAGCAAACGTATTCAGAGCCGTTTTTTCATATCGCAATATACCTATGGTGTCGGCTCTTTTTGAAGATTAACCAAGTTCTTCCTAGGAAAGATTGTGAAAGTCTGAAATGGCATTTCGAAGTGAAGTACATCAGAACTTCGCGTTACGTGCGCGTGAGGATGGTTCCCGGCGGTGTGTGCGGAATGGGAGCGCGGCCGACTAAAACTAAGGAAAACTAAGCATTATCTAAGCAAAAGTTTCAGAAATATTTCTTCGTGTTTTTCTTATTTTCCACCCTTTTGCCAGTATTCCTATTACCAGGCCGGGCACATCGTTTACAAGTGCCATTGATGTACCTCGCGCCATTCTGCCGTCCTAGTTTCTCTCGCCTCTACACCGTCCTCGCCACTTTGGAGCCTGCACAATCCCCGTGTGCTTCTTTTGATACCTGACATCAGGAAGAAGATCGATTTACCGCCGATGGAACTAAAACAAGTCCCTCTTGAATATTTCCATGGACACTATGCAAACCGGGTGTCCGTCTACACCGACGGCTCAGTGAACCCCATCAGTTCTTCGGGCGGCATGGCCATCCCCGCAAGGGCCACAGAAATCAGAGTTATGATAGCTCACCAGACTTCTTCGACGGGTGCAGAACTCACCGCTCTTCGTGTCGCCATTGAACACATCAATCAGCAGCACCCTCAGCAATGGTCTATTTTCACTTTTTCCAAAGTGGGACTCCAAGCCTTACAACCTGCACTTCGCCCTGCAGCCCCCCATGAACTAGTGGCTGCAGAAATCCGGCAACTACATCACTGTGCCATTAATAAAGGGAACGACATTATCTACCAATGGCTACCGGGACACAGCGGCATAGTAGGCAATCACCGCGCGGAAGAAGTCGCGCCAACTGCTCACCACGACGACGATTTTGTGTCGATCCCCACTTCGAGATCAGAGGCAGCGGGCAGGCGTCGTACACTTGTGCGGGAGATCACGCTTGCCACGTAGAATTCAAGCCAATTTTCGAATTCAAGTTTAAAATTCCTGGACCCAGATCTGAAGCTCCGGCTTCCATCCAGCCTACCACGACGAGAAGCAACTTTGCTATGTCGCCTGTGGCTTGGTGTAGGTTTCACTGACCATTGCTCGTTCATGATCGGTATGGCTTATATCCCGGCATGTGCGATCTGCGAATTTAATAAAACAATAGTCCACATTCTTTCTGAATGCTCTGCCTAAAGTGCCTAAAGGCAGTCTCTCTGCCGTGCGCTGGAGCGTCTAGATCCGCGCCCACTGACGGAAATGAAGATTCTCGGCCACTGTCCGCGGCGATCGCCAGCGGTGAAGGCCTCCAAGGCACTGCTCCGCTCCTTGAAAACTTCTGGCCTGCACAATAGGCTGTGACTATAACGATCGCTTGCTGACTTTGCATACTGACTTCACGTTCCTGCCAACTTTTCTCTTTCATCTTTTTATCGAAAGACCCCTTTCCTCCCGCGCAGTGTAGCAAAACGGTTATCATTCCGGTTAACCTCCATGCTTTTCCTCCTCCTCGTACTCCTTTTGCCAGATTTTCTCATATGAAAGATCACCCATGGAGGCAGGTGTTTGTTGGCTAGTGCCTTGGCGAAGAGTGAGAAGTATGCTGCGTCCTTTCAATGGAATCTTTTTATATCTCCAAGATATTGCTCCAAGAGTTGCTATTGCGGCCACATCTCCAAAAGGCGCTCTATCTGCTGGGTGTTTCTCCGGATCGCTCAAGCTTCACGTGCAATCATAAATTCACCCCGCCGCGGTGGCTCCGTGGTAAGGGCGCTCAGCTATTGATCCGGAGTTCCCGTGTTCGAACCCAACCGCGGCGGCTGCTTTTTTATGGAGGCAAAACGCTAAGGCGCCCGTGTGCTGTGCGATGTCAGTGCACGTAAAAGATCCCCAGGTGGTTGAATTAATTCCGGAGCCCTCCACTATGGCACCTCTTTCTTACTTTGTTCTTTCACTCCCTCCTTTATCCCTTCCCTTACGGCGTGGTTCAGGTGTCCAACGATATGTGAGACAGATACTGCGCCATTTTGTTCCCCCAAAACCATTTGTTATTGTTATTATTATTTTTATTAATATTAATCATAAACGCTGCCACTTGCACTACACTCGCTCACAAATAAATTTGTTCAAACTAGGCAGTCTATATAATGTTACTTGAAATAGCAGTTTTAGACGTTCCCAAACGCATGAAACAGAACCACACACTGTATCAGACAGCTCCGCACACGGTGCTGCTCCCGGCCACATGCTCGGCCGCCTGCGGCTTCCGCGCATGCCAGCTCCACCATGAATTATAACTGTATCAGTCGTCTGTTACAGTGCGCGGTTTGTTCATCGTGCTGTTAAAATCACTGTCTTCAATTTAAACCTTGCTGTCGCGTGGACGGAAGTATTTGCGGGGGAGTGCAGTGCGCTGCACAAATGTCAGAGTACACAAGCAAACTGAGCGATTTGTGGAATCACCCAGCGGATACAGCTCCTTTTGTGGGTGTGTCCAGCTTCACAACACACATTTGCGACATATGTCTAGCTTCACATAAAAACCAATTTGACTAAAGCATATTATCTGCTCTGGCGGCGCCAAACTTTGGTGGTGGGTCGAATATGTCAGTGTACGGTACTTTTAGTGTTTTAATTTCATTTATTTTTATTTTTTCCTTTAAAGGACCGAAGGCATTACATAAGGGGGAGCAAAGTCAACAATAAAACAGAGAAAGAATAAATGGATAAAAGAGAACAATAACAAATAGAACAGTATGTAACAGTTAAATAATCTTATGAACCGGATACAATGTAAAGTGGAATGCACGAGATCGAAACAGGAAAAAAATTATATATGGAACATCGAATCAATACAAGGAAAAAATACAATGCAAAAGGTTTGATATAAAATGAAAAGTAACAAAAAACAGCTGTTCAAAGTGTCGAGGCGAATATAGAAGGAACTTTTTGCCCTTATGAAAAACAGTCCTTTAGGTTATCCCGGAATGATTTGCGGTTAGTGCATGATGCGATGGTATTTGGCAGGCCATTCCATAGTGCTATTGCGTCTGGAAAAAAATGCTGACTTTAGTGGTAAGGTGCGACAGTTTATGCGTCCAATGCTATGGGCATGACTTAGGTGGCTAGACATCCTGTGCGGGGTTGTAGCTTTTCGTGTCTCGTGCGTGGGTGATAATAGAAATGATAAAGAAGGCAGAGGCGAGATATGATGCGGTGTGACTCGAATGATGGAATGGCAAGGGAGTGTTTCAGCGCGGTGATACTGGTTTTTCTTGAATAGCAAGATGTTATAAATCGGATGGCCCGATTCGGTACGGCTTCAAGGTCAGCGGCGAGGTACGCTTGTAATGGGTGCCAAATGGATGACGCATATTCTAGTTTTGGGCGAATAAATATCTATATGCTAGTTTATTTAGGTCAGGGGATGCGGCCTTCAAGTTACGGCGCAAGTATCCGAGTGTGCGTGAGGCTTCAGCGCACATGTTTTGAACCTCAGTTACCCATGATAGCGATGTTGTTACATGGAGGCCAAGGTATCTGTACGATAATGCGGGTCAATGGAAAATGAGTCAATACTGTACTGATGCTGATTCACGGTGCGTTTTCTGGTGAACGACATGGATTTGCATTTGTTAATGTTTAAGGAGATGAGGGATTTATCGCACCAAGGTCGGACTGAACCAAAGATGAAAGGTTGGTCTCTCTATTCACTCTATATATGACGTAATCGTCGGCAAAAAGCCGTAATTTCGATTTTATACTGCAAGGGAGGTCATTAATATGAATTAGGAATAGTAGTGGTAATAGGCCGGCGCTCTGAAGGACTCCCGATGTTACATTGGAAAGAGGAGATTGGCTATCATTTGTAGAACTGAACTGCTTGCGCCCTGAAAGAAATTTTTTGATCCAACAGATTAGGCTGACAGAAATTTCTAGTGATGAAATTTTTTGAAGTAAATGATTATGGGCGACCCGATCAAATGGTTTAAAGTAATCGAGGAATATAGCTTCTATTTGAAGGCTGTCATCCATGGATTCAAGCAAATCGTGTATGAACTCTGAAAGCTGGGCTTCACATGAAAGTTGTTTCCTTAAACCATGCTGGTTCGGATAAAAAAGTCGTTAGATTCAAGAAGTGTCATTAGGTTCGGGTATATAATGTGTTCGAGTAATTTTGATGGCACACTGGCTAGAGAAATTAGACGGTAGTTAGAGGCTATCTGCGGTCACCGGATTTAAACTCAGGGAAGATTTCTGCAAATTTCCAATCATCCGGAACTTCCTCCGATTGTAAAGACTGGGTAGAGATTGATTGTAGTGTCTAAACCGAGGTCGCTGATGTGATGTTTAGTTGTTTACTATTGATATGGTCACAGCCTGCTGATGAAGACAATTTTAGAGAAGGATAAAGGTTACTGATACCGTAGGCATCGTAATTGATGTGGATTCTGGTGAAGTTATGGGGGTATAGTTGATTACAAAAGAGAACACCGAGACGAAATAGCGGTTCAAAACGCTGGCATACTGATCTTGCTCGACTGGTTCTCCATCAGTTCCCATAAGCGCTATTTTTTTCGGGCGAGACCAAGGAGATAGGATGCGCCAGAATTTGTTGGCGTTCGGCTGTAGAACTGTAAGTAGATCGATGGAAAACGATTTATTTTTTGCAGCAGCTAAGCTTTCAATATATTTTTGTACATTGATAATATCGGTCCCATCTAGTAGGGGAGTTACATTTCTTTGCTGATCGACAGAGACGCTTTTTCCTGTTTAGGAGACGTTTCAGGCTTACGGAAAACCAGTCGTTCTTATGATCGGACATAATATTTATTTTTGGGCTGTATTTGTTTCTGAGGTTTATCGTTGTTGTTTTGTGTAATTCCCAGTTACGATTAACTGTTCTTGATAGATAAGATCCGCAAAAATGCTCATAAAACCGTGTAAGCTCTACGTTGATAGCATTGAAGTTCGCTTTATTGTAATTGAAGATTATCTTTTCAGCGGTTGATCTAACTTTCAGCAGTAGTGATATGAAAATGTGTAGTATTGCATGCATGGTCACTGAGTCCACGAAGAGCCGTTACACCCTTGACTTCTTGAGGACTGCACGTCAGGAAGAGATCAAGGGTGTTATTCCCTCTCGTCGGAAGTGTTATGGCTTGATGGAGACTGAAATCAAGGGTTAGATCAAGGAATTGCTTGGGCTCACTGGACTGCGATTTACCACGTATGCTAAGTGGAGGCCAGTTAATCTGGGGAAAATTAAAATCGCCAAATACAAAAATAGGTGATTTGGGGAAGTTATCCCTAATGCTAATTATAGCTTTCACAGTTGAGGTATGAACGCAAACCCATGATAATTCGAGTACGTCGTCGTGGTACACAAGAATGATGACGATCTATTTCTTGTCTTGATTCATAGTGCACCACGACAGGTTTCTCAGAAAGGTCTGTCCTTCATACTTCAGATTCGTGTACTGTAACCTTCGCTCATGTGAACAAGTCGCTCTCAGCGATCAAGATTGCGAAGGGTCGCTTCATTTCTCGCTTCGATATGTTGTTAGCTTAAACATGTTTCACTACACCATTTCGGGAAGGTCACGGCCTCTTAAGGAATGCTCCAGCTTTGCTTTTGCTTCTATTCGTGCTTATCTTATTTAGTTTCGTTAATTAGCTAGCCGATGACAACGTTTTGTAAGACAGCAGCGGCGGCCGGGTGGTTTTAGCGTCCGCCTTGCTTTCGGGAGGCATGGTGTTCGATCTTTATTGTTGACGTGCACCCACCGGTGATGAAATTGGTACACGATTTCGCAAGGACTGGTGCTCACCATATATGAGGAGATAAAAGGTTTAGAAAATGAGTCTTTTACCCTGCCTGGTGTAAAGCAAATTGATTTTGCCATGGCGTTTTTTGACAAAAGCTGTCCTTACTGAGATTTATTGATCGTCATCAGTACGCCTGGTAAAGATGGTTTGTCTATCGTGTCTCTAGTACATGAGAAATGTATGCATCGTGAAATATTCCGAGCATTCGGGAATTCTGGCCATGAAGCAGCTGAGACGCCAGTTCTATCTCGATTTGAGATTTGTATGCTGAAACGGTAGGAAAGTATAATCCAGCCTGCTATCATCGAGTATGTTTAGTACACAAGTGGCTGGGCCTGCGGGCTGAACATTACCGTTAAAACTACTTTACTGCTCCTAAACATCGTTTCCAGCACGAATGGTTGAGATTTGAAGATGGTCACATAGGCAGTTTTTAGCTAACAACGTGTTATCGATCTTTCGCCTACTGCTAACCATATCTTGACTGTTTTTTTTCTAGGAAATAACAAAAATGTATAAAATCACGGCAAGCGGTTGGCGCGTTCTGTCCTAAAAAATATATTTTTTTAGAAAAAAAGTCAGCTGTGGAAACACATTTTGGAATGTGGGGGCTCAGCGGTGCGAACGTAGGTAAATACTGACATCAGCCTGGGCCAGCAAAATATGGGATAAAACTAAGCGAACTTGAGCTGTGTTATGGCAGCCATATCCGGGCATGTGAAATACAACATTGTAAACTTAGAAACTCCTGGTACTAAGTTCTGTCATGCGCTCACTTCTGTATGAATTTTGTAGGGGCACCATACATCACGATACAGCAAGTCATCGTTCATCAGTCATAAAACAACAGTGGAGTCATCATGATAATCAGCCTGACTATGCCCACTGTCCAGCATATCCTCAAAGCCAGCGTATCTTTAAACCCTGGCTAAAGTTAGCTGGGATGCCCAGTATATCTTCCATCATTTTTACTTAACGCTTCTCTACATCCTGACTCTGCAATGCCGGCTTGACTGCTGAGGTTTCCACTCAGACAAATGCTTTCTGGTGACCTCTGAAGGGTTTACAGGGGTTGTTTATATTCTGCGCATTTCCCTTTCACATGATTGATTGTGTGAATGCGGTCTTTTATCTAGCGCCCTTTACGAAAGCCTGCCTATGATATGGTTCATTGAAGTCTAAGGTTCACCTGACACTATTAGCGATTGCCTTAGTAAATAGCTTATAGGCAACGGAGAACAAGCTGATCAGTGTGTAATCTTTCAAATCCTTGACGTGTTGTAAATGTAGTGATTAAATGAAAAATTACGCAAGGCGTAAACGAGGGAAAACAAATTATTGTTGTAAGCGTTTATACAACCTTTTTCCGTAAAGTTCTGAGCCTGAGTTCATAAAAAAAATGCGTTTAACATTTAAATCATTTGTGCAGCACCCCTTCGAAATAGTCTACCTTAAACTCTATACACAGCTTCCAACGCTCCTTGAGGTATTGGAAACAGTAGGCAAACTCTTTTTTTGGTAGGGCTGTCAGCTCCTTTGTCGTGGTGTCTTGAATGGCCTCCACGCTCCCCATCCAGCGACCTTTTAGGGCTCTCTTCACACGAGGAAACAAGAAAAAATCGCAAGGAGAGAGGTCAGACGAGTATGGCGGTTGGGGAAGTACAGTAATGCTGTGCTTGGCGAGAAATTTTGTCACGGTGAGAGCAATGTGCGGCCTTGCGTTATCGTGGAGAATGCTCGATTGTCCAGATGCTCACAAGGGCGACGGCGTCGCACTTCATCACGCATGTGTTGGAGCACGCGGATATAAAACTCCTAATTCACCGTTAGCCCTTGTGTGATGAACTCGTGATGTATGACACCCCTGGCATAAAAAAAACTATCATCATCTTATTTGTTTTGGTCTTGTGTCGCTGCACCTGTCTCAACGCCGGGGAGCTTGTGGACCGCCATTCGGCGCTCTGACTCTTTTTATGAGGATCGTATTGAAAAAACCACGTTTCGTCTTCAGCAATGATGCTGTCGACGAATGCATCATCCTTTTCTGCCTCGGAGAGCAAAACAGCGCTCGCTGACGCCCGGTCCTCCTGGTCCTGTGTGAGAGAGTGCGGCACAAGTCTGGCATTCAGCTTTTGGTTCCCCAAGTTCTCACGCAAGATTTGCTGGCATGTTATCTTACTAATGTCGAGAGCATCTGATAGCATTCGAACTGTAATTGTGCGGTTTTTCCGTATTATTTCCCTGACCCGAGCCACGTTGTTTTCATTCCGTGAGGTTGAAGGGTGCCCCTGCCTTGTGTCGTCTTCCAGCAAAGTTCTCCCCGAAACGAACCTCCTGTGCCAGTCGAAAACTCACGTTTGCGATAATGTCTCATTGCCGTCAGCGTCACGAAGGAGCTCATGTCTTGCCAAGCTTCACACATAATTTTATGTATACACGCTGTTTGAGGTGGACGTCCATCTCTCCACATTCACTCACAGTAGAATGCGCAAACGACCAGTGGCAACGTAGTTTTCTACATGTAGTTTCATCTATCGGCTGCCGCAGCAATTAACATAAATAGCTGAGGTTAGCTAGAAAAGACGGCGCTACGCGTACCAACCAACATTTATTTGTTTTGGGGACTCATTTCTAGAGAAGAAAATAAATCAGTCTCGAAACTTAACGGACACACGTTGTATATGTGCTATGTCCAGAGATATATTTCTTCACTAACGGTCGCAAAAAATATTGAGGACAAGATTTTCACCGTACTCTTCCGCCACACGTGCTGCCTCCGTAGATGTGCCGCTGTGCCCTGCAAAAAGGTGGACCATCGTTTTGTGGATGTTTACCCCTTACGCGGTTGAGCACAGAACTAAATAAATTTCGTTATACGCAAAAGCAGCATAGTTGTAACATTTGGCATTGGCGTAGAGCCAAAGAGTAAAGAGAAGCGTCAACGTTCCCTAGTACTACTCTGCATTGATGGGCTACATTAAGAATGCCAATGCGTTTCGCAAGGACCTCAAAGGTTCTTAATAATCTGAGCATTCAAAAAAGCCTACGCAAGTGTATTTGCTGTGTGGCAGGTCAACTTCTTGATCCAGTTGAGCCCAGTTATTACGACCCTGACGGCCGCGGGGATTCCGTTCATTATATCCGTAGCTCGTAGTAAGTGGACTTCCCGTATTTGAGTCAAAAGTACACAGTCTGACCATGTAAGTCCGCAATGCGCGTCTGTTTATTCAAACTAGACCTTATTACAGCGCTTTCCAAGCTCTCCAGAGCGGTGGCATACCCCTCGCGATTGCGGTGCTGACGAAAGGCAGCTTTCGGAAAGAAAATAATAATAATAATTGGCTTTGGGGGAAAGGAAATGCCGCAGTGTCTGTCTCATATATCGTTGGACACCTGAACCGCGCCGTAAGGGAAGGGATAAAGGAGGGAGTGAAAGAAGAAATGACGATAGAGATGCCGTAGTGGAGGGCTCCGGAATAATATCGACCACCTGGGGATCTTTAACGTTCACTGACATCGCACAGCACACGGGCGCCTTAGCGTTTTGCCTCTATAAAAAGACAGCTGCCGCAGTCGGGGAGGATCGCCGTGAGCGCTCGGAGCGAACGGACGCACCTCACATCCGCTCCGTTTTTCAGCGGCAAAATCCCGTGTTGCCGGCCACTTACGTTCACCTTTTTTGCCCCGGAAGAACAACTACCACTCTGGACAAGGTGTTGTGTTTTTGAGACCCAGACAGGCAAGATTTCTTGATTTTTTGACCAACTTTGTTTGGCCATGCCAGCAGCTGCAGCAGCTAAGCCCAACAGCTGCCGAGCATCCTCGGCGCGTTCGCACGCAGCTGCGGCGGCGCCGCCGCGTCCCGCCAAGCCCAACTACGCCTCGACTATCCCGTATACTGTGGAAGGCACCGACATTACCGCCGCGGAGTTATCCGACGGCGTTCGAGATACAACGCCGGTACCAAAGACCATCTCCGATTCACCAACAACCCGCAGGAGCCCAGACTCCAGCCTTGACACCTGCTATCCTGAAACCTCGGCCTTGCGGCCGCCCTCCACCGCCGGCCAAAAAGCGTCCGCTTCCCCGCCTGCCCCCGGAAGACCTCAAGGTAGTCCGCCCACAGGGCACACTCAACCTCCACACCGTCGGCCCCGCACGACTGGCTGTTGCCATCTACGAAGACGCCAAAGTCGACAAACGCATGGCAATCACTGCCGACCAGGTCCGAATTTACCCCACTAACAACACAGGCACAGTCAGCACGCCTGACCGTGCTCGCGCAATGTCTTACGCCAAGGCCCAAACCATCAAGATCCAAACCACAGATGTACCGGTTGCTGTCTACGCCACAGCCCCGGGCAATTCCGTGCGGATGATTCTGTACAGGGCCTAGAGCTATGAAAGCAGCGCTGAAATTTTCGCCGAGCTTCGGGCTCGCAACTCCGACCTCCCCATCTTTGCTGCGCGCCCTATAGGCCAGACACGACACTTTGCCGTCACTTTCACTAACACCAAGCTTCCCCGATACATGCGGTACTTGGGCTTTACCTTCAAGGTGTTCCCTTACAAGGGGCGCCCGGAGGCGTGTTTCAACTGTCGCAAGCTGCGCCACAGAGTAGACGTGTGCCTTCAACCACGCCAACCCACTTGCCTGCGCTTCGGCGTGGCCCAGGAGCCCCAAGCAGCCGGCCAACCACCCACCTGTCAAGCCACGTGCAACATGTGCAAAGGCCTACTTCCCACCGGCAGCAGAAGCTGCAAATACCGTTTCGTGGCCACCAACCGGCCCAAATCATCCCACTCATACACGGATACTGACACTGACTCCGGAACCTTGTCACATGGCCGCCAGTCCCGTCCCCGAGGCCGCGGCAACCAGCAACGACCCCCAAGAGATTACTCTCTCCCGCCACTGCGAAGCAGCAGCTCCAGCCACAACAACCGTAGCCGCTCCTCATCATGCTCTCGGGATTCCCTGGCTAACTCTCAGACAAGGCCGGAGAGCAAGCTCACCAAGAAAGTCGGGGGAAGACTCCTCCACCAGCTACAAGCCAACTGGCCAATCCGCAGGTAAGGGAACTGGCAGACATGGTCAAACAGCTACAGCTCCAGTTGGCACAGGCCAATGCTAAATTTCACAGCCTGGAGTCCATACAGGCACACCAATAACCGCGGCCGCAGCAGATGGCTCGCATTCCCAACCCCAATCATGCCAATGACTCCAACATGGATACCGACCAGCCCAAATGCACTAAACGCAAGGCTCCCCCACACTCCACCTCCGACAGTGAGCCCAAATTCGATGCCTTTCACGCTCGTATCTCTAAAATAGAGGACGCCCTCCAACGGCTGACCCCCCCCCCCCTATTGACAGTCTCATTGACGGCTGTTCCGTCATGGCAGCCAATATCCACACTCTCACTATCCGTCTCGACTGCCTTACGGGGCCCCCGCAAATTGTCGACGTCAGCATGCCCCCCCCCCCCCCCCCCCCCGCGCACTCAGTCCCCTCGCCCGACTCCCGCGCCCGAGAGTGCAGCCGCGCGCGCATGAGCTGGCGGTATTCTCAAAAGCGCCATAGCTCTTCCGCAGCGCCCCGAACCCTACAAGAAACGCGATGGCTAGCAGGCCCATCATGGTATGGCAGTGGAACTGCAGGGGCTTCAAGGCAAAGCGGAGAGCCTTGGAGCATACCCTGCAGGCCCAGCCATGCGCACCCCACATTATCGGGCTCCAAGAAACGTACACTGATACTGAACTCACCAGCTATGCCGCCTACAACCAACCGGTGGCGCGGGATTTCCGCCCGAGTACCGCCATCCTCGTGCACCGCAACCTCACAGCCAATCAGCTCGATCTCGACTACACCGAAGTCCCGCTCACTTTCGTGCAGGCCCTTCCCAGCAACCGAGCCCAATCTCCGCTCAACCTCTTAAACGTGTACAGCCCCCCAAGTGACAAGAGCACCAAGATAGCCAATCTCCTCCGCAAGGCCTGTGCAGCCGCAAGGAACGAGATGCTTCTTATAGTGGGTGACTTTAACGCACCACGCGCCGAGTGGGGCTACCCCCCCAAAGCCCGTGGTCGCAAAGGAGCCAAGGTTTGGGAGACAGGCCAGACACTGTGTCTCACGCTATTCCTCGACCCCGAACGTCCCACCCGTTTCAGCAACAGCGTCACGCAAGACAGCTGTCCGGACCTCACTTTCGCCCGCAATATCCAGGACGCGCGCTGGGAAAATCTCGGTATGAACATAGGTAGCGATGACTATGTTCGCAGCACTACCTACACTGCCACACACAGCAAGGCCCCCCATCGCACTGTCGCACACACCAACTGGGACGCTTACCGATACGTGCGAACTCAGTGTCCGCAGAGCCCCATAACCGACCTCGACACAAGGAGGGAGACACTGCTCCATGACGCCGCCAACGCCACCTCCATGGCCACCCAGGAGGAGGATGGCCCCACCCCCGACGCCAAACTCATGCACATGTGGGAGGCCCAGCGCAGCCTCCACGCTCGCTGGCTCAGACGCAAACACAACCATCCTCTCAAGCTTCGTCTCGCTCGCCTCGAACGAGAGAGATCAAAGCCGACTCTTCCAAACTCAGTCAGGAGCAATGGCACCAGACTTGCGACTGCATCAACAGGCAGTTGGGATGCAAGGACACTTGGTTTCTGCTCAAGCACTTGCTTGATCCGACACACACCAAGTGTGCATCCCACAAGAATTTCAACCGCAACACACACGCGTTTCAAGGCACCATCGAGGAACTCCTTGTTACCTTGAAAGACAAATACATCAACACCTCCACAGACATACCAATCCCCTCGGAATACACGGGATCTAAGAACCCAAACATGGACAGAGACATCATGGCGTCGGAAGTCCGCGCCGCCCTGAACCACATCAAGACTACCGCAGCCGCCGGCGACGACCGCATCACCAACAAGATGCTACGCAACCTCGACGACCATTCAGTCGAAGCACTTGCAGACCTTTTCAACCACTACTGGCATGAAGGTCGGCTTCCAGCCTCCTGGAAGCATGCCAAGGTAATATTCATACCAAAACCAGGCAAACAACTCGAGCTAGGCAACCTCCGGCCAATCTCCCTCACGTCTTGCCTGGGGAAGGTTATGGAGCACATAATTCTACACAGACTTCACACCCATGCAGGCAAGAAGAACCTCCTCCCCCACCATGATTGGTTTTCGGGCTGGACTGTCCACCCAAGACATCATGTGGCAGATACAACACGACATACTCGACCCAGGCCCATCCGGGCCACGCGCACCATTCTCGGCCTCGACGTCAGTAAGGCGTTTGACGTGTCGCACGCATCTTTACTGACCAACCTCTCCCAGATGAATATAGACACCCGCACCTACAACTATATTGTCAACTTTCTCCAGAAGAGCACTGCAGAATTCGACATTGGAGACCTCTGCAGAGACACTATCACCATTGGCACCAGGGGGACACCACAGGGAGCAGTCTTGTCCCCGTTCCTCTTTAACATCACTATGCGAGACCTCCCTTCCCTTCTGGACACCATACCCCATATCACACTCACTATACGCCGACGATGTCACCCTTTGGACCAACTCCGGCTCGGACGGGGAGACACAAGACTCACTCCTACAAGCAATCAACACCGTCCACACTTTCGTGCAGGCGAACGGTCTCGTTTGCTCCCCCAACAAATCCGAGCTGTTAGTTATCCGGGATAGGCGGGTTCGCCGACCCATCCCCGACCTTCAAGAGCCGATCAAACTCCACATCGCCACCCACCTCATACCTCCCGTGCAGACCATCCGCGTGTTAGGTATGCTGGTGCAGAACAACACGCAGAACTCTGAAGCCATCCAACGCCTCCAAACCACCGCCCGCCAGATCAACGGCCTAGTCCGCCGCATCGCCATTCGCCGCAGAGGCATGCGGGAGACCGACCTCTGCTGCCTCACACAAGCCTTCCTTCTTAGTTGGATTGTATACCCTTTCTCCTATTGCCACCTGCGCCGAAAGGATGAAGAGGCCGTAAAAAGCATCATCCGCTCGGCGTACAAGGCGCAATGGGACAGCCCCAGTTCGCCAGCACGCAGCGTCTGCTCCAGCTCGGGGTATACAACACCCTCACAAAGCATATAGAAGCACACAAGACTGCACAGATACATCGCCTTTCTCGCACCAAACACGGTCGCTACATTCTCGACTGTCTTAACATCAACCCTATAGGTGATATCCACCTCACTTCTCTTTCAACTGGAGTCTGTAGTCGGCTGATCGTCAAACCCATGGCCAAGAACATGTTGCCCGGCCGCCACGATACGCGCGGGCAAGTCAAGGCCCAGGCTCTGGCCGACAGGTACTCCACCGACGAACACGCCATATACGGTGACACGTCGAAAACCGACTCCAACACATACGCGGCCTGCGTAGCCACGCCAACCACCACCCTCATCAACGCTGCCACAGTGCGCACAAACTGCCCCACCGCTGCCGAAGAGTTCTCGATCGCGCTGGCCATCGCAGATCCTCGCACACGCACAATTCGCAGTGACTCTAAACGAGCAATTCAAAATTTCTCGGCGAACTCAATTTGTCTACCTGCAGCACACATCCTCCACGGCTGCACTCTCGACCGCACTGTAAGCTTAGTGTGGGCCACGGTGTTAGAAGTACTTTAGGTGATACGACAGCGCGCCTCCGCCGTGCAACCGCCGCGGAGAACATTCGGACGAACTTCCGAGAATGCCGTGAGAGGGCGCCACTGTCTGTCGGGCCCACGTGGTCGGGCCGGTCGGGTCTACCGTGTCTCATCGCCGCACTATTCTAGCGCTATCTCCGCGCGTGGTGCTCACTCCACGTGCTAGCTAGCTTTTGTGCTGTGCTTGACAATCGCCGTCGCTCACGCGCTCTTCACGAGAATCATTGCGCGGAGGAGCGATTATTCTCACCGACCATTGCGCCCAGTCGCACAGTGATGAAAAAGTGACGACATGGGGAGAAAGTGCTTCGTTCCTCGATGTAACTCCGGTTACAAGACGTGCTCTGAGAAGGTGTCCATGTTTGCAGCTCCAAAGGATGAGGACCGCCTTAAAGCTTGGCGACACGCCATACCGCGCAAGGACCGCTTGCTGCAGCCGACTGACCACGTGTGCGAGAAGCACTTTGAACCGAGCTTCGTCACTAAAACATGGGAGGCTCATTTCAACGGTCAAGTGTTAGCAAGTGCGCCACGAATAGCTACTTTGGCTGGTGACGCCATTCCGACGATTTTTCCCGGATGCCCGGATTACTTGTCGAAGAAGACAAAACGAAGAAAAGAGCCTATGGATCGTCAGAACCCCGCCGCTCCCAAGCGGCATCGTGCTGCAGACGACGGCCCATTGGGCACACAGGCACCCAACGACGGCGGAACTTCAAGCGAATCCCTGCAATCATCCAGTGTGGACAATGGAAGTGCGCCTGAAAGCTGCTCAAGTTCGACCAGTCCGGATGCTGAACTCATGAAAGGGCCTTTCGATGAAGTTTTTCACAATCCTGGGTGCATAACTTTGGCAACTGATGCGTGGGCATGCCATAAAACTGACATCGATGGGGTGCGGGCGATTGTGTTGCGGAATCGCATCTGCAGCTTGTTTGCAGTTTACACAAGTACCAGCTTGAAGCATTAAAAATATAGATATGTGTTATCCACTCTCATGAAACTGAGTTGGAGGCATTGGGCAAGTGAAAAATAAAGATTAAAATGGTAAAAACTGAACATATCAAATCACAATGCGCCGCCCCAACAGCACCACACTCCGCAGTTCGGCACATCGCGATCAACGCCGATTTCGCGTTTAATACCGCCTATATTCGCTTGCAATGCAAACAAAAGCGTTCAGCGACGATAACAGTGCCGTGCAACGTTAATACTGTCCGCTTAAGGAGCGTAAATCAACGCCGCAGCGCCAGAGTACACTGGATCACCCGTAAGACGGAGCGTGAAACAGGCTCGGCAACGGGCATGGGCGGCCCGACTCACGCTAACGCCACCTAGAGGCGGACGAGGGAAGTAGGAACAAATGTGTCTCGCCTCCGGGGGCGTCGTCGTATCACCTAAAGTACTTCTAACACCGTGGTGTGGGTACCTGCGTATGCGGGGCACTCTGGGAACGAGGGGGTCGACTGTTTAGCCCGAGGTCTAACCAACCGGGCAGCCGACCTCTCGAACCCGGATGTTCTCGCCGAGGCCCCCCTGTCCTATGCGGAAATCGCCAACTTCTACAAGGAGACAAGACGCGTGTACCCGCCTCCCCACCTTGACCTCAACAGAGCGTAAGCCACCATGCTTCGCAGACTGCAGACCAATTCGATTCTCAGTCATTCTCGACTATATCTCATCACTTACGTGGATTATGATCCCGTCTGTCCTAATTGCGACCACGGAGTGTTTGCCACTCAAGCACACAACCTCTGGGGATGCGAGGGTAACCAGCCCCCACAAACTTTACTGCCAGCTCCCTCCTTGGAGGGTTGGACCAAACTTCTTGCAAGACGAGACAAGGAGACGCAGGTCGCTCTCGTCTCGTGGGCTCAAGACGTCGCCCTCACGTGGAGGCCACACTGAGCCCACCTGCCCTAATTCGCAACCCTCAAGTTGCAAACAAAGTTGTTCTCTCTCTCTCTCTCTCCCGCAGTCGGGTTCGAACACTGGAACTCCGGATCAGTAGCCGAGCGCCCTAACTACTGAGCCACCGCGGACGGTATGTTTTGAGGAAAGGAAAGTTTTTGAAGCGAAAAGCTTAATTACACGGGTCAGAGCCGAGCTTTGCGTGAGCCGAACAGGTGACTTATGCGCATGCGCGAAAACGAGTGACGTCACGCGCCGCGCAGGTGGTCGCCCCTCGCCGCTGCCGCAGCCGTCGCCGCCGCCGACTCCGTCGCCTGACCTTTCGACGCAGCCGCACGCAACTGCACATGTGCGTCATGTGCATGCGGAAGGAGGCTATATAATGCGCTTGCCAGAGAATAGGCGTGCGCATTCGACACGGAAGGGAAGGAGAGTGCGGCTACACCTAGATTACGCCGAAAAGCTAAGAAACTAAATTTGTCCGAACCAGAAGTACTCGTTTGGGAGTTGGCTGCACAAAAGCGAAAAAATGATAAAGCCAAAGCTAAACATCCAGCCGAAACGCCTCAACAACGGGAAATACGCCTTGCTAAACGACGTCGGAAAGAAGTCGAAAAGGGTGTCTTGGCCGCATCTTCAGCCAGCAGCAGCCAAACGGGTGGGGAAGAGGAAACAAGAGAGTCAGAAGAGGAAAATCCCAAGACTCGCCGTTACAACGACCACGTGGTACGGCTTAGTGAAAGAGCGAGTGCGATAAAGACATACTATAGAGACAGACGCTTGCTACTACTCGGATCACCGGGCTGTCTTTATTGCTGTAGAGAAACTGCGAGGCAATGCGTCTAACAATAATAAATAAAGAAGGTTAATACTGTCGCTTCTGTGTCTAACTCGTAAACATATGCCATTGAGTAACCATGTCTACGCCTAGAGATAAACAATGTATACAATACCAGCTAAGCTACGAAGCATAACCATGACGTCAAATCAAGCATAACTGAAGCCTTTCGCTTGTATATCCAGGCTTAACCAGAGCTAAACCACCGCCTAATTTTTTTTTTCTGAGGAAAGGAAAGGGCGTAGCTCTCAGATCTCGACATCTCGCTGGACACCTCAACTGCATTTGACGCATGCAACTCAAAGTGCATATGTCATCGGTTTGAACCCTTGTCGCAGGCTATAGCCTACAACTTCACATCTCGGCATCTCGGTGGACATCTGAGTCATGCCTTAAGGGAAAATGTAGTCTCAGAAATCATGCAATTCACGGTACATATGTCATAGGCCCTAGCCCCTATCGCAGGCTAGCCTCGAACTTGACTAAAGCATGTAAGCTATATGCAAAGAGAAATGCTATGACACCATCAGAATGCTGTATTACCAACCGCTGCTTAAAGCTTTGGTGAATGTACTCGAGAATAGTGCAACCACATTGAGGTGAACCAGTGGCATCGCTGGGATTTCGTATGCACCTGCGATACCTTGTCTTCAGCGCGTCTTTACTATCCTGTCTTTCTATCCCATCTCTCAACTCTCCTACTATCTGCACGTGGTAGCGATTGTGGTTCGCCTTGAGCCAGTGGGCAGGCCTGTGCACTTTCCTTTTCTTTCTTCCTGGCAACAACTTCTCTCTCTCTCTCTCTGCGATACCTGTTGCTCAAAGCAGCGTCGTCGCTGCGACGGACATGGTTTCGCACCCCTCCCCCCCCCCCCCCCCCCTGCCACGCGGCGCGTTTCTTTCCATCATTTCTCCTGCCTGGAAGGGGAGCATTGCTACTCACTTTGATGAGACGCCATCACTTTTGTGTGACGTTATTACTTTTACAAGCGGCTTTTACTCTTTCGAAGTCATCCTTTCACATGAATTTTGTATGACGTCATCGCCTTGACACATTACTTTCATTTTGAAATTAGTACACTAATTAGTGATGACGTCATCACTCTTTCATTGCGTAATTTCAACTTCACTAATGAACTCATTTTTTCTCAATTACGCTAATTATTCTCGTCATCCCTTTTACTAATTAGCGATGAGGCGCCGAAATTCTTCATGCTACCAAATTACGCCATCCATAAATTCGTCCCAATTATCATTAAGCTTTTACACATTCATTCATTTGGCGTGACGTCATCGTGCGGACACTTTTTGCGGACACAACTGAGCTATACAATGCTGTCGCATTAAAATAAGTGTTTGTGTTCGATATATACTGCTGGTATACATACGCATCTGCCATCAATAAGGACTACTCACTCTACAAGAAGAGCGCAGACCAGCACAAGTGGCAGGACGACCGCGAAGTTCATCTGGGAGAAGGAAGCCAGGCCCTGATTACCAGACTCCACAACAGCTAGTCCTTCGAGCTATCTTGCAGAAGCACTTATATTCATTGTGCATACATATTACCATACGAAAATAAATGAAACATTTTATATATCTGCATAGTACCATCGTGAGTCGAGCATCAATTTGACCAGTTGAATAGGCTGATTAAATTGCACTTATTTAAATCTCATACTAATAGGCTCATGTGTCACGCCAGCAATAACAGCAGGCGGAAACTTTCGATACAGCTCGTTGCTAGAGAAATGGGACTCCTTCAGTAAGCAATGAAAATACCATTGCATCGCGCATTTTATTATGCAGTGCTAATTGGGTCCGAGTGCGACACGTGTACTATCATAACTCATTCTGTTTTTTCATCTATTTTGTCAGCGACGATCCTGTGGCGTCACGGAATAAGTACGTCATCACTGCTACGTAGTCGTATGCGCCAGTGAGGTATACAGAACACTTTTGGCAACATTTGTTCCATACAAATGCATGCAATAAAAAAACTTTCTGGTTATGAAGACTCACTTCATATCAAAGAATTTATTGAGATCGCTGTACACATGAAAAGAACAACGCCCATTCATTGGGTCATGTTGCCATGAAGAACGGAATAATTGTGCGATGTTTACAAGGTGAGAAAATTCTCCATCGCGCTGCACTCATTCTCCTCTGCATTCGGTCACCTGTCAACTATGGCTTGTGCAAAATAAACAGTGTGTTGAAAACTGTATGAAGACAAGGCGTTGAATTCTGATAATGGCATCCATGGCCTGCATGGGCGACCCATGTGCAGGTACCCATCTGACGGTATAGTGGCCAGCGGTTTCGCGGATGGTGAAGGCAATTTGCTGATTCTCTTGAATGTTGTTTTTGAGCTCTTGCAAAAAAAAAGACGCGAAGGCGCCCATAACAGAATGAGCTTAGCTGGTGGGTGTATGTAGTGTGATTTCACTCAAATCAGTGTATCGACACAAATCGAAACTTTCCTCTCAGAGTACAGGTACGATGAATCCGTCAAAATGCACACCCCACTCAGACTTACTAGAGACAGCAAGTTGCGACTCCCCACATCCACGTCCCCTTCAAATCATCCCAACGCTCCAGAGCAAACGAAAACCAACGACGCGCCATGCGTGCATTTTTCCACCATGTGCTACTGACCTTTCTAGAAGACTTACACGCTGGGAAGAGGTCCTACTTCGAAGCTTAAGCCTCCTTATCGGCCTCACCCATACGCTAACCTTGTCGTGGCCGGCACAGCACCACTGACCTTTTAGTGATTCCTGCTCCTTCTGTACCACTCTTGTTAGCGTGGCGGACACTAGACTACTTCTCTGAAATAGCCCCTCCTTGCACGCTATCAAGCATAAAAACCTGGTCCGATGCGGACCGCCCCCAAGTCGACCGCAAGATGTAGATGACTGTACATTTGGACCGTACCTCAGCATCTTGCTGGACATCATTCGGTAATCTGGTTCAATCAATCAATCAATAATTTATTTTCTTCCTCACAAAAAGATTAGCGGAGGACGAGGAGGGCTCGAAGAAAAAGTGGAAGTTTCCACTTGACGAGCTTCGAGCCCCCTATTTACAAGGCATATACAGTGGAAGATTAAGAAACACACATCTTTATACATTAAAAAGTTTTCTTCCTCACAAAAAGATTAGCGGAGGACGAGGAGGGCTCGAAGAAAAAGTGGAAGTTTCCACTTGACGAGCTTCGAGCCCACTATTTAGAAGGCATATACAGTGGAAGATTAAGAAACACACATCTTTATACATTAGAAAGTTTAAAAGTCAGTACGTATAATATGCAATACAAAAATAATATACTCATTTTTGAGCCACAAATAAAGGTCAGTATGTACAAGGAAGGCAGCCACGGTAGCACACCAATTCTACAAGAGAATTTCTAAAATACATAAAACAATTTCATACACGCTCACTGTCGCGTTACAAAGGACTTAAGCATATTGTTGGTAATGGTGCTTATGTTAATTTCTTGACAATGAAAGTGGTTTAGTAGGGTCGGTAGGGCATGACGGAGCATTTGTTCAGATAGTCTTAAGCGTGAGTAAGGAATTTTCCAAATTAGATTAGTGCGTGTATTGTAGTGTCGTGTTTGAGGGGTCCAGTTGGCAAGTGTACGGAGAATTTCAAGCGAGTCATGCTTATATCGCTTTGCAAGGTAGAATGAGTACATATGATGGATGGAAAGAATGTCAAATTTAGTGAAAAGTTCGGATGTATGTTCACGATAATGAACATTTGCTATGCTGCGGATCGCTCTTTTCTGTAGGACATGTATGCGATTTAAATTACCAAGTGTTGTTTTAGCCCACACTAAGAGACAGTAGTTAGCATGTTAAAGGAAAAGTGAATTGTAAATGTGTAATTTAGCGGCCGTCGGTAAGTACGATTTATATTTAGTTATGACCCCAGCAGCTTTTGCTATCTGTGTGGTAACGTGGTCAACGTGCGTGTCCCAGGACATATTTTTGTGAAAGTGGACACCAAGACATTTGACAGAATCTACGATTTCTACATCTGCGTCGCCTAAAGTGAACGTCATCTCTGGGGCGCTGGCTGCTTTTCTGGTAGTGAAAATAATGGCCTTTGTTTTATTAGCATTAATCTGTAAAGAGTTTATTTCGCTCCAGGTGGTCAGTTTTTCCAGAGTGTCGTTTATTTCGGATTGAAGGGAATGATAGGAACGAGTGCGAAAAAATATTGTCATGTCGTCTGCATATGTTACGTATTCTGCGTTGCTACTAATGCACGTAATATCATTTATGTACAAGTTAAATAATAGGGGACCAAGTATGCTGCCTTGGGGGACACCTGCTTTTATTGGCTGGCAAGTGGATAGAATTTCCTGTATGGAAACGCACTGCATTCTGTTTTCGAGGTAAGACTTTAAGATGTCGAGAGGTATTCCACGTATTCCATATACTTCCAGTTTTTTTAACAAAGTAACATGGTTTATGCTGTCGAATGCGTTCGAAAAGTCTATACATACACCTGCAATTACATATTTTTCTTCGATTGCTTTCAAAATTATTTCTTTTTGAGCCAAAAGAGCATATTCTGTGGACATTCCTTTTCTAAAGCCAAACTGAGTGGGATTAATTAAATTATGTTTAGTTGCAAACTTGGTAATTCGTATGTGGATGAGTTTTTCTAGACCTTTCGAGAAGACTGGCAGGATGGAAATTGGCCGATAGTTTGTCAGATTATTTTTGTCCCCTTTTTTAAATATAGCGACTACCTTAGCGATTTGCATCTTCCTAGGGAAAGTGCCTGTTGAGAGGCAAATATTGTACAAGTATGTGAGCGGCGACAAAATGAGGTCTAGTGCATATTTTACTGGTTTGATCTGGATATTATCAATATCACAGCAAAGCTGTTTTTCAGTGAATGGTACACAGCACAGACCTCAGTCTCGCTTGTAGGGTCAATGTAAAGACTTTGTGGATTTCTAATCATTCCATTTATTGCCTCCGAGGAATGTGTGCTGGTGACCAAGTTTACAAAAAAGGTATTAAATTCCTCTGCTAGCATCGCTCTCTTAATGACTTTATTGTTTAATATGATTTCATTAATATTTTCTTTTACGGGAACTCTATTTAGCAGCACATTAATTTTTTTCCATATATGTTCAGCTTTTGGGGCATTACCAACTTCAAAGTAGTTACATAAATAAACCTGTTTTGCCTTTCGCAGCTTAGCATTAGTTTTGTTTGTGTTTAAGAACCTAGTGAATAGCCTTTCTTTTTTTTCTTATTAGTTTCAAACAATCGTTATCGATCCAAGGTTTTCGCATTTTTCTTCTTTTTTTGCATGTTTTCATTGGAAATGAACTTGAGTATGCATCAATAAACAATCTCAAAAATAGTTCATAAGCACCATCGGCACTCGAGGAGCTATACACTGGTTCCCAGTTTACCGCAGAAAGGTTTGTGCGAAATGTGTTCAAGTTTTTTCGTTAATTTCTTGAAATGCTTTAATTACATTGGCTCCGTCCGCATGTTTCCTTAGCGCATTTTTAGCGAGTAAGAAAATAGGCAAGTGGTTACTTATGCCGGACGTGATAACGCCACCAAAAACTTCGTGTTCAGGTATGTTTGTGACAGACATCCAATAAGGTGCACGACGTTGTTGTTATGCGTGTAGCGTCTTTGATCACATTGTGACAGCAGTGTGATGGGAGTAAGGTTTGTAAGCACTGCCCAGTGTTGGATTTAGTCATCAGATCAATATTAAAATCACCACCCAAAAACAAGTTGAGGTTGTTATTGCTTGCATAGTTAAGGATGTCTTCAAGGTGACGAAGAAAAGAGTCAACTACTCCATTAGGAGGACGATACATGACAACTATAAGATACCTTTGACTTATTGCAGTAAGGCACTCTACATCATCGGAAACAATAGAAAACTGATCAAGCACATCACACTCTATGCATTTTTTTACGTGCAACAACAGACCGCCACCACCTTTCAGAGTTCGATTCAGACAAAATGTATTGTACCTGTCATCAGTGATATTATCACACTCTGAATGAAGCCATGTTTCTGTAAGCATTATTACCTCAAAATCGAAGTTACATTTTTCTAGTAGAATATTAAGAAAATCTTGTTTATTGCGCACTGATCAGGTGAAAGCACTTAATTCCATTTATGTTCTCAGAGGCAGCAATGTGATTTACTTCATGAGGTTCTATCGCCATTCCATATGACGGCAACAATCTAGGCTGCATATTGATGCGGTCACACTATCTTTGCAACATCTTGCTCATTTCTGATGTGGATTACTGTCGACGCTTCTTCTTGGCGGGCGAAAATCTTCCTGTCCCTTGCCCACACAAATTTCCAACCACAGGCTTTCTTTTTTTCGACAGCTTTAAACACTCTATAGCTTCTTCAGCACCGGGCAAAGATGTTCATTTACATATATGGGGTTTTCATCTGACCACGCAATGTCAGTAGTGGAAAGCCTAATCTTTCTTGCCCCCTGGAGCACTGAGTCACGTTTTGATCGGTGCTTGAATTGCATGATTATGTTAGGAACTGCATTTTCATTTCGAGTTTGAACCCTGTGGCAGACTTCAATGTCATTTGAAGTCACGGGCTCATTCAAAGCAGTGCCAATGTGACCTAGTATTGTGACAATATTTTCATCTTTTTCTTCCTTAATTACTTTAATTTCCAAGTTGCGGTTTCGAGAGTACTGTTCACTTGTGAGGATTCTGGTCTCATGGTCATCAAGTTGTTTCATTGCATTTCGGTACTCACTTTTCAAAGCATCGTTTTCTTTCTTCAGTGCTTTATTTTCCTTCTCTAGCAGCTCATTTTGGTTTTTCGTCTGCTCATACTGTTCATTTAAAAATTCAAGGCTCTTTTTCACTTCTTGCAGCTCCGTTTCCAGCTGCTGCTCAATCTGTCTTTTGAATTCCTTCATTTCCCTCTCAAACTGCTCTTTTAAATCGCGTAGCTCACTATTCATGTTATCAAGCTCTCACGCACAAACACACAGAACAATCAATATTGGCAGCAGTAAGACAGCAGTTTTGAGACGAAGAAAAAAAAAGAAAAACACCGTTTCCAACCTGTGACAACAAGAAGAGGTGCGTCAAGCGGTGCGTTCTTCGCTGTCCCCTGCTGCCAAGTGGCCCTGTCCGTGAGAGCGTCCCGTATTTGTAGGCCAAGCCCCTGGTGGTGTTGCAGTGCCGTGACGTCAGCGAAGGCTGACATCACGATTCCGGGCGCAGCCACGTGGAGCCGTGCGCAGATGCAGATCAGCTAGATCCTGGGGCCTTTATCTGTGACAACAAGAAGAGGTGCGTCAAGCGGTGCGTTCTTCGCTGTCCCCTGCTGGTTTGTATCTACATGTATAAATGATACTTTATGCACAAGCTATGCTATTTTGATTAAAAAAAAGCATACGCTTATCGGAATCGAAGTTCAGCCATTTATCTTCGCTCATACACATCCTTGAAAGTAGCTCCGTTTGACAGGCTTTCAACCCTTTTTAAACCGCCATATTCAGAAAATAGCCGTACGTATCGCAGCAATGTAAAAAGGAAATCGCCCAGGTCGCTGCGCTTACGTAGGGCATTCAAAAGTTCCGTCCGCCTTTCAGTGAGCAAAAGGGAAGCGAAGGAAAAGAAATGGAATCATGTTTTCTTTTTTTTTCATGATTGCAAAGGCGATTTGCTAATTGAAGCTAACGTTAGCTTTCCCGATATTACCCTCTCCGCTCTGCAAAATATTCTAGTTCATCTCAGTTACCACTAATACCTCAACCGTTTTGTATGATGGACCTTCTACTCTTATTTGTTGTTTGATGCTTAGCCGCCTATTTTATTTCGTTCCTTATAATTCCTTGTATTTCAATTCGAATGCGCACACTATGATGTTTATTTTCTTGACTGTATACTATGATATATTGAAAATGACTTTTATTCTAAAAACATTTTCTCGTCCCTGTCACTGCCGCCTGAACAGGAGGTGAGAACTCTGTCAAGCGGAATGCAGCTTTTTTCTCCCCTCCTCCATCAAATTGTATTTGATCTGATGGAAATAAGCTTATTATTAATATTATTATTATTATTATTATTATTATTATTATTATTAATATTATTATTATTATTATTATTATTATTATTATTATTATTATTATTATTATTATTTTTATTTACCCGGCATAGTACTTGGGCAGGACACTCGTTCTTCACACTCACTGCCCCATTTTACGGCGACCTAACATTAAAACCTCCGGAAGGATTTGATTACGTGGGGCCGGCTTGCGTCACTCGGAAAGCTTCTTTACTGAAGTGCCTTCAGTGAATATTTCCTTGGTCCTTGTTCAGCGTAAGGCCACTCGAAGCTCCCTTCATGAACCCCTGCATCACCCTTCGCCATGGACGAGCAATATGCATCACTGCTACCACACGTGATGCTCATTAGCGCATGCGCGGTGTCGCCAGCTGCCCGCAAGTGACGATAACCCGGCGCTAAACGCGGGTGGACGCATTCACAAAAAAATGGCAGCTTCGGCGGACGCCGGAGTTAAGTGTTGCTAGACGATGTCAAGTTCGCGCTCGTCTCTGGCCAGTTTACACTTAACTGGCATCATGTCTGTCTCTGGCCAGTTTACACTTAACTGGCCTCATGTCTGTATATTAGGCACTCACTTTTAAAATTGTGTGGCGAGCATCCGTCCTTCTATTCATTAAAAGCATTCGCATAAAGGTTATGAACCCAGAGGAGCGGCAACCATTCTTTACCTTTCGAAATTTCTTCACACAGGAGGAAAAGCGAGCGGAACAATCAGAGTACGCTTGCTTGCTCCACCAATAATATGCGGCAAGAAGTCATCCAGGCTTCCTCACGTAAGCGGTCTAAGGAAAGAAAGGTTTTATACTTTGACCCTTAGAGCTCGAGCGCAAGCTAAAATGGTGCGATCACGTAATGCTGTCCCGAAAAAGTGTGCTATTTTGTGCACGCCACTTATTTAAATCTCGATAGCTTTTCTGTGCGGCCGTGTTGAAACGTTCCATGTGTGCCGCACGCAAAAAAATATGATAAATCAACAGTTCGTATGATAAGAGAAATACACTGAAATTTCTTTGTTTTTAATGTTTTCTGTTATAAACAGATCTCTTGCTGTATGCTTAACATGCTATTTGTACTTAAAATCTGAATACGTGAATACATAGGGTCTAGAAGATGGACGCTATAGGTATTGCGGTTCGTTAGGTCGATGCGTGGTTTTTTACTTTACCTAAATATTATCTGCCAGGCATCATACACTCCGCATCCGGAATTCGACTCAGCGTACCGTTTCACTGTGTGGTCTGTACGGACTAGACGTATTCGTTATTGCCTCACTATGCTCCCGCGGGGCACGTTTGGTATGGGGGCAAAGCATAGTTACGTATGAATGCATTACGAGAAGCACTCGGTGCCGGCACCCTACATGTGTCGCAATTTGAGTGAAATGCCTGCACCGCATCACATTCACACTTGCTGTCCCTGCAGTCGCGCTATGAGCCGAAAGCGACTGGCTCCGTGTCCTCACCCCACACTCAAAACACACGAAGTTTGCCATTTCACACCGGAAGTGGTGACGAAGACTTTTAGCAGGACCATACAGACCACATTTACAAAACGTGGCCTTACAAATGTGAGGGATTCCCCTTTCTGGGGTATTGTATACCAAAGACTGAACGAGACATGCAGCAAGAACCTTTAAATGTCACTAAAAAGCACATGATTTTAGAGCAAACGAGGAGCAGGTGCGTGATCTGCAACAAAAATATAACTGTGAGGATTTTGCACTGCTCCTTATCGACCACCCCAGCTTTTGAAGCAGCGGGAAAGGCGCATTCCTTGCGACACGGTATAGTCGTTAGTTCTGCTTGGTTCTAGCCGACGTTTGAGTGACATTCAGAATAACGGTATCTAGAAATCCTCCAAAATAAATCTTGATCGTCGAAGCAAGTCGCGTTGCTATACGGTCTTTGCTGGCAGATGGCTGCAGTTTGATGAAAGAAAAAGAAAGCAACAGCACAATCTGAAAACTACGCCCATTTTGCAATGCAAGTTCCACGTCTTGTCTTTATAAAGTTTTGGTATGAAATGCGTTTGTGCTGAATGCGTTTTTAGCAATACTTCTATATGTCGGCCGCAATTTATGCAGCCTCCATTAAATAGGCGAACTTGTTCTAATCTGGTGAATTTTAAAGATGATGTGTTCATCGCAGCGGGTGCTTATTGTTTGCATTTTTATTTTTTCAATCGGAAGCACAAAGTAATACTCGAATTCCAACGCTTCTTTGACAGCCGTTAGCGTTATTTTAAACCGGGGTATTTCGCTCAGCGAAGTTCGCATCCTCAATGTTTTTGTTCTTGATAGATTGCGTTTAACTGTTCGTGTTGTCTTTAACTCGTCTTTGTCAATCTAAGCACCGCCCGTCTTGCATATGACCATGTTCCAACTAGCCCGATCTCAAGCACTTCTTAGCTTTTCTTCGGCCTTTTCTACTCAAGCGCCTAACAGTATTTTTCTTACACACGCTTACTCAGCCTTGTTGTAATTTTGCGTGATTTCTCGCGCTTCTGACAGCGAATGATGAATTTTCATGCCGCGGTTCCGGGCACTTACGCCCGTTCTATGTATTGTATGAGTGACGGGGCATTCTTCTGAACAAATGGCTCTTGGGTCGTTAAAAAAGGAAATTTTATGAACGATAACAATTTTGCGGCATTTTGTGGCCGTCAAGGTTCCATAATTGTGTTTACCATCACCAGGCGCCCATTTCTCTGAATTGGACTTCTTCGAGCGTCTCATCCTTCCTTCGCTTGGATTACCAGGTACTAAAAGGTAATACTTTCTATTGGTCATCAACGTTCCTCAAGCACAAAGCGTGAAAACAAGCTTCTAAAAATCCTGGAAGGGCACTGAGTATGTTCGAAGCCAGAAAAAGGAGCAAGCAACTGACGGCGCGGCAATGTTGCACGCAGGTTACCGCGTTCTACTCTGGAATACGTGAAGGCCTTATACTTCCACTATTGATGCAAACGTTATTCAAGCACTTAATAAAGTGCTAGCAATAGAAGTGTCCGTGGAAGTGGAAAGGGCTACTACCGTCAGGGAGTAGGCAGTGGCAAGCGGTCAAATACACACACGCGAGCGCACACACGCACACACACACACTCGCGCACACACGCACGCACACACACACAAACACACACACACACACACACATATTTAAAATATGGAACGGCAGATAGCAACACTCGGCGCGGCGTTTACGAACATGTCGATAACGAAAGTGCGAGGCGTGTTCTCGAAACAGCGCTGCGCCAGCCGCACGCTGCAATTTTCTCTGCGGTGACGTCATTGTGCTAATCTTTTTCCGTGCCGACTGAACATACTGCAAATACATGTACCAGCGATGAATCCCCTACCTTTATGAACGTAGCATAATGCTTCGTATATAGTGAACCTTAGTACGCAGCCTCGAATATAACGATCGCGTTCCTGTTAACCTTGGATATATTTCGAGCCTTACAATGCTGCCTCGGATATAAAAAATTCTATTCAGGTAAGCCGGGATTTATACCAAACCTATGTATACCACCTTGGATATGAGGAACTTTCGTATATAACCAACTCAAATATGCCGCATCGTATATAACGAACGTTGGTGTCTAGCGCTCGGATGTAACGAACTTAGTGCGTTAGCCTCGGGTACACCGAACATTCGGCTGATAACGCACCACACAATCTATTGAGTGTCGTTTGAGAGTTTCGCTCCTGGGTCCCAGTAGCTGAAGCAAAACTTTGATAGAAATTGGCATCATGGGGACAAAACTTCAGACCTGTCAAGCATTGTTAGCTCCCGTTTGATTTATTGTAACTTTCTTTAGTGTGCAACGATAAAAGGGCTTTGAAGCAGACCTCTTACGATTCAGAAACGAATGATTCGCCATATTGAAAATATGGAACTTATGGCCACTGCAATGAATGATTTTAGGTTGTTGGAAATAATCGTCTAAAACACGTTTCTGAACACAGCGTAGTAAAAAAATAATCTATTTTCCTCTTCTACAGTTGATAACCACATAGCCTCATTGGCTTGTTTACAGCGCCGAAGCACCAATATACTGTCACGGACTAGTAGACGACAAAGTGGCAAAGTGGCAAAAATCATTCCATCGCCATCTGTCATGTAGTGCTGCTTTCACCTGCTTGCAGTCATGTAACATTTGGTTGAGGTGCTGGGTACATCCCCATCCTGGTCCTGGAGCTTCGGCCTCCTGCGTGTGCTAAGGTCATCGTTCGTGTGTTCCTGTCCGCACCGCCCGGCAGTGTCCCTGCCCACCAGACCAGAACCGACCACGCCATTCACCCCAGCCCCGTCCCCCGCCCGGACCAGAAGACACGACGACATGACGACGCCGCCGCAACTGAAACCTATGACCCCACCGACCCTAGAAGCCGCCAACATATTCGAACACAGCCCCTGCCCATGCCGTGCGGTGTGTTCCTGGGCATCGGCCGTCAGCTCGAGGTGACTTAGCTACGGCCCGGAAGCTTCCTGGACCAGCGCCCATCTGATCATGATCTGCTCATCTTTTTCATTGTGACGGCAAGCCCTGCATTTTCTTCTCTTCTGCGTTCATCGCTCCTCTCACGCCCATCGTCACGCCCTGCGTTTCATCTTCACTGCCGTTCTTCTAGTTCGCGCGATTGGGACGATCGCTTGGCAGCCCCGTGTAGTGTCACGGACTACAAGACGACAAAGTGGAGTGGCGCGGCACGGAGCGCTCGCGCTAGGCCCACCCCCATTAAATCATTCCATCGCACTCTGTCATGTATAGTCCTGCCTGTGTATCGTATCTGGTGCAGCATGGGCCTCGTATCTACGACCCGTGTGACGTACGCGATAGCAGTCATAATCGTAACATGTTGGTGAGGGAACACACCCTCCTCCCCCACTTCAATGTATATATATATGGCCGTTCAATAAAGGGGCGGTTCTTCTGCTCCCTTTGCTTGGAGCCTCTGGTCGTGTCTCGTCTGCCGCACGCAACGATACATGGTGTCAGAAGTGAGATGACCACCGGCGTCGATTCTCGGCGAATCGAAGATTACGCAACAAGACCAACCTGATGGAATTCCTGAAGGCACCAGGACCGATGAGCTCGGCTTGAGAAATTGCCAAGAACTGGCAGACATTCAAGCAAAGGTTCGAATTTTTTCTCGCCGCATCAGAACCAACCGACAAGCCTCGAACAGAGTCGCACAAGACGGCACTGCTCCTGACCGTAGCGGGCGAGGAAGCCCTCGAGATCTACGACACGTTCAGCTTCGGTCAAGACGAGAACAAGAATGACTACGCCACTGTCGTGAAGAAATTTGATGATTACTGTGCCGCGCAGAAGAACGAAGTACATGAGCGCTACGTCTTCCGCACTCGAGTCCAGGCCCCGGTTGAGCCCTTCGAACCTTTTCTACGAGACTTAAAAAACCAAGCACGAGCACGCAACATCGGCTCGAAAATGGATGCAATCATCAGAGACCAGATTGTTTATGGAACTAACGATGCGAAAGTTCAGGAAACCTTGTTGCGGGACACGGCATTGACGTTACAGAAGGCTGAGCAGGTTGCTGAAGCGGCTGAAGTGGCAGCAGCACAACAAATTCTGGGCACGGGATGAAAGCCAGATGGACACTATGCACAAGGTATACGTCAGTAGACAAAGGGAATTGCCCAATCACCACAAGTGTCGCAAATGAGGACGTGTGCACCCGCCACGAAGCTGTCCTGCATTCGGAAAAACATGCCGAAAGTGTCAGCGGCCGAACCATTTTGCTATCGGCTGCAAAAGATTTGCCGAGGTTGGCGAACTTCAGGGCAGTGAAGATAACTTCGACATTCTGGACGTGTCGCGCAGTGTGGCAAGCCGACACGACTGTACAGTGCACGCTCAAATCTAGAACGTACCGCTCGAATTCAAGGTCGATACAGGCGCGCAAGCAAATTTACTACCGTTCGGGTGCTACCGTAAAATTCGCCCCAAGCCGTCACTGAAACCAAGCAGTTCAGTGTTGCGTTCCTACGGCGGGAGTGTTATCAAGCATGAAGGTTGCATTCGCACAGAAGTAGCTCTGGATGACCATTGCGCCGTTCTCGACTTCTTCGTGGTATCCAAGGGGCATCAGGCCATCCTGGGCCTACAGGCCAGCTGCAGTCTTGGACACGTGTCACGCGTACACGCCGTCTCTGAAAACAGTTCTGAGGAAGTCACAAAGAACTTTCGCCACTTGTTCACAGGTACTGGGTGCGTGGAAAGGGTCTGTCATATGGTATTGCGTGACGACGCCACGCCAGTCGTTCAAGCGGCCCGGCGAGTACCGCTGGCCCTTCACGAGCCCCTGAGAGAGGAACTGGGACGCATGGAGCGCGCAGGCATCATAACGAAAGTCTCCGAGCCCACAGACTGGGTAAGACTGGGTAAGTATATATACATGGCCGTTCAATAAAGGGGCGGTTCTTCTGCTCCCTTTGCTCGGAGCCTCTGGTCGTATCTCGTCTGCCGCACGCAACGATACAGCCTGCACCGGCTTGCCGTCACGTAACAATACCTACTGGAAATCTGGATGTACGGGAAATTCTTCATTTCCGTACATTTTACGAACGCCAATTTTTAGCTCACAATGTACCAATATTATATCACTTAACAAATTCATATAAATAGCAGGCTTGCATCCCAGAAAGCGTCCGTCGGCATCCGTCCGCATCACGCATCACTAGAAAGAAAATTACTATCACCAACTGCACCATTAACACCGCCTCGTGCTGTGTGGGCGAGTTCAACAAAATCGGCACAAAAAAGTTTGAAACAATAGGCACGTCGTAGAAACTGCATCCGCTGAAGCATTTGCTGCAGCAGATACCCGTAAACAAAACACAAAAACTAATATAGATTATCCCAGGTAATCAAGGATATAGCAAGCGAAAAGTGAGATTGAGGTCTCCACTGACCCACGGAACGGGTTTTGCGCCTTTCAGTTCGTGAAAATGAGCAGTGTTTGCAAAGTTGTCAACGCCAATGAACTCTATGAACGCCATCGGCTTACTTGTTTTCTTTGGTTTTTCATCCTTTTGCCGACGTTTAGCAAGGCGTGCCTCTCGTGATTCTGGCGTTTCAGCCGCTTGTCTAACCTTGCACTTTTCATATCTTCGCTGCTTTTGAGCCAACTCCCACGCTACCACTTCTGCGTCTACATCTCCTCCTTCCATGGCGAAAGGTCAGACGACGGAGGCAGCGCGCGGCGGCAACGACGGCTGCGGCAGCAGCGACCACCTGCGCTCCGCGTGACGTCACTCGGTTTTGCGCATGCGCAGCTGCGGAAAATCTGTAGTGAGGGTCACGCGAAGCCCGGTGTTGACGAGCGTAGTGAAGCTTTTCGCTTCAGTAAAACAAATTAAAAAATACGTATGTCGCAGCAGCCAAGTCCGGCCAAGCATTCGCTGCATCAGCTGGCGCCTCTATACCACCTGTAGGTTAGCATGCTGTGCTGAGCGCACGAAATCGTCGGGTTATTTGCGAACGTGGTGCGTCCACAGGGGTGCGTCGATGGCGGAGCGCTGCGCGTGCCAGCCAAGCGTTGCGCGTATGCGCGTTCGAATGGAGTGTGCGAGGCGACGAAGGGCGTGGCGAGCACGAGGAGCGCAGAGCTGACGGGTCAGAAAACTGAGGTGCGCAGGGAGACAGCGCAGCGGAGATCGAGTCATTCAAGCGTGGAGCTAGCAGCCGTCGGAGGTTTTATTTATTTTATTTTTATTTATACATACTGCAGCGCAATTATATGCGCTATGGCAGGAGTGGGAAAACACAAAAATGCAAGGAAACAAAATGCAGCAAAATGTACAAAGTGAGCACTACAAAAAGTTAAAATCACAAATGAAATATCAAACAAGAAAGGAACTGTTAACGACAAGGTAAGAATACACAGCTATTATGCGTCTTCAACGGCAGTTACAAAGTTTTGAAATGGACAAGAACGAATGGACCCGGGTAGAGAATTCCAGGCTTCTATTGAACGGGGAAAAAAACTGAATTTGAACAAATTAGCATGCGCAAAATACGGTAACAAATTAAGCTCGTGATGACTTCTTGTAGATGATAATGGTGCAAAGTTAATGTAGTGGTTAGCTGACAGCCTTACTGAGGAATTGACGACACAATGTAAGAATTTTAATGATTCAGTGTGGCGACGGACAGACAGCGTGGTTAAATTCAATGAGAGAAGTG
This sequence comes from Amblyomma americanum, assembly GCF_052857255.1. Classification (NCBI taxonomy): domain Eukaryota; kingdom Metazoa; phylum Arthropoda; class Arachnida; order Ixodida; family Ixodidae; genus Amblyomma; species Amblyomma americanum. Next base: position 52,102,223 of record NC_135500.1, read on the forward strand.
TAGAAGAGGGTGAGAAATCGCGATCATAACGATGACATATAAAACGCACAGCTTTCTTCTGGACTGCTTCTAACATGTTAATTTCGAATTGCTTGTACGGGTTCCACACTACAGCTGCGTAATCAAGAACAGGGCGGATTAGAGATTTATACAACAGTAGCTTTGTGTCTTTTGGTGAATTGGGTAGCGTGCGTCGTAGATAACCTAGTTTTTTTAGTGCTTTATTACATACGTAATCAATGTGTTTAGACCAAGACATGTTATGCGTGAATATGACACCAAGATATTTGTACTGCGAGACCCTATCCACCACACGGCCATTGAAAGAGTAACTAAAATGGGAAACGGAAGATTTGTTACAAAAGGACATGAGGAACGTTTTGTCGAAATTAATTCTCATTTGCCAGGTACTACACCAACTACAAAACATAGCAAATGACTCTTGGAGGTGACGATGATCATTAGGGCCATTAATTACTTCGTATAAAACGCAGTCATCAGCGTAAAGACGAATGTTAGAAGAAATGTTATGTGGCAAGTCATTTATATATATTAAAGAGAGTAGTGGTCCAAGGACGGAGCCTTGAGGCACACCTGACGTTACATCAACAGCAGTAGAATGAGAAGAATTATAGGATACGAACTGGGAACGAGATGAGAGAAAGCTAGAAATCCAATCAACCAAGTGAGGATTGTTTAGTATAGCATTTAGTTTAGCAAGAAGCTTGGAATGTAGAACAGTATCGAATGCTTTCGAGAAGTCTATAAAAATGGCATCAACTTGGTTACCGACATCGAGGTTATGTAATATATCATGAGCAAATTCTGTTAATTGTGTTACCGTACTAAAACCGCGCCTAAACCCATGCTGAAAGTTAGATAGCAAATTATTGGATTCAAGAAAAAGCATGATGTGTTTATGAATGATGTGTTCCAACATTTTGCATGACTGTGATGTCAATGAAATCGGTCTATAGTTCGACAAGCACTGTCTATCACCAGATTTGAAAAGAGGGAGCACTTTGGCTAATTTCCAAGAAGAAGGAACTGTAGCGGATGATAAGGACTTGTTGAATATGATGGTCAGATATTTCGAAGACCACATGGAGTAACGAACCAGGAACGCATTATGTATTCCATCTGGGCCGGTACATTTCTTAACGTCGAGGTTTAATACAAGATTTAGGATGCCATCAGTGTTTATGACAGCATCACTGATTGCTGGAGAAGAAATTATATTAGTGAGTGGAGGAATGACGTTGTTATCCGGAACGAACACCGAGTGAAAATATTTGTTGAAAGCATCAGATATTACAGCAGGCTCACTGATGACGTCATTATCTAATCTGAACGAAGTGGATGAAGTGTCACGAGGTAAGATGGATGACCAAAATTTTCGGGGGTTAGTTCCTAACAGATCGCGCAGGTGGACACGAAAAAAGAAATCCTTGGCCATGCGCAACTTAAGATTAAGTTCTTTTTTTGCCTTGTGAAATCTGTCTAAGGTTATGGGATCGTTGCTTCTTCTCGAACGCCTTAGTCTACGAAGGCGACGAGATAAATGCAAAATGTCTCGAGTCATCCAAGGAACATTAGTATTTCTTTTCTTAGTTTTAATAGGAACAAAGCTTTGGACACAATCCTTGACAAGACATTCAAAGTAATTAGTAAGAAAATTTACGTCGTGGCTTGCTGAGAAAGCAGAGAATGTATTGAAACGATCAGCTAAAACCTCAATAATGGAATGGTCGTCAGCACGAGTGAAGTCAGAAAAAGTAGTAAACAAATAGGGTGATTTGGAGACTGGACAAGAGAATGAAACTAACACGCCTTTATGGTCTGAGAGCCCATCAATTACTTCGCAAGAGAAGTCATTTTGGGCCAAAGTAGAGTTTAGAAAAACTAAGTCGAGGATGGAATTCAGCCTAGTAGCACTAGAAACAACCTGAGTTAGTCCAAACAATAAGGAAATGTTTATTAGTTCTTTACAAATTGTAATGTCACGACCAAATGCAGACAACGATGGCCAGTGGATGCCAGGAGTGTTGAAGTCCCCCAAACAGATAAATCTTGATGAAGTAATGTTGATCTTGGTCATGAAATTTGCGACAGCGTGAAGGACATCAACGGAAGAACCAGGTGGACGATAAATAACGCTGATTAGAATACTATAATTGTTTAGATAAGCTTTGCACCACAAGGATTCTGTATCAGGGGGAGAAGGCAAAACTGAGAATCGTAAATCCGATCTGATAAGCAATGCCACACCGCCACCGATACTGCAACTTCTGTCTAAGCGCACAGTAACAAAACCTGGTGGGGTGAATTCGGAGTCATAAATTCCACTATGCAGCCAAGTCTCCGTTATATCAATAATATGGGGGGAGTGAACAGAAATAAGGGACAGTAAATCTGGAAGTTGGTTCCGTGCTGCCGTGGACCTCCCTTGGATCACCGACGCAAGCCTCCTGCTTTCCTTGCAAGCGTGGAGGTGGCAGCCGATGGGCTGAGGGCCCGTGCTGCCGAAAGGCCCTCTTGGATAGCCTGCTTTAAGCCTACGGCGTTTTGTAACGCCGTCGACGGAACCTGGCTACGTTTTTCCTTATGCTGCAAAGTTCTTCGTGCTGTTGACGGGAATTCACCGGCATCTCCCTGTGTTCCTCACCGCTCCTACTACTACCTGGCTCCCTTCTGCCCCTTCATTCGACGCAGCGCCAGCGACGCGTCGAACTACAACCACCCGCGTCCGCACTGTCTGCAAGGCTTCCCCGCTTCACCTGGGACGCTCAGTACTTGGCGAACTATTTCCTTTCATCTGTAGTGTTGTACGCGTGTTGAGTGTGTGCCTTTCTTGATGTATTTCCTTCTTATTGGCTCTTTCTGGACACCACTTCACCGAACTGGTGTCCCAAGCCACCCTTGATGCCGACGAATGCCTTGTCTCCTTCGACGTGGTGTCCCTTTTCACAAACATTCCCATGAAGCTTGCGGTGACCATTGCCCGAGACGCCCTACAACGCGACGACACACTCAGCGCACGAACCCCGCTGAGTGTAAATGATGTGTGCCGCCTCCTGGAGTTGTACCTATCAAACACATACTTCTCGTCAAACGGGGAATTTTACCGACAAGTGAAAGGAACACCAATGGGAGCATCCATCTCTGTAGTCATGGCCAATTTAACAATGGAACACGTCGAACAGCGAGCCCTCAACTCATTCCACCCGAAACCAAATATTTTCCTCAGGTATGTCGACGACAGCTTCGCCGTCATCAAAAAATCTCAGACTCAAAATTTCCTTCGTCATTTAAACTCCGTAGATCCTGACATTCAGTTCACGCTAGAGGTGGAACAAGGGAACTCCCTGCCGTATTTGGTCGTCCTCGTATCCTGAAATCACATTACCCTTCAATTCTCCGTATACAGCAAACCAAGCCACTCAGGCCAGTATCTCCACTTCTCTTCGAACCACCCGACAGTCCATAAAGCATCAGTGGTGAAGACGCTGCTCAGAAGAGCTGAGACATACTGCAGCACAGAACTTGACAGAAAAAAAGAACAACGCACGATATTCAAAGAACTCATCATGAACGGCTACTCAAAAGACTTTATTCAAAAAACCATTAGACGTCAAAAACACAACATTCAAGAAATCAACGCACAAAGACCAACGCCACCACCAAAATACGTCACTTTACCTTATGTCGGAGGTGTCAGCGAAAGCATCGCCCGAATCCTGAAAAAATCGGGTCTCCATGTTGCGCACAAGCCCACAAACACTGTTGCGCTTTGCCTACCTGTTCCCAAAGACCGGTCGCCGAGAGAAAGAGCCCAAGGTATTGTCTACAAAATTCCATGCGCCGACTGCGACGCAAGCTACATCGGCGAAACCAAAAATTTCAACATAAAGAATTCGGCAAAATAAAACGAAATCCGCAAATTCGCAAGAGAGCGCAATCCAGTAGCCGAACATTCCGAGGACTCCGACCATAGAATCAACTTCGAAGAAACCCGCATCCTCGGAACTGAAACAAATTACCACAAAAGGCTCCTTCTGGAATCCTGGCATATCCAAACCACCCCGAACAATATCAACCACACAAAAGGAAACCTGCCCCCAGTATATGCCCAGGGACTTCGCTCTTCAACTCAGCGAAAAAAAAAGTCGCCATTCACCACCTCCCTGCAGTGCGCCAGGGCGACTAACAGCCTAAACCCCCCTCCCCGTCCCCCGCGCCTTCCGCGTCACAGCAGTCGTTCATTTCACCACCCCCCTCCCCTCCATATTTAAAAGACGCTAGCTACTGCCCTCAGTCACCCCTGATGAAGGAGCCGAGTCGGGTTCGAAACGTTGGGTTAAAGTTACAATTTTTGGTTGGAGATGTGCAGTTTTTATTAAAAAAAATGTCTTGAAATATTTTTCAGTCACAGACGCCGGCTGCCCCACATTTATGAAATATATTTACAAAGCAAGGGGTCCCGAGCTTTTGTTCAAGCAATGCCCTGGCTTGAAATTGGCATTGATTGCAACCGTAATGAATAAAAAGTTTCTTCTCTTGTGTTTCGTCTTTCATTATCGATAGCGGCAGGAGCGAATAGAAATCGGCTTCAGTATTCTCGCTTCTTCGAACCCGACCGCGGCGGCTGCGTTTTTATGGAGGAAGAACGCTAAGGCGCCCGTGTGCTGTGCGATGTCAGTGCACGTTAAACATCCCCAGGTGGTCGAAATTATTCCGAAGCCCTCCACTACGGCACCTCTCTCTTCCTTTCTTCTTTCACTCCCTCCTTTATCCCTTCCCATACGGCGCGGTTCATTTGTCCAACGATATATGAGACAGATACTGCGCCATTTCCTTCCCCGCCCCCCCCCCCAAAAAAAAAAAACAATTATATATTCTCGCTTCATTTTCTGAAGACACGCGAATACCGGTAAGCTGACAATGTGACAGCCCAGCGCTCCAAACGCGCTCCTGCGATAGTCGGAAGGCCGGTTGTTATGCGCAAGATTGTTTGAAGCGGTTTATAGTCGGTCACTAATGTGAACGAATGACCGTAAACGTAGAAATGAAACTTCTTAACACCAAATATAATTGCAGGGGCCTCTTTCCCAAGCTGGCTGTATTTCATTTCAGCATCGGTCGAGGTACGCGATGCGGAAGCAATTGGATTCGTGCTGACGTAATCCAAAACAGAAAGAACCACGCCTAAACCATAGTGCGATGCGTCGCATGAGAGCTGCAACGGTTTGCACGGGTCGTAGTGCGCCAGATTCGGCGGAGAGGCTAGCAAGCTCTTTATCTTGGTGAACGCTTCCTGGCAGCGCTCATCCCAGCACCATGGGGCGTTTTTACGTAGCAACCTTCGCGGCCACAAGAGCATATCAGTGACTTGTGCACTTTGCTTTCTAGATACCCGTATCCTGCCGCGTGCTTACCGAGACTGGGCGCCGCGCAAGCTTCTCGCCATCGTCCCATCATCCCGTCGTATCATCGAACGCCTTACCTGTCCACTGGTGTCTCCGTTGCGTGTCACCGCTGAATGGGACCCATCCTGTGACGTCACAGACGGAGAGAGCGCCACCTAGAGCAGACTCATCACCAGGGACGCCTATAAAGCCATCCTCCGGCTTCGCACTTCTGGGATTCGCGGCCACAAGAGCATATCAGTGACTTGTGCACTTTGCTTTCTAGGTAGGCCTTTTTACTTATTGATCAATTTTTAGCATATTCCTGTGGCCGCTGATCCCAATTTGCAGTGTTTCAATGGGTGTGGATTTGTGCACGTATCGCGCTCGCATCGGCTCATTTGCTTCCTGTCGCGTACATGTATGTGAACAGAACTATCGATTTAAACCAGGGGCTGGACTAGTCCGTGAACTTTGCCCGAGACCAACTTCATTCCTGCTTTCCGCATGCCTGACCCTACTTTTGCTTTGTGCGGGCGATGTGGAAGCAAACCCCGGACCAAAGATTGATGACGTGCTCGCACTGTTGAAAGAATGCCATGCTGAAACGTCAGAAACACTAAAAGAAATCAAACAGGACTTAAACAACATCCAGGACCGTGTTTCTGTAATAGAGAAAAGTATGTCCGCTGTACTTGATATGAAGAAAAACTTCGACACCGTGTCTTCTTCTGTAGAAGACGTCAAGACTAATATACGCAAAACAAACGATGAACTTACAGGTGTAGTCGAAGACATGAACAACAGAATGAGAAGGAACAACTTGATTATTAAAGGGCTCGGTGAAGAAGAACATGAAGGGTATGCAGAAACAGAAAAAATAGTTAAGGACTTCTTTAGCGATCATCTTAATATACAGTGCGGTGACATCGAACGTGCCCATCGCCTTGGCCAGCCACGTTCTGATCAAGCTCGACCAATTATAGTTAAATTTCTGAACTTTAAATCTAAACTCGAAGCATTTCAGAATGCACATAAACTAAAAGATCTTACGGAACCAAAAGTTTGGCTAGACGAAGACTTCTCCCCGAAGGTTCTACATGCTCGGAAAAAGCTGCGCGACTTCGCTAAAGCGAATATCAGAGAAAACGAGCGCTATTCCGTGAGATTTGACAAGCTTCACATGAAAAATGGTGTTTACCTGTATGATTCGGCAACAGACAGCGTGAAAAAACTTCCTTCCAGGCATACGCCCCCCGACAATTGAGAGTGTTCCGCAAAAAAAGCCAACCGTAACAAAATCAAACCAATCTCCTTGGTCTTGGCAAACTTCCGCAGCATACATAACAAAGTAGACGCACTTAAAGCCATTGCACATTCCTGCTCAGCTGATATCATCGTGGACACGGAAACGTGGCTGACCGAAGACGTTGCATGTCACGACATCGCGCTTCCATCATCGTTTGTGTTATTTAGGAAAGATAGGGTTGATTCTCGACGAGGAGGAGGAGTGCTAATTGCGATTAACAAAGACTTTAATACATCTCTTATTCCTATCGACTCTCCCTTAGAAATAGTCTGGGTTTCTGCTCAACTTGGTCATATGCTTTGCATTATAGGCGCCTGTTATAGACCACCAAGTAGCCATCCTGAGTTTATTGAACTGTTAAACGACGCTATCGAGCAGATCCTTGCCAAGCACCCGAATTGCCTGCTATTTCTAGCTGGTGACTTTAACTTTCCTGCGATTAACTGGACGACGCTAACTGTTGAGTCCGATAGTAACCGACAAGAGAACATTAACTTCCTTCATTTACTTCAATATCACCAGCTCACCCAAATTGTTCACGAGCCCACTCGCGGTAACCATATCCTGGACCTTATCCTAACAACCCATCCTGAACTCTCAGACTTCCACGTCTTAGAAGAAATAAGTGACCATAAAGTTGTGCATTGTTCTCTTTTAATTCCACGGACCGACAAAACAAAAACCAAGAAGCTTATCTACAACTACGCACGTGCGGATGTTGAAAAAATGAACCTGTTGCTGGAAACTTTCACAAGCAGTTTTCAGGCCAATTTTCATAACCGCACGACTAATAAAAATTGGAAGTTGTTTCGTGAGAAACTCAGAGAAATTGAAGATTCATGCGTGCCAAAACGAATGATAAGCACACGTACTAACGATCCTTGGTTCACCGCAGATGTAAATAGGGCACTAAATAGGAAGAAAAGAGCATTTAGAAAAGCGGTTCGATCAAAGGAAGCTACAGACTGGGAAAGCTACAAAAACATTTCCAAAATAGCTGAGAAACAAATTTCTGAAGCCAAAGACAAATACTTTAATTTTACACTTCCTAGTTTGATCAGAACTGACCCCAAGAAATTTTGGAACACTGTTAACCCTAAAAGCGCTAGTACGGTTCCTGTTCTTTTGGATGTAAACGGCAGCCCCCTACCTATAGAACAATGTGCAGAGCAATTCAATAGCCACTTTTCACAAGTTTTTACGGACGAATTGCCCATTTACAATCCTCTCCTGCTTCCTGAGGCCCATATCCAGATTCCCTTTTCACCCATTCACATATCTGCGCTTGGCGTGGCTCGTGCAATTGAACGCCTACCTCACCACACTAGCCCAGGACCCGATGGTATCAACGCGAAACTGTTAAAGATAACCTGCCAGCACACAGCTTTCCTGCTATCTCTCATTTTCCAGCAGTCACTCGATACGACATGTGTGCCAGAAGACTGGAGGTCCGCTTATGTAATCCCGGTATTTAAATCTGGAGACAGGTCCGTTCCTAATAATTACAGGCCGATTTCACTAACCTCGATATGTTGCAAGGTACTCGAACACATAATATACACTAACATTATGACTCATCTTAACCAGAACAACTTGCTTCATAACAACCAGCATGGCTTCCGCAAACATTTATCGTGTCAGACACAGTTATTTGAGTTAATAACGGACCTTCATCAAGCAATCGACTCTTCCCTCTACATTGACTCCATCTTCATTGACTTCTCTAAAGCCTTTGATCGCGTGCCTCATAACCGCCTGATGATAAAAATACGAAACCTGCAGCTGGACCAACATACCACGCAGTGGATTAACGCATTTCTAACAAATCGCTTTCAGTCAGTTAAGTTAGGGAGCTTCTCATCAAGACGTACAGGTGTTGATTCAGGAGTTCCCCAGGGTACGGTGCTGGGTCCACTGCTTTTCTTAATATATATTAATGACATCACGTCGAACATAACATCCACAATACGATTATTTGCAGACGACTGTGTGATTTACCGAGCAATATCGAGCCCTTGCGACATCGTTGCTCTCCAGACTGATCTTGACGAGCTAACTCATTGCTGCGACAGGTGGCAAATGGTAATTAACGCAGATAAAACTAAACATATTAAGTTTACTTCCACTGCTAGCCCGAGTCCTAATGCCTACACAGTTAATAATACTATCATTGAAACTGCAGCGTCGGTAAAATACCTCGGTGTAAATTTTAACTCTAATTTATCCTGGAACACTCATATTGAACTGATCACTGCCAAAGCCTTAAAAAAACTTGGTCTCCTTAAACGCCGACTACACCTAGGCAACCAGGACACAAAACTGAATGCATTCAACATGCTAATCAGGCCTGCGATCGAATACGCGTCAGTGATCTGGAACCCTCATCATACCTATCTTATTAACATGTTGGAATCCATACAAAATAAGGCTGCTCGATTCATCCTTTCCCGTTACTCTAGATACCAAAGTGTAACAGCACTGAAAACATCGCTCCATCTCCCGCCTCTGGTCATGCGCAGAAAATTCAGCCGCTTATCTTTTTTCCACACTCTTTACCACAGCAACACACCATTTGCAAGTTCACATCTTCTCCCGGCACCGCACACATCGGCTCGTGTAGACCATATCAAGAAGACTAAACCCATTTTCGCTCGGACAGAACGATACAAGTACTCACCTTTGGTCCTGGCTATTGAAGAGTGGAATTCGCTTCCGTCTAGCATTGCGAATATCACTGGAACATCGTCATTCCAAACAGCTCTTTGGTCATACTTAGAAAATTCCAATGTAGAATGATATGCGTTTCTAGTTTTGTGCGTTTTGTTTGCTTCAGTGTGTGCGTGTCGGCCCAAACGTTCCTCGAAATGTTAGATGCCATCCTTTTTAACTTCTGAAGGTGTAATTTTTGTTATTTTTATTTGTGGGATTTGTTACATGTGCATTTTTCCAAGCATCTGTTCATAGCCACTTTTTCCTATTATCTTGTACCCTACTTCTTAACTTGTTTATTTCTGTGTTCAGCCGTTTATGTTTTGTGTTGTATATTTAAGTTTTCCTTGATGAATCCCCCCCTATGTAATGCCCGCATTGGGCCTTTAGGGTATTGAAATAAAATAAAAAAAAAATGGTTGCGCCACCGTTGCTAGGTTAGGAAGGAACTTGCTGTAGAAACTGACGACTCCCAGGAACGACTGCAGCTGCTGCCTGTCTTTAGGGGCTGGAGCCTTGAGGAGTGCTTCAACCTTCTCCATTGTTGCCGAGATGCCTTGTGCGCTGAATCTGTGTCCGAGGTAGCGAAAGTCCTGTAGGAAAAAACGAACACTTCTCTTCCTTGACACGAACGCCTCTTTCAAGAAGTCGTTTTAAGACAGCTTCCAGGTTGATGAAATGCTCATCGTCATTTTTACCAGTCACCAGAATGTCGTCTACGTAGCAGCAAACCCCGTGTAAGCCCTTCAGCATGGTGTCAATTATTCTTCGGAAAATCCCAGGTGCGGATGAAATTCCAAACGCGAGTAGATTAACAGCAAACAACCCTTTCTGCGTATTCAACGTGAGGTATTGTTTTGACGACTCAGACATGACCACTTTCTGATAGGCCTAGTTGAGATCAATCTTCGAGAAATGCTTACCTCCCGACAAGGCTGTGAACAGGTCGTATACCTTCAGTAATGGGTAGCGGTCGAAATCAAGGAACGGATTAACAGTCGTCTTCTAGTCGTTGCAAATCCGTACGGTACCATCTTGCTTGATTACGGGTACCGCAGGCGTAGCGTATTCTGACGTAGTAACCGGCGATATAATTCCCAGTTGTTCCATTTTAGCCAATTAACCATCGAAACCTTTTTGCAACGCGAACCAAACATTCCTGGCCTTTAGGAATCTCGACTTCATATCATGTTTAAGAAAACGTTCGGCGCGCTGTTCCGTTATCGTGCCTAGCTCGTCTTTGAAAAGGGGTTGGTACTTCGCCAGCAATGCGTCCAGCCTCTTTTTTTACGCTGATATGAGTAGGAGTGTCTGGCCTTGTACTGTTGTTCACGTTCCAGATTTTCGCCCACTCCAGCCGGACGGCATGGAGCCACTCCCGGCCCAGTAGAGGTGGTCCCTTGTGGTCTACGAAGTAGAGTGGAAGAATTGCAGAATGGTCGCCGTGCTGCACGTTGCCCGAAGAGACCCTCTCGGGTCGTAGCAGTGCTCTGGTGTAGGTACGAAGTTTAGCTGTAGTAGGCTCCAGTACAGCAGAAGGAAAGAGCTGACGGAACTGCGTCTTTGACATGAAGGAAACAGCCGCACCCGTGTCTAGCTCCATGTTCACAGAGACGCCGTCGATAGTCATCTGTACGGTAACAGGGTCTCGTTGAGCTGCCGACACGCCGTTTAGACTGAGGGTCAAAGCTTTCCGCGACACAACCGTCAGTATCTTAATTCCTTTTCATCGGCTTTCTCTAAGAAAAAGTGTTACCACTGCTTCGGCAGGCTCTCTGGATATGCCCTTTTTGTTGCAACTGAAACAGGTTGCGTCCAAGTGAGGGCATGTTTCACTCGTGTGTTTTGATGAACCACAGCGAAAGCAGATTTTGCATGTTTTCTGCGCTTCAGCTTGCGCCGACTGCGGCGTCGGTGCCGCGTGCCTCAGCAGCACTCTTCTTAGCCGCTTCCATTGCAAGAGCCAGCTCCACTGCTTTCTGGAACGTAAGCTTGCCATTTTCCGTGAAAAGCACTCGCTGAATGTCTTCTCGTAGCAGGCCGCACACGAAGCGGTCCCGAAGAGACTCGTCATGGGCGCTTCCAAACTCGCACGTTTGCGACAGTGTACGAAGCTCGGCAACATAACTAGATAAGAACTCGCCTTCTCGTTGACACCTTCGGTGGAACTTCGCCCGTTCTCCAATGACGGACGGCTTCGGGGACAGGTGCTCGCTCAAAACTTTCTTCAGGTCTTCGGAACTCTTCGTAGAAGGCAGTAGTTCTGGAGCAGTTAATTACTTCAACAACCCGTAGGTCTTCGGACCGATAATGCTCAAGAAGGCGTGTACCTTGTCGCTATCGTGTACTCGGTTGACAATCAGGAACGACGTAAGCCGCTCTTCGTACGAATCCCAATCGCTCGCGGACTCTTCGAAAGGTTCCAGCTGACCCAGTCGCCCAGCGAAGTGCGTCGCTGCTGCCTCGGCCCCAGTCATGACGGCAGTCACAGGCTCCGCACACTGCAAAAAGACAGTCTTCTTCACCGAGTGAATTTCGGAAACAATCGCCCTCCAAACTGAAGAACGACGTCTTCAAATCTCATCCTCATCGCCAGTTGTTTTGTTGCGTGGTTCATGCGAAAAAGCAGACAAGTTTCCAGGGGCGAAGCGACGTTTATTGCCACTTGTTCGTCGGTGCGTGGCTGGTCGAGATAAGCCCGCGCGCCGATTGCGGCGCACGCCTATTGTTCGTTTTGCGCGCCTGCGCACTAACGACTGCGGCGATAGGCCGGACACCACAGACCGGTTTAGAGATCGTTCGAGGAGTGAATCCAGGCATCGCAGTGTGACATTCCGTGTGTGCTACGAGGATCCACGTTCGACGGCGCGGCGTAGACGGAGACCCGTGACAGCGGCATCATCAATTACCCAGCCATGCTCTTTGAGTGACGACCAGAACAACCGGACCCGCCGCCGCCCCGGGGAAACAGGCTTTATCCTCCCCAATTTCCGGGCACATTCCAGGACAAGGGAGCTGTCAGCGGGCCAGAGCGCGCCGTACCACAGCCGACGCTATGCGCTACCGCGAAGACAACATTCTTTCCCTCCCCCCCCCCTTTGTCGTGGGCTATCACCGGGAAGGCACCCACAGCTTCCCAGAAGGGCCGTGACGGACACCTGTCAGACAGACAGGCAGTACTCGCCAAGAATGTGGAAAGACAGGCGCTAGTGAATTAGCTCCGAAGAGAGAGCCTGTGTATACTCTCACTTGAGAGAGAGAGTGGTGGCGTTTTTGTTGTTTATTTAGTTTGTATTGTTAACAGACTCTGGGGTCGAGGCTAAGCCCAACCCAAGGGGTGGTCCCCATCTCGCATGTTATTTTGGATTGGAGAATTGATGCTTTGGGCGGGCCACTGGAAATGACCGCCCTTAGTCCTTTGTTAATCAAGTGCTTAAAAGCGCATGTAAACGAATGCAGTTCAGTCTGAGCTGGGGCTCCATGCTTAGCATGTAATGTGATGCTACTTAGGCACTAACCTGCCCGGTCGATGAGTAAAGTAGTGCAAAGTTTGTTCTGTTGTAAAATTATGCTCTGCTGTCATCATCTACAAGCTCGCCTCCTGTTCATCTTCCAAGCCGAACGACACTAGAGGAAGGGTTTGTGATCCATCCTCGAAGAAACGGACGACTATTGAAATTCTACTGCATCCACGCTCAGGACGACATCGTTAGCGAAGAGGGCCTTCAGCGCCGAAGCCCGACGGCGTGCAGCTTCTGCCAGCAACCGCTCGAGCCCAACTCCGGAGCCACTCCATCGCCCCCATGAAGTCGTCGGCACGTAAGCTCGGACGCCCCAGCCTCTGATGTATAACCTTAACCATGTGTAATTATTGAATATACCTGTTTGTTTAAACTGAGCCATACGGTGTCTCTTTGCCTCTCCGTCCCGTGTGGACCTGCGCATTATGGGGGTCATCACACTGGTGTCAGAAGTGGGGTCTCAAAAGCAAATGTCCTCTGAATGCTGTGACATTCATGACTTCAAAATTGTAATCAAAAGGGAATCACGGGACTGATTGTGGGACTTTTACCCCCATTTGAGAGGCTTGAGGCACTGGAGGGCTTGAAAAAAAAATGACTGTATCTGAGGGAGCTCCCACTCCACAGCCGTCGCTCGGAGCAAGCATGCTGGCATTAGGAAGCGTTATTCCGACGTTTACGGGAGATAAGACAGGGGTTCCAATCTGCGATTTCTTTTCCATGCTAGAAGAGATTGGGAAAATGGGGGGATGGTCCGATGCTCAAATGCTGGGAATGGCGAGGTGTAAGATGGCAGGAGCTGCTCATGATTTTGCATGGCGAGACGAAAAAGTAAAATCCACAAAATCATTTGCGGAATTTAAGAAGCTCGCGTTTGAGCATTTTGACACTGAACCACGTCACGTGCGAGTACAGAGGTTCCGTGACGCCGGACAGATGGTAGGGGAGGACGTGCGAACGTTTGCGTCGCGGCTTCAGCGCTTAGCGCGCGATACGTTAAGCAGGGAGGAGGAAGGAGACCAGCTTAAGAAGAAATACGCGGAGGATATACTTAAAGAGGAAATGACCGCTTTGTTCGTGGCTGGTCTGCAAGACCCCGTGCGCCGGTTCGTGCTCTCGCGCAAGCCGAGCAATTTCGACCAAGCCGTGGAGGCCGCATTGGATGAGGAACAAAATGAGGCGTTAACGACAGCCGCAGCGAGAGTACGCGTCATAGAGAGAGCGGTGCTCAACCCTGAGGTTGCTCTCTTGACAGAGCGGTTAGATCGCTTAGAACAGCTGCTATCTCAGCAGGTAGAATGCCAGGTTGAAGCGCGCGCTCAACAGCGCCCATTCGCTGGAAACCGGGGACCGCCACAAAGCTACAGGCGCGGTATGCGAGATTTTGAAGAAATCGTATGCTTCGCTTGCCAGGGTCGCGGACACATCGCCAGGTTCTGCCAAAACGTGCGCCGTGGGGAGCCACAAAGAGAAGCAGGCGAGACACGCCCTAAGCAAGCCTACAGCGGGGCTCCAGATACCGAGTCAAAAAACTAGTTAGTCCTCCCCAGCCTGAGGAGCGTGGGGAGGGAGCAGTAGATGATGAGGTGGTGGTAGTTTGTGTGGCCGACGAGGCATGCCCTGTTGTGCGTTGCAAGTTAAATGGTTGTTGTATGGAATTGTTGATAGATACGGGGTCAAAGGTGACATTGCTTAAGGAGAGCAGTTTTAACACGCTTCGAAGGAAGGGGGACCGCGAGGTGTTGGAAGCGTCTGGTGGTATGGCAACCAAATTTGTAGGCATAACGGGGGATCCTCTTGGCATAAGTGGACTCTACCGGTTACACTTCTCTCTCGGTGGAATTGCATTGGAGCACCCCTGCTACGTATGCCCGGACACGGTGTCTCTGCCAAACGGAGTGTCAGGTATATTAGGGCAGGATTTTTTTAGAAAAGGGAAGGTAGTAGTCTCATTCTCTGAGGAAGAGGTTAATGCGGGCGGCTCAAAAGTTCCGTTTTTGAACAGGAGAGGGGCTGAGATTCGCATTACCGATATTGACACCCGTCAAACAGTGGGATCATTGGAGAAGGTATATTCGCGGGTTGCCGTCCGGCTGGTCGAGGAGGCGGTCGTCCTTCCTTGGTCGGAGCACATTTTGTACGCGTTTGTGCCTTCAGATGTAGAGAGCGGCGCCGTGGGAGTGCTTGAGCCGGTCGACTCTCTCAGCAATGGCCTGAAGGCAGCCGCGTGCCTCGTGACAGTTAATGACGCCCACAGAGTGCCCCTACGGGTGGTTAACTGTAGCCAGCAGCCACTGAGCCTTCCCAAGAACAAAACATTGGCTTTCTTCACCTCTGCGATAGAGCAACGTGAGCCCACCGATACGGTACTCGCAACTGTAGAGCATGCTAGTCCTTCGGCTGCTCCAAAGGTGTCGTTCGATCTTTCTCACGTAAAATCCAGGGAGAGGGAGGCTCTGGCTGGTTTGCTGAACGACTACTTTGAGGTATTCGCCGCGTCCAACCTGGATTTGGGCTGCTGTGGCGTTATAAAGCACAGGATAGAAACCGGCACTTCATCGCCCGTTTACCAGCGTGCGTACAGGATTCCTTACTCCCAACGTGAGGAGATGGAGCGGCAGGTGCAGGACCTGATTGATCGCGGCATTGTCGAACACTCAAAGTCACCCTGGGGAGCACCAGCACTATTGGTGGAAAAGCCAGATGGCTCGTATCGATTGGTAGTGGACTACCGCAAACTAAATGCCGTAACTCGCATCGATCCATACCCCATCCCCAATATACAGGAGACGCTTTCTCAGCTGGGCTCTGCCAGGTACTTCACGGTAGTGGACATGGCGGCGGGATTCTGGCAGATAGCAATGGATCCGGCAGATGCCGAGAAAACGGCATTCAACACGCCCTCAGGGCACTATGAATGGAAAAGAATGCCGATGGGTCTGGCCAACAGCCCTGCTGTCTGGCAGAGAACCGCTGATGTTATCCTGGCAGGTCTTCGGGGAAGGCTGTGCTTCGTGTATATGGATGACATTATCATATACAGTGACAGTTTTGATAACCATTTGCGCGATATTGAGCAGGTTTTGGTGCGACTAAGAGCAGCGGGTCTCAAGCTGAAGCCCTCTAAGTGCCAATTCCTCAAAAACGAGGTGAAATACCTCGGGCACGTTGTTTCAGCTGACGGCGTGCGACCGGACCCTGAGAAACTAAGGTGTGTCTCGGATTTTCCATCCCCGACTAGCGTCCGCCAGGTCCGGCAGTTTCTCGGCCTGATCGGTTACTACCGAAGGCACATAGAGGAGTTCGCCAAGCTCGCTAAGCCGCTCACCGCCTTAACAGCCAAAAATGTCGCCTTTCGCTGGGACGAAAACGCGGAGAATGCTTTTGGGGCCCTGAAAAGGAAGCTAATGAGTGCACCGCTGTGGCGCCACCCGGATTTTAATTTGCCCTTCGTTATGGCCACAGATGCGTCAAAGTTCGCAGTGGGTGCCGTGCTATCTCAGGTTATCGAGGGCAAAGAACATCCCGTTGCTTTTGCTAGCCGACAGCTGAGCCCCACAGAGCAAAAGTACGGAGCTACGGAAAGGGAGTGCCTCGCCGTTGTCTGGGCAGTAAAGCACTTCAGATGCTACCTTTACGGCCGCAAATTCAAGCTAGTCACAGACTGCCATCCTCTGAAATGGGTGATGAGTGTCAGGGACCCTAGCTCGCGACTCGCTAGATGGAATCTACACCTGCAGGAATACTGCTTTGAAGTTGAGCACAAGTCAGGAAAGACGCATCTGAATGCTGATGCACTCAGCCGCACAGCTGCCGTGGCAGCTATAGATGAGTTTGTCCCCGTAGTCGACCCCGCCGAATTACGCACAGAGCAGTGCAAAGATCCGGACCTGAAGCGAATAATTGAAAGCTTAGAGGACGCACCGTCTCACCCCGAACAGCTAGGTTATTTCATTGACAAAGACGGCACCCTGTGTCGGCGCACGAGGCCAACCAGGAAAGGGAGACCAGAGAAAACCGCTTGGGAGAGAGTCGTCATACCTCGGTCGTGGACAGAAAGGGTTCTTCGCGCGTTTCACGATGCGCTATGCGCCGGTCATTTTGGCGTAGCGAAGACACGCAGGCGTGTGGAGCGTTTGTACTTTTGGAGTGGCATGCGACAGGATGTTAGAGACTACTGTGCGAAGTGTCATTCCTGTCTCGAAAGAAAAACACCCAAGGGACGAAGACCAGCTCCAATTCAGCCGTTCCCTGAGGTTTCGGCTCCCTTCGAGCGGACAGGTATGGACATAATGGGCCCATTGCCCACGACCACTTCCGGAAACAAGTACATTTTAGTATTTGTCGATCACCTTTCAAAATACGCGGAAGCGGTAGCACTCCCAGATCAGAAGGCAGACACGGTTGCAAGAGCATTTGTCGAACAGATCGTGCTCCGACATGGACCCCCGAGGCAACTCTTGACAGATCGGGGAACGAACTTCGTGTCGCAGCTAATGAGGAGAGTTTGCGAGCTGCTTAAGATCGCTAAGAAGCAGACAACACCGTACCATCCGGCTTGCAACGGCGCGGTGGAGCGACTGAACCAAACCGTGGCCGGGTTCCTGTCGCATTTTGTTTCGCGCGACCAGCGGGACTGGGACTTGTGGCTCCCGTATGCAATGTTTGCCTACAATTCCGCAGCACACGAGAGCACGGGCGAATCGCCATTCTTTCTTCTCTACGGCCGAGACCCGGACCAGCCTAGTGAAGTGCCAGAGGGCCCCCGTCGTGTCCCATACGCTTCACTGGACGACTATAAGGTGGAGCTAGAATCGCGCTTGCAAGTGGCGAGGGACATCGCAAAGGAGGCCTTAGAGAAAGCGGCGAAGCGCAGGAAGGAGGTGCAAGATCGCAGTGCTAGAGACGCGCCGTTTAATGTGGGGGACAGCGTGTACATTGAAAACTGTCAAAGGCAGATTGGGCTAGCTCGTAATTTCCAGACGAAGTGGAGAGGACCGTGCGAGGTTGTCGAGAAGCTTTCTCCGGTAAACTTCAGAGTCCGAGACGTGAACCGGCGCTTGATAAGGATACACGCAAATCGCCTCAAGTCGGCACCGGTTCAGTATTCACGAAATGAGGAAAGGGAAAGCGCGGATTTTGATGGGGACAGAAGTGAAGCGGAGCGCGCAGATAGTTCGCAAGAAACGCCCTCTCCTGCATCTGTTCGGCAGGCGCCAGAGGTGACGGCCAGAATGCCACCGGATTTACTTCATGCATTGCTAGAAGAAGAAGCGCGCGAGGTTGCCGCGCAGATAACGCCAGGAGAGGCTCCTGCCACGAGCCCTCGCGAGTCCCAAAGCAGACAAAGGGGCACAGACTTACTTAGTATGACTCATGAAGGCCGATATCCGCTGCGAAATCGGAAAGCTAAGTCGGACTAATGGCGTAAACAGAGCGGAGTTTTGAACTGGTTAGAATTGTGTAATGCCACAGCTCATAACATTGCTATGTGCTTATGTGTTAAGTTATCGGAGTTGGTAGTTAAACCTTTCTGTCATTAAGTAACACCTTCACAGGAGAGCATGCGGAGCGCATGCAGAACCTGCCCTACTTCCTTTCGTTATCTATATTTTTGTCTGTGCCGTGATCGTGCTAGAAGTGGGAGCTCCTTTGTAACTGTGGTAAATTTATTTCGTCCAGTTTGGACTAGAAAGGAGAGGCTTGGGTGCTGAGTTTCATGTTTATCTGTAAAAGAAGATCAGTGCTGCCCCTGGAGACGCCAGTATTGACAGCGGAGGCATATGGTGTTGTGCAGTGGTGTTGAGTGCAGCGAAAAGTGTTTTGTCGGACGCACTGTGCGAGGCGATTCAGAAAGACAAGGGGAGCTGCGTGGACTCAAATGTTCGGAGAACATTCTTCTGGAGGGTGAGCGAGTGTGACATTCCGTGTGTGCTACGAGGATCCACGTTCGACGGCGCGGCGTAGACGGAGACCCGTGACAGCGGCATCATCAATTACCCAGCCATGCTCTTTGAGTGACGACCAGAACAACCGGACCCGCCGCCACCCCGGGGAAACAGGCTTTATCCTCCCCAATTTCCGGGCACATTCCAGGACAAGGGAGCTGTCAGCGGGCCAGAGGGCGCCGTACCACAGCCGACGCTATGCGCTACCGCGAAGACAACATTCTTTCCCTCCCCCCCCCCTTTGTCGTGGGCTATCACCGGGAAGGCACCCACAGCTTCCCAGAAGGGCCGTGACGGACACCTGTCAGACAGACAGGCAGTACTCGCCAAGAATGTGGAAAGACAGGCGCTAGTGAATTAGCTCCGAAGAGAGAGCCTGTGTATACTCTCACTTGAGAGAGAGAGTGGTGGCGTTTTTGTTGTTTATTTAGTTTGTATTGTTAACAGACTCTGGGGTCGAGGCTAAGCCCAACCCAAGGGGTGGTCCCCATCTCGCATGTTATTTTGGATTGGAGAATTGATGCTTTGGGCGGGCCACTGGAAATGACCGCCCTTAGTCCTTTGTTAATCAAGTGCTTAAAAGCGCATGTAAACGGATGCAGTTCAGTCTGAGCTGGGGCTCCATGCTTAGCATGTAATGTGATGCTACTTAGGCACTAACCTGCCCGGTCGATGAGTAAAGTAGTGCAAAGTTTGTTCTGTTGTAAAATTATGCTCTGCTGTCATCATCTACAAGCTCGCCTCCTGTTCATCTTCCAAGCCGAACGACACTAGAGGAAGGGTTTGTGATCCATCCTCGAAGAAACGGACGACTATTGAAATTCTACTGCATCCACGCTCAGGACGACATCGTTAGCGAAGAGGGCCTTCAGCGCCGAAGCCCGACGGCGTGCAGCTTCTGCCAGCAACCGCTCGAGCCCAACTCCGGAGCCACTCCATCGCCCCCATGAAGTCGTCGGCACGTAAGCTCGGACGCCCCAGCCTCTGATGTATAACCTTAACCATGTGTAATTATTGAATATACCTGTTTGTTTAAACTGAGCCATACGGTGTCTCTTTGCCTCTCCGTCCCGTGTGGACCTGCGCATTATGGGGGTCATCACAGCAGCAAGTCGAGAGGGCGCTCGGAATCCTTCCCTCGACTGCCATCGCGGGAAAAGGAGAAACCTGCACCCAAGGAATCCCAGGACCGTAGTGGCGGCACGCATGTGAAGACAAAGTGTACTGTCCGGACAAAAGATGGCTTGGGTAAATAAGGTCTCCCAGGATGCTAATGCAGAAATTATTAATGCTTTTAAAGAGCAAAACGACATTTTACAAGTCCAAAACGCAGAAATACGAAAACAACTTGATGACATTAAGACACAACTAGCCAATAAACTTGAACCGGAACCGGAAACATCCTGGCCAGGTAATCCTCCACCCTTAAAGAAGAAGACGGCTGAGGAAACAGAGGTCGAGAATCATCACGAAGTTAGAATTGTAGCTCTTGAGGTTGAAACAAAGTCGTTGCATGGAATGCTTCAAATGGTACTTGAGCTGCTGAAACACGTGGGCACTGCTGTCGAGCAAATGAAGGTTGAATTTGCTAGTAGGGACAGGCAGTTGCAATGGCTCTGCCAAGAGGCTCAAATACCATAACAAGACGGCTCTGCACCACTGTAATAACACAGTTTGGAAGTAAAACTATAGAGGTTTCTCTTGTAAACATGCGGTTCTGCAGTCCTTTCTCACCAGTGGCGATCGACCGGAGGTTATTGCGTCCAGGAGTGCGGGAAGAATGTTAAATTGTCGGGTTATAAATGTTTTTTGGGGGGGATCGGGTAACGCTAAGTAAGTGACTACCTTCGTAAAAAGAATCATTTGAACGCGGCAACAGGAGACGGGGAATGCGCATATCGATCATGTTTTGGTCGAACTCATCCCTCGTAATCGCAAAAACTTTAATCTTTTCATTCTGAAAGCGTATAGCTCACCCAGGCAGTGCAAATGCGACTTTGGCGATCTTTTTGCAAAAGCCAAGGTTACTTCAAAAATAAGTACACTCTTGATAGTGGGCTATTTTATTGCGCACCATCCGGCATGGGGACAAAAATTCACGCAGGTTAAAGGCAGAAATCTCTGGGACAAAAATCAACAACATGGGCTCATCCTCAATACGGACCCGATGAGGCCGACTCAGAAAGGAAAAAAGCGTGTCGGAAGACACGACACCTGATCTAACTTTGGTCGGTAGTGGCATTCCTGCAACATGGTACAACACCAGGGAAGACCTAAGTAGCGACCATAAGATACTAGAGATCATAGTTGAGAATGGCCCACTAGTCATCAGTAAGAGGAGAGTTGAGACTATACATTGGGATACCTTTAGATGTATAAGGTCGGGGCAAGACCCGATAAGCGATATTAACGATTGGAGCAACGGGGTTGTTCAATCTGTTCAGGACGCTACCGAGGAGATTGAATTTTTAGGTGATGCGGAAGTGGTCGATAGACATCCCGTGAGTTTATGGCAGAAATAATAAGAGTTAGAGCAAAAAGTCAGCCGGAGAAGAGGTGACAGGAACCTCATAAAACAACTTGCTGCATTGAACAAATACATTGAAGAGCATGCATTCGAACTCACCAAGCAAAATTGGGGTAATATTTGTGAACAATGGATAGAAATATTGGCAGTACCGGAATGTGGAAACTACTCCGACATCTATCAGATCCAGAGAAAACACAATAGGAGGCTCGAAAGCAGCTTCAAAAGCTGGTCTATAAATATGAAGGTCCGAAAAAGGAACCTATAGCCGAGGTTAGGGATCGCTACCTCAGCTGTTCTGGAGTTGAGAGTCTTCCTGAATACGCGGGATCAGAAAACCCGGACTTGGACAGTCCCATCACTGTCGGGGAAGTGAGGGCTGAACTCAACCGCTTAAGAACCAAAACAGCTGCCGGGCCGGACAAAATCAACAGCAGGACGATCAGGAATCTTGACGACGGTTTCATTCAGAATATTACAACCTATATGCAAGAACCCCGGGACAAGGGAGAGATACCCCAAGATTGGAAAGCTGCGAACCTGGTCTTCATTCCGAAGCCAGGGAAGAAGCTCAGCTCTGAGCATCTTAGACCCATTTCTATCACATCTTGCATTGAAAAATTGATGGAGCACGTAATTAAAACTAGACTGAATAGATTCATGGAAGATCAAAATCTTTATCCTGATATCATGATAGGTCTCAAATCAAACCTATCGGCATGCGATGTCATGCTACGGCTGAAGGAGCAGGTAATCGATAGATAGACTGTTGATGCTAGGGTCATTGTGGGACTGGACACCTCCAAATCTTTTGATAGGGTCAATCACATAGACTAACTTGAGAACCCTAGCGCACTAAATGTTGGAGTCAAGACATATAACTACGTAAGGCACTTTCTCTCAAATCGGACTGCCACCATCAGCCTGGTGGACAATCACTCGAAAGTGCGGGAATAGAGGGGCACCCCAAGGGTCCGTTCTCTCTCGGACACTGTTTAAAGGGGCTCTGAAACGCCTTCCGAGGAGAGCACATTAACTCACTTAATCACTGCAGTGTGTTGCCATGAAAACCGGCGCCAAATAATACTCTTCTACACGCAGCAGACGACCCACAATCGCGCGTCAAAGTTGGCGAGCCCTTCCCGGCGACTTTTTCATGCACGCACCGTCCTCCGTCCCCCCCCCCCCCCCCCCATCTGCGTAGACAAGGTGAGAGGTGGCCATTGTTTAGATTCTTTCAGACGTCAGGCAGTTAACGTGGCCGCGGCCTATAAGCCGCTTATCTCCGGTGGGTCGGGAAGCTCCGCTCCCAGAGGGGGGCCGGCGAAGGAGCGCCTGCTTTCCAGCGTGCAAAAATTGACGAGAGGAGAGGGAAAGGCGCGAAGACGCTGAAATTAAAATTTTAACTTCAGATAACTCACCTTCTGCAGAGCGCATTTCAAAAATTCTTGCTGGACACTATTCGTGAAGCGGCATGCTTCAATATCCCATGCATGTCGCAACTATACTAGAGCCCCCTTCACAGCCCCTTTAATGTAGTTGTGATTGGGCTTCCAGGGCAGCTGGACGGAATCACAAATCTGCATCACACCATATATGCGGACTATTTGACGCTGTGGATGAGCAGGGGTAGCGATGGACCGATTGAAAGCACACTTGAGAGAGCCATAGATGTAATAGAGAAATATCTCGAGCTGATTGGGTTAAAATGCTCGGCAGAAAAATCACAGGCTCTTTTTCTGTCAGCACAAAAAAAGGAGAAAAAAACAGTCTCACTTGCAAGAACTGTGATATTGCTTTAAGAGTTATTGGCAATGCCATTCCGACGGTAGACAGTACTCGAGTCCAAGGGCTGCGCATACAAGCAAATGGCAAAAACACAGAAACTCTAATAAGAATTCAAGCGAGTACCACCCAGATATGCCGGCTACACAAGCGCATTTCTAACAAGCATGCGGGGATCAAGGAGACCAATCTTTTGAGATTTGTTCAGGCTTGCGTCATAAGCTGAGTGCTATACTCTGCCCCCTAACTCAATCTCGCCAAAGCAGAAAAGGAGAAAATTGAAAATATAATCACAAAAGGGATCAAAACCGCTCTAGGTCTTCCTCTGAACACTTCCACGGTAAAAATTCTAAGTCTAGGTGTCTCCAACACTCTGAATGAGCTCACAGAAGCCGCCACGGTGTCGTAGCATCAAAGGCTTTTAAAAAGTGAAACTGGAAGGAAAATCTTGAAGCGCCGGGGGTTCAACCCTCGGAGTGGTCAAAGTAGACAGTTACCGCACCTAGACAAATCAGAGATAAGACTCAAAATTCCACCGCTTTCAAAGAACATCCATCAGGTATTTCACGAAGGTAGACGCGAAGATAAGGCTGTACCCTACAGGCCATATTATGAGGTAGATCCGATGTGCTCTGCACGGACGCTGCTGAATACTATTTCAAGGCTGCACACGCAGCGGTAGTGGTTCGTGAGAGTGGGGATCCGGTCTCGTGCTGCACCGTTAAACACACAAGTGCAGCAAAGGCAGAGGAAGTTGCCATTGCTCTAGCAATAATACGAAACGGTACAAGGATGATAGTGACTCTAAGGCAGCCATTAAGAATTATGATATGGACAGAATTTCTGCTGCAGCCGCCAAAATTCTAAGAAAAGGGCAAGTACCATCACAGCTAATCTCACTGATTTGGTCCCCGGCTCATCAAGGCCTGTGAGGGAACGGGAAGGCGCACACGACCGCCCGAGGGCTCACTTTCCGGTCGATCGCCTCCACGCGAGGAACACCTCCCATCGGGTGAAGAACTCACATTCCATGAAATAATTTCGCATTATAAGCTCGATCGTAAGGCCTATCCAGCAGCAGATAACAGCTCAGTAGGAAAGAGGAAATCATGCGCAGGAAATTGCAAACCGGGGTGTTTCCAAACCCTCAACAGTACAGTTGAGCTGTACAGCTGTACAGCTGTTCCCGCAGCTGTACATTCATCTGTACAGCGGCGGTGGCTCATTGTTTAGAGCGCTCGGCTACTGGTCCGGAGTTCCCGAGTTCGAACCCGACCGCGGCGGCTCCGCTTTTATGGAGGCAAAACGCTAAGACGCCCGTCAGCTGTGCGATGTCAGTGCACGTTAAAGATCCCCAGGTGGTCGAAATTATTCCGGAGCCCTCTACTCTTTCTTCCTTTCTTCTTTCACCCCCTCCTTTATCCCTTCTCTTACGGCGAGGTTCAGGTGTCCAACGATATATGAGACAGGTACTGCGCCATTTCCTTCCCCAAAAACCATTATTATTATTATTTAACGGCATCCAGAAGTCTTTAATCCTATACTTCGTCTCACAAGATGTTTGCAGCACTACGGAAGGTAGAGCTCTCTCGTCCAATCAGGGCTGCAGAAACGCAGAAAATAGTCCCTCGAATATTTGAGGAGTGTATGACTATTAATCAAAACAATAAGCATTGCAACTAAAAACATGATTTGGACAGGTATATTTAAATGGTAGGGAGTGTTTCAATCACTGGTGAAATTACCAGACAAAGCCCGTACGGACACAGCTCTGCGGAGGCCTGCTGCGAGGTAGTGATGCGTCGCCACTTTCCAACATGGCGTCGGATGAGTCTGTTGTATCTCCTGTGTGCTCTACACCGACAGTGCGCTGTTTCCCCAAGCAGGCGAAGCAGGTGGCTTTAAATGTTCTTGAAGCGCTTCGCGTCGAGTGCGGGGGCAGTTGGAGTACAAATGCGCTCATCAAGAGGACGGCAAAACTATGGCCTCCGAGATCACCCGATAAAAAGAGCGAGCGCCCACTTATAATCTCGGAGGCTTTAAGTGTGGAGGCGCAGGTCGCTCTGAGGGCGCCAGATGGCGCCAGGTGCCCAGCAGCAAAGCGCAAGCCTGCCGTATCGGGACCAATCAGCGCGTGCCACAGGCGCGTAGGAACACACTAATGTAGTGCGCGCCATCCTGATTGGACGAGAGAGCTGTACCTTTCGTAGTGCTGCAAACATCTTGTGAGACGGAGTATAGATGTGCGCACAGCAATAGCATTGTAGATCTAGTCCACAGAGCCTGGACCTGCCCTTTCTATAACGACCCGAATAGTAATGTACAATCTTGGGAGACCTTATTGCTCAACCACGAAGCAGAAGAACAACGCAAAGTCGTCGGTCTCGCCCTGACCGCCGCCGAGTCCCAAGTGATTCCGGCCGATGGTTAGGGGAATGAATGGGGGCTTCGGCTATAGCCTTCTCCCCCATCATTTTTGAGGACTGCAAATAAAAGTTTTTTCACTCTCTCTCTCTTCCTATGAGAGACGCCGTAGTGAATAATAATAATAATAATAATAATAATAATAATAATAATAATAATAATAATAATAATAATAATAAATTGTTTTGGGGGAAGGAAATGGCGCAGTGGACACCTGAACCGCGCCGTAAGGGAAGGGATAAAGGAGGAAGTGAAAGAAGAAAGGTAGAGAGAGGTGCCGTAGTGGAGGGCTCCGGAATAATTTCGACCACCTTGGGATATTTAACGTGCACTGACATCGCACAGCACACGGGCGCCTTAGTGTTTTGCCTCCATAAAAACGCAGCCGCCGCAGTCGGGTTCGAACCCGGGAACTCCGGATCAGTAGCCGAGCGGCCTAACCACTGAGTTACCGCGGCGGGTGCCATAGTGAAGGGCTCCAGAAATTTCTACCACCTGGGGTTCCTTAACGTGCGCTGACATCGTACAGTACACGGGCCTCTGGAATTTCGCCCCCAAAGAAATTCGACCACCGCGGCCAGGATCAAACCCACGTCTTACGGCTCAGCAGCCGAGCGCACCCGCCGCGTTGGCTCAGTGGTTAGGGCGCTTCGCTACTGATTCGAAGTTCCCGGGTTTGAACCCAACTGCGGCGGCTGCGTTTAGATGGAGGCGAAACGCCAAGGGGCCCGAGTGCTGTGCGATGTCAGTGCACGGTAAATTTCCCCAGGTGGTCAAAATTATTCCGGAGCCCTCCAATACGGCACCTCTTTCTT
This sequence comes from Amblyomma americanum, assembly GCF_052857255.1. NCBI lineage: Eukaryota > Metazoa > Arthropoda > Arachnida > Ixodida > Ixodidae > Amblyomma > Amblyomma americanum. Next base: position 52,128,666 of record NC_135500.1, read on the forward strand.
CCTTTCTTCTTTCACTTCCTCCTTTACCCTTTCCTTACGGCGTGGTTCAGGTGTCCAACGATAAATGAGACAGATCCTGCGCCATTTCCTTTCCCCAAAATGTAATTATTATTATTATAATTATTCCGCAGCATCCACTACGCCCTCCACTATGGCACCTGTTCCTTCCTTTCTTGTTTCACTCCCTCCTTTATCCCTTCCCTTAGGCGCGGTTCAGGAGTCCGCCGATATATGCGAGAGAGATACTGCGTCATTTCTTCCCCACCCCCCAAAAAAAAAATTTCAGCCGAGCCCCTTGATCACCGTGGTGGGTGCTGTAATCGAGGGCTTCCAATAATTTCAACCGCCTGGGGATCGTTATCGTGCACTATCTCCCTCGGGAGAGAGGCATTTATCCTGAGTAGGTTCGTTTACACTCTACCGTACCTGCACCTCTATGAAGCGGAGAAGATACAGATAGAATGTCTCATCCGTCAAGCTTACAAGACAGCGCTCAGTCTTCCTGACAACAAGCCTACCGACAGGTTGCTAGCCCTTAGCATACACAACACACTACCCGAACTGTGCGAGGCACACATCACCTCCCAATATGCACGTCTCGCGCGATCCATGACAGGTAGGGCCATCCTGCACCGTATAAAGATCAACGCCGAACCCCTAACCGAACAGTCTGAACAACTCCCCGAAGTGCACAGGATACTCACTGTCAAACCCCTACCCAAGAACATGCGCCATACGCACTACGATGGAAGGCGCAAGGCGAGAGCACGCACCTTACACGCCAAATACAAGGACTACCCCGCGGCCGCGTACGTGGACTCGGCGGAATATCTAACACCGCACAAAGCGTATGGGATAGGCGCAGTGACCAGGAACGGTTAAATTAAATTCAATTCGTTTATTTTTCAGAGTGGTACAAACACAAACTCTGAATGGTACCCTGGACTAAAAGTCGCACTAAGCAACTTGACGACGGCTTAGGGGCCACCTTACAAGACAGCAGTCGACGCAGATTATCAACGAAAGAAAGAAAACCGCACTCATCAAAGGTCACATTGAAAATATATGGGCATAAAGCAGGTCATAAAAGCGTATATATAAACGAAACAAACAGTGAGACAAAAAGAAAAAAAAATCATTAGATAATATGGAAACACACGGTCAAAGGACAACTGGTCAGTTTAAAACCAAAACAAGATACATCAAATCAGGGTGACGCGTAAGAGTTCAGTAGAGGTTACAGAAATAATTTTTACATTCTTTCCTAGATGAAAAAATTCCTTTGGATATTTGCTTAGAAGTGATATAACATTATGCTTTAATGACTGAAACTTTTTTGGGTGCGGAAATAGGGAACTAGCCAGAGGGGGGGGGGGGGGGGGGTTCTAGTGAATACTTTTGTTGTTTGCTGTTGTAATGTTGCAACAGTTTTAAGAAAATTTTCATATTCAACGGAGGAAAAAAAAGCCGGTTTAAGAGTTTATGTTCATAACTGTGGAGAAAACGAAAGATCCCATACTTCGGAAAAGGTAGTTGTAGATGTGTGCGTTCCAACATTTCCCATATAGCGCAAGACTTTCTTCTAGAGCACATTAATTTATCCATATTTTTTTTTGTTGAGCTCCAGAAAATACTGCAATAATTTATGTGGGGTGCATATAACGCTTGGTACAACCGGAGTTTAACTCTTTCGGGAATGAGGTTTCTGCAGTAGGACAGAGTGCCTGCAAGAGTAGACAGCTTCTTGCAGACGCGATTGATGTGGGGATCCCAGTTTAGGTGAGAATTAAACGTAACGTCAAGAACGTTATGCTCATCTACTATTGTTATATATTTATTGTTATAACCGATCTTATTTTGAAGTGTGAAAACTTTATTTCCTGGCCTAAATAGTAAAACCTTGGTCTTAGTGGGATTGATTATTATGCAGTTAGAGTGGGACCACCCTGATAGTGATTCAAGCGTTCAGTTGCACTGCAGAGCTAAATCATTTAGATCTTCACCCTTGAAAAGAATGCTATTGTCATCAGCATATATAAATCATTTAGCTGACTGAATAATAGGAACTATATCATTAATATATGGATTAAATAATAGCTGGCCTAAACATTACCTTGTGGTACTCACTCCGGTTTGCAGGGGCAGCAGAGACGACTCAACATTATGTATACGGACGCAATGGACTCTGTCTTGCAGGTATGACATAATTAAATAGAAGGGTCCACGCCGTATTCCATACTGTGATAACTCACCTAACAATACATTGTGGTTCAGGGAGTCAAAGACTTTATTGAAGTTAATGAACAGATCAAGAGTAAAAAGACCAGAATCTATATATTGAACTATCTGTTCTTTATTAGAAGTACGGCCATTTCTGTCGATTGTCATTTCTTAAATCCATATTGGGAGTCAGTTATTATGTTGTTTTTCTCGAGGAAGTTAATAAATTTTTTGAAATATAACCTTTTCAAGCCCTTTTGAAAAAATCGAGAGAATAGATATTGGCCTATAATTATTCACGACATTTATATCACCTCCTTTGTGCACTATAGTAATTCTAGCCTTTTTCATGTAATCAGGAAAAATGCGGGATTCGAGAGCTAAATTCAAAATGCGGGCTAAAACAGGAGCAATAAATTCTATTACGAATATTACTGGCCTCATCTGAATGTTATTAGGATCCAGTTATTAACTATTTTTCATGTTAATAAATGTGTGGTCGACCTTGTCAGTATCCGTGGGCTCGAGAAACAAACTGTGAGGGCGACTAAGGCTTGCTGTGCTTATCATTGGTCGGCTTAAATTAGCTGCCTGGGCCATATTAGCAAAATGCCTGTTGAAATCGTTTGGTTTGGTTTATAGGGGTTTAACGTCCCAAAGCAACTAAGGCTATGAGAGACGCCGTAGTGAAGGGCTCCGGAAATTTCGACCACCTGGGGTTCTTTAACGTGCACTGACATCGCACAGTACACGGGCCTCTAGAATTTCGCCTCCATCAAAATTCGACCGCCGCGGCCGGGATTGAACCCGCGTCTTTAGGGCCAGCAGCCGAGCGCCGTAACCACTCAGCCACCGCGGCGGCTAAGTTGAAATGATCAGCAAGCTGTACACCGCACAACTCTACGCCATTATCAAGTATCGTTTTGTGGGGAGCAATCTTCCTTCTTCTGCCAAGAATATCGTTTGCAATGTTCCATACGGCAGGTGGATTCTTAGTTATAGTTTCAGTGAAAAGATTTTTGCAGTATCGATGTTTTGCCTGTTTAAGCGCAGCAGTAAGTCCGTTTCGCACATTCTTAAATTCCCTTAGCTTGTCTTGATATCGCGAAAGTAAAAAAGGTGTGATAAAGTCTTTTCTTTGATACGTTTAATATGTTCTGAGGTCACCCAAGGTTCCTTACTTTCCCGGGATCGGTTTGCAGTTTTAAGGGGGAAATGTTTGATATAGATTAAAAAGAAAGTTTCAAGAAAGGCTGAATCAGCTTTGTTAGCATCTGTCTGATCGAATACAAATTTCCAGTTATGAACAGTAACATCGTGCTTAAATGATTCCAAAGCACTTTCAGAAATAGGCTGATAGGTGAACTCACGGGCGAAATGTTTTTTGTTCGGACCGGGAAAGGTCATGAAAACTTGGCAATGATCGCTTATGTCGGGTATGATTGTGCGCGCACTCCTGATATCAGTATTGAGATTAGTGATAAGAAAGTCAAGTGCTCATGAACGGGAAGGTGTAAAACCTGTTGAAGTCGTAATATTTTTGTAACCGGCTCAAGGTAGTCTATCATCGAAGTCGTAATTGTTTTTTCCGTCCATGATAACAATATTAAAATCACCGCCACAAGCAAAAGAATAACTATCTTGGGAAACGTAATCCATTAGGTTGTCAAAAAAAGTGAAAAAATCTTCCACATTGCCACACGGAGGTCGGTACACAGCACTGATGATTTTGTTACCGGTTTTTATCGTGAGCACTTCAAAATTTGCAGTTACTGGGTAGAATTCGGTCGTTTGTTCACAATGAAATTCTGTGTCAACGTAATGTACCAAGCCACCGCCACGCCTGCCGAGGCGATTTAGAAAGAAATGTTGGTGACCTTCAATTGGAAGGATGTCAGATGCAAGATTACACCATGTTTCAGATGTCATCAGGATTCTAAATTTGAATGTAAAACTTCGCAACAGTTCATCAATCTCGTCACGCTTGTTGCGCATGGAACGTGCATTAAGGTGCAAAACAGATAAGTCAGATTGACTGGCTCATTTAATATCATCTGGATAAATAAATTGAAGGTACTCCATTTTGGAAACTGTAAAGCCGCACGATGCAGCATTTCTTTACAGAATCTTGCACAAATCTGACTCATGCTCAATTTTGATGACCAGGTAATCATCCGACTCATTGCTCATCCTTGCTCATCCGACTCATTTCTCATCATTGAAAATTGCTCATCCGAGCAATTTTCATTTTTTTACACTGGGAACATACAGAATGTTTAAGAACGAAACTGCCAAAGAAAATATCTACCATAATTGTAGGGGAAGCTCTTAGTAGTTCGAGGCCAGGATGGGAGTTTTGCGGACTAAGACGTATAGAGTCAGGTACCACGATGATAGACACGGTATCCGGTGCGTGTGGAGAGGAGGAGGAAACGGCTGAGCACTTGATACTTTTCTGTAAAGGGCTTCGTCCTACAGTAGAAAGCAGCGGGGCTGATTTATTCCAAGTATTTGGGTTTAAGAACCGTGAAGGAAAATTATATTTTAAGCGGGTAGAGGTAACCAAGTGAAGGTTATTTGAGCGGGGCTAAAATCAAGAGAAGAGTGAAATTTCACGAGTCATGGGTAGGTGGCTAGAGCCACCGCCCGATTTAAAGGGTTCAGCATGCATCCATCGATCCATCCATCAGTCCAACTGTCCGTCCATCCCTCCATCCATCCATCCATCCATCCATCCATCAGTCCGACCGTTCATCCGTCCGTCCGTCCGTCTGTCCGTCCGTCCGTCCGTCCGTCCGTCCGTCCGTCCATCCATCCATCCATCCATCCATCCATCCATCCATCCATCCATCCATCCATCCATCCATCCATCAATCCGTCCGACCGTCCGTCCGACCATCCAAAGGTAACATCTGCGGTTGTTCGGATGTGATCTCTAAGTCTGCTGAGCTCAGGGATGTAATCACTTGAAGCTGGAGTGGCTAACGCTCTTAAGTCGCGGCTCTTAGAGGACGAAGAGAAGAAAGGAATAAAGGTGGCGTAGTGGAGGGCTCTGGGGATCTTCAAAGAGGCTGCGAAACACCGCTTGAACGGATGCCGGTTACACTTCAGCTGGATTCTTTGTCACACAGATGCTGACTCAAAGAGAATTACGAGAATGGATGCATAGGAGCGGCAGTTATTCAATGAAGACATTCAAAATACAAGCAAACAAACTGATGCCCTCAACTCGATTTTCGCGCAGCTTGCCATTCCAATTTCACTCTCCCAGTGACGACACTTACTGCGACCAATCAAAACAGTATCTGAGCACGCGGCAGACGTTTGCACTCCATGGTTGCCTGGTCTCTGTAACTCGTTCATGCCAACGCTGGCAGCGCCGTTTGCATGGTTACAACAACCATGTGAAAGCCCAGCTGACCCAGCGATACTTCATCGTCCCGTCGACGGCACAGAAGGGAACACTGACAGTGACGTCCCCTTACTTAAGAATCCGAACTCGAGCGCGAGATACTGCGACGGTGTGAAAACCTGCGCAAGATATCAGACACATTTAATTAGAATAGCGCGTACCGCTACTGCTAACCGCCAGCCATCGCTCGTCGCTCCTAGCGCGCTGGTTGATCACGGCGAGCAAGGCGCGCGCGCGCGCGCGCTGTTGACGGGAAGGTGGCGCCATCTGGCGGCGCCGCCCGGAGATTCTCCACAAACTGACGATGCGCACTGCCTACTAAATGTGAAACGAACGCATCCTTCCTTGGCACCAAAACTAGCGCTTAAAGAGTGCAATGGCTCGATCTGATCGGTTCCGCAAAGCAGCTCTCAGAAACAAGAGTAGCCATAAGTGTTGATTGCTATGTCGCAGGATGTTCACAGAGAGGCGCAAAGTCCTTCGATGCAAAAAGTAGCCACAGCCTCTGGTGGCGTATTTTTGTTTTACTTCCTTTACAGGGCTTTTATATAGGGCAAACAAATTGGTTTTATTAATGTAATCTAAAACACAAAGACTTGACAAAACGTATCTCTAGCTCTTGACACAGTTTGCAGTATATTTACTTTTAGCCAAATCATCAAGCTCCCACTAAGTAATGTCATATCCGTTGCTAACAACCGCCACTTTATGGTGATGCCGTCAGCGCCACGAATTTTTTTCTGCGAGCTAATTAAAATATCAAATACCACAGTATACGCGGTACAGCCGATGCTAATAGCATCACTATAAATCATTCTATGCAACCAACAGAAAAAACAATGCACTGAACATGGGCTTCTGTGCTCCTTTAACATGCACTGATATCGCACAGCACATGGGCGCCTAAGCGCTTTGCCTCCATCGAAACGCGGCCGCCGTGGTCGTGTTCGAACTGGGGTAGTCCGGTCATTCAGTGAGTGGACGTAATCATTCCCTTCGCGTGGCGACGCCAGCGAGCCAGAATACGGGGCATATACGCCGCATGGTCGAGGGGTTTATTGGCGATCTGGGAACTGTAGAAGGCCTATTTCCCAAAAATCAGTGCGGAAAAGTGCCCTCGCAGAGGCGTCAGAGGAGGATGGCTTGCAGAGGCTAAGCGCGTGACGTCATGTTCCCTCCTAGTTTTTAGAGCGAAAGCTTTACTGGCCGCGAACTTGCGATTTCGCCGTGGCGGTGCTCCGAGGAGGCACGTGACATCACAACGCGCGCCTCGCCGCGGATATTTCTCTTTCTCTTGCTCCCTATTCACTACTGCGCATGCGCCACTAGTAGCACCAAGCCACAGGTGTTCCGCCGCTGCACAGCACCGCGCCTTTCCTCAAAATCCAACTTTCAGTTTTAAGTTTCCTGTTTATTACTTCCCTCCCTCCTTTATCCCTTCCTTTACGTCGCGGTTCGGGTGTAAGCCAAGATATGTGAGACGGTTACTGTGCCATCTCCTTTCGTCCAAAACCAAACAAAGCAAGTGAGCCGAAGGCGTTCATAGAGGGCGTTGACAACTTTGGAAAAGGCCGTTCATTTTCACGAAAGGAAAGGCGCACAACCAGCTCCGTGGGTCAGCGGAGACCTCAATCTCGGTTTCATGTACGTGGCGTTGGTGTCCAACTGCAAAAGCCGGCTTTGATTGCGGTCCGCACACTGGATAGGCAGCGCACCCTCCCTGCCACCATGGGAGGTGGCACGCAGTTAATGATTGATCGCGACAGATTGATCACCAAATGAACGCGGCGGCCTAGCTATGGCTGCAGTGCCGCATGTCAGCCACAACGCTGTCAGCGCTAACGCATTTAGGTTACATCTCTCTCTCACCACCGCCACATGTATCAAAGCACGAATGAGGCGTCCACATATCCAGGGAGCCAGTTATGCGCCCTTCCTTTGCTCAAAGCCATCGCCGCCTAGAACATAACGCCAACGCCATGAACACAGTGAACGCCGAAATCTTTCGCTTTGAGTATCCTGGATTAGCTGAGCTGATCCACATTAATTTTTTTTCTTTCTCCATGGTAGCAAATGTTCGCCGCACGCCATCGCCTCGCCGGTCTCCTCGCAGCGCCGCGCGTGACATCATCACTTATCTATGCGCCTCACTGCGCATGCGCTTTGCTCAGTGGCTGCACCGCGGCGGCATGAGCGGAGCGGCCGCTCGCATTGGGAAAAGCGCAATGGTAGAAGAAGGCGTGGCTGGTGGAAAGTGAAGGCGCTTGGCGAGACGTTCTTCACGTACCTCGGGCGTCTACACTCTTAAAAATAAAAGTGCAAGAGAGGGATAAGAAAGGGGTAACTTCAAATTTTACCCCTTCTCGGCACTCATGGAATAACTTTGCCCCCTTGAAATACCTGCTGCGAGACGTTTAGTCTGTTTCGTGAAAGTTGCACCTGTTTTATTACTTTTTCATGGTGGGTGGAATAGCGCGAACAGACGAAAGACGAGAAGAGAAGACACAGACAAGCGCTGACTCGGAACTAATGATTTTATTAAGAACATACATTTTATATTAAAAAAATGTGATATATTAGGCACATAGCAATTGCATTGGCACTTTTCAATGGTTATCTTGCTGAATTCATTGGTTGCATCATGAATTATATAAAAAATAAAACTCCTTATCAACAAGAATAAAGGAAGGCTGGCTCACACATTCCGCTTGTCTTTTCCGAATGAAATATGCCTCCATTATTTCCCTGGTTGTTTTTTCTTTATGGCGAAACAAAATCTTTGTTTTGGTGACCATGGGGCGGCATTTTTTCTTTTTCTCCTGTTTTCCGCACTCTCGGCAGTGATCTTTCAAATGGGAATAACTTGAATCCGAGAGCGAATTCAAGTGTTCCCGCAACCGAATATTAATGCAACAGCCGGTTTGGCCTATGTAAACTTTCTTGCAAGAGAGTGGAAGCTCATAAACGACTGAACATGCGCAATCGACCAACCGTGACCTGTGCGCCACTTGGCAATGGAACGGGCTAGCTCTTTTTATATGTTCGTGGCGAGTTCTAATGGCTAGGCATAGCCCACTCAACTTATACGGCGCCGAAAAAACAACGTCTACTTTGAAACGACCAGCCACATTTTTCAAATTGTGCTCTATCTTGTGTGCATATGGAATAACAGCTAGAATCTTATGTGACCTTTCATTTTTTGGTTTCACAAATTCTGCCCTTACCAATCTCAAAAGGTTTTCACAAGTTAATGAAATAACAATGTCTGGAAAACCTGCGCTTTTTAGCCTACGTACTTGTGACAGCACACTATCTGTAACGCAATGGTGACATGAACGCTGAAGGCTAGAGCGAATGCAAGACATAGCAATTCCATTTTTTACAATCTTCGAGTGCCCGGATGAATAGTTTAATACAGGTTTTTGGGACCTTGGTGAATACTCCCAACACACATCGTCATTTTTGAAAAACAATTTGAGGCTCAAAAACTGGAGAGCATCGTTTGATGGAACCTCAAAACTGAATGACAACCGCTTAGCATTCTCGCGAAAGAGCTTCAATATGTCCACTAGCCTCCTGCTGAAGTTTTCTTTCTCAACCAGTACCAGAAAATCGTCTATAAATCTGAAAATGCGTATCACCAGTCCATCGATGTGTTTGTCAATAGCTCTATCCACTTGACCTAGGAATATATTGCTTAATGTGGGCGCCACCTTCGATCCAATAGATATGCCTTTTTTTAGACATACACTTCATCTCGCCGCCCAACGTATGTCAACTTTAAATAAAACGACAATATTTCAAGAAAGGTCTCGACAGATACCCGCATTGACCCATAAAACGCACTTCATCATTTCCTTCAGCGATGCACTTTTTGACTGCTTTCAACATTCCTTTTTGAGGCAGAGAATAATGTAGGTCTTCAATGTCGACACTGAAGCCTGAACACAATCCCGGATTGCTAAGCTTTAGGAACTGGGTCAACCTATCTGTCTTATCAACCACAAATGGATCGTTCACAGTTAACTTTGAAAGATGCTTTTGCAAGTAACTTGATACAGAGTATTGCCAAGTGCCTGCTTCAGAAACGATGGCTCTGAAAGGAATGTTGCTTTTGTGAGTTTTTGCAGAGAAAAACAAATCTAACTTATCACCTTTCATTTTCAGTGTAGTCGTCGCCAAAGACCCGAGATTACATTCGTTTAGCATTGAAACGGCCCGCTCTTTTACACCACTGCAATCCACATTAACTCGTTTGAAGCACTTCTCAACGGCTTCCAAGGCCTTTTTTGCATAGATGCCTTGGGTCAATGCGGGGTATCTGTCGAAACCTTTCTTGAAATATTGTCGTTTTATTTGAAGTCCACTTACGTTGGGCGGCGAGATGAAGTGTATGTCCAAAAAAGGGCGTATGTATTGGATCGAAGGTGGCGCCCACATTAAGCAATATTTTCCTAGGTCAAGTTGATAGAGCTATTAACAAACACATCGATGGACTGGCGATACGCATTTTCAGATTTGTAGACGATTTTCTGGTACTGGTTGAGAAATAAAACTTCAGCAGGAGGCTAGTGGACATATTGAAGCTCTTTCGCGAGAATGCTAAGTGGTTGTCATTCAGTTTTGAGGTTCCATCAAACGATGCTCTCCAGTTTTTAAGCCTCAAATTGTTTTTCAAAAATGACCCCCCGTGTTGGGAGTATTCACCAAGGTCCCAAAAACCTGTATTAAACTATTCATCCGGGCACTCGAAGATTGTAAAAAATGGAATAGCTATGTCTTGCATTCGCTCTAGCCTTCAGCATTCATGTCACCATTGCGTTACAGATAGTGTGCTGTCACAAGTACGTAGGCTAAAAAGCGCAGGTTTTCCAGACATTGTTATTTCATCAACTTGTGAAAAACTTTTGAGAGTGGTAAGGGCAGGATTTGTGAAACCAATAAATGAAAGGTCACATAAGAATCTAGCTAGCTGTTATTCCATATGCACACAAGATAGCGCACAATTTGAAAAATATGGCTGGTCGTTTCGAAGTAGACGTTGTTTTTTCGGCGCCGTATAAGTTGAGTGGGCTATGCCGAGCCATTAGCAATCGCCGCGAACATATAAAAAGAGCTAGCTCGTTCCATTGCCAAGTGGCGCACAGGTCACGGTTGGTCGATTGCGCATGTTCAGTCGTTTATGAGCTTCCACTCTCTTGCAAGAAAGTTTACATAGGCCAAACCGGCCGTTGCATTAGTATTCGGATGCGGTAACACTTGAATTCGCTCTCGGATTCAAGTTATTCCCTTTTGAAAGATCACTGCCGAGAGTGCGGAAAACAGGAGAAAAAGAAAAAATGCCTCCCCATGGTCACCAATACAAATATTTTGTTTCGCCTTAAAGAAAAAACAACCAGGGAAATAATGGATGTATATTTCATTCGGAAAATAGATAATTCATGATGTAACCATTGAATTCAGCGAGATAACCATTGAAAAGTGCCAATGCAATTGCTGTGTGCCTGATATATCACGTGTTTTTTTAATATAAAATGTATGTTCTTAATAAAATCATTAGTTGCGAGTCAGCGCTTGCCTGTGTCTTCTCTTCTCGTCTTTCGTCTGTTCGCGCTGTTCCACCCACCATGAACTGTTACCAACTAACCCAACATTCCATCCTTCTTCAGTGTATTACTTTTTGTCACTGTTGAGAACTGTGTTTCGTTTTTTATGCCAAATATGGCGGAAAAAATGCTTCCGGGAATTTCTCCTGGAGGGCACTTTGGGTTTGGTGACTGAAATGTTGGAGGCTAAAGCAATACTGCGGCATTGTTTGCACTTGCGCAGTATCTCCATGCTAGAGGGTTCTTTTTACTGAAATGCGCAGTTTTCTTTTTTCTTCAGAAGTAAACTCTGAAGCGCGGCACTTGTAGTTGATCAAAAAGACATCTTTTTTCTATGTTAAAGTTAAAGCAAGATGTCTTATAAGAAGAAAAAGCTTTTTATAGAAGCTTTGCTGTTTATATCCTCCCAGAGTTGCTGATCATGACTTATCACTCTAGGAGTAATTTTTCTTTAGCAACGAAACTGCAAACGATGAAAATGACGGATCTTTTTTATGGTGGGATGCTCAAAGAGGCAGCAAGAAGAAATACATGTATGAGAGGTCAGGATTGATTTCCGCAACCTTCGTTTTTTAAACTTGCATGGATCAAGGTTTTTGTATTCCTTCATTCCTCAAATACGATGTATCCCATTATTGTACTTATAGCTTTAAGATGGTGCCGTGACCAACGTTGCTTGTAAAGCACGCGGATGAGGGCAGTTGCATGAACGCGACCTTGAAGCAAGTTGTTCTTAGGCGGTGAGGACCCTCAGCGATGTAAAGCTGGACCCTCGTGGTAGTACGCGGGACGCGTTTATACTCCGACGCAACGCGCGCCCGCGGCACGGCGACGTCACGTTTGTCACAGCGAGACCCTCTACGCTCCAAAGCCGCTTGACCGCCGACGCGTTCGGCGCGTTCGGCGCACCCCGACCACACCAGCGGCAACTAGGAGCATGCGTCGATTTCGCTCCGAGCGCGGCAGCTTCCGCCGGCCCGGCCAAACCGGTTCCGCTTCTTGTCGGGGCGGCGTTTTCCAGTTTTCCAAAAGTGATGGAAACCGTCTGGAGCTCAGGTTTGCACAGATTAAGGTGATTACCCCTCTCTATTTCTGAAAAGATTACAATGGAGGGCGACTGGCTCATCTCTCTTCACGCTAACCCCGGTTGTGGGTAGAGCAGGAACTGAAAACCAGTCTGTGATTGAGGGTGTTTGTCGGAAAGCAACTTCTTGTAAGTCAGTTTTTCTGGAATTTTGACAGTTGAAACGAAAAATTCTTCTTCACATACAGCCTTTTAACATTCCTGCTCTGCCAACAGAGATAAGGTGAGTCAATCGCCTTCCATTTTTATTATTTTTATAAAAGAAGAGAGAGTGACGCCCCTTATTAATCTCAGTGAACCTGAAGCCAAGCAGGTTACCACCAACTTTCGAGATCGAGTGTAAAGGGTGGTTCACACTCAACCCATTCGGCGAATAGAGCGAACAGCCGCGCGGCGCTGCGAAGCGTTTCGCGAGCTTTCGTTTCACATTAGTCGCCGCTGAGCGTTTCCCACCGCTACAGTGGTAGAATTCCAGCCACTGTACCACCGCTGCGAAAACCAATGTTGTTGGCAAAAGATATGCGCTTGCAACCGGTTTTGCTGGCCTGCAAACACAAAAAAAGAGTAATATATCAGCACAATTCTGTCGGTTATTTTCACAGTTTATTTGAATAAATATAAATTTTGAGCTTTAAGCATTCAACACCACTTTATATAATTTATTTTTTAAACAAAATGTTCTACGTGCGGCGTACAAACAGAAACACTTGTTTATGGTCATACTTTTTTGAACGAGGCCTCTACTGGTCACGTGGCAACGCTGAGCCGTCATTGGTTGAGATGCGGTGCAGCCGCGTCGCCGCCGCGAAAATTTCCAACTCGTTTGAACCTCTCCACTCCAGCCACTGCAGCTTCCTCCGTCGCTTGAGAGAGGGTGTACGCGCCGCGGCGGCGGGATTCGCGAGCGGTTCCCTTGCATGTGATGATGGGAAACAGGCTCTAAGGGCAGTTGCCGAAGGGTACTATGGTGCACTATTGTACCTGTCTCGACCTATTTCTCACGTTCGCAGCCATGCTCTGCACACAAAAGGAGAGAGAGCAAGTATTTATTGGGGATAAACTAGATACCAGTGCTGGTACAGGAGGCGAACTTGGCGCCCTATAGATTCTGTATAAATTTTGGATTCACTGGAACTTTTAGCTATTCATTGTGTCTTTTCAACAACTTCCCTCTCATACAGATAAAAAAGCATCTTTCCTCTTCCTTTTCGAACAAGAATGCGGAAATGTGAACAAGGGTTTTCTTTTGAAGAACGTGTGCTATATTGGAGAGGGTGCTACTATTCTGCAAGTTGTAAACTGACCACTTGCGGATACAAGTAAGTCATCTTTTCTGGAAAGCTTGTTTTCCAACTAAAGGGTTTCGAACCCAAACGACACACTCACATTCTTCTTGAGAAGGAATACTCGGGACGGTCGCACGCTGTCTGCAGCAAGAGGCTAGGCAGGGAGAGGAAAATGCCTTCGTTGCCGTTACGTGGTGTGTGGGTTGTTCATTGTTCGGGCTACAGGTTCAGAGGGGTGAATGGAGCAAGTTAGAGCGCCGGAAGTTAAAGCGCAGGCGCGATGAATTTTAGCGCCAACTACAAAAAGCAGCGAAGCCAGCAATATGGCGGTACATGGAAACGTGTATAGCAAGAAGGAAAAGAGTAAGAAGGGCTTTAGGAGGAGAGAAAAATCATGAATGAGAAGTGCACCCTTCCTTGCTTTTGAAAAACATCTCTCCTATTGCTGACATGCTGACTTGGAGTTCCTTTAGAATGCCGGCCTTTTGAAATGTGCTGCTTTGATGGAAGCTCCTCTCCCGATCTTTTCACACTGAACCCCTCTCTGGGAGGTAACAGACGAGTTGGTACCTTCTTATTGGCTTTGTCCTATATCTCGCTGCATGTTTCATTAGCTTCCAGTTCCTGCATCCATAGTATTCTTCTCAATGCAGTTTTCACCAATGTCCTAGAGGCCGCCGCCTATTGGGAAAAATTACGGTGGTGAGAGGCAATGCGTTTTCCATAATCCGCTTATCGCCAACCTTTTTCCGCGCACGCAGCGGAAGGTAGCTTGTGCGACCAAAACTGACTCCCATGACGTCACAGCTTCTTAAAAAAACAAAATGAGGCTTTTTTCGCATGCATTTAACTGGCTTCCGTCTTTTTAACACCTGTATTCTTCTAACGAATATTTCTAATAATATTGAAGCATATTTCCTTGCTTTTCATAATCTCGTCCAAGCTGATGTCCGTGGAAACCACTTTACAAGGAACTACATCACGAGAGCGTCACCAACACATTGAGATGCTGTTCAAGAGTATCAAAACGTAGTTCAACAGAGTTGGCCCTCGTTGCAGAAACTGCTTTATCTTAATAAAAGTGGTGAACACGAATTAAAAGTAGATCGATGCAACGCAAATTTTTCCGTTGCTGTTCATCGCGTTTGCGAGAAGCTTTCAGAGCGATGGATTCGGATAACAGCAGGAGACAGAGTTCAATCGAGACAGTTTGAGTAGCCTCCGATTTGCTTAGGACATAACAGCCCATGGTTGAACGCCCGTATAAGCACTGAGCACAGAAGGTTCGCAGCAAAACTATATGAGAATAAAAGTTATTATCAACTGGCCGGGAATGGCAGAAAAATTGCACAGCCGCAGCTGGAGAGCACTGACAGGCACTCTAAGGCTATGCCTGGCAACAAATCTTGCCACACCTCGATCAAAAACTTCGACGTTAACGAAAAGGCTTGAAATTAAGATGTGGAAAACAAAGATGTCTGTTTGAGTGTTTTAAGGCGTGCGGCAATCTGGACACATTTACCAGACATAGAGTATCCGCTATGCATACTTTCAGGTTCTGCACAACGGCATGCAGCTAGTTAAAAGAGCCACGAATTTTTTTAACACAGCTGCGTCAAACCTTCACTCTGAGAACGCTTTGTGGTTCGTCACGCGTAATATTGGTCCACTCTTCTGAAGCAAGGCAGCCGGATTCGAGACGGGCTCCCTAGGCACCATTATATGATGTTCGAACACGCACGGACCGTTTCCATTAATGGCAGTGTTATTATGTGCAAACCCGCGGGCGCGTTTTTTAACTGCGTAAAATTTCGGGCTGATGTTTTTGTATTTAAAACAGCGCTTTAAACACCAGTTTTCGTATCCTCACACGCATTCTTCGAGCTGAAGCACAAGCCATCAAATAGCATGGAATAAATTTTAACGCAGCAGCATCTCTCCAAAATTCGGCACAGGCAACCAGCTTCCAGGCGCGCTCTGTAATATGCTGGGCGATAACTCGTTTCTCATAAAAATAAATCGGAAACTTCTTTTAGCAACGATGAGCCAGACCGTCACGTAGTACTATTTTAAATCATATATTTCAGGGTACTTAGAAAAAGATGAGCACTTTTCTACACCTATTTTTGTTTCGCAGCTATATAGTAAAGTCCGAAAATGGCAATATTTAGGCCATTTCCTTGACGCTGCTATCTTTATTGGCCGGAGCACGCTGTGAACATCGAAGGTTAATAGTGTAAAGCTGAAGCTGTTAATAGCGCAGATTTGTAGTTTTCTCGTGGTGGAACGTTAAAAGGCAGTTCCGACTGTGGCTTTGCGGCACCAGTAAATTCCGGAAGTATACCTTGTACATCTTTGAAAACTTGCGAAAGCGCTGCGACAGGGGACACATAGGAAAAGACACGAAGGACAAGTGCTACTATCAACTGAAGTTGATTGAAAAAAAAGACACAAGGTTCAAAGCTCACACAAGGTAGCCAGCAGCGCAAGCGCCTTCCCCCAAAATGACAAAACGAATCACTGTGTTGAACCAAGATACCGAATAGTATCTGATATGCCGAATAGTACCGAATATACTGAATAATACCGAATAGTAGTTGATAGTAGCGCTTGTCCTTCGTGTCTTTCTCTATGTGCTCTTGTCGCAGCGCTTTCGAAATTTTTCAAAGATGTACCAACTAGCTGAATTGTCCGTGCTACCTTGCACATCGTTTCATCGAATCGCATATATATCATAGAATTCGTATATCAAATACAACTTCATTTACTGAAATGATCGCAACTACACCAAATAAACCTATTTGCTACTTTTGTCACGAAACGCAGAACAGTGGCAGATAGCCTAAGCCATGTTAGGTTATTCAAGCTTACGGCAGGCTAATATGCGAAATAAACTGAAGAACTCGAGCTAGTTAGAAAGGACTTAATCTAGCTAGCTTCCACGCAGTTTCACTTGCCCACGTGATAAGTGCATATAAGCGTTGCGTTATTTGCTTTGGAACGTCGGGCCCCCTATGGCACTACAATTGAACTGCAGTTGTTGTAATTGCGTTTTACTTGTGTTTCTCGTTTTCTGGTCTATGTTCTTTTGTGTATGCACGTTCTGTACTAATGTGTTTCGAGGGCGGGAGAGGGATGGGGTATGCATGCGTTTTGCAATAAGAATAAAATTGTCGCTGAAATTTTCGTTCACTGTAATTCTTCCATGGAATCGATGTCCAGGCGGGTTGTCCGAGCCGTCGTCCAGGCTGAAACAGCTGCCCCAGCCCCGCAACATCAGCAGACGCCGCGCGCTTTCTTATGCGCAAGCCGTCAGGGGAACACCCCAGCAGCAGCAGCCACCGAACCAACGGCAGCGCCGGCAGCGGCAGCGGCGATCCGGTTGCCCGCCGTCCCGTACAGCGCGGCCCGAGCCTGCGGCCGCTTCTCATGGCCAGCCCCCTGACGCACGGGACGCGGAGATCGCGCGCCTAAAGCTGGCGTTGCGCGCCCTCAGCGCACTTTTCCCGGAGGGCACCGATGGACACCGGGCTTGCTTAGAAGCAGCGGGTGCTCCCGCACAGATAAGCCAGCATGATGGCTAGCCGCCGGGCTCCCTCCCGCATACCATCCATCCTGCAGTGGAACGTGCGCTCACTTGCGGCGCGGTACGCCGAAATGCGAGTTCGCATCGCACAGGATTCGCCGGAAGTTATCATGCTGCAGGAGACGTACGTACGTTCACATGACGGGGAGCCCCAGATGCGGCTACCTGGCTACATTGGCTACCACTCAGCCACCACGTGCGAGGAACCCACCTGTGCTGCAGTGCCCTGTTGTGACACATCTCATCGCCCCGGGAAATCAAGGTGCGCGATATACGTGCGGCAGGACGTCCAGCACACCCTCGTCGGCTCGGCGGCGGCGACATCTGACGCCCAGGAGTGCGTGGTGGTGACAGTGCGCGTCGGTGGTGTTGACACGTCGGTGGCCAGTGTTTATGTGCGTCCAGCTGTCACGTGGAACGCGCTGTGTTTTCGTGCTGTGTCTTCGTGCTGTGTCTTCGTGCTGTGCCCCGCGCCAAATCAACTATGGTGATTTTAACGCCCACCATAGTGCGTGGGGCAGTACGCGCCACTCCGCGCGTGGAGACGACCTGCACGACGCAGCAACGCAGCTGGGACTCACCCCCTTGAACACCGGCGACGACGCGGAACAACCGGCTCCTGCATCTCCGTTGCCTTCGCATCCAGAGGCATCGAGGCGACATGGCGCCGATCACCATCTCTCTAGGGCTCAGATCATTACTCCATCCTAATCGAACCCACTGCGTTCGAGGCGCGCCCCAAACGTGCCTACTCCATTACCAACTGGAGTGCGTTCAGGCGGGCGGTCGACGAGGCGGCGGCCACTGGCGCAGATTTCTAGTCTAGTCCGAAGCGCTCTTGCAGCCACCCAACGAGCAGAGGTAAGGGCAGGGCAGCCCACATCTGATATGAAGCTGCTCAATCTGCGCGAGAAGAGAGATTGCGCAGAGCGACGGGCGCGACGGACTGACAGAGCCGCCGACTGGACTGTCTACCACTGCTTGGACGCAGCAGCGCGCCGTCACGCCAGCAAGCTATACCGTCGGCAGTGGGCTTCACTATGCCAAAGGATGGAGGAAGATGTCAGCTCGTGGAGGCTGTTTGAAACCCTGCGGTGCATCACCGAACCACAGGCAAACCGTCAACCGCTGGCCGCCCTCGCAATCTCCAGCGGGCTCAGCTTTGTAGAGTTGGCAGAGCGGTTTGCCGATCGATTCGCGCCGCCCAGCCCCGCAAACGCCGCTAACATAGCTGCTCCTGAGAGCCCCAGAAGCGACGGCAGTCCCTCGCCCGTCGCCTCGGACGGTCCATGTGATGCGCCGTTCACCGCGGCGGAACTGAACAATGCGCTGCAGTGCGGTCGAAGCCGCTCGGCGCCGGACCGGACGGGGTGACATACCAGATGCTGCGAAACCTGGATGCGCAGCAACGACAGATCCTCCTGCAGCAGATCAACCTGGTGTGGGAACGCGGGGAGCTACCGGGGGATTGGCGAACCGCGGTCGTTTGTCCCATCTGAAAGGCAGGGCGCTCACCTATGGAGCTGAGCGGATACCGGCCAGTGGCATTAACATCGGCGGCAGGTAAGCTCATGGAGAATATGGCGTTGCAGCGTCAGAACGAGCGGGCTGCGGAGGCTGATTTGTTTGACGAGCGACAGACGGGTTTCCGTGGGATGCGGTGCACGGCTGATTCTATATCGAACGTTGTTACAGCGCTGAAGCATGCCAGGGCTGCAGGCCAGGTTGCGCTGCTGCTACTACTGGACGTCTCGGGCGCTTTTGACAACGTTCACCGCGCACCAATTCTCGCGGTGCTTGAGGGGGCTGGTGTGAGCGGGCGCCTTTTGCGATACGTTCATGGCTTCCTGAGCGGGCGCACCATGCGCGTACGAGTAGGGGGTAAGCTCTCCAAGCCTCGCCCGGTGGACATGGGCGTGCCGCAGGGCTCTGTCCTATCACCATTTCTGTTTAATGTGGCCATGTCGGCGGTGCCGGCCTCCCTCCCTACGAGCGGCCGACACCATGTGTACATGTCCATATATGCGGACGACATAGCTCTGTGGTGCCGGGGATCACCGGGCGTGGCGTTCCGCGTGCGGGGGTGTCTTCAGGGAGCCCTCACCGCAATCGATGCCAGCTTGCGCGGCCTTGGTCTGTCGCTGAGCGCGTACAAAGCGGTGGCCATGGCCTGCGTTTCGCGCTCGCGCACGCACCTTGCGCCACTGTCACTGGACGGGACTCCGATTCCTTGGCGTAAATCGGTGCGGTACCTTGGCCTGGACATCGACTGGCGCCTTTCCTTCCGCCCCGCGGCGACCAAGGCCTGTCTGCAGATGAAGAGGATCACCGCCGCCGTGCACAAGCTCACCGCTCGAGGCCAGGGCATCTCCCAGCAAGCCGCGCTGCGGCTTTACAATGCCGCAGCTTTGGAGGCGGTGCTCTATGCGCTGCCGCTCGGCACGGTGCTCAAGCCGTGCTGGAAGAAACTCGAGCTTCAGCACCGCAAGTCCCTGCGCGTGTGCCTTGGCCTCCCAAAAATTCGCAGTGCGCCGCAACGTTGGCCGAGGCAGGAGCGTGGCCACTTGAGCTCCAAGCAGCGCGCAGGGCATTGAATCACATCGACCGGCTTCACCGCGCACCAGACGGCGGCTCGCTGCTGCAGCTTATGCGCTCGCACTCGCGCTCACGAATGGGCGGGGCGCTGCTCGACTATGAGCAATTGACACAAGGCCCACCCCCCTACGGCACCTGCGCGCCCTAGCCTGCTGCCTCGGAGGTACAGCGAGAGATCGTCGGCATTGCGGGAAAGCGGAGCACACCCCTCTGTGCTGTGCAGCAGCTGGCCCGAGCCGTCATACACGAGGAGCTCCAGGACCATCTCCTCGTGTACACCGACGGCTCAGTGGCCCGCGACAGCTGCTCCCTTGCTGCGGAGGCCCCCATCCCCGCCCTGCGACTGTACAGCCAGCAACACGCAGCCTTCCTGGGCTCCTCCACCACGGCGGAGTTGATGGGGATCCGGCTCAGGCTGGACCTGCTCCTCACCCTCGGCCCTCCGCCGCCCAGGAGTGCTCTGCTGTGCGACTCCCGCGCCGCCCTCAGCCGCCTGCAATCTAACGGCCGCGGTACCCCACTAGTGCGGGAAATTCGCTCGCGCATCGAGCGCCTCGCGCAGAGAGGTTGTGCCGTGCTTGCACAGTGGGCGCCCGGTCACTGCGGCATCGCCGGCAACGAAGAAGCTGACGACCTCGTGACCGCGGCACACCAACTATCTGCCAGCGATCTTCCCCTTGCGCTGGAGGACGTGCGTGCGGCCATCCACGACCATCTCCGAAAGCAGCACCCCGACCCACGCATCGCGGGAGGTGAGCGCATCGACAGTGTCACCGGCGGTCGCGCTCTTACACGGTCACAACGTGCAATGATTCTCCGCGCGTGCATTGGCTGCGTGTGGCCCGGGGAACGACGGGTGCGTCACGGAATCGCGACGAGTGATCTGTGTGGCGGATGCGGTGCAGTGGAAACACTAGAACACGTGCTCCTTCACTGTGCCGCGTTCGCCGATGCTCGTCGCGATATGCTCGCGCCCTACAGGGCGCAGGGCATACTACCAGACTCCATCAAGACGCTATTGTGGCCGCAGGGCAGCGCGCGCACTCGTGAGCGAACTTTGCTGAGCCTCTGCGCATTCCTCGAACACGCCGGCTTGACGTCCCGTCTGTTCTCCGTCAGGTGGTTACACGCAGTGACCGAACGCTCCGCGAATGCTGCCTTGAACGATTAATAACTGAACGCCCCACTCCAGTTGTAACCAACACAGTGCTTTGTGCGTGTGTCGTTTAATTCCTCTAAAATGAACTAATCACGCGCACAACCTGGACACAATTCTTATTGTGTAAATAGTTTGTACACATTACTTCTCCCCTATCCTCTCTTCCTGTGCCCTCACCTCATTCATTTCATTTCTCCATTCTGCCTGCTATCCTTTATTTCCGCTGCCCCAGCTCAGGTGCTTCAGTATAGATGGCAGATGCCGGGGCTAGCAAAAATTTTTTCCTTTTTACGATTATTTTTAATAAAACCACTACCACCACCAATTCCTCATATGACATCAAGTCGGCGCTTTCCTAGAAGTGCCGAGCCGCCAACCTCGCTCAATTGTTCAAAAACAACATAAGCATCGCACCGTTGCACGGAGGCAAAGTTTGAAGGAAAGGTAGGAGTCGGAGGAAGAGTGATTAATTAATAGAGGAGGTAAGCCCATCGCAGCGGCGAAGCGCTAGGACCGAAATGGTCCGCTTTCAGCATCGAAATAGAGAGAATTATGGCGACTGCGATTTTCAGAGGGATACTGCGAAGTAAACGGAAATACAAAATGTCCGCTAGAAGCGCTAGGAACCAGTTATGGAGAGTCCTCCTTTTCGTGATTATTTTGTTCTGCTCATTAAAAAAATTCTTTTGGGATATTTTCGTGACATATGTCATTTTTACACTTGGCTGCATTTCGGCTACTTTTTCTCTTTCTTTGGCGTTTAGTGCTCGGACCCATTTGGCAGCCCTGCTTGAGGCGCATCTACACGCTTAGCCGCGTGCGCCTCGGGCTGAAAATTCTCTCGGGACTATGCCACCGCCTGTGTCGCAAAACAAACGCGGACTCCCTATTCTTGCCCTGTGGGTGTTGCGCAGCATAAGTGCAACCTTTTCTTTCGGAGCAACCTCGGTACCAGTATTTGGGTTTGAAGGGGGCTTGCAGGCAAGTGTTTTTTTTTTACTTTTTCAATCATACAGCACATGCGCACTGATCCTTAACACCCCCCCCCCCCCAGAAAAAAAAAACAAGACCGGAGCGGCATGATTATCTTCGAAACACGTAAGCGTGGTTTAGCCAACCACGTGGTTTGAGTAAAGCGGCGTTTACCTGAAAGATACAAGTTAGCCGAAACATTTGAAGAAAACATGTTGTGCCTCGTTAATACGACCCTCGTTAATGTGGACTACTCGAATTAGGGACAATTTAACAAAGTTAGCAGTCACAGCAAACAAGTGTCATGACATGTGACGCGAAGGCAGCTACGTGCCTGTGTTCAGTTGCTGGCGGAATTTCCTAAATTACAAACACAAAAAGGGGGCATATGTGGTGCCGTTCCTTTCTGCCCCTATGCAAAGCCTGCGGGGAGGGAGTGCCGACGAGCCGACTTGGCCTCGAAAACAACCCGGCAGGCCGACCGCAAGAGCGTTTCCTTCTCTCTTTTTCCTTCGCTACGTGGGCGCGGACAGCTGCGGCAACACCCTATAGAGAATTTGAGAAGGCCTGAGTACTCCTCTCGTGACGTCACGAAAAGAGGCCCACAGTCGCCGCCACTTACGGTGGAGTTTGCGGAATCGCGGCTGGGATCACCTAGCAGAAATAAGCTTCCAATGATCAATCCACACTTCTTCTTCTGCTATATGCTAGAATAAACAGCAGTCACTTTACGAGGCGTTTATTTAGAGGCAATAGCCATTAACCAGCTTTGGAAAGGTTGTTCGTAGGTACTAATATCAGCAACTCTGTCGCGTTCTTGTCTTTCTCAGTAAGCGGTTTTCCTTGTACATTCTTTTAAATAGTTTTACCTCTGTTTTAAAACCTTTAACTTCCTTATTTCTGTGCCTACAATTTTTCGGAACGCATCAATAACGAGAAATGAAACGCACTCGATTATCTTCACAGCTTCGTATGTATAGTTTTATTGGGGAGAAGTATTATAACTTTGCTCTCAAGAGAAATATATACACTTCCGCCGTCCATTTGGGACTTCGACTGGGGGTCGACGCAGCTGTTCTCAATGCTCATAAGTAGCTCCACCGCCGATTTCTTGCTGTTTTACTACAGGTGGAGTGAAGAAATTGGTGCCCGTTTTTATTATCGGCGGCTTTACAAAGTAAACTGTCATGATAAAGTCAGCATCAACTGCAACTGGATATTTGATGCATAGAGCTTGCTCTTCAATATGTGTATTAAGTAAGCTGTTCGTTTCCTTAGATAATAGGCCAGAATGTATCTTGCTGATTACATATTCTGTCAATTTTAGAATCTTATTCACTTCCCGCTTTTGCGGAATATTTCAGCAGACTCTTCAAGCGCTTTTTTCAAAGCAGCAGACGCGTTCGCTTCGAGTCGAGGACCCTTGAGGTGCATCCCTTGAGGTGCATGGCTTAGAAAGATCAAACGGGCATTCGGGAAACTTTGTTGGGATTGTGACTGTGCGAAAGCAGCGCAGGTGTGATGCTCTCTGTAAGTTCGTCGATATGGCAGGCCTCTCGCACGAGTGAAGTTCGCAAACCTAGAGGGCAGTTCAATTTTTCTCAAACAGTGGGTTTGACTTAGCAACAGAGCTATCTCAAGTGCTGAATTCGCTGCTTACAACTGTAACAAGCTTCGTGGTATAAAGACACATTTCTAAAATGCAGCGCTAAGTCTATCCTATTTTCAAAACAGACTAGCTATTATTTGGAGACGTTCCAAACATCTTACCTTGGAGTGCAGTGACACAATGAAATTCGCTCGTGGTATAGCCCTAATCCAGGTGTTCTGTTCTTCACCCCGGGGAGACTTCAAAACGTGGTTTTTGAGCCCCTATTTGCAATTAATCCGGCAATTGGGCACGCAGCACTTGTTAGGCATATCCTGGCAGTAGGGTAACCCACATTCCGCTCCAATGAAGGCGCTAGCACATCACTTCGACGGACACAACCGCAAGCGCAGCACAAGGCATAGACTCTGCATGCACGGTCAGCATACAGAAAAAGTGCATTCTTTCACTCCCTCCTTTATCCCTTCCCTTACGGCGCGGTTCAGGTGTCCAACGATATATGAGACAGATAAACCGCCATTTCCTTTCCCCCAAAACCAATTATTATTATTATACTTAAGCATGTCGCGACGTGCAATGACTTAGTTTTCCCCGAGGCTATCAAAGTAGTGTCAAGAGTTTGTGGAACCGATCGCATTGTCGTTGCCATCGTACCCCACTCGGACTTGTCCGAATAGGTGGGGTTCACCATTGCATACCTTCTTGGCCTCATCTGCAACACCCCTACATCGCTCGTAGCTTCGAAGCGGGCTGCACGGAACTTCTATGTAGGCCTTTTTTGCGTGGCGTAGCTCAGGGGGGGAAGCAAGAGCCAGCAGGCCTTAAGTTCTTTAGAGGGTGTGGGCTGCGTGCACTGCTTGGAAAAAACGGGAAGAAAATAAAGCTTTTTTTTGTCAGGTGACCGAAGAGGCTGGATTTCGGTGGCATTGAAAGCCTAAGCCGAAGGCAATCTTTGACGCTGGCACTGTCAGCATGGCCGCGGTGCGTTAGAACGTTGGTAGAACGTTGGGCACAATTTTCCTTCATGTTAGGCACAATTCGGCGTTTGCACGGACGTTTGTCTGCTGTCTGTAGCTGCTTCTAGTTCTATCGTGTATTTTTTCACTGTTCCCTTTGTGGCGAACGTGTTCAGTTCAGCATGCTTGCTGCGAAGACGGATTTGGGTTGCAATGATTTTGCATGTGCGACTTCGTGAGGCCACCAGCGAGGGCTGATCGAGCACGGGAGAAGAGTGGAGAGTAGCTTCCATGTTGATTTTGCGTCTATACATGTAAGTCATCAAGTAACGCATGCACAAGCATGGAAAGTTGGGCTTGTTTACGTGAGTTCGTCTTCAAAACAGCGCTAAAGATGCCTCCATCTTTCTAGTCCCGTTCAGCAAGGCGGAAATTTCGGCGAGTTGGGAAGTATTCATCATTTTTGCTCACAGCGCAATAAGAACAGGACACGAGGCTCAGGACAAACAAACAAGCGCTGACTATCATCTGTATTTTGTTTTAACGAAATGCGTATATATACAGACAATGAAACAATTATCAAGACAACAAAAGCTATCTGGACGGCACGTGGGAAGTCAGATAACTCGATTCCCTCTCGGATATGTATATATATATATATATATATATATATATATATATATATATATATATATATATATATATATATACGCCTTTTGTTCTTCAATAAAAAACCAGTGAACAGTCAGCGCTTGTTTGTGTTTGTCTTTCGTCTCGTGTCCCGTCCTTGTTGCGCTGTGAGAAAAATGAATATTTCTCGTCCCGTCTGGTTGAGGGCGCTGCGATCGTCGAAGAGCACGGACGTGCCTCACATGCGCTCCGCGATTTTTGGGTCCTCTGACCCGGTTAATCCCTACGGATCTCCAAAATTCTTGCTGGAACCGACGCCGAAAGTGAAGCGGACCACGAGGATACCACTTCCAAGCCGGTGGGTCCATTTTTTAGGATTTTATCGGACTTTGAAGTTCCCACGTGGTCGGCCAGGCGTTAAGCCTAACGAGGCTTAGCACGAGCTCGGGGCTCCACGGCCTTCCCGGCCTCGGCCCGCGGTGAAGACGCATCGGAGCGATGTCCCGAACGAAAACTTCGAGTCAGGAACAACCCACAATCACAAGACAACCAGGATTTTTTACGGAACCGCCCGAAAACATGGAAGAAGACTTCCACGACAACATCGACGTGACCCACGTACCGCGAGGCCACGACGGCCTCGTCGCTACAGGGACTCAAGCCCCGGGATGCAGCACCCCATCGACTCTACAACGACCACAAGTTAACGGAATGGACGCAGACAAAGCAGAAGGCTGGGCGGTCGTCCAGTCAAAGAAATCGAAGAGACGCCAAAATGGCGGCGACAAACCGCAAATTTTGGCGGGAAACGGCGCAGGAAGGTCGCCATCTTCCGACGAAGCGGGAAGAAGCGCAGCTGGCGCACCGGAGAAGAAACAATGGGAGGGAGGGCCGAGGCTGCGACTGCCTCCTCTCCCGAAAGACGACATCAAGATAGTCCTCCGGCCGAGGGGACTCGCAGTCAAGGATCTACCGCAATACAAAGTGGTGGAAGCGGTGGTTGCGGCCACCGGAAGAGGATGCAAGGAAGAAGATCTTCTCGTCCGACTTCGCCACGGCTCGAACATCATAATCGTGAGCACAGCTAACGAAGACGCAGCCAAGAAGGTTCTGCACATCAGGCAGATCAACTTTGGAGGCAAAAGCTTTGCAGTGAACACACACGCGGCGGCCCCGGAGGGAACGCTACGGGGAGTTATTCACGGCCCAGCACCGAAAACCACATCCGAGGAACTCAAGGCCCACATACGTCTTCGCACCCAGGGCGTCAGAGTCATAACGGCAAGAATGCTTGGAAATTCAAGCACGGCCCTCATCACTTTCGACGGCCCTACTCTTCCGAAGTTTGTCATCTACCACAGCAGCGAATACCGGTGCCACCCGTACAGGCCAACAAGGCAGGTATGCTACACCTGCGGCCAACAGGGGCATCGCATGGACGTCTGCCCAAACCCGAACGCCAAGGTCTGCAGACAATGCGGACTTCAGAACCCAACGACGGACCACCAGTGTACACCCAAGTGCCTAGTGTGTGACGGCGACCACATCACGGGCACGAGGGACTGCAAACAACGACTCAAATCAACGTGCGAGCTGCGGTGGGGCCCCCTGCAGCAGCAACGCAAGAGCCGGGACCGCAGCCGCAGAAGAAGGCCGCGGTGGTTCCGAGACGAGAGCCAGGAATCCGGGCGCAGCGGCAGCCGCGGACGCAGCCGCAACCGGAGCCGGAGTCGAGGATCCGAGCGGGACGAGTCCTTCCCGCCCCTGGGACAACAGCAACAGGAGCAGAAGCAAGGACAAGAGCAACAGAAGAAAAAGAAGACCGGCGGTGTCAAGGTGAGCTGGGGAGACGGCCCTCCCAAAACGCTCTTTGCTCCGCACTCAAACACAAACACACAATCCACTCGCGAGAAACAGTTAATGGAAGAGAACAAAGCCCTCAGACAGGAACTAGGCCAACTCAGAAAGCAGCTGAGCGAGGTCCTTAAAGAACTCCGCGAAATCAGGACAGGGCAGACACAGCCCAAAACTCAGACCCCACCACCCCCAATGGTGGAAGCAACACAGCCACAAGATGGGCAGCTCGAGGCTCTCATAATGAACATGCAGAAACAGACGCAAGAGCAGATGCAATTTATGCAGCAGAAATTTGCCCTTCTAGAGCAAAACGTTAGAACACACATTAAGAATCAGAACGCGCAGAGAACGACTAACGACGCTAGAGAACGCCTATATAACGAACGCAGGTTCGGCGCAGAAACCCTCAACTCCAACCCTAGTACACCATCATGGCAGAACGCCTCCAACAATTAGAGATATGGCAATGGAACTGCAGGGGGTACAGGCAAAAACAAGGCCTCCTGCAGCAGTACATTTATGCCAAAGGAACCCCGCCAGACGTAATTATATTACAGGAAACCAACTGCACACCTTCGCTGAGGGGCTATACGTGTCAGGAAGCTCGCCGTACGGCGACCCTCGTAAGCAAGAAATTGGTAGCCACAGCACACGACGAAATAACGGACACTCGGATCGACCACACGATCACAGAGATTATACCTAAAAAGAAAGCACAATCCAAGAGCACCTTTATTATCAACCTATACAGCCCGCCTAAGCAGAAGGATGGGGACTTTAGCAGGCTTTTTACAGAGGCTAGAAAACTAGCGGGCAACAACACCCTAATAATAGCAGGCGATTTCAACGCCAAGCACCCAAAATGGGGTTACAGCAAAGACGATAAAAAAGGAAGAACAATCAGCGACGCTGCAGAGCAAACGGATTGCGATCTCCTAACTGACGAAACCCAACCAACCAGACAGGGTAACAGCGTCAGCCCAGACACTTGCCCCGACCTGACTTTTGTGAGGGGCGCCAGACAGGTCGAGTGGGAAAACCTACTCGAAAACCTAGGAAGCGACCACTATATACTGAAAACCAGCATCACAGCCGAAGACACAAAACGAAAAATAGGCAAGACCCGTCTCGTCGACTGGGACGCCTTCAGGGCCCACTGTAGACAGATGCAAGGAGGCGACATTGTATCTGTGGGGGAGTGGAGCCAACAGCTCAAGGAGGTCCAGGAACTCTACACCAAAGAAGTGGACCGAACCGAACACGCCCCGGAGGTGGATAAGCGACTCCTCAAGCTATGGGAGGCGAGACGCGGACTCACCGCACGGTGGAAAAGACAAAAGCTGAACAGGAAGCTCAAGACCAAGATAGCTGAAATCACCAAGCAGGCGGAGGAGTACGCGACGCAGCTGGCCAGACAAGGATGGCAGCAGTTTAGCAACGCGCTGAACGGCACCCTGAGCACGGCCAGAACGTGGCAGATCCTCAAGTCCCTCATGGACCCAAGCAAAAACAAGTCGGAGAGCGGCAAAGCAATACGAAGGCTGGTGCACCAATACACCGGTACAGATAAACAACTACTGGAGGAGGTCCGGGTCAAATGCTACGGCAACGACCAGGTCGAGTGTTACAAAGCGGAATATCAAGGCGAAGAGAACCCCGTCATGGACAGGCCCATAACCAGGGAAGAGGTGGTCGATGCGATCAGGTCGGCAACAAGAAACACGGCAGCAGGAGCAGACAGAATCCGCAATTCACTGATTAGAAACTTAAGCGACGGAGCTATTGACCAGCTCACCGCGTACCTCAATAAACTATGGCAGGAAGGAACAGTACCCGCCGAATGGAAACACGCGGTCGTGGTGATGATTCCGAAGCCCGGTAAAAAACTACAAGTGGAAAACCTCAGGCCGATATCCCTCACATCGTGCCTAGGCAAGATGTACGAACGAATAATAACGAAGAGACTTCAGTCACACCTGGAGAGAAACCAACTCTACCCTGATAGCATGTACGGGTTTCGAGCCCACCTGTCCACGCAAGACGTACTCCTCCAGCTAAAGGAGGAAGTACTTGAAAAAATGCCGAGAAGCGGAGAAAACGTTGTCATGGCCCTCGACATCAAAGGAGCCTTTGACAACGTAAGCCACGCCGCCATCATGGAAGGCATAAACGACACGAACTGCGGAAGGAGAGCCCATAACTACATCAGGGCCTTCCTAAGCAACCGAACTGCGACCGTAGGGCTAGCCGAGCTGCGAAGTGACGTCTTCGCCACACCCTGCAAAGGAACACCCCAAGGCTCAGTCATATCGCCGGTGCTCTTCAACATGTCAATGCTAAGACTGGCAAGAAAGCTCAAAGAGATCCCGGGTATCAAACACGCCATGTACGCCGACGACATAACCGTGTGGATCACCCAAGGATCGCTAGGAGAAAAACAAGACCGACTACAGGAAGCCGCCACCTGCGTAGAAGACTACCTGAAGGAGAGGGGCCTGAAATGCTCGACCGAAAAATCGGAGCTCATCAGAATAGGGAGACACCCTACCCAAGCCCCACTGGACGTCGTCCTCGAGGGACAACCGATCCCGGAGAAAAACATAATCCGCATTCTGGGCATGTGGCTACAGAGTAGCCGCAAATGCAGCCACACCATCACCCTGCTCAGGAAAGCCACGGAACAAGTAGGAAGAATGATCAGCCGAGTATCCCAAAGAAGATACGGAATGAAGGAAGACGACACCCTAAGACTCGTAAACAGCCTAATCGTCAGCAGGGTCACATACTCGCTGCCCTACCACGCAACAACAAAAGCGGAAAGAGAGCAAGCCGACTGTATACTAAGGAAGGCCTACAAGATCGCTCTGCACCTACCCAGGAACACGTCAAATGAAAAATTACTCCAGCTCGGAGTCAGCAACACCTTTGACGAGCTAGCAGAGGCTCAAATGGGTGCGCAATTGACGAGGCTCAGGGGCTCCCCCACAGGAAGGGCGCTCCTAAAAAGGCTAGGTCGGAACGCAAGTGGTCTGGCTGACAGATACACAGAAGTTCCAGACGACCTCAGAAGAACTTTCAACGTGGGACCCTTACCTAAAAATATGGATCCCAACCTACACGAAGAAAGGCGGAGAGCCAGGGCCGAACAGATAAACAGAAGGCTAGGCCAATCCGAAAGCACACTATACACAGACGCTTCTATGTACGCAAGAGCAGAGAAACGCACAGCCGCGGTAGCGGTGGTCAACGGTACAGGGGAAACTATCACCTGCGCTTCAGTAGGGGTGTCAGGGATAGCAGAGGCCGAAGAAATTGCCGTCGCGCTAGCGATAGCCGAAGGCTACAGAAAAGGTCGCTCCCTAAATATCCTAACGGACTCGAAAGAAACATGCAGAAACTATACGAAGGGCAATATCAGCGGCACTGCCCTCAGAATAATCAGTGAGGCGGCAGCCTCAGCTGAAAGAATACCCATACAACATATAATCTGGGTGCCAGCCCACGCAGGCGTAGCAGGAAACGAAAGGGCGGACAGTCTAGCTCGAGGGCTCACTTACCGAGCAGGCTTATCGATCGTCTCGGAGTCACGGCTACTCATATGCGAGGGGGGCTACACAGAGACCCTACAACTATATAGGGGAATCAGAAAGAGATATCCATCACCACACAAAGCACTAAATAGGGAAGAGGCTGTAGGATGGCGTAGGCTACAGACGAACACCTTCCCTAACCTACACACATACAACAAGATATCACCAACGCAATTCAGACCAGACTGCCCCTGGTGCGGCAGTACGCCCACACTCTATCACATCACCTGGGAATGCAAGAGAAACATAGCATTCCACAATCAACAAACACCGAGTGCGGAGCAATGGGAGAGCTGTCTCTTCAGCAGCGAGCTTGAGGTCCAGAGGGCCTTGGTAAAGCACGCAACTGAAGCGGCACAACTCAGTGGAGCCCTGGACTGAGGGCCCACTCTTGCTTGAAGACTCAAGTCGCCAGCACCCAAGCAAGACGACCAGGAAGTCTTCATCCCCGCGAACCTCTTGGAAAGAAATAAAAGTTTTCTCTCTCTCTCTCTCTCTCGTCCCGTCTTTCCCGCACTTATCAAGACGAAGCTGGGTGATTCCACGCGATATCAAACTGCCAAAATATTTCATATTTCAAATTTCCTTGATTCAGTAGGCCAACAGTGAATTTCGTTTTATGAAAGTGATAATATTTCAGGAGAAAAAGATTATAAATGACTCCGTGGCAGAGGCAGCGTTTTCAAGCAAAGTTCTTTTTCGCAAATTTGCCATAACGTAGGAATCTAGATCTGAAGGCCGTGATGGATATATTTCTGACGCTAAGTGTACAGGTGAGAACTAATATGTCAGGCTCGTTTTCGCAATTTTGAGGAACTTGTTTGCAGAAAAAAAAATTGCTAAAACGAGGCTAATTTCAAGGATTCATTTCTCCGAAAATAATAGCCATGTTTCCTTCAAATTTTATGATGATGATAGATTTTATAGCGCAATGGCATCTATGCGCAAAGAGCGCCATGACACAAGGTATTGAGTTAAAGATGAATCTAGCTGATTTTCTTTGAACTTTCTCAAGTTTGGTAATATTAGATTGTGTATGTGGATCCCAGGCAATCGTGGCACACTCTAGGACGGATCGGATAAATGTTTTGTAGGCTAAAATTTTAATTTCAGGTGAAGCGTTCCCTTACGTACGCCTTAAAAATCCAAGTTTCTTCATAGCTCTATTGTAGGTGTGTGTTACATGTTCATTCCACCTAAGATCTGATGAAATAACTCCTAAGTATTTGTAGCTGGAAACAACAGATAAGCACTGGTTGTTAATGTTATAAGCAAATATTAAGGGGTTCTTTCTGCGTGTAACGGTCATTGCCACGATATTTTAAGATTAATAGTCATTTGCCAATTCGAGCACCAAGTTTGTATTTTAGATAGTGAGGTGTTTAAAACTGTTTGGTCATTCGCATTACGTATTTCATGATATAGGACGCAGTCGCGGCAAAAAGCCTGATCTTGACGCTTATGGCACGGACGATATCATTTATGAAAATCAGAAAGAATAGGGGACCTAAAACGGAGCCTTGTGGAATGCCTGAGTGAGCATTTGCGGAAAAAGAAGGTGCATTATTGACTTGAATACATTGCTTCCGTAAAAAGAGGTATTCTTGAATCCAGTTAATTAAGATGTTCTTTAGTATGGTCCGTGCTTTCAGCAGTAATTTGGAGTGAGAGACGCGGTCAAATGCTTTCTCGAAATCGAGGAAAGTTATGGCAACTTGTCTTTGCTTATCTAAAGCTGCTGCTAAATCATGA
Organism: Amblyomma americanum; assembly: GCF_052857255.1. Lineage (NCBI taxonomy): Eukaryota > Metazoa > Arthropoda > Arachnida > Ixodida > Ixodidae > Amblyomma > Amblyomma americanum. The sequence continues at coordinate 52,160,980 of NC_135500.1, forward strand.
ACTGTTTCGATGAGCTGAGTTACGGTGGAAAACCCTCGCCTAAACCCATGTTCTCTGGTATCAATTAATGCGTTGTCATTCAGAAAGGCAGATATGCGTTTGAATATTACGTGTTCAAGCAATTCAGCACATGTGCAAAGTAAAGAAATTGGCCTGTATGACGTGAGGAGGGATGGATTTTCTGTTTTTGGTATGGGAAAGATCTTTGCGTACTTCCATTCGCTTGGGAGTTCCGCGCTTGATAATGACTTCTTGAATATTAAATTTGGGAATCTTGAACACCACTCGGCGTAGCGGAAAAGAAATGCGTTCGGAATTCCATCAGCTCCAGGCGATTTTTTGGTGTCTAAATTGAGTAAAAGCTCTAACACACCTTCATGAGTAACCGTGTCGTCACCAATTGGCAAAATGTGTTCATAAGCTGTAAAGTGTGGGCTGATACCGTCATCATGCGTAAACACCGAGCAGAAGTACTCGTTAAGCGCACCTGCGATATTTGTATTGTCAGTATCACCGATACACAGTTCGGGTGCAACTTTCGTTTTCGGCGATAAGTGCTGCCAGAAATTCTCCGGGGAAGAGACCAGAAAGTTTTTTAGTGTTATTTTCTGAAAATGATCTTTTTCGTTTTTTTTATTTTTTCGGCTAATGATACACGGAAGCCAAGCAACCTGTTACAAGTGGAAATAGTGGGGCGTAGTTTGTGTTGTTTTCTTGCCTTTTTTAGCTTAAGTTCAAAACCCACACGATTTCTTTTGATACCCAGGGATTGCGTTTCCGCAGCACTTTTCGCTTCAGCGGAACAAAATTTTGCACACATTCTAAGACAAGGCATTTGAAGGAACACCACAGGCCATCAATTGAATGTTCAATCGATCCACACATAACTTGAAATGTAGAAAACGAGCTCTCCAGTTCATCAAGTACATCAATATCATTGGCACGCGAGAAAATAGGGACAGTTCTTTCTTGTTTTTCAATATGTGAATCGAAGTTCACTTCCAAAATTAGGTAAACAATTTTGTGGTCTGATATGCCTTCGAACACCTGAACTTGGTCCATAATTGACAGTGTGTTAGGCCACCGAAGCGTGGCCTTGTGGTAGAGTATCCACCTTTTATTCGGGAGGTGCTGGGTTCGATCCCCAGTGCCGCCGGGTACCCACCGGTTTTTATTGGGTACAAGATTTCCTCCGGCCTGGTGCTCGGCTCTTCTGGGTGCGATGCTTGGGAAAGGGGTCTTGACCACAGTTGCACTGACGGATCAGCGATTAAGTTCCGCCGTCAACAACGTTAAATCCACCTCGTGTGGTAGAAGCCCATTTGTGACGCTTTTTTTGGTCCCATCCTGGTCCTTTGTAGGGCCAACTTTGCAATACAGTTCCAATGTTCGGCCAATTACTTGTGCAGCTTGGGATTGGAAAGTGCAAGAAATATTGTCCCAAACTTGGCATTTCTGAACATAGTAGTGTATTTCAAAAATGTCTTCAACAAAAAACCGCATCTCCAATTTTTCTTAAAACTCTGGAAACGGGTCTCGCGAAGGAGGTGAAAAAAAATTACCAAGGAACATGTTGCATTATTTTGTTTCCAGCAATGTTATTCAAGTTCAAACTTCTAGTTTTTTTAGCATAAGCAGGAGCGCCCAAATAAGGGAATGGAAGCTGCAAGCACGCCCTCCACTGCTCTAAATTTTCTCCAGATCCCAACACTGAGACCTTTTCCATCAATGGAGAGCATACCTAGTACTTTTTGTGGACAGACACTAATCTGTGACGTAATCAAGATTCGGTAGTGCCGTTATCGCCGGGTGCAGGTAACAAGTGGGAGTGCGGCCCATAGGAATGCATCTAAAGAAAAGAAGTATTTGCAACTGGGCTTGTTGGTGCACATTCGTGAAAGACATAAGAGCGCAAACTGGCAACACGGACAAGGAAGGGAACAGGACGAGCGCTGCACTTTCAACAGGGTTTATTCAGGGAAGGGCGTATATATAGACTCTGACCTTATCCATGCTCTTAATCTCAATTTGACGAACATCTACCTTTCACAGACATGCCTCAAGAAACATCATTTCACTGTGCCAGATAATAACCGAGGTATCACTTATGCAATTATCACCTCGTTTCTTGATATAAAAGGCTTCAACGAACCGACGTCCGGTCTTATCTCGGCTTTTCAGTAGCACTTTGCATTCAGGCAGTCGGGGCTTGCAGACTATACGTTTCTCTTTCGAGCATGCTTGGCAGTGGTCTGGAAGATGGGCTTCTTTCTTATTCAATGAATTCTTGTGTTCAAGCAGGCGCTCATTAAGACTCCGGCCTCATTAAGAAAGGTTTCATGAGACTCACTAAGAAAAGTTTTGTATGTAATTATATTACTGCACAATGCACCTATGAAGCTGTGTGTGTCCCTAGGTCCTCGTATTGTCGTGTGACTGCAGGCATACTGTGGCTAATTTTTTTTATTCGCGTTTGATTTAAAAAATACATTTTGGTTTCTTTTTTAGCCGCTGTTAATATATTTTTATTGCTTATGCTGGTATATCCTGCATTGGTGAAAGCTATGCTGCAGTAGGCATTCCTTCAACTTATGGACAATTTTCTTTAAGCTTTTGCTTATCACAGATCCTGCAAAATGCCTATGGGAAAAGCTTATGGTACAGAATGTGGATTTGTAAAGCACCTCTGGCAAGCACATGTTGGGAAGTTTTTTTTTTTAAAAAACATTGACTTTCAAATGATGCTCTATACTTCCACGTTCATTTATACTGTGTAGTTGGCTTTTTTAATGAAAGACAACCTTATAGGGAGACTGTGCAGTCAGAAAATCACATTCAGAACTTTTGTTTACCTGCTGTCAGTGATAGCGGTGCTACTGAATTCTGATTATGTTACAGATCGGTGTCAATCTACAAAAAGTATTAGGTACTCTCTCTCTTGATTGAAAAGGTCTCAGTCTTGGGATATGGGGAAAATTCAGAGCAGCGGAGAGAGTTTGCTGCTTCCGCCCGCTCATTCAGGTGCTCTGGGTGATGCTCAAAAAACTACAATTTTGAGCTTGGATAACATTGTTGGAAACAAAATAATACATCACGTTCTTTCGTACAGTTTTTTCTTCCTTCTGGAGGATTGTTTCAGGAGTTTTAAGAAAAATTATAGATGGCGTGTTTTTTCCCTTGATTTTAGAAAAACGTTACTGTATTTAAAAATGCCAGACTTAAGGAAATACTTCTTGCACTGCCCAATATTATGTAACAATGAAAGCCGGTATACTGTTTAGCACCTCGATGGTTATCAATTGTGCAAATTTGGGGGATATGTTATATAATTGTGGAGAAAAAAATTAAAATAACGTCGTTTCAGACTTAATTAATAATAATAATAATTGGTTTTTGGGGAAAGGAAATGGCGCAGTATCTGTCTCATATATCGTTGGACACCTGAACCGCGCCGTAAGGGAAGGAATAAAGGAGGGAGTGAAGGAAGAAAGGAAGAAGAGGTGCCGTAGTGGAGGGCTCCGGAATAATTTCGACCACCTGGGGATCTTTAACGTGCACTGACATCGCACAGCACACGGGCGCCTTAGCGTTTTTCCTCCATAAAAACGCAGCCGCCGCGGTCGGGTTCGAACCCGGGAACTCCGGATCAGTAGTCGAGCGCCCTAATCACTGAGCCACCGCGGCGGGTTCAGACTTTTGTCGTTTTCGAATTTTTTCCAGTAAGCGACAATTTCCTCAAAATGGTGGAAATAAGCCTACATATTCCATCTCCCCTGTACATTTAGCACGAATAATATATACATGATGCTTTCTTATCTAGATACTTACGTCATGGCAAATTAGCGAAATTGAGCCGTCCTTGAAAATGCTGCCTCTTTCATGACATCGCTTACATTTTTTTTCTCCTCAAATATTAGCATTTTCGGAAAACAAAATTCATTGTTGGCCTGCTGAATAATGTTCGCATAATAAGTAAAATAATCGAGAAAATTAAATACGAAACAGTTTATTTCTCATGGAATCACCCAGCTGTCAGAAGCAAGAAGATATGCGTCTAAAGTTATAAATATATCACCCTTTCAGCGCAGTGATTAAGCACCGACCGTACTCGATGTCATAACCTGGAACCGAGGAAGCGTGAGTACTGTCTCTTATGTTTATTTGACGTCATGTACGCTTGCAATCACCCAGGTTTTTTTTTGTGAAGTACTGTGAAGTTAAAAGTTTGTTCTTTATATTTTACGGTTAGTTTTACTAGCGGGAACATTTTTCTTTTATTTGAACCTTACGGTTTATGCTTCATGGGGTTTGACGTTTCAAAGCGACTCAGGCAAGAGGGACACCGTAGTGGAGGGCTCCTTAAATTTTGACCACCTGGGGTTCTTTATTGTGAACTGATAGCGCACAGCACACACGCGCACCACTCAGCACTAAGTGCCGGTATATATTTAGAAATCTGTAAAGCAAAATTCTTAACACTCTGCATATTAAAATTTAGGATAAGAAATCGGTCGACTTGTGAGAAGTTTGGTTGTAACCTTATTTAAAATAAAGGTCCTTTGTGGTATGTTTTTTTTTCAGTTTTGAGAGATCTTGTTCTGTTATTGCACTGTGCCTAAACCAAACCTTCCGCTACTACACATTATACATGACTGCTTCTTCTGTACACATTGCACCACTACTCTGCATGATTAGAAGGCCATCCATTGCATTCTGGAAAGAAACATTAGCCCATAGTTTAAGAATTAAGTTTAAGCCAGACCTGAACATTTATACCCTTTTGCAGCTGGCTTAAGCTTTTACTTGTAAGGTGCGAAAGTGGTCTTCATAAATTAGTGTTGGTTTATGCCTTACGGAAAGTACATTATCCATATTAAAGGAGAGCAGGTTGCACTAAGGCAATGTAATGCATAGCTTGTTATTTGTGGGATAACGCTAAGCTTTGAAGGAATATATGTATACTTACAAATGTACCATCTCTTTACCGGTAAGGAGGTCCAATTTGCACTGTTTGGCCAAGTATAACATTGCGCCCTTTAAAAAGATCAAATAGGCTTCTCATAAAGGTGTAACATCACTCTTAGGTGGCTTGAACTTGCACTGGTCCGAGGAGCAAAGCTTTATGCTGCTATGGAAGTAAGTTACGTTGTCTAAAAAAACATACTCAAAAATTGTATCAATACTTCTAGACAGCCTAACGTTGCACTGGTATTGACGGCATAAAATTATGCTGCTGTGAGAGTAACGGTTAACCTCTTTGGACTAAAATATTTTCTTCCTGAAAACGTGTAACTTGGGCCGCATAAACTTACACTGCCTTTCAAGACGGCAACTTTACACTAGAGAGCGTGTAACGTTTATACTGTTTGTAGTGGACTAAAACATAGTCTTTTTGAAAAGGTGAAACTATAGTCTTGGGCAGCATCAAATTACACTGCCTTTCAATGTGTAACTTTACGCTAGATATAGTAACGTTTACACTGTTTGTCCTGGAATAAAACATGGTCTTTCTGAAAAGGCGTAACTATAGTGTAAGACAGCATAAACTTACACTGCCTTTCAATGTGTAACTTTACACTAGAGATAGTGTATTGTTTATACTGTTTGTCGTGGACTAAAACGTAATATTACCCTCTTAAAGGTGTAAGCTCAGCGACAAGTGGTTTACCTTAAAAAACACTAAAATCACACTTTTTTTAAAGTGTATGACACGCACTAAGCTCTCCGCGCTTCATTCTTACGTAGACGGGCAGCCCCATGCCAGGCAATGACTTCGGGGTCAGTAAAATCAGCTAGCCGTAGGGTCTGACGATGCTGCTTCCTATACATGCGGCAACCAGCCGCGTCTTTTTCTTCCGTTGCTCCTTATCCCAAGGCTAGCGGCCACTCCGCGGCTTCTATCATCCGCCGCGGCGCAGCCGATAAGAGCATGGCGCATGCGCCCTTCCTTTCCTCAAAATCATCGGCGGCTAGAACGTTGTCAGCGCCAACGCCAATGAACACAGTGAACTCCGACAGGTTTCACTTTGTATATCCTGGATTATCTGAGCCAATAAACTGATTTTTTTTGTGCCAGTGCCGTGACCTGTGTGCTTGACGGATAAAGCTCGGGGAAAAAGAGGGGATGGGGCGTTGCGTCGAACACAATATGCATTCCATCCAACGCACACCAGAACGCACCAAAAGCGCACCAGGTCGCACTTTATTTCATATCTGCGAGTGAACTCGGAATCAGATAGGGCAATCCTTAATAAAACTTGGGCTTCCTTTTACTAACCTTATCGGAAAATGCGGCGAAGAAAAACAGTAACAAAATGTGAAACAAGCGGGAGCTCTGATGCGCTGTCACGATAATAAAAACCAGGAACACGCTTGAGTTCTTCAATGGGGGCGTCCCATGCGCCAGTACAGTTTTACATACAGGCACACTTTAAGCTTTACATCGCAAGGTTCCCGCGTACAAGACGGACAGCGCCCATTCCTCTACTAGCCGGGCTGTGCTTAGAAAGGTAGGCTGAAATGTCGTTCATGCAATAAGTTATCGCAGTGTTTCACTTGTGTTCCTTTCAGAGTAATCAGGAACAGGGTGCCGCTTTTTAAAAGTATCGCGCCTGTGTCGACCGCCGTGCGCTGCTGCGCTAGAATGACCCAAGGGAGAAAAATATGCAAGGGCATTCCGTTATTCTGCTCCTGCAGTGAGCCTCCCCTGCTAGGCGGATGAGTGTGAAGCAAACCCTGCTCATAATGGGCTATCATCTGAGCCCCAAGAAGCTGCGACCCATTCTTATTTTCAGCCTGAAAAGAGCGCACATCTGCCGTAAACAGCATAGCCTGCCCAACAAACCTGCTGCAATCGTTGGTTCCTAAAAACTAATTCAATTCTCGGCGACAGCTTTCTGTTGTTATGCAGTGGACGCGGTACGTACGAGCCCGCGCCACTAGCCTACACTCAGTTTTTCGCTCGGGAGTGTAAGCTGTCGTCTCGCGCCCATAGCTTCCACTGCATAGCCACAGAAAGCTGTGCCCGAATATAGAGGACAGTCGATGTCGGTGCTATATTTGTTACACGCTCTCGAGATGTTAAAATCCATCGCAACCGGGCCTAGCGTCGTGTTTGGAACGTTTCAAGTTTGCTCCAGCCCAGAGCCACAAACACGCAGCAGACACAACACGGGGCGAAACGCTTGAAAAAGTTTGTCACAAAACTTGCTTCGCGGGGGCTGCTCGCACAAAATAGAACACCGAAGAGACTACTTTTATTCCAGTAGCAGGATCAGTGCGCATGACTGTTCGCTCTTTTGATTTACTCTCTACTTCGTCTCGGCACCGCTGGGGGGGATCGACGCTCCCGCAATACTTTTAAATGTGAACGGCCGTACCAAAAATAAGCTTTGGTTCAACTGCTGTTGAACTTGGTTAGAGAGCGAAAGCTGAGGTGTATCGGGTAACTACACGCGACTCGGCGTCTGTAACGTTTAATGCGTTCCTGATATCTGCCAGCACCGGAGCTCGTCGAAGCGACTGCGTTTTCATTGCCGTCCAAGTCGCCGCGGTCGTTGGCGAGAGCAGCCTCGGTAGGCGGAATTTCAAAGCGCCAATTGACGTCATGCTAATTCACGTCACATATATTGCGTTATATCGTATACGACGTCATAGCTTCAACCATTGTTTTTCTTACATTTCGCTAAATTCATGTTCAATGTCGAGCTCAAGTTCACGTCACGTGTTTAGCACTTTTCGTTTTCCGTTGCTATAGCCGCATACATATCAACTGCAGCCGCAGTGGCTCACTGGTTTTTGTACCCAGCAATTCTGGACGAAAGCATAGCATTTTGAGCAGGAAATCGTTTATGGACGCCATTTTTTCATATAATGAAAGATTTCACTATAACAATGAATATATCTGCGGATCACCTGACGGCAGTTTTTTTTTCTATTCACGGTTTTGCAATTGTCAAAAGCGTTCTCCTTTTGGTTTTCTATGGCAGTCTTTACTGTTCGATGCGATCGGTAGAAACACTTTGAAAGATTTCGCTACATATCAGGACCACTACCTTCAATATTTCCGCAACAGTGTCTTACAATTTTCAACATTTTTGCCCCAGAAAGCTGGACTTGGGCGCTCAGCTGCTGAACCTCAAGACGCGCGAATTTCAATGGAGGCAAAATTCTAGACGCTCGTGTATTGTGCGATGTCAGTGCATGTTAAAGAAACCCTGGTGGTCGAAATTTCCGGAGCCCCTCACTACGGCGACTCTCATAGCCTGAGTCGCTCTGGGACGTTAAACCCGCATAAACCAAACCGATATCCTACTGCTGTATCACACACACGACACTTCAAGCAAAGGGACGTTTGCCCGATGGGCGAAATTGCCTGCTTTAGCCTCGGTTTTGCAAGTTTCATGTGTTCTCCGCCGCCTTTCTCCCTATTACAGGCGCCTCGTTGTCGTTACGTGTCGCGGCTTTTCTTCTCACGATAACAGCCGCCGCGGTACACATCGCGCCTCCTGTGTCGCGCTATCAGAAGTCGCATGTTTTGTCCACCAAACAGAAGCACTTGCGCTGATGACGTAGGCAAGGAAAGCTGAAAGGCGAGTGTTGAAACCTGCCAGGCCTCATCAAAATACTCACACATAGCACTCATATTTCCTGCTGTATGCCATGTAAAGGGGGTTTCGGGGGTCCCTAAAGTGATCTGCTATCACTTTTTACCCGGACCTACCCACATCTATGATGTAAATAAAATCAACTTCAAACTTGAAAATTTTCTGAGCGGCTTCTTCACAACTTGACCACAAAGACGTTTCCCAATAAGGCAGCTTCTTGCGCTCTTGGGGGTAAGCGAGTATGTGCAGCTCTAGCCGCAGCGTTTTGTTCAGCGTATTATTTGTTTTATCTTATGCAGAGAAGGCATTATAACCTCTTCCTTCTCTCTACTTCTGTGCGCCAACTCACTACAAATATCCTGGCGCCAACCTACAATGGGGGAGTCAGTAAGCAATAAGTCGCGTCTCTGTGACGCCAAGGAAAGGCGGCCTTTTCTCTATTAATGGTTAATTTTTCTTCTTTTTCGCATCGCTTTCAAAGGAACCACAACTGGAGATAAAAGGCTCTTTTCATTCCCGTTACGCAGCATCATCAATAAAATACGTCACGGTTGTTTCTGGGCAACCATGTCCTCTAGATTAGTTTTTTTTTCTCTTTCGATGATAGCAGCACGGATGACAACTTGACGTTCATGTTGACTAGACCGTGACTTCACCAAACCCAACCTCATTTGTCAGTGAGAGATCGATTTCTCTGCCCGACGAATATCGAGTGATGCAGCAAGCCAGCGTCTATTAGCAACTGGAGCAGACGGTTGAACGGAAGCGAGTAAGGCGGCCTGTGTTGCTCCGTCTCCCCTTTGTTAGTTTATCCTGGCGGGTACAAAAATATTCAATATAAGAAGTTATCAGGGGCTGATTTTGTGAGGTTTATTTGTGAATCAGTCGCTTTCAATGATTTTTCTTCATGTTTTGAAATGAAAAATAAATAGTTCAGTTAAATTTGTTCCCGAATCAAGCGACTTTGTCACTACGATTTAGGAAGACGTCGTCGTATCGCATTGTCAGCCTACGTGTAGTCAACACCATCCGAAGGGAAACGTGACCATCTGAATTATTTTGTTACGTATACAAGCCATTAAGAGAAACAGCTCAGAAAATATGACCATTTGGTTGCAGACGTCTCCTCAGCTTTTCACGCCAGAGCAGTGAGGTGACGGACCACTTGGAAGGGAAATTTGACATTACTACGCGAAATTTTTCGCATACGGTGCAGCAACAAGTCGAAGACAGTACAGAGAATGTTGCAAAAGTGGGTGCTAACTACGCAACGATAATTTATTTGGCAGGTCATCCTCCGTGATGCTGGTATACAAGAGAAACTTTGGGCCTTGTGAACAGTCTTTACGTTCAAAACATCAAAAAAGCATAATTCTATGGAATTCGGTTACCTTAATTTAGTCAGTATTATTGCTATCAAGGAAGACCAAATAAACGCTCTCCTTTTTAGTGCAGCCGATTATTTTAAACACAGCAGTGCGTCATAACTTTTCGATTGTCCTGTTGTCAGAGCGAGTGCATCGTGCATAATATACCCTCAAAACTGCCAAAACACTACTTCCACGAGTGAAACAAGTATACGTACAGTCTATTTACGGTTCAGTCGCATTATTAGTTGCCACGCAGCCACACAGAAGCCGTGCCACATACATAGCGCGCAGTGCAGGACGGGAGCATTGGACCCAACATGCAACCACGAAGGAGAAACGGGCGTTCTCACCATGAAAGCGGAGGCGAATGCAGTGACGTCTTAGAAACGTATCTTCTTGTGGCAGGAACAGCGCAGCACGATACAAAGGAGGGACAGGCGGGACACGACGCTGATGGTCTCCGCCATAGACAAGTGCGAAGAGAAAAGCCTGTCGATCTTCTTCACAGCCAAAACCTACAAAGAAGAGTGTCCGTTAAGCGTCATAATGTCAGAAAGAGAAACCTGGCAGAGGACTGCGGGCGGTTTTCTGCAAAGGGTCCTATCCGACAGCGTAGTGTCCCACCGGTCCCTTCTTTGTCTCGTGCAGCGCTGTTCCTGCCACAAGATCATGCACCAACCAGCCCAACTTTTCAGCTTGCTAACGTATCTTCTAGTTATGTATTGAGGCGTTCATGAATAATATAATTATGAGCGTGCAAGCTATAGATATTCTAATTATGCATGTAGCGAAGTTGTCCGTAATAGACTCAACGTTATATTCTAAGCCGCGTCTAGTTTATTTACTTTATTTATTTATTTACAAAATACTGCAGGCTCTAAGTGGGCCCTAGCAGGAGGGGCGAAAAAATACAGCATTGTGAATATTAATTCAAAGCGCGAAACATAAGTAAGCAAAATGCATTGAGACATGTTCAAATCTTACAAGAAAACACACATAAATACCAAAAGCGACTATGAGGTAGACGACAAGAATTTGTCAATGAAATTAATGGACATAATGGCATCAGAAGGCAGCTTGTTTCATTCCTCGATAGTGCGTTGAAAAAAAACATTTAAAGACATTAATTTTAGTTTGATATGGCGTTAAACAATGAGCATAATATTGTGGGACGAGTTAAAAGGTGTGCAAGGTTAAGTTCGCAACTCATGGTGAGCTTGTTTTTTAAAAGAAATAGAAATTTTAGTCTGTGCGTTTTTACACGTATTTGCAGCTGTGGCATGGCATTTTCTTTCATTAAAATAGAAGGAGAGTCAGATGTGAGATATTTGGAAAAGATGAAGAGCACGGCTTTCCGCTGTACATCCTCCAATGCATCAATATTGTTTCTGGTATAAGGGTCCCAGACTGTGCAAGCATACTCTAGTTTGGGCCTTATGAGGCTGTAGTATGCCAACTGCTTTATCCGGGAAGGAACGTTTTTTTATGTTTGTGGCGAAGAAGTCCAAGTTTTCTGTAGGACGATGAGAATGTATTGGCAATATGAATGAATGACATATTTTATTAACTCTCTCAAGGTTACGTCAGTAACAAACGAGAGAGGACGAAGGCAAAAAGCTGCATTGTTACAGCTTGATAGCCACCCTGCGCCCTCTACCGGGGTGTGTAGCCCAGCAGATGATCACATCAACAGTGGAAGAGCGCACTCACAAACACAAAAGAAATACAGCCACAAAGTATCTACATCTAGCATTTGCATTAAGTTACGCCTCTACTGTCACTGGACGTTATTTGACAAAAACTTATCCACATTTCTATGTACAGGAACTCGTTTAAAGTCAACCGAGATACAATGCAAGTAAAATGATGGTACACGAAGCTATATATATGCTGTAATCACGAACTTTGTACATTTAAACATGGGAATAAGTTTGACTAATTTATGCCGTGTTGTTATTTTGCAGAATATTGGGGTAATGTGAAAAACTATACGTCAGTGACTGCTTACAGTACGTGGTGCGGCAGAGAGGTACACACCATGCCATTTTGTTCCGTGTATTGTAGGTTGGAATCGAAGGAGTCAGGTTGAGACTTGATAAAAAGAACTCATTCGTTGTGGAAACAGCGTCTTTATGCATAGAAATTAACTTCAATGGGAATAACTCTGACACTGCCATGATATTAAACCTTGCAAAGTAGGGACCCAAATGAGTACACCACGGTACATTAGCTATTAATTTAAATGCTCGTTTTTGAGCAGTTAGAATTTTCATTTGGTTTTCACAACGGTGGAAACTTGGGCGAGTCGGTAACGATGATCCATGGTATATGGGAAGCGCAAAAACGGCACAAGGGACAAAGAAAGACGGACAACACAGGCGCCTCTGTTGTCCGTCTTTCTTTGTCCCTTGTGCCGTTTTTGCGCTTCCCATATACCATGGATTTGGTTTTCCTTGGTTGTCCCCCAGACCATCAGACAACAAGTTGTATGTGTTAATATAAATGCATTGCAATTAATATCTTCACTTTAGGGGGAAGTGTGTGCCTCTGGCGACGTAGGATGCCATTATTCCTGTTTATTTTAGCTCAGATATTCTCAATATGTTTATCCCAATTTAGAGACTCGGTCAAAACATCTCCAAGACATTTCACAGCTGGCACGACCTCAGTTTTTTTGTTTGCGAACCAAAGGTCGAGATTTGAACGCAACATTCTATATTTAGCTCGGAATAGTATTGCTATCGTCTTAGTAATGTTTAATTTTAGAAAATTCTTAAAGGACCATTGACGCAAGAATTCTAAGAACTGATTGCCGAGTGCTAGTGGGTTAATTTCTGTATTACCTGAGGCAAGCATTGTGAGGTCGTCTGCATACACTATTATGTGTGCAGAAAGAGGAGCAGGAAATATTTCATTAATGTAGATATTAAATAAGAGTGGCCCCAGAATGCTACCTTGGGGTACACCTGAGAGGATAGGTTGTGAGTTTGATATAGCGTGATTAAGAGAGACCATTTGTTTACGATATTTTAAATATGACTGAATTAAACATAAACTCGTTCCTCTAATGCTATAGTAATTGAGGTTATGTACCACTAAATCATGATTAAGAAGGTCAGATGATTTTGAGAAATCAACAAATATTCCGAGTGCAAGGAGCTTTTCCTCAAACGCATTTATAATTGTCTATTTTTGCTTTATTAGGGCCACTTCCGAGGGCTTTTTTTTTCTGAAACAGAATTGACTGTCTGATAAAACTGAATGTTTAACTAGGAAATTATGAACTCTAACGTAAATAATCTTTTCCAGAGCTCTTAAAATTATCGGAAGAATTGAAACAGGCCTGTAATTAGCCATATCCGTGGTGGCACCACCTTTGTGAATGACAGCCACTTTTCCGACCTGCATTTCGTTCGGAAAGACGCCAGATGCTAAAGCTGGGTTACAGATATGCATTAGCATTGGGGCTAGTATGTCAACACCAAACTTAAAGGTTTGACCTGAAAGCCATCTTTATATTCAGCTCTGCTGTTTCTTAGACTTCTAGACACGGTCATACTTTCGTCTTCATGTGTAGGATACATGAAAAGAGGTTCCGGAATACATCGCGTGTTATACGCGTAACCCACAGTTGTGTCGGAGGGACAGCATAATGTTTTGGTTACGTTAACAAAGAAATTATGAAATTCATTGCACAATTCCTCCCCACTTATTTGTATACCATATTTCATTATTGTCATAATAGTTGTTTTTGAGGTGTGATTTAGTAATTTGACCAATTGGTACCGCTGGTTGCGAACATTTCTTTTGGATGCCTCGGAAAATGCATTACTAAAATTTTTTAACTTGCCAGTTCTTAATTCTCGATTTAGGTGGTTTCGGTGTTCTTTATATTTCTCAAGCATGGAAGGTTGCCACAATTTCATGAACTGCGCAGAGATTTTTTCCTTGGTCTTTATTTTGCGCAGGATTTTTTGCGTAACCCACGGCTTCTTAGGATTGCGTTTGCGCGCACGGACTTGCAGAGAAAACTTATCATAGATCGTTTTTATTGTGAACAAAAATGCATTATACACCTCATTCACGTCTTTTAGAAGTAGCACATCGTCCGAACTTGTTTCATATAGCATCGAACGAAAACGGTCAAGTGTGGTGATATTGTGAGCCACCGCTTGCCCAGGCGACTTTTATTCGGGAACCGCCGGGCACACAGCGCGCGCTCCCCGGAGCACAGGCAAGCGACGATGATGATGATGGATATATACAGATGCAACTGGTCATTTAAATAGTCGCCGCCTGGTTATGGTCAATCCCCCTTGTGGGTATGTGCCATTGTGTGAGGTCAACAACAACAACAACAACAACGAATAGTTCCCCGGCAGGAAAGCGGCCATCCTGGCCGCGGATTAAATAGAAAAGGGGCGACGGGTGTGGAGTTTCATCCGCGATACATGAACCACTTCTTGAGAGCGGCGACGGCGGTCGATGACGGGGTGCGAGGGAATAACGGCGTAGTTGACCGGAGATGTTTGCTGGACGACAAGATAAGGTCCGATAAAGAGCTGGAAAAACTTTGCGCACAGTCCAGGCGTGCGGACGGGTGTCCAGAGGAGGACCTCATCTCCGGGTCGGAAGGAGACCGTACGGTGGTGCAGGTCATAGCGGTGTTTGCGGTCTTGCTGAGTGGCTTCGGTGTTGACGCGGGCGACGTGGAGACAATATGCCATCCGAGAAGCGAACTCTTCGCCCAGAGACGCAGACGGAGATGCGTGAGCAGAAAAGAAGGCGGTATCGAACAATGAGGATGGAACACGGCCATAAACCAAGAAGAAAGGGCTGTAGCCAGTGGTGCGTTGAACTGCGGAATTGTAGGCAAAGGTGACAAAGGGCAAAATGTTGTCGCAGTTCTTATGGTCAGGCCGAATGTACATAAATATCATGTCAGACAGGGTACGTTGAAAGCGCTCGATGAGACCGTTGGTTTGAGGATGGTAGCTAGAACATGTCTTGTGGACAGTGTTGGTGGCGCGGAGGACCTCTTCAAGCACATGGGACAAACATTTCTTCCCACGGTCGCTGATCAGGACACGAGGAGCACTATGGCGCAACACTATCGCATGCAAGAAAAAGTCGGCGACTTCAGAAGCGGCACCGCAGTGAAGCGGAGCTGTTCCAGCATACCGCGTCAGGTGGTCAATGGCGTTGACAACCCAACGGTGGTCAGCTGGCGTAAGGGGAAAGGCACCAAACAAGTCGATGGCGACGGTGTCGAAAGGCACGGATGGGCAAGGAAGAGGCTGTAGGAGGCCGGCAGGAACGGATGTTGACCGCTTGCGACGCTGGCAAGACACACAGGAGGATATGTATTTGGCGACGCTAGTAGAGAGCCCAGGCTAGAAGTATCGGCTCTTGATACGGTCATACGTCTTCAGTTGACCCAAATGACCGGCAGAGGCGTCGTCGTGGTAAGCCTGCAAAACTTGAAGACGAAGGGAGCGAGGCACAACGGGAACCCACCGGTGACCTGTAGGGTGGTAGGTGTAGCGGTAGAGTGTGCCGTGCTGAAATCTGAACTGGCGAAGCTGGCGGCGCGAGCGACTGTTGGGTGCCGCTGATTGGCCTCGGAGACGATCGATGATAGTGCGGCAGTATGGATCAGCCAGCTGATGGGAGGGCAAATCGGCGCGGACGTCAACTGGTGCAACAACAATGGGTACACAATCTAGAGGGAGGTTGGATGCCTGAGGTGAAGGGCGCTTCGTTGAGGGGGCCGCAGCGTGAGTCCGGGAGTCAGGCAACGAGCATCGAGACAGAGCGTCAGCGTCGAGGTGTTTTCTCCCGGATTTGTTTGGTGAGAGTGAAGGTGTACTCCTGAAGACGTAGCACCCAGCGACCCAAACGGCAGGACAAGTTCTTCAGTGTCGACAGCCAACAGAGCGCGTGATGATCGGTGACAATCATGAAGTGACGGCCGTACAAGTAGGGGCAAAATTTCTGGATTGCCCAAACAACGGCGAGACACTTTTGCTCTGATATGGTGTAGTTACGCTCAGCTGTAGTAAGAGAACGGCTGACGTACGCTACAACCTGCTCTTGGTTGGCATCGATATGTTGTAAGAGAACAGCGCCAAGGCCTCGACCACTGGCGTCGGTATGGAGAATGGTGGGGGCTGCCTCATCAAAATGGCGAAGCACAGGCGTTGAAGTGAGCGCCTCCTTGAGGGCTTGGAAGGCCTCTTCGCATTCAGTGGACCACAGATAAAGCGTCTCAGAATTCAATAGTTTATGGAGGGGGGACGCTATGGATGCAAAATCACGTATGAAACGGCGAAAGCAGGACGCTAAGCCCAGGAAGCTGCGAAGTTCTTTCAGCCGCTGGGGGCGAGGAAAACTGAGGACAGCGGCAATTTTTTCAGGATCAGGTCGGATTCCGGCCTTACTAACGATGTGGCCGAGTACTTTGATGTTTTTGCTGGCAAAGTGGCACTTTTTGGTATTTAATTGAAGACCGGCTTTCGCAAGGCACGTGAGAACTGCGTTGAGACGGTGCAAGTGCTGGGAGAAGTCGGACGAAAGGATGATAATTTCTTTCAGATAGCAAAGGCAGGCCTTCCATTTGATGCCCCGTAGCACGGTGTCAATCATGCGCTCAAATGTGGCCGGGGCATTCCACAGTCCGAAAGGCATCACATTTAATTCGTAAAGACCGTCCGGGGTAACAAATGCGATCTTCTCCTTGTCTGATTCGTGCATGGGGATTTTCCAATAGCCCGAGCGGAGGTCGAGGCTTGAAAAGTACTCAGCGCCTTGGAGGCAGTCCAACGCGTCGTCGATGTGAGGGAGCGGGTAGTCATCTTTATGGGTTATCTTGTTAAGGGCACGATAATCCACGCAGAAACGAATTGAGCCATTTTTTTACGGACGAGAACGACAGGAGATGACCAGGAGCTTGTATACGGTCGAATTATGTGGCGCGAATGCATGTCTGCAACCAGGTCTTCAATGATCTTGCGCTCAGATGCGGAAACGCGGTACGGACGGTGCCGTACAATAGCTGAGCCGTCCGTCTCTATGCGATGGGACGTTACAGAAGTCTGGCCTAAAGCGGACGTGCACACATCAAAGGAGTTCTGGTGGGTCATGAGAACTTCTAGTAAGGCTGTCGACTGCCCAGACGTAAGGTCAGCGCTGATGGCGGCTGCGAGCGCAGAGGAAGAACACGGAGCGGGAGTATCAGCTGGTAGCGCAGCGCATGAAATCGGGTCGGTGTCGAGAGGGACAGGTTTACCCTCAAACAGGAAACCAATAGTAGCGCCTTTGGGTAGTAACATGGACTGGATGGTAGTGTTCAGCGCCGTGATGACCGCGCAACCACGGATGAAAGATGTGACGCAAGAGGAAAGAGCGATGCCTTAAGAGGTCCAGCGTGGCGAAGGCATGACTAAGGCATCGCCGTCAAAAGCGAAGTCTAAAGTTGCAAGGATGAGCTGTTCACTGCCAGGGGGCAGGACGAAGTCGACAGCAGCGACCACACGTGGTGGCGAACAGTCAGACCAGGGTGCCAAGTCCGGATCTGCTGTGTGGATGAGGCGGTCGTTGCAAGTGATGAGGGCAGAAGACGACGACAAAAAGTCCCACCCCAGGATTATCGGATTAACGCAGGATGGGAGGATAACGAATTCAATATGATAGCGCCGGTTAGCGATGAAAACACGCACAGTGCATTGGCCAGTGGGGTGGATGAGCGTGCCGTTGGCTCCATGGAGAGGCGAACCGGTGTATGGAGTTGTGACTTTGCGCAGGCGGGAACACAGGGCAAGGTGAATGACGGAGAAAGCGGCACCGGTGTCTATGAGAGCTTGAGTCCACACCCCTTCAACACACACTGTCAACATATTCGACGGGCGGTCAGGATGAATTTTAGAGTTCGCACGGCAAGCAGCTTTCCGTCCAAAAACTGCTTCGTTTAGTTTTCCGGGCTAGGAGCGAATGGCTGCGAGGCGGGACGAAGAGGTGATTAGCGGCGAAAAGGTGAAGGGGAGCGGCGGCGAGTAGAACGGAAAGACCGACTGATATCCTGGGAGTTTGGAGGCGAGGGGGAGCGACGGTAAATTTGGGAGAACGGCGAGGTGGAAGTATCAGGCTGGCGCAGAGGTGCACGTTCGAAAGCAGCATAACCGCGTCGTTCATCTTGCTGTCGCCGGCGACAGACGAGTGAGACATGACCGCGGATCCCGCAGTAGTAGCAAGTAGGACGGGGAGTACGCCAGGCTGGAGCATAAGGCGTTGCTGGAGGACACGGAGCCACGGCAGCCACATGAGCGCAGACAGGCGTTGGAGTAGACGTAGGGACCGGGGCGGGTGGCCGCGATGCAATGTCGGCATAGGTGGGCGGGCGAGAAGGTGTCTGAGGGGTGGCAGGGGCTACGGCGCAGGTGAAAGCGGCCAGCTCATCTTTGATGACGCTCCGCAAGTCAGGTGTAGCAGGCGGGATATTAAAGGTGGGAGGGCCGAGAGTGGTGGGCTGCCCGTAGAGTTCCTCGCGTATCAGGGCACGGATGACGGAACGGGGGTTCCCATCGACGAAGACGCTGCCATCACTGGGGCTGGCTGAAGGCGGCATGACTGCAGCTCATCCAGGCGCTGGCATGTGGAGGTAATCGCAGATACGCTGGAGGGGTTCTGGGCTATCAACGCGTTGAAAACAACGGTCCCAATGCCCTTAAGAATGTGGCGAACGCGCTCCGACTTAGGCATGTCAGCACTAACGCGGCGGCAAAGAGCAAGAACGGTAAGAGGTGTAGGACTCCCCAGGCTGCTGAAGCCGCGCGGCAAGCTTCTTCTTGGCGAGCTCAGAGCGGCCTGTCGGTGTGCCAAAAATTTGCCGCAGCTGCTGTGTGAATGTAGGCCAGTCGGCGATGTCATCTTCGTGATTAAGAAACCACGTCTTTGCGACGTCAGTCAAGTAAAAGACGACATTCAGCAGCTTGTGGGAGTCATCCCACCGGTTGAACGTACTGACCCTGGTGTAGCTGTCGAGCCAGTCGTCGACGTCGTCGCCATGAAGTCCGGCGAAGAGCTGAGTGTCGCGTTGACGGCTGGTGATGGTCCAGGCTGGGGCAGCCGCAGCAGCCGGGGAAGGCGACGGGGGTGAGCGCGTTCCGTTGCCTTCCTCCATACCTGAGGGCTGCAGACGCAAAAGACGGCCTGATCGGAGCTCCAGCGAGAGCGAAAGATGGATACGAAGCGAGAGGTAGGGGATACGAATAGCCCCTCTGCCACTTGTGAGCCACCGCTTGCCCAGGCGACTTTTATTCAGGAACAGCCGGGCACACAGCGTGCGCTCCCCGGAGCCCAGGCAAGCGACGATGATGATGATGGGGATATACAGATGAAAGGTGAAAGTTCGCGCAAAGCGCTCACAATATAAATGCGTAGAAAAGATGGAGAGGGTGCAGCGAGAACTCGATAAGGGCGTTAAGCTGGGACAAAGGCAGAAGCAGGGAGATGGTCACTTAAGTAACATAGTACAGTGCCTGCTTTTTTTTCGCATTGCTCTGCGTTCGTGATTACAATATCAAAGGAGAAAGATGCGGAGTTCGTTATGCGTGTAGGTACTAATATGACAGTTCGAACTTCGATTACTAGTTATCGTAACACCGAGGTATTTATATTCCTTAACATCTACAAGGGGCTGCAATGGAAGGGTGTATGGAAATGAATGTAATATTTTTTTGTTGATTTTCATGCGAACTTTTCGCGGCATTAAGCTGCATAACGCAATTACTGCACCATGTGTCAATATTCTGGAGGCTTGAGTTAAGGAGGATTTGGTCTTTAGGGCTGTTAATTTCGTTGGGAAAAAATGCAATCATCAGCAAACAGCCTAATTTGAAGCGGTGCAGATATAATAGTAATGATATCATTTATGTATATTAGAAACAACAAGCCTAGCACACTACCTTGTGGAACGCCTGAAGTAACTAGTAAAAATTTGATCGATAACCGTCGCTGCTAACCAGCTATGCACGGTTGGTGAGATATGAAAAAAAACCCACGTGATTACAAATTTAGGAACACAAATTAGTTCAAAATTATATATTAGTTTAGCATGTGACACAACATTAAAAGGTTTTTGAAAACCTAAAAAAGTGGCATCGACCTACCCTGAGTTGTTAAAAACTGTTGCAAAGCTGTGAATAACGGATGTTAATTGGGCCACAGTGGATAAGCCTTTCCTAAAACCAAGCTGTAGCTGAAGAGAAGAAAGTACACCATTTTCATCTAGAAATTTGGTTATATAGTTAGCTAAAATATGTTCTGCCCATTTAAAACATGTGGCAGTGAGTGAAATGGGACGAAAGTTATCAACAAGTGCAATGTCACTCTTTTTGGGCACAGGCAAAAGACAAGCTGTCCTCCACTCGGAAGGCAGTGTTCCTGTTGCAAACGACGTACACAATATTATTGAAAGAAATTTAGAAATAACTTGCGCATAACGACGCAACAATATGTTGGGGATTTTATTTGGACCAGAAGTGGATTTAGGTTTACGATTTAAAAATTTAACGACAGTGAAGTTAATTCGGGCAGTGATACAATTTCTGGATCAGGAAAACAAAACGCATCAGTACGAAACCTACATGGATTTGGATTTGGCAATACACTATTGCAGTGCCTATTAAAGTCAGTACGCCGCAGCGGAGCGTCTGCAGCTTGCAGGCGTTGGTGGATGGCGACACCACAGGTTCCCGAGCATCCGCTGGGACATCCCCGCAGGGGGATGATGGTGAACAATGCATCTCCACGGACCCGAGCACCCGCGCTTCGCCGTGCGTGGCATGGCCGTGCCCATGGAAAAGGGAGTCCTGGTGGTTGAGCCGATACCGACCGTTTGGACCTTTAAGGCTCCTCGGCGGAGGCAACACATCACTTTGGCGCCAGCTTCCTGTAGACGGCACCTCCGGCCTGACCCGACCGGGGAAAATCGGCAGTCTCTTTTTCCTGTCCTCCTCTACATCTTTTACTTTCCTATCTTCTTTCTGACTACGGTCCTGTCTCCTCGTCGTTTCTCGGTTTTTTCATTTCTTCATGGGCGGCTAGGGTTAACCTTGTATGGCAAACTACCCTTGGTTCCGTCATATTTGGTTATAGTTGAGGTGTACAGCTGGCGTGGGCAGGGCTTGTTTTCAAGTTCCTGTCCCGTCCCCTTGTGTGGCTCCATAGTTGGTGGCTGGTACCATGGCCGAAAAACATAATTTTTATGGCTTCCTCCCTGCTTACTAATGATCGCCCTCTGAAAAGGGGGCGGACCGATGTCACATCCCAGTTTAACAAAATGAATACAACTTTTGCGAAGTACTACATCGTCCTCAGTAAAGAGACAGAAAAGTCCGCCAGACAAATATCCCCGTTCCTTGTTTCAAGAGTTCTTACAGATTCCTTGAGTACGCAGTACAAACCCACAAAGTTGGATAGTGGTGACCTCCTGCTCTAACTGCTCGACATTACTCAAATATCAAAGCTTGCAAACATTGAAACTTTTGGCGATATTCCTGTCTCTCTCACAATACACAGATCATTGAACACAGTACGTGGTTTCATCTCAATGACTTTCTGCACCTAACAGAGGAAGAGTTTCTTGAAGGACTTTCTCCGCAAAATGTAACCAACGTCCATAGAATTACAATCCGCAAAGACAACAAAGAAATTCCTACAAAACACCTGGTCCTGACGTTTGCCTCTTGCACCTTACCAAAGCCAATCGAGGTAGGCTATGCTAAAATCTCTGTTCGCCCGTATATACCCAACCTAGACGCTGTTTGGCCAGTAGTTTGGTCACGGCTCACAAAGCTACAACCGCCGTAACACCTGTGCTAAATGTCCGTTAATTGACTACCAATCAGACTACTGCGATGCCGCGCCACGCTGGGCAAACTGCGAAGGCGACCACGCTGCTTATTCAAGGTCTTGTCCTGCCCGGAATAAAGGAACAGAAATAAATACAATAAAGACAAAAGACAGCACCACATTTAAAGAGGCAAGAAGGCGTAATGCAATGACACATGGCACCTTCCCCTTCACACCCCGCACAAACTTCGCCGATGTGGTGCGCGGGTGCGGCGCACCACAGCGGCCTTCGGCACCTGGCCAGCTCACACTAAATGAGGTTGAGGCAGGGCCATCCGCGCCCCTGGCAGATGCAGCAAAAGCTGCTATGCCACCACCACAAACGGGCCCGGCGGCACCAAGCCGGCAGCCCGCAAGGCTTCCCCCGTTCGGGAGAAGTCCACCACCTCCCACACCCCTGCCCGTGGGTTCCCCGCGGAACCCCAGCGCCTCCACCGAGGCGATGGATACAACTCAGAGCTCGCCTCTGCCGCAACGGTGGCGGGGCTCTCTTGACCGAAAAAAAGAAAAAAATCATAATAACAGGCCCTCAACAATGAGGGGCCTGAGGTTCTGAATACATCCTCTTAAAAATTTATAATG
Source organism: Amblyomma americanum (assembly GCF_052857255.1). Classification (NCBI taxonomy): domain Eukaryota; kingdom Metazoa; phylum Arthropoda; class Arachnida; order Ixodida; family Ixodidae; genus Amblyomma; species Amblyomma americanum. The sequence goes on from NC_135500.1 coordinate 52,183,448, forward strand.
GCGTTTCTTATCCACTGGAACTGCTGTGGAATTTTAAATAACTATGGTGATGCAACAGATCTCTTACATTATCTTTCTCCTGTGGCACTGTGCCTTCAAGAGACCAATTTGGGACATTTACAAAAAAAATATTTTTAAAAATATAAGGTCTTTCGCCATGACCGTGAGCAGGCGAATAGGTCCTCTTCAGGCGTTCCTGTTGTTGTTCATAGCGGTGTTGCAGCGCATGAAATCAAGCTCCAGACAAATTATGAAGCCGTTGCAGTCACTGTTATTAGCTCTAAAAACATTGCCGTATGCACAGTGTACCTTCAACTACACCTCTTAGTAACACTCTATGACCTAGAAGCACTTTCCAATCAGTTACCAGAGCCATCTCTTGTAGTCAGGGCTTTTTATGCGCACTCCCCATTTTGGCGGAGCAAACAGACGAATACTAGAGGTCGGGTTTTAGAAGATTTCATTCTATGCAGCAACGTTTACTTGCTAAATATGGGCAAACCCACATACTGCACTCCATCTTCAGGAAAGATGAGTTGCATATACTTGTAAATTAGCTCTCCATCCGTTTTTACCGATTTTAAGTGGGATGTTCTTGATGACCCACACGGAAGTGATCATATTCCAGTAGTAATTAATTTCTCATCACCACCACCCATCATTCGAACAAAACCACGCCGTTGGAAGCTACACTTAGCGGACTGCCCACTTTTTCAAGAAAAGCTCTGTCTGGAGAAAATACTTTCGGATGATCTTAGCATTGACGAAATTAATGAACTTTTTACAACATGTATCATTGCGGCTGCACGCCTAGCTATTCCGCACTCGTCAGGAGTAGTACGCCAAAACCACAAGGTTTGGTATAACCAAGATTGAAGAGAAGCAAAAAAGAATCAAAACAAAGCCTGGGGAACTTTCCGAAGGTACCCCACACACAACCTCATAAATTTTAAAAATGCGAGAGCAAACGCACGACATATCCATCGCAATGCTGAAAAAATTTCGTGGGAAAACTACGTATCGTTCGTGAATAGTTCAGTTACATCAAAACAATTGTCGTAACAAGTCCGAAAACCTAATGGCCGCTTTTCTCCTCTCACAATTCCTTTCCTAACATCTCCGGATAGACAAACAAGCATTAGCTTGTTTGTATACAGGCCGAAAAACTATGGGAGCGTTTCGCCACAGTTTCGAGCTCCTCACACTACACACAATCAATTTTAAAGTTCAAGAACAACAGAAAAACAACAACTGCCGACCAGTGGCAGTGCAAATGAACATTGCAATAAATTAATTACACTACAAGAAATCAGTACAGTACTTTCGGCCGGCAAATAGACAGCCCCGGGCCCAGATGAAATCCATTATGAAATGCTTGCACACCTATCCAAGGATGGTGTAGAAGCGCCCCTGAAATCCATCAATAAAATGTGGCAATCTGGAAAAATACAGAGCGTGGAAAAACGACGTGGTTGCGCCATTCCCGAAATCTCTAAAACCGCTAACTTCGGCAAGCAGTTTTAGGCCAATAGCACTTACGAGTTGTCTTGCTAAATGTTTCGAAAGTATGCTAAATATTAGGTTAGTGCTCGTCCTTGAATCGCTCAAACTTTTTAATGTCAATCAATGTGGATTTTAAAAAACATGCTGTACAAACGACCATCCCGTCCGTCCTGAAAACACAGTCCGTGAAGCATTCATACACAAACAGCATTTTTGGCAGTATTTGTTGACTTGGAAGAAGCTTATGATACCACCTAGAGGTTTGGGATTCTTCTTGACCTCGCAGATCTAGTTTTCCTTGGCAGGATGTTAAACTCTTAAAAATACTTCCTCTCTGACCGTTCATTTTGTGTACTTCTAGGTTGCACGCTTTCGAAAAAAATCAGCCAAGAAAATGGCGCACCGCAGCGGTGTATTCTTAGTACCGCACTCTTTATTGTACAAATGAATTCAATATGGCAAATAATTCCAAAGTGCATCATGTATTCCGTATATGTTGACGGCCTTCAAATTTCATGCGCATCTTCCAGTTTATCAACGTGCGATAGACAGATATAGCTTAAACTGAACAAACTAGTACTTGGGCAGACCAAATAGGATTTAAACTCTCTCCACAAAAAAACAATTGCCGTCCTTTTCTCACTGAAAAGAGGCGTGCAGATTGATCCCACTCTGCAACTGAATGAAACTTTTGTACAAGTGAAACAAGAGCATAAATTCCTAGGCATAACTTTTGACAGAAAGCTCACATTCTTACCTTACATAAACACTCTCAAAAAGAAAGCTTCCAGATCGCTAAATGAACTGAAGATACTCTCATAGGAACACTAGGGGTCCGATAGGCTATACCTTTTACAGATCTACCGCTCCGTAGTACGGTGCACTTTGGATTATGGATACATTTTGTATCGGCCTGCAAGAACGTCATACCTCAAAAAACTGGATCCTATACAAAACCTGGCTCTCCATCTGTCACCTGGTGCATACACAACATCCCCCGTAAACAGTCTATATGTAAAAACAAATGAACCATCTCTTGCAAACAGAAGAGCAATGCTTACTTTTGTATATGTACTGAAAATAAACCAAAACACCTTTGTTACTCTATAGTTACCAAGTGCACATCTAGAATACTGTTCAATAAAAAGCCAACATCAATCAGACCTTTGTTATTACGTTTTGATGATGCATGTCATGAACTGGGAATACTAGATGCTCGACCTAACATTGCACCGAGACACGATCCCTTGCCGCCATGATACTGCCTTCCGGCTGCATGTGACAGTTTAGCAAAAAACAAACACCACATAAACACCTACTACAAGAATACTTGGTTTTGAAAGAGACATATTCAAGCTATATGGAGTTTTACACAGATGGCTCTAAAACAGCAATGCACGTTGGAAGTGCTGTAGTTAATGGGAAATAGAAAAAAAATAGATTGCCAAGTTATGTATCAATTTTTACTGCCGAATGTAATGCAGCCTGCATGGCTGTGGACAAGATAATACATGACGACATCGAAAACAGTACAATGTATACCGATTACCTGAGCCCACTCGCAGCGCTGCAGTCAAGAAATGCAATTGAACCCTTAGTAGGCAGCATCAAACACAACCGAAAATTTCACAACACAAGGACATACGATAAGATTCTGCTGGATCCCAAGCCACTTCGGCATAGAGGGTAATGAGAGAGTAGACGCAGGAGCAGTACGAGCTGAACATGGTGAAATCAAAAATGTGGACATACCTATTATAGACTGCATGAAGTTGATACATAACAAATTAAAGAACAAATGACAGAAAGAGTGGGATAATGAACTCAACAACAAACTACACTTCATAAAGTCTACCTTAGGGGAATGGAAGTCATACAGACACCAGGAACGTTTCACTAGAATCTTATGTCGTCTCCGCAGAGGACACACACACGTGACACACAACTACTTACAAAAGAAGACAAACCTGTTTGTGAAAGATGCGAAGACTAACTCACACTAAGCCATATCTTATTCGAATGTTCAAACCTAGAAAAACTAAAGAAAAAGTATTTTAGTTATATTATAATCAATGCATTCCGTTTCACCCAGCGCTAGTCTTGAGTGATGAAGCAATTGTTGACATTTCTGATGTTTTTAACTTTTTACAAGAGGCTGGCTGTCTTAATAAACTATGAACGCCTCAATTTTCATTGACACGCCTCAGCCACTTTCTCACTCCTGAGAAGAAGGCTAAGGTGTCTATTTCATTGGTTAAAGGCCTCGACATCCTTGCCCTGCAAATGATGGCCGATGAGGTTACCTGACCTTCTTTGAAGCTTTTACCATTAGCCATTTTAGAAATATTTCTCCATTTTACCTACACTAGGTGAAGTGAAATTAAATTTGTGGTCCTTCACACCGGCGGTTTGTAATTTTTTGTATAAAATCCAGCCCAAGACAATTTTCTTTACCTTGTGTTTGGCGCATGATGGCCTTAGCTGCATATGTGCATTAAAACCCAACACAAACCCAAAGTGTCCAGCAATGGTAGTTTTGTCAACAAGGATTGCACCCTCATGCATAATTCCGTCAATGGGCTTTTTATTTTCTGCTAAACAGTTTCAAAACTCTTGGGGGGAGTCATGAATAAAACACAAACCGAAAGTGTCCAGCAATGGTAGTTTTGTCAGCAAGGATTGCACCCTCATGCATAATTCCGTCAATGGGCTTTTTATTTTCTGCTAAACAGTTCCAAAACTTTTTTGGGGACTCATGAATAAAGTCCTTTAGTGTGGGCTCAAAGTAGTACTGTTCAGCTTTATGAATTTCTTCAGAAAGGTTCGATTTGAGAGTGAATTATTGATCGAGTGAATCCTCTTCATTTCAATCGTTTATTTTCCTCGTAAGATGCACTGTTTCGACTGATCCAAGGATTTGTCTGTCGTGTTTTCATCACTTTCGCAGAGACAAAATTGTCTATGCAGTGGAAACTACTTTTTATAAACCTTTCCCATAACTCATCAATGTCTGAACCATGAAAAAAGTAAGGGCAATACTCAAAGTAATCCAGCACACCTTCGTCGTTTGCGTGTGGAAAGTCCATGAAAGTATTTTAGCGATTGGTTTTTGTTCATGCCATGCACAGGAATCGAAACGTAGACCATACTGTGAACAGATAAGCCACATTCTATGGACACTGAAAAATTTTTAATGGAACGACTTAAGAATATTTGATCAAGCACAGAGGCGGAATCACCTTGCACATGTGTTGGTTCTCTAACGACTTGTCACAGGTCATGACCAAGCATTATATCACATAACCTATCAGCATGTGCACCAAAGCCTGAAAAAGAGGTGGGTAATCCCAGTCGATTTCTGGCAGAATAAAGTCTCTCGCCTGTATGATTCTTTCACCCTTGAATTTGGACATATGATCGGCAAGGTCATTTAGGAATAGTACTGGTGAATCCAGAGGTCGATAAGCTGCAAAAACTAGGTAGGACTCACCGCAGGATAGTCCTTTTTATCCTATACTTTCATGGCCAGCAAGTTTCTTTAGGTTGATAGCGCACCAGCCATTTTTTACAAGAACCGCTACCCCTCCCTCACCCCCCCCCCCCCCCCCCCCCAAGAAGGCCTGTCGCAACGAAATACTTGATAGGCGGGAGAAAAAGACGTCTGTGTCATCAATGTCGTCTCGTAATCAGGTTTCCGTAATTACAGATATATGTGGATCATAATCATGTATTATAGCCTGAAAATTCTCTGTTTTCTTTGACACCACGTGCTTTGATGTTTCTTAGTCTGAGATTTTGGTCACTGGGAGCCGCAAGTCGAGGTGTTTGTGAGCCGCTCTTGTGGTCTAGGCTGCCAGCCTGCTGCTTGGAAGCATGATCTGGCAGCTTCACTCGTGCATTCTTGGCACCATCCCATACATAATGTATTCCATCCATCAGCAACTTATCGTTCAATAGAACTGCTTGTTTTGCCTTCCTTTTTGTCTTGTTTGTGACTTTCCCACAACAGCTGGCGTTTTCTGAGTGTGTTTTGGGAGTAATCACTTTGCAGGGATATGTCTTCACCGTTAGGTTTGAAAGCATTCTTCAAAACTTTGTTTTTGATTAAAGTTATGAAAAAAGATGATAGGTATTGATTTCCCTGGCTTTCCAATCCTGTGGAATCTTCCTACAGAAGAACATGAGACTCCAAGGTTTTCGGATAAATACCTTGAAGAATTTTTTGCTCAAGATCAACGGCGCTTTCATCGGGTTCTTCTTTTACTCCGAACGCTAGCAGATTTGACCGTCTACTCCTTTCTTCTAAATCGTCAATCTTGTTCTGAAGAAAACGCACAGTTTGTTCAAGGGTGTGTATTGGATTTATATGTTGTTCCAATTCCAAAAATTTTAGACCACAGGTCATTGACTGTTTTTTTTTGAAGATTAGCCTGCTGCTCCCTAAGGGCTGTTATTTCAGATGTTAGTTTGTCCTGAACCTACGTAGGGCAAACGGGTAGATGCCTGAACAAGAGGCTCAGAGAGCACGAAAGATTATGCGAGCAAGTAGCAAAATCCGGAAATCTGGCTCCACATTGCGCACACTGCAAATGCACCCCGATGCTAAAAAAACACCAAGGTAATAGGTCGGGTCAGAAACAGACGGGAACGCGAAATTATCGAAGCTTTAGCTATGCATGTTGCTCCAGATAACGAATGCGTCAGATCCCCTTCGGTGATGCTAGGGAGAACTGAATTAAACTACCTCAGGAATAGTAATCTTCGGCTGTTGTAAAGGCACGTGTTGATATTTTATTATTACATATTTTTCCTTCATATCGCTCTTGTCAGCATCGTGTGCTCTTCCCTCTTCTGTGTATGATTTGGCGTTATTATGTGTATATAGTCATGCTTCTTCAGAGAATAAACAGTTGTTGGAAAGCGCTTGCCTTGTGTGTTGGTCCCTTTCCGTATTTTGGTAGCGCTCACCAATATCTTCAAGGGTGCATTTGCAACTAGCCCCCGTTGTAGCTCTTTTGTCCTGACCTTGCACCAACTGCTCCAATAATTCGCGAGTGTTTGGTTTATCAGGACCAAGATTCTACTTGACATCGCCACAAAGCAACAATCCGCACACAAGATAGACATCACAGGCAATTTCTAAGCACTTTTGTGGGCACGACAAAACGAAAAGGAACAAGTAATCACTCTTAATGCTAGCGTAATAGCTATAAACCTGCACAAGGGAGAAGAAGGGCCTGTTATGCGACATGCCCACAGTCGATGCGCCACGCTCACTGAAGAGGAATTCTTGCGGGACGTCTCTTAAAGCAGGAATGTTGATGTCAGGTAGTAGTTCGGCGGTAGCGCTCCAGTCGTGAAGTTGGTGCGCCAGAAACGGCGCGTCATTCGCGGCAACGGATGCCAGAGACACGTGTCGACAGCTTGTGCGTCGAAGTAGCGTAGCGATCCAGTAATTAAGAGAACGAGAACCTGCACAAGGCAGAAGAAGGGCCTGTTAGGCGACATGCCCACAGTCGATGCGCCGCGCCCACTCAGTTGCCCGATACACCACAGCTTTCGCTCTCGAACCAGGTTCATATGTACTTAAACAACGGCTTATTTGCTTACTTGCTATCGTTGTGATGTTAGAGCGGAAAGGCCTACACTCCGCATGCAAAGCTTAATGTGAAAGCCCCTTGACAACGACCTGTAACAAAGAGGACGTCGGAGGTGTGATTGTGACGTCAGATCACGTGCCTCGCTCGCCGCCCTCCCACAGCTGAGCTCGCTCCTCGCCACTGAAAATTGATTTTTGGCTCCCGCAGGGGGGCGTCTGCAGCTTGCAGGCGTTTGCAGCTTGCATGGCCAAAGCCCAGGAGGTGGCTGGGTGCAGCATGGATGGCGAACACCTTGTCGTTATCCATGCTGGTCTCAACGGTGTGCTGAAGGGGAGGAGCCAGAATCTTGAGAAGCAGTTAGAAGTGGGGATCTTTAGGCTTAGAGAGGCCTATGAAAGTGTGCATATGACCATTGCACAATCCCAGAGCTCCAGAGGTAGGCTAGCGAAACGGAAAGGAGGATTGTTGAGGCTAACCATGTAGTTAGGTTAATGGGTCGGCGACTAAGATACAGGATACGGGAAGTTAAGAAAGAAGTGTACGAGGTCAGTCCCGACCCTTTTGCACAAGATGGCATTCACTACGGTGGTGCCATTGGCAAGAGGGCGGGTAGTAGGATAGGTCGCCAGGCAACAGATTTTTTGGGGGACTCAGAGCTCTGAGGGAACCAGTGTAGAGAAGGAAGAACGAAGATCATAGGTAGGATGGAACCATAGGAGAAGAAATAGACACAAGCGCCAGGGCCAAGGTAATTCAGATGTTTATTAACATGCAATGTGGCAGGAATAGACTGAAGTGGGAGGAAATAGAAGAATAGTTAAGGCAGGAGGAATTAATGGTATATGGTTTAGTGAAAGCGCATCTTAGAGAAATGGAGCAACCATACTGTAACCCAGACTACGCATAGGATTATTGCAATAGTACAGATGGAAGCAGAGAGGGGGTGGAATTTGGGCATTCATTCACAAAAGCCAGACTTTTCAGAGGGTTAAACTAGGATGCAAGGAACATTTATGGCTAAAAGGAAAAGTGGCAGGGGAGCAAACACTTCTTGGCTTTGTATACCTGCGGACAGGAGCTAATGCCAAAGAGGGAAAGAGGAAAATGTTAGAATGTATTGCAAGCAATATTGATGAGCTAGGCGGACAGGGCGAGATAATTATATTAGGCTACATGGACGCACATTCAGAAGACCTGGATGGGTACACATATTCGACAGGAAGCATGCTGCAGGACATGTGTGACAGGCATGATTTAGTTTTATGCAACAGTACCGAAAAGTGTGAAGGGCTGACAACATGCGAGGCAGGGATTCTGCACTCGACGATAGATTATGCACTAATGTCACAGAGGATGTATAATACATTAGGGGTAATGAGCATAGATGAACATGGTTCCAGAAGTGTAGGTAGTGACCACACGCGTATCAAGTTGAGTTTCAGACGAGAAACTAATGTTGGACTGAAGCGAGATGAACAATAAGAGGAGAATTTTTACTCAGAAAAGCAATTGGAAGCAGCAGCAAAACAAATTGAGAGAGTAATTTTTTAGGATAGTGAAACAGAATGGAATTATACCAAATTAACTCGATTGTTGGAGCTAGAGCTAGCTAAGGTGCGAGTAAAGCTAAAAGGGAAAAGACTCAAACCCAAGAGTTTGTAGGATAAGGAGGTCAAGAGGGCGATAGAGAAACGTAAGGAAGCGTCCAGGGAACACAGATATTCCAAGATGAGGAGGAACCAGAAGTTGAAGTAGACAGAAAATGGGATACCTTCATAAAGTGTAGAAGGAAGGTATCCTATTTGATTAATGAGAAAATTAGAAGAAAGGGTGCCCAATTGATGTCAGAAGTAAATAAAAAGGATAAAAAAGCAGCTAAAAAAACTCTGGAAGCACCTAAATGCAATGAGTATTAAGACTAGGCTGGAACAATGGTTAATTGTTACAGATCGGGGTATTCGACTAGAAGGGGATGAAGCGATACAGCACATAAGACCAGCGGTGACGAAAATTTAAAGAAAGAAATGTTGCGCATAATTTATCGAAGGAGGATAGACTGGTTACTGCAATAGCTTCTGTTGAGCAAAGAGAGTGGGGAAAGGGCAGAAAAGAAGGTTCCTAGTGGCACATCAAGAGGACCAGATGGTATTCCGAATATGTTCATAAAGAAGCTAGGGCCAAAATTCAATCAAACATCAATACAGGTAGTGAATAAAATGAGAGTAAATGGGAAAGTCCCCGATGAATGGCAATTAAGTAGAATGAAAATGATATATAAGGGAAAGGGGGACAAAGCTGTAATAAGCAACTACCATCCCATAACAGTGACATCTGTGGTTTACAGGTTGGTGATGCCGATTATAAAGGACAGATTGAAGGCTTGGGTGGAGAACGAGGGGGTGCTAGGGGAGCTACAAAATGTGTTCCGTAAGGAAAGGAGGTTGGAGGACAATCTGTTTTCATTGACGCAGTGTATAGAGATTGCTGAAAAGGAACACAGGCCCCTATGGCTAGCATTTCTGGATATTAAGGGAGCCTACGACCATGTTATTTAGAGTAGCTGTGGGAAATACTGAGCATATTGGATGTGGAAGATGGAGTTATTAATCTTTTAAAAGATATATATAAAGGTACCAGAGTGCTTATAAAACGGAAAAAAATGTATCAGAGCCGGTGGAGATAGAGCGGGGGCTTAGGCATGGATGTCCTCTTTCTCCTTTGTTTTTCATGTTGTACCTGCAAGGGATGGAGACCAAGCTAGAAGAGCGGACTAGGCTTCAACCTTTCTTTTTTCAAGCAAGGAGGATTGATTAAATAGTCATTACCGGGACTAATATACGCCGATGGTATAGTGCTAATGGCTGACAATAAGGAAGGTTTACAGAAGTTGGTAGACATGTGGTACAGATGGGGATAGATTAGGTTTCAAGTTTAGTAAGGAGAAATCTGCAGTCATGATATTTAATGATGAGGTCGGCGAGCATAGAATAGAACAGTTCAATCTAGAAGTATTGGATGAGTACAAGTATCTTGAGGTGTGGATAAATAACGGTGCTGAGTATCTGGCAGAGCATTAAAAATATTTAATGAATAAAGCTAATAGGAATGCAGCTGTCATGAAAAATAGGGCACTGTGGAATTAAAATAGGTATGAAGTGGTAAGAGGGGTCTGGAAAGGGGGATGGTACCTAGCCTGACTTTCGATAATGCGGTCCTGTGCGTGAGACCAGATGTTCGAGCAAGGTTAGAAATTAAACAACTAGCTTTGGGAGCACATGGCAATACACCAAATCATCCGGTACAGGGTGATATGGGATGGGCGTCGTTCGGGATCAGAGAAGCTAGCAGTAAGATAGCATTCGAGGAGCGATTGAGAAAAAAGGGGGAAAAGCAGTGGGCTAGGAATGTTTTCAGATACATGTATATAAGGAATGTTGATACGAAATAGAGAAAGCGAACTAGAAAATTGATAACAAATATCTCGACAGCAGTAGGAGGCAAGTAAGCAATTATATTTTAAAAAAAAGGTTGAAGAAACAGGGATGCTGTCGAAATCAGCACTGAGAACATACAGGATCTTTAAGCAGGAAATTGCCGAAGAAATTATCTATGACATTTGTAGGGGCAGCTGTTTGTTGTTTGAGGCCAGGGCGGGAATCTTGCGGACTAAGACATTTAGTCAGGTACCACGACATAGACACGCTGTGCGTTGCGTGCGGAGAGGAGGAGGAAAGGGCTGGACACTTGATACTTTTCTGTAAAGGGCTTCACCCTACAGTAGAAAGCAGCGGGGCTGATATTGGTGGCTAAAATCAAAAGAAGAGTAAAATTTCATAAGTCATGACTAGGTGGCTTGAGCCACCGCCCGATTTTAAGGGTTCAGCCGTATCCATCCATCCATCCATCCATCCATCCATCCATCCATCCATCCATCCATCCATCCATCCATCCATCCATCCATCCGTCCGTCCGTCCGTCCGTCCGTCCGTCCGTCCATCCATCCATCCATCCATCCATCCATCCATCCATCCATCCATCCATCCATCCATCCATCCATTCATTCATTCATTCATTCATTCATTCATTCATTCATTCATTCATTCATTCATTCATCCACCCATCCATCCATCAATCGTTGGTGAGTGGCGATACCACGGGTTGCCGAGAATCAGCAGGGACATCCCCGCAGGGGGATGATAGTGAACAGCGCATCAACACGGACCCGAGCACCCGCGCTTCGCCGTGCGTGGCATCTCCGTGTTCGGGGAAGAGGGGATCCAGGTTGTGGAGCCGATGCCAAGACTTTGGACTTTAATGCCCCCCAGCTTCCTGTATACGGCACCTCCGGCCTGACCCGACGGGGGAAATCGGCAGTCGCCTTTTCCTGTCCTCCTCTTCATCTTTTACTTTCCTATTTTATTTCTCATAACTCTCCTGTCTCCTCCTCTCTTCTCGTTTTTTCTTACATATTTCATAGGCGTCTAGGGTTAAACTTGTGAAGCGAACTACCCTGGGTTTTGTCAGATCTGGTTATAGTTGAGGTGTATAGCTGGCGTGTGCAGGGCTAGCTTGCAAGTTCCTGTCCTGCCATCTAGTTGGGCACTACAAAGATATTTAATGGCTCATTTCTTACTTTCCACTGATCATCCTCTAAAAGAGGGCGTACCGAAATGACTGCTCAATTCTTTGGTAGCAGTACAAATTTCCCGGGCTACCATGTAGTACATACCGAAGACCCTGGAAAAACCGCTCCACTTGTGTCACCTTTCCTTGTTTCAAGAACCCTAACTAATGCCTTTGGCCAGGTTAAAAAATCAAAACGTTAACTAGTGGAGACCTGCCTCTGGAAATTCCATACATGGATCAATACGTGAAACCCTATGATGTTACATAATTCAGAGAACTTCCTCTAACAATAAGCCCACACAGATCACACAACACTACTCGTGGCTGAGGACTGGGCGAGTTGGTAAGTATTCATTTTAAACCAGCCAGAAGACGCGACACAAAGGAAGAAGCAAACAAGACGAGGCTGGACTAACAACTGAAGTTTTATTGAAAGGAAGAAAACAACGAAGACTCGCACTGAGATGCGCGCGCACATAAGCCGTATCAGTGAAAGGGCACACAAAAAAATTTTTCAATGTCAGGGTCTTACTAACAAGTTATCTAAAAAGGCAAATTCCTTAGCGTGAAGGTTTACCGACGGCTTAGCCACACACGTGTCCTTAGCCTTAGCAATGTAGAAGGCTTCAACTATCTCGCGACAGATTTGTTTTTCATTTCTATAAACTACAGTAGTGTCGCTGAAGTCAGGAGTGCAAAGAGACAGATCATCGTCCGATTTGCATTCTCGAGATTGCACGTGCAACGCCAGATTAGAGCTCGCCTTCCCACCCAGAGAGTTAGAATGCTCCGTCAGGCGCACATTTAGACATCTGCCCGTCTGCCCGTAGTAGCATTGACCACAAGGCAGCGGAATGCGATACACCACATTCTTTCTGCAAGGGGTGAGCCGTGTCTTATGTGACACTGTGCATCGGGAACGATCACTTGATGTTTTATCAAGCCTCCTTTTTACGCTGGCGCACAAGCCTCCTATCTTGTTTTTAGCTGTGAAGACAACGCCAACCTCATACTTCGCCGCAAGTTTCTTGAGTCGGTGTGAAACACCATGGAGGTAGGGAAAGGCGGCCACCTTTTTTCGCCGCACCTCAGTTGTTAGTCCAGCCTCGTCTTGTTTGCTTCTTCCTTTGTGTCGCGTCTTCTGGCTGGTTTAAAATGAGTGACTACTCGTGGAGTAATTCCCGATGATGACCAGAAATACCTAACCGAGACTGAATCACTGGAACTATTGAAATACCACAGTGTTACCAATGTCTAGAGGATCAAAATAAGTCGCGACAACACGGAAACACCAAAGAGACACATTGTCCTCACCTTTGCATCTAGTATACTTCCCGATTCAGTGGAAGTAGGCTATACAAAGCTGAAGCTCAGACCATACATACCCAATCCACGCTGATGCTACAAATGCCAGACGTACGGCCACGGTTCGCAGAGCTTCTGGGGCAAACAGACCTGCGCCGAATGTGGTTCCCACGACCATTCCGCTGAAAAATGTAATGTTGAACCCCACGTTAGCGCAAACTGTGAGGGCAGTCATCCGGCTTACTCACGGTCATGCCTAGCCTGTAAAAAATAAAAGGAAATAGTAACACTAACCATCTAAGAAAAGATATTGTAACGAAGACAGGACCGGCACAGATCACGGTCCCAGCGAAGTCCAGCGCACAGCAGGGAACTCACGAGATGGCTGTCCGAACCACCCACACACTTCGTCTTTGTCTCCCGGCACACGCACACTTCGTCTTCATCGTCGGCGCGCTCCCATGAGCACGCGCCATTACCCCCTCCATCAAGGCGGCGGCCCGACGCCGGAAACGAACACGGACAGCAAAGGTAATGTTCGGTATAGCCGGCGGACGGCAGAGAATACAGAGAGCTGTTAAGCTGGTAAAGCGGCGGGTTGCAGCCTGTCATGGTAGGGCTTCATGCGCACCACGTGGACAGTCTAGGTCGGATGGCGCCGACGTGGTGAGGAGGTCGTGTCCCGCGGAAAAACTTCGTATGTGACATCACTTATACGACGAACCACCTCGTACGGACCGAAGTAGCGTCGGAGGAGCTTTTCGGAGAGTCCGCGGCGGCGCACAGGTGTCCATACCCATACCGAGTCGCCGGGCTCGTACCGAACGCATTGGTGTCGGAGGTTGTAGCGACCAGCGTCGAGTTGTTGTTGATGTCGAATCCGGCACCTTGCGAGTTGGCGGGCTTCTTCAGCCCGCTGGACGAATGTGTCAACGTCAGCGTAGGGGCCGATGTCTCCGTCGTTGTGAGCAGCGGGTAGCATAGCATCCTGCATGGTAGTGACACACCGTCCGTAGACCAGCTGGAAAGGTGTAAGACGGGTAGTGTCCTGTTCTGCCGTATTGTAGGCGAAGGTTGCATAAGGGAGAACTTCGTCCCACGTACGATGCTCAACGTCGACATACATAGCAAGCATATCTGCAAGCGTCCGGTTGAGGCGTTCAGTCAAGCCGTTTGTTTGGGGATGATAGGCTGTTGTCTTCCGGTGACTGGTGTGGGTGAGTTCGAAGAGAGATTGCATTAATGCCGCCGTAAAGGCGGTTCTACGGTCCGTGATGACGACTGATGGCGCACCGTGACGCAAGACGATTGATGTCATAAAAAACTGAGCCACTTCTGCAGCACTAGCGTGGGGGAGCGCCTGTGTCTCGGCGTACCGCGTTAAGTAGTCCGTCACCGCAACAATCCATTTGTTCCCAGAGGAAGACAATGGGAATGGGCCCAGCAAGTCCATACCCACTTGTTGGAAAGGTGTTGTAGGCGGTGAGATGGGTTGGAGAAGCCCTGCGGGTTTAACTGGTGGTGTCTTTCGTCGCTGGCAGTCACGGCAGGTCCTCACATATTGCTGGACTGATGAGAGCAACTTTGGCCAGTAATACTTCGCACGAATGCGGGCATACGTCCGCGTAACACCCAAATGGCCAGCCGATGGCTCGTCGTGGCAGGCGTGCAAGATTTCTGGACGGAGTTCGGATGGCACAACCAGAAGAAAGGTTTCCGTGTTATGGGCGAAGTTCCTCTTGTAAAGGACGCCATCTCGGAGACTGTAGGAACCCAAACCTCGAACGAAAAGCCGCGGAACAGCGACGTTAAGGCCCTCCAGATGCTTGATGAGCGGACGCAACTCTGAGTCAGCCCGTTGACGCAGGGCCATATCGGACGACGTGACGAGAGCAAAAAACGGGAAGTCGTCCTCCGTTTCGGCCGGAGCAACGTCGGCAGGTGCACGTGACAAACAATCGGCGTCATTGTGCTTACGGCCGGACTTGTACACTACCGTGATGTCGTATTCCTGGAGGCGAAGGCTCCCTCTCGCAAGCCGTCCCGAAGGGTCTTTGAGATTGGCTAGCCAGCATAACGAATGATGGTCACTGACAGCTCGAAACGGGCGACCATAGAGATATGGTCGGAACTTGCTAATCGCCCACACTACCGCAAGGCATTCCTTCTCTGTGGTAGAGTAGTTTGCCTCTGCTTTCGAGAGGGAGCGGCTGGCGTACGCTATGACTTTCTCGTTGCCAATCTGCCACTGAACGGGAATAGCGCCGAGACCAACATTGCTGGCGTCAGTATGAATTTCAGTGGCAGCTCGTTCATCAAAATGGGCGAGTATTGGGACAGTTTGTAGGCGGCTGCTTACCTCGTTGAAGGCAGATTCCTGATCATCATGCCACACAAAAGATACATTGTCTCTAGTAAGCATTGTAAGGGGCTCGGCAATTGTGGAAAAGTTTTCAACGAAACGCCAATATTATTCAGAGAAGCGTGGAGACGTCTCTCGTTGGGACAAAACTCAACATACTCCGCTCTAGTGCAATAGGGCACAGCATCATAGCTGCCTTCGGCCCCTGCAAAGTTCACACACACTGAGCCTGAAGCAGGGCCATCAGTACCTGGTGGCCGCAGCTAGTTCTGCGCCACCATCCACAAAACAAGCCGCGCGGACCTCCAGGTAAGCCGGCCGCAAGGCACCTCTCCATACGGAGAGGCCCACAACGGAGAGGCCTTATCCCTTGCGTTCAGCACATTTGTCCAGCGTACCGGGGGATACGATGAACATAACTTTCCCCTCGCCTCCGCTGCATCGGCGGCAAAGCTCTATCGAGCGAAAAAAAGAGATAAAAGCCCAATAACTGGTCCAAAAGACCCACCAACCTAGTTTTTATGCCTTATCCCTATCTAGTCGATTATCGTAGCATTTCTAGTTCACTGGAATTGTCGTGGGCTTTTAAAGAACTACATTGACTTAAAGGGTATTTTAAATTCATTCTTCCCAGTAGCAATGTGTCTCCAGGACACTAACCTAGGACCATAGAAAAAAAACATTTTAAAAAGCATCAAGTCTTTCACTGTGACCGACAGAACTCAAGCAGGCTCTCTGGAGGAGCTGCTATGTGGTCCAGGGTGGTGTTGCTACTCGAAAAATTGACCTCAAAACCTAATTTTATGCAGTTGCTTTGACTGTCCTAGATTTTAAAACCATAACAATATGCTACATATACATTGAACCTCACCTGAAAGTCATACTTCACGATATAGAAGCGCTTTTCATACAACTGCTGGAGCCGTATCTTTTTGTTGGGCATTTCATTGCTCACTCCTCTTTTTGGGGAAGTGAACATACGGACGTCAGAGGTATAATTCTGGAAGGTTTTATTCTCTGCAGCAATGTATGCCTGTTGAACCCGGGCAAACACACTTACTGTTCTCCAAGCAGTGGGAAAATGAGCTATCCAGATTGATCTTTTTGCTCCCCTTGTGTTTTTAACGATTTTAAATGGGATGTCATTGACAACCCATACGGCAGTGATCACCTCCCTGTTTTAATAACTTTAATATTCCCACCGGAAATCATCCCAACTAGGCCACGTCATTGGAAACTTCATTTGGCAGACTGGGAGCTTTTTAGGAAAAAAGCCACATTGGAAAAAATTGTTTCAGAAAATCTGAGCATTGATCAAATAAATAAAAAGCTCACGAATTGAATTATAACTGCCGCATATTTAGCTATTCCTCAGTCTTCTGGAGTGGTGCGACAAAACTACAAAGTGTGGTGGACAAAAGACTACAAGGAAGCCAAAAAACTACAAAACAGAGCTTGGGGTAAATTTCGTAGGTACCCAACAAAAGAGAACCTCGTACATTTTAAAAAAGCAAAAGCCAAAGCTAGGTACGTCCGTCGCAGTGCAGAGAAAACCTCATGGCAAAGTTATGTTGCTTCTATAAGCAGTCAAACGACTTTGAAAAAATGTTCGAACAGGTTCGAATATTAAACGACACCTTTTCACCTTTCACAATTCCTTTCTTGACAACACCTTGCACACAAATAGGCTTAAGAGAACAGGCAGATATTTGGGGGAACACTTCGCTGTAGTTTCCAGTTCGTCTCACTACACGCAGTGGTTCCTGAAATACAAAAATATAGCTGAAAAACAAATACTTCCAACAAGTTGAGGTGCAAACCAAGAATACAAAAATTTAATTACCCTCCAAAAAATCAAGAGTACTGTCTGCCGGCAAAAAACTGCTCCAGAACCCGACACTACCAAATGCTTGCCCATCTTTCGCAGCCTGCCATAGAGGCACTCCTGACTTTCTTGAACAAAATATTCATAGAAGAAAAAATGTCTCAGGAGTGGAAAAGAGCCATCAGAGTGCCATTCCTGAAACCTGGGTAACCAACTTTCCCTGATAGCTATAGGCCAATAGCACTTACAAGCTGTCTCGCAAAATCTTTCGAAGTTTGCTAAGTATAAGACTAACATTTGTCCTTGAATCCCGCGAACTTCTCAACGTCCATCAATGCGGTTTTAAAAAGGCATGCTCAACAACAGACCATCTTGTTCATCTCGAAAACACAATTAGAGAATTTATACACAAACAGGACTGTCTCGTCGCTGTCTTCATCGACATGAAGAAAGCATATGACACAACTTCGAGATTCGGGATCCTTCGCGACCTAGGTGACCTAGGTATCCGCGGTACGATGTTAAACTGCCTCGATGACTTCCTTTCAAACAGTTCTTTCCACGTACGCCTAGGCTCAACGCTCTCAAGAACATTCATTCAGGAAAGTGGAGTATCTCAAGAGTGTATATTAAGCACGACCGTCTTTATTATAAAAATGAATTCCATAGCTAAAATAATACCAGAGTCCATCATGTATTCACTCTACGTCGACGATCTCCAAATAGCCTGCACATCCTCAAACATAGCAACATGTTAGAGACAAATACAACTGACAGTAAACAAACTGGCGACATGGGCAGATAAAATGGTTTCAAGTTTTCCACGCAAAAGTAAGTAGCCATTGGATTCTCACTGAAAAGAGGACTGCACACTAATCCCACCCTTTATCTAAATGAAGTCACGATACGAGTAAAAGTAGAGCACAAAGGTTTCGGAATAACTTTTGATAAAAGTTCACATTCCTGCCACACATTAACATCCTCAAAAAGAAAGCTTCTAAATCCTTGAATATACTAAAAATACTCTCATTGAAACACTGGGGCTCCATTAGCACATGTCGGTTACAACTTTATCGATCTGTAGTACGCTCTATCTTAGATTATGGTTGCATATTGTATGGATCAGCGAGACCATCGTACCTTACGCGACTGGATCGAGTACGTACTTTCGGCTTCCGTCTTTTCACTGGTGCATAGAGAACGTCACTAATAAATAGTCTGTATGTAGAAACTAAAAAACCATCGCTTAAAGAGAGAAGAGCTATGCTCACATGCTCGTACATTTTAAAAATCCGTTCACTATACAAACATATTTGTTATCCCATCGTTACAAAGTGCCAATCTAGGACACCATTTAACAATAACCCGCAAGCTACCAGGCCACTGCTCTTGCGATTCGAAGAGATGTGCCAGGACCTTGGCGTATTAGACAGACTGCTAAGCATTGCTCGAAGGTCGGGTCCACTGCTACCATGGTATAATTTCCCTGAAATCTGTGATTGCACTCACACAGTTTCACAAAAAACAAATTCCGGTAGAAGCTATAGTGCAAGCACAGTGGTAGAAGGAAATTGGAATAAAATAGTACGACTTCCACAGTGTGCACCCCACTTCACTGCCGAATGCTACGCCATCTGTGTAGCCATAGAAAAATTAGTGAAGAAAAACCTCTCCAACAGTGTTATTTACTCAGACTCGCTAAGTGTGCTTACTGCCATTCATTCCGGGAATGGAATAACCCCGCTGCTTGGCGACCTTATACACAACATTACAACAGCCATAGCATTAGGGCAAAACACTAGACTCTGCTGGGTACCTAGTTATGTTGGCATGAAGGCAACGAAAAAGCAGATTTGTGCGCTGCTCAAGCTTGTGGCAAGAAAAGTAAAAATGTAAATATCTCCTATAAAGATTGCATGAAATTTCTACATTGTAATGCAAGGAAAAAATGGCAGTTGGCTTGGAACAAAATAAATAACAAACTACACATAATAAAACCAGTTCTAGGCAAATGTAAGTCATCTGTGCACCAAAAACGTTCTAAGGAAGCCCTTATCTGCCGTCTCTCTATAGGCCACACACAAATTACACACAACTTTCTGCTTACAAAAAAAGACAAACCAACTAGTTTGTGCATGTGGAGATGAACTTACAGTTAATCACATTTTATTTTCATGCTCGCAAATAGAAAAGCCAAGAAAATAGTGCTTTCCTCTATTCTATAACCAATGCATCCCATTTCACCCAGCACTGCTCTTAAGTTAAAATGCAATTGTCGGCATGTCTTGCGTTTATAGATATTTAACAGAATTTGGTGTTCTTAGAAAGATGTAAAATATGACCCAATGTTCCGCCTGATGCACCTCGGCCACTTTCTCATTCCCGAGAAAAGGGCTGAGGTTTTGTACTTGTTTGGTGCGGGGGCTACCAGCCCTTGCACAGCCAAGGACGGCTGATGAGTTTACCCGGCCTCCTCCGAGGTCGGTCCACGCTGAGGATGGTGCAGTCCCAGACGCTAGACTTTTACATTTGTTGGAAGGACAAAAAAAACCTTCAGAAACGAAGGTTTAAGCAAAAGCACAATCTTCGGCTCCGAGAACGCCTGAGCCAGCTGGAAAGGAAGACACTTGCATTAAAGAACTGAGTCGAGAGCTTTGGTATCAAGTCTGAGACAGCCTGAATGGTGAGCTTGGGTGTAACAACACTTCGTTTTTACTTATGCATCTTCTGGATCCAGATCAAACCAGATCTGCATCTCAAAAGAACATGGAAAGGATCATAAATGCGTATGAGCGGGGAAATGACTCCTTGATGGCTACTCTGACAGATGCATACTTAATTTTGATACTGACATTACTTTGGCACAGGTGTGTATCAGGGAAAACAGAACCTAGATCTTTACAAGGACACCAGGAAATCCGAACTAAGGACTGTTCTTAACAGCATTAAAACTACCGCTGCGGTAGGCGAGGACTGTATTACAAATAAAATGCTAAGAAACCTAGACAACCAGTAAATAACGGAGATCACTGATCTTTACCATGGATATTCGAAAGAGGGTGTTCTTCCTCCAAGCTGGAAGAATGCCCGAGTCACCTTTATTCTCAAATCTGGCAAGGAATTGAATCTGGGAAGCCTCCACCCCATCTCCCTCACCTCTTGCCATCTTTAAACACATATATGCAAACTGAGGGCATTATGACTCATACTATGATTGGCTTCAGACCGGGTCTGTGTACACAAGATACCATCTGGCAGATACAAAAATATATCCTAAACCTCGGGCCATTTAAGGCTGCTCGAACTATTATTGGGCTGGACGTGAGTAAACCTTTCGATAATGTTTCACATGCTCCTGTGCTCACTAACCTGGCAGACATAAATGTAGAGACCAGTATTTGTAACTACATTGCTAATTTAGTAAAAGACAGGACTGCACAGATCCACCTGGGAGATCTCAAGAGCGGGAATATCAATCTTAATCCTAGACGCACTCCACAACAAGCAGCTCTATCACCATTTCTTTTCAACTTGACTATGCGGAATCTCCCACCGCTATTAGATAGCATCCCGCGTATTAAACACTTAATCTATGCGGATTATATCACGATCTGGATAAACAGAAAATCGGACGGAGAGATTTGTGATGCTCTAGAGAGTGCAGCACAGATTGTTCAGTCTTCTAGGCAACAAAACAGCCTCACCTGCTCGCCTAAGAATTCTGAGCTCAAAATTATTCGAGGCAGAATAAACAAGAATGAACACAAGAACGCCGCAGAGAGCATAAATATCACTGTGGCTGCAAATCCGGTGCCGGAAGTCCCGGTTATCATTGAGTTAGGTACGTTAGTCTAGCGTAACACGTGCAATTGTGAAGCCATCAAACGATCACAGACGACCGCGCGCCAAATTTCTGAACTCCTTAAGAGAGTGGCCACAAAGCATCGTGGGTTGGAGGAGACGGATTTATGCACGCTAACCCAGGCGTTTCTTGTCAGTCGAATCACTTACACTTTCCTTTACTATTCCCCGCAGGGGGGCGTCTGCAACTTGCAGGCGTTGGTGAGTGGCGACACCACGGGTTCCTGAGCATCCGCAGGGACATCCCCGCAGGGGAATGATGGTGAACAGTGCATCACCACGGACCCGAGCACCCGCGCCTCGCCGTGCGTGGCATCGCCGTGTCCGGGGAAAAGGGGATCCTGGTGTTTGAGCCGATGCCGAGCGTTTGGACATTTAAGGCCCCTCGGCGGAGGCAACACACCACTTTAGCGCCAGCTTCCTGTAGACGGCACCTCCGGCCTGACCCGACCGGGGGAAATCGGCAGTCGCCTTTTCCTGTCCTCCTCTAATTCTTTTACTTTCCTATCTACTTTCTCACTACTGTCCTGTCTCCTGGTCGTTTCTTGGTTTTTTAATTTCTTCATGGGCGGCTAGGGTTAACCTTGTGTGCCGAACTACCCTGGGTTTCGTCATGATTGGTTATAGTTGAGGTGTACAGCTGGCGTGGGCAGGACTTGCGTGCAAGTTGCTGTCCCGTCCCCTTCTTGGGCTCCTTGGTGGGTGGCTGGCACCGTGGCTGAAAAACTAAATTTTTTTATGGCTCCCCTCTATTGCCAACCTGATCGCTCTCTAAAAAGAGGGCAGAACGATGAAGATTTTTTCCAAAAAATAAGTGGCATTCCCAAAATTTGATGTCATTCACAGCAAAGCTGAAGAACAACAAGCAAGACTTATTTCCCCATTCTTGGTAGCAAAGTGCCTGACAGATACCTTGGGGTTTGGGTACAAGGTATCAAAAATGGCTAGTGGCGACTTACTGCTCGAAATACGTCACACCGTCCAGCACTCGAAATTTGCAAACATTGTATCAATAGGAGAGATTCCTGTCTCCATCACGTCACACCGATCTTTGAACACAGTCCGAGGCGTCATATCGGAAATTGATTTTGTTCACCTCTCTGAAAAAGAAATGCTTGAAGGCCTTGCCGACCAAGATGTCATAAATGTTCAGCGGATAAAGATCCGGAAGGATAACAAGGAAATAGATACGAAACACATGATCCTCAATTTCAACACCAGCACACTACCTGAAAGCATTGAAGTGTTGCTGCCCCGCGGTGCACAAAATGTGAGGGAGACCATACTGCATACTCCAGGGCTTTTCCTTCCTGGAAAAAAAGAAAAATAAATAATTACTCTGAAAACCACTGAAAACGTTTCTTTCAAGGAAGCGGGAAGGCGATACGCCGAAACAAACCGATTCTCCTTCGCAGCGAAAACAACCTTCGCCGATGTGGTGCGTGGGCGCCGCGCATTACACCAGGCTTCGGCACCTGTCCAGGCCGCACGCAGTTGGCCTAAGGCAGGGCCATCCGCGCCCCCTGGTGGAGAAGCTGATACTACTCCGCCAACCCCAAAGCAGGCTGCGCAGACCCCCGGGTCAGCGGGCCTCAACACCTCTTCCCACAGGTCGAGGTCTAACTCAAAAGTCTGCGTGAATCCTGCAAAGTCATCCAACGCCTCTGCTGAGGCGATGGACACGACCCAGGGCAGCCCCGTGCCGTCCACATCGGACGGACGGCGGAGGTCTTTGGATCGATCAAAAAAATGTGAGCCTCCGAGTCAAGGGGCCAAATCAAAGTTAATCTAATTTTATCTGCACACACGCACACAACATTACGATGGCTTTCATAATACACTGGAACTGCAGAGGTCTCGTAAATAACTATAACGACCTGAAAGACATTTTAAACACAATTTCTCCTATTGCTTTATGTGTGCAGGAAACCAATCTAGGCCCTCAGCACACAAAGGTGCTAAAGAAGTATACTGTATTACGCCGTGACCGAGAGGGGGCGAGCTGACTCTCGGGAGGCGTAGGAATCATTGTGCATCCTGGCGTAGCAGCTAGCGAGATCAAACTCAAAACTAGGTTCGAAGCCGTAGCAGCCACCGTGGTTGGTTACAAAACCATTAAAATTTTTAGCGTATATCTTCAACCACATCTCGAAGTAAGACAGCATGAATTAGAGAGCATTTTACAACAGTTACCGGAGCCATACTTGATAGTTCGAGATTTTAATGCACACTCTTGTTTCTGGGGCAGGAGAAAACCGATAGCACAGGTCAGGTTATTGAGGATTTAATACTATCCAACAATATTTGTTTATTGAACACCGGTAAACCTACTTATTGCTCCCCTAGTTCAGGAAAAAAAATGCGTGTTTTAGATTTGTCTTTTAGCTCTCCTTCAGTTTTTAACAATTTTAAATGGGATGTCTTAGACAACCCGTACGGAAGCGATCATCTCCCTGTTAAAATCTGCCTGTCATCCCCACCATCAGTCACCCAGACAAAACCACGGTGTTGGAAGCTCAATTCAGCAGACTGGCAGCTTTTTAGAACAGCAGCCACGTTAGAAAATCTTAATGTAAATGAAATAAATGAAAAGTTCACAAATTGCATTCTTTCTGCCGCACGCTTGGCTATCCCCCAATCTTCAGGAACAGTACAACGCAACCATAAAATGTGGTGGACACGAGATTGCAAAGAAAGAAAAAAACAACCACATAAAGCTGGGGGTATATTTCGCCGATACCCCACATAGGAGAACCTTATAAACTTTAAAAAGCAAGAGCATAATCGCGGTACATACGTCGAAATGCCGAAAAATCATCCTGGCAGCGTTTCATTTCCTCGATAAACAGCCAAGTCTCTTCAAAAAAAATGTGGGAGGCAGTACACAAAATGGATGGTTGCTACTCTCCATTCACAGTTCCTCTTCTGACCGCCCCTGGTGTACAGACAAATAAAAAAGAACAAGCAGACATATTAGGCGAATATTTTTCCACTGTATCTAGTTCTTCTAACTATACAGAATCATGTTTAAAATATAAAGACACAGAAGAAAAAGAAAGACTGCCGATAAAGGGCAGTACTCACGAAGCATATAATGGCCCATTTACACTACAAGAAATTAACAGTGTACTTTCTTCGGGTAAACAGACTGCACCAGGACCAGATGAAGTCTATTACGAAATGCTTGCCCACTTGTCCAAACATTCTGTAAACTCGCTTCTGAAATTTTTTAACAAAATATGGTTATCAGGAGAGGTTCCAGAGGCATGGAAAAAAAAGCCATTATTGTACCGTTGTTGAAGCCGGGAAAAGTACCTACCTCTCCTGGCAATTACAGGCATATAGCCCTAACAAGCGTACTTGCCAAATCCTTCGATAGCGTCCTTAACATTAGATTAATGTTTATATTACAATTCCGTGATCTTCTTGACATCTATCAGTGTGGGTTTAAAAAGGCATGCTCTACAACTGACCATCTAGTCCGCCTAGAGAACACAGTCCGAGAAGCATTTATACACAAGCAACACTGCCTTGCGGTCTTTTTCGATTTAGAGAAAGCCTATGACACCACATGGCGGTTTGGCATACTGCAGGACCTTGGAGACCTCGGAATCCATGGTAGAATGCTAAAATGCTTGAGTGACGTTTTGACCAACCGTTCATTTCAAGTACGCCTGGGTGCCACTCTTTCTAAAAATTTCATTCAAGAGAACGGCGTGCCTCAGGGGTGCATTTCAAGCACCACGCTTTTTATAGTAAAAATGAATTCCCTAGCAAAAATAATCCCAAAGTCTATCATGTATTCTGTCTACGTCGATGATCTCCAGATTGCTTGCACATCCTCTAGCATTACATCGTGTGAGAGGCAAATACAGATGACAGTAAACAAACTAACAAAATGGGCAGACAGAAACGGTTTCAAGTTTTCCACGCAAAAGTCAGTAGCTGTTCTCTTTTCGCTTAGGAGAGTACTGTACACTGATCCCTCCCTGTATTTAAATGAAGTCCCACTACCAATTAAAGATGCGCACAAATTATTAGGAATGACTTATGACAAAAAACTCACATTCCTACCACACATAAACATACTCAAAAAATGCTTCTAAATCTCTGAATACACTAAAAGTACTTTCACGAAAACATAGGGGTTCCGATAGGACTTGCCTTTTACGGATTTTTCGCTCTGTAGTACGTTGTACATTAGATTACGAATGCATAGTTTATGAATCAGCGAGGCAGTCGTACCTTAAACGGCTAGACCCAGTACACAATTTAGGCTTGCGTCTTTCCACCGGTGCATACAGGACGTCACCGATAAACAGTCTTTATGTGGAAGCCAACGAGCCGTCGCTTACAGAGACAAGAACCATGCTCACTTGCTCGTACTTTTTAAAAATTCGTTCACTACCTAAACATATCTGTCACCAAATAGTCACAAAGTGCCCATCTAGAACACTATTTAACAACAAACCATTAGCTATAAGGCCACTTCTCCTGCGTTTTGAAGACTTGTGCAAAAACCTCGGTGTAATGGATGCATTATCTGGCGTTGCTCGAAGACGTGGTCCACTACCTCCATGGTTCAATTTTCCTGCAATCTCTGACCTCACTCTTGCACATTTCCGTAAAAGGCGAACTCCACAGCAACATATATACAAGAATTCCGTGCCCTTGAAGAAAAATATAGTAGTTTTACAGAATTTTATACTGATGGATCAAAAACAGATAGTTGCGTAGGAAGCGCATTGGTGCGAGGAAATTCGGAGCAAAAAGTGAGACTACCGGAGTGTTCCTTCATCTTCACCGCGGAGTGCTACGCAGTATGTAAGACCATAGAAAAAGTACTAAGTTAGAACCTCAAAAATGCTGTTATTTATACGGACTCCTAAAGTGTACTCCATTCTAAAAATGCAAGCACCCCTCTGCTTGGTGACATCATACACAACATAGTAACTGCCACAGCTCAAGGACAAAATATAAAATTGTGCTGGGTCCCGAGTCATGTGAGAATAAAAGGCAATGAGAGAGCAAATGTGTGTGCTGGTAAAGCTTGTGGCAAGGAAATAATGAAAGTAAGTATGCCGTTTAATGATTGCATGAAATAATTAGCAAGGAAACTAAGAAAAAAATGGCAGTCGGCTTGGAGCAATGAGGTCAAAAATAAACTACACTTGGTAAAACCAGTTTTAGGTGAATTTAAGTCGTGTGTGCACCAAGAACGTTTCAAGGAAGTGATCTTATGCCGTCTCCGAATAGGCCACACGCACCTGACGCACAACTTCCTGCTAACAAAAGAAGACAAACCTGTTTGCCAACAATGTGGAGATGATCTCACGGTTACCACTGAATTTTATAATAAATGCATTCCTTTTCATCCCGCACTGCTTTTAGGAGATGATGCAATTGTTAATATATCATGTGTTTTTAGCTTCCTTAAAGAAATGGGATTTCTCAATAGACTAAATTTTTACCCACTGGTTTGTTTGAATTTTAGTGCACCTCAGCCAATTTCTCAGGCCCGAGAAGAAAGTTGAGGCTTTCATTTTGATTGGTTGGGAACCTCGATGTCCTTCCGCAGCCAAGGAAGGCTACTGAGGTTACCCGGCCCTCTTTAAAGCTTTTACTTGTAGCCACTTATAAAATTTGGGTATGTGTTCACTGGGTAATATTAATGTTTGAGGGCCGCTAGAGCAAGGATGATTCTTACATTTCTATAATATTCAACCAAATACTTTTCCTATACCTTGTTCTTGGCGCATGATGGCCTCAGTTGCCTATGTGCCATAAAACACAACACAACACGACACTTTCCTTTACTATTACCTTCGTCTTAACGACAAAGATTCTGTGAACAGTGTTTAAACGTACGGCGTAGAAAGCTGCTCTCGGACTGCCCAAATTTTTCAGCACTGAAAGGTTTCTCGGGCTCGGAGTCTATAATAACCTAGATGAACTGATTGAGGCCCTCAAGACACCACAGATTGAAAGGCTCTTTCAAACAGAAACTGGGAGACACATATTAAGCAAACTTAACATTAATCTATTGGAAACGGAAGGCCGGACACCAATTCCGGATGTCTTCTGAAATCAATCAATATTGAAACCGATACTTAAGAATATGCTTCGAGGCAGACACAATGGGAGACGAACAGCGAGAGCTGCTGCGTTGAAAGTCGAGTATGACTGCAACCCTCGTGCAGTATACGTCGATGCAGCTAAGCAAAGCCACCACAATTTCAGAGTATGCGCAGTGGCCGGTGAAGGAAGAATAATTAACACGGCTATGGTTAAAGCAGCCTCAGTTGTAGAAGCTGAAGAAGCTGCCGTGGTGTTGGCCATCACGGATCCATCGACGCACACCGTCTTAAGTGACTCCAAGCGGGCCATAGCGAATTTCTGTTTAGGCGCGGTAGGCAAGATGGCAGCCCGCATCTGTCGGGGTTGCACTCCCCAACATTTAATAGCATTGGTATGGCTCCCAGCTTATTCAGGAAATCCGAGGAACGAGGGGCAGATCGTAAAGCCCGAGGTCTGACGAACCGGGAGGTGAGCCCCTCAGACTCCCGGGGTGAAGCACTGACCACGTTCCATGACATAACTATTATAAGGACATAACACGGCTTTAGCCGCCTCCGTATGCGGACCTTAGCAAAGCACAGGCCACGATGCTAAGGAGGATCAAGTCTCGGTCTACTATAAGCCCCCGCAGGTTATAGTTTATTATGGACGGGGAGTATAACCCTGCATGCCTAAATTGTAACGAATTGGCAACCCAAGATCACATATCATGGGGATGTGAGGTCAAGCCTTCACCTCGTATGCTTCTGCCACCTCCCTTCGAAGAGAACTGGAATCAACTGGTGCTGAAGCAGAAGACATCAAGGAAGGTCTTGTTAACTGGGCCTTGGAGGTCACCCCTGTATGGTGACCTCGAAAAATATTCTCTCAGAAAAACACGCAGGACAATCTAGAGGCTACACGTAAGAAAAAAAAGTTGCCGCCATTCCTTACTTTCATCGGCTGTCCCACAATCTAAAAAAAAGTAGCGCAGCGTTCGGGAGCTAGAGTGGTTTTTTCAGCCCCTAAAAAGTTACGTTATTTGTGCACGAAAAATGTGACAATATCCGAAAAGGCGGTTGGTTGTACGAAGAAACATAAGAATAAATTTGTTGACTGCATTGAAAGTGCCGTAAACCAGATACCTCTTTCCTGTGGCAAGCAGTATGTAGGTTAAAAAGCCCGATGCCTGAACGATAGGCTTCGAGAAAATGGGCGTGACATAAAGGACATGCGTGGGAAAGGTTTGTCAGCCCATTGCCGTGTTTTTCATTGCATACCGCTTTTCAAAAAATGCTTTGTCTTAAAAGTGCACAAATACCACTGAACACGAGAAGTAATTGAAGCTGAATGAATTTCCCTGTTGGGAGATGTCTGTGTGAGTAGCCCTTAAGTCGCTCTGTTGTCAAAAGAGCTCTCATATCTGGCTGATACGCTTTGCTATCGCGTGGTTTGATGGTGCTGCTTGTATAACTTTGTATAAAAAAACCACCCTTCCTTTGTGAAATAAATATTTGTTGCAATTTAGCGCTGTGTGTTGTCTTTTTGGGTCTTTGTTATTTTTGCGCTGTTTTTTACATTTTGTTAAAGCGATGTTTATTTCTTCATGGCATAAAAGCGTATGGAATGAGGGACGACGAGGATGCTTAAAATGAAAAAGGTTGGCTGGTCTAATAACATCAAGGAGCGAACGATGATGTGGTTCCTGTTTCCAAGCGATATATGAATCCGGATTGTTCGGTGAGAGACCCACCGCCGCCAGGTGCCGAATTCTTGTCGGTATCAGCGCTGGGAAACCCCACAGCGAGTGGCGAATATCCGCCTCATTATTTCTGATCTTGCAAACTGGACACCCGGGACGGGGATATATATTGTAACGTGAAGATGTGCACACCAAAAGGGAAAAATATATTTACAGGGAAACAGCTTACAGCCACGCAGCCGAACAACCGGGCACGCGAAGCCCAGCAGCAGAAACGCACTTCGTCCTCTTCGCGTTCCAAGCGCGAGCGCACCAAGCACGAGCGTTCCAAGCACAAGCACAACCGTAGCATAACTCCCGGCGGCAAAAGCACCGTCCCGGTGCTAAGTGGATGATGTAGCAGGCGTGTGGTACGGTTTGAGACGGACTACATGAACGACGTCAGTCAAAGGGCTAGTGGACGACGTCGGAGCATGAAGAGGTGTAATCTCGTAGGTCACGTCGGTCACCTGACGGAGAACTCGATAAGGGCCACTGTACTGACGTAGAAGTTTCTCAGAGAGACCGACATGGCGAGAAGGAGACCAAAGGAGGACGAGTGAGCCCGGCGGATAGTGTACTGGGCGATGCCGGCGGTCGTAAACTGACTTCTGGTAGGTCTGAGATGCGGTGAGCCGGTCTCGGGCTATTTCACGGGCCATAGTTGCTCGGGAGATGGCGTCGCGTGCATACTCTGTGGTCGAGGCAGTAGAACTCGGTAGTAATGTATCCAATGACAGCGCAGGATGCCGACCAAACAGAAGGTAGAAAGGAGAATAGCCGGTGATATCATGCCGCGACGAATTATAAGCAAATGTTACATAAGGCAAGGCAACGTCCCAATCGCGGTGGTCGGGCGAGACATACATGGATAGCATATCGGTCAGAGTCCTGTTGAGGCGCTCGGTAAGCCCGTTCGTCTGGGGATGGTAAGCTGTAGTGAGCTTATGCTGCGTGCCACAGGACCGGAGGATATCGTCAACTACTCGGGACAAAAAGTAGCGGCCGCGGTCCGTCAGCAATTGGTGTGGAGCGCCGTGGTGAAGGATTACGTTCTGCAATAGGAAGTCGGCGACATCGGTTGCGCAACTTGTTGGTAACGCACGCGTGATAGCGTACCGGGTCGCATAGTCGGTCGCGACAGCAATCCAACGGTTGCCGGAGCAGGACGTCGGGAAAGGTCCGAGAAGGTCGAGTCCAACACGGTAGAATGGTTCGAGAGGTACGTCAATAGGCTGTAGAAGGCCAGCAGGCAACGTTGATGGTCTCTTCCTGCGTTGACAGAGGTCGCAGGAGGCAACGTAACGCCGAACAGAGCGGTACAGACCAGGCCAAAAGAAGCGGCGTCGGACCCGATCGTATGTGCGGGAGACGCCGAGGTGGCCTGCGGTCGGTAGGTCGTGTAGTTCCGCTAGGACAGATGAACGGAGACGCTGGGGAACGACTAGCAGGAGCGGAGGTCCGTCAGGACGAAGGTTGCGGCGGTATAGGACGCCATCCTGAATGACGAACAGTTGCAATGAAGGATCTCGGCTGGCACAGTTGAGGCGATCAATGAGAATACGCAAGGAAGAGTCTTGTCGCTGCTCGTCCGCGATGTTAACCAGATCGGAGATAGCGAAGAGGCACGGGCCGATGTTGTTGTCTCCAGGATCAGGCGGCTCTACAGGGTGCCGAGACAGGCAGTCGGCGTCTTGATGGAGACGCCCTGACTTGTAATGAACAGTGTAAGAATACTCTTGGAGGCGCAACGTCCAACGTCCGAGCCGGCCTGTGGGGTCTTTCAGTGAAGACAGCCAACAAAGGGCGTGGTGATCGGTCACTACGGAGAATGGACGGCCAAACAGGTACGGTCGGAACTTAGCTACGGCCCAAACAAGAGCTAGACACTCGCGCTCTGTAATTGAGTAATTTCGCTCAGCTGTAGAAAGGAGGCGGCTGGCATATGCAATAACGCGTTCTTGCCCTTGGTGACGTTGGGCTAGCACGGCGCCAATCCCATAACCGCAGGCGTCTGTGCGAACTTCAGTCGGAGCCGACGGATCAAAATGGGCCAGAATAGGTGGGGAGGTGAGTAAGTCGACTAGCGAAGAAAAGGCCTCCTCTTGGGCAGGGCCCCAGGTAAAAGGGGTGTCTTTCTTTAGAAGGTCGGTCAGGGGGCGAGCGGTGCCGGCAAAATTTTTGATGAAACGGCGGAAGTACGAGCAGAGGCCGACGAAGCTGCGCACATCCGTAGACGACTGGGGAATAGGGAAGTCCTTGACGGCTTTAACTTTAACAGGATCCGGGCGGACACCAGAAGCGTCGACTAGATGTCCGAGAATGGTGAGTTGGCGGCGACCGAATTGACATTTCGACGAATTGAGCTGTAGCCCGGCTCGACGGAAGACAGAAAGAATGCTCGCCAGTCTTTCGAGGTGCGTGGTGAACGTGGGCGAAAAAACCACAACATCGTCGAGGTAACATAGACATGTGGACCATTTAAAGCCGCGAAGCAAGGAGTCCATCGTTCTTTCGAAGGTAGCTGGCGCATTACAGAGACCGAATGGCATAACTTTAAACTGATATAAGCCGTCCGGTGTGACGAATGCCGTCTTTTCGCGGTCATTGTCATCAACAGAGATTTGCCAATACCCGGACCGAAGGTCAATTGAAGAGAAAAATTTGGCTCCGTGAAGGCAGTCCAAAGCATCGTCTATTCTTGGGAGTGGATAGACGTCTTTTTTTGTTATGTTGTTTAGGTGCCGGTAATCAACGCAAAAGCGCCAGCTGCCGTCCTTCTTTTTAACCAGCACAACTGGTGAGGCCCAAGGGCTCGACGAGGGCTCTATGATGTCTTTACTGAGCATCTTGTCCACCTCTTGCTGTATGATGGTGCGTTCTGTACTGGACACTCTGTAGGGGCGTCTGTGAATAGGAGCTGCGTCACCGGTGTTGATGCGATGCGTGACCACAGATGTTCGAGCCAAAGGGCGGTCATCGAAGTCAAAGATGTCGCGAAAAGACGACAGAAGATACCGAAGGTCGTGAGCTTGCCCTGGTAAGAGGTCAGCAGCAATCATTTTTGCATATTCATCAGTTGGTGGGACGTCAGAGTCGCGGCAGTTCGACGAGGGTGGGACGCTTCTCACCGCCGATACGAGGCATTCGGCAGCAGGGCACAGCGTGGCGAGCGACATACCTTGTGGGAGCGGCTGAACGTAAGAGGCAAAGTTGAGAACCGGAAGGGACGCTTGATTTGCCGACATGGTGACAACTGTATGCGCAAGGGCAACACTGCGTGTGAAGGGCACATCAGGAACCGGAGTAATGATGTAGTCACCATCGGGAACTGGCGGGACCGAGGAGAAACGGACATAAGTGGCGGCATCGGGGTCCAGGCGGACAAAGTCGGCGGTGCACAGTCGGTGAACAATTGGATCCGTGGCTCTGAAGGAACAGGTAGAGCGAGTTGAACGATGCTTGTGGCGCAATCTATAAGGGCGGAATGGTCGGTGAGAAAGTCAAGGCCGAGAATGATGTCATGAGGGCAGTGTTCGAGGACAGTGAAGAGCACAGAAGTATGGCGGCCGGCTATTGAAACACGAGCAGTACACATTCCGACGACAATAGACATACCGCCATCTGCAACACGGACCACAGTTGAGGGGGCAGGAGTGAGCACTTTCCTTAGGCGACGGCGAAGACGAGCATTCATGACTGAGACGTGCGCTCCAGTGTCGATCAGAGCGGTAACAGGGACCCCGTCCACGTCGACGTTAAGGATGTTCCGATGAGCATGAAGAGTTAAAGGAGGGTTTTCTGGTCGGGTCGTCAGAGCAGCATCACCCCCAGACGCTGCAGCCATCAGTTTTCCGACCGGGAGCGGGCATATGGGGCCGGCGACGAAGGGCGGCGAGGTCGGGGCGATGGAGATCGACGGCGCTGAGGTGACGACGAACGGTTGGTAAGCGGGGTCTGAGCGTTGTGGCCAGAAGAGGTCGTTTCCGAGGGCGAGGGAGAGCGGCGGGAATATGCAGAACCCGGCGGGTAGCGGCTGTAGGTCGAGGACGGACGGCTTCGGCAGTGTCGAGATATGAGGCCAACTCGGGAGCAGTTAAAGCAGATGGGCCTGTCATCAGGTGTTCTCCATTCATCTGGATTGCGGCTGCGTCGAGGGTAGTATGCACGTTCAGAACCGAGCTCCGGGGACATGCGGCGAGCATATGGGGCACTAACTGAGCAAACAGGTTGAATCCCAAGATTGGCAAATTCTTTGCGAACGACAGCCTGTATAAGGGATACTGCTGGAGTACTGTCTGTTGCGGGTAGATGAAACGCAACGGGGGACATTGCCTCTACTTCTTGGCGCACAAGTCGTGTCAGGCTCTCAGATGTCGGCAGACGGCTCGGTGGAGTCGAGTCTACACAGGACGACGTCGCAGTCGTATTCGGCAACCGCGTGAACTGCGGAGAAATTCGGCGGCTCTTCGCTTGTTCGAACCGGCGGCATTCCTTGATGATTGCGTCAACCGTTCCGCAGTCCTTGTATACAAGAAGGTTAAAGGCGTCATCTGCGATGCCTTTGAGCACGTGACCTACTTTGTCGCACTCTGACATAGTGGCGTCGACTTTCATGCAGAGAGCTAATATGTCCTGAATGTATGATACAACTATAGGACTCTGTGGACGTTTGTGCACGGCATGCGAGCTCCTTCTTCGCAGCGAGCTGACGCCCGAATGGCTTACCAAACAGGTCACAAAGCTTGCGCTTGCAGAGATCCCAGCTGGTGAGTTCATCCTCGTGGGTCTCGAACCATACCCTGGCAGTGCCCGTCAGGTAGAAGATGACGTTGGCCAACTTTAGGGTCGGGTACGTACGTCCCACCTGTTGTGTGTGCTCACGCGCTCGTACATTGCGAGCCAGTCCTCCACGTCGACGCCGTCCGTTCCGTTGAAGGTCCCAGGATCTCTCGGATGGGCAATGATGAACGCCGGGTTGGCGGACGCCGACGGAGCGGCCCCTTCGCTGGTCATGGTTGAAGAGCCGGCGAGCCGACGACCGCTGTGAAGTTCCGTGCTTGCTGTGGCTGTACCCAGCACCTCACACCAATAATGTAACGTGAAGATGTGCACACCAAAAGGGAAAAATATATTTACAGGGAAACAGCTTACAGCCACGCAGCCGAACAACCGGGCACGCGAAGCCCAGCAGCAGAAACGCACTTCGTCCTCTTCGCGTTCCAAGCGCGAGCGCACCAAGCACGAGCGTTCCAAGCACAAGCACAACCGTAGCAATATCTTCAAATTGCGGCCGCTTACGCGTCACGGCTGTAGTAAGGGCACCCCCGACGCAAATCTTGCGAAGCGCAACCCCCTCTGCACGGGAAAGACCACGGGGAAGGGTTACCGCACACGGAGGGATTGGGGCACGTGTGCGGCGCCGGAGGTGTCTTTTTTTTTAAGGGTGATAACATCTGCGTGTACACACACACTAGTAAAGCTTTACATAAGAAAACGGCGACTTTTGCTTCATCTCAGTTTCCCGAGTTGGGAAGCATAACTTAAGTGAACGCAATGCTTTTCTTTGCGTTTTTCAGCATTTTTGCGCAAGGTGCCTCCACACTGAATTTCTGCATAATTAGACTTCAGCGGAGCGAAGACCGCTTAATTTCTGTTTTTGCTCTGACCGCTTTCAGGGCGGAATGGCCCTAGTGGCAAATCAGGAGGCTGTTCTCGAGTTCGCCCCACGGCTGAGGCGACTCTGCCCATCGCTGCCGGACGCGCCTGCACTCGCTGCTAGACTGCTCCGGATACGATCGCGCCTCACCGGAAGGGAGTACCAGCTCCCTCTGCACTGCACAGAGAGCCCGGGCAAAGTCTGTGGCTTGCTCAAGAACCTGGATGCAGTGAACGATTTTCTCGAGCGTGTATCAGCAGAGGTGCTTGAGCACGCACCTGGAAAGGTGGCCGTGCTCCTGAAGGATGGCTTCGAAAGCCCAAAGTTCGGCGGAAACGGCGGAGTCGGCTATGAGAACGCGGCCAACCTGATCTACTGCCTTGTGGCTGAGCACCGCTGCGTGAACGAGGCACAGGTACCGTCTACAGCCCACTAATAAGGGGCTTAGTTAACATTATGGAATAAAATTTCAGCGCCGTCGGGCTTGTTGCTAGCGAGTGCTGTTGAGGTTTGGTCGTTTTCAAAATATTTTATATGTATACATTATCTTTAGATCGTATCATATTTGAAGGTTTTACAAAAGGGATGACTTTTACGAGAAAAATACCTGGTGGAAATGCTCAGAACCAGAGGGGTCTCTTTGTACAGTTCTCCGCACTGTACGCAAGTTGACTGGCGCGCCTTATAAATGGCTTCTGGGAATAGCGCTGAGAGTAATAAGCAATGGTCCAATGGGCACACTGAGGCGTTTTGTTTTTGTTACGCTCAATGGTGAGCATCATAATGGAAACGAGTTACGCACAAAAATCGGCATTAGAGTTAAAGCGCCCCGCGGAGCACCTTCCGTTGTTTTAATCGCTGTCTTAGAGCCCGACTATATGATGAAAGTCTTCACGTCATCACTTTGACTGCCCTGCCTCAAGATGCCGATTTGTTTAGCTGAGTTTCTCTTCTGACAAACCAGATGTTGGTGTCATATACAAAATTACTACAGGGCAAAAACACTGATCTTTACAAAAAGAATTATAAAACACACAGCAGTTTCTTCGCTGCTTTAGATAGCGTTCAGATATCAGTATCGCACATGCAACAATTAGACGTTTCAGAACGCAAAGCGCGCCGATATTCTATCGGCAGAAAAACTTAGCGGGATGCCATTTCTTGGAAGAACATCTAATATAGCTTCACTTCGCTACCCAGTCGCCTCATGTTGTTACGAAATGAAGAAGCATTTAGGCGCCTAGTAACTTTACACATTTTAAGCAGTTGGCTTGCGTGACTGTGCACGATTAATTTTTTTGCCGCACACCTACGTCCCGTGAACTTTTGGTGGCTATAGTACCATTGGGGCAAAGTGTCCAGAACGCATGAAAAGCGATCTCGGCACACAGTTTCCGGAATTTGCATGTCCTCGATTGATTTCAATGCCGCACGCAAAGAAGTGTGATTATACCTTTTGCAAGTATAGTATTTCATCAGCAGCTGCCGCGGTGGCTCAGTGGTTATGGCGCTCAGCTGCTGACCCGAAAGACGCGGGTTCGATCCCGACCGCGGCGGTCGAATTTCTATGGAGGCTAAATTCTAGAGGCCCGTGTACTGTGCGATGTCAGTGCACGTTAAAGAACCGCAGGTGGTCGAAATTTCGGGAGCCCTCCACTACGGCGTCTCTCATAGCCTGAGTCGCTTTTGGGACGTTAAACCCCCATAAACCAAACCAAACCAGTATTTCATCAGCGGCTAACAGCAGCGCTATTAGCTTCGTTTGACGCTCACACGCTCTGGAACTTTTAATTGTCCCTGATATAAAATCAAATATACACGGAACGTCTTCAAAACATTGTGCAAATGGCAACGGACCTCATGTTCTTCTGCCGTGTTCACGGAGAAAGCAAAAAGCGAGGATTTGCCTTTCATGATGAGCCTCAGGCTTTGCTGAGACCGAATTACGGAACGCTCAGAATCTCGAGTCTCAAAAACGTCTCGGAGCCCCGCTCTAACAGGTTCACGATGACCACGCGCAACCGTTGTCTGGGCCGACCAACAGGAGTGGGGCTTCTCGATTCTATCGGGACTGCTTTCAGGTTGAGGAGGTTTCTTAATTCGGCCCCTCATTTTTTTCAAAAAAAGTTTTACAACGCTTCTTCTTATCACGAGGCATAAGGCCAGGAAACGAAGGCACCAAATTATTTCCACCACTCGAAAACTGGGCATCCATACGGAGTAATTCAACGGCCCTTTTATTTGTCGCTTTCACTCGGTAATAAAATCACGTGCGGATCAAAAGCTTGTGTTCTTGAAGTTGCTGCTCTCATACAACCCCCGGCGTGGCTTTGAAGAGCTCTTCTGTGATGCCCTCGCATCGACCGCAACGATCGCCTGCCTTCACCTGAAGCATTTCGTGATGAGCGATGAAGCCACGTCTGCCACACTCGATGCCCTCACCCGGCTGCTGTCCTCGCAACTGCGCGAGCTCTCACTGGAGAACCTTGAAATGTCCGAAGAGGCGTGTACGTCGATGGATTCCTTCGCAGAGGCTCTGGCCACCACTTCCAGCCTAAAAGCGCTGAGGATAATCAACGTCACACTCTACGAACCGGTATAGTGAACGGCTGCTTTCAGTTCCTTTACTGCACTTTTGAATGAGACAACAAATCTTTCTCAAGAGTCCCGCATAGAGCCGACTCCCGCGCTTCCCATAGAATATGCACGCGTGCAGATCGGCATCTGCGCCGAGGGGCAGTCCGAAGGTTGCAGCTCTTCGTGGCCAGTTTTAACACGATTGCATTATTGCGCACATTCGGCGCCAACTCCCGAGGTGTGAGGAAATTCCTTGTGGTTGATATCCATGTGACGCCATAGGGTCTGGACATATTAGCGAGGAGTACGACGTGACGAATCAAACATAAACGCAAAGCAATGAAAGTTACATAGGTAACAAACTAAATTACAAATAACAAACAGAAAAAGGCCGTTTGAAACAGAAATTGAAATTAAAAATCAGCGAAAAGCGTCCACTTCCGCGAAGTTATATACTAGGACGAGCCTAGTCCGCAGAAAGGAAATATTAGCGCTATCGCGTGATATCTTTAAGGCTGAGCTTCAGTCTTCCTCGAATTTTTCTTCCGTTTCTAGCAGAAATTATCTTTCTTAACAGGAGGTTCCCAGAGAAGCAACCACGGGACCCGCGCCCTGCCTGATAGATAACTTTGTTGATAAAACTGTAAAGCGTCCTTTGCACGTTTAGACTTAGGTTTCTGCCAGCCTTATGTGACGAAGACCACCTCAGAGTACCATAGGTGAGCTTAAAACAGACAGTTTGGGTCCGGCGCCTTCGTCATCTGTTGGTGAGACTGTTTAACCACCTTGCCTTTTTATTGAATGAAAGCACCTTTTCGCTGCAGTTTACTGTGGCTCCTCAAACTTACTCTCGTGGGTTTTGTTTTCAACTCCACGTTAGTCGTTCAATCTCAATAGGGGTATAAGTTGTGCAGCAACATGTTACTCATGTAAAGGAGCAGACCAGCGTTAGAGAGCACGGCAGAACACGTAAGTAGACAAAGATGTGTTTGAGCTCGAGCGACGTCTCTGAGGATTGCACCGTTTCAGCTAAGCGTTTCAGCACGACGCCTTATGAAGACACCCTACATCATACTCAGAGCGTGTAGTCAGCCTTTCTCCTCCACCCAAAGCAGAAGTGAACCCATACAGGGAATACTGCGGACCCTAACAGTGCATGTACAAAATAACACTAGCACACGGGGGAAGCTATGTACGCCACAAATCTCTTCAGCGACTTAGTGCTCATCTCAGTCCTCATCGTTCATTGTGCGTGTATATCACATCCGGAAGTATGCGCTCGCATTCCGTAAACACACGTGCTCTTGACACAAGACAACTTGCTCACATTGCGGGAACAGAGCACACGGAGCTGTAATGAACGTAAAATTAAAGCCCGGTAATGGTAACGTTGTGAAAGTCACGTTCGAAAGGCATCGAAGAGTCATCTAAAATGCCTCAAACGACTAATAAAAGTAACGACATATTTTCCCTCCTCCTCCTATGCCGGCGCTCCTTCTCTCGGCTCCTCCCGGGCGCCAGCGGTGGCGGCACCTAGGCCGGAGGATGCTAGCAGACGCTCCCAACGCTCGCCGTTGGCCGCAGCAGACCGCGCGCCCGAATGAATTTTGTGTTGCTTTTTTATTGCCTTGGTTTCGGTCTAAATGACATGACGTGGAAGGTCGAAAAACGAGGTACTGAAATAACTGCCGCGACCAACGCTTCGCTGCTTTATCGGAACTTTTTGTCCTGCGATCGGTTTGGTTGCGGAGCATACGTTGGAAGTGGCGCGCGCGAGCGACTTCGCGGCACTATAGTGAATATACTCAGCGCGTTGTGTTCCCAACGCTCGCGCTTTGGCGCGCAGCGGACAGCGCAGCGCGCCGGAATGAATTTTTTGTTGCATTTTCTGCCTCTGATTCGGCTGCATGACATGGGAGGTACAAAAACTGCTTACCCAAATTACTGCCCCGACCCATGTTGCAGTACCTAATCGGATTTTTTTCGTAGTACGATCGCTTTGATCGCGGTGCACACGGTGGAAAACAAGTGAGCGAGCAAGCTCACGGCACTATACTGAATGTCTCGCAGTCGTGTTTTTCAAGCGGCGTCTTTTGTCAAATCTTATTAAAAATTTAAGTCCGCAAAGAGGAAGTGGACCGACATGCGACTGGATGTGCTGCCAAGGCTTTATTTGAACGGATGGCGGTTTAATGCTCCTATAATATATTCTTTCAAAGGCGCATTCGCTCGCGCAACGGGCTGTGCTATTGAGTGTGTAGGTGATTACTCGTCTCAATTTTAATTATTTTAGTGCAGAAAAGCTTGGAGTTTATTTCGCACCTCGCAGACTACCGTTAAAAATATCCCACTGACGGTAGACGCGCAATGTTTGTAAATAGGCGAATGCGATGCCCTATAGTTGCGCACTGTAAGACGGTTCTGATCAGAATTTTGATGTAGGGTTAATAGTTTGGGTTAATTAACAGCAATCAAAATGGCATTTAAACGCTGTTTTGTGAGCAACTACAGCGCCGCATGAGTCAATCGAATGCTGCTTGTTTAGGTGATTATCATCCTGGGTCAGCATATGCAGTAATGGATTGTAAAAGAACATTGCCTTCCCTCTTTTAATCTCCCTGCCTGACGCGAAGTAACCTGGACTGCCACAGTTAATTAGTCAGTTTCGGTCGAAGTAGCATGCCACAAAAAAATTCAAGTGCTGAAAAACTAAAAGTCTAATTTCCTCAGGTCAGTTTAACGCAAACTCTTTGGTCATTTAGGCAGTTGTTTAAACCGACAATTGAAAACAGAAAAAGAAAATGTCGGCAGCTACGTTTAGCGGAGATCCTCGCTTGAATTCTCAAGTATAATTCACGCAGATATGTAGTATTCAAGCGATAGCGGCCGTTACTCTGCCTGGGAACAGTAACGGTGACCTATTCTGCTATGAACCTGCCCCAACAAATACGTCCAGCGATGCGCGCAACATGAACGCTACCTGCACCACGAGCAGCATGAACGGGCGCTTCAACAGCGAGAACCGCCTCTTTAGTACTGAGTTCGTGAGCGAAGGAATCCAACTGCACGAAAACAAATACGTCCAGTGATGCGCGAAACATCAAAGCTAGACCTGCACCGCGAGCAGCATGAACGGCGATGTTCAAAGAACAGGAAGCATAACTTTCGAGTTGAGCCCGCGAACAAGTCCTACTAAAACCAAACCAATGCGCCCTGTAATGCGTGCGACACCTGCAGAGCCGAGCAGAGCCAGCAGCGTGAACGGCGAGGCCACAACGACAAGCACGGCTTTTGTTGTCCGCGAGCAAACGAATCCATCTATGACCATGCCAGATGGCAGTGGCTGCGAAGAATGACTGCAGTCGCTCGCGCTTCGCACCAAATCACCCGCAAAAAAAAAAACACGACTGACAACTGAAGAACGGCCACTCGCCTCACAAAGTCGCTAATCCAGCCAATTATCGAAGATTGCCCGGCCGATCCTGTGCATCCAAACCTTTCGGCGCGCCGCATTGCTTTATCCGGACGGAATTACAAAAAAATCTTTTCTCACTGCCTTCCCGGTTGTTGAATCCATGCTCGCAACAGAAGCTCGGCATCGACGCAACGCGTAGACGTCGTCAAAGATGGAAAAACACTTCCCGCCAAAACTGTTGCACAGAAAGAAAACTAAGCGTGATTCATACCCCCGACAATGACGCTGGCGTCTGCTGCGGAGAAAAAAAGCGCGCGCTAACACGTGACCATGGCGCCTCGGCCAATGGGAGGCTCGATTGTCCGGCGGCGCTCTAGGAGAGCAGGTAAGCCGGAAAGTTGAAAGCTTTGAGTTACTTTTGCATCATTGAGGGGCTTTATTATCACCAGCCTGACTACGCCCACTGCAGGGCAAACGCCTCTCCCATTTCTCTCCAATTAACTCTGTCCTGTACAAACCTCTAGCACATTTTCCCATAAACTTCTTAATCTCACCCGCCCTCCTAACTTTCTGCTGTCCCCTGCTATGCTTGCCTGCTCTTGGAATCAAGTCCGTTACCATTACACGTCCTGTCCAAGCACACGTTTTCTTGATATACACTAGGATATCATTAACACGCCTTTGTTCCCTAACCCACTCTGCTCGCTTCCCGTCTCTTGGCCTTAAACCTATCAGTTTCCTTTCCATGGCTGATGGTTGTGGTAAACTTTAGTAAATATTGAGGCTACCCTTGGATTGGCTCCTGGTATCGTGAAGTGGCCGGCAGTCGAGGATGCTCGGCGACTCCCAAAGCCTTGCCCACCAGCAGTTTTTGGGCAGCTGGGTTGGAGCTGGACACCGCGACCTCCCGTCACTCGAGGTCTGTCAGTAGCCAATCTGATGGTGGCTGGAAGTCGGAGCATATGCAGAGTATGTGATGGAAATAAGCTTTTTGGCACCACATAGAGTACACTCTGGCCAGAATAGGTCTGGGTGAATTAGTGCTAATTTGGCGGGGCAGAGAAAGGTGCGAGATCGTAGCTGGCGTCACGTCACCTGCTGTAATTTAATTAGTGATTTGTGAGGCGGACGATAGCGGAGTCGTTCCCCCCTGTAGTGGAGTAAAATCTCGTGGTATGTGATCATTCGGTCACAGGTGCTCCCTTGCTCGGCGGCTCGCCCTGTTTGGTTGACGTACGCTTGAGCAGTACAGTGCGCGTGCCTGGATGGATCGCGTTCGCGGAGACCAATGTGAGTTTAATGGGCCTAGAACGGGGCTGAGAGGAACTAGGAATTTTGTGGGTGACGCCATGCGTCCTACCTTTGAAGAAGTTTCTCATGGCAGTTTTTGAGTCACTAAGTATAAGTGTCAGTGGTGGAGGAGATCGCAAGGGTTATCTGTGTTAATGAACGTCTTGTTTCACTCCCCTCAAAAAAGCCCGCAGGGCCATGAGGGTATTTGAATAAAAATAAAATAAAAAATTGCAGCTTCTTAGGCTTCTAGTGAGGTGTACGTTAGGACTGATACGGGTGCTAGAGGTGAAAGATTAACGCCAGTGGCGCTAATGGCAAAGGCCGGCCGGGAGGGGTGTCTGCAGCTTGCAGGCGTTGGTGAGTGGAGACACAACGGGCTCTCGAGAGTCCGCAGGGGCATCCCCGCAGGGGTATGATGGTGAACAGTGCATCAACACTGACACGAGCACCCGCGCCTAGCTGTGCGTGGTATCTCTGTGTCCTGGGAAAAGGGGCTCCTGGTGGTTGAGCCGATGCCGAGCGTTTGGACCTTTAAGGCCCCTCGGCGGAGGCAACACACTACTTTGGCCCCAGCTTCCTGTAGACGGCTCATCTGGCCTGACCCGACCGGAGGAAATCGGCAGTCGCCGTTTCCTATCCTCCCCTCCATCTTTCACTTTCCTATCTTTTTCTCACAACTCTCCTACCTCCTACTCACTTCTTCGTTTTACCTTTTTTCCTGGCAGCGAGGGTCAACCTTGAGTGGCCAACTACCCTGAGTTGCGTCATATTTGGTTATAGTTGTCGTGTACAGCTGGTGTGGGCAGGGCTTGCTTTCAAATTCCTGTCCCATCCCCTTGTTGGGCTCCGTGGTGGGGGGCGGGCACCATGAGCGAAGAACTAAACTTTTTTATGGCTCCCCTTTTTTCAAAAATTCAGATCGCTCTCTCAAAATAGCGCGGAACGAGGCAGATAACTTTTTGAAAAAATAAATGTAACTTTCACCAAATATTATGTAATCCACAGTGAAGCAGAAGTTTAGTTTTCAAGGACAAGATAAGCAGGCAATAATAATATCCCCTTTCCTTGTGTCAAATTGCTTGACAGAAACCTTAGGCATTGGCTATAAGCTCTCAAATGTGGCCAGCGGCGATTTATTGCTCGAACTGTGCGACAGTGTTCAACACTCTAATCTCTCAAACCTAACGTCCATAGGGGAAATCCCCCTGACTCTGTGACTTCCCATCGATCACTAAACACTGTCCAAGGCGTAATATCCGAAAGTGATTTTGTACACATCACACAAAAAGGAATACTCGAAGGGCTTAGCGACCAAGACGTTTTAGATGTCCACCGAATAAAAATCCAGAAGTACAATAAGGAAATAGACACAAAACACTTGATCCTCACGTTAAACACTAGCACATTGCCCGACACAATCGACGTGCGATATTTGAAAGTTAATGTAAGACCGTACACACCCAACCCTCGCAGATGTTTCAGTTGTCAAAGGTTCAGACAGTTTCCGCTGCCGCAAAACTTGCGCACAATGTGCTTTGAAGGATCACCATTCTGAAGAATGTGTTGCAGCCCCGCGCTACGCAAACTGTGGAGACCATGCTGCGTACACCAGGCCTTGTCCGTCGTGGAAGAAAGAAAGAAATAATCACCATAAACATTTCATTTAAAGAAGCGAGAAAGCGTTTTGCGCATACAAACACATTCTCCTTCACAGCAAACCAAAACTTCGCTGATGTGGTGCGCAGGAGCGTAGCACCACACAGCACTCCGGCACCTGCCAAGGCCGCTTTCACAGAGCCTATGGCAGGGCCATCCACGCCCTAGGGAGGGTCAGCGAAAGCTACTCTGCCAGTGCAAAAACAGGGAGCGCCGGTCTATAAGTCGGCATCCTGCAGGACTTCCCCCCGTCGGGGGAGGCCTGAAACTAACACAACCGCGGCTTCTCCGCGGTCCTCCAGCACGTCTGACGAGGTGATGGATCTAACCCTCAATCAGCCCGCTTTGCTGCGGCGGAACAGCTCTCTTGAGCGAAAAAA
The DNA here is from genome assembly GCF_052857255.1 of Amblyomma americanum. NCBI lineage: Eukaryota > Metazoa > Arthropoda > Arachnida > Ixodida > Ixodidae > Amblyomma > Amblyomma americanum. The sequence goes on from NC_135500.1 coordinate 52,227,308, forward strand.
AGACACAGCCCTCATAACGGGCCTACCACATAATTCCCCTTTCATTTCCTCTCAAAAACATAAACATTGTCTTTTTAACTCAGTGGAACTGTAGAGGACTTACGCGGAATAAAGGTGGCATAACACATAATTTAGGGTCAATGCTACCGATAGTTTTTTCTCTTGAGGAGACCAATCTTGGTCCACAACATGTACATATCCTGAAGCATTTTAAAAGCTTTAGACGCTATCGCTAGCAGGCAGATCGACTCTCGGGAGGCGTCGCGATTATCGTTCAAAGCGGCGTCCCTTTTCAAGAAATCAAACTCCAAACAAAACTTGAGGCGGTTGCAGTCAGCATCGCCCGCTACAAAACACTAACAATCTGTTCCGTATACATTCCTTCACAGTTTACATTAACAGTACATGACCTACAAGAATTGATAAACTTGCAGAGCCATATCTGTATAGTTGGGGATTTTAACGCTCACTCCCCTTTTTGGGGAAGCGAGAGCTGCGACTCTAGGGGGCAAATATTGAATATTTTGTTCTCACAAACAATATGTCTTTTAGACACGGAAACGGCCACATACTGCTCTCCATTCTCAGGCAACATGAGCTCTTTAGATTTTTCTTTTAGTTCCCCACCTGTTTTTAACAATTTTAAATGGGATGTTATTGACAACCCATATGGCAGCGACCACCTTCCTGTATTAATAAGTTTGACATCAGCACTAGAAATCATCCTAACTAAACAGCAACGTTTTAAGCTGCATTTAGGAGACTGGGAAATTTTTAGAGCACAAGCCAGTTTAGAAGACATAGTCTTGAAAACCTCAGCATTGATGTGATAAACGAAATGTTCACGAATTACATAATTACCGCCGCACACTTAAAAATTCCTCCGTCTTCAGGAGTGGTGCGGCAAAAACACGAAGTGTGGTGTACAAAAGAATGCAAGAAAGTAAAACAGCAACAAATAGAGCATGGGGTAAATTTGGTAGGTTCCCAACACAAGAGAACCTCATACATTTTAAAAAGGCAAGAGCCAGAGCTCGATACGTCCTTCGCAGTGCCGAGAAAGCCCCTTGGCAGAGTTGTTTCATCTTTAAACAGTCAAATCTCATAAAAATATGTGGGAGCAGGTTCGAAAATTAAATGGCAACTTCTCACTGTTCACACTTCCTCTTCTGATACCAAGCATAAGGGAACAGGCAGACATTTTGGGAGAACATTTCGCTGCAGTTTACGCAGTCATTTCTGAAACAGGAAAATATAGCAGAAAAACAAACTTCCAATACGTGGGGGTGGAAAGGAACAATACAACAATTTAATTACTCTCCAAGAAATAGTTTACTGTCTGCCAGAAAAAAAACCGCGCCTGTACCCGATCAGATACACTATGAAATACTTGCCCATCTTTCTCAGCCTGCCATAGAAGCAGTCTTGAATTTCTGTAACAAAATATTCATAGAAGAAGAAATACCTAAGGCGCGGAAAACAGCCGTGACAGTGCCTTTCTTGAAACCTGAAAACCACCAAATTCCCCTTGTAGCTATAATCAAATAGCCCTTACATGCTGTCTGGCCAAATTATATGATAGTGTCCTGAATATAAAACTAACATTTCTGCTTGAATCCCGCGAACTTCTTGATGTCCATCAATGGGGTTATAAAAAGGGATGATCAACAACAGACCTTTTAGTTCGCCTCGAAAATACTGTCCGAGAAGCTTCTATGCGCAAACAGCACTATCTTGTCGTCTTCTTTGACCTCCAGAAGGCATACGACACAATCTCAAGCTTCGGGATTCTTCGTGACCTAGCAGAGCTTGGCATCCGTGGAATGATCCTAAACTGTCTAAATAATTTCCTGCCCAACCGTTCTTTTCATGTACGCCTAGGCTCAACCCTCTCGATAAACGTCTTTCAAAAAACTCGCGTACCTCAGGGGTTTCTTTTGAGCACAACACTCTTCGTTATAAAAATGATATCTATATCCAAAGCAATCCCGAAGTCCGTTTTGTATTCAGTCTATGTTGATGATCTTCAAATAGCCTGCACGTCCTCAAACCTAATAACATGCGAGAGACAAATACAGTTGAAAAGGAATAAATTATTGATATGGCCGGATGGGAAAGGTTTCCAGTTTTCCACACAGAAAACTGTGACCATCCTTTTCTCTCTCAAACGAGGCCTGCAGGCTGACCCCTCCATAGACCTTAACGAAACACAGCTACCTGTAAAAAATGAACAGAAATTCCTAGGCGTAACTTTCGACAATAAACTTACTTTTGCTGCCTCACATAAACGCGTTGAAAAAGAAAGCGTCACAGTCTTTGAACATACTGAAAGTCCTTCCACGCATACGCTGGTGTTTCGATCGGGTATGCCTTTTGTCGATTTATCGCTCTGTAGTACGTTCCGTTTTAGACTATGGCTGCATAATGTACGGTTCAGCAAGGCCATCGTACTTGAAACGACTCGAATCAGTGCACAATTTAGGTTTGCGTCTTTCAACTGGTGCTTACACTACTTCGCCCATAAACAGCCTTTATGTTGAAACTAATGAACCCTCACTTACAGACAGAAGCATGCTCACATGCTCATATACTCTAAAGATCCGTTCCCTACCGTAACATATTTGTTACGAAATAGTTACAAAGTTCCCCCCTAAAACACTCTTTAATAACAAACCGCAAGCTACCAGGTCACTCCCCTTGTGTTTTGAAGAGATTTGCGAAAATATCGGCGTTCTAAGCACATTACCTAACATTGCGCCCAGACGAGAGCCGCTGCCTCCATGGTACAATTTTCATGTGATATGTGATTTCACTCTTGCACAGTTTCACAAAGGGCATACTCCGCAGTAACATATAGTGCAAGAATTTCTAGCACTCGAGGAAAATACAATGGTTTTACGGAATTTTATACTAAATGTTCTAAAACAGATGCCTACGTTGGAAGTGCACTAGTACAACGGCATGAAAGGAAAATAATGACTTCCACAGTGTGCATCTATTTTCACAGCCGAGTCTTACGCTGTATGCCTAGCTGTAAGCAAAATATTAAATGAGAACCTCAGAAACAGCATAATTTACAGACTCTCTCAGTATACTTACCGCTCTACACTCTAGAAGTGCAATCACTCCGATGCTCGGTGACATCATACACTACATAAAAGTCGTTGCTCAAGGACAAAATATAACAGTTTGCTGGGTGCCGAGCCATGTCGAAATTGAAGGCAGCGAGAGAGCAGACTTCTGCAGTGAACAGGCTCTTGGAAAGCAAACAAAAAACTAAATATTGCTTTTAAGGATTGCGTGAAATCGGTACATTGTGAAAGAAGAAAAAAATGGCCGTCCACTTGGGACACTGAAGCAAATAACAAAACTACACTTTGTAAAACAAGTTTTATGAGAATGGAAGTCCTGCACCCACCAAGATCATTACTTCAAGGAAGTGATTATCTGCGGTCTTCGTATAGGACTCACACACCTCGAACACGATTTCCTACTGACGAAACAAGAGAAGCCCCAATGTGAATTATGCGAGGATGAGCTAACAATAAACCATGTTTTATTTTTATGTAGAAAACTTGAAACACTGAGCAAAAATCATTTTGTAATTTTTTTACAATGAACAAATCCCATTCCACCCCACGTTACTCTTAGGTGAAGATGCAATTATTCACGTTTCACAGGTTTTCAAGTTTTTAAAGGGAGAAAGTGTCTTAAACAAATTGTAGATCTGATAATATAGAATAAATTGTAACCAGAGACTTTATTTCACCACACCTAAGCCAATTTCTCATTCCTGAGAAGAAGGCTGAGAAATTAATTCGATTACTTGGGAGCCTCTGCCACCTTGCACAGGCAAGGATGGTTGCAGAGGTCACTCGATTTTCTTTAAAGCTTCTACTAATGTCCACTTTTAAATGCCTTTTCTCTGGTATCACAAGGTAGTAAAACTTACATTGTAGTCATTCTACACCACCGATCACTTTTCACGATTTTAAAAAATACTGCAGAAAACGTTGCTATACCTTGTGCTTGGCTCATGGTGGAACTAGCTGCCTATGTGCCATTAAACCCAACTCAAACACAAGCGCAAAGGCCGGCTGAGTGGTGTATTTTGCTGCATTTACGCAGACAGCCTCCGTGCGTTCGTTATAACGTTTGTGTAGTGCTTCGGCTCTTTCTGCGCACCAAGCTTGGTGGTGGACTTTCAATTGGATTTTGGGGAAAGGAAATGGCGCAGAATCTGTCACATATATCATTGGACGCCTGAACCGCGCCGTAAGGGAAGGAATAAAGGAGGGAGTGAAAGAAGAAAGGAAGAAAGAAGTGGCGTAGTGGAGGGCTACGGAATAAGTTCGACCAACTGGGGATCTTTAACGTGCACTGACATCGCACAGCACTCGGGCGCCTTAGCGTTTTTACTCCATAAAAACGATGCCGCCGCGGTCGGGTTCAAACCCGTGAACGCCGGATAAGTAGTCGAGCGCCCTAACCACTGAGCCACCGCGCCGGGTTGGTGTGTGCATGTTTTTTGAGTGGATGAACTGCGTTGTTCATCCGTGTGTGTGTTATCCTGTGAACTTCTTGACATCCATCAATGTGGTTTTAAAAAGGCCGCCTCAACAACTGATCTAAAAAATGGTGTCGGAGAAGCTTTTATACACAAACAAGGTTACATTGCTCCTTTTGTCATCCTCGAGAGGGCATACGCCGCAACCTGGTGGTTAGGGGTTGTTCTCGACCTAGGAGAGCTTGGTATCCGTGGCAGAATGTTAAACTGCTTAAAGTATTTCTTGTCGAACTGTTAATTTTACGTATGCCTGGGCTCAACCCTCTCAAAGTTTTTCATTGAGGAAAACGGAGTGCCTAAGGGGTTTATATAAAGCCCAACACTCTTTGTTGTAAAAATGATTTACATATCCAAAATAACTCCAGAGTCCATTATGTATTCCGTGTACGATGATGACCTTCAAATTGCATGGACATCCTCTAGGTTATCAACATGTGAGATATTTACAACTCACAATAAACAATCTAGCGATTTCGGGCGGAGAAAAACAGATCCAAGTTCTGCCCACAAAAAAAAAACGGTTGCTGCTCTTTTCTCGCTAACAAGAGGCCTGATGATTGATCCCGCCCTGCTCCTAAATGAAATACGACTTCCAGTAAAAGAGGAACACAAATTGTTATGCATAACATTTGGCAAAAAAAAAACAGGTTCCCGCCACAGAAAAGCACCCTCAAAAAGAAAGCTTCCCGTTCCCTGAATATACACAAAGTGCTGTCACAAAAACAGTGATGATCAGATAAAACATCTATTTTTCATGCCTACCGGTCTGTAGTGCGGTATGCCTTAGACTATAGATGCCTTGTGTATGGGTCTGCACGACAATCTTACCTTTAAAAATTGGATCACAGGTTTGCTGCTTTCAATTGCCGCACACAGAACATACGCCATGAACAATGTTTATGTCGAAACAAACGAACCTTCCCTTGAAGACAAGAGACTCATGCTTACATGGCCACATGTCCTATGCTATGCTATGCTACCAGAGAGATGGAAAGTGCACCTTTAAAACACTTATTAACAGTAAACTTCAATCAATGAGACCTTTGCTTCTCCGCTTCGAGGACAGTTGCCTAAACTTAAAAACACTAGACAACCTTCCAGATGTCGCCCGAAGGCATGTTCCTCTGCCGCCATGGTGTAGCCTTCCCAGTGTATATGACTTCGCTTTCATACAATTCCATAAAAGAGAAATGCCACACGAAGACATATTGGAGAAGTACCTGGGACTACAGAAAAAAATTATCTGAACTCCATAAATTATTCCACTCACGGCTCAGAAACAGCATATTAGGTCGAATGCACGGCAGTGCAAGGAAAGTGGCAAAAATAAATAGTATAAGGCTGCAAACTGTGCTTCCATCTTTACAGCCGATTGTTATGCTCTCTTTGAGGCTGTAGACCGAATGAAAAATTGCTGTGTTATAACCAGCATTATCTAATCAGATTTACTTAGTCTGCTCACACCACTGCATTCCAGAAGTGTAACCGAACTCTTAATGGGAAGCAGAATACAAAGCGTAAAAAAATCGCCACACGGAGGTATGCCCCCGCAGGGGGGCGTCTGCAGCTTGCAGACGTTGGTTAGTGGCGACACCACGGGTTCCCGAGCATACTCAGGGATATCCCCGCAGGGGATGATGGTGAACAGTGCATCACCACGGACCCGAGCACCCGCGCCTAGACGTGCGTGGCATCGCTTTGTCCGGCGAAAAAGGGCTCCTTGTGGTTGAGCCGATGCCGAGTGTTTGGACCCTTAAGGCCCCTTGGCGGAAGCAACACACCACTTTGGCCCCAGCTTCCTGCAGACGGCACCTCCGGCCTGACCTGACCGGGAGAAATCGGCAGTCGCCTTTTCCTATCTTCCCCTTCATCTTTCACTTTCGTATCTTCTTTCTCACGAGTTTTTTGTCTCCTACTCACTTAGTTTTTTCCTCTTTCCTGGCGGCGAGGATTAACCTAGTGTGGTCAACCACCCTGACTTGCGTAATATTTGGTTATAGCAGTGGTGTACGGCTGCCGTTGGCATGGCTTGTTAAGTTCCTGTCCCGTCCCCTAGTTGGGCTCCATGGTGGGTGGTTGGCACCATGGCCTAAGAACATTTTTTTCTCCATGGCTGCCTCCTTACTTTCAAATGATCGTCCTCTGAAGAGGGGGAGGACCGATGTAATCTTTCAGTTCTTTAACAAAAAAAAACAACTTTCACAAAATTCCACATCGTTCATAGAGAACAAAAAGAAAAACCAGCCAGACCCATATCTCCTTTCACAGTCTCAAAAGTCCTCACAGATTCCTTAGGTCCAAAGTACAAGGTGGCAAAATTGTCTAGTGGTGACGTCCTACTATAAATTTTCTGCATCACTCAAATCTCAAAACTAGCAGACATTGAAACTTTCGCTGACATCCCGGGGTCCGTAACACCCCACAGATCGCTAAACACAGTACGTGGTGTCATCTCCTACAGCGACTACTTGCACTTTACAGAAGTGGAAAAACTGGAAGTACTGTTCGAACAAAATGTAACCGATATATTTAGAATAAAAATACGCAAAGAAAGCAAAGAAATTCGAACAAAACACGTGGCCCTGACCTTTGCTTCTTGCACCCTGTCCGAATAAATCCAGGTATTGTGCTCAAAAATCTTCGTCCGACAATATATCCCTAACTCTAAACGCTTATTCAAACGCCAAAGGTTTGGCCATGGCTCCCAAAGCTGCCGCGGCCGCGATACATGGGCCAAATGTGTCTCCAACGATAATAAATCCGAAGACTGCGATGCTGCACCACGCTGCGCGAACTGCGAACGCGATCACGCCGCTCATTCAAGGTCGTGTCCTGCATGAAAAAACGAAAGAGATTATTACCATCAATTCCAAAGCGAATTTAACATTTAAAGAGGCAAGACAGCGTTATGCTATGACTCGGAGCAGATTCTCTTTCACCGCACACACAAACTTCGCCGAAGTAGTGCGTGGGCGCAACGCACCACAGTGGCCTTCGGCACCTGCCCAGCTCACGCGTAATGAGGCCGAGGCAGGGCTATCCGCACCCCTGGCAGATGCAGCGAGAGCTGCTATGCCACCTCCAAAAACGGGCCTGCCGGCTTCCAAGTCGGCTTGTCGCAACGGCGGCGTGGCTCTCTTGACCAAAAGAAAGAGACAATCACGATAACAAGCCATCTTCAAGGAGGGACCTGGGGCTCTGAATACATCCCCCTAGAAATTCATAATGGCGTTTCTTATCTACTGAAATTGCCGTGGAAATTTAAATAACTATAATAACCCAACAGATCTCTTACATTCTCTGTCTCCTGTAGCACTGTGTCCTCAGGAGCTAATTTGAGACCTTTACACAAAAATATTTTTAAAAAGTATAAAGTCTTTCGCCGTGACCGTGAGCAGGCAAATGGGCTCTCTTGAGGCGTTGCTGCTGTAGTTAAGAGCGGAGTTTCAACCTGTAAAATCAAGCTCCAGACGTATTCTGAAGCCATTGAATTCACCGTTATTAGCTTTAAAACAAGTACCGTATGCTCAGTATATCTTCAACCACACCTCACAATAACACACCATGACCTAGAATCACTTTTTGATCAGCTACCAGAGCCATATCTGGTAGTTGGGGATTTTAATGCGCACTCCCCGTTTTGGGGGCGTGAACAGACAGGCACTAGGGGCCGTATATTAGAATACTTTATTCTGTGCAATAATGTTTGCTTACTCAATGCAGGCAAACCCACATATTGCTCTCCAGCCTCAGGAAAAATGAGTTGCATAGATTTGTCTTTTAGCTCTTCATCTGTTTTTTCCGTTTTTAAGTGGTATGTTCTGGATAACACGTACGGCAGCGATCACCTTCCGGTGGTGATTAACTTTTCATCACCACCATCAGTCATCCCTAGTAAACCACGCCGCCGGAAGCTACACCTAGACGACTGGCAACTGTCTAGAGAAAAGGCCGGTCTGGAGAAATGATTTTCAAACAATCTTAATGTTGACGAAGTCAGTGCAATTTTTATTAGCTGCATTATTGATGCTGCGCGCCAAGTTATTCCTCAATCGTCAGGAATAGTACGACAAAACGACAAGGTCTGGTACACACAAGAATGCCGATAACCCAAAAAAGAAACAAAATAAAGCTTGGAGAGCTTTTCGAAGATACCCAACACATGAAAACCTCATATATTTTAAAAGGGCCAGAGCAAAATGCACGGTACATCCGTCGTAATGCTGAGCAAACATCATGCAGAAACTACGTATTGTCCATAAATAGTTCAGTTACATCCAAACAAAAGTGGGAACAAGTCCGCAAGCTTAACGGAAGCTTTTCTCCTTACACAATTCCTTTCTTAAATACTCCGGATACACACACAACTATAGAGGAAGAGGCAAACATCTTGGATGAACTTTTCTCAAACATTTCTAGTTTTTCACACTACACTGGATCATTTTTAAAGTATAAACATGAGGTGGAGAAAAATAGGCTTCTAACAAATAGTTGCACAAACTAACTGTACAATGGTTTAATAACAATCCAAGAAATCAAGAAATCCAAGGTCGGAAAAAAAGCACCTGGGCCTGATAATATACATTACGAAATTCTGGCACATCTTTCCCATCCGTCTGTTGAAGCACTTTTGAAATTTTTGCAAGGTATGGGTACTCGGAAAACTACCGAAGCCTAGAAGAAAGGAGTTATTGTACCATTCCTGAAACCCTGAAAGCAACCAACATCCCCGAGTAGCTACAGACCAATAGCCCTTACCAGCTGCCTTGCGGAATCGTTCGAAAGTGTGCTCAATTTAAGAATCACTTTCCTGATTGAATCTCGCCAACTTATTGACATCCATCAGTGCAGTGTTAAGAAAGCATGCTCAACAACAGACCATTTAGCTCGCCTGGCAAATACTGTTTGAGAGGCTTTTGTACACAAACAGCACTGTCTTGCCGTCGTTTTTGACCTCGACAAACCATACGACACCACCTGAGGTTCGGCATCCTTCGTGAGCTAGCAGAGCTTGGCATCCGCGGTAGGATGTTAAACGGCCTCACTGACTTCCTTTCCGAACGCTCATTTCAAGTAGGCCTAGTATCGACCCTGTCCAGTAGCTTCGTTCAAGAGAAAGGGGTTCCTCTGAGGTGTATTTTAAGCACGACATTGTTTGTTATAAAAGGGAATTCCATGGCCAAAATAATCCCGAAGTTCAATATGTATTCAGTCTATGCCGACGATCTGCAAATACCCTGTACATCGCCAAACCTGGTAACATGCCAGAGACGAATACAGTTGACAATGAATAAACTAGTGACATGGGCAGGCAAGAACAGTTTCCAGTTTTCCACAGAAAACAGTGGCCATTCTTTTCTCGCTCAGCCGCCGCGGTGGCTGAGTGGTTATGGCGCTCGGCTGCTGGCCCGAAAGACGCGGGTTCGATCCCGGCTGCGGCGGTCGAATTTCGATGGAGGCGAAATTATAGAGGCCCGTGTGCTGTGCGATGTCAGTGCACGTTAAAAAACCCCAAAAGGTCGAAATTTCCGGAGCCCTTCACTACGGCGCCTCTCATAGCCTGAGTCGCTTTGGGACGTTAAACCCCCCCTAAACTCTTTTCTCGTTCAAACGAGGCCTACAAGCCGGCCCATTCATACACCTGAACAAAACAGATACCCGTAAAAAATGAGCACAAATTTCTAGGGATAGCCTTTGAAAAAAAACTCACTTTCCTCCCTCATATAAATGCACTGAAAAAGAAAGTCTGCCGATCCCTTAATATGATCAAAGTACTGCCGCGAAAACATTGGGGTGCCGACAGGACATCTCTTTTAAAAATTTACAGCTCTGTAGTACGATCTACCCTCCATAATGGATGTATAGTGTATGGGTCAGCGAGACCATCGTGCCTTAAACGACTGGATCCAGTACATAACTTAGGTTTGCGTCTTTCCACTGGTGCATACAGGGCGCCACCCATAAACAGTCTTTGTGTAGAAACCTACGAACCATCACTTACAGACCGAAGAACCATCATCGCGTGCTCGTACATTTTAAAAATCCGTTCGCTTCTAAAACACCTATATTACCCCGTAGTCAGAAAGTGTCCATCAAGAACACTGTGTAACAACAAACCACAAGCTATTAGGCCATTCCTCCTGCGTTTCGAAGAAATGTGCCAAAACCTGGGCGTACTGGGCACATTACCTGCCATTGCTCGAAGACGAGATCCACTGCCTCCATGCCACAATTTTCCGGCAATCTGTGATTTCTCTTTTACGCAGTTCTGAAAAAAACAAACTCCACCACAACATATAGTACAGGAATTTCTTTCACTCGAAGAAAAATACAGTATTTTTACGGACTGTTACACTGACGGTTCAAAAACGAATGTTCACGTAGGAAGCGCAGTAGTGCGAGGAATTCGGAGAAAACAACACGACTTCCACAGTGCGCATCCTTCTTCACTGCAGAATGTTACGCAGTATGTGCGGCCATAGAAAAATTACTAAGCGAGAACCTCAAAAACGCTATTATTTAAAGAATCCTTCAGTGTACTTACAGCCCTCCACTCTAGAAATGCAATTACTCCTAAACTTGGTGACATCATACACAACATAGTAACAGCTCGAGAACAAAACGTTAAAGTCTGCTGGATCCCGAGTCACGTCGGAATAAAAGGCAATGAGAAAGCAGATTTCTGTGCTGCTCAAGCTCGGGGCGAGGAAATAAAAAAAGTAAATATAACCTTTAAGGACTGCATGAAATTAGTACAACAGAAATTAAAGGGGCCATGGCAGCCTATTTTCACGTATACCCTGCTTATCGCATTTAATTCTCAACTTGTCAAATAAAAATTCTTCCAAGTTTTATTTGTTTCTGTGCCGTAAATATTTTTGAAACGAATATTTTCGTTTCTTCTGCGAACTGCTTGCTGGTGTGGCAACCTCTGATCGTTGACGTCAGAGGGGCATACCCGCCCCGCGTCGTCTGCTGCGCGCTGTTGAGGTGCTTGCGTGCACACCGCAGACGGCGGTCACTCAAAAAGTTTTCTTTAGTTCATCCAAATAAAATGCATTTTCTGTTTTTTTTTCGGAAGCCGTCAAGCGGACTTGCTCGTGGCACCCCTTTTCTCATTGTTGAGGAAAAAGATATCGATGGATCCCTGCTTTATTACTGACGCTCATAAACATGTTATTTTTATGTTATGACTGGGGTTTCTATTGAGCAGTCAACTGTGCCCGTATATGAAAAGCGGCACGTGTCATGCATGCCTTCGCCGATATGCGCCGTGAAAGCCGCGGCGTTTTGTAGCTGGCTACCAATTTGTCCGCTATTCATCAGCTCAATAATTAAACTAAAATTATGACAAAGTGGCAGTGCAGTAACCTTGAGGCACGAAAGTAGCAGAGAAAAGTGCCGAATGAGACGACTTCCCCGCTGTATGTGTGCATTAACTGTAAATCGAACATACATTCCATTCGACTCGTAGAGCCCTTTTGCAGGAACCAAGCCGCTTGCAAAACCCTACGAGACTCGAATGCTTTCACTACCCGCACCGATGAATAGTCGCCGCCGTCTAAATGTGTGCTTGAAACTAATAGTACATCATATAGGGTTTACTGTGCGTGCGCATTGTGGCCTAGGAATGCGACGATCACAACTGCAGCCCCTCGCTGGCGTTGTTTACATATATAGGTGTGCGCGAACAGTACTGCTCGTTTCCGTGGCATATAAAACGGAAGGTGGGCTCTCCTTATCTGAAATATTACGCAGTATTGCTAACAAATTGTAGTTTTACTCATTTTCATACTATGATAACACTGCAAAACCGCCGCTGATGCTATATCGCCTGCTTGGGAAACGCTTCGCGTAGGACCGGCGCTTCCCGCTAATTGTATCTGCTTCCTAATATGTTATCAGTATTTGATTTTAAAGCGATCTTGCTAAAATGCGTTCGGACATTACTTTAATTAATGAAAACAACCAGATTTGTTGTCCACACTCGACGCCGACAGCTGCTGCCGGGTGCCTTCAGCACATGTTGTGAAGACCGGGTCACATATCGGCACTTCCCCCTTATTGTATTCGCGCCCTGCGACGCAGGAAGTGGTCGCTTTGAGGGCACTGTGGCCAAAACTACGCTCGACAGCTATTTGCAGGTGCTAAAACTTGCGAATTCGCTCTCCGCAATCGCCGAAATCGCACACACGAATCCTGCGTACTCGCTAGGCCACGTCACGAAAACGGCCGGCGGTCCTCCGTCGCTCGAAATTCAAGCATCTGGCAAGAGTTCCCCGCTGATTAGTAAAACAGTGTAAAGATATGAAATGCAGCCGCTCGTTTCGCTTTTTTTCAATAAGTATATTGTACACAAGGGCAGTTTTTCGGGCTGTCCATTCGCCGGGCGTGAAGCTTTCGCTCGGCCGCACAAGCACAGGCGACGGCGATGAGCGACGAGCGGCACCGTCGTGCGGCGTTTTCTGCCCGTGACGTGGGTCTCGCCGATAGGTTCTATGCGCAGGCACCGAATGAAAGCACTGGTGCTTTCTAGTACACGCACATCGCGTATTTCGCCGTAGCTAATGTCATACCAACCACACTCTGCCAGTTCCCACTAAGTTCACTCTTGACACTACTGCGATACGGGGTCGTTGGTGGTGCTGGTGTCGTCGTCGGTCTAGCTTGACAGACCAGTGCGTCAGCTATGGCATTTGCATACCGACCAGCCAACCGACCGTCGATCGCCGTCCCATCAGCCTAGTGTAACCGGACCCTATCCCTGTACAGAAGTATAACCGCGTTACTCAACGCTTTCGCGGCACCAGTTACTCATATATGGGGGACGACTGCTACTTCGATCGCCCGCAGAAGTACAGGGTCGAACGGAACCTCGCTGCGCACATCGCAGCAACGAGAGCAGACGACGTTGCTCCATGTATGCCCTGGTGACGTCCCTATAGCATAGAATATGGCGGTCGCTGCCGGTGGGAGAAGTTTCCCGTTCTCCATATCGATCGTATTTTTTTTTAATATACAGCGCGTCCAAGGCAGCGAAATTTTGGGAACTGAATCTTAATCTGTTGTGTTAGTTACTGAAGCACAAAACTGCAATATGAAGAACGACCAAGTCATGACCCCTTTAAGAAAAAAATGGCAGTGAATAATAAACTATACCTAATAAACCCGGTTTCAGGTGAATTAAGTCATGTGTGCACAAGGACCGTTTTAAGGAAGTGATTTTATCCGGTCTCCGAATAGGCCAGACGCACCTTAGGTACAACTCCCTGCTATCAAAACAACACAGACCTGTTTGCAAAGAATGTGGAGATGAAGTTACGGTTAACCACATTTTATTATCATGTGTCAAACTATAAAAACTAAGCAAAAAGAACATCGCTCAATTTTATCATGAATGCATTCCTTTCCACCCAACATTCCACATAGATGATAATTCCATTGTTAACATACCTTCCGTTTCTAGCTTTTTAAAACGAGCAGTCGTACTTGAAAAACTAAATTTTAACCATTGGCTCGCTTTATTACATCATACACTTCAGCCACTCTCTCATTCCTGAGAAGTCGGCTGAGGCTTTTATTTCATTGGTTGGGAGCCTCAGGATACTTGCCAAGCCAAGGATAGCCGCTAAGGCTGCCTGACCTTCTTTAACGCTTTTACCATTAGCCATTTCCTAATTTATTCTCTGTTATTACTAGGCACTAGAATCTTTTTAGGCCATTTACACCATCAATAATGTTGCATATTCTTAAACATTCTACAGAATACCAGTTCTACACTTTGACCTTGGCGCGTGATTACCTTAGCTTCTTATGTGCCATAAAACCCAACACAACACAACACACGATGATATGTCATCAAAGTCTTCTAGGTGTCCAGCTATGCTGGCATAGAAGAAAACGAAAGATCCGACTTCTGTGCTGCTCAATCTCGCAGTCGTGCAAACCAGAAAGTAACCATGCTGCACAGAGAATGCCTAAAATTAGTACAGTTAATTGGAGAGTAAATGGCTGACAATTTGTGATAACGAATTAAACAAGCTACACTTTGTAAAGCCAGTCCTGTGTGAATGGAAGACCTGTAGGCGCCATGAACATTTCATAGAAGTAATTTTATGTCCTCTCTGCATTGCGCACACACACACACCTTGCATTCAACTTCCTGCTGGCAAATCAAGACAAACCTGTTTTGTGAAAAATGTGTTGATTAGCTGACAAAAAACGGCATCTTATTCTCGAGCACAAGACTTGGAACGGTGAGAAAAAAATGTTTTCTCCTTTTTCAACGAACAGATTCCTTTACACCCAGTGTTATTGTTGGGTGTATTGCACTAAAAACATTTAAAAGGAGCTAATGTTATACCTAAACGATAAATTTAATAAATCAAAGTCAATTGTTTACGACACAAGTTTAACCACTTCTCAGCCACTTTCTCTTTACTGATGAGGATAAGGTTTTAATTTAGTTTGTTGGGAGCTTCGAGATCCTTGCCCATACAAGCATGGTTGCCGAGGTTACCCAACAGTGTTTAAAGATTACAGTATTAGCCATATTAAACACTTTTTGTTTCTGAGTACTAGGTACCACGAATTAATTTATTGGGCCCTCTACACCATCGATGTTCTGTCACATTTTTGTAAAATTCTGCACAACAAATTTTCCTATACCTTGAGCTTGGCGCATGATAGCCTCAGGAGCTAATGCGTCACTAAAGCCAATACAACTTCTTAGAGAGATCTGCCATGGCTTGTGTGGAGCGCACTTCCAGATTCCTGAGCATCTTGTTGTTGATTACGTCGGTCTCCGGAGCCGAGGTGGTGCGTAGTTTCTGCATGGCGACATTAACTTCCCGTGGGGAAATGTCCTAACCAGTATGGTATTGGGGCCGCGAGTATAAGTAGGGAAGGTTGTCGGTAGAGTTGTGGTTAGATATTGTGGTTTAAGAGCGTCTAACAAGAAGCCATCATGTAGAGGAGTTTGCGTAGGATGCGGTTGTTTCAACTGCGTTGCTTTTGTTCCTTCTGGCTCGAGGAAGCATCGGAAAAATTGCCCCGTGTGTTTGGGGTTGAGGTTGCCGCTCGCGCTCAAGTGGCCTCATTGCCGATGTGCAGTTGGTTTGCACGTGTTTATATCTCCGTTACGAGCGCGGCTTTACTCTACTTGAGTGGCCGATTGCTTTTATTAGTGAGACACTTCTTTTGAAGGCTGGCGTGCGCTTCGCAAAGATGTAGGGGGCGACTCTGTCGTCTCTGCATGCAGGGTGTTAGAGATTTTGTACGTGGCCGCAGCCATGTCCTTAGTGAGGGTTTATGTCCAGGCGTCGAAATGTGTGATGGCTCCTGGGACGTCCCGTTGGATTGGCCGGAATTAGTCTCAGTCCACCAGCACCTTTTTCTAACCTGGACTAAGGTTGTGAGGTTGAGCTCAGTGCTGAATATATGTGATCACTGTCGAACGAATGCGGCGTGTTTGTTTAAGGACTGTTAGGAAGGTTTTTGACAGGATTAGGTACGGGTTGGCATTGTGTTGAATACTTATTCCAATCTTTACTGGTTGGTTTATGTCGTTGAGCCCAGCCTTCGTTCTGGATGAAAGTCCAAACCGAGGTACCTTTATGACATCTTTTGCGGTAGCCGCAACTGTGGTGATTGGCATCAAAGTTGCCAGTTATCAGTATGAGGTGGTTCGCACTTATCGTGGGTTAATTCCTTGCGCATTGAAGCTATGATAGGTGCCGGAGGGCGTTTGTTGGGCTTTATGTGTTTAGTATGAAAAAGCTACTGTCCTTGAGTGCTCGGGGTAAGCGTTCTACAAGAAAGCCCTCTATGTCAAGTTCTAAAGGGTGCTCAATTGCGGTAAAGTTTCGTTCAACCAGCGTTCCTACTCGCGTATGTGGCAGCACGCTGGTTGACTCATGATCTGTGTAGTTTCGAAGCTTGACATTAGATTATCCCTGCAGGGGCATCTGCAACATGCAGATGTTGGTGAGTTGCTACGCCATGGGTTCCTGGGCATCCGAAGGGGCATCCCCGCAGGGCGATGATGGTAAGCAGTGTGTCACCACGGATCCGAACACCCGCGCTTAGCCTTGCGTGGCTCAGCCATGTCCGAGAAAAAGGGGTTCCTGGTGGTTGAGCCGATGCCGAGCGTTTGGACCTTTAAGGACCCTCAGTGGAGGCAAAACACCACTTTGCCCTGCAGACGGCAACTCCGGCCTACCCCGACCTGGGGAATTCGGCCGTCGCCTTTTCCTATCCTTCCCTGCACGTTTCACTCTCCTATCTTCTTTCTCGCTACTATCGTGAATCCTCTTCCTCCTCGTTTTTTTTTCACTTTTCATAGGCGGCTAGGGCTATCCTTGTATGGTGTAGACACCCTGAGTTGTTCATATTTCGTTATAGCAGTGGTGTACAGGTGGCGTGGGTGGCCATGGTGGTTCCGTGGTGGATGGCTGGCACCATGGCCGAAGAACCATTCTTTTTCTATTGCTGCCTCCTTACTTTAAACTGATTGCTCTCTGAAAAGAGGGCGGACCGATGCAACCTCCCTGTTCTTCAACAAAAAGAAAACATCATTCGCAAAATCCCCCACGGTTCATAATGAACAAAAAGAAAAAACAGCCAGACCCATACCTCCTTTCACAGTCTCAAAAGTCCTGAGAGATTCCCTAGGTCCGAAGTACAAGGTGACAAAATTAGTTAGCTTAGACCTCCTGCTAGAACTTGTCGAATAACTCAAATCTCGAGTCTAGCAGACATTAAAACTTTCGGTGACATCCCTGTGTCTGTAACACTCCACAGATCGTTAAACATAGTCATCATCATCATCATCATCAGCCCTACTACACCCACTGCAGGGCAAAGGCCTCTACCATGTCTCTCCAATTAACCCTATCCTTTGCCAGCTGCATCCACCCTTTGCCTGCAAACTTCTTAATCTCATCCGCCCATCTAACCTTCTGCCGCCCCCTGCTACGCTTACTTTCTCTTGGAACCCACTCCGTTACCCTTAAAGACCAGCGGTTATCTTGCCTTCGCATTACATGCCCTGCCCAAGCCCATTTCATTCTCTTGATTTCGACTAGGATGTCATTAACCCGTGTTTGTTCCCTCACCCACTCTGCCCGCTTCCGATCTCTTAACGTTACACCTATCATTTTTCTTTCCATGGCTCGCTGCGTTGTCCTTAACTTAAGCTGAACTCTTTTCGTTAGCCTCCACGTTTCTGCCCCGTAGGTGAGTACCGGTAAGCTTATGCTGTTGTACACTTTCCTCTTGAGGGAAATTGGTAAACTGCCACTCATGATCTGCGAGAATTTGCCATATGCGCTCCACCCCATTCTTATCCTTCTAGTTATCTCCCTCTCATGATCCGGATCAGCTGTCACTACCTGCCCTAAGTAGACGTATGTGATAGTATGTGATGTCATCTCCGACAACGACTTTCTGCACTCGACAGAAGAAGAAATAATAATAATAATAATTGGTTTTTGGGGAAAGGAAATGGCGCAGTATCTGTCTCATATATCGTTGGACACCTGAACCGCGCCGTAAGGGAAGGGATAAAGGAGGGAGTGAAAGAAGAAAGGAAGAAGGAGGTGCCGTAGTGGAGGGCTCCGGAATAATTTCGACCACCTGGGGATCTTTAACGTGCACTGACATCGCACAGAAGAAGAAATGCTGAATGGACTTTCCGATCAGATTGTAACTAATGTATATAGAATCAAAATACGCAAATAAAACAAAGAAATTCCCACGAAACACCTGGTCTTGATCTTTGCATCCTGCACCCTGCCCGAATCAATCCAGGTAGGGTACGCAAAAATCTCCGTCCTACCATATATCCCTAACTCTATACGCTGGTTTAAATGCCAAAGGTTTGGCCAAGGCTCCCAAAGCTGCCGCGGCCGCGATACATGTTCTATATGTGCTGGAAACGATCACAAATCCACAGACTCTAATGCTGCGGCACTGTGCGCGAAATGCGAAGGTGACCACGCTGTTTATTCAAGGTCGTGGCCCGCTTTGCAGAAAGGAAAAGAAATAATTACCATAAAGACAAAAGAACAGATAATATGTGAAAAAGCAAGAAGACGCTATTCCATTCAGATTGCACATTTTTTACGCCCCACACAAGCTCCGCGGCGCACTACACCTGTCTTCGGCACCTGTTAGCTAACGTGCACCTAGCTAACCCAGCTGGGCCGGGGCAAGCCCAATTGTGCCCCTGGCAGATGCAGAGGGAGCTGCTATGCCACCTCCGAAAAACAGCCCTTCGGCCACCAAGTCGGCAGCCCGCAAGGCTTCACCCAATCGAGAGAAGCCACCCTCCCCCCCCCCCCCCCCCCTGCCACCGGGTTCTGCGCGGAACTCCATCGCCTCACTGGTCAGAGCTCTCCCCGCTGCAGCGGCGGCGGACTTTTCTTGACCGTAAAAAACCAATAACAGGCCCTCAGCAAGGAGGGACCTAAGGTTCTGAATACGTCCCCCTCAAAATTATCATGACGTTCCTTATCCACTGCGACTGCAGTGGAATTCTAAATACCTATAGCGATGCAATAGACCTAAATTATGTCTCCTGTAGCACTGTGCCTTCAGGAGACCAATATGGGACCTTCTCATAAAAATATTTTTTAAAAGTATAACGTCTTTCACCGCGGCCCGTGAGCAGGCGAGTATGCTCTCTGAAGGCGTTGCTGTTGAGTTCAGAGTGGTGCTGAAACCCATAAAATTAAGCTGCAAGCAAAACCTGAAGCTGTTGCGATGACCTTTAACTTCAAAACAATTACCATATGCTAAGTATATCTTCAATCACACTTTACAGTAACCCTCCATGACTTCGAACTACTCTTAGAGCGTGAGCCCTAATAATAATCCAAACACACAAAACCTCCTCAAAATCTCCCAGAAATATCCCATCAGGACATTTGGAATGTCCCCAGGAGGTTCTCATTTTTCCCGGAGACGTCCAAAAAACGTCCTCACAAGTAGCCGTGTGCAAAAAGTTGTGCGTCCCAGAGACAGCCCCAAAAGGTTAATGCAAGATTTCTGGGCTCTGGCTCAATAAAATTATTTCTTCTTTTTTATGCAGACTTCAGGCATCTAAGCGCACATATGTGCCAAACTTCACGCACATACCTCAGGCACATACTTCAGGCACGTTACCTGTTTACATGAAATGTGCTTTAACGAGGTGAAAATTTAGGCTGGTTGGTGCATGATCTTGTGATGGGAGCAGCGCAGCACGAGGCAGAGAGGCGGTACACGACTATGAATAACAACCAGATTTTTAATGCACGTTCGCCGAATATATACATCTCACCCGTATAAGAAGTAAAAAAAGAAGCATGAAAAACGCATAAGATGTACACGTGGTGAAATATTAAGACATCGCACGCAGATAATCAATTTCTGTCACGAAGCGCTATTAAAGGTATGCAGACGCATATGTCGCTCTTTAGTCGGATGTTGAAGGCTTCTTCAATCTCTCTCGTCCGTTGATAAAAATACGACGGGATGACCATTGTGTTGATAAGCTGCGGAGCGCATTCATGCCCTCTGCAATGTTTGGCTTACTCACTGCTGATGGCGCCCTTTAGGGATCTTTAGTGCTCTAGAAGCCGTGTATTCAACCAGCGCCCTGTTTGACGAATGTATGTGCGTCCGCATGACAGAGGAGTTTCATAAACCCCGCTTTTCACACATTTCACATGTTTTTCAGGTGTTTTTTTTTTTCATTGATTTTTTTCATTTACCGCTGTTGACTTTGGCGCACAGGCTCCTTAACTTGTTGGGTGCCGACATGAGCACTTTTACACGAGCTCTTGCTCTTACTCTTTTGCGACTGTGCGAAATGCCATTAATGCAAGGAATCACAGCGCACGGCTTCCTTTATTCTGATGTGGTTGTGACATATTTTCTGCCTCTAGGTGCTTGCAGAATTTCTTCTGCGACACTGGATAGCAGTCTCGTCGGGCAACCTGCTGTTTTCAGTCGACGGTTCTGGGTGTCAAAACTGCCTTGAACCTCATGACGACAGGATCTCGTCAATACGGCTCTCATTGCAGTTTTTTTTCTACCCCCGCTTGATGATGTTGGAGTGTGCAGATGTGTAGAAGAGCAGTACCTTATAGCTTCGTGCTCGGTACCGCCAGCATATGTGAGCGCCTAGAAAGGCTAGCGTCAAGTCAAGAAATCGCATAACGTTGTTTTCTGTGAGTTCACTTGTTATTTCTAGTCCTAGTTCTTCTAGTCGTTCTAGTCCTTAGGAAATGTAGTAATGATAGCCGCATTTACGAGATCCTGTCATCTCATATGAAACCGTCGGCTGAAAGCAGCAGTTTACCCGACGAGACTGCTATCCAGTGTCGCAGAAGGGATTCTGCAAGCACTTAGAGGCAGAAAATATGTCACAACCACAGCAAAAAAAAGGAAGTCATACGCGGTCATTCCTTACATTAACGGAACTTCCCACAGTCTCAAAAAGGTAGGCGCAAGAGCTGGTGTGAAAGTGCTCATGTCAGCACCCAACATAGTAAAAAGCCTTTGTGCCAAAGTCAACAGTGAGCAAGGAAAATTCAATGCAAGAAAAAGCACCGGGAAAAAACACGTGAAATGTGTGAAAAGCGGGGTTTAGTAAATACCTCTGTCATGCGGACGCACCTACATTGGGCAAACAGGACACTGTTTGAATGAATGGCTTCGAGAGCACAAAATATATCTAAAGGCCGCTATGATCAGTGAATTAGCAAAACATTGCAGAGAGCATGAATGCGCTCTGCAGCTTATCAAACAATGGTCATCCCGCCGTATTTTAATCAACGGACCAGGGAGATTGAAGAAGCCTTCAACATCGGGCAAAAGAGCGACGTATATGCGTCAGCATAGTTTCGATACCGTTTCGTTTCAGCGAAATTGATTATCTGCGTGCGTTGTCCTAATCTTTTACCATGTGTACATCTTATGCGTTTGTCATGCTTCTGTCCTTTCCTTATTGCACGAGCGAGATGTATATGTTCGATCGAACCTGGATTAAAAATCTGGTCAGCGTTGATTCCCGCCTCTCTCTTTGTTTCGTGCGGCGCTGCTCCCGCCACAAGAACCTGAAATGCGCTAGAATTTTACACACAAACGAAATATGAATTCAAAAAGTCGCTTGATCCCGTCCATATAACAGGAAATAGCAGCGCAATACAGATGTAATTTCAGTTTATCGATGTGCTCTTTGCATTTAAATGAATACCAACAGGAGACGCATATGTATGCACCATTTAACACACAAAGTACGGAGCACTACGACACCAGCAAATAATAATGGCCAAAATTTTCGCTAGCTCTGAGAAATCTGAAAAAAATGGAGCAATAAAAACATAATACAGGCTGAAAGCTGATGCACCTTAAGCAAACATTCTAAAGGGTGCAAAAGCATATATGCACACACCAAAGCAAACGCATGTAAAGAGCAACCTGGGTGCCAAAAGAAAAGACGACATGGGCGTACGATACAGATACGCGGTTTCAGGTCACGGATATTCTGCAGGGTGAAACCTCCCTCTCGCTTTGCCTCTCGCACGAGCCTCGGAGTAGTCTTGAGCGTGTTATCAAAACAGGAAAAAAAAATAATTCTACGAGGCGAAAATAAAAAACGAGCATAAACCGCATACCTTGACGACGTTGCCAACAGAAACCTGGGGATGAAATAAAATGCTACAACTATATATATATGAGTTCAACGCAGCCTTCTGTCCTGCGCCTTCTCACGGCACAGAGAACGCTCAAACATACGCGTTGTTACATTCTCGTTACACCCCCGTTTTATTTTCTTGTCACTAAGTGTGGAGATAAGACTGCTTGGAGCCGGATGGAAAGGGGGGACGTCTTGAGGTAGGAGCCCTGGCTCGCCACACCCACGGTACAGCCGACCACGCGTGCGGCAAAATACGGCGTGGGAGGCGAGATCAAGCTAATCAAGGCACAAGTCATCCGGTGGGGGTGGGTTGGGAGTCAGCGACGCGAACACAACACAAACTATACCGCTGCGACAGGACTGCAATGTAGGTAGAGCAGGTTAATCCATGGGCACTCGCAGCAAGAGTCTGGTGGGCTTCCAAAGATCTCTCCCGCCTATGACCGAAGGGGACGGCCACGCTGCCACCAACAACACGCCACAGTCGTCGGAGGCGCTGAGGGAAGCAGAGTGCACGCTAGGAGTCGAACATTGCCATGAAATCCACTGCCGCGAACGACGCCTGTAAGAGCGCCATTATGGTGTTGGGCCGTGAAGCTGTGCAAAAGATTTGCAATGCGCCGCGCGCCGCTGCACCAGTTCCAAAAGGAATTATGTGGGCACGCCGAGGTGCGCGGGAAAGCTGCCATGAATCCGCAGCTACGAAGTTCACGACAGCATAGTGATGAGAGCAAGAGCTGCTGCGCGCTGGGGCTTGCGCGCGAGCGGCTAGGGGCTGCGCGAATACGTGTGCGCAAGATGGCTTCCGTCCAGCGAGGAAGCCCGGCGAGCGACGGGAGGCCCATTACTGCGCCTCTGCTAGACAGCGGCGCAACGAGGACTGCTGGTAGTTGGAGATGTCTGCAGGGACCGCCGCTCCCGGCGATGCCATGAAAAGGCAGGCCGCCGTCGCCTGCCTGCCTGCAGCATGGAGCCGACGGCCCACGAGAGAGATGCGGGGTTAAATGCGCTTCCTTCGGCTGTTCGGAAAAAACTGTCTGATCTCTCAAAACGGCGAGTGCAAGCGCAAAACCTTCCCTCCGCGTAGCTCTTGGCGCGAGGGGAGAAAAGGGAGCGAGGAGTCAATTTGTATTTTTTGTTGAAAAGCGGTCCAAAAATGTTCTCCCAGTTACCTTTCTGGGACCACAATGCTATTTGTTTTTGTTTCTGTTTACCACGCTCGAAAAAACGTTTCTAGGACATTAGTGGGCGCACTTCCCTTTTGCTTGTGTTTCTATGTCCTACCTCTACTGCCTGGAAATGTTCGATAAATGTTGTACTGGGACAGGGACATTCCATCCTTTCTGGGCGTTCCTGGGGAGGTACGTTGTTTGCTGGGATTATTGGTTTTTGGGGAAAGGAAATGGCGCAGTATGTCTCCTATATCGCTGGACACCTGAACAGCGCCGTAAGGGAAGGGATAAAGGAAGTACAGAAAGATGAAAGGAAGAAAGAATTGCCGCAGTGGAGTGCTCCGGAATAATTTCGACCACCTGGGGATCTTTAACGTGCACTAACATCGCACAGCACACAGGCGCCTTAGCGTTATGCCTCCACAAAAGCGCAGCCGCCGCGGTCGGGTTCGAACCCCGAGAACTCCGGATCAGTATCCGAGCGCCCTAGCCGCGGCGGGTCAGAGTGATATATATATATATATATATATATATATATATAGACAGTGCATTCCGCATTTTCGCTTAGCGCTGACCTGAAGCACGCGCCGTCTCTATGAAGAGGAGGCGGAGGTGTCAGCGATCTTGAGCTGTGGTGCAGACGTTCGTCGGATCCTGCGTTCCTGTGTTCAGTGATAACCGCATTCACGCGTGACATTTTGGTGGAGGTGCTGGGTAGTGCACCCCATTCTCAGGACCTTTCCAAGAAGCCGGGACTCCAGCCCGCTTGACGCCTTGAGAGTCGAAGTTACGCCCACCCATCAAAGTAGCCGGCGGCTGCAAGGACTGCAACCAGAGTTCGGGCCTCTGCAGTCTCGTCCGACCGCCAGGAAACTGACCTCAGCGCGACCATCAGTGCCCACAAACACCCCCGTCATTATGCCGGATGCCATCCCTTTGCTGCCTGTCGTGCTGCCGCAGCCACGCGAACCACCCACCTTTCAAGGTTTCCCAGGTGAGGACCCGGAGGACTGGCTCGAGAAGTTCGAGCGCATAGCCTAATACAACAGGTGGGCTGACGACTCGAAGCTGCAGCACGTGTTTTTTTCACTGGAGGGTGCAGCTCGTATTTGGTTTGAGAACCGAGAAGCCACAATAACAACATGGGGCTCCTTCAAGACTCAGTTTTTGCAGGCTTTTACCACCGTCCTTAGGAAAGAACGTTCCGAGCTGCTCCTCCAGACACGCGTCCAACTACCAAACGAGACCGTCCTCGTTTACTCCGAGGACATGGCGAAGCTCTTCCGCCGGGCTGATCCCAACATGTCCGAAGAGAAGAAGCTGCGTTTTCTTATGAGGGGCATCAAGGAGCAGATCTTCGCTGGGTTAGCTCGAAGCCCGCCCAAAATGGTCGCCGAATTTGTTTCCGAAGCCACTACGATGGAAAAGATGCTCGACATGAGATCCAGACAGTACGAGCGTCCGCCGTCGCTGATGTCTAGCAGCGGTGTCGATGCTTCTAGCCACGACATCCTTCGGGAAACCATCCGGACCGTCGTACGCGAAGAGCTTCAAAAGCTCTTTCCAGCCCCGGAGTCGCCTTATGTTTCTTCCATTTCGGACATTATTCGTGAAGAGGTCCAAGAGGCGCTCACGCCGCCAGCCCCTCTTCACCCGAACACAACACCCCAGATGATGACATACGCCGCAGCCGTTCGCCGTCCACCGCCGCCTCCATGTCGCCCGGATACACCTGGCCACATTCAGCGCCACCCATCCCACCTCACCCTTCTCAGGTTCTCCCTCGGAAGAGCGACGTCTGGCGTACCGCCGATTATCGCCCTCTGTGCTATCACTGCGGCGGGCCCGGTCACGTCTACCGCAACTGTTGTTACCAACGCATGGGTCTGCAGGGATATCGTGTCGATGCGCCCCGACCGCAGCGTGGTCAATGGCCTCCAGAAATAAGCGATTACCTGGCCACGACACCCGAAGCACCACACTGCTATGCCCGGTCGCCGTCTCCACGTCGTTTCTCGTCTCCGCGACGTTTTTCCGCCGACATTTCGCGTGGAAGGTCTCCTAGTCCCCTTCGGGAAAACTAGAAGCGGCAACCTTTGGGGGCAAGTTTGCTCACCTGCGATATGTCCAAGATCCTCCACTGCTGCACAAACATAACCGACCGCTTATACGACGCACCGACGATCACCAGACCGATAACACGCCTCGCCGCATCAATTCTTCGCCGCAACTAAACCGCCTGGTGCCGCACCGCAGCCGTGAGCGGACTCCGCGACGTTCCCGTACACCTACGACTGAACATTTCAATCGACGGTACCGACGTCACCGCACTTGTGGACACCGGCGCCGACTACTCGGTAATCAGCGGACCTTTTGCCGCGACTCTGAAAAAGGTGACCACACCTTGGACGGGCCCACAGCTTCTTACTGCCGGGGGTCATTTGATCAACCCAGCTGGCACGTGCACATCACGATTAACCTTCGAAGAGGACACGTACCTGGCCACCTTCGTCGTACTCGACCAGTGTTCCCGGGACGTAATCCTCGGAATGGATTTTATGCGTTGCGTATTGCAGTCACTCAGTTCAGCCCTTGGGCGCGGCCGGGCAGCCACCAAACCGCGTGAATTGACGTCACGACAGCCGGAGGAAAAGCTGGGCCCCAACTCGCGCGGTCGCGCGCGGCCGCAGCCACCACCTGACTCCCACTCCTCCCGCTAGGGGCGCTGCGCTATGATTGACGTCACGGCATATGTATAAAAGAGCTGCGCTCCTTCGCCGGGACAGTCTTATACCCCTGTCACACGGGCATTTCGAGGGCCCTCGAACCGATAGTCTATCGACTCAAAGGCGATCGAGCGCTGCTACACGGGCAGTTTCAATGGCGATCGAGTCAATAGCCTATCGAGTCAACGAAGCAGCACGGAACTCCATCGAGATATGCAACGCATTCTTGGCTTAACCAAGCTAAGCCTGGCCATTTTTTTTGACAGAAAATGGCGCGGTCATTGACCTTAAATCGAAGTCAGTGACGTTCTCCACCGAGAACGCAATCCACAGTGCTTTCGAACGTCCCGCGGCTCTTTCCATCCTCGATGACGTTACCATTCCACCCCGTTCGAGCGTTGGGGTCTCTGTCGGCGCGAAGACGCTGCGAAAGTTTGAAGGTGTCGTCGAAAGCAAACCAATTATGCTTTTAGACCGCTGCCTTGCTGTCGCCAGAGGGGTCGTTTACCTCGAAAACGGAGAAACCGAAGTCCTGCTTACGAATTTTAGCAGTGAGCACCAACATCTTAGCCTTGGGACTACTGTGGCCCACGTTCATGGTATCGCCGACATTCGACGAGCGCCCAGTCTTGCCATGGTGTCGTCAACAGAAGTTCACATCGGTGTTCCCGACTTCCAGTACGACATTAACCCCGCACTTTGGCCGCAGCAGAGAGTCCAAGTAGAAAATCTCCTCCAGCGCTACGGCGATACCTTCTCGACTTCTTCCCGCGTCGGCAGAACACACTTGGCCAAGCCATCGGATAATTACAGATGACGCCGTGCACCCTCTCAGACAGTCACCTTACCGCGTGTCTTCCACGGAACGCGCCGCAATCAGCCGTGAAGTTAAGGAGATGCTTCGAGACGACGTCATTCAGCCCTCTCATAGTCCCTGGGCGGCACCTGTCGTCTTCGTGAAGAAAAAAGATGGTACACTGCGGTTTTGTGTGGACTACCGTCGCCTAAACAAAGTAACTAAAAAAGATGTTTATCCCCTTCCTCGAATCGACGATGCTCTCGATCGCCTCTGCAATGCAAAATATTTCTCATCCATGGACCTCAAATCAGGATATTGGCAAATCGAGGTAGATGAACGGGACCGAGACAAGACCGCATTTATTACTCCGGACGGGCTCTATAAGGTTAAGGCAATGCCATTTGGTTTGTGCTCTGCACCCGCGACGTTCCAACGGCTGATGGACACAGTTCTGGCAGACCTGAAGTGGCAGACATGCCTCGTCTACCTTGATGACGTTGTTGTGTTCGCCCCAACGTTCGAGGAGCACCTTCGCCGCCTTGAAGTTGTGCTACAAGCCATAAAGTCTTCTGGGCTAACGTTAAAAAATGAGAAATGCCGCTTTGCTTACACTGAGCTAAAGTTCTTGGGTCACGTCGTCAGTTGCGAGGGAGTTCGGCCGGACCCGGACAAAACCAAAGCTATTGCCAATTTCCCTCCACCGCAGGACCAAAAGGAAGTCCGCCGCTTTCTATGCCTACTACCGTCGCTTTGTGAAAGATTTCGCTCAAATCGCCGAGCCCCTGACGCGTTTGACAAGGACAGACACGCCTTTCACGTGGGGTGCCCCTCAAGCACAAGCATTTGAAACTCTTCAACGCCACCTGCAAGGACCTCCAGTTCTGGCTCACTTCGACGAAAACGCAGATACGGAGCTTCATATTGACGCAAGCAACGTAAGCCTGGGTGCCGTTCTGGTTCAAATCCACAACAGTCGAGAGCGAGTCATCGCTTACGCCAGCCGCTCTTTGTCTCGCGCTGAAGCTAACTACTCAGCAACTGAGAAAGAGTGTCTAGCGATCGTGTGGGTGACGTAGAAATTTCGACCCTATCTTTATGGAAAACGTTTTACTGTAGTTACGGACCATCATGCCTTGTGTTGGCTTGCGACCCTCAAAGATCCATCAGCCCGCCTTGTCAGATGGAGTCGGCGCCTCCAAGAATACGACATGACAGTGGCGTACAAGTCCGGCCGGAAACACTCGGCTGCCGATTGCCTCTCGCGTGCCCCCGTCGAATCCCCAACGGAGGACGGAAACTACGACGACATCACCTTAAATGCGATCAGTGCAACGTGCCTTGCTGACAAACAATACGCCGACCCAGAACTTCGGGACCTCATTGAGTTTCTTAACGGGACCCGCCCGACTGTCCCGAAGGCTTTCAAGCGCTCGGTAGCGTCTCTCTGCGTTCGCCATGGTGTCCTCGTAAAGAAAAATTTCGCCGCAAACAATCATCAATAACTTATTGTTATACCGACGAGCCTAAGGGACGAAATCCTTCAAGCTTCACACGATGAACCGACTTCTGAACATTTGGGTGTAGCCCGCACGCTTGCAAGAATCAAAGAGAAGTATTACTGGCCCCGCCTTCAGTCGGACGTTGCACACTACGTCAGAACGTGCCGAGGCTGTCAGCGTCGCAAAGTGCTCTCAACAAAACCTGCTGGATTCTTGAAGCCTATAGCACCACCACCGCGGCCTTTCCAGCCGATCGGGATGGACATGCTGGACCCATTCCCTCTTTCTCATTCGGGAAACAAGTGGGTCATCGTGGCAACTGACTATCTGACCCGATACGCGGAAACATCAGCTCTGCCAAGTGCCACAGCCCTTGACGTAGCAAATTTTTTTCATCCATCAGGTCGTTTTGCGTCACGGTGCCCCAGAGACCCTAATCACGGACAGGGGTACAGCTTTCAAGGCTGACCTCTTACAGCAGATTTTACTCCACAGTCATACAGACCACCGAAGGACGACATCCTACCACCCTATGACGAACGGTTTAACGGAACGCTTAAACAAAACGCTAGGTGACATGCTCTCCTTGTATGTCGACGTTCAGCACAAAACTTGGGACGAAGTGCTCCCATACGTCACCTTTGCATACAATACGGCCGTTCAGGAAACGACAAACATGCCACCGTTCCGTCTCGTTTACGGCCGCGACGTGACCACGATGCTAGACGCCATGTTACCGCATGTGGAAGACATCGACCCGAATGCGGATCTTCACACCTTCCTGCACCTCGCTGAAGAAGCTCGTCATCTGGCCAGGGTTAGGATTCTCGACCAACAATGCCGACATGCCCAACACTATAACCTCCGACGCCGTGATGCTCGGTACTCATCAGGAGACCGTGTGTGGGTCTGGTTTCCCATTCGCCGACGCGGACTTAGCGAAAAGCCCCTCTGCCGGTATTTTGGACCTTACAAAGTCATCAGGCCACTTGGAGACCTGAACTATGAGGTCGTTCCTGACGGCTTTCAGAAGACTCGGCACTCCCAGCAACCTGAGGTGGTGCACGTTGTCCGCCTCAAGCCTTACTACGAGCGGTAGCGCCAGAGCTGGACTTACGGCCGCACAACACGTGAACTTCCCTTTGTGAACTTTTTTTTTTCAACACACCGGCTACGCATCGGGACGATGCTCTTTTTTTTTTCCGGGGGCCAGTGACACAGTGCATTCCTCATTTTCGCTTAGCGCTGACCTGAAGCACGCGCCGTCTCGAAGAAGAGGAAGCGGAGGTGTCAGTGACCTTGAGCTGTTGTGCAGACGTTCGTCGGATCCTGTGTTCCTGTGTTCTGCAGAGATCACCGCATTCACGCGTGACTATATATATATATATATATATATATATATATTTAAGAGAAGTGGGCACTTCTACAAAGACACTTTTATTTATCAACGTTTCGACCGCGGTGCGGTCTTCTTCAGGACTGTAGTGGTCTCGCGTCAGATGGACGTTTTAAGTTTGTGAGCTCAAGAGGAGGGAGAAAGGAGTGTAACACGCAAATAGCAACAACGGTTCAAAAAACTGAAAAAAAAAATAAAGATGGGGGTGCGGGGAGCAGACCGGGACAATATTGGGGGAGGAAGCAAAAAAAATAGAAATAAAATAAAAAAGGGGGGAAAACTAGTATAGTAAGGAAGGGTGGGGTACAAAAGGAGATGGCGAAACGAGAGAAAGGGAGAGGAAGACGGTGCGGGGGACATGGGCAGCACGGAAACAAAACACAAACAAAATGCACAAACACAAAGGGCGCCGCTGCAGATGCGTGGCCAAAGAGGAGCCGCTGCGCAAATGACACTGGCAGTGACGAACAGGCCAAACCAGGCGCCTTTTGGGGGTCTCACTAATTTCCGGTGAGCCGAGGGCTAGAACGTTAAGGAAGGAGTGGGCTACGTTAACGAGCACATGTCTAAGAACTCACTCACGGGGTCTGGGTTTCACTGAACGGTGCAACCCTCTCCGTGGGTGGGTCGTTGAACCGACCTCGCCGGGAATACTTGTTTGTAGGGGAGGAGGGCTGGGCTAGCTGTGTGCAAAGATTTCAGATTGTCGGAAAATGTAAGGAAAGAACGTCAAAAACTTATCAATACTGCACGAGGCAGGATAGTGTAAGTAAGGAGGGGTATGATTGCCTGGGATATACACTAGGAGTTATAAAAGGTATATCTGAGTTAGCCAATTAACGAGAAGTGTAGTATTATTTTGTTTGGAGGTCGTGAATAAAAGAAAGGGTACCAGGCTTTTCGTTAAGACCTTCTTGAATAGTATTAAACTTGTGGATAAAATAGGATTCACGCTGTTCACGTTCTCGCCTGTTTTTGAAGCCCCCTTGAATAATTGTTACTTTTAGTTGGTCAAATGGGTGTCCTTCTGCGTTTACATGCTTGGATAGGGGAAGGTTTGGGAGAGACTTGGCGTGTGCGCGGTGATTGTTAAATCGAATGCGGAATGCAGTGTTTGTCTGTCCTATGTATTGCTGGTTACACAAAGTGCATTCAAGAAGGTAAATAATGTTTGATGAGTCGCAGTCAAAGTTACCGTTGATTGAATGCTGGAAAACTGACCTCGTACTAGTTGCGGAACACGTAGTCTGCATGTGCTTGCAAACTTTGCAGCGACCCTTACCACAGGGCTGGCATCCATATTGTGGGGTTTTGTGTTCCTTGGAGTGGACTAGGTGGTTCTGAATGTTTTTGGCACGCCTGTAAATCACGCGGGGTGCGCATGTAAATATTTTCGATAGTCGTTGACTTTGCTGGAGAATGTTAAAGTGCTTATTAAGAATTCTGTTTATGTTCGGTGCGTTACTGTTAAATGTGAGGATAAGGTTTGTAGTGTAATCATTTCGGTTATCTATTTGGTGCCCCTGGAGTATTTGACTACGGTTAAGATTTGAAGCTCTGCTTATGGCGTCATCAATAAGGGAACGTGGATAGCGCTGTGTTAAGAGCACGGTGCGCATGTGTTCGGAGTTTTCATTAAAGTCTAGGTCGTTAGAGCAGATTCTTCGAAAACGATGGGCCTGCGAATAAGGGATGCTGGTTTTGCAATGACGGGGATGGGCGCTTTGAAAATGTAGATATTTTTGTGAGTCGGTTGGTTTTCTATAAACGGTTGTACGAACTGACCCCTTGTCCACCAGAATGTCAACATCAAGAAAATTGATTTGACTGGCTGAGTAGGTGTGCGTAAACTTTATGTTTGGGTGCACGGAGTTGAAACTGTCAATGAAATGGATAAGTTGTTGTTCTGTGTTTGTCCATATTATAAAAATATCATCCAAATAGCGCTTGTAAAAGTACGGCTGGATTGTACAAGAAGAAAGAAATTTTGACTCTATATGATGCATGAAGATATTGGCATAATTTGGGGCCATTCTTGTTCCCATAGCGGTGCCACTTACTTGCAGATAATATTGATGATCAAATTCGAAGCTATTATATTCTAACACAATTTTGGCTAGTGTTCCTAACACGTTTGGGCTTGGAGATTCATGAGGTTTCTGCTGTTCATAAGATTCTAAAAGGGCTGCAATGCCGTCGGCATGGGGAATGTTTGTGTATAAAGATGTTACATCCATGGTCACAAGAAAGGCTCCTTCTGGTAATGTTATATTGTCTATCTGGCGGAGAAAGTGGTTTGTATCTTTGATGTAGGATGGATGTGTGGCTGGAATGTGGCTAATTAGAGTGTCAATGTACTTTGATATTGGTTCTGTGAGAGTGCCGATTCCTGAAATTATTGGCCGTCCAGGAATACCGGCTTTATGTAATTTAGGGAGCATGTAGAAACGCCCAGGAGAAGGATGGGTAGCCGTGAGTGCCTTGCATAGTTTCGGGGAGATTTCATTGTGTTTTATGAGGTCGAGGAGAATGTCAGATATAGCTTTTGAGTGCTCGTCGGTGGGGTCGCCATGCAGTTGTTTATAAAAATGGTTGTCAGAAAGCTGTCGGATGCCTTCTGCTATATAGTCATCCCTGTTCAAGATAACAATGCCTCCGCCCTTATCAGCTGGCTTTATGACGATGTCGGTACGGTTGCTGAGCGCCTCGAGAGCAGTACGTTCTCTTTTAGAAAGATTGTCTGGTCCTAACCTGCGGTTCTTAAAATTTTCAACAATGTCATTTTGAACTGCCTTAATATAGATATCCAAGTGTTTTTCCCGCCCGATGTTGGGAGTCCAATTTTGGTTTGCTGGGTGGAAGTCCGTGTTTTGGTGGGGGTTTCCGGGCTTATCAAAAAAGTATTCTCTCAGGCGAAGTTTTCTGGCGAAGTCGTCAAGATCTTTCAGGAGTTGGAATTCATTGAATTTGCCTGTGCGGGGGCAAAAAGTCAGCCCTCTAGATAGGACGGCTCGCTCATACTCTGTGAGCGGTGTTAGAGATAGATTGGTGATGTTGTCTACACTGTGATGGCCCTGTTTTGAGAGTGTTTGCCCTTGGCTGACCTTTGACTGAGTGATATCGGGGTTGGGAGAATTCGATCCAACCGCACTTAGTACTTCTTTCATCCATTCGTCATGGGGAACTTTGTCCCGTGTAAATTTTCTAATTTTGATTATGCCAATTTCTGAAGTTTTTTTTGTTTTGAAACGTTCTAGTTCCTCGGCCTCCAGCGCGGAAACAAGAAGATTATTCCGAGCCCGACGCTCCTCCGTTCCCAGTATCACCGAAGCTTTCTCAGAGTGCCGAATTGTGATTTTGAGTAACTCTAGGGAAGCTGATTTTAATATGTCGTTCCATTGCTTTTTGTCTCCTTCTGATAGATTATTCATTGCTGGTATCAGCTTCACTTGTAGACCTTTCGGTACGATATTAGCCCGAAGGTACGTTTTTAAGGTTTTAACATGAAGGTCATGTCTAAGCCGCTTATCAATTATTTTTCGTAATTTAAGAAAAGCTGAAGATTTGAAACAGGGCTGCCGGTGATATGAGAACAAGGGAGGCGGAGTACTCACGCGGCCTGTGTATCAGTCCCGGCGCACTCGCTGGGCGGAACCACAACGCTTCCGGAGGTCATATGATAAAACAGGGGTGCTGGGGATCAGTCCACAGTTATATGACGGGCTGCTGGTGATGGGTTGCTGTTCTGGTGTAGAATCCACGGCAGGTTTTTGCCTCGGTTGCATACCTCTCTTCGGGCTTGCCTCTCGACACGATGGCTTGTTTGATGTGCTCGCCTGGGCTGAGGTGCTTGCTGTAGGGGAATGTGCTGCTGCTGTGCCACTGGTGGTCTGGTGTGGCTGTTTTAGTGCGGCGCTGCAGTGTCCCCTCGATGTCCGGGAGTTGAGTGGTGGCCTGGTGGTGATGTCTGGACGGCTGGCTGCTGCTTGTCTAGTGGACATAGCATTTTGGCCTACGATTTGTGCAAATGTTCGAGGCTCTGGAGTACTCATCGAATTTTGTTGCTGCCGAGGCTGTGGATGTTGTGGCGCGTAGTCTCTCCATTGCCCCAATG
This sequence comes from Amblyomma americanum, assembly GCF_052857255.1. Lineage (NCBI taxonomy): Eukaryota > Metazoa > Arthropoda > Arachnida > Ixodida > Ixodidae > Amblyomma > Amblyomma americanum. Next base: position 52,261,267 of record NC_135500.1, read on the forward strand.
TGAGGTGGCGAATTTGGAGGAGTAAATTATAGATATTCCATGACAGCAGCGAAACTCCACCGAAGCTGGGGTGCACGCCATCTGCAGACAGAACTGTGCTGGGGTGGAACATTTCCATTTGGTGGTCTACGAAGAAGGTGTTCTGCTCTCGTCGGCAGATGTCTACAAGAAGGGCATTAAAGGTCTGGGCCTTCTGGTTGATCTTTACCACTTGAGGCCTGTTGGTTGAATTCCTTCGCAAATTTGGAGCCCGAGGAAGCACGAGCGTTGCAAAAATGTTAATGATATCCGGTCTTCTCATTCTGATTTGATGTATTAGTTGCACGTACCGGTCTGCGGCGGTGGCGGCATCCATGATTGCGACGTCGTTGCTTCCGACGTGAAGGACGATGTCCGACACACCTCGTGGTACCCAATCCAGGAGGTTGGGGATGTCTTCAATTTTGGCACCAGGTTGGCAGATAAATGCTGGGGTGTGCAGGATTGCAGGATCAAAGTGCTGATGTAAGTATTTAACTTGAGAGTCCCCGATGATGGCGGTAGTTGGGCTCTCGACGGGGAATTTCCAAAGGACGTGTCTTGATGAAGTGCGAGCAGGAGCCATTGTAGAGAATGTTACGAACGTAGGTTGCGTTGGCTCCGCAGAATAAATATTTAAGAGAAGTGGGCACTTCTACAAAGACACTTTTATTTATCAACGTTTCGACCGCGGTGCGGTCTTCTTCAGGACTGTAGTGGTCTCGCGTCAGATGGACGTTTTAAGTTTGTGAGCTCAAGAGGAGGGAGAAAGGAGTGTAACACGCAAATAGCAACAACGGTTCAAAAAACTGAAAAAAAAATAAAGATGGGGGTGCGGGGAGCAGACCGGGACAATATTGGGGGAGGAAGCAAAAAAAATAGAAATAATTTTTTTTTGCTTCCTCCCCCAATATTGTCCCGGTCTGCTCCCCGCACCCCCATCTTTATTTTTTTTTTCAGTTTTTTGAACCGTTGTTGCTATTTGCGTGTTACACTCCTTTCTCCCTCCTCTTGAGCTCACAAACTTAAAACGTCCATCTGACGCGAGACCACTACAGTCCTGAAGAAGACCGCACCGCGGTCGAAACGTTGATAAATAAAAGTGTCTTTGTAGAAGTGCCCACTTCTCTTAAATATTTATTCTGCGGAGCCAACGCAACCTACGTTCGTAACATTCTCTACAATGGCTCCTGCTCGCACTTCATCAAGACACGTCCTTTGGAAATTCCCCGTCGAGAGCCCAACTACCGCCATCATCGGGGACTCTCAAGTTAAATACTTACATCAGCACTTTGATCCTGCAATCCTGCACACCCCAGCATTTATCTGCCAACCTGGTGCCAAAATTGAAGACATCCCCAACCTCCTGGATTGGGTACCACGAGGTGTGTCGGACATCGTCCTTCACGTCGGAAGCAACGACGTCGCAATCATGGATGCCGCCACCGCCGCAGACCGGTACGTGCAACTAATACATCAAATCAGAATGAGAAGACCGGATATCATTAACATTTTTGCAACGCTCGTGCTTCCTCGGGCTCCAAATTTGCGAAGGAATTCAACCAACAGGCCTCAAGTGGTAAAGATCAACCAGAAGGCCCAGACCTTTAATGCCCTTCTTGTAGACATCTGCCGACGAGAGCAGAACACCTTCTTCGTAGACCACCAAATGGAAATGTTCCACCCCAGCACAGTTCTGTCTGCAGATGGCGTGCACCCCAGCTTCGGTGGAGTTTCGCTGCTGTCATGGAATATCTATAATTTACTCCTCCAAATTCGCCACCTCACATTGGGGCAATGGAGAGACTACGCGCCACAACATCCACAGCCTCGGCAGCAACAAAATTCGATGAGTACTCCAGAGCCTCGAACATTTGCACAAATCGTAGGCCAAAATGCTATGTCCACTAGACAAGCAGCAGCCAGCCGTCCAGACATCACCACCAGGCCACCACTCAACTCCCGGACATCGAGGGGACACTGCAGCGCCGCACTAAAACAGCCACACCAGACCACCAGTGGCACAGCAGCAGCACATTCCCCTACAGCAAGCACCTCAGCCCAGGCGAGCACATCAAACAAGCCATCGTGTCGAGAGGCAAGCCCGAAGAGAGGTATGCAACCGAGGCAAAAACCTGCCGTGGATTCTACACCAGAACAGCAACCCATCACCAGCAGCCCGTCATATAACTGTGGACTGATCCCCAGCACCCCTGTTTTATCATATGACCTCCGGAAGCGTTGTGGTTCCGCCCAGCGAGTGCGCCGGGACTGATACACAGGCCGCGTGAGTACTCCGCCTCCCTTGTTCTCATATCACCGGCAGCCCTGTTTCAAATCTTCAGCTTTTCTTAAATTACGAAAAATAATTGATAAGCGGCTTAGACATGACCTTCATGTTAAAACCTTAAAAACGTACCTTCGGGCTAATATCGTACCGAAAGGTCTACAAGTGAAGCTGATACCAGCAATGAATAATCTATCAGAAGGAGACAAAAAGCAATGGAACGACATATTAAAATCAGCTTCCCTAGAGTTACTCAAAATCACAATTCGGCACTCTGAGAAAGCTTCGGTGATACTGGGAACGGAGGAGCGTCGGGCTCGGAATAATCTTCTTGTTTCCGCGCTGGAGGCCGAGGAACTAGAACGTTTCAAAACAAAAAAAAACTTCAGAAATTGGCATAATCAAAATTAGAAAATTTACACGGGACAAAGTTCCCCATGACGAATGGATGAAAGAAGTACTAAGTGCGGTTGGATCGAATTCTCCCAACCCCGATATCACTCAGTCAAAGGTCAGCCAAGGGCAAACACTCTCAAAACAGGGCCATCACAGTGTAGACAACATCACCAATCTATCTCTAACACCGCTCACAGAGTATGAGCGAGCCGTCCTATCTAGAGGGCTGACTTTTTGCCCCCGCACAGGCAAATTCAATGAATTCCAACTCCTGAAAGATCTTGACGACTTCGCCAGAAAACTTCGCCTGAGAGAATACTTTTTTGATAAGCCCGGAAACCCCCACCAAAACACGGACTTCCACCCAGCAAACCAAAATTGGACTCCCAACATCGGGCGGGAAAAACACTTGGATATCTATATTAAGGCAGTTCAAAATGACATTGTTGAAAATTTTAAGAACCGCAGGTTAGGACCAGACAATCTTTCTAAAAGAGAACGTACTGCTCTCGAGGCGCTCAGCAACCGTACCGACATCGTCATAAAGCCAGCTGATAAGGGCGGAGGCATTGTTATCTTGAACAGGGATGACTATATAGCAGAAGGCATCCGACAGCTTTCTGACAACCATTTTTATAAACAACTGCATGGCGACCCCACCGACGAGCACTCAAAAGCTATATCTGACATTCTCCTCGACCTCATAAAACACAATGAAATCTCCCCGAAACTATGCAAGGCACTCACGGCTACCCATCCTTCTCCTGGGCGTTTCTACATGCTCCCTAAATTACATAAAGCCGGTATTCCTGGACGGCCAATAATTTCAGGAATCGGCACTCTCACAGAACCAATATCAAAGTACATTGACACTCTAATTAGCCACATTCCAGCCACACATCCATCCTACATCAAAGATACAAACCACTTTCTCCGCCAGATAGACAATATAACATTACCAGAAGGAGCCTTTCTTGTGACCATGGATGTAACATCTTTATACACAAACATTCCCCATGCCGACGGCATTGCAGCCCTTTTAGAATCTTATGAACAGCAGAAACCTCATGAATCTCCAAGCCCAAACGTGTTAGGAACACTAGCCAAAATTGTGTTAGAATATAATAGCTTCGAATTTGATCATCAATATTATCTGCAAGTAAGTGGCACCGCTATGGGAACAAGAATGGCCCCAAATTATGCCAATATCTTCATGCATCATATAGAGTCAAAATTTCTTTCTTCTTGTACAATCCAGCCGTACTTTTACAAGCGCTATTTGGATGATATTTTTATAATATGGACAAACACAGAACAACAACTTATCCATTTCATTGACAGTTTCAACTCCGTGCACCCAAACATAAAGTTTACGCACACCTACTCAGCCAGTCAAATCAATTTTCTTGATGTTGACATTCTGGTGGACAAGGGGTCAGTTCGTACAACCGTTTATAGAAAACCAACCGACTCACAAAAATATCTACATTTTCAAAGCGCCCATCCCCGTCATTGCAAAACCAGCATCCCTTATTCGCAGGCCCATCGTTTTCGAAGAATCTGCTCTAACGACCTAGACTTTAATGAAAACTCCGAACACATGCGCACCGTGCTCTTAACACAGCGCTATCCACGTTCCCTTATTGATGACGCCATAAGCAGAGCTTCAAATCTTAACCGTAGTCAAATACTCCAGGGGCACCAAATAGATAACCGAAATGATTACACTACAAACCTTATCCTCACATTTAACAGTAACGCACCGAACATAAACAGAATTCTTAATAAGCACTTTAACATTCTCCAGCAAAGTCAACGACTATCGAAAATATTTACATGCGCACCCCGCGTGATTTACAGGCGTGCCAAAAACATTCAGAACCACCTAGTCCACTCCAAGGAACACAAAACCCCACAATATGGATGCCAGCCCTGTGGTAAGGGTCGCTGCAAAGTTTGCAAGCACATGCAGACTACGTGTTCCGCAACTAGTACGAGGTCAGTTTTCCAGCATTCAATCAACGGTAACTTTGACTGCGACTCATCAAACATTATTTACCTTCTTGAATGCACTTTGTGTAACCAGCAATACATAGGACAGACAAACACTGCATTCCGCATTCGATTTAACAATCACCGCGCACACGCCAAGTCTCTCCCAAACCTTCCCCTATCCAAGCATGTAAACGCAGAAGGACACCCATTTGACCAACTAAAAGTAACAATTATTCAAGGGGGCTTCAAAAACAGGCGAGAACGTGAACAGCGTGAATCCTATTTTATCCACAAGTTTAATACTATTCAAGAAGGTCTTAACGAAAAGCCTGGTACCCTTTCTTTTATTCACGACCTCCAAACAAAATAATACTACACTTCTCGTTAATTGGCTAACTCAGATATACCTTTTATAACTCCTAGTGTATATCCCAGGCAATCATACCCCTCCTTACTTACACTATCCTGCCTCGTGCAGTATTGATAAGTTTTTGACGTTCTTTCCTTACATTTTCCGACAATCTGAAATCTTTGCACACAGCTAGCCCAGCCCTCCTCCCCTACAAACAAGTATTCCCGGCGAGGTCGGTTCAACGACCCACCCACGGAGAGGGTTGCACCGTTCAGTGAAACCCAGACCCCGTGAGTGAGTTCTTAGACATGTGCTCGTTAACGTAGCCCACTCCTTCCTTAACGTTCTAGCCCTCGGCTCACCGGAAATTAGTGAGACCCCCAAAAGGCGCCTGGTTTGGCCTGTTCGTCACTGCCAGTGTCATTTGCGCAGCGGCTCCTCTTTGGCCACGCATCTGCAGCGGCGCCCTTTGTGTTTGTGCATTTTGTTTGTGTTTTGTTTCCGTGCTGCCCATGTCCCCCGCACCGTCTTCCTCTCCCTTTCTCTCGTTTCGCCATCTCCTTTTGTACCCCACCCTTCCTTACTATACTAGTTTTCCCCCCTTTTTTATTTTATTTCTATTTTTTTTGCTTCCTCCCCCAATATTGTCCCGGTCTGCTCCCCGCACCCCCATCTTTATTTTTTTTTTCAGTTTTTTGAACCGTTGTTGCTATTTGCGTGTTACACTCCTTTCTCCCTCCTCTTGAGCTCACAAACTTAAAACGTCCATCTGACGCGAGACCACTACAGTCCTGAAGAAGACCGCACCGCGGTCGAAACGTTGATAAATAAAAGTGTCTTTGTAGAAGTGCCCACTTCTCTTAAATATTTATTCTGCGGAGCCAACGCAACCTACGTTCGTAACATATATATATATATATATATATATATATATATATATATATATATATATATATATATATATATATATATATATATATACATATACTGCCAGTATTATATATATACTGGCAGGCGTCAAAGTCGGGCCACTTAATCCCGACATTTGTGTAAAATTTGTGGGCCAGCCGTTTGCCGCAGAATATTTCGGATGGCGTTTTAAGATACAGCGTTTCTTGCGGTGTAAACATTCTAGTTAACTGAGAGCCTAGCTCACAGCAGGGATTTGAACCGGTGACTTAGGTGTGTTAAAGCTCGATATTCGAACGCTGCCTCAGCGCCGGATCATTTTTTAAAGCAGTTACCAGAGCCATGTCTGGTACTTGGGGATTTTAATGCGCACTCCCCGCTTGGGAGAGTGCGCATTACAATTCCCAAGCACGAAATATGCGCCGTTTTGGGGGAGTGAACAGACACACTAGAGGCCGTATCATAGATGTTATGCTGTGTAATAAGGTTTGCTTACTCAACAGAGCCAAACCAACATATTCGTTTCACGCCTGTTCTTGAAAACCCGTACCGAAGTGTTGACCTTCCGATGGTAATTAACTTTTCTTCATCAACATCTATAATTCCAAATAAACCACGCCGTTGGAATCTGCATTTGGCGTACTGGCCACTATTTTCAGTCAATTTCAGTATGGAGAAAATATTTTTTGATAATCTTAGCATTGAAAAATTGAATGAAATTTTTACATGTATCATTACGGCTGCCCGTTTAACCATTCCGAAGTCATCAGGCATAGTACGACGAAATAACAAGCTCTGGAACACACAAGAATGCAGAGAAACAAAAAAGAAGCAAGGCAGTTTGTGGAACTTTTAGAAGATACCCAGCACACGAAAACGTCAAACATTTTACAAAAACGAGAGCAAAAGCATGGCACATCTGTCGCAGTGCTGAAAAAACTTCCTGGAAAAACTGTGTCTACTATAAACAGCTGTTACATAAAAATGTGGCAACCAGTCCGTAAACTTGACTGCAGCTATTCTCCTTTCACAGTTACTTTCCTGACAGCTCCTGGTACACAAACAAGTATTAGCGAACAGGCAGAGAAATTAGGGGAACACTTCTCCACAGTTTCTAGTTCCTTACACTACACGCAGTTGTTCTTACCAAACAAGATCACACCTGAAAACGGCGACTGCCGACACGTTGCAGCACAACATTGCCATAATTTAATTAGACTACGAGATATCCGTAGAGCACTGTCGGCCGGCGAACATACAGCATCGGGCCCTAATGAAATACATTATGGAACGGTTGTCCGCCCTTCTGAAGTTGTTGTAGGAGTTCTTCTGAAATTCTTCAACAAAATATGGCAAACTGCAAAAATGTCAGAGGCGTGCAAAAAGGCCGTAATTGTGCAATTCCTGAAATCTGGAAAACCGCCAACTCGTCTGTTAGTAAAGGCCAATAGCTTCCTAGAGTTGTGTTGCCAAATGCTTTGAAAGCTTATTAAATATTATATTAACGTTCCTTCTTGACTCACGCGAACGTCTAGACGTCCACCAATGGGGATTTAAAATAGCGTGTTGTAAAAATTAATCTCGTCCGTCTTGAAAACACAGCCCGTAAAGCATTGATACACAAACAGCACTGTCTGGCAGTATTTTTGTACTTGGAAAACGCTTATGATGCCACCTGGAGGATTCTTCGTGACTTTGCGGATCTAGGTATCCATGGCAAGATGCGGAACTGTTTGAAAGACTTTCTGACCGTTCATTTCATGTACGCCTAGCACCCCGCGGTGGCTCAGTGGTTATGGCGGTCGGATGCTGACCCGAAAGACTCTGGTTCGGTGCCGACCGCGGCAGTCGAATTTCGATGGAGGCGAAATTCTGGAGGCCCATGTACTATGAGATGTCAGTGCACGTAAAAGAACCCCAGGTGGTCGAAATCTCCGGAGCCCTTCACTACGGTGTCCCTCACCGCCTGAGTCGCTTTGGGACGTTAAACCTAATAAAATAAAATAACTTCTTGTTCGCCTATATTCCACACTTTCGAAGAAAAAAATTTATCGAAGGAATTGGGGTACCGCAGGGCTGTGCTCTAAGTGCCACGGTATTTATTGTAAAAATGAACGAAATCAATTTCAAACTGCATTTCTTATTCCGTATGTGATGATGACCTTCATATTGCTTGCTTATTAACATGCGAGAGACAGATACAGCTGACACTGCACCACCTAGCGAATAGGGGAGACGAAAATGTATTTTTCTTCCCACAAAAACAGTTGGTCCTTTTCTCACACAAATAATGCTTGCAGGTTGATCCCACTCTGCACCACAATGAAATTATTCTGCAAGTAAAAGAACATAAAATTTTAGGCATAACTTTTGACGGAAAGCTCACATTCTTACCCAACATAAACACCCTCAGAAAGAAAGCTTCCGGATCCCTGTGTATACTGAAAGTACTTTCACGAAAGCACTGGGGGTCCGATAGGCTTTGTCTTTTACAGATCTACCGCTCGGTAGCAGGGTCCACTATAGACTATGGATGCATTGTGTATGGGTCTGCGAGACCCTCATACCTCAGAAAACTAGATCTTATACAAAACCTGGGTCTGCGTCTATCAACTGGCGCATACAGAAGATCCACCATAAACATTCTCTATGTAGAATGAAATGAACCATCCGTTGGAATCAGAAGAGCCATGCTTACCTCTGCATACGCATTAAAAATAACATCACGAACGAAACACCTTTGTTCCGGATCCGACTGCGTGATGACCGGGATGGCCTGGCCATGTTCTCTGTGGACGGAGAGCAGGCGGGATCGTCGGTGGTGGTTATAGCATTGGTATTCGATTTAGGGTTGCAGCCCGGTCGAACTGTACTTCCTATTTTTTGGACCCCGTGAAATGGGAGCCACCGCAAAGGATACATTTGCAGTCGCACGTGGGAGTTTAAGTTGCCGGATGGCTGTCGCCGCATTTGTGGCATCGGTTGGTGAAAGCTTGCAGGCAGACGTCCGCTTGGTGGCCCGGTCTCCAGCACTTACAACAGTCCTCTGCCTTGAATTTTAATCGGTGCAGTTGTAGACAGCTCCATAAAATTTTAGCTAATTGGGGACCTCATTTGTTTAGACGAAGTGATCAGGATTGATTTAATGCCGTCCAAAGAGCGCGTGATAGTGAGGTGTCCTATGTTGACGCAGCGTAGTAACACGTGGCTTGCGGTTTTTTTGTTTGGTTGTTGCATGTCATCCCTTATATTTGGGTCGGTTTCCTTTGATTAAACTTCAGTTGGGAAACAGCCCTTGTTGTGTGTTTTCCTCCCCTTTCGTCTTCCTTTTTTCGCACTGGTAATTTATGAACATGAAATCTCCTATTGTGTTGGATCGGCTAGCGTTTAATGCGACTGAGTCATTGAATATGTCTTCTTGGGTTTTGTTATAGATTGCGTTGTAAAGAATGCCACGTACGGCATTGTCGGGCGTTCGAATGTAAGCCTTTACCGGGAATTGCTTGATAGTTTAGTTGGAGCGTTTTCAGCTGCACGTAGTTCTTTGCGCGTTCCTCGGCAGGGGTGCTGATTGCGAATGAGTTATTCTGTGGGCTAACTCTGAGTCAGTCGTGCCTCCGGGAGTCATGGTAGTTAATATTCACCGCCGCTCACACAATAGGTAGCAGGACGCCGCCGTTGCATTGTATAACATCCAAACCGCTATCGGGTCGAAAAATTAAGGTCAGATCCACAGCTCGCAGTTTTGGTAGTGGAGCGTGGCGTTCCAGTTTTGTAGAAATGGTTTTGCCTCGGTTGGGAGGCGCCGACGTGGCTGGCTCGGCGGGTGGGCGAAATTAGGAGGCCTGCTTGGGAGTTTGGGAGGCCCCATTGCGGGCTTGGATTGCTCTCGACCTAAGCGGGTCGTTAGCCAAGTCTTCGGGATTAACATCTTCGCCTTCTGCGCTGTTAACCACCGCTTCTGAGGTCAATGTGTAGGCGAGGTGAGTCTGAGATGCGCCGTTGGCCGTGGGCCTAACCGGCGGCCGCAGCGGTGGGGGCTCTTGTTGTGCTAAGTCCAACGCCAGGCTCAGCGTTCCGCGCCTGGCTTGGAGCGGTACAGTCTCTCTCGGGCGAAATGGGTCGGAATAAACGAAAAAACAGCGGGATCGGGTGCAGAACACCTTAACTAACCGATTGTGGGTGGTGTTAGTCCATTTCACGCCTAAGATCCGCCGTCACGAGTGAACATCCACAGAGCCGAGGTGAGATGCCTCGGCTAGTTTCGCCGGCCACCTGGCGTTCTGAAGCGAAAAGCTTCACTACACTAGGTAAAGCAGTGTTCGGGTAGGCAGCACAACGGCCTTGAGCGACCTTCAGCCCAACCAAGGATAGCCGTGCATGACCATGTGTGGTACAGTTATGGTGTCGAACCCATGACCCCTGATCTTGACTTACGACCTTTGGCCTTTGACATTGGGTGACCTTTGGGATGACCTTTTACCTTAAGAGCATCCGATGGGGTGATGTGAAGCCACGTGATGACATTCGATGGGGGTGCCGTAAGACCATGTTATACCACGTCATAGCCACGTGGTCGTGTGGGTATATAAAGAACGGCATTCGGGAGCGTGTAGTGGAGGTGCCATGGACGAGCCTCAGAAGCTTAGCAAGCGTGCTTGCTCTTCGCTGGATTCTAGGTTTAGCCAAATCATTGCCAATTTTTCCTTTCAATAGCTTGCGGCATTGTCCTCAGCTGAAGTTTAACCTTTTTCGTTAGCGTCCGCGTTTCGGCCCCGTATGTAAGTAGCCACCGGTTTTCTAAGAGGAAAAAGATTTCCCGCGGCCTGGTGCTCGGCTTTATTATGGTGATATGCTTGGGAAAAGGTTCTTTGATCAAACCGTTGCCTTGACGGATCAGAGTTAAGTTCCACCGTCAAGCAACCCTAAATCCGCCTCGTGCGGCAGAAGCCCACTTGTGTCCCAGCGCCTCGCTGCCAGTCGTAAAGTGCTGTGCGCTTCGAGACTTTTGAACAATTCCTCAGCTTCCTCCTTAATTTTTTACCACTGTTCGGCTTTGCCTGCCTGGTAATTGATCGTGCTTTGCAGTTCATCCCCTGAGTGACTTAGCAAGACAATGTCAGTAGCGATACGCTGATTATTAAGGTGCTCTCCAGTAACTGCATTACCCAACTTTTCGCAATCGAGGCCTATGAATGCCTCCTGTAAACAGGTGGTGATAGTCCTGAAGAGATCATGTCTCCCTACCTGGCACCATTCGTTATTATAACTTTATTGGTCTCTTTATGGACAACTATGGAGGCTCTGTAGCTGTCATAGATATCTTCATTTTATATAAGGCTCTTCTGCATTGTGATTCCGTAATTTCTGCATGACTGCTGAGGTTTCCAATGAGTCTAATGCTTTCTCGGAATCTACTAAGAGGAAGCATTTGACTCATTCAAAACTGTCTATTGCGGTAAAATACATACAAAAATTTACAGTATGCTAGAACATCGAAGGTGTACGTCCTGTTATGTTTGGCTTAATTTTTAGCCGCGCAATATTGTTAATGCATTGCAAAATGCTCTTTCACAGGCCGTAGTGGCACATACCCTATGGTGTTCTGCTGCTAAGAATGCTACTGCTACTGCTGTTGCTGACAGGAAGAAAGAAAAGGAAAGTGCACGGGCCTGCCTACTGGCTCAAGCCGAGCCACGCTCGCTGCCGCGTGCTGAAAGAAGGAGAATTAAGGATAGGAGAGCAAATATAGAAAGAAAAGGCGCACGCTAATATGCCCCGTGCCGATCCCGGAGGCAGTGCAATACCGGGCTGACCCGTGCCAGAGTGCTTCAAGCCGAGCACTCCGCCATAATAAAAAATAACTTTAATATCTTGGGACCAAGGACCCGCAGCAGATATTAAATCAGATATCAAATAAGCAGAATTGCGGTTTCAGTCCTAGTGACTGCGGCCATACTTCTGCGCCAGTGAATCGCGACATCTACGTTGTACTTTGATGTCGCTGCATGATAAACCTACCCTAATAGTTCAGGAAATTTCTTATGAAAATTCAAACTGCGGAGATTTACTTTTCACTTCGAAACGTATAAACATGAAATTCGTGGAAGCACCGTTGAATGCATTCTGAACTAATTACATTCGTTGCAGGATACTGGTCCAGGTAATGAAGTGGACTTCGTTGAAGCGGCTCTCCGCGCCCTGACCACCAATGCCAGCGTCTCTAGCCTCACCCTCGACGCCTCGTTTGCAACACACACAAGTGGCGCAGCCTTGAAACGGATGCTCGCCAACCCTTCCGGTCCAGAAGAGCTGACCGTGCTTTGCCACAGCTCTGACTACCGCCACAAAGCTTGGCTAGCCTCCAAGGCGCTAGAGTCCTGCTCTACTGTGGTGAAATTCAAGGTCGAGCAATTTCATCTGAGGCCCTTGAGTGCGAATGCACTGTACAAGCTGCTTGCCAGCAGTAGCACCATTGAGGACATAAGCTATGCCATGGCCGGCAAGTTTCTGGCAATGCCGAGGCCCAATTGGGTAAGTTACACTGATGCATGGTAGCGTTGATTATCAAGCCCTTAGGTACCACAGCGGTAGCCAAACCGCAACACTGGCAGAGATAGATGTCTCTGTTTGTACATGAAGTTTAACGTCCCCAAAGCTGCGCGTGGACTGTGAGAGACGCCGTAGTGGAGGGGTCAGAATTAATTTCGACCATCTGTCCTTCAATGACGAGCATCGACATCGCGCAGCACAGAGGCGTTTTTGCATTTGGCCTCCATCGAAATTGGAAGTGAGGCCTTGGGCTCAGCGGCTGAAAACCACAGGCACAAAGCAATCGTGGCGGTTGTAGATAGAAATGCAGGCTTGCGAAACACTGCCTCCGCTTTCTGCTTGGCGCGGTGTTTTAAGGGGATAACTGGCCGGGAACACCAAACGAAACACCACTGTAGCATTTTCTTCGTGTGCGTAGTGGAATTATTATGTACATCGCCCTTTTGACCTTGTCACTCAGTGCTGAAAGCTTGATTCTTTTTGTTTGCTATAAAAAGTAGATTCCCCATAAGGTCGGACTCAAAAAGACTGGTCGGTCCCCACAGGGGGGGTGTCTGCAACTTGCAGGCGTTGGTGAGTGGCAACAAAAAGGGTTCCCGAGCATCCGCAGGGACATCCCCGCAGGGGAATGATGGTGAAAAGTGCCTCACCACGGACCCGAGAACCCCCGCCTCGCCGTGCGTGGCATCGCCGTGTCCGGGGAAAAGGGGATCCTGGTGGTTGAGCCGATGCCGAGCGTTTGGCCCCTTTAAGGCCCCTCGGCGGAGGCAACACACCACTTTGGACCCAGCTTCCTGTAGACGGCATCTCCGGCCTGACCCGACCGGAGGAAATCGGCAGTCGCCTTTTCCTGTCCTCCTCTACATCTTTTACTTTCCTGTCTTCTTTCTGACTACTGTCCTGTCTCCTCATCGTTTCTTGGTTTTTTCATTTTTTGGTTTTTTCATAGGCGGCTAGGGTTAACCTTCTGTGGCGAACTACCCTGGGTTTCGTCATATTTGGTTATAGTTGAGGTGTACAGCTGGCGTGGGCAGGACTTGCGTGCAAGTTGCTCTCCCGTCCCCTTGTTGGGCTCCGTGGTGGGTGGCTGGCACCGTGGCTGAAAAACTAAATTTTTTATGGCTCCCCTCTATTCCCAACGTGATCGCTTTCTAAAAAGAGGGCAGAACGATGAAGATTTTTTCAAAAAAGAAAAATGTCATTACCAAAATTTCATGTCATTCACAGCAAAGCTGAAGAACAACAAGCAAGACTGATTTCCCCATTCTTGGTAGCAAAGTGCCTGACAGATACCTTGGGGTTTGGGTACAAGGTATCAAAAATGGCTAGTGGCGACTTACTGCTCGAAATACGTGACACCGTCCAGCACTCGAAATTTGCAAACATTGTATCGATAGGAGAGATTCCTGTCTCCATCACGTCACACCGATCTTTGAACACAGTCCGAGGCGTAATATCAGAAATTGATTTTGTTCACCTCTCTGAAAAAGAAATGCTTGAAGGCCTTGCCGACCAAGATGTCATAAACGTTCAGCGGATAAAGATGCGGAAGGATAACAAGGAAATAGATACGAAACACATGATCCTCACTTTCAACACCAGCACACTACCTGAAAGCATTGAAGTCGGGTACCTGAAAATAAATGTAAGGCCATATATACCCAACACACGCAGATGTTTCAATTGCCAGAGGTTCGGCCACGGCTCAGAGTTGTCGCGGCCGCAAAAATTGCGCGAAATGCTCCTCGAAGGACGACCAGTCAGATGAATGTGTTGCTGCCCCGCGGTGCACGAATTGTGAGGGAGACCATGATGCATACTCCAGGGCTTGTCCGTCCTGGAAAAAAAGAAAAATAAATAATTACTCTGAAAACCACTGAAAACATTTCTTTCAAGGAAGCGGGAAGGCGATATGCCGAAACAAACCGATTCTCCTTCACTGCGAAAACAACCTTCGCCGATGTGGTGCGTGGGCGCGGCGCATCACACCAGGCTTCGGCACCTGTCCAGGCCGCACGCAGTGGGCCTATGGCAGGGCCATCCGCGCCCCCTGGTGGAGTAGCTGATACTACTCCGCCAACCCCAAATCAGGCTGCGCAGACCCCCGGGTCAGCGGGCCTCAAGACCTCTTCCCACAGGTCGAGGTCTAACTCAAATTTCAGCGTGCATCCTGCACGGTCGTCCAGCGCCTCGGCTGAGGCGATGGGCACGACCCAGGGTTGCCCCGTGCCGTCCACATCGGACGGACGGCGGAGCTCTTTGGATCGATCAGAAAAATGTGAGGCTCCCAGTCAAGGGGCCAAATCAAAGTTAATCTAATTTTATCTGCACACACGCGCACAACATTAAGATTGTTTTCATAATACACTGGAACTGCAGAGGTCTCGTAAATAACTATAACGACATAAAAGACATTATAAACACAATTTCTCCTATTGTTTTAAGTGTGCAGGAAACCAGTCTAGGCCCTCAGCACACAAAGGTGCTAAAGAAGTATACTGTCTTCCGCCATGACGGAGAGGGGGCGAGCAGACTCTCTGGAGGCGTAGGCATCATTGTGCAACCTGGCGTAGCAGCTAGCGAGATCAAACTCAAAACTAGGTTCGAAGCCGTAGCAGCCACCGTGGTTGGCTACAAAACCATTACAGTTTGTAGCGTATGTCTTCAACCACATCTCGAAGTAAGACAGCATGAATTAGAGAGCCTTTTACAACAGTTACCGGAGTCATAATTGATAGTTGGCGATTTTAATGCACACTCTTGTTTCTGGGGCAGTGAGAAAACCGATAGCACAGGTCAGGTTATTGAGGATTTTATACTATCCAACAATATTTGTTTATTGAACACCGGTAAACCAACTTATTGCTCCCCTACTTCAGGAAAAATGAGTGTTTTAGATTTGTCTTTTAGCTCTCCTTCAGTTTTTAACGATTTTAACTGGGATGTCTTAGACATCCCGTACGGAAGCGATCATCTCCCTGTTAAAATCTGCCTGTCATCCCCACCATCAGTCACCCAGACAAAATCACGGTGTTGGAAGCTCCATTTAGCAGACTGGCAGCTGTTTAGGACAGCAGCCACGTTAGAAAATATTACGTTAGAAAATCTTAATGTAAATGAAAAAAATGAAAAGTTCACAAATTGCATTCTTTCTGCCGCAAGCTTGGCTATCCCCCAATCTTCAGGAAGAGTACCACGCAACTATAAAATGTGATGGACACGAGATTGCAAAGAAGGAAAAAACAACAAAATAAAGCTCGGGGTATATATCGCCGATACCCCACACAGGAGAACCTTATAAACTTTAAAAAGCAAGAGCAAAAGTGCGGTACATACGTCGAAATGCCTAAAAATCATCATGGCAGCGCTTCATTTCCTCGATAAACAGCCAAGTTTCTTCGAAAAAAATGTGGGAGGCAGTACACAAAATGGATGGTCGCTACTCTCCATTCACAGTTCCACTTCTGACAGCCCCTGGTGTTCAGACAAATATAAAAGAACAAGCAGACATATTAGGCGAACATTTCTCCACTATCTAGTTCCTCTAAATATACAGAATCATTTTTGAAATATAAAAACACAGCCGAAAAAGAAAGACTGCCTATAAAGGGCTGTGCTCACGAAGCATATAATAGCCGATTTACACTACAAGAAACATACAGTGTACTTTCTTCGGGTAAACAGACTGCACCAGGACCAGATGAAGTCCATTACGAAATGCTTGCCCACTTGTCCAAACATGCTCTAAAATCGCTTCTGAAATTTTTTAACAAAATATGGTTATCAGGAGAGATTCCAGAGGCATGAAAAAAAAGCCATTATTGTACCGTTGTTGAAGCCGGGAAAAGTACCTACCTCCCCTGGCAATTACAGGCCTATAGCCCTAACAAGCGTACTTGCCAAATCCTTCGAAAGCGTCCTTAACATTGGATTAATGTTTATATTACAATCTCGTGATCTTCTTGACATCCATCAGTGTGGGTTTAAAAAGGAATGCTCTACTACCGACCATTTAGTCAGCCTAGAAAACACAGTCCGAGAAGCATTTATACACAAGCAACCCTGCCTTGCGGTCTTTTTCGATTTAGAGAAAGCCTATGACACCACATGGAGGTTTGTCATAGTGCGGGACCTTGGAGACCTCGGAATACCTGGTAGAATGCTAAAATGCTTGAGTGACTTTTTGACCAACCGTTCATTTCAAGTACGCTTGGGTGTCACTCTTTCTAAGAATTTCATTCAAGAGAACGCCGTCCCTCAGGGGTGCTTTTTAAGCACCACGCTTTTTATAGTAAAAATAAATTCCTTAGCAAAAATAATCCCAAAGTCTATCATGTATTCTGTCTACGTCGACGATCTCCAGATTGCTTGCACATCCTCTAGCGTTACATCGTGTGAGAGGCAAATACAGATGACAATAAATAAACTAACAACATGGGCAGACAGAAACGGTTTCAAGTTTTCTACGCAAAACTCAGTAGCTGTTCTTTTTTAGGTTAGAAGAGGACTGCACACTGATCCTTCCCTGTATTTAAATGAAGTCGTACTACCAATTAAAGATGAGCACAAATTTCTAGGAATAACTTATGACAAAAACATCACATTCATACCACACATGAACATACTCAAAAAGAAAGCTTCTAAATCTCTGAATATACTAAATGTACTTTCACGAAAACATTGGTGTTCCCATAGGACTTGTCTTTTACAGATTCATAGATCTTTAGTACGTTATACATTAGATTACGGATGCATAGTTTATGGATCAGCGAGGCAATCGTACCTTAAACGGCTAAACCCAGTACACAATTTAGGCTTGCGCCTTTCCACCAGTGCATACAGGACGTCACCGATAAACAGTCTTTATGTGGAAACCAACGAATCATCACTTACAGAGAGAAGAACCATGCTCACATGCTCGTACGTTTTAAAAATCCGATCACTACCTAAACATATCAGTCACCAAATAGTCACAAAGCGCCCATCTTGAACACTATTTAACAACAAACCATTATCTAACCGTAAAAAGCGAACTCAACAGCAACATATATGCAAGAATTCTGTGCCCTTGAAGAAAAATATTGTAGTTTTACAGAATTTTATGCTGATGGATCAAAAACAGATAGTTGCGTAGGAAGCGCAGTGGTGCGAGAAAATTCGGAGCAAAAAGTAATACTACCAGAGTGTTCCTCCATCTTCACCGCGGAGTGCTACGCAGTATGTATGGCCATAGAAAAAATACTAAGTGAGATCCTCAAAAATGCTGTTATTTACACAGACTCCTTAAGTGTACTTAGAGCTCTCCATTCTAAAAATGCAAGCTCCCCTCTGCTTGGTTGACATCATACACAGCATAGTAACTGCCATAGCTCAAGGACAAATTATAAAACTGTGCTGGGTCCCGAGTCATGTGGGAATAAAAGGCAATATGAGAGCAGATGCGTGTGCTGGTAAAGCTCGTGGCAAAGAAATAATGAAAGTAAATATGCCGTTTAATGATTGCATGAAATTAGTAGCAAGGAAACTAAGAAAAAAATGGCAGTCGGCTTGGAGCAATGAGGTCAAAAATAAACTACACTGGTTAAAACCAGTTTTAGGTGAAGTTAAGTCGTGTGTGCACCAAGAACGTTTCAAGGAAGCGATCTTACGACGTCTCCGAATAGGCCACATGCACCTTCCGCACAACTTCCAACTAACAAAACAAGACAAACCTGTTTGCCAAGAATGTGGAGATGAACTCACGGTTAACCACAATTTATTCTCTTGTGTGGAACTGGAAGAACTAAGAAAAACGTATTTTAATGATTTTTATAATAAATGCATTCTTTTTCATCCCGCACTGCTTTTAAGAGATGATGCAATTGTTAATATTTCATGTGTTTTTAGCTTTCTTAACGAAACGAGATTTCTCAAGAGACTAAATTTTTTACCCACTGGTTTGTTTGAAGTTTAGTACACCTCAGCCGATTTCTCATGCCTGAGAATCAAGCTGAGGCTTTTATTTTGATTGGTTGGGAGCCTTGATGTCCTTCCGCCGCCAAGGAAGGCTACTGAGGTTACCTGGCCCTCTTTAAAGCTTTTACTTGTAGCCATTTATAAAATTTGTGCATGTGTTTACTGGGTAATATTAATGTTTGACGGCCGTTAGGGCAGGGATGATTCTTGCATTTCTATAATATTCAACAAAAGACTTTTCCTATACCTTGCTCTTGGCGCATGATGGCCTCAGTTGCCTATGTGCCATAAAACACAACACAACACAACATATTCAAAGGGACTGGGTATAATTATTCAGCTAATATGAAG
The DNA here is from genome assembly GCF_052857255.1 of Amblyomma americanum. Classification (NCBI taxonomy): domain Eukaryota; kingdom Metazoa; phylum Arthropoda; class Arachnida; order Ixodida; family Ixodidae; genus Amblyomma; species Amblyomma americanum. Next base: position 52,280,082 of record NC_135500.1, read on the forward strand.
ATGTGCTGTTAACAGGCGAATTCATTTAAGAGCGTTTTAATTAGACTTTGCAGAGCAGTGTAGGCCATGGCTCGGCTACCTAGAAGGTGATGTACCTCATGGTGCCCTACAAGCTCCCCTAACGACCCAACTTTCGCAACAAAAGACATGGGCCTTTTTCGCGCAAGAAAAAGGTCATTCATTTTCTCATTCATTCATATACCAGCATACGTTAGCCACCATAAAAATCGCACAGTCTTATGGTTCTCAACTCGGAAAGGTACGACTCTTCTGCGCACTTACCCGCCGCGGTTGCTCAGTGTTTATGGCGTTCGGCTGCTAATCTCATGGTAGCTGAATGGAACCCAGGCCACGGAAAAAGAAAAAAACATAACAAACGCCTGTTTGCTGTGTGATGTTAGCGCAAGTTAAAGAACCGTTGGTGCACTAAATTAATCCCGACCTTTCCACCGCGGTGTCCCCAAAAAGCCCTACCATCACGTGCTAAACCCCAGTAACTTTACTTTGGCAACTCCCCCACTCATTGTCGGAAGCAATTAGTTGCGGACAGTTTTTACGCTAACATTCTCTGCGAGTATTACTTCCGTGTCCCGTCAGTCCCTATACGTATATGACATTAAGTTACGTCCGGACTTAGCGATGCCATAGCAACAGCCTTAAGTCAGACGCCGCAACATACTTTGATTATGGCCAATGCGGTGGTGTCTCCAAATTTGACATGGCTCGTTTCTAAATCTTGAATTTGTTCGATACGATTATAGTCTCCAAATTTGCCCCACCCCACACCCTAAATTTGACCTAAACCAAATTAAACCAAAATTGATGTCCGTACTAATTTGTCTATGAACATCACGATGGCGACCTCTACATTTGGCCACTGTGACACTTGCGTGTGCTGTGCTGTGCCGACCTACACTGTGTAGAGTGCGGTCCACATATACGCGTATGTTCCCCGCAGGGGGGAGGATGGGGCATCTGCAGCTTGCAGACGTTGGTGAGTGGCGACACCACGGATTCCCAGACATCCGCACTGATATCCCCGCAGAGGGATGATAGTGAACAGTGCACCACCACGGACTGGAACACCCGCGCCTAGCTGTGCGTGAAGTCGCCGTGTCTGGGGAAAAGGGTATCCTGGTGGTTGAGCCGATGCCGTTTGGACCTATAAGACCCCTCGGCGGGGGCAACACCCAACTTTGGTCCTAGCTTCCTGTAGACAGCACCTCTGGTCTGACCCGACCGGGGGAAATCGGCAGTTGCCTTTTCCTGTCATCCTCTTCATCTGTTTCTTTCCTCTCTTCCTTCTGAATACTGTCCTGTCTCCTCCTCATTTTCCGGTTTTTTCCTTCCTTCATGGGCGGCTAGGATTAACCCTGTGTGGAGTAGCTACCCTCAGTTGCCCCATTTTTGGTAATAGTCGCGGTGTTCAGCTGGCGAGGGCAGGAGTGGATTACTAGTTCCTGTTCCGTCCTCTTGTTGAGCTCTATGGTGGGTGCCTGCCACCGCGACTGACTAGACAAGTATTTTATGGCTACATCTTCTCTTGCAACCGATCACCCTCTGAAACGAGGGCGCACCGAAGTCACTTCAAATTTAAAAAAAAAAAACTCTCCGAGGTTCCACGTGGTCTACAGCGAGCACGCGGACATACCTGCGTGACTTGTCACCCTTTACCGCAACAAGAACACGAACTGAAAGCATCTGACCAGGCTTCAAATTAAGAAACTTGAAAATGGCGGTCTCCTGTCGGAAGTCCTTTATAATCACCAGTCTGAGAACTACCAGGAGTGGCAGGCTTTGAAATTCCAAACAGAGCTCCTTAACGAACTTAAAGAACAAAACGTAACAAATGTCTACGGAATCAAAAAAGGCGCAAAAACATCGAAACACCAACGAAGCACATTGTTCTCACAATTGCCGCTAGCATACTACCCGATTCAGTCGAAGTAGGCTACACAAAGCGCAAGCTCCGACCATACATACGCAATCCACGTCGATGCTACAGATGCCAGAAATAAGGCCACAGTTGGCACAGCTGCCGGGGCAGACTTGCGCCAAATGTACTTCCAACGACCACCCCGCTGAAAAGTGATGTTGAACCCCACCTTTGCATAAACTGTGAGGACAGCCATACGGCTTACTCATGGTCTTGCCCAGCCTGGAAAAAAGAAAAAGAAATTATTACATTTAAGATCAAAGAAAACATATCTATCAGGGAAGCGCGCAAACGACTTTCACTGCAAAATCCAAGCTACACCACCGCTGTGCAACAGGGCACCGCATCACAGCAGTCTTCGGCACCTGCACAGCTCACATGTAGTGAGCCTGCAGCAGGGTCATCCGTGCCCCTGGTGGCCGCAGCTAACTCTGGGTCACCACCCACAAAACAGGGTGCGCGGACCTCCAGGTCAGCCGTCCGCAAGGCCCTTCCCCACACGGACAGGCCAAACACGCAGACAACCCTGCGTTCAGCACGTTCGTCCAGGGTATCAGAGGATACGATGGACACAACTCCTCCCTCCCCACCACTGCAGCGGCGGCAAGGCTCTATCAAGCGAAAACAAAGGGATAAAACCCCATTAACAGGTTTGAAAATACCCACTAACCTAGGGTTTTAAACTTATCTCCAAGTAGTCTTATCAGTGCCATTCTAATTCACTGAAATTATCGTGGGCTTTGAAAGAACTACATTGACTTAACAGGTATTTTAAATTTATTCTCCCCAGTAGCAATGTGTCTCCAGGAGACTAACCTAGGCCCACAGAAAAAAAAATCATTTTAAAAATTATCAAGCCTTTCGCTGTGACCGACAGAACTCTAACAGGTTCTCTGGAGGCGCTGCTATTGTGGTCCAGGGTGGTGTGGCTACTGGAAAAATTGACCTAAAAACCTCATTTGAGGCAGTTGCTGTGACTGTACTCGATTTTAAAATGATAACAATATGCTTCCTATACATTGAACCTCACTTAACCGTCACACTTCACGATTTAGATACGCTTTTAATACAACTACCGGAGGCGTATATTTTAGTGCTCACTCCTTCTTTTGGGGAAGTGAACATACGGGCGTCGGAGGCAGAATCCTGGAAGAAAAGGCGAAAACGTGGTCATGGCGCTCGATGTCAAAGGAGCCTTCGACAACGTAAGCCACGAGGCCATCATGGAAGGTCTCATCAACGCGAACTGCGGGAAGAGAACACACGATTACGTGAAGGACTTCCTTTCAAACAGAACGGCAACAGTAGGCCTAGGAGAACTAAGGAGCGATATCTTTGCAACGCCTAGCAGAGGTACGCCCCAAGGCTCCGTAATCTCGCCCGTATTATTCAACCTGGCGATGATTGGCCTAGCAAGAAAACTCGAGCAAATCCAGGGAGTCCGACACGCGATGTACGCGGACGATATCACGGTCTGGGCTACCGGAGGGACCTTAGAAGAAAAGCAAGCCGCACTGCAAGAAGCGGCAAGATGCGTAGAAGACTACGTGACAGCTAGAGGCCTCAACTGTTCTACAGAAAAGTCTGAACTCCTGAGAGTGGGCCGACACCAGACTAAGGCGAAACTGGAAGTCTCTCTCGAAGGACAACTCATACCGGAATGCAAAATGATCCGCATCCTCGGCATGTGGCTGCAGGGTAGTAGGAAATGCGACCACACGATTTCCCTACTCAAGAAATCAACAGAAAGTGTCAGCAGAATGATAAGCAGAGTCTCTCAAAGAAGACATGGGATGAAAGAAGAAGACACCCTAAGATTGGTCAACAGCCTCATTGTAAGCAGAGTTACGTACTCGCTTCCCTTCCACGTAAGGACCAAAACGTCTAATGAAGAAATCGAAACCATTCTAAGGAAAGCATACAAGACAGCATTACACCTGTCAAGAAACACACCCAACGAAAAGCTCATGCAGCTTGGCGTCAACAACACCTTCCTAGAACTGGTGGAAGCGCAACGAAAATCGCAAATTAAAAGACTAGGAGGGACCTACACTGGGAGAGCACTGCTCGACAGAATAGGCTGCGAATACATCGACACAAAGCGGTACGAAGACATGCCTACCGAAATAAGGAAAACATTTTATGTCAGACCCATTCCAAAGAACATGGACCCCAGGCTCCACGAAGGCAGAAGGAAGGCCAGGGCAGAACACATTGAAAGAACACTAGCGGGGAAGGATAACACCTTCTACACGGACGCAAGCGCTATGGAAGTAGCGAGCGGCAGAAGCAAATACATAGGTACGGCAGTGGTAGTAAACAAAGATGGGGAACTAACCTCCGGGGCATCCACGGAAATCTGGAGTATAACGGACGCCGAGGAGTTAGCCGTGGCGCTAGCGGCAGCAAAAGGATATAGGGAGAACAAATCATTGAATATTCTCACGGACTCAAAAGAGACCTGTCGAAATTATACGAAGGGCAGAATTAGCAAAGCTGCTCTTAAGGTGCTCAGAGAGTGCAACCTCTCAGAGAGCATAACAGTCCAACATAATTTAATCTGGATACCTGCGCACGAGGGCATAAGGGGCAATGAGGCGGCGGATGGTCTAGCTCGAGCTTTTTGTTTCCGAGTCGGACAGCAGCAGGAGTGCCGTGGTCTGAGCGCCATGATCCTCGGGGAGAGCTATTCAGAACTACTCCAACATCACAGAGGGGTGAGATATAAATATCCGCCCCCGCATAAAGCACTAACCAAGGAGGAGGCAACAGATTGGCGTAGATTACAAACAGGTTCCTTCCCCAACCTCTTTATATACAACAAGATGTTCCCAACGGAATATAGGGGCACATGCCCGTGGTGCGGGGCCACACCCACACTATTTCACATAAAATGGGAATGCGAACGAAACAACGCATTCCGAGAACACAAATCCCCGAGTGCGGAGCACTGGGAGAGCCGGCTCGTCAGCTGCGAGCTCGCCGTCCAAAAGAGGATGGTAGAGCACGCACGGGATGCAGCCAAACTCAGTGGAGCCCTGGCCTGAGGGACCACCCTTTGCTGAAGAAGCCTTCCCTGCAGCGCAGCGTGAAGACAGCGACACGCGAAGCAAGCAAGAAGACTTCTGATCGCCTAAATACTTATCATTCAATAAAAGTTTTCCTATCCTATCCTATCTCTACAACAATGTGTATCTGCTGACCACTGGCAAACACACTTATTATTCTCCAAGCAGTGGGAAAATGAGCTGCCTAGATTTATCTTTTTGTTAACCTTGTGTTTGTAACGATTTTGAATGGGATGTCATTGACAACAGTATGGCAGCGATCATCTTCCTATTTTAATCAGTTTAATATCTCCACCGGAAATCATCCCAACAAAGCCGCGTTTTTTGAAACTTCATTTAGTAGACTGGGAACTTTTTAGAGAAGAAGCCACATTAGATAATTTTTTTTTAGAAAATCTCAGCACTGATCAAATTAAATAAAAGTTCACGAATTGCATCATAACTGCCGAACATTTAGCTACTCCTCAAACTTCAGGAGTGGTAAATGGCACCTTTCCACCTTTCACAATTCTTTTCAGAGGTTCCTGAGGCTGAGGCTTTTATTTGATTTGTTGGGAGCCTGGAGATCCTTGCCCAGCCAAGGATAGCCGCTGAGGCTACCTGTCCTTCTTTAAAGCTTTTACAATTAGTCATTAATAAATATCTTTCCCTCAGTTATTACTAGGTAGTACCAATATTTTAGGGGTTCTACATCACCGATCACTTTCCACATTTTATGAAATTTTGCAGAAAACTTTTGTATACCTTGTCCTTGATGCATAATGGCCTTAGCTGCCTATGCGCCATTAAACCCAACACAACACACTAGAAAGTTTCTTGCAATGCTATAACGGTAGAGATCTTGACTGCTGAGAGGATTTGGAGGTAAATTTGCAGGTTGTTGCGCTCCGCTCGACAGCTCCTGCAATTCCACTGTCGCAGTCGAATGCAGGTACGTTGCGCAGTCATACTGGTCGTTTTTTCGAACCGTTTCACTCCGGTCGACTTTCATGCAATCAGTCATCTAATGTCACACGACCATGTTGTTATCGCAGTTACATTTTGTAGGCGCGCCGTCATTCACAGCTTGACTTACCCTTGTGCTTTAGGTAGTACCTACTGCTGTTTTGACATTGCTGTAATTTATGCTTGCCGTCAATGATCGCATAATTGGGCCAACCTAATGGATAACAAGTACGCGATAAGATAATTAAAGGACACACGGAGATAGTAAATTACTAAGTGATATCTTCAGGATTTGTCTTTATCTTGGTTTCTTAACCTCTAACTTCATAAACCCACACTTCCTACTTCGGTTTGAATCCGCTATTGTTTGGGACCTGCAAAAGGAAGTTGTAAACTGCCCACACTACATGTTCCGACGCTGTCTGCCTTGCTTGAGCTCACACAAAGCGCGAATGTCGGCCATTGGACACGGAAGGGGAATCAGTCTGCGAAGGCAGATTGATCCTTGTAAATCAGTATGAGCGCACAACGACTTCTGCACACGTTTAACTCGATAAACAGTCGTTCATTGTTTTGCTATATCACGCGTTGTACAACTTTTTTTTAAGAAAAAAAGCTCCACGAGGGCCGTTTGTTTTATGGAATGCCGCGTGGATTATTGCCGATGCCCCCTCCACCCGCCCCCATCCTTACTCGGTTCCGCACAATGCGTCGAAAGTTCGGCGGGCCGCGGCGTTAAGAAATACGGTCACTTCTTTACGAGGCAACGGAGCTTAAGTGTCCACAGGTTCCACACTCGAGGACTTTATTCAGCTATCGCGGCACCTTTTGGGGCAGCGGCGTACATCAGATCGTGGGGAATTTCCGGTGGCAGCCGCATGCCGGCGTCACTATGCCTCGTCACGAAAAGAGGATATGAAACGCCGACATGCATTTTGCTACTAAGATAGTACGAACTGGTGGGCTAGTTGGTAACACATACCAAATTATTACCGGCGCGCAAACAAGAACGGCGCTGTGATGTGTTCTTTCGGTATTCGTCTTTTTGTGCGCTGAGAATCATTTGGTACTCGAATAGATCTGCTTACATAATTAGAATCTTTCATTACACACACCCACTCGTTAATATCCAGTCGTAAAATATCACTTTACGACATACATATTACCCCGCGCTTGTACCCAATCCGTACAAGCATGCCTGCGTAGCCGCATCGGGGCCAAGGATTATCGTGTCTGATTTGTAACCCAAGCGACACAGCTCCATATCCCGACTAAAATTGCAAATTCTCTTCCGACGGGAATCGTTTCCTTTGTAAAGCTACATCATTGAGATAGGTGACAACCTTCATTTCGCATAACATGCCTTGTTTTTCATCACTTTCATTTCACGAATCCACGTGTGACATAACGTTTCGCGTGACGTCACGTGGGACACTATTTTTCCTGCACAACGCAACTTCCTCTTCTGAAGTCGATCTTTAACGGTGTCGCGATAAAACGTAGTTTGGGAATTGTGTCAATGTGCGCGCCTTACTGAACTGCACATGTACAGTCTGTGTCGCACTTGTGTAGAGCGCTCGGGCTGTGCACTTCCCTTCAAACAAATCAAGATCTCCTCGCAGCCTCTAGGGTCCTGCAGCAATACTTCCGCGGAAGTAGTGTCAAATAGACCCGCAAATAAAGAAGACACGAGCACTTTGACCACAAATAAGGGGCTGCTCCGTAATTTCAGTTTTTGTTGCAAAGGACGCACTGCTCAAGCGCTCTACGCAAGGCTGACGTGGGCTGTACGTGCTAGCGCGGGCAAAAGTAACAGACCCCCCCCCCCCTCCAATTTTCGATTGCTGCCACATTGAGTGGGGGCTCCATTGAGAAAGCACTTGTGGTGTCGCAGTTGACCCTTCTCGACATCAGAGGTGCTCTGTCGGGTGGCACGCCCACGCAGGGTGGCACGGGTCGGAACCTGAATAGTGGGGGGAGGGGGGGGGGCGCTCTGTTGCCACGATAGTAGACCATGCGCGTGAAATTCCGCAGTTTCTCTTGTGCTCCAATAAGGAAATCAAGCATGCTGCGGAGAAATTCAGCGTCTCACTAATTAATAAAAAGTGAAAAGTTGGAAACTAATAGAAAAAGTGAAAGTGAAGCTCAAAGCGACTTGCCTATAGCCGGGGATGAGTGCCGTACACAGGGATTTGTACCTTTCAGAAAAGTCAGTCCGTAGCCAGTGTAACTAACTTGTGTGTGTATAATTCAGCTTTTGCCCTCTCAAGTACAATGTTTCCATTTCATAGCTGGTGCTTCATAATGATTTGCATTCCTGGTGCGCCCGGTGATTTGCTTCATTTCGGAGGGGAGGTAAGAATGATTTTTCAATTGGGGCGGGGGGGGGGGGGGGGGGAGGCACGGGTGTGCGCTCTGGCCTCCCGCGCATCGGGGTCTCTAAAGAGGCATGTTATCTTAAAGGCGATCTGGTGCTGCTGAAGCTGCGATCTTGACGTCTCTGCACACAAAGCGGCACACAGCTACGGATTCGGCATGGCCATCCGCGTCGTTCCCCAATCCAGTTAGGCAGAAGGGGCTGCCGCTATAACCTCCTCGCCTTCGGCAAGCACCGCGATTCCAGACCGCAGCCTAGAAATTGAAGCGCGACACTTTGCGAAAATGCAGCAGCTGGCCCGGATAGCACGGCCGTCTTGATTCTGTACAGTGTTTCCAGGCACGAGACTTTTTCCGGAGTTTCGAATAGTCTTTAGCCTTCAGGCACGGGAACACTGCGGCCCGGAATGTAATGTCATACCAGCGGCAAATAGTTTCCCGAAAAAAACCCGGCCGCGGCAGTCACATGACAGCTATGTCCACCGTGATGGAATAGATTCCGCAGGCTGCACTGGAAGGTAATATCGGGCAAGAGCGCAGTCGTGGCGGCACGGACGCTCTCTACCTGCATCGAAGAAAGACTCAGGAGGGAGCGTCAGGTGACAATTTTCAAGATTAGTAATAAAAGATGGGGAAACTTCGACCCAACACGTGGTGTAGCCTACGGTGCATTTTATTCCCCAAGGCCGTATCAGGCAGGGCCTTAGCACAGGGCCCCAACGTGCAGCCGATTTTGACGTGTCTAGAAACTCAAAGAGGAAAAGGAACTGTTTCAAGAGGCCTCAGCTAAAGGAGGCGGGCAGACATGATGCAACGCCGCCTCCTTAGTCTTCTTTCCTTCCATGCCCACGTGACTGAGCCTATAGCAGGATAGAAGTGAATAAGACAGCAGAAAATGCCCCTCAATGGAAACCCTGCAGCCAATGGGGTGTACTGTTTTTCATGGCGTCGCGGTTAATCGAATTCTGCTCAGTCGCTGCCATTCACATGTGATTTCACGCTTTACTTGCCGGCAACTTTCACAGCTATGCAGCAGAGGCTAAGCAGGAAAGCAAGGAGACCGTCCTTGGTCCCTGAGTAATGGGGAGTGGGGTTCTCAGCCCTAATGCCCTTGCATCCGCTCCCGATCTCCCCCCCCCCCCCCCCCCTACACTTCTGCGGACTCCCCACAGCTCGGGCACAAAGGATGGTCTCCTCTTTCCTGCCTTGCGTCTGCTGCATTTCTACTGTAGCGTCATGAGAACCGGCCGACGCCATTGGTCTCCTTTGAAAGGCTTTCGCTGTTCCCTTGTTGGCGTGCATTCCCGTCTATAAGAAGTGTGGCTTCTTGGTCTCTCCGTTCCGCGCAGACGGCAAGCAGAAGAAAATGGCCCCCGGACCTAATTGTTGCGCTCGCAACAACGCATTGTTCTTTAGTCGTCAAGAGCGCGCGTTCCCTCTCGAGAGCATTCGCGCCCGCGTTTTTTCCGATGCAATGTCCTGGCCTTTAGAAAAGTGCTGATTCTTAAAATTCCGCCAACATATGGACATAAATGTGCTCACTGAATCCAATAGGTCCCTGGAGGGGGGCGTCTGCAGCTTGCAAGCGTTGGTGAGGGGCGGCATCACGGGTTCCCGAGCATCCACAGAGATATCCCCGCAGGGGATATCTCTGCGGATGCTCGGTGACCAGTGCATCACCACGGACGCGAACGCCCACGCCTAGCCGTGCGTGGCATCGCCGTGTCCGGGAAAAAGGGGATCCTGGTGGTTGAGCCGATGCCGAGTGCAACAAATCACTTTGGTCCCAGCTTCCTGTAGACGGCACCTCCGGCCTGAACCGACTGGGGGAAATCGGCAGTCGCCTTTTCCTATCCTCCCCTCTATCTTTCACTTTCATATCTTCTTTTTTGCAACTTTCCTGTTTCCCCCTCTCTTATCACTTTTTCATTTTTCATAGGCGGCGAGGGTTAAGCTTTTGCGGCCAACTAACCTTAGTTGTGTCATATCTGGTTATAGTTAGGGTGTACAGCTGGCGTCGACAGGGTTTTCTAGCAAGTTCCTGTCACGTCCACTAGTTGGGCTCCATGGTGGGGGGCTGGCAGCGTAGCCGAAGAACACAAGTATTCTATGGCTAACCTTCTGTCAGCAACTGATTGCTTTCTCAAAAGAGGGTGGACCGAGGTAACTCAACATTTCATGCAAAAAGAAGCAAAGCTTCCCTAAGGTTCAGGGGATTCATAGCGAACAGAGAAATCTGCCAGAATAATCTACCCATTCTTCGTAGAAAAATGACTAATGGGTGCATTCGGCTCAGGCTACTAGGTTACAGAAATGGCTAGTGGAGACCTCTCCCCAGAACTTCGTGATAGCGTCCAGAACTCAAAACGTTCCCACATTGTATCCATGGGTGACATACGTGTCTCCATCATTGCCCATCGATCCCTCAAACAGTCCGTGGTGTAATCTCTGCAAATGAATTCCTCCGCCTCACAGAACAAGAAATCAAAGAAGGGCTTTCTGAGAAATGCTTCGTTATGTCCACAGGATCAAAATAAGAAAAGAGGGCTAGGAAATCCCAACAAAACAGTCTTGACATTTGCACGAACTTCTCTGCCAGACTCAACTGAAGCGGGCTATCTAAAAATAAATGTGAGACCCCACATTCTTAACCCTCGACGATCCTTTAACTACCAGAGGTTCGGCCACGGTTCACCGAGTCCGCGGTCGCAAAATTTGTGCAATATGCGCTTCAAAAGATCGCTCTTCTGATGGCGGCGGCGGCTCCCCATGCTGCGAAAATTGTGAAGGAGACCATGCTGCATATTCCAGGGCGTGTCCGTCCTGGGAGAAAGAAAAAGGAATAATCACATTGAAAACAACTGAAAACATTTATTTCAAACAAGCAAGAAGGCGATACACACAAACAAGCACATTCTCCTTCACCGCAGAAACAAACTTCGCTGATGTGGTGCGTGGGCGCGGCACACCACACCAGGCTTCAGCAGCTGCCCAGGCCACTCGCAGTGAGCCTGTGGCGGGGCCATCCCCGCCCCTGGGTGGAGTAGCTAACACTACCCCGCCATCCCAAAAGGAGGCCTCGCAGACCCCCTTGTCGGTGGCCCCAAGACCTCCTCCCACATGTTGAAGTCTAACATCCACGTGCCCTCTGCACGGTCGTCCAGCGCTTCTTCAGAGGCGATGGACACGACCCAGGGCAGCACCATGACGTCCACATCGGACGGTCGGCGGAGAGCTCTAGATCGATCAAAAGAAAATAGGCCCCGAATCAAGGGGCCATAAATAGCTTTATCTAATTTTTAACTACATATAAAAACAAAATTATGATGGCTTTCATAATTCAATGAAACTGTAGACGACTAACAAATAACTGCAGTGATATAAAAGAACTTTTAAACACACTATCACCGGTGGCAATATGCTTACAGGAGACCAACTTAGGTCCCAAGCAAAAATACATTCTATACAAGTATGTCTTTCGGTGTGACCGAGAGCAAGCAAATAAACTGTCTGCAGGGGTTGCTATTGGCGTTCAGACTGGTGTTGCAACCCAGGAAATCAAACTTAATACCAAATACGAAGGTGAGGCAGTCACTGCCATTCATTTTAAGACAATCACAATATGTAACATATATCTTGAGCCACACCAAACAGTAACACTTCATGACTTGGAAACTCTTCTAGAACAGCTGCCAGAACCATACCTGCTAGTTGGTGATATTAATGCCCACTCCGGTTTTTGGGTAAGTGCACACACTGATGCAAGAGCTAGTCGTATTTCAGAAGATTTTACTTTAAGTATTAATGTTTGCCTCCTAAACACCGCAAAGATACGTACTGCTCTCCGAGGACGGGAAAAATGAGTTCCACAGATTTGTCTTTTTTTTCATCCTGTTTTTATCGATTATAAATGGATGTCATCGACAAACCTTCGGCATATGACCTGTAGAAAAGAACTAGTGCGTACGAACTACGGTACACAAACGCTAAAATATCGAATCGCTGATCTTCTAAATAAGTACCCGGGTATTATAGAAACCATTCACAACAGTCGTTCCACGAAAGCATTTAGCAAAAAGTTAACCCATTTCTTTTTGTGACATAGCAATGGCTTACTTTTCCTGCACAACTGCCCTATATTAAAAAAAAAGAAAAATCCATGTTTTTATTAGAAAAGAAAACCTTACTTTGGCCGGCCTAGTTAAGCTCTTCTTGACTTTTGTTATGTTCAGTCACACCGATATTTGTATTTTAGGTGCTATTCTGTGCAACAATGTTGACTCGCGAATATAATTTTTACAGCATTTCTTAAGTCTGTACCTAAAATGAATATGTGCTGTTACTTTCTTGTTTTTTCTTTTTTGATGTTTTCGTGTATAATGTTATATGCAATGTCTCTTTGGTGTTATGATCTGTTTTTCTTTGGTTAAACCTGCCCACTGCTCAGTGGTAGAGTGTAAAGGGGGCGGACGCTTCGTCAGGCAACTTTTGATTGCCTTTTTGTTCGTCTCCTCGGCAACCAAGTGTTGTTGAAATAAATCTGAATCTGAATCTGAACCCATAGTTCAGCGATCACCTCCCTCTATTAGTCAGCCTAACATCCCCACCGTAAGTCATCCCAACGAAACCACGACATTGGAAGTTACATTTAGCCGACTGGGCACTTTTTAGAGAAAGGGCCAGCCTAGATAAAATGGTTTCAGATAATATCTGCATAAATGAACTAAATGGATTTATCACAAATTGTATTTTAACCTTTGCACGCCTAGAAATTACAAAATTGGTCTGGTGTAAAATACCAAAATCACAAAACTTGGTGCACACAAGATGCCGAAATGCAAAAAGGAGGTAAAACAAAGCCTGGGGAATTTTCCGTAGATATCCAACGCAGGAGAACTTCATCAACTTCAAAACGTCGAGAGCAAAAGCCCGATATATTAGCCGTAATGCCGATAAAACTTCATGGCAAGGTTACGTGTCGTCAATAAACCACTCAACCACATAAAAACAAATGTGGCAGATGGTTAAAAAGATAAATGGCAATTCCTCCCTATTCACATTTCCTTTTCTGTCAGCCCCTGGTATGCAGACAAATTTAGAAGAATAGGCAGACATTTTGAAGTTGAGCGTGTGACGGAATCCCGTCTGGCTGGAAGCGTACACTTAAACAAATGAGAGACGCCGACCAGCAAAAAAATGTTCGTTTTTGACGTTTCGGCTTACAAACGGAAGCCTTGTTCACAATGAATTCATCACCAAACAAGAGTCGTTTAAATATGATTTAATAATCGGCGCAAGGAGCGTGCGTATATTGGGTGTAGATTACCGTCGTTCCGGTTTAACGTGTGTGACGTAGTTTGTATGATTAGGGATTCCGGAGGAAGTCGTGATGCTGCTACTTTTTCGGTTGCGATGATCCTTCCCTTGTCACAGTCAATGTTGTGGCCATTCACGACGGCGTGCTCCGCTAAGGCGTTGTTGCGAGTGTTTTCATTTTTTACGTCCCGTGCGTGCTGCTTCAATCGCTTCCGGTAGTTTCCAGTTTCCCCGATATACACATCGTTGCAGTCTGCGCACGGGATTTCGTAGACAACTCCGGGGAACCTTTTCTATGGCAGTGTGTCCTTCACCTTTACAAGCTGATGGCGCATATTTCTGGCCGGGACATGTGCCACCTGCACGTCCTATTCCCGTAGGACACGTGCCAGGCATTCACTTGTACCCGGGACATACGCCACAGAAGCCCGTTTCTTGAGCGGAGGGCGGGCGACCGGTTGTCCTTGTTTTGCCAACTGACGTTCTACCGCGTCGATGAAGCGCCTAGGGTATCCACAGCTTCTGAGGTCATCCCGTTCCTTTTTCACGTCCAGGGTTGCATCCTCGGGACTTGTGCACAACCTTTTCGCACGCTGCAATAACGTGCTAACAACGGCCTTCTTATGGATGGCAGGGTGCACTGAGTTGAAATATAGGTAGCCGCCAGTGTGCGTCTCCTTTCAGTATACGCTGAAAGATAGACCCTGGCCTTCCCGTGAAACAAGGACGTCAAGGAATGGCAGTCTGCCGTCCAATTCTTCTTCTATAGCAAACTGAATGGCTCTTTCTAGGCTGTTAAGATGGTCCAGAAGCTTGCTCACCACGCCTTTTTGGATGATGCAGAAGCAGTCGTCAATGTAGCGGAAAAATACCTTCGGGGAAGGAACAAAGGAGGCCAACGCCCGCTGTTCCAGCTTTTCCATGGTAAGGTTGGCAGCCGTAACCGAAACTGAGGCGCCCATGGGGGTCCCGTGTACCTGTTTGTAAAAATTGCCCATGAAATCGAAGTATGTGTTCTTTAGGCAGAAGTCTAGAAGCCTGCGCTGGTCCGGTACGTCTATCAGTGATCGTTCCGGCAAAGTAACATCAGCCTCGAGGGCAGTGGTGCAAACGCTGACATCAAGGTCTATCGGGACGCTCGTGAACAGGGACTTAACGTCAGACGACACCATCACCTCATCTTCATCGATTGAGGTGCTGCGGTTATTCACGACAAAGTCGAACGAATTGCGGACGTGACTGGGACTCTGGCCAACGAGCGGAGAAAGGACCTGGTGCAAGAACTTCGAGAGGTTATGCAGGGGAGAGCGAGTGTAATCCACGATGGGACGCAAATGAACGTCTGGCTTGTGGATTTTGGGCAATCCATAGAAAGCAGGTGCGGATCCATTGCTGGAAAGAGAAAGCTGGAAAGAAAATTTCAAAACCTGCTGTCCGACGTTTTTCAGGCCGGTACTCCAAACCAAAAAGCTCTCTACTACAAACTGCTTAGCCACAGTGGATCCGCACCTGCTTTCTATGGATTGCCCAAAATCCACAAGCCAGACGTTCCTTTGCGTCCCATGGTGGATTACAGACGCTCTGCCCCCCTGCATAACCTCTCAAAGTTCTTGCACCAGGGTCTATCTTTCAGCGTATACTGAAAGGATACGCACACTGGCCGCTACCTATATTTCAACTCAGTGCACCCTGCCAGCCATAAGAAGGCCGTTGTTAGCACGTTATTGCAGCGTGCGAAAAGGTTGTGCACAAGGCCCGAGGATGCAACCCTGGACGCGAAAAAGGTACGGGATGACCTCAGAAGCTGTGGATACCCTAGGCGCTTCATCGACGCGGTAGAACGTCAGTTGCCAAAACAAGCACAACCGGACGCCCGCCCTCTGCTCAAGAAACGGGCTTCTGTGCCGTATGTCCAGGGTACAAGTGAATGCCTGGCACGTGTCCTACAGGAATATGACGTGCAGGTGGCACATGTCCCGGCCAGAAAGATGCGCCATCAGCTTGTAAAGGTGAAGGACACACTGCCAAAGGAAAGATTCCCCGGAGTTGTCTACGAAATCCCCTGCGCAGACTGCAACGGCGTGTATATCGGGGAAACTGGGAACTACCGGAAGCGATTGCAGCAGCACGCTCGGGACGTAAAAAATGAAAACACTCGCAACAACGCCTTAGCGGAGCACGCCGTCGTGAATGGCCACAACATTGACTGTGACAAGGCAAGGATCATCGCGACCGAAGAAGTAGCAGCACTACGACTTCATCTGGAATCCCTAATCATACAAACTACGTCACACACGTTAACCCGGAACGACGGTAATCTACACCCGATATACGCACGCTCCTTGCGCCGATTATTCAATCATATTCAAACGACCCTTGTTTGGTGATGAATTCATTGTGAACAAGGCTTCCGTGTGGAAGCCGAAACGTTAAGAACGAACCTTTTTTTACTGGTTGGCGTCTCTTATTTTTTCAAAAAGGCAGACATTTTGGGTGAATATTTTTCTGCAGTCTGCAGTTCACCTCGCTACACAGATTAATTTCTGAAATACAAAAACACGGATGAAAAACAAACACTGCCGAGAAGTGGCGGCACAAATTAATCGTACAATGATTTACTTACAATTCAAGAAAGTAATAATGTACTGTCCGCCGGTAAACAATCTCCCCCCGGCCCTGACGAAATACATTGTCAAATATTAGCCCATCTCTCTGAACCGGCTTTAGAGGAACTTTTAAGATTTTTTCACAGTTTGGGTATCGGTGAGGAGGAAGAGGAAACAACTTTAAGACGCCTGCAGAGCGACACCATGACTAAATGGCGCCGTGACGCGGGCCCTGACGTCTTCTCAGCAGGTGGTGTCTACTCAACTCCAGTGCGTGTTACTCCCGCGGTCGGTCGCCCTGAAGGGCAACGTTCCATAGGTTTCGGTCGGCCTTTGTCTTTAAAGAACCGCCGAGACCTGCTGGACGGCTCAGGTTTGCATTTAGTGGTCATGGCATTCCGCCGCAGCCGCGAGTCGCGGCGGAATCTTTGTACTTCTCAAAGCTTCGTTGGGGGATTTGGTGCAATCCCATAGGACGTGCGTCAGGGTGGCCCTCTCCCGCTTGGACACGCGGCACACATCACTCACGTATACTTTGGGGTACAGATGGTTCATTAACACTGGGGTGGGTAAAGAACCAGTTTGTATTTGTCTGAACAGCACCGCCTCCGCTCGGATCAGCCCCTGGTGCGGGGGTGGGAAAGTCATTCGAGCCAGGCGGTGAAACTGCGTAAGTTCGTTGAATGTCATCATGCGGTGCTTGGCACTACACCACGTTGTACGGTCGGTTGCAGCGGCGCGGTTGGTTAGCGCTCGCGCCACTGTGTGTGCCGTCTCGTTGTGGTTATCGTGCTTCTCAGACGCATCGTTGCCCGCATGCGCCAGGAACCACTTGATTTTAACACACCCATTTTCTCGTTGCAGGTCAGCCGAGCACAGAACGCAGACAGCCTCACCACACGCTTTACCCTTGGCATAATTGCGCGCTGCACTTCGCGAAACACACAACACCGTTTGACACCCGGGGTCGGCAATGGCCAAGGCAATGGCCACCTCCTCCGCCTGACACGCCTCTCGGACCCGTAAGTTCGTGTTAGAAGACCGGGAGCTTCTGGATATCTTTCTATGTGGTTTTAAGGTGTGCTCTACTACAGGCCACATATGTATTGAAAACACTGTCAGAGAAGCTTGCATACACAACAACACTGTCTTGCTGTATTTTTCGATTCGGCAAAAGCAGATCATACAACGTGGAGGCTCGGGACTTTTCAGGACTTAGCTGAGCTCGCCATCCGTGGCAGAATGCTTAACTCCTTTAAAAGCTTTTTGTCTAACCTTTCATTTATTGTCAGGCTAGGCTCAACACTTTCAAGGAATTTTATTCAGGAAAATTGGGTACCTCTAGGGTGTATATTAAGCACAACTATCTCCATTGTAAGAATGAGTTCTCTTAGCAAAATAATACC
Organism: Amblyomma americanum; assembly: GCF_052857255.1. Lineage (NCBI taxonomy): Eukaryota > Metazoa > Arthropoda > Arachnida > Ixodida > Ixodidae > Amblyomma > Amblyomma americanum. The sequence goes on from NC_135500.1 coordinate 52,297,735, forward strand.
AAGGTACTTATGTATTCACTTTATGTAGACGACCTCCAGATAGCCTGCACACCCTCCAACATATCGACATGCGAAAGACAAGCACAATTAAAAATAAGCAAACTGGCATCATGGGCAGACAGAAGTGGTTTCTGGTTTTCTGCACAGAAAATAGTAGCCATTATGTTCTCACTCAAACGAGCATTACAGGCAGATCCCTCCCTATATCTGAACGAAACCGAGTTGCCCGTAAAAAATGAACAATTTTTTAAGAACAACATTTGGCAAAAAACTCACTTTTATGGCTCAAATTAACACCTTAAAAAAGAAAACTTTCCTATCACTGAACATACTCAAAGTCTATTCACATAAACACTGGGGTTCTGACAGAGCAAGCATATTAAAAATTTGCCGCTCTGTGGTACGATCTTGCCTAGACTATGGTAGTATAGTATATGGTTCAACAAAGCCATCGTACTTGAAACGGCTAGACCCAGTACACAATGTAGGTTTACGTCTTTCAACTGGTGCTAACAGGACGTCACGTATAAAGTCTTTATGTTGAAACCAACGAACCGTCACTTACAGACAGAAGAACCATGCTCACATTCTCATACATATTAAAAACCCGTTCGATACCCAAGCAGTTATATATAGTCACAAAGCGCCCATCCAGAATTCTGTTTAACAACAAACCGCTAGCTATTAGGCCATTCCTCCTGCGTTTTGATGAGATGTGCGAAAACCTGGGAGTACTAGATACACTACGTGGTATTGCTAGAAGACGAGATACATTGCCTTCATGGTACAATTCTTCTACAATCTGTGACTTCACTCCTACACAGTTTCTTAAAAAAAAAACTCCACAACGACATATAATACAATTATTTGCCCTCGACAAAAAATACGGTAGTTTTAAAGAATTTTATACCGATGTATCAAAAACAGATAGTTAAGCGTGAAGCGCAGTGGTGCGAGGAAATTCGGAGGAAATAGTACGACTACCGCAGTGTTCATCCATATTCACCGCGGAGTGCTACGCTGTATGTGTGGCCTTAGAACAAACACTAAGCGAGAACCTCAAAAACGCCATTATTTACACAGTCTCCTTAAGTGTACTTATAGCTCTCCATTATAAAAACGCAAGCACCCCTCTGCTGGGTTACATCACACACAACATAATAACTGCCGCAGCTCAAGCACAAAATTTAACATTTTTTTGGGTCCCGAGTCATGTGGGAATAAAAGGCAATGAGAGAGCAGATTTGTGCGCTGCTCAAGCTCACGGCAAGGAAATAAAAAGAGTAAATATACCTTTTAAGGACTGCATAAAATTAGTACAACAGAACTTAAGGAAAAAATGGCAGACAGTTTGGAACAGTGAAGTAAACAACAAAATGCACCTGGTAAAGCCAGTCCTAGGTGAATGGAATTCATGTTGGCACAAAGAGCGTTTTATTCAAGTTATTTTTGTCGTCTCCTTATAAGCCACAAACAAATCACACACACTTTTCTATTCACAAAAGAAGAAAAACCGGTCTGTGAAAAATGTGGAGATGACATAACGATCACATTTTATACTCATGCACCAAACTTGATAAACTCAAGAAAAAATATTTTACTCCGTTTTATAATGAGCACATCCCTTTGCACCCAGTATTGCTTTTGAGTGAAGATGCAATTGTTGACACAACTTGTGTTTAGCTTTTTAAGGGAAGCAGATTTTCTCAGCAAACTATAAATATTTTACCCACTCATTCAATTCATTTTTTAATACACAACAGCCACATTCTCATTCATTCTAGGAAGGCCTTAGGTTTTGTTTTAATGGCTCGGAGGCTTAACGCCCTTGCCCAGCAAAGGATGCTTGCTGAGCCTACTCGCCATTCCTTAAAGCTCTCACAAAATTATTTAAAGCTCTCACAAAAGTATTAGCCATTCACAAAATTTTTCTTCCCTTAACATCAGGTAATGCAAACCAATGTTTTACGCCACCTACACCACAGATAATTTATTTTACCTTGAGTTTGGCGCATGATGGCCTGAGTTGCCTATGTGCCATAAAACACAACACAAGATATCCAATAGGAAAAGAAATAAAAATTCGAAAGGTCAAGAAATGCTAAAGGGACGCGCCAAACTATAAAAAAAACTTTTCCAAAAATTTAAACAGTCTTCCACGGCTGGTATTACTACTATAGCAGTAGATAACCATCCGTCCTATTCTCGATTACGCTTCATGTGTGTGAAATAATAACAATCAGCTACATTTTTTAATTTTTGAACGGGTAAACCAAAAGCTATTAGTTTCATCTGCCGTCTCTGCGAGTACCACTTTTAGACCGGTGCCCTGTCCTTGTCTGCTCTCTCATCGCGCCGGAAAATCGTCTCGGAAGGTTTTCTACAATATTGTTAATTCATTTTGATGTCTTTCAGAAGGCAATTATATCTTGTAATCTACAGCGTAAGCAACTTCAAAGAATCAAAATTGTATTAGTGTACCTATTTTTGAACGCACAAAAGGCCACCTCCATGGAGCGAAAAACATATGCGAGTAACGAGCGAACTTAGTTGTTGTAAAAACACACTTCTTCCGACGTGAACCGCACTGCTTCCGATCAAGCATAACCAAGTATAAGAAAGAAGCTAGCAGGTCACCTTGAAGCACCACGTGCTCCTTTTGACAAATGATATGACGCCCACTGCAGCGCAGCGGTTTCCCGAGTGAAGAAAAAGCAAGTTTTTCTCCCTACAAAGGTTCATGGGCTCGCTGAATGGAATGCAAAAGACGTAAGGAATGCTTGTATTCCCACTGTTCACGTGCTGCAGTTGTGATGCGGAAGCATTTACGAAATTTGAAGCGCCTAAATATATTCCGACGGTATATGTTGCCAGGCTGGTGGGCAGGGGCTATACACGCTGAGAACCATGCCAGGCCTTTGGCTCATGGAAAGTGAAGCATTTCAATGCTAAAATGAAGAAAAGCTTACGGTCGATAAGGAAGCTGCCTCCTGTGGCAACAGGCACAATATAAAATGTACGGAGTGCACTTGTGAATGCTTCAGTGATTTGAATGCGAAATCTTTGCCTCTTATGAAGTATGTTGCAAGGGTCATTATATATTCCTTCCTTACTAGAGACACACCTACTCATTACCATACACTAGGGTCACCTTTATTCGCCAAGAAGTAAGCCGTCCTTGGTTCAATTCCCTGCACCTTCACAAGAAATTTCATTTTTTCTTCTTTGCTGCAGACGTCACTATTTTACGGCCTACTGCAGACGTCATGGGAGAACATCGTGACGGCATTGTGGAATTTCGTGCCATTGACGGTGACAGACGGCGGCTTTTATGCTAATTGGGCATATAATGCTGTGTGTCTGCGTGCGTGAGCTTTCTTTTAGGTTTATGGGGGTTTAACGTCCCCAAGCGACTCAGGCTATTATGGACGCCGTAGTGAAGGGCTCCGGAGGTTTCTAACACGTGGGGTTCGCTAACGCGCACTGACATCGCACAATGCACGGACCTCTATAATTTCACCTCATCGGAATTCGACTGCCGCTGCCGCGATCGAACACGCGTCTTTCGGGTCAGCAGTGAGTCTGTGGTACATTGCCCCGGCTGCTACTCAAACATACTTCAAACATGTTGTGTGGTGGTGCTTTTTTTTAGTTTTCCTAGGCGCTCCTTTTCAGTCTGTAACCACTACGCATGATACCACAACGGTGAATACGCACTGCATGGGTCCGGACGGCGCTGAAGCTCCGCGCTGTTTGCTTCTTGCTCGTATTGACAATAGTGCAGACACTTGGCGGCAGCTGGCCGCACTGGGTTTTCGCCGCCAGGGTTTCGCAATGAAAACTCGCCCCGTGGAGGTCTTAACGCTTTCAGACCGTTTCTTTGCTAATAATGTGGAGTGTCGAGTCATTACCTGGACGCAATTTTTGATTATCACTCCCAGATTTATTGTCTGCGACTGAGTCGTGCTGAGGTGTAATGTAGTTTTCTTGCACGTTTTCACTTTATTACTGAGCATATACGCTTGGTGGGTCAAATTTCCGACTGTAGTGTATTGTCTTTTATTCCTAATATGTAGCCCACTCCTAATATAACCACTGAACGGGGGCAGTAGTATATTAGTATAGAATAAGAGAGTTCAGAGACGACTGTTGTCACTTTGCCAATACTACAGACAAGGAATGTCGCCACGTCTGCGTTGCCAGAACGATCTTTTCGTTTCCCCTTCCGCAGGCTTTCCAGTTGCACGAGCAGCGGTCTCCATGGCACGCCGAGAACATCATAGAAGGTCTCGCGGAGACGACATCGCTCCGTCGTCTCGGTCTCGAATATGATTTCTTAGCAGAGGCGATAGTTCCAATCCTCCAGACAGCCCAAGACTGCGCGTCCCTCACTGAGCTGCTCTTTCCGCGCATCACGTTCAGCCAGCTGGAGCACTTCCGTCAGGCGCTTGTCCGGACGGGAGCAGAGGCAAAGGTGACAGTCGGGTCGTAAGTACTGTTCTCTCTCCCTGCCCACGGCAAACCTGTGGGCTTAGCCCCCAAGGCCACCCAGAAGTATGAACGCGAAAGACATGGCTTCAGCTCGGTACTCTTTGAAGTAGAAACCTGTTGATTCCTTTAGCGGCTGTTCTCCGAAGTGCTGTTAAAAAATACGAGTGGCTACAAATTTTGGGGGTTTAACTAGGGATAATAATACGTTCTCCCCACTTAACCGCTGCTAACACAGTTCAAAACCGCCGGACACAACCCCGTGATCGCGTACGCAACCGAGCGCACACCGACCATAACGGGCCTCGCTTTGTGAGAACAAAGGAACGACACACTGGCTGACACAAACAGGCCAGCTAGCAACAAAACACGCTAAAAAATCGAGATCGTCCACCTCACCAGCAAGCTAACGAGCGAATTTTCGCCCGTACAATGGCAACGGACACTCCGAAGCCGGACAGGACGAGATACGGGAGCAAGTCTCCCCGCCAGTTCCTCGCCCCGCTGACGAAGAGCTGAGCAGCGTGCGAAACGTCCGCTAGCTCGGATGGTCCCAGCCAAAGATAGTGCGCTTTCTCGCACGCGCATCAATAATAGCGTCAGTGGCGCCCTCTCTTGTTTGTTAAGGTAACTAACCAAAGAAAGTCACTTGGCGCGCCCCTCCTGAGGCGAAGCCACGGGAGGGTGCACCGCGGCAAAGCATACTGCAAGGGGAAACTGCGGGGCTGAGTCCCCACATCCCCCCAGCCTTAAATGGACCCTCGCGCCTGAAAGTGCATGCTATGGAGGAGTCTCCTGGTCGTCATGCCCTTGAGGCAGGTCTTGCAGCGGATGTCACGCCGACAGCATCCACGCAACTTCCGCGGTGTTCCAAAGGCGGCGTGAGGGTCTTCGCTGGGATGACTCAGATCGCCCGTGGACTCCCATGACCGCAGGCCTACCAAGAGAAGGTCGGTCGAAAACTGCAGGCCAGGGTACTGCAGCAGTCGCCAAGGTAATAGCAGCCAGAGGTGACTGCTTACTGGTGTCACCACAGCTGCCCCGCATGGATGCGGCGAACAGGAAACAGGCCGCTCCGTCGCTGCAGGCGTGAGCGAGACGATGTGCACCGGTTAGCAAGCCTGGGTGGTTCCACCGGGTCTGCAAAATTGCCGGAACGCTCTCGGCGTGCCTTTAACGTACGTCACGGGGGGGGGGGGGGGGGGCGGCATCCGCAGGAGCCTCGTAGCACAATGATTAACTCGCTAGCAAAACGTTCCTGGCGGCTGTACAGACGCAAAGTTCAAGTGAGCAATACCCTTTCTTTATTTGAACGAGACTGCTCAGTTCGTGCGAGGATAAAAAAGCGAGTGGGCCGCAAAGAGCGCCCCTCCCAAAAACACGGTCTGGTGGTCGTGTCTCTTCTAACGTGCTGCAGACAGCTTCGAAAAGCCTCCGGCCGAACTACCACTCCGACAGCGACCATGAAGACAACAAGATTCGAAACGGGTTACGTGCGCGCAGCCGCGAGGAGACATCAGCTCTGTGGGGTGGTCATACTCCGCTCACTGCACGAAGCAGCATCTGAGCGGTCGGCGCCCACCGTATCCGACGGTGTCGGGCGACCGGTGCTGAGCTTCAGTACCAGCGAGCTCGTAGCGGCACCCGTGGCCCCAGCCCACCCGGCACCTGGAGCCTCGACTCCCAGTGTCTAAAAAGAGATAACAGAAAAAAATATATACAGAAAACTCGGACCACCCACGCGGCTTCCGTACTCGCTTCGCTCTAGGCAACTCCGCGGGCTCTAGGCCTCGCGCTCCCTTGATGTGGACCAAGTGGTTCTCCTGCTGAAGAACACCAGGGAAAAACGTGCTGAGCCTGTCAAAAAGTTAAAACATGTCACAGCGCAATACACCTCGCAGTCAAGAAAGCATACCTCAGGTCCTAGCGATCAACATTCACTCTAGGCCTAGCACTTGTCAAGTCCGGACAAAGAGCATTCCTTGAACCGAACAGACTCGTCGAATGTTCCAAGAGCAGGCCCAACGTTGGCGCCACATGTGGGTTTTGATAGGGAAGATAAATGCGCCCACCCCCGTTTAACCGCGGCCGACGCAGTTCAAAGCCGCCGGACCCCACCCCGTGCTCGCGTGCGCTACCGAGCGCACGACTACCACTGTGCGCCTTGCTCTGAGGGAACAAAGGAACGACACACTGACTTACACAAACATATATTTATTGCTACAGCAATAACGCCAGCTAGCAACAAAACACGCTAAGGAATCGAAGTCGTCTGACTCACCAGCAAGGTTACAAGGGAATGTTCGCCCACGCTAGTGCAAGGAATGCTCCGAAGCCGGACGGGACGAGATACGGGAGCAAGTCTCCCCGTCACTTCCTCTCCCCGCTGGCAAAGAGCGGAGCCGCGAGCGGATGGATGGATGGGTGGATGGATGGACGGACGGATGGACGGACGGACGGATCTAAACCCTTTAAGTCGGGCGGTGGTTCAAGCCACCTAGCCATGACGTGAACTTTTATTTTCTTGATTTAGCCACCAATCCGATAACCTTCGCTTGGTTACTTCCAATGCTCAAAATCTACTTTTCTTTCACTGTCCTCAAACTCAAACGCTTTGAATAAATTAGCCCTCCTGCTTTCCACTGCAGGATGAAACCCTTTACAGAAAAGTACCAAGTGTTCAGCCCTTTCCTCCTCCTCTAATCACGCAACGCGCCACATGTCTATCTCGTGGTATCTGACTCTATATGTCGGTCCGTAAAAGTCCCGTCCTGGCCTCTAACAACAGAGATTTCCCTACAATTATCATAGATATTTTTTGGCAATTTCCGGCTTAAAGATGCTGTACGTTCCCAGAGCCCATTTCGTTAGCATCCCTGTTTTCCACACAGCTCTCTATTTTTTAACCTTTTTACTTAACGATAATTGTTGATTTGCCCCTCTACTGCTATCCAGATATATGCTTCTCAATTTTCTAGTTCGCTTTCTCCATTTCGTGTCAACATTCCTTATGTACGGGTGTGTGAAAACTTCCTAGCCCAAAGCATTCCCCGATTTTTCTAAATCACTCCTCAAATGCTATCTCACTGCTAGCTTCTCTGCTCTCGAACGACGCCCATCACATATGAACCTGTACCTCCTGATTTGGTGTATTGCCATGCGCTCCCACAAAGCTCACCTCCCTACGCGCGTTGTTTGATTTCTAACTTTGATTGAACATCTGGTCTCATGCAGTGGGCCGCATTGCTGAAAGTCAGACTAGGAACCGTAACCCTTCTCGAGATCCCTCTTACCACTTCATACCTATTGTAATTCCACAGTGCCCTATTTTTCATGACAGCTGCATTCCTACTAGCTTTATTCATTACATATGCCCCCGCAGGGGGGCGCCTGCAGCTTGCAGGCGCCGCGACGGTGTGTGGCGACACCGCGGGTTCCCGAGCATCCGCAGGGACATCTCCGCAAGGGGATGATGGTGAACTGTGCATCACCACGGACCCGAGCACCCGCGCCTCGCCGTGCGTGGCATCGCCGTGTTCGGGGAAAAGGGGATCCTGGTGGTTGAGCCGATGCCGAGCGTTTGGACCCTTAAGGCCCCTTGGCGGAAGCAACACACCACTTTGGCCCCAGCTTCCTGCAGACGGCACCTCCGGCCTGACCCGACCGGGGGGAATCGGCAGTCGCCTTTTCCTATCCTCCTCTTCATCTTTAACTTTCGGATCTCTGTCTCACAACTCTCCTATATCCTACTCACTTCTTGGTTTTTCCTTTTTTCCTGGCGGCGAGGGTTAACCTTGTGTGACCAACTACCCTGAGTTGCGTCATATTTGGTTATAGTTGAGGTGTACAGCTGGCGTGGGCAGGACTTGCTATCAAGTTCCTGTCCCGTCCCCTTGTTGGACTCCGTGGTGGGTGGCTGGCACCATGACCGAAAAACAAAGTTTTTTTATGGCTCCCCAACTTTCAAAACCTGATCGCTCTCTCAAAAGAGGGCGGAACGAGGCAGACAACTTCTTTCAAAAAAGAAAAGTAACTTTCCCCAAATATCATGTGATCCACAGTGAACAACAAGATAAACAGGCAAGAATAATATCCCCCTTCCTTGTGTCAAAGTGCTTGACTGAAACCCTAGGCATTGGCTATAAGCTGTCACAAATGGCCAGCGGCGACTTATTGCTCGAACTGTGTGACAATGTCCAACATTCTAAGCTCTCCAACCTAACGTCCATAGGGGAAATCACGGTCTCCGTGACTCCTCATCGCTCACTAAACACTGTCCGAGGCGTAATATCGGAAAATGATTTTCTTCACATAACTGAAAAAGAAATGCTAGAAGGGCTCATCGACCAAGACGTCATAGATGTCCACCGAATCAAAATCTGGAAGGACAACAAGGAAATAGACACAAAACACATGATCCTGACGTTCAACACCAGCACCCTGCCCGACACAATCGACGTGGGATATTTGAAAATCAATGTACGACCATACATACCAAACCCTCGCAGGTGTTTCAACTGCCAAAGGTTCGGCCACGGCTCACAGAGCTGCCGCGGTCGTAAAACTTGCGCAAAATGTGCCTCTAAGGATCACCAGTCTGATGTATGTGACGCAGCCCTGTGCTGTCCAAACTGTGAAGGAGAACATGCAGCATACTCCAGGGCGTGTCCGTCCTGGAAGAAAGAAAAAGAAATTATCACCATAAAGACCAAAGAAAACATTTCTTTTAAAGAAGCGAGAAAGCGTTTTGCGCTTACAAACACATTCTCCTTCACAGCAAAACAAAACTTCGCTGATGTGGTGCGCAGGGGCGTAGCACCGCACAGCACTCCGGCACCTGCCAAGGCCGCTCCCACCGAGCCTATGGCAGGGCCATCCACGCCCCAGGCAGGGTCAGCGAAAGCTGCCCTGTCGCTGCCAAAGCAGGGACCGCCGGTCCATGGGTCGGCATCCCGCAGGACCTCCCCCCGTCGGGAGAGGCCTGAAACTAACACAACCGCGGCTGCGCGGTCCTCCAGCACCTCTGTTGAGGTGATGGATACAACACCCACTCCGCCTCCATTACAGCGGCGGAACAGCTCTCTTGAGCGAAAAAAAGACAGGTCCCTCATAACGGGCCCACCTCATAAGTAAATCTCCTTTCATTTTCTTTTAAAACCACAAGCATGGCTTTTTTAATTCGATGGAATTGTAGAGGACTTATGCGGAATTATAGTGACATAACACATATTTTAGGGTCAATGTTACCCATAGTTTTATGTCTTCAGGAGACCAATCTTGGCCCACAACATGTGCATATCCTGAAACATTATCAAACCTTTAGATGCGATCGCGAGCAGGCAAATCGACTCTCAGGAGGCGTCGCAATTGTCGTCCAAAGCGGCGTCCCTGCTCGAGAAATCAAGCTCAATACAAAACTTGAGGCGGTTGCAGTCAGCATCGCCAGCTATAAAACACTAACAATCTGTTCCGTATACATTCCTCCACATTTTACACTAACATTCCATGATCTTGAAGAATTGATAGATGAACTTCCAGAGCCATATCTGGTAGTTGGGGATTTTAACGCTCACTCCCCTTTTTGGGGAAGCGAGCGCTGCGACTCTAGGGGGCAAACAATCGAAGATTTTATCCTCTCAAATAACATCTGTCTTTTAAATACAGGAAAAGCAACTTATTGTTGCCCAAGCTCGGCAAAAATGAGCTTTCTCGATTTAGCTTTCGCATCACCATCGCTTTTTACAGATTTTAAATGGGATGTTTTAAATGACCCTCTGGGAAGTGATCATTTACCTATTATCATCAGCCTCTCATCGTCTACTGCAGTCATCCCCACAAGACCACGGCGCTGGAAACTTCACCTCGCCGACTGGTCACTTTTTACAGCAAGTGCCACACTAGAAAAAGAATTTTGTGAAGATCTCAGCATAGACGAAATTAATGGAAAATTTACTACATGCATAATATCGGCCGCTACACTAGCCATACCACAAACAACAGGACTCGTACACAAAAAACATTAAGTATGGTGGACACCAGAATGCACATTGGCAAAAAAAACAACAAAATAAAGCTTGGGGCTCTCTGCGTCGGTATCCCACAGCGGAGAACTTGGTAGCCTTTAAAAGGGCCAAGGCCAGAGCGCGATTCGTTCGGAGAAACGCCGAGAAATCCTCGTGGCAGAAATATGTGTCCTCTATAAACAGCTCAATAACCTCAAAAAAAAATGTGGGAAAAATTTCGAAGATTCAGTAGTGACCATACCCCTTTCACACTTCCTCTATTGACTACACCCGGGACACAAACATCATTAGAAGAACAGGCCAACATACTAGGTGAGCATTTTGCTGGAGTTTCCAGTTCGTCCAATTACACAAACACGTTCCAGAAGCACAAAGCAATAGCAGAAAAACAAAAACTTCCATTTGCAGCAGGTATGAACGAGGACTACAATCAACCCATCACACTCCAGGAATTGATTAAGGCATTATCTTCTGGTAAAAAGACAGCAACAGGCCCAGATAATGTGCATTACGCTATGCTTGCCCATCTCTCTGAGGCTGCCGTGCAGGCATTGTTGAACTTCTTTAACAAAATATGGATGACTGGCAGAATACCTGAGGAGTGGAAGAAAGCAATAATAGTACCTTTTCTGAAACCCGGAAAACAACCAACAAGTCCTAACAATTACAGACCGATAGCCCTCACTAGCCGCATCGCTAAATCTTTCGAAAGCATAGTAAACATTAGACTGACCTTCACACTTGAATCTCGTCGACTCTTAGATTTACATCAATGTGGATTTAAGAAAGCATGCTCGACCACTGATCACCTTGTCCGCCTAGAAAACACCATCCGAGAGGCGTTCATCCACAAACAGCACTGTATCGGTGTCTTCTTCGATTTGGAGAAGGCATATGATACCGCGTTGAAGTTCGGCATCCTCCATGACCTAGCAGATCTAGGGATCCGCGGCAGGATGCTGAACTGCTTGAACGACTTCCTGACTAACCGCACATTCAGAGTCCGTCTGGGAGCAACTCTATCAACGACATTCACCCAAGAGAATGGCGTACCCCAGGGATGCATTTTAAGTACGACACTCTTTATAGTAAAAATGAATTCTTTGGCCAAAGTAATACCTAAGTCCGTAATGTATTCAGTTTATGTAGATGACATACAGATAGCATACACTTCATCCAACATACTGTCCTGCGAGAGACAAATACAAATCACACTAAATAAACTGGCTGCTTGGGCAGAGAAAAATGGATTCAAGTTCTCCCCTCAAAAAACAGTAGCTGTTTTATTCTCATTACGACGAGGCCTACAGGTCGATCCCAATCTGTGCTTGAATCAAACCACACTGCCAGTCAAACAGGAACATAAATTTTTAGGCGTCACTTTTGATAAGAAACTTACATTTCTGTCACACATTAACAACCTGAAAAAGAAAGCATCCCAAACCCTCAATGTATTAAAGGTACTCTCGCGAAAACGGTGGGGGTCCGATAGAGCATGCCTATTGCAAATATATCGCTCTTTGGTGCGCTCCAAGCTGGACTACGGGTGTGTGGTATATGGTTCGGCAAGAACATCCTACTTGAAACGACTGGACCCTGTTCATAATCTTGGTTTGCGCCTATCAACTGGAGCTTATAGAACATCCCCGGTAAAGAGTCTTTACGTTGAAGCTAATGAGCCCACACTAGAGGATAGAAGAGTCACACTAACATGCACGTACATCCTAAAAACCCGTTCTCTCCCTAAACATCTCTGCTATCCTATTGTTACCAAGTGCCCATCTAGGAGATTATTCAATAATAAACCACATTTTATCAGGCCACTAATAATGCGCTTTGAAGATAAATGTGAAGACTTAGCAGTGCTGGACGCCCTACCTAATATTGCACAAAGACATGAATATCTACCACCATGGTACAGCCTTCCTTCAGTATGTGACTTCACATTGACACACTTAAACAAAGAGAAAATACCACACGAGCACATACTGCAAGAGTTCTTTGCACTACAAGAAAAATATGACACTTACACCGAATTTTACACTGATGGCTCAAAAACAGAAAGTCATGTCGGAAGTGCAGTCATTCAAGGAACAAATGAAAAAATGATCAGATTGCCACAGTATGCATCGGTATTTACTGCGGAGTGTTATGCCATCTTTGTAGCTGTAGAACAAATAGTAAAACAAAACATAAAAAATAGCATCATTTACACCGACTCACTCAGTATGCTAAAAGCGCTGCATTCTACAAACGCTGCTGAACCCATAATAGGAAAAATCATACATAACATAGTTAAAATTACAAAGCAAAAACATAACATTATATTCTGCTGGGTCCCTAGCCATGTTGGAATTTTAGGTAATGAGAGAGCAGATGCTTGCGCAGCACAAGCTAGAATTGGCCATATAAAACAAGTTAACATACCACAGAGGGATTTTTCTAAATTACTGCACAGTAAACTCAGGAATAAGTGGCAGATTGCATGGGACGAACAAACAAACAACAAACTACATTCTATAAAACCTGTTTTGGGAGAATGGAGATCATGTACACATCAGGAGCGTTTCATAGAAGTTATTTTGTGTCGACTACGCATTGGACACACACACCTTACTCACAACTTCTTACTGACAAAAAAAGGCAAACCTCTCTGCGAAATGTGTGGCGATGAACTCACGGTAAACCACATTTTAATTGTATGCAAAAAACTGGAACAACTGAGGAAAAAATATTTCACAACATTCTACAATGAATACATCCCACTACACCCCATGTTACTTTTAGGAGATCAAGCACTGGTTGATTTTTCAAGCATTTTTAAATTTCTCAGAGAAGCCAATGTTTTATACAAACTTTAGATATAAAAAGCGTAACCTTTAACAAAAGCTCTAACCGTGTGTTTGGCGCATCATAGCCTAAGTTGCTTTTGCGCCATTAAAATCAATATAACTAACTAACATTACATATGTCTCATGCTTTGTCAGATACTCAGCACCGTTATTTATCCACACCCCAAGATGCTTGTACTCAACCACTACTTCTAGCGTGAACTCCTGTACTCTTTTCTCGCCTCCAGTATCACTAAATATCATGACTACGAATTTTTCCTACGGATTTTTTCTTAATAAACTTGAAACTTAATTTCCCTTTGTGCCACACATGTCTATCAACTTCTAAAAATATTCCTAGTTGTCAGCCATTAAAACTATATCATTCGCGTACATGACTGCAGATTTTTCCTTACTAAACTTGAAACATAATCTATCTCCCTCTGTACCACATATGTCTATCAGCTTCTTTAAATCTTCCTTGTTGTCAGCCATTAGTACTATACATTCGGCGTATATTAGTCCCGATAATGACTTTTTAATCAATTCTTCTTGCTTGAAAAAAGAAAGGTTGAAGCCTAGTCCGCTCCTCTCTAGCTTGGTCTCCAACCCTTGCAGGTATAAGATGAACAACAAAGGAGACCGAGAACATCCTTGCCTAAGCCCCCGCTGTATCTCAACAGGCTCTGATACATTTTTTTCAATCTTATAAGCACTCTGTCACCTTTATATATATATATGTATCTTTAAAAAGATTACTTACTCCATCTTCCCCATCCAATGTGCCCAGTATGTCCCACAGATACCCTTGGATAACGTTGTGGTAGCCTCCCTTAATATCCAGAAATGCTAGCCATAGGGGCCTGTGTTACTTTTCAGCAATCTCTATACACGGCGTCAATGAAAACAGATTGTCTTCTAATCTCCTTTTTTTTCCGGAACCCATTTTGTAGCTTCCCTAGCACCCCCCGTTCAGCACCCAAGCCTGCAGTCTGTCCTTCATAATCTGCATCACCAACCTGTAAACCACAGATGTCACTGTTATGGGATGGTAGTTGCTTATTACAGCTTTGTCCCCCTTTCCCTTATATGTCATGTTCATTGTACTTATTCTCCATTCATCGGGGGCTTTGCCATCCGCTATCATTTTGTCCGCTACTACTATTAATGGTTGCTTGGATTTTGGTTCTAGCTTCTTTATTAACATAATCAGAATATCATCTGGTCCTATCGACTTGCCACTAAGAACCTTCTTATCTGCCCTTTCCCACTCTCTTTGCCCAACTGAAGCAATTGCAGTAACGGATCTATCCTCCTTCGATAAATTATGTGCAACATTTCTTTCTTTAAGCTTTTCTGTCGTCCTTGTTCCTAGGTGTTTCATTGCTTCATTCCCTTCTAGTCTAATACCCTATCTGTAACAATTAACCACTGCTCTAGCCTAGTCTTATTACTCAATTGTATTTAGTTTTTTCCATAATTTCTGAGCTATTTTTATATCTTTTTTATTTAGTTTGGACATTCATTGGGCACCCTTTCTTCTAATTATCTCATTAATCAAATAGGGTTCTTGCCCTCTACACTCTACGAAGGTATCCCATTTTCTGTCTACTTCAGCTTATGGTTTCCCCCTCTTCTTGGAATGTCTGTGTTCCCTGGACGCTTCCTGACGTTTCTTTATCGCTTTCTTGAGCTCCTCATTCCACCAACTCTTGGGTTTGAGTATTTTCTCTTTTGGCTTGACTCGCACCATAGCTAGCCCCAGCTCAAGTAATCGAGATAATTTGGTATAAGTCCATTGTGTTCCATGATCGTCAAACATTACTTTCTCAATTTGTTTGTTTGCTGCTTCCATATGCTTTTCTGAGTAAAAATTCGCCTCTGATTGTTCATCTCACTTCAGTCCTACTTTGGCTTCTCTTCTGAAACTCAACTTGATACGCTTGTGGTCACTACCTAGACTTCTGGAACCATGTTCCTCTATGCTTATTACCCCTAATATATTATACATCCTATGTGGCATAGGTGCTTAATCTATCGTCGAGCCCAGACTCCCTGCCTCCCATGTTATGAGCCCGTCACAAGACTCGGTATTGTTACATATAATTAAATCATGCCTGTCACACATATCCAGCAGCGTGCTTCCTGTCCAATCTGTGTACCCATCCAGGTCTTCTATGTGTGCCATTCATGTCGCCTAATATATTATCTCACCCTGTCCTCCTAGCTCATCAATGTCGCTTGCAATACATTCTACCATTTTCCTGTTTTCCTCTTTGTAATTAGCCCCTGTCGACAGGCATACAAGGCCAAGGAGTGTTTGCTCCCCTGACACTTCTATTTTAGCCATAAATGTTCCTTGCAACATAGTTTAACCCTTTGAGAATTAATACATTTATGAATGGATGCCCCAATTCCACCTCCCTTTCTGGTTTCCTCTGTTCTATTGCAATATTTTCATGCGTAGTCTGAGCTGCAGGGTGGTTGCTTCATGTCTCTAAGATGTGTTTCCACTAAACCATATACCATTTATTCCTCCTGCCTAAGTGTTCTTCTATTTCCTCCCATTTCAGCCTATTCCTGCCACCTAGCATGTTAATGTAGGGTATACCCGAATTAATTTGGCCCCGGAACTTGTGTCTATTTCTTGTCCTGTGGTTCCGTCGTTTCTTTGACCGCGGTTTCTACTTGTCTACACTGGTTTCGTCAGAGCTCTGGGTCGCCCAAAAAAGCTGTTGCCTGGCGACCTATCTTACTCCCTACCCTCTTGGCAGTGGCACCACCGTAGTGAATGCCGTCCTGTGCAAAAGTGTGGGAGCCGACCTCGTACACGTCCCTGTTAAATTCTCTTACCCCGTATTCTAATCGTCGACTTATTAACCTTCTTACGCGGTTAGCCTCAACGACCCTTCTTTCCGTTCCGCCAGACTGCATCTGGACCTCTGGGATTGTGCATATGGTCACATGCACCCTCTCAGAGGCCTCTCTAAACATATGCATCTCCACTCTCAACTGGTTTTCGAGGTTCTGGCTCCTCCCTTTCAGCTCATCGTTAAGGCCAGCATGGATAACGACAAGGTGTTCGTTTTTAATGTTGTCTCGTACCGCCTCCTGGGCTTTGGCCATTCCATCTAACATGCACTTCCCTTAGTGGGCCTCCACTTGCAACCGCCTGTCCGCCTTCACTGTGGTCAAAACGTCTTCCTTAACCCTCACTACGTTCGAGTCACCGACTACCTGGACCCTTCTGCGCTCTAAACGTTCGCTTCCCGACTGCGACTGATCGGGCTAGCTATCTCTCCTGCCACCGTATGCTCCTGTCGCGCGTCACCGTGCCCATTTTTTACCCTTCTATCTAACCCACTCAAAGCCTGCTGCAATATACCGCTGTGGGATCGACGAGCCTCCTCTAGGTTTATCACGCTGTCCTCGTCCACCACCTGACACTGCCCCGAACCGGAGTGACCTGCCGGCCGCGACTTGAGCGCTTCTACCTGGTCTTCTATCTGGGCCCGCTTTTCCCGCTCTTCTTTCAACTCATCCACATTTGGCTCCAGCAGGTCGGCCTTAGCACCCGCCATCTTAAGCGGCTCGGCGACCTATGTTTCAAGCTTAATCCATTCCTCTCGCTCCACCTTCAGGTCCCCTTTGAGTTCCTTAATCCTAGCTGCCCATTCCCCTCCCAACGTCCGAATGGCGTCCTCAAAACGCTTACACAGCCTGCACACGAATCTAGCCCCGTCTGGCTCGGCTAAGCTCCCTAATTCGGTCTCGTCTAAATAGCATCAAAGCTCGCTCTCCTGGCACTGTGCTACCTACCCGTCCACCCTGAAATTCCTAGTTTACCGACCCATCGTCCGGCCGACTACGTAATGTAAATGCCCGCAAAAATTCCAACACAAAGCTTCCCGGCACACACCTCCACTAGCTTTCCTACCCCTAACACGGTTTAAAACCATGGCACCTACGTCATGTACAAAGGCAAATACCCCGCAGGGGGGCGCCTGCAGCTTGCAGGCGTCGCGACGGTGTGGCAACACCGCGGGTTCCCGAGCATACGCAGGGACATCCCCGCAGGGGATGATGGTGAACAGTGCATCACCACGGACCCGAGCACCCGGGCCTCGCCGTGCGTGGCATCGCCGTGTCCGGGGAAAAGGGGATCCTGGTGGTTGAGCCGATGCCGAGCGTTTGGACCTTTAAGGCCCCTCGGCGGAGGCAACACACCACTTTGGCCCTAGCTTCCTGTAGACGGCACCTCCGGCCTGACCCAACCAGGGGAAATCGGCAGTCGCCTTTTCCTGTCCTCCTCTACATCTTTTACTTTCCTGTCTTCTTTCTGACTACTGTCCTGTCTCCTCATCGTTTCTTGGTTTTTTCATTTTTTGGTTTTTTCATAGGCGGCTAGGGTTAACCTTCTGTGGCGAACTACCCTGGGTTTCGTCATATTTGGTTATAGTTGAGGTGTCCAGCTGGCGTGGGCAGCACTTGCGTGCAAGTTGCTGTCCCGTCCCCTTGTTGGGCTTCGTGGTGGGTGGCTGGCATCGTGGCTGAAAACTAAATTTTTTTATGGCTCCCCTTCATTCCAAACCTGATCGCTCTCTAAAAAGAGGGCGGAACAATGAAGATTTTTTTCAAAAAAGAAAAGCGCCATTCCCAAAATTTCACGTCATTCACAGCAAAGCTGAAGAACAACAAGCAAGACTGATTTCCCCATTCTTGGTAGCAAAGTGCCTGGCAGATACCTTGGGGTTTGGGTATAAGGTATCAAAAATGGCTAGTGGCGACTTACTGCTCGAAATACGTGACACTGTTCAGCACTCGAAACTTACAAACATTGTATCGATAGGGGAGATTCCTGTCTCCATCACGGCACACCGATCTTTGAACACAGTCCGAGGCGTCATATCAGAAATTGATTTTGTTCACCTCTCTGAAAAAGAAATGCTTGAAGGCCTTGCCGACCAAGATGTCATAAATGTTCAGCGGATAAAGATCCGGAAGGATAACAAGGAAATAGATACGAAACACATGATCCTCACTTTCAACACCAGCACACTACCTGAAAGCATTGAAGTCGGGTACCTGAAAATAAATGTAAGGCCATATATACCCAACACACGCAGATGTTTCAATTGCCAGAGGTTCGGCCACGGCTCACAGAGTTGTCGCGGCCGCAAAACTTGCGCGAAATGCTCCTCGAAGGACCACCAGTCAGATGAATGTGTTGCTGCCCCGCGGTGCACAAATTGCGAGGGAGACCATGCTGCATACTCCAGGGCTTGTCCGTCCTGGAAAAAGAAAAAGAAATAATTACTCTGAAAACCACTGAAAACATTTCTTTCAAGGAAGCGAGAAGGCGATACGCCGAAACAAACCGATTCTCCTTCACTGCGAAAACAACCTTCGCCGATGTGGTGCGTGGGCGCGGCGCACCACACCAGGCTTCGGCACCTGTCCAGGCCGCACACAGTGGGCCTATGGCAGGGCCAACCGCGCCCCCTGGTGGAGTAGCTGATACTACTCCGCCAACCCCAAAGCAGGCTGCGCAGACCCCCAGGTCAGCGGGCCTCAAGACCTCTTCCCACAGGTCGAGGTCTAACTCAAAAGTGAGCGTGCATCCTGCACGGTCGTCCAGCGCCTCTGCTGAGGCGATGGACACGACCCAGGGCAGCCCCGTGCCGTCCACATCGGACGGACGACGGAGGTCTTTGGATCGATCAAAAAAATGTGAGGCTCCGAGTCAAGGGGCCAAATCAAAGTTAATCTAATTTTATCTGCACACACGCACACAACATTAGGATGGCTTTCATAATACACTGGAACTGCAGAGGTCTCGTAAATAACTATAACGACATAAAAGACATTTTAAACACAATTTCTCCTATTGCTTTATGTGTGCAGGAAACCAATCTAGGCTCTCAGCACACTAAGGTGCTAAAGAAGTATACTGTCTTCCGCTGTTACCGAGAGGAGGCGAGCAGACTCTCGGGAGGCGTAGGAATCATTGTGCAACCTGGCGTAGCAGCTAGCGAGATCAAACTCAAAACTAGGTTCGAAGCCGTAGCAGCCACCGTGGTTGGTTACAAAACCATTACAAATTGTAGCGTATATCTTCAACCACATCTTGAAGTAAGACAGCATGAATTAGAGAGCCTTTTACAACAGTTACCGGAGCCATACTTGATAGTTTGCGATTTTAATGCACACTCTTGTTTCTGGGGCAGTGAGAAAACCGATAGCAGAGGTCAGGTTATTGAGGATTTTATACTATCCAACAAAATTGGTTTATTGAACACCGGTAAACCTATTTATTGCTCCCCTAGTTCAGGAAAAATGACTGTTCTAGATTTTTTTTTAGCTCTCCTTCAGCTTTTAACGATTTTAAATGGGATGTCTTAGACAACCCGTACGGAAGCGATCATCTCCCTGTTAAAATCTGCCTGTCATTCCCACCATCAGTCACCCAGAGAAAACCACGGTGTTGGAAGCTCAATTTAGCAGACTGGCAGCTGTTTAGAACAGCAGCCACGTTAGAAAATATTACGTTAGAAAATCTTAATGTAAATGAAACAAATGAAAAGTTCACAAATTGCATTCTTTCTGCCGCACGCTTGGCTATCCCCCAATCTTCAGGAATAGAACAACGCAACCATAAAATGTGGTGGGCACGAGATTGCAAAGAAGGAAAAAAACAACAAAATAAAGCTTGGGGTATATTTCGCCGATACCCTACACAGGAGAACCTTATAAACTTTAAAAATGCAAGAGCAAAAGCGCGGTACATATGTCGAAATGCCGAAAAATCATCCTGGCAGCGTTTCATTTCCTCCATAAACAGCCAAGTCTCTTCGAGAAAAATGCGGGAGGCAGTACACAAAATGGATGGTCGCTACTCTCCATTCACAGATCCTCTTCTCACCACCCCTGGTGTTCAGACAAATATAAAACAACAAGCAGACATATTAGGCGAACATTTTTTCACTGTATCTAGTTCCTCTAACTATATAGAATCCTTTTTAAAATATAAAGACACAGCCGAAAAAGAAAGACTGCCGATAAAGGCCAGTGCTCACGAAGCATATAATAGCCCATTTACACTACAAGAAATTAACAGTGTACTTTCTTCGGGTAAACAAACTGCACCAGGACCAGAAGAAGTCCATTACAAAATGCTTGCCCACTTGTCCGAACATGCTGTAGACTCGGTTCTGAAATTTTTTAACAAAATATGGTTATCAGGAGAGATTCCAGAGGCATGGAAAAAAGCCATTATTGTACCTTTGTTGAAGCCGGGAAAAGTACCTACCTCCCCCGGCAATTACAGACCTATAGCCCTAACAAGCATACTTGCCAAATCTTTCGAAAGCGTCCTTAACATCAGATTAATGTTTATATTACAATCTCGTGATCTTCTTGACATCCATCACTGTGGGTTTAAAAAGGCGTGCTCTACAACCGACCATCTAGTCCCCCCAGAGAACACAGTCCGAGAAGCATTTATACACAAGCAACACTGCCTTGCGGTCTTTTTCGATTTAGAGAAAGCCTATGACACCACATGGAGGTTTGGCATACTGCGGGACCTTGGAGACCTCGGAATCCATGGTAGAATGCAAAAATGCTTGAGTGACTTTTTGACCAACCGTTCATTTCAAGTACGCCTGGGTGCCACTCTTTCTAAAACTTTCATTCAAGAGAACGGCGTGCCTGAGGGGTGCATTTTAAGCACCACGCTTTTTATAGTAAAAATGAATTCCCTAGCAAAAATAATCCCAACGTCTATCATGTATTCTGTCTACGTCGACGATCTCCAGATTGCTTGCACATCCTCTAGCATTTCATCGGGTGAGAGGCAAATACAGATGACAGTAAATAAACTAACAACATGGGTAGACAGAAACGGTTTCAAGTTTTCCACGCAAAAGTCAGCAGCTGTTCTTTTTTCGCTTAGAAGAGGACTGCACACTGATCCCTCCTTGTATTTAAATGAAGTCCCACTACCAATTAGAGATGAGCACAAATTTCTAGGAATGACTTATGATAAAAAGCTCCCATTCCTACCTCACATAAACATGCCCAAAAAGAAAGCTTCTAAATCTCTGTATATACTAAATGTACTTTCACGAAAACATTGGGGTTCCGACAGGACTTGTCTTTTACGGATTCATCGCTCTGTCGTACGTTCTACATTAGATTATGGATGCATAATTTATGGATCAGCGAGGCAATCGTACCTTAAACGGCTAGACCCAGTACACAATTTATGCTTGCGTCTTTCCACCGGTGCATACAGGACGTCACCGATAAACAGTCTTTATGTGGAAGCCAACGAGCCGTCGCTTACAGAGAGAAGAACCATGCTCACTTGCTCGTACGTTTTAAAAATCCGTTCACTACCTAAACATATCTGTCACCAAATAGTCACAAAGTGCCCATCTAGAACACTATTTAACAACAAACCATTGGCAATAAGGCCACTTGTCCTGTGGTTTGAAGATGTGTGCAAAAACCTCGGCGTAATGGATGCATTACCTGGCGTTGCTCGAAGACGTGGTCCACTGCCTCCATGGTTCAATTTTCCTGTAATCTGTGACCTCACTCTTGCACATTTCCGTAAAAAGCGAACTCCACAGCAACATATATTACAAGAATTCCGTGCCCTTGAAGAAAAATACAGTAGTTTTACAGAATTTTATACTGGTGGATCAAAAACAGATAGTTGCGTAGGAAGCGCAGTGGTGCGAGGTAATTCGGAGCAAATAGTAAGACTACCACAGTGTTCCTCCATCTTCACCGCGGAGTGCTACGCAGTATGGATGACCATAGAAAAAATTCTAAGTGAGAACCTCAAAGATTCTGTTATCTACACAGACTCCTTAAGTGTACTTAGAGCTCTCCATTCTAAAAATGCAAGCTCCCCTCAGCTCGGTGACATCATACACAACATTGTAACTGCCACAGCTCAAGGACAAAATATAAAACTGTGCTGGGTCCCGAGTCATGTGGGAATAAAAGGCAATGAGAGAGCAGATGTATGTGCTGGTAAAGCTCCTGGCAAGGAAATAATGAAAGTAAATATGCCGTTTAATGATTGCATGAAATTAGTAGCAAGAAAACTAAGAAAAAATGGTAGTTGGCTTGGAACAATGAAGTCAAAAATAAACTACACTTGGTAAAACCAGTTTTAGGTGAATTTAAGTCGTGTGTGCACCAAGAACGTTTCAAGGAAGTGATCTTATGCCGTCTCCGAATAGGCCTCACGCACCTTACGCACAACTTCCTACTAACAAAACAAGACAAACCTGATTGCCAACAATGTGGAGATGAACTTACGGTTAACCATATTTTATTCTCTTGTGTGGAACTGGAAGAAATGAGAAAAACGTATTTTAATGAATTTTATAATAAATGCATTCCTTTTCATCCCGCACTGATTTTAGGAGACGTTGCAATTGTTAATATATCATGTGTTTTTAGCTTTCTTAACGAAACGGGATTTCTCAAGAGACTCTAAATTTTTACCCTCTGGTTTGTTTGAATTTTAGTACACCTCAGCCAATTTCTCAGGCCTGAGAAGAAAACTGAGGCTTTTATTTTGATTGGTTGGGAGCCTCGATGTCCCTCCGCAGCCAAGGAAGGCTACTGAGGTTACCCGGCCCTCTTTAAAGCTTTTACTTGTAGCCATTTATAAAATTTGTGTATGTGTTCACTGGGTAATATTAATGTTTGAGGGCCGCTAGGGCAGGGATGATTCTTGCATTTCTATAATATTCAACAAAAGAATTTTCCTATACCTTGTTCTTGGCGCATGATGGCCTCAGTTGCCTATGTGCCATAAAACACAACACAAAGGCAAATACCAAAAAGCACTTAGCTTCGGACGAAGTCACTGGAGCTCCGAAAAAAGCATCCTCCTCTGATGGCGTCCCGAGCCAAAAGCACAGCAATCACGCCGTCCGTGGAGCCCTCCCGTCTTAGCTAAGGTAACTAACCAGGGAAAGTCACGTAGCGCGCCCCTCCTGAGGCGAAGCTATGGGAGAGTGCACCGCGGGAAAGCAAACCGCAGAGGGAAACTGCGGTGCTGTGTTCCCACGATTTCTCTGAAGGCGAATAACACGATCTTTAACAAAATCATAAGCTATACTGTCTCATCCTTAGCGATCATTCTATTTCTGTGGTTTTAAAGCTATTTTGCTTCCCCTTGGTAACTTAACTTCCGGACCAACACCGTGCTTACAAACACAGGAGGCGCTCGCAGACGCCGCGGGCGGCGGCGGCTAATGGGTGGCGCCGTCGTCTGCTACGGTGCGTAGTGCATAGTTTGCTTATCATGCCGCTCGAGAAGTGCCTCTCCTCTGGAGCAGTCGAACATCTCTAGTATGAACTGTTCTATATGAGAGGACAATCTACGGCACGCGGCAGCACGTTGTACTGCGTGAGAAACGTCGTATTTGGAGAAATACCAAACTGCTTGAGCGCCTAGACGTTACAGGGAGTATCTCCGGCATCATAACACATTTATCCTGACGTTTCAGAAATGTGTTTGCTCATAAATTACGTTGCACAATTTATCATGATCTTCTGAAATCTACTCGCCAGCCGTGAACCGACGGGTGCTCTATGAAATGTGAAAATTAGTTTGGAAAGTAAAATTTTTATGCGTTTTTACGAGCCTACTCTGACCTGTCTCCCATACCCGATGTAAACCACGCAGGCATGTGTCGTAGTATATTAAAATACATCACCTTTGGAACGACGTTTCACAGCTTTACATTCTGTGCTCAGATTTACTTGGCTTTCGCTAACCAAAGGACGACCTCCCGGGTGCGCTTTATAATCGGGAAACTATTTTAATATCTTATGCATGAATGAGTCCTTACCGACCGCACCTGTCGTCGCCACCACCCGTTGGCAGCAGAGCCACCGCATATTAAAATTGAAAATTGCTTTTGAGGAATGGAAATAATTTACCTGCCGCGGTGGCACAGTGGTTAGGGCGCTCGACTGCTGATCTTAGTACTCGGTTTCGCACCCGACCGCGGCGACCGCGAATCGATGGAGGCGTAACGGAAATGCGCCCATGTAGTGTGCGATGTCAGTGAACATTAAAGACACCCAGGGGGATGAAATTATTCCAGAGCCCTCTATTAGGGCACCTCTTTCTTTTTTCCTCTTTCTTTCAATCCCTCATTTATCCCTTCTCTTACGACGCGGTTCAGGTGTCCGCCGAGATGCGAGACCGCTGATACGGCGCCATTTCCTTTCCCCAAAAACCAATCTTTAATTTTTATTTTTCAGCGCAAATGACGCATTAACTGTCTCGATTATCTGTGTGGACACCCGAACAGCGCCGTAAAGGAAGAGATAAAGGATGGAGGAAAAAATGAGGTGACATAGGTGCCGTAGAGGAGGTCTCCAGAATAATTTCGATCACCTCGGGATCTTTAACGTGCATTGATGCGTTTGCGCCTTGTGCGTTTCGCCTTCATCGAAACGCGGCCGCCACGGTTGGGTCGAACCCTGGTACTTCGCCTCACTGAGCCACTGTGGCGGGTGCACCGCATATTAAGTGAAAGCTTTAAAGCTCCCGAGCGGCGGAAAAGGTGGTGTCGGCATTTTGCCTTGAAACCGGCGTGTGTCTAGAAACTGACGTCACACGGATCCGCCGCGGTGGCTCAATCGTTATGGCATTCGGCTGCTAACCCGAAAGACGAGGGTTCGATCCCCGACCCGACGGTGGCATTTAGATGGAGGCGAAATTCTAGAGGCGCGTGTACTGTGCGATGTCAGTGCACGTTAAAGAACACCAGGTGGTCAACATTTATTCTGAGCGCTCCACTACGGCGTCCCTCGAAGACTGAGTCGCTTTGGAACGTTAAACCCTATAAACCTGTACCTCACGTGTGTCTAGAAACCCGCGTCACGGGAGTCTGGAAGCACCTAAAGCAACGCGGTGCTCTTGTATTGTACCCAGGCATTGTACGCTCTTAAAAGTGCTACTCCTCCAAGCTGGGTCTCTCGAGATGGCACCATTGCTGGCGCAGGTGGATATTCGATGACTTCACGACTACCCTGCTGGAGTACCACACCTGGTGGGAAGTGCTAAACGAAGTGCGGCGTGCTGACCACTGCGAGTTGTGCGCCGTTTTCCAAAGCAATATCTCCGCGCTCGCCTTGTGCCGAGTCCTCGCCGAGCACGGTGAAGATCACGTCACCTCGCTCCGGTTGTCTGATTACGGTGACGCCATGGACCAGGAGTCTGTGGCTGTCCTGGTCGAATACCTTCGTTCGGCTCGCAGTCTGCGGCAGCTGAGTTTGCTCTTGGATACGCCTCCCTCGACTGCGCGTGCAATCATCGGCGGCATCACGCAGACCAAAAGCATCGAGGAGCTCAGAATAGAGGGTACGTTACCATAATAGGCCGTCATAATGGCCGGGCCCAGCCAGCACATACACAAGCGCTCTTCTACCTAGTTCCAATTTTAATATCTTGGTAGCATCTCTTCACCACATCCAATTGGCCATTATCACAGATCCCTGACGCTGTGGCTAGCTAGAATGGAAATTCTCAAAGCGCTATTCTTTGAGCTATGGCATAGCAGGTAGCCCATCTGTGTACTCTGGCAAATAACCTACGTGCCTTGGTTAGCAGTCATTCCATAATAGCGGAATAACGTGCGCTGATTGTCTGTCTTCTAGAATATTACTTTCATAGTAAGGAAGTAATTACTCATTATCATCCACCCAACCGCAGGCATACGACTACAGAGGGATGCTATACAGCTTCCACGAAACTTTGTAGTTGAAGTTTGAGTAGTTGAATAGTTGAATGTACTGGACCTTGGGGGATTACCCTAAAACATCCGACCATTGCTTCCATAGGTTTAGCTCTAATATCAGTAACGCGTATTCGATCACGTTAACTACTAACAGCAGCCAATACTAGTTTCTGATATGACAATTTTTTCCCATCAACAGAATACTTTAGAACACTGACCCTAAAATATTTAGCGTTTCCCTGAATGCGAACTCATAATAAAATAACTGCCTAATTTTTAAGCGACAAATTGTAGATTCTTGCTACATGTTAATGCATAATCGCGCGTGAAATATTCAGTTCCCTCCAATCCAATAGAGTGGCTTTTTGGGCTTGTTGGTACATGGTTCCAATACACTGTAGCGCAGCAAAAGACGAGGACACAAGAGACGAGAGACGAACACCACGAGCGCTCGTGGTGTTCGTCTCTCGTCTCTTGTGTCCTCGTCTTTTGCTGCGCTACAGTGTATTGGCTCCAATACAAGCCTGGCGGTCAAGCTTTGCAATCGTTATATCAAGGACGCTGTATCTCATGCAACAAGCCAAAAATAAAGCTTTCCGCTCTATTTACAGTGCAGTAAAAGCTGCCTTTTCATATAGCACGACTGAGCGTCACTTTTCTTTTTGTTCATGGCGCGTCGTTTCCCGCTGTCGGTAAATTTCAAATCTACTTATCTGCTGGGTGTGCTGTGGTTGCGCCGCCATCCACATCGAGGTTCGCTTCTTTGCAGCCTCTGCAATGCGCCACGTGTTATGTACTGGGTTCTCATACATTGTTCTCTGAAGGCGACGTTATATAAGAAGCCTATAGACAGTCTGCAGACCACTTTCATAAGTGTTATGACACTATATGCGAAAAAAACGCAACATAAGAAGGCGTAAACCAGCGTGTCCACCTGTTCAGTGTGGTCATAGGCCAGCCATCTTCAGTAACCAATATATCACGCCTGGGCACATGTAGAGTCTGACGCGATTTGAATGTGGTCAGGTCAGGCTTAGCGTACTGAAATTAAAAATTTTTGCACGATATAATTTAATGTAAATAATGATATGAATACGTTTGCAGAGCAAGCCGGATATTTCATCTATCTGCACTGTCACTCTTATTAAAGATTAAGCGACCGTCGCGTTAGAAAGAATGACGTCTTGTATACAGATGCCGAAGAATGCGCAGATGGTATGGGGTGCGTTTCGGAAACAGCTTGGGAAAACGGGGCTCCTGCAGAGTTCTGCAGCGCCCGGCACTCGACCGCCACGGAAGCGGAAGAGATGGCCATTGCGCTGGCTCTAACTTACGAACAGGTCTTAATTATTGTGAGTGACTCAGTCAGCGATCAGAAACTTTAACGCGACCGCATTACAGCAGTAGCAGAATGAGTGTTGGCCGGTGGCCCACCGCCGGCCCAACAGATCACAATAGCTCAGGGTTGAGAGGGAATGCAAAAGCGCACATACTGACCCGAGGATTAGCTACCTTCCGGGATTCCAGTGGCGTATCATACGCAAACCCACCCCCCTCTTGCGCTGAGCAGCCCCTACAGTTCAATGACGATCTTAGTACCTATCAAGAAATCCTAAATCATTACAAATTAGGCAAAGCGGTACTTCCAATATCGTGTAAGCAAGCAGCTCACCAAAAGCGAAGAGGTTCTTTAGCGAAAGCTGCAAACTGGAGTATTCTTAAACCTCCACCTGTATACTGAGTGCAATCCGGAGATTTCCAGCCCCAGGCGCAAACGTTGCGAGGGCACAGCGGACATGATCCATATGATATGGACGTGCCCTAACCTAGCTTTGGAGAACCTGACAGAACAAATGAGTCCTCCTGAGAGGCACTGCTCAGACAGAAAGAAAATGGACAACTTGAAGTCATCCGTCTCGCTCTAGCCGCTTCTGTGATCCACGAGATCACGATCGACGGGCTGAGGGGGAGGATATGGCTGGGGCCGAGCTGCGCCTCGGATCCCCGTCAACCTTCGGACGGGGGCTGAAAAACGTTATTTCTCTTCTCTCTCTGATGTTTTAGCATTGCTATAAATATTATGTGAAAGCACGGTGTTTTGCAAGTGGACACCATCGCCACGAACTTGAAAGCGCGATTCAGGTGTCCACTGACCAAGGGAGGAAGTTGTGCACCTCTCGTTGCCTTAAAGTCAGCGGAGTCTAAATCTTGCGCTGCATTTGAGAAAAGAAAAGGCTCATAACTGGCTCAATTGCTAGGCGGTTGCCAGCGCCTACTCAGCGCGTTTGAGGTGTCCGCGGACTCAGAGGCTTCACGCAGATGCCGCTCAGAAACCCGGGGAGTGCAGGTAGAACAGTTTTCGCACTAAGAAATTATTAGTTCATTTTGTGCCGGAACGAGCGCGATAACCTTCCACTGTACGCGGTGCCGTATTGCGCTGCGTGTCGAGGCTTATGATTGGTATCATTTCATTACGGCTGGGCCGCACCAGAAGCCTGGCATGCGTGCGGCACTCCTGGAAAGGCGCTTACTTTTCTTTGTTCACAACCTACTCCTCCGCTACCGGGCTGTGCTCTATTTTAGCTCGGCGTATTGCGTTTCTTGATAACGTTTTCCGTTCGCACCGCAGCACTTCTGCTCGGTAATGAATTGGTACGTCTAAACCATGGCTTGCGTGGGCAGACGTCGCGAATCGACACAAAATTCAATAAACTTCGGAACCTGTTCATTGGAACCATACAGCTTGCCTCTGACGCGGTGCCGAGTGCGAAACATAAAAATCAAATTTCAAAATGACAATTTCGGACACATCCATTTCTAACTTCCAGACTTGGACCCGAATGTGAGGGATCTGACCCTGCTTTTCGAGTGCCTTGCTGAAAACCGGCGGACGCACAGCTTCAGGATGCACCTGTTGATCCCCTGCATGCAGAAGTCGGCAATAGACTCCTTGGCATCGTCTCTACAGTCATCTTACGCGTTGACGTACTTCGAGGAGGGTAACCCTGCAGGCCATGAAGCGATGCTAGCGCCAGTCCTGAACCTGGTGAGCTTTTGATGCATACTGACAGCAATGAGCAGTGCTTCGACAGATAAGAACCTGTGTTCTTATTAGCAAATATCGTACAGTGGGTAGGAAAAAAGCATAAGTGTTCTAATTATGGTCAAATCAAGGCCCTGGACTACGTGCCTCACACAGGCGGGCCGCACAGTCTTGCAGTGCGGCCCTCTTCCTCTAAAGATTTCAAGTTTCGTTGTGGAAGGACCCGCTTCATTCGCAAATGTTTCCTTGTGTTGTGCCGCCGGGTACCCACCGTTAAAAAATGGCTACAGGCTTGCCGCTGGTGTAGTGTTCGGCTTATCTTGGCATAAATTCTTGGAACATAGGTCTTTAAACCCACCTTGAGCAGCCGATAATACATTGCGCCATGACGCTCTTTGGCCAACGCAGCCCTTGTGCCGTTGATATTCATCATCATGGTCAGTTATTCTGAAAGAAGCCTACTATTTTGGAATGAGAAAGAAAAACAACCTGCGAAAAACCAGAAAAAGTTTTAAAAATAACTGCGCGAAAAACGGAGACGAAGGGTATGTGTTGCAAATACTTACCACGGGTCGAAAAACTGTACCTGAACTATGAATTGCATCATTCGAAGACAGTAAAAAGCGGAATTGTTGCTTCTTCTTTGTCACTGGGGTTTTCCATATCTTGTCACCATGCTGTGAAACAAAGTTTTGATGATCAAGCTTAGGGATGCAGGTTATCCAGATGTTGTCATCACTTTGGGTTGCAATAAAATAATTAAAAAGCTAAAAACCTTAGCTTTGCTGCCTTCTTCACAGAAAGAACAGAAACGGAAAAAAAATTGCACTCCTTCCCCGTGAACAGTGCCTGTTACGCGGACCTAAAAATGCGGCCCATAGGTGTAAAGATTTTTTTTCAGCACCAAATAAGCTCAATAGAATTTGTTCAGTTTTAGAAAATAAGGCTTGGAATCCTAATAAATCTGTAGCGTTCTGTGTAATTAAGCATGTAAAGAAATTTTTGCCCTGCTCTGAGCGCCTAGTGTATAAAATACCACCGTCCTGCGGTGAAATTTACATCGGACAAACGGGACTGTGTAATAACACGCGACTCAGCGAACATCATAGGTCATTAGATTCTATCCGATCTACTAACTTTAATTGATCATTGCCGAGAGTGTAAATCCTGTTCTCCTTCGTTGCACAATAGTGCCATATTGTACAAACACCCCGACCAACTGACCAGAGAAATCGCCTAAGCCTACCAATTGAGGAAAAAACCGAGATTGTGCGTAAGCAAACCATCTCTCCTCAAGCGTGATAGTTAGGTTGCCTATCTTGACCCAACGTAGTAGCACCTGCCTTGTGTTTTTGTTGTAAGGTTGTTGCCAAACAAACAACCAACAATTATATTTTTGTCTGTTTCCTGTGAAAAAAACTTCAGTTGAAAGTCAGCGCTTGTCCTGTGTTTTTCTGCCTTTCATCCCCGTTTTTCGCGCTCTTACTTTTTGGATATGTATTACCAACTGGCCCGCCTAGCTATTGTGATAAAGAAATATTTGTTTTGCGCCTGGGCCTCTTTGCCCGAACTTCTGATTTATCGGTTTTCGCTCTTTCACTTTTCTCTCCTTGTGTATACTTTTCACATGAGTCCACCCTTTTTGTTTCTATTCCCATAACCGCGGGAGAAAAAAAAATGGTATCGTACCTTTGTCGTTAATAGAAGTGGCAAGCATGAATTGCATTTCAGTAAAAGTGCAGCATATTCTAGAGCGGCTCTCTGTCGTAGATTTCAGCTTCCGTAGTCGCACGTGTTCTCCCGCTGGTTCGTCGCGTTCAGCAGCAGTGGTGCAGCCACGTTCCTTCGAATACGAACGATGAATCTACGGCACCGACTGTTTAGCGGAGCGAAGCGCCCGCTTCTTTTAGACAAGCACTGAGCGTGTTCGTTCTTCAGCCCCAAACTTGAAGGTGTACTGAAAGCGGCTTGAAGAACGAGGATAAAAGTAGAACACAAACGGGGGACAGGACCATCGCCACTCGGACTTGAGTGCTTTGCATACGCGCCTGACGTGTCCTGAAGATGGCTCCAGAACCCCGAATATACATAGACTGTACTTCAAATGGCATCAATTTTCTTCTAAAGCAACGCGGCACCACTGGAGACTGGCAGGTTGAGACGGTGATCTGGTTAGCACACGAAATGGCGGCATCGTGCGGAAATTTCGATGAATGAAAGGGCCCAGTGTGCAAGAAATATACTCAAGTAGAACTCGTTCCTGGGCTAGTTGGTTCATGCAAAATATTCTCAAGTTCGAGTGGCGCTGGTCCTGTAGTTTGCGTTCTGCTTTTGTCCTCGTTAGTCGCGCCGTTTTCATTACATCTTCAAGCATGAACCAACCAGCCCGAGACGAGTTTTACTTCAACCCCAAGCTGGGGTGCGCACAAACACAACCTTGAAGGCGTAAACATCTCACCCTGCCGAAGCACGCATGACATCCCGGCGCCGGGGTTCCGAGTGATATGGAGAAAGAATCGTGGTGACGTACATAATGCTAAACGCGCTGCCACCTTTTTCTCCATCCTTGCCGGCATTCAAGACTCTTCGAAGGCCCGCATGGTGCGCTTCCGCTAACAGCGCGCCGGTCGCTCTCGAGTGCGCCATGTCCCCCCCCCCCCCCCTTCCCCTCTATACCCTGCACGCCATACGGACGGAATGTTTCGCAATATGCGGCGTTATTTTCGGAGGCATGATAAACTGCATGTTGGATAGATGTTGAGATGAGTCGGCCCAGACTGGAAGCGAAAGAAATTTCATGCTTAAAAGTGTCTCCGGGCTTCCTTCGGCCCTTGTGTAATGTACGGCGATGACTGCGAAAACCCAACTACGATATTGTACCGGTATGATTTCCGCCCTCGAACTTACGATCGGTACTGCCGGATGTTGAGTATGCTATGCGGCTAAAGCTTTAGTACGAACGCTACTAAACGCTGAATTTTCCTAATCATTTTCTACTTTGTGTACTTCACTTTTTAACGCTCGAGCGTTAACGTGTCGCAGAAGAGCCGGTTTCGTCGTCTTAGTCGTGGGCGTCGTTGGATGTGAGCGAGAAATACCGATATAATCAGAGTTAGTAATAAAATTGAGCTGGAAGAAAATTTCGGCTCGGCTGGGAATCGAGCACAGGACCTTCGGAGTGCGAATGCTACGAATGCTTTTTTTTTCAGCATAGTATTTACTACACCAGGTTACGTATGTACAGAGATGGGCTATATACAGACGATTTGCAACGCACGCAGCTAGTGACGGCACTGCACTAGCTAGACAGAAAACACCACAGGTAAAAGGGCGGAAAGGATAGACACCGCATTAAAACCGGAATCCAGTCGGGTAGAAAGTCCCCTTTATCAAAAATGTACCTGGTTTGGAGCATCATTCGACTGTAATGGCTTCTGGCTGAAACAAGGGGCTCAGCGTTGCGGTCTAACATGCGCGTTTTCCACAGGCTATGAAGCCCAATGAGGTAAAGCATGTCATATGATTCGTAATAAGGTTGAGTAGCCTCAAGGTAACGAACGCTGTAGGAATTTAAAACCAAGTCTTTCTTTAGTGTCCTCGGCAGCACATTGAAAAACAAAATCGCACCCTTGCAGTTAATAAAACAGTGTTCAATGGTTTCAGGTACATTGCACAGACGGCAGTTAACAGAAGGCACATAATTGTTTTTCCTATGGAGTAACGTGTTAACAATTAGAACTTGGGTGCGTAATTTACCGAAAAAACTTCATGGTGCAAGGAAGAATCGGCGTCTTACACAATCGCGTTAACGCATCCTGACCCTTCAGGCCAAAGTACGCAGAACGATACAGTGGTGGCGGAATGAGCACAGTTATCAAAACCCTGTACAGACTTTTATGCGCAACAAAAAGAAAGTACTCGTTAGAAATTCGAGCTGTCAAAAAACCCCACAGACGCAGAAACTTCCTGAATAAAGCCCAGTAAAGAGAGGCGCTCAGCTAAATTTGAAGAAACCACTAAGTTTGGAAGGAAGCTGGGTCATGGAATTAATCTGCAAGAACGCACTAATAATCAGGTGAGAAGAATCACGAAAAAAGAAGAAACGGACAGTTAACTGCCTCACATCCAGGTTAATTAAGCCCAATCCTCTTGCGCAAGTAGGCCTGAAAAGATTATTACGTCGCATTGACTCGAAATTGGATGCCCACATGAAAGTCGTAAATATTCGATGGAAACGCTGGATGTAATTCCTCGCGCTGTGCAAGGCCTGAAGTACGTAATTTATTTATTTTTTTTTTGCCTGAGAGGTGTTGCAGGCCTGAGCATGACCGAAAATTGAAAGTCGATGAGGACAAAACTGTGAGCATAACTTTCGACGGCCGAAACCTACTCCTACCAGTAACACTAGAATTAAACGCATGAAGGGGAACGCCAAGACATTTAGGCGGCACACACGACAATTCTATTCCGGCATATCGGAGCGGTGTTAAGCCCCATGAACCGAACCATAGGCCATAACTTTTGGACGGATTTACATGTACAGGCTCTTCTAAGAGTATTTTACAAGGAGTCACACAGTCTGTTTCAAAAAAATGCTGATGAAGAATAACTGCGCTCAGTCGACGGCTATAGACACGCCACGTTCGCAAATATGGATTACATTTTTTTCTAATTTTTTGTTAAATCGCCTACAATTCGCAATATAGGTTCTCACTGGCCTTCAACAAACATGCGGTTTGACAGGCCGCTCAATTCAAAGCAATCTACACACTGCGCGTACAAATCTCGAAACTTGCTCCTGTTCTCATAATCAGCTTGCTTTGCTTCAGATCGATCTTGCGAAGGCGTTTGACCGTGTTCGCCATTCAATCCTGTTTTCCCTTCTAGAGCAAGCAGATGTTGGGGGTGCACTGTACTTAAAAGAGTGCAACTTTTCTACAGGAACGTTTCAGCTCGCTTAATTGTTAGCGGTCATTTGTCAAACACTGTGCACATCCGCTCTGCTGTGAGGCAAGGCGACGTGATGTGCCCGCTGCTTTTCGTCGCCTATCTTGAGCAGCTTTGTAAGTGTGTTCTGTGTAACAGCAATAGGCATGGCTTCTTTTTTGGGGGATAATGAAGTAAAAGTGCTTGCATATGATGACGATCTTGATATTTTGTGCATTCAAAATCACAAGATTGACAAAGTTGTAACGACAGTAGATCTACTTGGCGTACATGCATAGGCCACGAGTGCTCGTTGGTTGAAGCTGAAGAATAGTGGACCTAGTCAGTGCGTTGTGGTATTTTACTTAGTGAAGTGTCGTAGACAGAGATACTGATGCGTGCATGAGTAATCATGAGTACTCTAATGTGTAATTATGTAACTCTTAAAGGCGAAGATTAAGCATCCCCGATTTTTCCTTGTTCCTTCGTCAGCATCCGGTAGGCGGTTTTTCTTTAGAGGTGGGTAACGCCGCGAAGCGTTGATTTTTTTTTTGTCCATGGTCGTCGCAGCAAGGAACGGCCCTTACCACTTTGTGCTTACTTCGCGAATGACCGCCAGAGCATGGTCTTTTCACTGGTCTTAATTGCCTTCAGAATCTGCTGCCGACTTTAAAATAAGCGAGGCTAGGAGAGACCGGCATTCTGATCGTCGCCGACCGACGTTCGGACTTATTGCTACCGCCACCATCAACCTGCTTTTGTTCTTGTCTTAATATCGCCGCAGAAAAAAAGTTAAGCGCTTGCTTCCTCTGTGCCGTCCATGTCTCTGAACCTTGCTATTTTGTTCAATATCTCTTGACAGCATGTTTGCATAATGCATTTCTGAGAAGGGGAGAAGATTTTCTTTGGAAGAAAAAACTATTGACTATTTAACCCTCTTTGTAAATGCCTTATTCGAGTACGGCTTTGTGAAGCTCAATTGGTTCGGTTATGAAGAACTCTACAGAGATCCACCACATAAAAATGTCTTGAAACCAAGGCCGCAAGGTAGATGTTTTGCTATTTTCTGAATAATGTTTACGAGAATAAAATGGTCGTCCTCAATTTTACGCGGAAAAGATTTGAATACGGTTTCTATCTCTACCGGAACATTGACTATCGGCCCCTTGTATATAGCCAGACATCCATTACGCGCTCATATGTGTCAGTATTTCCTTTGTGCTGGTCTCGTATACTTTGTCAAGCCATGGAACGCCAAGGCTTTCATAATGTGATTCGGCAAAAATTCAATGCGCGTATGCTTACGCATGTGCCTCTTGTGTGAGTGCGTCCTTTGATCTCTATCCCTTAAATTAATGCCCATCCGGGTATGTTACGAGGTTAGCATTTACAGCTTTCATAAAAGAATGCCTCTTGGTCCAATATGACGGGACTTAATTAAACATACAGCCCTGTCGTCTTTAATGGCGTCCACTTAGAGCTGCAGTTATTCACGTACATTCACGGCAGTGGAACACATGGAAAACATAAATCTGTACTCAGTACTGATTTAATCATAGAGTTGTTGTTTTGCTTGCATTGGTAACACGAGTTCTTTTCATGTAGGTCCTATAGAGGATAATCATTGCATTGCTTAAATTTTTCAGAGAGGGCCACAAATCAAGACATATGTCTGCCTAATTACGTGCAGCCATTCTAGCGCGGTTTCAATTCACATAGACTCTCTATATGCAGCAGCAAAGTAGGAATAGCCTAAACAAAGATTTTAAACCAATTTAGGTCAACGACAAGCTCATTTTAGCGTCAGGTACGCCTAAAGAGAACTTTGGCAGTTTGAAAACCAAAGTGGCAATGAAATACCAACCTTTATTTCGCTTGTTGCTAATGCGCAACAGATACCACATTCCAAAATTTTATATACATCAAGTAGTGCAGATAATACTCACTTTTACCTGATTCTTTGAAAACCAGAATCACTCTTTCAATTAGTTTCTTTTTCTTGTCAGAAAAAGTCTTAAATATAAGTGTAAAGCCATATGAGAGGACATATGCGTGTATAACCCCCACACACACATCAATGCTTTTTTTATTTCATTGTATTTTGTGACATCAGAGCTTTAATTCCGCAAATTTATTTCTACAAATTCTGCTTGAGATAACAACTTTACATGGTCAATGTATCGTGATTCCCTTAATATATGAAGTATTCTTTCTGGGACTCAACAAGGCGACGTCACCATGTGAACCCTCCAATCTAGTTCTGGCATTCACTGTACCATGTAAGCCAGTTTACGAACTTCCACATCTTATTATGTTTATAGTGAGTATGGCATGTATGGCCTTTTACATAATATAAAGCAACCAGTTTATTTCACATGCACAATGAACTTTCAGAATTATTTAGTCTTGCACAGAAGACATGCCGGCTTGTTCAACATGTTGTCCTGAGAGCCAATCAATGTGTCAAGATAGAGTGGCTCTCAGCAATTACAATTCCAGCCAGTGCAATTTTTATTTCAATGTGAGGTAGGGAATGATTGCTAAAATATGTTTTATGGTCATTTAACGTCCCAAAGCGACTCGGGCTATGAGGAACGCCGTAGTGAAGGGCTCCGGCAATTTCGACCAACGTGAGGTTCTTTAAAGTGCCGTGACAACGCACAGTACAGGGGTCTCTAAAATTTCGCCTCCATCAAAATTCGACTGCCGCGGCCGGGACCGACCCCGCGTCTTTCCGGTCAGCAGCCGAGTTTCATTACCACTGAGCCACCATGGCGGCTGAGTGCTTAAATAAAAGGAGTGGCCCACTGTCACTGTGCACAAAGCAAAGCCATGCATTTCAGCACAGCGCTTCATGACTTGACCCCTTTAATTCTAGCCAAACCGTGCTATTTCTATTTTGCAATTTCTAATAGACCAAGAAATATGACACCAAGAAATCACTGTTGCACGGTCCCTCTTCTGTGAAATGCAGAAATGCTGCAGTTACAGCTGAACTTACACATTCCAAATGATTGGGAGCGTCCTGCATTTGGATTCGTATATTAATGCAATGTGCTAAAATGTGGTTTATTTTTATTGCATGCATAAGCGAGATACATGCTCCTTGTATAAAAGAATATATATTTGCCTTCTGCAATGCGTTAACTGTGGAGACAGGAATGAGGCCTGTTTGTATTACAGCTGTTACTGGGCATGTATTAATGAAAATTCTGCAAAATAAAGGAAATTAAACAATGTAAAAAACAACAGTGTGATAGAATAGCCGGTGATTTAACCTCAAAGAGATCTTATATATTTTAGAGCTTGATATGAATTTCCAGGCCGCAATTGTAAACGATTGAATAATGTACTGCTAACCTAGCTTGTTCTAGTCTATGTCCTAGCTTGACCTCGATAATTTGCGATACGAATCCCGGCGTCGCTCTGAAATCGTTATCACACGTTTCGGGATTGAGTAACTTTCAATGGTGGCACTCTTCAGATATTAGGGGGCAAATATCCTAATTTTGAGCACGGTTGCTTGTCTGTGAGTGGTTCCTAGATGACACAAGCTAGCGATCAAACGAGAAGTTGTACACGCTGTGAAGTGACTTTTTTTCTCTTCCTTGAACAGAAATAGCTGAAATGTTTATCGTTTCCCACTACTCTGTTACGGATAAAGCTCGCCTGTGGTATTTGTAAGTTTGTCGTCGTCAATTCGTACGCGGAAGTCAGGGCCGGCCGGCCGAGACCGATGACTATCAGAGCCGATCGCGGTTTTACATTCGACGAACGATTTCACAGCAAAACATGCCTCGACGTCTCGAGTCAGCTACAATCACTGCGGGTATTTCTAAGGCAAGATATCTTAATTTTTTCCTACGACACATGCCTGTGCCGCCGCACGGGAGGACGCATGGGCTACATCGGCGGGAGCGCCAATCAGAAAGCTTGAATCGCCCGCCTCGGTCGCAAGCAACAAACTGTTCGCACAACGATGGATGGATGGAAGATAGGAGCGTCCCCTTTGAAACGGGGTGGTGGAAGTGGCCACCATGCTCGGCTTTTTTCTTCTTTATGTTTGTTTAACTTTGTTGTAAGTTATAAAATTTTGCCGTTTTCTTGAAATTCGTCTTCCTACACTTTCAACCTCTTGTCAGCTCTCTGTTTTGAGCCACCAATCTACCAATCGCTTTTTGCTAATTTCCACCGCAGATTTTTTTAATTACATGACTACTGTTATCTATAAACCCTAGGGCCTCAGGAAGAGAGACTGCATCGACATCGGTATGGATACCATCACATTTTAGAATGAGGTGTTCTATTGTTTCTACAGATTTACCACACACACAACATGCCATCTTCTTCGTTAAATTTCTTTTTATAGCTGCGCGTTCCAAGACATCCTGAGCTAGCTTCAAAGAGTAGGGAACTGTCTCTTGTGTTATCTTAAAACACTTCCTTCCTGATCTGCTGTTTCCAGTACCGATATAGTTCTACACTACACTTATTTTCCATTGAATCTATCCAAGTTTTACCTACCGTGTTTTTAACCACGCGTTTAATGCTCTCTGTTTCTCCCTCCTCGTGTCTGGCATACTTACCGGTTAGCTTCCTTGTTCTTTTCTGCCAATATGAGTCAACGATCTTTCTGTATATGTATTTAAATACCTTAGCTGTCCACCTTTTATCGTCCAATTTCCTCAGGCGTTCTTCGTATAGTATTTTACTCTGAGCTTCCCGTGCTTCGCCCCGTTCTCTTCAACCTTGCTCTTGTCGGCCTGGTCGACGTATTGCCACAATCTGCTCAGATCTCTGTATATGCAGATGACATCTGTATTTGGGCATCAGGGGTGACCCGTCCTCAAGTTCGTGCAAGACTTTTGATATAGACTATCGATATTGACATCTTATCTTCGCTTGCAGGGCCTGGGCATTTCGACCGAAAAGTGTTCACTTGTGGCGTTCACACGCAAAATAATGTCACGTTACACCATTCGCATCGATGGCGAAGCCATTCCCTATGTGAAGCCACAGATTCCTTGGTTTTGTCATCGAGAGGAACCTCTCGTGGAGTCCACATATCTACGACATGAGAAAGAGACTAATTGCGATTGTCCACGTCCTCTCCTCCCTCGGGGAAAGTCCAGGGGCGTATCAGTGCGCTCGATGCTACAACTGTACCGTTCCCTATTTCTTGGCAACATGCTGTACAGTCTTCCAATATTCAGTTCCATTAGAAAGACAAATATCAAGACTCTTCAAAGATTGCAAGCGCAAGCTCTCCATATCTGCCTTGGACTGTCAAAATGTGCATCAACAGCAGCAACTGTTCTTGTTGCCCGGGAAGATCCTGTTACTACATACATATCTGTTGACACCATGAGAACACATATTCGGCACCTCACACGGGTTCCCTGTCATCACCTCGCAACACACCCAATAATTAGGCCGCGTACTGCATTCGCCAAAGTCATTGAAGCCCATCGCGCATATCGTCCATCGGAGTTCACCCCTGCGTCAAGACCGTGCTCACCCTTATGGAGTCTTCATGAACCTCGGGTTCACCTCTATATTCCTGGCATTACGAAGAAAGCTGGTGTATCACTGCCCGCTCTCAAGCAACTGACATTGAATCACTTGCATTCTTACCACAGTCACCGCATACATGTTTACACAGATGGATCAGTTCACTCGACCAGTTCTGCGGGGTCGGTGGTGATACCGGCCAGATCCATCTTCAAGAAAGTGAAGACGACCTATCCAACATCTTCAACTGGTGTGGAACTCGCAGCCTTACGGGCTGCGGTAGAGTTCATCAGTCAAGAACCTCCACATGACTGGACGGTTTTCACCGACTCTAAAGCAGCCCTTCAAGCCCTGCAAGCTGCGCTACGCCGCGGGTCGCAGGAACAACTTGTTGCTGAGATCCGTCTACTGTACCACGGCACCATTTCCAAAGGTCATGATATCGTTTTCCAGTGGCTGCCAGGACACTGTGGTATCAACGGTAATCACCAGGCCGATGCGGCTGCGCGTTCTGCTCACAACGACGGACTTGCAGTGTGGATCCCAATATCAAGACTTGTCGCTGCGTGTAGGCTTCGCCCTTTGGCGCTGGAGCTCACACTTCAAGCGTGGAACACGGGAGAGTTTTGCAACCTCCGCCTCAGGGCACTGGACCCTGGACAGCGCCTTCGTCTTCCACTTAACTTAGCACGTCGCGACGCAACATTGTTTTGCCGTTTATGGATCGGTGTTGCTTTTACCAACCACTATGCTTTCCGGATGGGGATAGCCGACAGTCCTGCCTGTGAAAGCTGCGGTTGTGAGGAGACCATCGCTCATATTCTCTGTGAGTGCCCCGCAATTGCAAGTGCAAGACATACACTGTGTTGTGCCCTGGACCGCCTCGATCCTCGCCCATTGGCAGAGCAAAAGATCCTTGGTCCATGGCCACCGCAGTCGACTGCCCTCAAGGCATACAAGGCACTCTTTGCCTACTTGAGAGCGACTAGATTGAGTGACAAATTGTGACAGCGTTGTGCATGTGTGTGTATTATGCCTTTTTCCCTGCTATCTTCCTCGTTTTAGTCCCCTAAACCCTCCTCCCCAGTGCAGAGTAGCCAACCGGAACCCCTTTCTGATTATCATCCCTGCCTTTCCCTCCTCCTCTTTATCTATCTTATTCCCGTGCTTCGAACGATGCCCAGCCCATATCCCCTTGTACTGCCTCGTTTGTGGTTTTCCCGTGGGCACCTAATGCTAATGTTCCAACAATTGTCTGATTTACTTCTAATATCGACTGAACTTCTGCCCTTAGGCACAGAACCGCATTCCCGAATGCAAGCCCCGGCCTTTTTATTCCTTTCCAAATACCTATCAGTACTTCATACCTGTTGCTTCCCCACAATGCCGTACATTTCATTATCCCAGCATCTCCTCGGCCTTTTGCTGTGAGAGACTGTTTGTGGTTTTCCGTGTACATCTGCCCTTTGTTTACCCATACCCCAAGGTATTTGTATTCGGCCACTCGGGGTATTTCATGGCCTTGTATTGTAAGCTCCTGATCACTTGTATAATTGAAAATCATCACACCGGACTTCACTAAAACTGAAACCTAGACTGTCTCCTTCGCCTCCACAGCAATTAACCAAAGTTTGGTAATCTTCCTGGCTATCTTATTCCTGGCCATCTTATTATTACAACACTTATTCCGTGCAGCCCCCTCAAGCGCCCGTGCGCCGAGTCGCAAGGACGCTTGCGCCTCAAAAACGATCGTGCCTTTACGTATAGTTATGACCCTCGGCGCCTCCGCCAACCAGCGCGCGCGCGCCTCTGTTCCGTACTACGCACCTGTTACTTTTCCCGCTTCATCTCGACGGAGGGCGCCTTATTCGCTAGCGACCCATTTACTGCTATCGCACTAGGTTTTCCAATGTGACCCGCGTGTCGAGATGAATGTTAGACCCCTGCCCTAAACAACCGTTCCCACTAAGCGGTTTACAGTGTGCATGCAGCCTGGCTGCTGCGTATAACGATCAAAATAAAAGAAAAATGCTCAAGTGCATTCAATATCTGCGCTGTTAAGAACAGCGACAGCATGTCTAGTAATTAGCAACGCCGACAGCAAGTCTCGCCTGTTGGCGTTTCTACTGCGTGGCTTCGAGGAACTCGATGGTGATCGCTCCCAGGCTGGCCGTCAAGCACCACGCTGAGAGGACCCAGGGGTCAGCTTTGCCTTTTAGCTTTGCCCAATCGGAGTGTGAGACCCGAAAGAGCGTATGGCTGAAGTTTTGAGCACAACCGGACCCTTTCAACGCCGCCGCGGTGACAAGCTGACGTTATCTTCCCGAATTGCCGCGTGGTATACGGACGGAGAACGCCAACATGCCAAGAATGTTCAAGCGACTGGAAGTCGTCAATCGACAGATGCTTCAAGGAGGCGTCGGCGTGCGGCGGCGCCACGAATGCAGGTGGCGGCATAAACGAGGGACCCCCTCCCCCTGTTGGTTACGGGGGTGAAATGGACACCCGCTGCTTGAGAACATTTCTCGGGACCATAGTTCTCATTAGGTCACGGCGCCGGACGCACCCGGGACGCACGAACATGATGTCGAGTGTCGGCGGAGGCGGCGGGCAGCGCGGTGCCGCAAATAGTCACGACTGACGCGGCTGTGTTTGATTAAGGTGAGCGAGGACGCCGGAATGCTCGTGCTTCGGAAAAGACCTCGTCTTGCCCCTAAGTGTCTCCCCCTAAACGGAACAATCTGCGCAAGTGCCGCGGCGGCCTTTCGTTCAGGTGCCTGACCTGCAGGTGCCTGATTGCAGGTGCCTGACCTTCGACGCCGATTGGGCCTCCATTCCGGCTTTTCATCACTGTTGCAGGGGCTTCACGGACCATGACTTGCCAGAAGTGGCGAGAGTGTGTTGTTGGGGACGTCCTGGTAGGCGAATCCTAAAGGCTGGACACGTGATCTACATCACATCGATTGGACGCATTTTAAATTAACCAAATTCCCCAACTAGGGAGCTGGGGACAGGGGACCCTATTTAAGGAGCACTTCGGCATGTGTGCAGCCACCTCCCGATTCACTCTTTTGAACTTTGTAAAAATGTAAATAAACCCACTCGTAATCTTCCTCCCATCAGCCAACTCTAACTTGTCGGCAGTCCTCTCCTGGTAGTGGCGGTGGTCGGAGCGTTCGTCGTCCTGACCGTGGTTCCGTCAGAGTGCGACTCCGAGCCCCACCATCCAACAGCGCCTTTAGGAAGTGAAATTTTTCAAAAACGGTGATTACTACTCTTCAGGCATTGTTCCCACACGCGGAGTAGCTTCGGAACTTAATCATCATCATTAGCCTGACTACGTCCCCTGCAGGGCAAAGGCCTCTCCTCTGTCCCTTCAATTAACCCTGTCCTTTGCCTGCTGCGGCAATCGTATCCCCGAAAACTTCTTACTCTAATCCGCCAACCTGACTTTCAGCCGCCCCCTGCTACTCTTGCCTT
This sequence comes from Amblyomma americanum, assembly GCF_052857255.1. NCBI lineage: Eukaryota > Metazoa > Arthropoda > Arachnida > Ixodida > Ixodidae > Amblyomma > Amblyomma americanum. The sequence continues at coordinate 52,340,819 of NC_135500.1, forward strand.
CTCTAGGAATCCTGTCGATTGCCCTTAAGGATGAGCGGTTATCTTGCCTCCGCATTTCATGCCCTGTCCAAGCCCATTCCTTCCTACCGATTTCGACTAGGATGTCATTAACCCGTGTTTGATCCCTGACCCACTCTTCCCTCTACCGGTCTCTTAACGTTGCAATCAAGGCGGAAAGCTGGGCTAGTTGGTGTTTCATCATGAATTGAAAGACTAGCGCATATAACAAAGACACAGACATATGTCTGTGTCTTTGTTATATGCGCTAGTCTTTTAATTCATGATCTTAACGTTGCACCTATCATTTTTATTTCCATAGATTGCTGATTTGTCCTAAACCTAATTTGAACCCTTTTCTTTAGCCTCCACGTTTCTTCCCCATAGGCGAGTACCGGTGAGATACAACTGTTGCGACTTAAAGAGCGCGTTAATCAGTGCAGTGCCTCTCGTTATGCGAATTTCTGCAGCAAGTGTCGGCTTAATTAGTAGTCGTTTCAAAGCCGGTTATATGCAAATAGGGAATGCAGAACTAGAAAACCGCACTCACATTTTTTCAATGCAGGGTAAATCTCACAGACCTCATCCAGAGAACTCGCAGATTAAAGCATTCAGGTGATCGTTCGGACTGTCGAGCAAGAAATGCGAAATTTTGGTTTAAATTCTTCGATTCACTTTTGCTCAATCGCTGCGGCTACTGCAGGTTCGCCGTAATTACGGACTTCTGCACTGCGCCGTCGGGTTCGTCCTCGGAACAGTGTCCAAGCGGGCTGCGGCGGCATTCGAACTGGTCTCGTGGCACCCGCAGCTTTTGGAGGCCGTGCAGCGCATCGGATCTCTCAGCCGAGCTGAAGCCCAGCACAGGATTGCGCAAAGCCTGCGGTGTGTTCAAGACAATGTGAGTGCTTTGCATGAAAAGACGGTGCTGAGAACGCCGTCACTTTGCTCTCGTCTCCTTTTGATTTTCCAGCGTGTGTGTTTAAAGGGATACTGAGGCAGTTTACGAATCTGCTAAACCTCTGGTGTTCTGAAGTAGACTCGTTGCTCATCATGTCTGTGAAGTTATTTTTCTTATTTTGGCTACTACAAAGGCGCAATCACCATATGAAAGCGCGGCGTTCAAATCTGCCACGTCCCGCGCGAGGGCAGAGGAGGAGAACGGAGAGAGAAACCTCGTCCATATCGGCCAACGTGACGTCACGTTGAGGAGCCGCGGATACTCCGAACCACCCAAGCGAGCTTACTTCTTGCGCTGTGTGTGTTGTTCCTCGTTCTGCGTGCGTTGCGGACGTAAAAAACGTGTCATCTGAGTTCCAGCACAAAATTAAACGCGAGGTACCTACTGCTCTGCATTCGGGTGCACGAACAACTACTGCCGCGAGTTTGTCGTCTTCTACTGTTTCCCACAAATGCAAAAGCTGTAGGTCGCTGATCTGAAAAGGGAGAATTTCAAGCCGGCCAAAGCGAACGTACTCTGCTCGAAGCACTTTCGTCAGAGCGGCTGCATTGCAGAGCTTGTACCCATCTATAGGGCTTTCTGTCAAGGAGGCACGGCTGAACCACGACACCGTTCCTTGAATTTTCTCGCGTATGAGATGCGTGTCACCATCGCCAAGAAGTGTCTCCGCTAAAAGAGAAAAAGGGATGTGAACGCTGCAACTTCCGATTCTAATTCCATTGCTTAACGATAGTTCAGGTCTCCTTGTGTGTGCAGCTTTGCGTGAAGTGTTGACAGTGATCAGTCCTCGGAGAGTGACCCCGGGATGGGACGGACAGGCTGCTTCAGCGCGTGTGTGCATTCCCGTGTCTCCTTTTTTTCTCAAGGGGACACTACATTCCTCTGTGCTAATCGTCCAGTAATCCATTAGCGGCGCGATTATTCGCGTGCGGGCCGGCTGTTTAAAGAGCCCACTGATGTGTCGGAAACTCGAGGTCGTGTTGGCTCTGCGAGATGCTTTCCCACATGGTACGTGCCAGACATGCTCTTGGAGCCCCTGTAGAAGCTTTATGGAGGCTCAGGAATGTGTCGCTCTCCTCAGCACAGGCGCGCCCAGAACTCATGGGGCGTTCTGAGCAATGTTCTGTCCGACGCGTCCAAGCAATCAAGCATCGAAATTTTTGATATGCAGCATCTTTTCTACCCGTTGCTGCCTCGTCACTAATAACAGGTACTTGATTAAAATGAAGACGTTCGGCAGAGGTCTCGCTGGTTTCAGTTGCCAATTTAAAAGATAAATGCACTTCAACCGTAAGAAAACATGGCGTTTCGAAGCCTTACTCGGTTTATTCCTCAAGTTGTTATTGCGGGGGAGATGCAGCTTTGCTTTTAAACACACATGCAGTTGTCCGCCAGGTCACTGAACTGAAACTGCGCATCTAGGAAGAGGGGGTGGTTCTGAGGGAGCCATTAATATTTCCCGCCGTCTGCTGAACATGCCTTAACTGAAGCAGCAGCGTTGTGCGTGGATTTGGCTTGTTCTCCAGCAAAACAGTTCCGTCTAGTCACACGCTTCGCAATGCTTGGCCACTGCGCTTCGCTCACTTTGACGTCACCTCTGTGCTGCTTTATTCTTTCCGTGAAGTAACAACGCCGGGCACTCAGAACAGGGTATTTGGTACACAACGCCTTGGACCTTTTCTAAGAAGACGCTCTTTCCGGAGAGGCAAGAGACATCCGATGGTGGTAACCGGCTTGAGTATTGTTTGCACCGCTTCTTTTCTGAAAATAAGAGCCGAGGTTTCCCTGATGACTTTTACGCGTCGAAGGCATACGCGTCTTTCTCGCTGTCGTATGCTTGGGCTAGGCGTAGAATTGCTTCAGGTGCGTCTTTTTTGATTTCAGAGGATATGTGGAATGAACCAACTGGGGTATCCTTTTCTTTGGATGTCAGCGAAAAAAAAAATTGGCTCTGGTTTAGCTCTGGTTAAAACTAGTTGAAAAGCGAAAGCTTCGTTTCCTCGGCACGTCGTCCACGCAGCGTCTCTTTCCGATGCTTTCGAGAACTCCAAGTGGTCTCTTGCGCAGTTGAAAAGTCACTCCGGGACGTGGCACGACTTCTTCTAGCCGCATCTTCGTTACGATGCTTCTCGAGTCGTGCAGCGCGTTCTTCTGGCGTCTCGTGAGCGCGCTGCTTCTTCCTCGCTTTGTTCTGTCGTTGTTGCCTCTCTTTCGCGCTCTCCATAACGACTACAATACGTTGAGGTGAAGCGCATATATAAATATACCCCCGCGAGGCGACACCTCCTCTCCCTCTACCCCAGCGGAGCACATCTGGTGGAGCGAGCGGCGACGGCAGCTGCGTCTACTGTGGCGCCATCTGTTGGAGCGCGGCTGCGGTGTTGCTAGGCAACGGCGACTCAAGATCATTCGTCAACCGCAGCCACGGAGGAGGACCTTGCTCCGTGGTCGCGCCATACGGCTGAAGAGCGCGACGAGCCGAAATGGCTCGCTGGCTGGCGTAGTGAAGCTTTCGGTTTAAAATAGTAGCCATAATCGCTTTTACAACACCACGGAAAGCTGCTACCTGCACGGAACGCAGCGCCGGACCCATGTCGGCAGCTTCTCCTGTCCTCAATGTGACGTCATGACCTTTTGACCAATCACAGGCGGCCGCGCGACCCACGGTGCGCCCGGCTGCACCGGCGGCATATTTCTGCTAAAAAAGGCAATCCGCGCTTGTTTTTGCTAAAATTTGGTTCGGTATTACAATATGCAGCATAAAAAAACTATGACTGCAAGCCCGATGTTCACACAAAGTGCTTCAGTGTTCATTTAGGCTAACGTACGATCCACTTAGTGAGGAAAAAATTAACTGCTCAAGAGCACAAAAGGTCTACTTTGCTTGGTGTGTCGGATCCCAACTTTACTGAAACAAGCAAAACAAAGGAGAAGAGCGGGAAACGGTGGAATGTTTTGGTGATCGTGAGTTTTTATGGCGCAAGGGCATCTGTGGCCAAAGAGCGCCATGGCACACGGTGTTTCCATCTACTCAAGGTGGGGTCCTAGACGCATTTCCCAAACGTTTAACTCCAAAAAATCCGAGCACCAGGCTAAGGGAAAGCTTGTAGCAACTGCATCACCAGTAGATATACGGCGGCACTGGATTTCGATCCTTACACCTCCCGCTTGCGACGTGGATTCTCAAACCACTCGGTCACCGCTACGATCGGTAGGATATATTCGTGTTTCAAAAAAATAAAAGCAGCACAAACTTAAGACATGGACTGAGAAAGATAGGACGACACAGCGCTGTGGTACTGCGTTGTGCTGTGGTGCCTTGCCTGCAAACTCTTTCTCACAGGCTCAAAAGGATCGGGCAGAAGGCAGGTGTCCGCGTTGTGTTCGTGGCGCCCGACAAGTTATCCAAGCTTTGTCGCTGAGTGAACGGCCCGGCTCTGCGATGGCCAAACTGCCCAGTTAAACGCCAAGCATCTTGCGTTCCTTGCGAAATTGGTGTGGTCTATAAAATTGCTTTGAGCTGTGGCAAGGTCTAGGTTCGGCAGACCGACTGCTGCCTCAATGAGCGTCTTATGGAGCATTCCAGTAATTTTTACAACACTGTAAAGAGAAACCTGGGAGTCCACTGGCTGAAGTGTCCATCCCGTTCAGAACTGTGAGCCCTTTCTCCGTGAATGCACCGTCATCGCGAAAAATGCGCTTCAGCTCACACATAAAATCATAAAAGCCGCCCACATTCAAAAACTAGGACAGGATTATGTAAGCACACCGTCGATATCTCTAAAAAAACAAAAATTAGACTCAGCCAGGTTCCGATACAGTAATTAGATCGCCCAACCATATCTTCGAAGTTTTAATGGTTAGGGTGTCTGAATTACCCTTTTAGCTCTTATTGGCCCTTTCGGCATTCGTTATGTTCGCTTTTTCTACTGTTTACGGCCTTTTCGGCACTTTATTGAACTTTATTATCATCCTGCTTTACGGCATTTTGGCTTGTTCTTGCTTATTTTCTTTCATGTGGTCATCGCAATTTGGCATCGGTTTCTTTTCGTACTTCTGCTTTTAAATACCCTTTAAGCTCTTTAATTGCATTTTATTATCATTCTCCTGTTGCGGCCTTTTAGCTAGTTCATTGCTTTTTCGCTATCATGTTTTCATCGCATGTTGTCGTTTGTTACTCTGTTATTGCCTGTCGGCGTCATCCTTTTTCCGGCCATTCAATTTTAGTCTGTTCCCAAGTACAGCTTTGTTATCGCGTGTCGTTTTTTTTACCTTAGTTAACTTTCTGCCGCGTGCAAGCCCAGCAGCTGTTCCCCATGTTTTCAGGCCCATTTTCCGTATATACACATTGCGTAAACAGCGCTGTGTCGGCCTAACTTTCTCATTCCTTGTTTTAAGTTTGCAGCTGTTTTTCCAACCATGAATTACCAACTAGCCCGTTCGATCACCCTTGCAGGATATATTGAGTAAGAAACCCAAAGCTCATATTCTATATAATCACGTGTACTATAAATTTTTCTAGAAAAGGGTTGGAAACTGGCCCAGATCAACATGCATTGGGGATAGCCACGCGATATTCGTCATATCGAACGAATTCTGCACAAAAGCATTTTTGAACGGGAAAGAGTTTAATACCCCTGTCACACGGGCACTTTCGATCCTCATTGAACTCGATCTGCATCCAGATTTTCGAGCACGCTCGAAACATCCGGTGCTACACGGGCAGTTTGAATGCTCATTGAGAAGTTTCCCTCATGCGTGTTAAGTGGCGCCAAATGTTCCACCGACAGCCATAACATGGTGATGTCCGGCAACACTGTGCAGTCGGGGGCAGCGGCAGCCAAATCCGTAGCCAAATCGGTACAACTGCTTATCTGCGTCAAGTTTCTAGTCTTGCGGCTCACCTCTGCTGCTGTGCGATGGAACCCGAGGGTCCGCAACGCCTCCGCGATTTCTGCATAGACTGCGGCGTTTCTCTTCTGGCACCACAAATCATTTAGGCGGTCCTGCCAGCAGTCCATGAGAGCAGCTGTCTCACGCTCGCTCCACAGTTTGCGCGCCGACGAGCAGGAGGACGCCATCTTTGTTTACACTGACAGCGAAGCTTGGAGCGTGGTGTAGAGATTATTTTCAAATATGTTTGCATATAAGCAGGCACAGTACCTGAAAATGTTCTGTCTTGCATTTCAATCAATGAAAACAACCACAACTGAGGTTTTGTTTTGTTGACTAGTGTTTAATTTTATAGCTTCATGAGAGCGAGAGTGCTCTCAATTGTACATGGAACCTCAAGCACTCTTGAGGAATTGGCATCGAGCCAAGCAGGATCGAGCTCGATTGCGCTTGAAAGTGGCCGTGTGACAACCGTCGATCTGCATTGAGTTCGATGAGCATTCACTCGATGAGGATCGAAGGTGCCCGTGTGACAAAGGTATAAGATTTAAGTTTAATTGTGTAAGATTTCTATATAACAAGCAATATATCCGAAGATCTCCCGTGAGCAGGCGTGCATTTTTTTGCTATTAACGTTCTTGTTAGCTTTGAAACTTGGAAAGAATCCACCTTGGCGCAAGTAAAACATCAGCGAATTTGTATGCGGCGGAGTACAACTTTCTGTGCAAAAACTGATAATGCAGGGTGATAGGTTATGGCTGTGATAGGCTCATGGAGTGGAAAAAAGTGGGCGTATCCTGAGACTATTTATCTGTGTGGTTTTCTTGAGTAATAAACAGTTGGAAGTTGGCGCCTGTCCGTTGTCTACTTGTCTTTCCTTTGTGTGTGTGGTTTTACTTGCGCCAAGGTGGATTCTTTCCAAGTTTCAAAGATGCTTAACCAACTTGCCCAGCAACATGCCTTACTGTTCTTGTTATCGACAAAAGCGTTCCTCGTTGGTTTTCTGTGGCAGTCTTAACGGGTTGATGCGGGCAAAGGAAGAACTTTAAAAGATACGTTTTGCTGCGTACCGGAAGAACGGACCATAGCCTTCAATATTTCCATAACAGTAGTTTACAATATTTCAGTATTCAAAGTTGGCAGCCAAAAATGCAGGACATGTATCTTTCGGAAACCTTTTACCTCTCCCAGGGGTAATAAGTAAACAAAATCTAGAAGAGTGATGCGTCATTGTTTTAACCCGTGCAAGAGATCGCAAACTGCCCAACGACAAAGAGGCCCTCTTTTTCGACTATTAGTAAATAGTAAAACATTAGGGTGGTGTGACAGTGTGTGTGTAGGGCTTCACATCCCAAAACTGCCCATGGGTTATGAGAAACGCCCTAGCCAACAGCTCCGGATTAATTTTCAGCCTGTTGGGTTTTTTACAGTGCACTCATACCGCACAGAACGTGGCCGTCATTCCATTTTGCCCTCGTCGATTTGCCCTCGCCGATTTGGCCTCGCGACCTTGGCCTCAGTAGTCGACCGAAATTGCCATTAAGCCACTGCTACGCTTAAATAGCGTCAGATGCTGGAACCTAGTTACAAGTCTCGTCTTGAAAATCGACTTGAAGCTCAATCGTTTCCGCTGAACGCTTTGCCAACTCTTTTTGTTGGTAATTTCCATCAAAATGATGAAGGAAGTAACGCGGCAAAAAGCTGTGCACACAGCTTGACTAAGGCCTTACCCCCAGAGGGCAATACAAAGCACAACAGTCGAGAGCAAGCGACATGAAAAGCAAAGAACAAGAAATAACAGTTAGTAGTTTTGAAGTGTACATTACTCTGGCATGTAAAAAAGAAAGCCAAGGTAAAGGAAAAATCAAAGCGAGAAGGTAGCAAAGAAATTGGCGTTCACTTTGTACGCAATGAAGATAACAGGAATACCAGAGTATGGGGCATGCCGACATTCCGCCTGTGGTCGCGGGATCACACTGAACGACGCACCGATCAGGCAAATGTGTCGAACAGTTGAGCAGACGCCATTTGGTGATCATGGGTCTAAGTGGGCCAAACAGTGAGCGATCTACCGAATATACCGAAAAGAGGCCCATATGGGCATAGTCCTCAAGCGCATTCCCTCATGGGAATTCACTGTATTATGTAAAAATGTAATAAATAAATTATTCCTACCGAGGAAGGGTTCTTCCGGGCGCAGTTATTAATTATTATTAGCGGTTTATTTAATAAAATAAAACACGGAAGTAAAAAGATCTTGCTAGTCTTAGCATTTGACATCGAAACCTGGAGCACCTGAGCTGCGGCTAGCGTGAGTGAAAGGACTGGCAGAAGACAGTGAGGGGGGATAGAAAGCGGGGACAGGTAGGGAGAAAGCACAGGAGTAGGGCGGCAATATACACCAGAGGCACAGTGGGAATATTTATTAGTTCCTTGAAGGAACTGGTACGGCATGCTGACGAAAAGTTTTCATTCCCACGGGTAGGCGCTAAAGGTTGCCTCACGGAATTAATTTTGCAACCTTTTAGGCCTTGAGAAAATTACCGGGATCTTCTTCACTTACTAGGAAGGTATATTTTTCTGTGCTCGGCTCTCGTTGGAGCTTTCCTTGAACGTGCTGCAATCTTAGAGCCTTTGCTGAAGAGTCGGAGTGATGCTATGCGAACATATTTTTACAGTGCACATGATGCATTGTTCAATACCTACAGTGCACATTACGGTAACACATTTCCGACAGTCAGTGGGTGGGAATCAAGGAATAATAACGCAAGAGTGGAGATGTCGCCTGAATCATCAGGCGGTATGATCCAGGGAGGTAGATACGCGCAAGGCGGGCACACTGCACAAGCTACGGCCTGAGCGACGCAGCGACGACTTGCCGCGTTGCAAGTGATATCCACTAGGCCGAAGCGGAAGCGACAGCTGCTTGGGGAATCCGAGTTTTCCAGCCGGAGGACACGTCTGTAAACACTGCCGCACTCGGACCGAACAACAGTCACCACCCGCCCCGGAGCTAAAAACGATCACTGTTGATATGCCTGAATGCACAACATCCACAAGTGGCCACCGCCGCTGCCGCCGCTGTCCGAAAGCTCGGAGCAGCTGTTTGAGGGAGTCCGGTAATCCATAACACTAGCGCCCTGAGGTGCGTGTGACACGTAAGGGGGCATGCACACCCAGCGGTCCCTCGCAGGTCCAGCGAGCACGGCGGGAAGAGCAATGTAGGTTGTAGCGTAGCAGGCACACAAAGGCGCGGTAAGGAATCAGAGCGCAAGGCGCCAATTGTGGCCGCTACGGAGTTTGGTAGTAGAGCGGTGGCAGTGGAATGGGCACAGAAGGAGCCGCTGCGAGGAGGGCTGTGGTGAAAAGCATCTCCAAGGACGGATCTCCTTAACCAATTGCAAAATAACGCGGAAGACCGCGACCTACGTGATGCTCCGACCTACGCAGGACGTGATGCTCTATCTTAAGAAGGACGTGCTGGACCGGACCCTCCACGCGGAACCGGGACGAAGGTAGTGGTCGGACTATACCCGAACAAGGCCTTCGACAACGTGAGGCCATCCTCACGAACCTCTCTAAAATAGACCCGGGAGGACGGACATGCAATTACGTCCGATAATTCCTATCCGAGCGGACCACAGAGCTTGCATTAGGTGGCCTCAAATCGGAGCCCATTCCTTTGGGAAGCCGAGGCACGCCACAAGGCTCGGTGCTGTCGCCTTTCCTCTTTAACCTTGCGCTCATTACACTACCCCCCAATATCGCCGCCTTGCCGGGGCTGCAGCGCATTTTATAAGCGGGCGACATCACCATGTGTGTGACCACTGAGAATGACGGCCTAAATAGAGCATACCCTGCAACAGGCAGTTGATATAATTGAAACTCGCGTGTCGGGAGCGGGCCTTGAATGCTCGCACTCGAAATAGGAACTGCTGGCTCTTAGGGCCAAGCCACGCGGTAGAAACGCAAACCTGACCCCGCCGATCCCTCTGAGTGTATATGAGCGAGGTCTTCCGGTCAATGAGGTTCAAACGATACGCGTACTGGGCACGTACACACAGAACAATCGCATAAACACCGAAACAATCAGCAGACTCACGGCCACAGGTCAGACTGTGCGGCTAATCAGACGGATCTCCAGCAAAAGACGAGGCATGAAAGAGAAAGGTCTATGTCGACTTGTGCAGGCTTTCGTGCTGAGCAGGATCATGCTTATCGTGCTCCGGCGGAGTTGGTACAGCTCCCTTCTCACCAGCGGTGGGAGGCCGTGCTAGTGAGCTCGGACCCCAAGATTCAAGTACGGGCAATCGAGCGGGCCAGTGAGGTCGCCGCAAGCCATGGGCTAGCGGCCATCTAGTATGTGTCTCCTCCAGCCTGCTCTCGACGCAATAAATGTTATACAATCCAATCTAGCCCAAGGACGGTCGCTCGCGATAACAGTTGAGCCTAACTGAAGCTGCGCGGGAAAACATCAGGTCCGACGGGAGCGGGCGTCATTGCTGGCGTGAGCAGGGAAGCAGGCGAGGAGTCCAAGACGGAAGGTGCTGCCGTGTGCCCTCCGACAGGAAAACCACCGCCCGTGGGGACGAATGCTAGCCTTCATGGTGTGCGCCGCACGAAGGTTCAAACGAGACTTAACTTTGAGGCACCACTCTTGCAAACATGCTTCCGAACAGCGCACAATTGCCTTCAAATCGCATAGATGCTTGTTCCCTTTTAAGCAAATCGCGCTTTAATGCATTCCAAGCAGCGACGTTGCCGTCACTTTCGAAAGCACAACGCATAAAGCGGTTACTGTGGGACCTGCCAAAGCAGGTCGCTTCTCACCATTTCCGCTTGACGCAAGTGCACGGCTCCACCTGCTTCATTATAATCTCCGCTCACTAAACACACCGAAAACCACATTGCCGCAACATAAAGCACAGTCGATATCTGCCGAAAAAACAGCTGCGCCCGCCTGCATCCGCATCCGTATTCGTCTGCCTCGGGTCAGAGGCGATGCGCTGACCTTAGGCGATACGGAGCAAGCCGCCTCTGTCTGCGCGCTGCGTTTGCTGATTTGTGGCCGCTATTCCCAAACTCCGCTTCCAGAGTATTGTATGTTTGTTTCGTCTCGAAGGGTTTGGTGTGGAGATATTTATTCGAATGGCCCTTTAATGGTTTCAGACAGTGGCCATGCACTTGATGTGATGAGAAGTTTGAAGTCAAGCCTTTAGTGGGGAAATGTCAAAAGACACTGGCAATTTATGCGAACTCCGACAATATCGGGACCACACTGAAAGTTGCTGGTTAACACAGCAAAGGAGGTGGCTAGCTTAAAAGGGTGGGGTTGCAGCTGTCGCAAGCGTCGAACGAGGGGAACAGTCTACACCGAGCAGGTGGTTATCGAGACCTTCAACCGGTTCCTGCGGTGGTGCCCATGATATCGAGATGCTTTCTCGCTTTTCCTGCGGTTGCCAGGTTTATAATGAAACGCGACAGCAACGTTTCCTTCGACTGCCTACACATTTTTATTGTTCCTCTGTTTCGATGTTGATCGTAAAAGAATAGGACGCACTCGGTTCAAATTGATATTTGCATTGCGCTCAAGTCGGAGCGGGCGTTTACCTCTAAAATGGATTTTTCAACATCATCATATAAAAGATATCAGTTCATGATGGGAATAAAATCGAGCTGTGTTAGGCATATCTCCTCAATTGGCATTTGGTATACATTTAGTAAATGAACCGCTTTTATTCGAAAGGTCCGGGTTCGATCCAAGCCGGGGCGTTCGAATTTGGATGCGAGCGAAATTGTAAAAGCTCGTGTACTGTGCGATGTCAGTGCACCTTAAAGTACCCCAGGTAGTGGAAATTTCCGGAGCTCTTCACTGCGTCGTCCCTCATAGCCTGAGTCGCTTTGGGACGTTAAACCCTATAAACCAAACCGATTTCCCAGTCACAGATTGCATATGAAGGGCGTGGAATTAAAATGGTGTGTGCCCCTTTGAAACCACCATTTCCGTCGATTCGTGTTTAGTGCGTACACGTGCAAAAACAAACGCTCCAAGAGATTTTTTTTTTCTCTTTCTGTAAACCGAGTTCTGCATTACCTATAAGGCACCAATCTTAATACCCAGCTGAGTAAGTAGCAACTTCAGCTCTCAGTAAATGGCGCGCACCTATGACGCTTCATAGAATTTTTGAACATTTGCGAGGCATGCTTACATGTTTTGAACATTTTTTTAAATATCGACGCAGTTCTGGCAGCTTGCGGGAATTGTGAGGGAAGAGCCTGTGTGCAACGAGCCGCCCCCCGACGAGAGCGGAGACGCCAGCAGCGTTGGGCCTCGGCCAACGCTTTTCGAGATCCCACCCCACGTCCTGAAAATCATACGGTCGTTCCTCAAGATCAGCGACGTCCTGGACGAAGACGACGCGGAGTCGCCCAGCATCCCGGCGGAGGAGGACGCGGAGTCGCCCTGTGCGATAGAAGCCCGTGACTGCCGATCGTACTGTCGAGACTGCCGAAATTCCTGGCGACGGGTAAACGCAGATTGACGGCGCAGATCCGAATGCACCGCGATCAAAAGGTCAAGACACGCGCAGAATGCGAACAGGCGTCAAGCGACAGCAGCGTGTGCAACTGCCGGCGCTGCGCTAGCACTGCGACAACTGAAAGGCTCAGAACGTTTTTTACGGGCTGGCGGCTGCCCGCTCAAGGGCAGGAAACACAACTGAATAAAGTGGACAACGCAAGCCTAAGCTTACACAAAAGTGACGTATGGCTTGGATTAATCACGACTTCTGTGGTTTTCTTTGCTGTAGGTAATGACTTAGCACCACAATAGGAGTCCTACTGCTATTGATAACACGCCATTTTTATGCATACAAGGTTTTAATTTTCTTAACATGTGCTGAAACCTAGGCAAGCCTATACATGAGAAATACAAAACACATCCTTTAGATAAACAGGTTTTTCTCTCCGGTGCCTGATATTTAGCGGCGAGCATGTGGTGTTTACTAAATCAAAGAGGAAACTTTTAAAACAGACGCACAAAATAGTTGCATTAATACATGCCTCCTCCTCCAGCATCCCTCTATCAGCAAGGAACGAAATTATAACAGCAGATGCCATCATTTCTTATTTAAGAAGGATGCGGCATGTGAGGCTGAAGATGCAGCGCGCAAGTGTACCATTTCTCGACGTTCGAAGCAAGCCAAATTCATACGGGCAGTTTACGACTGAGGCCTAAAGTACGGAGAACCGTGGAATATAAATATGGAGGGAAATGTTAAAATTCCTTGCGGCGGTAACGCCAGGCAAGTAGACAAGCAGGCAAGATACTGTTCTGACGGAGATTTCTATACAGCATTATGATCAAAATCACGGTGCCCTGAATGAAGAGAAAAATGGTAGATGCTATTTAATGAAGAGAAACTTGCGTATAAAATTGTGCTCAACTATCTAGGTGACTGCGCCTGTTTAAAAAGATTCTGCACTGATTTCTCCTATTTATATTTGGGTGCTTTTTGTTCACGCGATTCTTGTTCACATTTTATACAAAATAGTGGGCGCTAATGCCTTCATTTATTCTTTTTTGTAACGTTGCGTGTGCTGTTTTTTTTTATTAGTGTTGACCGGACGTCACTTCACAAGTCTGACTCAACACATCCTGCATTCTCAAGGTGCCTAATACTACTTTTGTTACAAAAAACACCTTTACAAATATGCATAGCATCACAGTCAGCCGGTGTGAGGCGATCATTTAGCATCGCAAATCACGGAGTGCCACACAGTCTTGCCTTCACTAGATATTCAAAGCCAGACTCGTTAGCCTTGAAATGAAGTTCAACCTCCCAAAAGGCTCTTTTACGGTTCCCATCTGTCTCGCTTCCGGTTACTTAGGCTACGCGGGGTCCTGGCATGGGCAGTATCGAAGATACATGCTTCTTAGAAACTATCTATCGATACATTTTGCACATGGGTAATAGGTATCGGTTCTCAAAAATGAAAATATACGAGTAGCCGCCGCTGTGGCTCAGTGGTTATGGCTTTCGGCTGCTGACGCGGGTTCGATCCAGGCCGCGGCGGTCGAATTTCGATGGAGGCAAAATTCTAGAGGCCCGTGTACTGTGCGATGTCCGTGCACGTTAAACCACAGGTGATCTAAATTTCCGGAGCTCTTCACTACGGCGTCCCTCAAAGCCTGAGTCGTTTTGGGACATTAAATCCGCACAAACCAAAAACGAAATTGTACGAGTATCCGTATCGAAAATACAAAAGTTAGTGTATCGTATATATGTTAAACATACTCGATACTTAAAAAGAATAGTTTATTTTGAGGCTGATGTGAGTCTCATTCTAGTCCGGGGCGTTCGCTCAAGCGGTAGCAAACTGAAAAAAGGAATGGAGTAAAATTAGTAAGTGACGATGCCAATGTCATAGGCCCGGTTGGCGTTTTTCTTCCTACGCTCCTTGTTCCGCAGTGAGACAACATTGCCGGAAGGCAGGGGGAGATAGGCTCACCGTTGTGGTAGAAATTACAAACGACCGTTCGTACTGATGATGACAATACAGATGCAGCACAACTGTTGCAAATGCGCGCAATACTGCAAATGCTGCTCACCAAGACGGCTATCACAATGATACGTTTAGCCCCGCCGCGGTGGTTCCGCGGTTATGGCACTCGGCTGCTGACCCGAAAGCCGCGGGTTCGATCCCGGCCGCTACGGTCGAATGTTTGATGGTGGCGAGATTATAGAGGCCAGTGCCAGTCAATGCACGTTAAATGATCCCAGGTGATTGAAATTTCCGCAGCCCTTCACTACGGCGTCCCCCGCAACCTGAGTCGCTTTGGGGCACTAAACCCTCTTCAACTAAACAAAAAGAGGTATAGGCGGTGCTCTCCAGTGCCTAGAATGAACAGATTGTTAATACTTATGAGTACGAGTACGGATGGTTTTATCTCCAAAAGATGGTCGAACTCACGTGTAAATCTAAATGCAAATGAAGCCACGGTTGCGTTCTTCGCTGTTGTTTAACTTTGTGGCGGTTGGCAACAGAAATGGAAGATTTCCGCCGTCATGCTCGGGATCATACAGAACAATCTGCTGTTACTTTGTCAGCACGACAAAGGTCACGCACCCTTCCACACGCAGTAAATGGAGTCATCAGCACCGGCATCCTCAAATTCATTAGCTGATGCCTTTTTTTTTTGGAGAAGAAACCGCTACAACATGCCGTAGTACTCAAGAGGCTAGGGAAGCTTAAATAGCTAGATGATCCTCGAGTCGACGTGGTTATGCTTCTCTGTTACTCATTGATAAAAGGCGCCTTCATGAAATACAACACGGCAACATGCCTTTCTGCTCCTGTAGAGAGGCCATGTACATTTGCTTCGCTTCAAGCGATGGCCCATGACATTGAAGGCAGAAAACTGGGCTACTTCGGCGCCTGTCCTGTTTTGTTCTTGGTCCACTTTTGTCCTTGTTTTTTTCGCGCCGTCCTGACATCATCTAGAAGCTATGCACCAACTAGCCCAAACCAAAGTACTTCTTAAAGCTGGGCTAGTTGGTCTGTAGATTGAGAGGACATAGTAGAAGCGCTAAAAAACCGGAACGACAGGGTAGAAGAATACACCACAGGCGCTAGACATCTTTACTCTCGGAAATACCACGCATTTATAGGTGACAATCAGGTGACAAAAATCAACATTCAAACTTCACGCGTGACAGAAATTCCCGATACAAGAAGTCTGTGTTGTCTTATTCTATCCTGTCATCCCTGTAATTTAGCGCTACTACTATGTTTTCTCAACCCATCGCTAGGCTCTTCTGACCGTTGGTTTGAGCAAATGCTGCTGCTTATATAAATAAAGATAACATATACATAATGAAGGTTATCAGATATTTTATGCCTAACATTACTTCAGCCCTTTTATTTTTGTTTTCTCTCTCGCTTCTACTGCAGAACGTTCAATTTCACACATCTGTTATAAACCGTGCTGGATAAATAACTGTTCGCATTTCTCAAGCGCGGGGAAATTGCTGACTTAGCAGAGCGCAAAGGCCAGTAAATGCTTCTTCATAGGCAAAGAAGGGCTCACAGGCGGGTTCGCAAAAGAGCATTAGCATTAGCGTTAGAACATTAGAGATCGATGAAGCCTGATGCTTTAAGCCCTTTTGCAAACTATATGCTATATCGAGTACATTAAAATTGCAGACGGCGACGTCGATCTTCAGGAGCCACAAGCTGCAGCGAGCCAGGAGGTCAGATAAGTCAACTTCTCAAGCCAACGCAGCGCTTAACGCTCTCTGCCAACCTTGGTTTGTCCGACACGAAGGTAGGCACGGAGCGTCGATGTAGCCCAGCTGATAGCCACGCGTTCTCTTTCTCTACTAGAGTAGCTCGCCCCCGCACTTGTAAGACATCGGCTCGCGTAGCCGATCAGGGTGGCGTTCTCGGTCGTGCCATTTTTGAACCAATACTGTGCTTATGCCTAGCCTGCAGGCTTCAGCGCTGATTCCAATTTTTCATCTTCATAAAATCAAACCACGAACGGTTTTGGTTTTGTGGGGACACACTGCGCATATGTCTGCGCAGCCTCAGTCTTGTTATCATCCGGCCCAGCATAACGCAGCCACATGCTGCACTGCTTTACCGATAAAACACAGCGCCACCGCTGCGTCACCCGAGGCATGCGTCACCGGCGGTGGCTACAAAAACAGGCTGCTCGGCTGGGAAGAGCGGCTGTTATCCTTCCGCTACCGAGACGAGCCTAGCGTTGGTATGCTCGTCCGTTGCCGTCGCTAATAAACAGTTGTTACGTTTTATGTTTATGTTGGGATTCGTCCTTCAGCAGAAATGACATCCTACGGTTTCAAGTTGGTTACCTTTTTTGGTCTTCGGTTCGGTTTGCGGGCTCATCAACAATATATGACGCCCGCTTTCGTCAAATGCGTCGAGGGCTCGGAAATGCGCAACAAGCTCATCAAAAACGTCTGGCGCATAGTCTGCGGACATATCTGCGTAATCTGCACAAATCTGCGGAGGCCATTCTTCTCGGTAGGCTGCGCAAACTGCGTGATAGCAGCGGTATTCTGCGGCCCGGACCTTTCTGCATCTTTCCTAACGGTGCTTCCAAAAAACGATACATTCGCATGGGTAAAGTGGCCCGTATACTGTTACGCAGTAACTTCCCATAGTATTGTTTGTTGTACTGTTGTAAGACGCATGCGACGACTGCAGATGCGTCCAACGAAGCCTACGACGTATTCCAGGTAAATGAGACGCGTTTGCAACTTGACGTTTCCTGCAGTGAACGCAGTCAGGCTGATGACGACGGTGGTGATGAAACTGTCCTGCAATATAACCTCTGTCTTCTCTTGGACACTCGTCGACCAATTCATCCTGCCAGATAACGGGAGACATTTTTATCACTTTATCTCATCCCACTGCTCTCGGCGCATGCCCAGCGTTGCTATAGCGACGGAGACGTGGTTAGGCGCGTCGTCTGCGGCCCACGGCGCCGCGGCTCCACAGCTTTTCGCTGTGCTCGCGCGCGCTGCAAATTCATGCCACGTGTTCGTGCTTTCACGCCACATTTGCATGCGGTGGCACCGCTATAGCGTTGCGAGCGTTATCCGTTGCTAGCCTTGCGCCTGGTAATAATGATACGTGCTTCTTCCTTCTTTACGTTTTCCACTTGCCGGTAGTCAATTGAAAGCTGAAATGCAAATTCTATATTCTTCGCAAGGGCAAGTGACGGTACACAGGGAGTTTGATGCCTGAATGGCGGTGTCCGCAGCATTTCTGTCATTGGTTTCAGATTCTGGTGTCGGCACTCAGCAGCAGCCTTTGAAAAGACATCGGGCGCATTTCTCGGTGAATTATTCGGTGCTTGTGTGTAGCTGTTCGTGAAACTTTTTAAGGGAAAAACAATCATTATGACGTCGAGGAAAACTTCGAGTCGGGGCTTGTGTGCAACGCCGTAGCGTTGTGTTGATGTCAAGACGCCTCCTGGTCATGGGTCAGTAGACCTTTTGCGCACTGATGGGAGAGGGAGCAGATATGTTTCGAATATCGTTGATTTTATGCATACAAGTGACCACCCTGTGTGTGCTGCGGTATCGGAACTCTTTACTCAGGTTGTTCACCAGCATTTTGGGCTGCCCCGCCGCGGTGGCTCATTGGTTAGGGCGCTAGACTACTGATCCGGAGTTCCCGGGTTCGAACCCGACCGCGGCGGCTGCGTTTTTATGGAGGATATACGCTAAGGCGCCCGTGTGCTGTGCGATGTCAGTGCACGTTAAAGATCCCCAGGTGGTCGAAATTATTCCGGAGCCCTCCACTACGGCACCTGTTCTTCCTTTCTTCTTTCACTCCCTCCTTTATCCCTTCCCTTACGGCGCGGTTCAGGTGTCCAAAGATATATGAGACAGGTACTGCGCCATTTCCTTTCCCCAAAAGACCAATTATTATTATTTTGGGCTTGTCCATTCTTCATGCAGACGGGCAATGTCACTTACGCTTCTGACTTCACGCTTCTCTAGTAGATGTGTGCTCCCATTGACGATATCATTAATTCTTATGTTGGGTTCTAAGCATAGGAAGGCCAAGGTGAATTGAAAATTGCTTCTGAGTGAAGGAAATGACGCTGTAACTGCCTCTCATATGTCGGTGGACACCCGAACGGAGCCATTAAGGAAGAGATAAAGGAGGGAGTGAAAGAGGAAAGGAAGAAAGAGGTGCCGCAGTGGAGGTCTCTGGAATAGTTTCGACCACCTGGAGATTAACGTGCACTCATATCGCACAGCACACGGGCGCCTTAACGTTTCGCGTTCGAAACTCAGCCGCTACGGCCGGGTTCGAAACCGTGTACTCTGGCTCAGTAGAAACAACCCGCCGCGGTGGCTCAGTGGTTAGGGCTCTCGGCTACTGATCCGGAGTTCCCGGGTTCGAACCCGACCGCGGCGGTTGCGTTTTTATGGAGGCAAAACGCTAAGGCGTCCGTGTGCTGTGCGATGCAAGTGCACGTTAAAGATCCCCAGGTGGTCGAAATTATTCCGGAGCCCTCCACTAAGGCACCTCTTTCTTCCTTTCTTCTTTCACTCCGTCCTTTATCTCTTCCCTTATGGGGCGGTTCAGGTGTCCAATATAAGAGAGGGATACTGCGCCATTTTCTTTCCCCAAAAAAGCAATCATTATTTATTAGGCTCAGTAGCCGAGCGCCTTAGCCACTGAGCAGCCATCCAGTTTACACTAGCTTTTGATGGAGTCTGGTAGTATGCCCTGCGCCCTATAGGCCGCGAGCAAATCGCGACGAGCATCGGCGAACGCGGCACAGTGATGGAACAGGGTAGTGCGCGCACTCGTGAGCGAACTTTGGTGAGCTTCTGTGGATTCCTCGAACACATGGGCTTGACGTCCCGTCTGTTCTCCGTCAGGTACTAAGAAAAGAAGCGCCAACAGAGACGAGACGTAAGAAGTGACACGGACAAGCGTTCCGCGAGTTCTACCTTGAATGATTAATAACTGGACGCCCCACTCCAGTTGTAGCCAACACAGTGCTGTGCACGTGAGTGATTTAATTCCTCTAAAATGAACTCAACACGCGTACAACCTGGACACATTTCTTATTGTGTAAATAGTTTGTACATATTACTTCTCCCCCTATCCTCTCTTCCTGTCCCCTCACCTCTTTCATTTCATTTCTCCATTCTGCCTGCTATCCTTTATTTCCGCTGTCCCAGCTCAGCTGCTTCAGTATCGATGGCAGATGCCGGGGCTAGCAAAGGTCTCTTCCTTCCTTTTTACTATTGTTTTAATAAAAAAAACACTACACTAGCTTTTGGTCAAATGCCCATATACATTATAAGCAGAAATCCAGGGTTCGACAGAAACCCGTCTGGTCGGGTATGTTCATGGCGAAAAATCTTCAAGCGCCGACCAATCGTTAAAAAGGATGACGTTTCGGCCCCGGCTTACGGGGGCCTTGTTCACATTGAAAGAAAGACAGGAGTGAAGGTAGGTTATATAGGTTTCATGGTATGATGCAAGCAGCGGGAGTATATCGGGGGTAGATTGCCTTCGTTGCGATTAAGCGTGTTTGCCGTCGTCTGAATATAAAAAGATTCTAGGTAAAGCCTTGTCGTCTTGCTCTTTTCTTTTCCGATTATCTTCGCGCCGTCCCAGTCGATGTCATGGCCCTCGGAGATAGCATGATCAGCCAGTGCGTTTGTTGCCACGCGCTTGTTCTTGACATCATTTTGGTGCTGCTGCAATCTTTTCGGAAAATCACCTGTTTCACCGATATAGACATGCTCACAATCAGCGCAGGGAACCCTAAACACGATGCCCGGGAACTTCTACTTCTTTAACTTGTCTTTCACTGTAACCAACGCGTGTCGCAGCTTCTGCGTGGGTACATGTGCGACGTCGACTTCGTACGACTGGAATATGCGGGATAAACTTTCACTTACTCGGGGGACGTAGGGTATCGGAATCATTTTCTTCTTCTCTCGCTAGGGTTGCTGTGGCGGCGGGTGAGCTAGGCGATTCTCGGATTTTTTATTAAAAGAACTGGGATAGCCCGAAGCCATCAGGTCGCGGCGAACGGTGTCCAGATCTGTCTTTTTCTCTTCCAGCGTAGAGCAGAGGTTCTCTGATCGGCGGACAAGCCAGGCAACAACGGACTTCTTGTGACAGGTCGGGTGTACAGAACTGAAGTTGAGGTACATGCCAGTGTGCGTGTTCTTCCGGAATACACTGAATGATATTCCAGGGCCGTCGCGTTTCACCAGAACATCCAAAAAAGGCAGACGGCCATCTACTTCCTCTTCCGTGGTAAACTGTATGGCCGGTTCCATGCTGTTCAGGTGCAAAAGGAATGTACTCACAGCCGATTTCTTGATTATGCAGAAACAGTCGTCCACATAACGAAGAAAGACTTTCGGGCGCGGCGTGAAGGATCATGGTCTGCAGAGAACAGGCCCGCTCACTAAAAAACGAAGCCTTCTTCGCACGCCGCCGGCTCGAGTACAAGTGCCCCGATGATTTTGCCAGCATCCAGCTGCACGCCAACTTCCATGCTGGTCTCCGCTCACGTCGGGACGAAGCCGTGCACGAGAGAAAGCTTCAAAGGCCACTACCTCGTCGCTTGGACATTTCCAGAACTGCTGACCGCACCACTGTGCACAACCTTTCGTCACAGAAACTGGACGACGCGGAGCTCTCAGTGTTGAGCCTTGGTCTCAATTTCAATTTGGGACCAGAGTCGAACATAAAAAAGATGGTATGTGCCGTGGAAACTGCGGTCAAGAATGTGGAGCCTTCCCGTCGCGACGAGGCACGCACCCGTGTAGTCAGCGTGCTGTCCAAGCCGAACCGGCATCAAAGACTTAATACTCTTTTGTCCGAAGAAAGAAAGGCACTAAAAAGATTGCGCGGCAATGAGAACATCGTGATCCTGCCCGCGGACAAGGGAAACGCAACGGTCGTCTTGGACTAACTAGAGTACGTGAACAAGATGACGAGCATGCTGGAAGATGAGACAACCTACTTGCCACTTAATCGGGACCCCACTTCAAAGGTGCAAAGGGTCGACTTGCAGAAACTTTTGGCTGAAGTCTTCTCCTTTGTCCCGCCACAACACAAGTCCCTCTACTACTTCCTCCTCTGCCTCAATGGTTCCGCTCCCGCTCTGTATGGACTGCCAAAGATCCACAAAGAAGGCAACCCAATGCGCCCAATCGTCGATTTCACCCGCTCCCCGCTTCACAAGCTGTCGAACTATTTGCATCGTGTTATCTCCCGTTTGGTCGGTAAAAGCGAAACGCACGTGCACAACTCACACGACTTCATTGAAAAGGTTCGCAACATGGTTATAGAGGACGACGAAATTTTGTGTCATTTGACATGAAGTCACTGTTTACGAGCGTGCCCACTGACCTGGCCGTGAAGGTTTGCACAGATGCGCTCCAGGCGGATGCAACCCTACTGGAAAGAACACCCATTGAAGTTCCAGACCTCAGCAGACTTCTTCAGTTCTGTTTGTCCAACACCTAGTTCACGTTCCAGAAGAGCATATATAACCAGGTTCATGGTACGGCTATGGGAGCATCAATTTCTGTCACCGCTGCGAACTTGACAATGGAGTCACTGGAGTCCCGCGCCCTTTCATGCTTCACGCCACGCCCGAAAGTCTTTCTTCATTATGTGGACGACTGTTTCTGCATAATCAAGTAATCGGCTGTGAGTACATTCCTTTTGCACCTGAACAGCATGGAACCGGCCATACAGTTTACCACGGAAGAGGAAGTAGATGGCCGTCTGCCTTTTTTGGATGTTCTGGTGAAACGCGATGGCCCTGGAATATCATTCAGTGTATTCCGGAAGAACACGCACACTGGCATGTACCTCAACTTCAGTTCCGTACACCCGACCTGTCGCAAGAAGTCCGTTGTTGCCTCGCTTGTCCGCCGATCGGAGAACCTCTGCTCTACGCTGGAAGAGAAATAGACAGATCTGGACACCGTTCGCCGCGACCTGATGGCTTCGGGCTATCCCAGTTCTTTTATTAAAAAATCCGAGAATCGCCTAGCTCACCCGCCGCCACAGCAACCCCAGCGAGAGAAGAAAAGGATTCCGATACCCTACGTCCCCGGAGTAAGTGAAAGTTCATCCCGCATATTCCAGTCTTACGATGTCGACGTCGCACATGTACCCACGCAGAAACTGCGACACGTGTTGGTTACAGTGAAAGACAAGATAAAGAAGGAGAAGTTCCCGGGCATCGTGTATAGACCTCCTGCATGTTTGTAAACAAACGAGGTGGCGCTGCAGTCGCTAGCGAGCTCGTGGTAGGCAAAAAGCCAGGGAGTGTCGTCGCGGAGAGGTGTTGAGCGCGGGTTTTCAAGGCTTGTAGGCGCGTTTTCAGTTTCTGCGAATCACAGCAATGGTTGATGTTTACAGCTTAGTAATTTCTTGAAGTACACCAGCTCGCGTTGGCCACGTGTGGCGTATTCAGAGAAATATTTCGCCACTGTGTATTGTATATATGGTTATAGTAGTAAACATAAAGCGTTTCTGTCGTTGATTTCTACGCTAGACATTCAAAAAAAATACGAAGTTTTTGACACTCTGCTCTAGCCAGAATGATTTTACTTCCGGACAGTAGTGAGAGGATGTGCTGGCGTTCTTTCGGCGGAGCAGACGTGCGCTCACCGTCTGCTGACATACGTAGGTGTCGTGCTGTGCGAAAAGTGGGGACAGCGTCGTGTCCCCATTCTCCTCTAGCTGTTCCGCTTAAGCGCGGTTTCTATCCGCAGGATTACGCACCAGCCAGGCCGACTTCTCCCCTTGTTAAACTGGTCGATTTGGTGAAAATGTTTGATTTCTGGAATTATTTTCTTTCTTAGCCCTGGTGTGTTCTGTTTCGTGACGAAAAATTATAGCAAAATATTCAGTAGAAATTTATAAAGTACGCTTTCGAGATGCGTGGTCGACGAAAATTGTGAGGTAATTTCTTTGAGGCTTTCTTTGAGTTCAGGGCCGCATTTCTTTGACCAAAGCGCAAGCGAAGAGGCCAAAAACGAGGAAATAAAAGTTAAGGTTCGTTTTCTGACCTTTCACATTTTCTGTGATTGGCATCACTCACACCTTCGTAATTTCGTAACGCACGAAAATAGAAGGATTCTATTTGTCGCAAACGATTCCTGAGACGTTGAGGAGTGCAATTTATCTCTCGATTTTTTTTTCCTACACGTGCAGTATTATGTTCGTTATTTTTGTAAGAAACGTTTCACGTAACTATGCATGCATATAAGTACATGATCATCTAAAAAAAGAACAGCGTCATACGCAGAACAAGGCTTTGTGAACATGCTGGCATAAAAAATTTGCGCACTTTCTACTCAAATATTTAAGACCTTGAGGTGACTTTACAAGGGTGTTAATTATAATTACCCAAGAACTGCACCAGGTATAGCTAAAAATAAAATGCATTACTGAATCTAGCGTAGCAATTTCATATTTGCACCAAATTTAGTTTCACATCGCGTACTTAAATAACGAAAACACGCTTAATCGCAACGAAGGCAATCTACCCCCGATATACTCCCGCTGCTTGCATCATACCATGAAACCTATATAACCTATGCTGTAGGTATTTGCAGCGCACACGAAACACGGACGGACAGAAAAGGGAACGAAAAGGGAACGTCCGTGTTTCGTGTGCGCTGCAAATACCTACAGCATGAAAAACCAACTAGCCCAAGAAAAGACGATTCTGACCTATATAATCTACCTTCACTCCTGCCTTTCTTTCATTGTGAACAAGGCCCCCGTAAGCCGGGGCCGAAACGTCATCCTTTTTAACGATTGGTCGGCGCTTGAATATTTTCCGCTATAAGCAGAAAGGTTGTAAATTTTCATCAATATTTATACGATGGCATGGTCACATGGCAAGTTAAGAGATTTTCCTTACGCAAGTGGTGTCATGCTGAATTGAAAGAAATTTAGAGCATTGTGCATTTTTATGAATTGTTTTGCAGATGATTGGGTGATAAAACTTATCGTTCTTGCGCCAGCGAGCAGGGAAGCGCCGAAAGAAGCCACTGGAGAGCAGCTCCTAAGGCGGTAAGCTCATTGGTCGAAACCGCGCCGTTCGCATTAAAGGGTGTGTCGTGTGCTTGCTTTAATAGAGCTTTCTCTAGTCTCATTAGGTTGAAAAACGTCTTAAATTTGAAGCGAGAGCTCCACTACACAATGTTACGTCAAGGTGATCGGGTGTTGAAGTTTCATCTTCAGTAGGAGAAGTGCCGCATTGATTGATTCATTGATTGATTGAAAGAACTACTTTTTCTATCAGAAAAAAGGCGCTTACCTCCCCGCCCGTGGATTCAAGGCGGGCATGTAGCCCTTGGCTTGTTGGGGCCTCTTCCGCCAGATGGATGGTGCGCCGCTGGATAGTAGGGTCCGCGCTTATAGTGAGTACAGAAGCCTGGAAGGAGCCCCGGATGGATGGATGAATGAAACTTTATTGGCGTCAAATTAAAATCTCCTTGACCTTTACGTGTCACTGGGCGCCGTGGTCGATCTTCGGTCCAGGGTGCCGCTCTTGAAAGCTGCCAGCATGACGGCGTACGAGAAAGCGTTGCGCTTCCTCGTCCTGGCTGTCCAGCAAATGCTCCCACTGCGTCACAGTCGGGTGATATATTTTAGGCTCTAAGTCTCCCTTACGGCAGGTCCATGTGACATGCTCTACTGTAGATTTACCCTGGCACCACGGACATTCGCCTGCATATTGTGTAGTTTGTGCAGGTGCTAATAGGTACCGGTTTGTAGTCTGCGCCACTCTACCGCCTCCTATTTGGATAGTCTTTGGAGTGGGGCTGGGTAGCGTTTCCGCTGACCCCTGTAATGATCGAGTACCTCTGAGCACGTGGGGGTAACAGGGTCTAAGGTGCCCGTGGTTCAAAGTGTTGAGTCTCCTCGGTTGACGTACCCTCAAGCTAACTCGTCTGCTGGCACGTTGCCCCTCATCCCCTCATGTCCCGGAACCCATACTGTATCATGTTTAGTGTTTACGCGTCTTCTCGTTGTGTGTAGAATATGATTGGCGATGCTGTCGATCCTGCCTCTTGTGCAGTTTCTGCATGCTTGTTAAGAGCCCGTCACTATTGTGAGGTTCTGTCCTGTTGCGTTGCCGTGCTATATTTCCAGAGCGATGGCGGCCTCTTCAGCTGCCTCTATGCGTGGGTTGTTTATCGTTGCGATTGTTATTTCTCTCCCGCCTTCGTCTGTTACAACGGCCATAGTTCGTGTTGGTATCGGTACTTTGCTGCGTCAGTGTAGACGACGCTAGGATTGTCTGATTTCCCTGCTGAGTGCTCGGACTCTGGCTTGTCGTCTATCGTGGTGCATATTGGGGTCCATGTGTCTGGGCATGGGTCTTACCCGGATGTTGTTACTGTCTTCATTGTTAATCTGCTCCTTGTCTTTTTGAGGGCCCAGGGGTAGCCCTAATTTCTCCATTAGATGTCTTCCCGTTCTGGTATGAGTGAGTGTGTCTCGTTGCGCACTGCGTTGCGCTTCTCGCAGTTCGTCAAAGTGTTCGATACTCCCAGTGCCATTAGCTTTTCGGTTGGTGTTGACATTGGAAGTTTGAGCGCTGTATTGTACACTTTGCGTAGTATGGTGTCGATTTGTAGAGTCTCTTGCTTCTTTAGTTCGTGGTAGGAGAGAAACTACGTTACCCTGCTCGTGACGATACGGTGTATGAGTCTTAGGGTATCTGTTCTCTCATCCCCTTCTTTTTACTGCTGACTCTTCGCACGATTCTGGCGACTTGCTCTGTTGTATTGTTAACAAAGGCGATGGTTTTGCTAGGTCGTCCTGTGACATGCGCCCGCATTCCAAGCACTCTGACTTCCGTTTTCTCAGGTATTGGTCAGGTTTTTTGGGGGAATGGAAGTGGCGCAGTATCTGTCTCACATATCGGCGGACACCTGAACCGCTCCGTTAGGGTAAGGATAAAGGAGGGAGTGAATACAGAAAGGAAGAAAGAGGTGCCGTAGTGGAGGGCTCCGGAATAATTTAGACCACCTGGGGATCTTTAACGTGCCGCCTAGTTGATCACGGACACCCCACACATTCAAATACAGATAAAAAACGCTAATGCGCCCGTGTGCTGTGCGACGTCAGTGCACGTTAAAGATCCCCAGGTGGTCGAAATTTTTCCGGAGCCCTCCACTAAGGCACCTCTTTTATCCTTTTTTCTTTCACTCTCTCCTTTATCCCTTTCCTTACAGCGCGATTCAGGTGTCCAATATTACATGAGACAGATACTGCGCCATTTCCTTCCCCCCAAAAAAGAAATTATTAGTATTATTATTATTATCGTTAACGTGCACTGATATCCCACAGCACACAGGCGCCTTAGCATTTCGCCGCCATCTAAACGCAGCCGCCGAGGTCGGGTTGAACCCGGGAACTCCGGATCAGTAGCCGAGCGCGCTAACCACTGAACCACCGCGGCGGGTCAGGTATTGTCTCATTTCTGAGTTTCAGGGTGATTTGGGAGTTGTATTTCTGTGTACTTTTTTAATTCTTACGTATTCTGATTTTTCCGCTGAGCACGGAAATCCTTTGGCCCAGGCGTATTGGTCAGTATTGTTCCGACAGGAGCGCCGAAGATGTGGCTGCGACGTCAGAACACATGACTCGCCACTGCTCCGAGCGCTGCTTCACCATATGTGGTAACCGCTGCGGTGGCTGAGTGGTTAGGGCGCGGCTACTGATTCGGTGTACCTGGGTTCGAAGCCGACCGCGGCGGCTGCGTTTTGATGGAGGCCAAATGAAAAGCGGCTTTGTGCTGTGGGTTGTCAGAGCATGCTAAAGATCTCCAGTTGGTCGAACTTATTCCGGAGGGGCCATTATGACACCGGTGCAACTAATCTATACTAGAAGAACACCTACACCTTTCCGTATTGAAGCCGATCCACCACGTTCTCCACCTGGGCTATGATGCGTAATCTCCGCCGTCTGTGAATGATATAGCTCATCACAAGGAATGCATGAAATTGGTTTTTTGCGGAAAGGAAATGGCGCAGTATCTATCTCAC
Source organism: Amblyomma americanum (assembly GCF_052857255.1). NCBI lineage: Eukaryota > Metazoa > Arthropoda > Arachnida > Ixodida > Ixodidae > Amblyomma > Amblyomma americanum. The sequence goes on from NC_135500.1 coordinate 52,368,275, forward strand.
ATCTCGGCGGACACCTGAACCGCGCGTAAGGGAAGGGATAAAGGAGGGAGTTAAAGAAGAAAGGAACAAAGAGGTGCCGTGGTGGAGGTATCCGGTATTTTTCGACCACCTGGGGATCTTTAACGTGCACAGAGATCGCACAGCACACGGGCGTCTTTGCGTTTGCTTCCATCGAAACGCTGCCGCCGCGGTCGGGTTCTAACCAGGGTACTCCGGATCAGTAGCCGAGCGCTCTAACCACTGAGCCACCGCGGCGGGTAACTAATACTTGATCCTCACTTCTTGCAACCAGCTTGCATTGCAGATACTTCATCATTTCGATAAGAAGGTGCTGAGAATGTGGTGGTGCGGACATCTTAGCGCAACTGTTCTTCGCCTGAGTGCGTACAATGATTCACCACTGGTTATTGTAAAACTAATTAGGCGCAAATAAAAAAAATAGACGCAAGCTACTTCTTGCATATGCTTATAAACCACTCGCTATTCGTTAACTACGCGTGCTGATAATTTGAAAAAGCGCCATGTAGTCCAATCGTCTTCCTGGGAAACACAAGCCCAGTTGCTGACGGTTCTTAAGATGCTGCTGCTCCTAAATGGTTTATGTAGCCTGCATGTGCCCAATGTGCATGTGTCTAATCCAATACATTGGTCAGCTTTCCTATATGTATAAAAATGTGGCTCCAGTCTACGCTGTGAAGGTTGTTGTACAGTGAAGCTGTAGAACGAAACACAGTTACCCATTGCGACGTCGCTTGGAAATTCACACACGTGGGCTCTAAAAAGAGTGAAAACTGAGACAAGTGAACTGCACTTGAGCTCTCTGCTCCATGCCTTATTTCAAAGGAGATATGCTGTTTTCTGCTGTTTGCATTCAATTTTTAACCTGGCATTTTTTTGCTTACGACAACGACACGACCACGCAAACGTGATCTTTACCCGGAAACACACGCGGGGAGAAGGAACGTGCTCGCATTGTTTGCAGGGGAGTTATCACACATTATGCAGTTTACGCTTCACAGGAGGGCTTCGAATGACGTCAACCCCTTCCGAAGCAGCTGCGAACAATGCTTACCGGAACGCGTCGGATGGTGTTCCCATTTATCCTACGCGCCATGTGACCCAATTTTTATCGTCTATATCTAGTTTTTTTTTATTCTTTATTTTTGGCGCTTTTTTCTTTTTTAAGGTTTTTAGTTTTACAGTAGGCTTCTTTTTTCTTTCTTTTCTTAGTTTTTTACATTACGAATCCTTTATGATCAGTATGATATACAATTTCTATGCTGTTGGGTGCTTTTCCACTCGGAGTAGCATTCAGTTTTTTTGCCTGGCGTTTTTTGCTGACGACACCGACCACACAAAAAATTATCCTTGGACGGTGTAAAAAGACCTAAGTTTTTTTCCGTCAGCGGGGCCGCCAAGTTCCGCTGGGCACCTTGCGAAACGCTTCACTGGCCGACAGGCTCAGGGGGCGCCGCATTGGTGCTCCGTAGTTATTGAATGTGTGTGCTACGGTATAAAGAATCATATTTATTACTGCGAAAACATTAGAAGGGTATGTCCTGTCGGCAAAAGGTGTGAGCAAAATGTGTCAGCAGAATTTGTTGGCAAGAAAACATCTCCCCATATGGATGACTATGAAAAATGTAAAGGTGTTGGGTAATACATTATTGAGAGTGCAATATTCAGCGATGAGTTTGGCCAACTGTAATTAGTTAGTTAATTAAATCGATTAAATGACATAAATGTTTCTGTTCAAATTGTCGTTTCGTGTAAATGTGTTGGTGAAAAAAACGCTTAGTGTGTAGAAAATGTGCTGTGGGTTGATTGACACCAAAATTTGCTATTAGGTCTGGATTAGGGGGTTTAATGCCCAAAGTGACTTAGGCTACGAGGGACGCCGTAGTGAAAGGCTTCGGAAATTTTGAACACCTGGGATTCTTTAACGTGGACTGACACCACACAGTACACGAATTAATCGGGTAATTAATGCAGTTGAAATAATAGAATTGTCAAGACCGTAGAAAAATTCCAGCATGTGAGAGCTTACAAAAATAGAAAAATGAATAAATAAATAAAGAAAAAACTAATTAGAAATGAAACGTAACAAAATTTAAAAATGAAAACTATAAACTTTTTACAATGAATAATGAATGAATAATGGAGGGAGAAACAAAAGAAAGGAAAAGGTTTTCGCATTTCCGCTCTTAAGGAGACTGAAGTATAATGCTGTATTTTTTCAATGTCGCCACAACCACAGTCGAAGGTCACGTGCTCAATTCGGTGCCCATGATCGCTTTTAACCTACCAGAGCGGGCATCAATTAATATCTGAGGATGGGACAAGTATTTGCCGTGGCGTCGCGTCTACCTAAGGTGAGCGTGTCTTAAAAGCCGTGACTTTTCAAAATGTAGCGACAAAATGTATTTCCTCACAAGAGGAAATAAGCCTTGGTAGGGCCTAGTAGAGTGGAGCTGTACGCCGGGACATTGATCACTCCTACGGCAGCCATCTTCGACCATCTAGCATGCTACGTATAAAAATAATAATGGGTTTTTGGGGAAAAAGGGCGCAATATCTGTCTCATATATCGTTAAACACCTGAACCGCGCCGTAAGGGAAGGGATAAAGGAGGGAGTGAAAGAAGAATGGAAGAAAGAGGTGCCGTAGTGGAGGGCTCCGGAATAATTTCGTCCACCTGGGTATTTTTAGCGTGCACTGACACCGCACAGCACACGGGCGCCTTAGAGTTTTGCCTCCGTAAAAACGCAGCCGCCGAGGTCGGGTTCGAACCCGGGAACTCCGGATCAGTAGTCGAGCGCCCCAACCACTGAGCCACCGCGGAGAACCATGCTACGTATAGTGCACGCCTATTGAAGATCGATCGTCACGCGGCCTGACCTGTGCATTGGGGGCGATATACGGGCTTGTTTTCTGTTGAAGTGCACTCTGATCTGAATTTTCTCTCAGCGAACAGAGAGCACTAACTGCGGCAATTATTTATACACGAATTGTGTGCGCGGAAAGTAGTGGCATGAAGCGCTGCGAGGGAACCATTGAACTACTTGCTGGATTTTCAACGGTGTGTCTATATTGGGAGGAATGAATTTATTAGTCGTAGAGCTGTAATTGTTCATGTGTTCTTCCTAAATGCCCAGCTTCTATTTGCTTCAAAATATGGGCGCTGCCATTTCGCGTTCACTAAACGCACTGTTTGCTTATTTGTTTATTTACACAGTACTGCAAACGTTTTGCTTGGGTCCAAGCAGAAACCTAAGCAAACAGTTGCGTTCCGAAAAGCCGGCACCAAGAGCGTGTTTGGAGCACCAAGGAAGCAGAGTGTCAACATCTAGTCCCCTCGAAATTAAGTAGTATCGGTTGAACGTTTCTTGCTGGGCAGGTTACAGATACAAAGCGACGTCCATGCCAGCCCCTCTCATCACATTCGTAGAAAGTTTACTTGCCCCTAAGGCTTCTCCTTGCGGCTCTGTTCGAATCGCCCGGATGGCAAAATGACCCGGACTAATGAAATTCTGCCATACAAGAGATGGATTTTCGGGACAGCTGGGTATCTCTGCTGTGGGCCCTTTGCTGGCAGTAATATTTCGAGCTATTGGGTTTGTTTGCAGAAACAAATCGGAACATAATACGCGTTGTACACAGGAAGACAGATCATCCAGTGGAAGCATTGGCTAACAACCTGGGGCTCCCCGCTGCCTTTTTCACTTTGTGTTGTCAAGACACCTGTTTACCCGCCCTGTCTCTACCATGGTATGAACTGCCGACTAGAGTACGAAGCTACATTGGCTTCGAGTAGATCAAAAAGCAAGAATCCTTTGTCCGCGAATTTCGCCATTGAACGCTATTCGGCGAACACACATTGAAAAACGATAAGCAGTGAAGTAGTATAGTATGAAGTGTGCGAGTAACCAGCAGCGAGATAGTTGTAGCAGGCAGGGTACATTCTTCGGGGCACCTTTTATCTCCCAAGTAGTTCTAAGAGGTCGGTCAAATGTTTAAGAGAACCCCAAAGGTGGATTCAATTTGTAAACAGAGAGTAATTATTAAATGACATCCATCCAAGCGCAGCCATACGGCTACAAAGGAAAGCTATACCACTTTATGGCTGCGCTTAGGTGAATGCCAGTGAGTAATTAGTCACTTTTTTACAAATACACTCCACCTTGAGGGATTCTCCTAAAGATTTCACCAACACTGTTCCTACTTCAATTTATTGATCAATTCGTTCTCGCCCTACCATAAGCTTGCCGCCCCGGTTAGCTCAGTTGGTAGAGGGACTGCTCCGATGAAGCGTGTTAGCGGGTTCGAGCCACGGACGAGGACAAATTTTTCTTTAAGTAGAAAGTTTCCGAGAAAGGTGTTAGCTTTTCTTTGTAGCCGTATGGCTACGCATTGGTGGATGCCTATGAATAATTGCCCCCTTATTACACATCGATACGTTCTTTCGCAAACGGTAGAACAAGAAGTGGACTTGGAAAAGCCCCACGGTGAGACTAAAAATAAATAGATTTCATAGTATGCGGTGACCTTGGCATAAACATCATGTCTCCACATCCTGCCTCCACATACTGTACGATGGGGTGGACCTCCACTTGTGTGCAGGATGTGGAGGCCTTCGGAAAGCCGCATTGTAGCGATCACAGGGTGGTAAGGCATCAAATTAGAGCAGACTTGAAGAGGGAACGACAGAAGAAACTAGTGGGGCTGTAGTACATCAACGAGTTAGCGGTAAAATGAAATTTTGAGGAATTCCGGATCTCGGTGCAGAACAGATATTCGAATTTAACGATGAAAGGTGGCGGTATTGTTTAAGCAACGAGCGATAATCTCACAGCTCGCATTACGGAGTGCGCACTAGAATATGGCGGTGGGGTAGTTGAACAGGATACCGGCAAGCTATGGAGACTGAAGATATGATTAAGAAAGGGCAAGGAAAGAAAGTCTCTAATCACACAGTCAGACTAGAACTGGCAGAGGGTGGGGGTGGTAAAAGCTTTCATTTTGAGAGAGGCGTTTGGGGCAGAGCTGTCAAAGGTAAAAAATAAGCTGAAGGTAACCGCCACAGGGGGCTTAATAGGGAGAGAATTCAACATGCCCTATAGAACGGAGGTAGCTGAAAACCGGTGAAAGCAAAACTAGCCTTAGGTAAAAGGACTTTAAGTACTATGCTACTATGCTACTGCACGATATTATATGCTTATCAGTGCCCTAGTTCCTTAACACTTTTATCATCATGAAATTTCTTCCTAACAGGATTGGAGAGCTTCGTAAGTTGACCGAACTTCTACAAGGCGGCACTAGGAGTCCTGGGCAACGACGCGAGCAAGACTGCAGCCACGAGAATACTGGCAGTACGCGACACCGGCGATGTGGCAGCAGCTGCTTCCTCTACTTATTTTTCCTTCGTCCACAAACAAATGCAGCGCATGTATCACGCCAAGCTGCGATTCAGCAGACTTGCTACGTGACGGGTTGTCGCTTTGGCTGCAGATATGCTCAGGAAAGGCTTCGCGGTTCCCTCTGCCGAGAGACGCCGAGCAACGTGAAATACGGAGACGAGCAATACCACAACAGTCATTTTAATTTCAGCTAGCATACTTAATTCCGCGAGAAGCATTTTGGCCCCAGATATTATTAGAACTGACGAGTTAGTGGTCAACAGGGAGGCAGCGTCGCTGCAACGCGAGAAGCTGAAACTCATGTCCGGCGCCGTCCAGCGAAGCTGCTAGCGCACTTGAGCAAGCATCTGCGACTATATGTGGATTTTAAGAGGTTTAGCTCTTACTCATCCCGTTTCGAGATTTCGTGGGGTGTGCTACCACCCCTGATCACAGCGATATCTGTGGCAGCAACTACTCATCACGTTTCGAGATTTCATGAGGTTTCCTACCACCCTGAGATCAAAGCGCCATCTGTGGCTGCAACTAGAAAACAACGCATCTTGCATCGAGACTTGTACCGCCATCTACAATAACATTGTAGAAACGACCACCTGCCGCGTGCCAATAATGACGTCATGGTCCAATATGAGGGATAGGAGTGGAACAATGCGAATATGACATCTGGAAACAAAATGACGGCATAGTTTAGATTTCCCTAATCCAAGATGGCGCCCATTAAAATAAGTTGTGCCCTCTGATCCCTTCCCCCTACCCTCGCCAAAAAAATCCTCACACATCAAGGAAAACTGTCCCGTCACGGGACATCTATAAATGTGTATATTCGTTCCGCTATACATACTCCGAAAAGAACGGGCACCCATCAGTGGACAGTTGTATATCGAATTTGGTAGGCAAATAAAACCCTTGGGTTGTGTTATAAAAATAAAAGCACAATTCAGTAATAGGTAAACATTGTATACATGCAATTACTTATTGAACCACTACCATATCGCACCGCAAGCCAAATTCTAGGCCCAATTTGACCTCCCAAACGAAGTAAATTCCGTTTGAGACGTATGTTGTGGAAGTGCAACTCGACAGTGGGTAGACATGCATCGTAATCTCTCTGAAAGATGGCGCTAGGCGGTCATCGTGAAAGATGGCGCTAGGCGGCGTGCGTGTACGCATAGCCGAGCATGGTGGCAATCGACCCTGTTTCAAAGGGTATTACATTCCGTTTTTCGAGACGAGCGGCGCGTTCATCTTCGCTTTCTTCATCTAGTAAACCAAACAGATAATGCTCGTTACTTCAACGTCTTCCAGAAGGTGGCGGCCTTTTTTGTTTAGGCAGCTGTACCGTTTTGTGTGTTTATGGCTTTTATTTTGTACATGTTTGTTCATCCTTCCTGTCATCGCTAACTTCCAATTTAGTGCGTGACGACAGAGAGCTTGTACCTTATTATGGTAAAGCACTGTCAACACATGAGCACTAAACATTTTTTTTTTCTAACATCCATGCACTCGCCAGCTTCTTCGTCGTCACAGCGTGACATCGTAAATTAGTGGCTTATGTAGCCAGTCTTCAGTAGCTGAATTTGCCACCTCCACAAGTGTCAGCAAAAAAGTACGTTTGAGATAGCATCATCAAACTCCCAGCTTCTTCATCATTTGATCGGTGCTGCAGAGCGCATTCTGGTTCTTCAAATGCCGCCATATCGTCTTAATTCCAGCACCGGGGAGCCTAAAGTATTTGTAGCAACGTAAGCGCCAGCTATGAGCATATGTAAATTGTCTTATGCACTTCGACGAAAGCAAGGAGTCGGCCGAGGCAACCGCCAAAGAGACAGATGTAATGATGTGTTACTAACAGCTGCACTAGATCTGCGAGAGTGACACTGCACACAAGTTGCGGAGAAAATTAATAGCCCAGTAATGTGCAGGCAGGCTACTTAAAAATTCCCTGTTCCATAACAAGAAGCGAGAGAAAGTAAGAACGTTGTTCATAAGAAAACAGCCGCTGGCAGTGTTTACTAGTGGCCTCCGTCAATTACACCAGATATTTAGTGCGATAATGTTGCAGCCAAGCCTTTAGGTAATAACCGATAAAGTAGCGCCCACGTATAGAGCAAGTACCAACCGCCAGAAAGCACATACACCAAAAGAATGAGAAACCGTTGTCTGGAAAACAGCAGCTGCGAACACTGCTGCTACTGCTACTGCTGTTGCTCTTAGGAAGAAAGAAAACGAAAGTGCACAGGCCTGCCTACCAGCGTAAGCCGAGCCACGCTCGCTGCCGCGGGCTGAAAGTAGGACAGTTAAGGATAATAGAGCAAAGATAGAAACAAAAGGTGCGCGCTAATATGCCCCGGGCCGATCCCGGAGGCAGTACAATACCGGGCGAAACAGGGCTCGCGCGGCCGTTTTGTGGGCGCTCACCGAGAGCTGCTAGCGCCACGCGCTATTCCTTTATGAAACTCTGGCCGAAGTTTCGTGGCTAGAAAAAGCATTGAAGGACTATGGCAATGCTAAACCACTTGCTATTTTTTTGTTGCGTTCAACAAAGGCATCACAGATTGACACGTGCAAAATTTCCGCACCAGCCTCTCAGGAAAATCTGGAGCAGCACCTGTAGTGTTACATAAGCGATGTTTCGTTAAAGTCTCCACTAAAAAAAAAAGCCACGAAATATCTAAATTTTGAATTACACACCGAATACTTTTGGGAATTAAATAAAATACAGAATTTTTCTCTCAAGATTTAAGGTAGGAGTGATGTGGCTGAATTCGGCGATTAGCACAATGCACAGAAATTATCCGTAAAATTCGTGGTAGGAATCACCAAGGTATTCAGTATTCCTCGAACACTTTCTTAGCGAAATGAACTCCTTGAAAAAGTTTTGGTTTGGTTTATAGGGTTTAACTTGCCAAAGTGATTCTGCCTATGTGACACCCTGTTGTGGATGGCTCGTATAACTTCGACCGCCTAGGGTTGTTTAGCGTACACTGACACCGCATAGTACACTGACCTATAGCATTTAGCCTCCAACCGAATGCTACCCCCGCTGCAAGGATCGAAGTAACATTTGTTGCTGGGCTAGTTGGTGCATAGTTCTATGTACAAACGTTAGCGCAAAATAAGAGACAATCACAAGCAACGCGCTCCCACCACAAAAACACCCTCCTTGTCGGCTTGCAGCAAACGTATATGTCACGGATCTCTCCGGAGAACACTCGGACTGAAAGAATGGACTAGGCGACGGGTGTACCCACACAAACGCACATTTAATACACCCTACGTGGCACACACACTAGAACACAAAACTAACAAAACGAACACAAAACACAGACTATAAATGCACACGACCCGGGCGCACAGCTACTAGCGTCTACTACTAGTGTTCTACTATTAGCGGTCGGCGTTCGTGCTCACGGTTGGTTCGGTGTGGCTGCGGCGTTGTATGGATCCAGTAGGCGGCTCGAGGCGGCGTTCGCCGTGCTTGGGCTGGCGTCGCTGGTGGCGTCGCTGGCTGTGTCGTACAAGCTCCCGGTCCAAGCGCCCGTGGAGGCGATGCCGGTGTTGTTGGCGTTGGGGGCTCCACCCGGATGGGTGGCAACAGCGCTGGAGACACCCCTGGCCGTAGCAAGTGGTAGCGTCCTCTGTTGACTCCCCGGAATTGGCGCAGGCACGGCAGGAAGTCCACGATGCGGAGTCGTAGAACGCGAGCTCACGGGAGCAGTAGCCGGCGTCGCTCTCTTCCAGCCAGTGTCCCTGACCCGCCGGAGCCTCCGCTTCTCTGGTGTCTCCCCCCCCCCCCATCGGGCCTCGCTCTCACTCGCCCTTTTATAGCCTCGGTGTTAGTCCGCGTATGCCTTGTCGTCGTCGTCTTCTCTTCTCCACCAATCATCTCTCTCCACATCAACGAATGCTTATTCTTCCTCTTTATTCTTCGGTTAATTCGCGTCGTCTTCTTCACACCATTTTCCTTTAAAATTTAATTTATGCTCCTTAAGATATGTGACAAAATGTCGTTCTCTTTGATGTAATTCACCACTTTGTTGACCGTACACACATATCCACTGGATGTCTTGGAAGCCGTTCTGGCTAGCGCGTCCACTCCTTCCAGCAGGCATCGCTCACGATCTTCCCGGTGCCTTCCCCGCCACTCGCCTATTCTGAGTAAGGAGCTCATGAGCCACTGTAGTTGCCTCAAGACTGAACTTCGGTTCTTTTTCCAAGACCTTGACGACATCCTCCGGGAGTTCAACATCACCCAGCACCTTCAGAGAACCGCTACTTGCCTTCTTCCTTCCCGGAGCTCTCGATGAAATGACGCCACAGGAATTCAGTGGTCTGTGCCGTGAGCTTCTTATCTGCCTGGAATTTTCTTTCTGCTATCCATTCAGGGTCTGGTCTGTGGCAGAAGACACGAAGCCAGTCATGAAAGAGTCGTACTTGTTTCCACAGCTCGGACCTCAGGATTCTGCACAGCCGTTTTACGTGCCCGCGCAGTCCGTCCTTCCTTCGGGCACGTAAAACGGCTGTGCGGAATCCTGAGCTCCGAACTGTGGAAACAAGTACGGCTCTTTCATGACTGGCTTCGTGTCTTCTGCCACAGACCAGACCCTGAATGGATAGCAGAAAGAAAATTCCAGGCAGATAAGACGCTCGCGGCACAGACCACTGAATTCCTGTGGCGTCATTTCGTGATCAACTCATCGAGTGCTCCAAGAAGGAAGAAGGCAAGTAGCGGTTCTCTGAAGGTGCCGGGTGATGTTGAACTCCTGGAGAATGTTGTCAAGGTCTTGAAAAAAGGACCGAAGTTCAGTCTTCAGCCAACTACAGTGGCTCGTGAGCTCCTTGCTCTGAATAGGCGAGTGGTGGGAAAGGCACCGCCGGAATATCGTGAGCGATGCCTGCGGGAAGGAGTGGACGCGCTAGCCAGAACGGCTTCCAAGAGAGCCAGTGGATATGGGTCTAACGTCAACCAAGTGGTGAATTAGTTCAAGGAGAACGACATTCGTTGGCTGCAAGCCGACAAGGAAGGTGTTTTTGTGGTGGTAGCGCGTTGTCTTGTCCACCTTTCTTGTGATTGTCTTTTATTTTGCGCTAACGTTTGCACATAGAGCTATGCACAAACTAGCCCAGCAACAAGTGTTACTTCAGTACCTTTCCAAAACTGTGGACCCTTTTCTAAGTGTTTCTTCACCTTCTTCGCAAGTGTCGGCCATCGTCACCCACATATAATGGACAGCCTGCCGAGCTAGACAAATAACGTTCTGCATCAAGAAGGGATTGATACCCGGTGAGATCATCGCTCTTTTCGGCGCAGTCCATCCTTCCTGCGGGCACGTAAAACATCTGTGCAGAATCCTGAGGTCCGAGCTGTGGAAACAAGTACGGCTCTTTCATGACTGGATTCGTGTCGTCTGCCATAGACAAGACCCTGAATGGATAGCAGAAAGAAAATTCCAGGCAGATAAGAAGCTCGCGGCACAGACCACTGAATTCCTGTGGCGTCATTTCATCGAGAGCTCCGGGAAGGAAGAAGGCAAGTAGCGGTTCTCTGAAGGTGCTGGGTGATGTTGAACTCCCGGAGGGTGTCGTCAAGGTCTTGGAAAAAGGACTCCAGCTCATTCTTGAGCCAACTACAGTGGCTCATGAGCTCCTTGCTCTGAATAGGCGAGTGTCGCGGAAGGCACCGCCGGAAGCTCGTGAGCGATGCCTGCTGGAAGGGGTGGACGCGCTATCCAGAACGGCTTCCAAGAGAGCCAGTGGATATGGGTCTACGGTCAACAAAGTGGTGAATTACTTCAAAGAGAACGACATTCGTTTGCTGCAAGCCGACAAGGAAGGTGTTTATGTGGTGGTAGCGCGTTGTCTTGTCCACCTTTCTTGTGATTATCTCTTATTTTTCCCTAACGTTTGTACATAGAACTATGCAGGGATCGAACCCGCGTCTTTCTAGCATGCAACTGAGCACCGCCACTACGAAGCCACCGCGACGGCTGCCTTAAAATGTGAGGACTGGCTCTGTGATTCTTATGCAAAGCCTCTAGAAGGATATTAATAATAATAATTGGTTTTGGGGGAAAAGGAAATGTCGCAGTATCTGTTTCATACATCGTTGGACACCTGAACTTCGCCGTAAGGGAAGGAGTAAAGTAGAGAGTGAAAGAAGACAGGCAGAAAGAGGTTGCCGTATTGGAGGACTCCGGAATAATTTTGACCACCTGGGGATCTCTAACGTGCACTGACAATGCACAGCACACGGGCGCCTTTTTGTTTCGCCTCCATCGAAACGCGGCCGCCGTGGTCGGGTTCGAACCTGGGAACTGCGGATTAGTAGCCGAGCGCCCAACCTCTAGAAGGAGGCCAACTTGTTTCTAGAATGCTCATGATATGTATAGTAGAATAAATGAAGAAAATGAAGAAATAACTCCGGATCAGCATCCAATAATCTCTGATGCAACTTTACCGGCAAAGTCCAAGTTTCTGCTTCATGTTAACGAACTGCCGGCTCAACAGTATCCTTCTAGCTTAGACCTCAACTTGGGCTAGGAGGCGATATTTCAAGCCATAAATGACATTATAGGTGGAGAAAAGGTCTTTGCTTACGCCCATCCGTTCCTCACGGGTCGCACGGCACGATAAGCACAGGACAAACCCACTGCGGCGTCAATGATATGCCACATATGCCACGTATAGCACACCTCAGGGAGCAATTATTTCTCCCCTGCTTTTCAACATTGCTATGCTAAGGCTATCACGTGCACTAGAAGCACTTCCAAATGTAGGTTTACCATATACGCGGATGATATAAAGGGTTCCCTGGGCCAAAAAGAAACCAACCCACAATCAGCAGCCCGGATGTCGAGGACTTCGCCTCGCAAAGCGGCCTCCACTACGCCCCGGAGAAATCGGAGGTCATACGAGTACATGGCCCGAGATACGTCTCTCCAGGTCCCATCAACCTCACGATCGAGGGTCAGGCTATCAGGGAAGTTATCGTGATCAGCCTTCTTGGTCTTTGAATACAGAGCAACCTCCGTGTTATTCACACCACTTAGACTCTGAACACCACCGCAAACCAGATAGCTCGCATGATCAGCCGCATTACCAAGCATCGCCAAGGAATGCAAGAACACACTCTTCGGTTGGTGTAAGCACTGGTACTTAGCCAAATCACATACATACTACCCTTTGGATGGAGAGTGACCACACTAGGAACTTCAACACATTTGCGGAACTAACAGGAGCCATCCGTGCATCTCAAACACTAAGGCTTCAGACAACCCAAGCTGGACGAGCTATCCTACCCCGAGTAGGCACAGTTGCGGACATCCGCGCACTAGATGCTGAATCCTCTTTAGAAAACAGCACAGGAAATACATCAGCGTGGTCCCGATACCGAAACATATGCTTAAAGACGCTCACACAGACAAGTGCCGCCTCGCCAGTTCCCCAAACGTGGCTTATGTTGACGCCGCAGCATAATCGGATCATGACAACTACGCAGTGGCGGCAGTGGACCACCTCTTATTCACTCTATTCACTGCTTCTGCAAGAGCCGAAACTCCAGCGGCCGCGGAGACCACCGCCGTGGTCATTGCCATTAGGCATTACGGGTCCCAAGGCCAAAGCGCTGATGTGATCACAGACTCGCAACACGCGTGTCGAAACTTCGTGAGAGGCCAAATTCCCAAGCATGTCAGTCGGCTCATGGGCATTACACTCCTCACCACGAAACACCAAATCAACTGGACCCCAGGCCAAGAGGGGGGAAAATGAGAGGGTGCAGGCTCTAGCTCGAGTCATCATCAACCGACCGGGTCCACAACCCGTCCCCCGCTTTTACCCCCGACCTTCTAGGTATAACAAACACCTTGAGTTTCAGCGTCTTCAAAGGTGACTATTCCCTCAACCTGGTAGGAAATTAGACCCCAGACACCGCCTCTTGGAGGCATGTACAGAAGAACACATTTCAAAACCTCCGTAGACTACATCTCATACACCCAACAATATACTCCAACACATGTCACTGGTGCCCGGCCCGCCCTACACTCTTCTACATTTCGTGGGGATTCGGGGACAAACCAAAAACTCTACAGGCGGAAAACACGTCTTTATAGCAGTGGGAGGCGCTGGAGACAAGCGATAACCTGCCGGACGAACGGGCCCTCATACAACAGGTCCACACGGCAGCTCAAGCCTGTGTAGCCCTGAAATGAGGGCCCCACCCATAAGATCGCCCAACTCTCCTTCACTTAATAAAGTTGTTCCTCATTTTCTCGTGGGGTGTCGTAAGCAAGGATGGCCAATTCCGCCTTGTTCTCGTCGAAGGCCGCTTCGTCCACGCACACAGAATAGTTAAAAAAGAGTTAGTCCTCTACGTGCTTGGTGGCCCCTTCAGCGAAGCTGCTCCCTTCTCCAGAAAAATCGCAGCCCTGTTCACGCAGCTCGCCTCGTGGGCACACTGCTGGGAAGAGCGGAGGACATCCACAAGCTGGAATGGCCATGAGTAGGTGCAGATCTGAACCTATCGAAAACGTGTGACGGCTGATCAAGAAGCAAATTGCGACCAGTGATCTCCGCACGGCTAGAAATGATCAACTGTGGACTGCGGTAAAACAAGAATGGCAGACTTTTCGGGCTACCCGCCGCCGTGGCTAAGTGGTTAGGGCGCTCGTCTACTGAGCCGGAGTACCCGAGTTCGAACCCGATCGCGGCGGCCACGTTTCGATGAAGGCGAAACGCAAAAGGCGCTCGTGTACACTATCATCACATTTTGATTGGATGCCGCGAAGAGCTGCTGATGTAATTGCCGTTAACGACAACCGCACAAAGTCTTATTTTATTGCTACGTTCAGATTGTTTATTTCTCGCGGCAATAAGGAGCCTGTGAGTTCCAAACATTTCTTTAGTACTAATTTGCAGGGGGTGTCCGAAGCGAGGACCCAGAGTGCCTTGCATTTTACGCCTCGATGTATTCGTCTCTACCTAGCGATTCGGGAGTCCGGGAGTCGAGTGGAAGCCGCGCGTGCCTTCTAACAGCATGCCGATACAGGCATGGCATCGAAGCGTAACCATCAAGGCGCACCGAAATCGCAGGGGGAGGGGAGCGGTTCGCCCTATTTTCCCTTAATATAATGCAGGTGCTTTGCGACGCGCGCTCTCCTTCGTCGCGACCGTCAGCCGCATGGTATCAGAACGCCTCACTAGAAGTTTATCAGGCGTGATAAGAACCCGGGCGAGATCGAGGGTGAAGTTTGTCCTTACTCGGGGCACTCTCGCAGCGAGCGTGCGGCGCAAGATAGCATCGCCGCGGTGCGGCCCCGCAGCTGTTCCCGCACCCGGAGCCGCGGTCTCTCCACGTTTGCTCACGGCTGTAAGATTTGTCTCACAAAATTTCATTGTAAAATTTTCATGAAGATATAGCCAGAAGCCTACGCAGGGAATTGTAGGAAGTCATCAAACTTGCGGTAACAAAGGATGTGGTATCATCATGAATATTCAGAAGGCCTGCTTTGTTCTGGAGATTTGCGATATAGCACGAGCACATGTCATACTGCTAACCAGAAGCTTACGCAGGGTATTGTAGGAAGTCATCAAACTTGCGGTAACAAAGGACGCAGTATCATCATGAATATTCAGAAGGCGTGCTTTGTTTAGGAGGTTTGCGATATAGCACGAGCAGATGTCATATTGCTAAGTAGATTTGAAAACCACTCTTGATCCTGTGTCGGATACAATAATTCTCACCTTGCCGGACACTTTCATCTCCGTTAATATAGTCCTCAATGTCCTCTAGGTCAGATTCACAAATCAAGATTGTATTTACAGTAGAACTCGCAACCTTAACTGGTGTATAGTTTGACTTATCGCGATTCGCGCAGGCACAGAAAATCGCCAAACATAAAGACAAACCGCTAACCGTTACAGTAGTTCCGGAGACTTTTGAAAAATTTGTATCTATCGTCTACACTCAATGACGCATGCACACATATCACTCTCCATTCTGACCACAATGAATGCGACCCAACCGATCACCCTCGCGTTTCAATGCCACTCTCTCACGCTCTGCATTGCATGCTGCCATCTTCACCAACATCAATCCGTGCGCAACGGATACAGAACCGGCCACTATCGCAGAGCGCTGATAACAGCATAAAGCTACCGTAAAATTTTATAGTGAGCGATCATGGGGTCTCCAGACACCTATTTCGCCGAGCTTGAACTCAATCCTGCCCATTGAACCAAAGCCTCCAACCGAAAATTGAATGAAATGCGTCGCACTCACGCAAACACCCCATTTGGCAGAGCAAGCTAAATCTCTCGTAATTTTTTTCGCCTAGTTCATCCTCGATACCTCGAAGGCGAAACGCCAAAAGCGCCCGTGTGATGTGCAATCTGAGTGCACGTTCAAGATCCTCTGGTGATCGAAATATTTCCCAAGACCTCCACTGCGACACGTCTTTCTTCCTTGTGTCTCTTAGTCCCTCCTATATCCCTTCGCTTACGTAGCGGTTATGGCGTCCACTGAGAATGAGCGCGTCTGCATATGCGCTAAATGTTATGAGGAAATAAAAAGTCCCTCTTAGAGTCGTTTGGCGGGTGTGCACTGTGATTGACTGCAAATAAAGGATAACATATGCGGGGCAGAAAAAACTGCCTGTGGTTTAGCCCTGCTTAACCCTAGTTTAATTGCGAAAGCTTCGTTCCCTCGGCACGTCGTCTACGCAGCGTATAAATCCGACGCTCTCGAGAACTGAAACCGGTCTCTTCCGCAGAGTCAATCCGGGACGTTGCGCGGCTTTTTCTAGCAGCATCTTCGTTACGACGCTTCTCGAGTCATAATAATAATAATAATTGGTTTTTGGTGGAAAGGAAATGGCGCAGTATCTGTCTCATATATCGTTGGACACCTGAACCGCGCCGTAAGGGAAGGGATAAAGGAGGGAGTGAAAGAAGAGAGGAACAAATAGGTCCGTAGTGGAGGGCTCCGGAATAATTTCGACCACCTGGGGATCTTTAACGTGCACTGACATCGCACAGCACACGGGCGCCTTGGCGTTTTTCCTCCATAAAAACGCAGCCGCCGCGGTCGGGTTCGAACCCGGGAACTCCGGATCAGTAGTCGAGCGCCCTAACCACTGAGCCACCGCGGCGGCGCGTTCTTCTGGCGTCTCGTGAGCGCGCTGTTTCTTCCTCGCTTCGTTGTGACGTTTTGCGTCTCTTTCGCGCTCTCCATAACGACTACAAAACACTGAGAACACATAACAATACAAAACACACACACACACACACACACACACACACACACACACACACACACACACACACACACACACACACACACACACACATATATATATATATATATGCGAGGCAGAACCTCCTCTCCCTCAACCCCAGCGGAGCACGTCTGGTGGAGCGAGTGGCGGTGGCAGCAGCGTCGGCGGCGGCGCCATCTGTTGGAGAGCGGCTTAAGGTCGCCCACGGCATAAGGCACATGATATACGGCGCGACGAGCCGAAATGGCTCGCTGGCTGCCGTAGTGAAGCTTTCGCTTTTAAAAAAAAATATTAACCCGTGCGGTGGCTCAGTGGTTTTAGGCCGATCGGCTACTGAGCCGGAGTTCATAGGTTCGAACTCGGCCGCGGCGTTTCGATGGAGGCGAAACGCAAAGGGTGCCCGTTTGCTGTGCAATGGCAGTGTATGGTCTGGTACGAGAAAGAAAAAATTGGGAAAATGCGTTTTTTGAGGAAAGGAAATGGCGCAGTCCCAACAAACACAAAACCTCGAAATCTCCTAAAAATAGCCAATCGCGTCATTTGGAATCTCAATTCAATTCAATTCAATTCTTTATTCACCAGAAATCTGGACGGTCTCCAGGGCTAAAGGTTGCTGCATACAACTTGACTGGGGCCCTGGAGCCGTTTACAAAGCGGCAGAAGGTGCTCATTTTTCCCGAACACATCCAAAAAGCGGCCCCACAACTAGCAGTGTCGAAAAAGTTGTGCGTCCCAGGGAAAGCCCCAAAAGGTTAATGCCCGAATTCTCACCTCAGGCTCCGTAAGAACATTTCTCCTTGTTCATGCAGCCTTCAGGCACCTAAGTGCACATATATGCCAAATTTCAGGCACGTTGTAGGTGGTGTATTATATCGGTCCACTCGTGTGAATGCATGCAGCCTCGGCCTTCCTGGACTAACCTGTTTACTTAAAATTTGCTAGCATTTTACGCACACGGGAAAATATGAATTCAAAAGATCGCCCCATCCCGCCCATATAACAGAAAATAGCAGCGCAATACAGATGTCATTTCAGTTTACTTGTTGTGCTTTTTGCATTTAAATGAATACAATCAGCAGACGCTTATGTATGCACCATTTAATGCGCAATGTACATAGCCCTGTGGCACCAGCATATAATAATGGCCACTTTTTTCTCTAGCTTTGAGAAACCTGAAAAATGAAGCAAGAAAAACATAATGCAGGGTGTAAGTTAATGCACCTTGAGCAAACATTCTACAAAAGCATATATGCACACGCAAAAGCAAACGCATGTAAACACCAACTTGGATGTCAAAAGTAAAGACGAGATGTGCGAACGCATGTAAGCACCAACTTGGATGTCAAAAGTAAAGACGAGATGGGCGAACGCTGCACCCCGCCGCGGTGGCTCAGTGGTTAGGGCGCTCGACTACTGATCCGGAGTTCCCGGGTTCGAACCCGACCGCGGCGGCTGCGTTTTTATGGAGGAAAAACGCTAAGGCGCCCGTGTGCTGTGCGATGTCAGTGCACGTTAAAGATCCCCAGGTGGTCGAAATTATTCCGGAGCCCTCCACTACGGCACCTATTCTTCCTTTCTTCTTTCACTCCCTCCTTTATCCCTTACCTTACGGCGCGGTTCAGGTGTCCAAAGATATATGAGACAGATACTGTGCCATTTCCTTTCCCCAAAAAAAACCAATTATTATTATTATTATTAACGCTGCAGATACGCGGTTTGAGGCCACGGATTTTCTGCAGGTTGAAACCTCCCTCTCGCTTTGCCTCTTGCACAATCCTCGGGGTAAGCTTCAGCGGCGAGTTATGAAAACAGAAGAGATTTAGCTATACGTGGCGAAAATAGAAAAAAGCATAAACCGGCATACCTTGACGACGTTAGCAACAGAAACCCAGGGATGAAAGAAAAGGCTGCAACCTCTGCAACCATGAATTCAGCGCAGCCTTCTGTCCTGCGCCTTCTCACAGCACAGCCAAAGCTAAAACATACGCGTTATATCCTCGTTGAAACCGTTTTATATGCTTGTGGCTAAGTGTGGAGGTATGACTGCTTGGATCCAGGCCGGAAGAGGGGACGTGTTGAGGTGGGAGCCCTGGCGCACCGCACCCATGGTACAGCAGACCGCGCGAGTGGCACAATACGCCCTGGGAGGCGAGGTTAAGGTGATCAAGGCACAAGTAATCCGGTGGGGGTGGGGCGTCACTAGAAGCGCGAACACAACACAAACTATCCAGCTGCGACAGGACGGCAATGTAGGTAGAGCAGGTTAATCCATGAACACTCGCAGCAAGAGTGTGGTGGGCCTCCGAAGGTCCCTCCCACCTATGACCGCAGTGGAAAGCCACGCTGCCACCAACAATACGCGTCAGTCGTCGCAGGTGCGAAGGAATGCAGATTACGTGCTAGGAGTCGCCTATTGCCTTCAACTCCGCCACCGCGAACGCCGCCTGGAACAGCGGCATCATGGAGTATGGCTGTGAAGCTGCGCAAAGGACTTGCGATGCGCCGCCGCTGCATTAGTCCCAAACGAATTACGTGGGCACGCCGAGGTGCGCGGGAAAGCTGCCGTGAATCCGTGCTACGAAGTCCACGACAGCCCAGTGATGAGAGCAAGAGCTGCCGCACGCTGGGGCTTGCGCGCGAGAGGCTAGAGTATGCGCGACTAAGTTTGCACAAGATGACTTGCGTCCAGCGAGGAAGCCGGGCGAGCGACGGGAGGCTTACTGCCCCTCTGCTAGACAGCGCCTAACGAGGACTGCTGGTAGTTGGAGATGCCTGCAGAGACCGCCGCACTGTGTTCAAGTTGGAAGCACCATAGAAGGCGGGCACGTTGGTGACCGCCGCTCCCGGCGGTGCGATGAAAAGGCAGACCGCCGTCGCCTGCCTGCAGCGTGGAGCCGACTGCCCGCGTGCTCGAGAAACGCATGCGCCGAGAGAGATGCGGGGTTAACTGCTTCCTTCTGCTGTTCGAGCGAAACTGTTTGGTCCCTCAAAACGGCGACTGCAAGAGAAAAACCTTCTCTCCCCGCAGCTTGAAGCGCAAGGGACAGAGAGAAGAGAGATAGGAGTCGATTTTCATGCGAAAGCTTTACTGGCCGCGAACTTGCAATTTCGTCGTGGCGCCGCTACGAGGAGGCGCATGACGTCACAACGCGCGCCTCGCTGCGGATATTTCTCTCTCTCTCTCTCTCTCGCTGCCTAGTAACTACTGCGCTTGCGCCACTAGTAGCACCGAACCACAGGTGTTCCGCTGCTGCGCAGCGCCGCGCCTTTCCTCAAAATAATAATAATTGGTTTTTGGTGGAATGGAAATGGCGCAGTATCTGTCTCATATATCGTTGGACACCTGAACCATGCCGTAAGGGAAGGGATAAAGGAAGGAGTGAAAGAAGATAGGAACGAATAGGTCCGTAGTGGAGGGCTCCGGAATAATTTCGACCACCTGGAAATCTTTAACCCCGCCGCGGTGGCTCAGTGCTTAGGGCGCTCGACTACTGATCCGGAGTTCCCGGGTTCGAACCCGACCGCGGCGGCTGCGTTTTTATGGAGGAAAAACGGTAAGGCGCCCGTGTGGTGTGCGATGTCAGTGCGCGTTAAAGATCCCCAGGTGGTCGAAATTATTTCCGGAGCCCTCCACTACGGCACCTCTCTTCCTTTCTTCTTTCACTCCCTCCTTTATTCCTTCCCTTACGGCGCGGTTCAGGTGTCCAAAGATACATGAGACAGATACTGCGCCGTTTCCTTTCCCCCAAAAACCAATTATAATATAATAATCTTTAACGTGCACTGACATCGCACAGCACACGGGCGCCTTAGCGTTTTTCCGCCGCGGTCGGGTTCCTCAAAATCCAACTTTCAATTTTGAGTTCTCTCTCTCTTCTTTCCCTCCCTCTTTTACCTCTTCCTTTACGGTGCAGTTCGGGTGTCCACCGAGATATGATGGTTACTGTGCCATTTCCTTTCTTCAAAAACCAAACAAAACTAGTGAGCCGACGGCGTTCGTAGAGTTCATTGGCGTTGACCACTTTGCAAAAGCTATTCGTTTTCACGAAAGTAAAGCGGCACAACCGGCTCCGTGGGTCAGTGGAGACCTCAATCTCACTTTCATGTACGTGGCGTTGGTGTCCAACTGCAAATGCTTGCTTTGATTGCGTTCCGCACACTGGATAGGCAGCGCGCCTTCTCTGCCACCCTGGGAGATGGCATGCAGTTCATGGTTGATCGCGAGAGATTGATCACCAAAACAACGCTGCGGCCTAGCCATCACTGCAGTGCCGCATGTCAGCCACAACGCTGTCAGCGCTAATGCATTGAGGCCACATCTGTCCCTCACCTCCGCCACATAGATCAAAGCATGAATGAGGCGTCCGCATATCCAGATAGCCAGATATGCGTCCTTTCTTTACTCATTGTCATCACAGTATAGAGCATTGCCAACACCAACGCCAATGAACACAGTGAACGCCGGCATCTGTCGCTTTGTATATCCTGGGGCCAGATTACTCAGCTGTCCATATGGAAAATTGTCAAAAACGTGTCAAAAAGCTGTCAATAAGCCTCGCTCCTATTGGTCGGTTGGGGCTGGCGGCCATTTTGCTTTTTTGCATCATGGGTGACTGCAGATTACGTCACGGATGTGCAAGAAGTAGTGACGTTGCACACCTAATTATGCAGCTGCTGACAGTTTTTGTGACAGTTTCGAGGCCGTCAATTTGACCGTTGCGTTTGTGACAGAAAATAGCACCGGTGTACGCGGTGATACGACTAAGGCGGCTGCGCTGGCGCGAGAAACGGCGAAGGGGGCGCACGAAGACGCGCTTGACTTGACGGACGAGCTGTTCCGACGCTTTTTCGACTGGAGAGGCAGACTGTGGAGTGACTATGCGACGGACTTGTCGATGAACTGGGAGGTTTCCGTGCGAGCGTGCTGTAGGTGTGGCGGCAGGTGCTGTGTGCACTGCGGTTCTTTGCTGCCGGCGGCTTTCAAGCTGCCGTTGGTAATGAGGCGTACGTCTGCATCGCACAACCGGCGGTGAGCAAATGCGTACAGTGGGTGTTAGAGGCAATCTGTAAAGTTAGTGCGCAGAATGGCTGGGTGTCGTCGTCACCTCTGTGACAGACAGCTACATATAAATTAGACACGCTTATGCTCGCAAACCACTTTATATTTCTCAGCAAATGGCACTTTGTCGTCGTCTTCTGTTTACCAAGGGGAAAGAAACAAACAACCACACATAAAATACTGCAAGACCTCATCTATTGGCATTTTTATCATCCATCGAAAGAGCCGAACAACAATGACTTCACCAAGTTGTCTTCGTCGATTCCGTACCAAGCGCTTCTTGCAAGTTCGCACGGTAGCCACGTAGCTTTCACAGCATTCGTTGAAATTTTTCTGCGCACTTAGGTCAACCGCACAGTAGCTCGATTCCAGACGCCGCGCAAAAAAACAATAACACGCCGTGAAACAGCTGCTTTCGTGCAAAGCGGACTTTTTACTGCCTCAGCACACCCCCGCAGCACCGAAAGTTACCCACCAGCCAATTTAATAGCACAACTTCGATCACTTTCTATATTGCTTAATATTTTCGAACTTTAAGCACAATGTTTTAGCAAATTAAAATATTAGTTATTTTCATCGTTGCTTATTTCTTATTTCGTTTTACAAAAAAATTTAGCAGACGGCCCCTCGAATGCTCTCGGGGCGCTGCCCTGCTGTAATTGGCTGATTCCTCCTTGCGTCACGTGGTGACGTCTCACTGTTTTGTCATTTTGAGGTCACTGTCAATAACTTTTGACAGAATTTGTCATAGTTGCGTAATCTGGCCCTAGGATTAGCTGAGCTAATTCACATTCAGTTTTTGCTAGCCCCGGCATCTTCCATCGGTACCGAAGTACCGGAACTATAATAATAATAATAATTGTTTTTTCGGGAAAGAAATAGCGCAGTATGTCTCATATATCATTGCAATTGCACACCTGAACCGCGCCGTAAGGGAAGAGATAAAGGAGAGAGTGAAAGAACTTTGACAGAAAGAGGATACCGTAGTGGAGGACTCCGGAATAATTTCGACCACCTGGGGATCTTTAACGTGCACTGACATCGCACAGCACACGGACGCCTTAGCGTTTTGCCCCCATAAAAACGCATCCGCAGCGGTTTTTCAGTATCGATGGCAGATGCCGGGGCTAGCAAAAATCTTTTCCTTCCTTTTTACTGTTATTTTTAATAAAACCACTACCACCACCACCGCCACCAGCGGTTAGGTTTGAACCCGGGAACTCCGGTTCAGTAGCACCCGCCGCGGTAGATCAGTGGTTACGGCGCTCGACTACTGGTCAGGAGTTCCCGGGTTCGAACCCGACTGCGGCGGCTGCGTTTTTATGGAGGCAAAACGCTAAGGCGCCCGTCAGCTGTGCGATGTCAGTGCACGTTAAAGATCCCCAGGTGGTCGAAATTATTCAGGAGCACTCCACTACGGCACCTCTTTCTTGCTTTCTTCCCCAAAAACCAATTATTATTATTTGTTCAGTAGCCGAGCGCTCTAATTATTGAGCCACCGCTGCGGAAATAAAGGACTGCAGGCAGAGTGGAGAGATGAAACAGGTGAGGGACAGGAAGAGAAGATAGGGGAAGAGGTAATATACGCAAACTATTTACACTATAATAAATGTGAACGGGTTCTGCTCATGATTAGCACCACTTTCATACGTAAGAATGCGATGCTGGCAGACGCTTTCCCGCTTGACCAAAAGTCATGGTCAAAGGTCAAAGTCGAAATAGTTGGTGTAACAGCCGCCGGTGCCGCTGCTTTAGCTGACGTCATGTGTCGAACCTGACTACCACAAGTCATGCGTATGGTTTGACCTCTAGCTATATTCAAGGTCAAACTCGCGGCCCCGCTGACGTCTCGAACAGTTGGCATAGTGAAGCTTTTCGCTTCAATAAAGGGGCGCCGCAGTTGAGGTCTCCGGAATAGTTTCGACCACCTGGAGACTAACGTGCACTCCCATCGCACAGCACGCGGCCACCTTTTGCGTTTCGCCTTCATCGAAACTCGGCCGCCATGGCCGGGTTCGAAACAGGGTACTCCGGCTCATTAGACGAGCGCCCTAACCGCTGAGCCACCATCGAGTTTACACTAGCTTTAGTTGAATTCCCCGTATACATTATAAGCAAAGGGGTTGTAAATTTTCATCTGTATTCTTGTATACGGCGGTATGATCTCAGGAGAAATTAGCAAAGTTGCCGTACGGAAGCGGTGTCATGCCGAGCTAACAGAAAATTAGAGCTTTGCGCATTTTCATGAATTCTATTGCGGATGTTTTGGATAAAAACCTTGCCATTGTTTCTGCGCCTGTGAGCAGGGAAACGGCAAAAGAAGCCGCTGGACAGCGGCTCTAATCGCGGTCTCACAGACGTACTTCGAGGCCACTGGCTTTTCGAAATATTTTGCACTATAATGGCAACAAAATATTTAATGTGGATTAGCTCAGCTAACCCAGGATACACAAAGCAAAAGATATCGGCGTTCACTGTGTTCATTGGCGTTGGCGTTGACAATGTTCAAGGCGGCGATGTCTTTGAGCAAAGGAAGTGCGCATAATTGGCTCCCTGGATATGTGGACGCCTCATTCATGCTTTTATTCGTGGTGAGAGAGAGAGATGTGGAATGAAAGAATTAGCGCTGACAGCGTTGTGACTGACAAGCGACACTGCTGCAATACCTAGGCCGCAGAGTTCATTTGGTGATCAATCTCTCGCGATCAACCATTGCCTACATGCGACCTCGCACGGTGGCAGGGAGGGCGCGCTCCCTATCCAGTGTGCGGAACGCATTCAAAGCAGGCTTTTGAAACCAACGCCATGTACACGAAAGCTAGATTGAGGTCCCCACTGAAACACGAAGCCGGTTGTGCGCCTTTCCTTTTGTGAAAATGAACACCCTTTGCAAAGTTGTCAACGCAAATGAATTCTATGAACGCCGTCGGCTCACTTGTTTTGTTTGGATTTTGAGGAAAGAAAAATGTCGCAGTAGTCTCACATCTCGGTGGACACCAGAACCGTGCCGTAAAGGAATGGATAAAGGAGGGAGGGAAAGAAGAAAGAGAAAACTGAAAGTTGCATTTTGAGGAAAGCCGCGGCGCTGCGCAGTGGCGGAACACCTGAGGCTCGGTGTGACTAGAGAGCGAGAGAGAGAGAAAGGCGACGGAATCGGCGGCGACCACCTGCGCCGTGCGTGACGTCACTCGTGCTCCGACATACGCCGGCTCGCGCGAAGCGCGGTGTTGACTAGCGTAGTGAAGCTTTTCGCTTCAAAAAATTGTGACCCTAATCCATGCTGTGGAGGTGGTTGGACAGCGAAGCTATACTTAATAATAAATGGTTTTGGGGGAAAGGAAATGGCGCAGTATCTGTCTCAGCCATACTTTTTTCATTCATTATTTAGCCTGGTGTTTTTTGCTTACGACAACGACACAAAAAAATTAATGTGAATTAACTCTGCTAATCCAGGATATACAGAGCGAAAGATGCCGGCGTTCACTGTGTTCATTGGCGTTGGCCTTAACAATGTTCTAGATGGCGATGACTTTGAGTAAAGGAAGGGCGCATAACTGGCTTCCAGGATATGCGGACGCCTCATTTGTGCTTTGATACATGTTCCGGTGGTGAGGGAGAGATGTGGCCTCAATTCATTAGCGCTGACAGCGTTGTGGCTGATATGCGGCACTGCAGCAATAGCTAGCACGCAGCGTTCATTTGGTGATCAATCTCTCACGATCAACCATTCACTGCATGCCACCTCCCAAGGTGGCAGGGAGGGCGCGCTGCCTATCCAGTGTGTAGAACGCAATCAAAGCTGGTTTTTGCAGTTGGACACCAACACCACGTACATGAAAGCGAGATAGAAGTCTCTACTGATCCACGGAGCCGGTTGTGCGCCTTTCCTTTCGTGAAAATGAACAACTTTTGCTATGTTGTCAACGCCAATGAGCTCTATGAGGAAAGGAAATGGCACAGTAACCGTTTCACATACCTCGGTGGACTCCCTAACCGCGCCGTAAAGGAAGGGTTAAAGGAAGGAGGGAAAGAAGAAAGAGAAAACTGAAAATTGAAAGTTGGATTTTGAGGGAAGGCGCGGCGCTGGGCTGCGGCGGCACATCTATGGTTCGGTGCTACTAGAGGCGCATGCGCAGTAGTGACTAGGAAGCGAGAGAGAGAGAAATATCCGCGGCGAGGCGCGCTTTGTGACGTCAGGTTCCTCCTTCGAGCACCGCCAAGGCGAAATCGCAAGTTGGCGACCAGTAAATCTTTCGCTTTAAAAATTCGCTTTGGTTTAGCTCTGGTTAACCCTAGTTGAATTGAGAAACCTTCGTTTCCTCGGCACGTCGTCTACGCAGCGTCTTATTCCGATGCTCTCAAGAACTCAAACCAGTCCCTTCCAAAGTTGAAGTGTCACTCCGGGACGTGGCGCGACTTCTAGCCGCATCTTCGTTATGATGCTTGTCGAGTCGTGAGGCGCGTTCTTCAGAGCGTTCTCTCTTCCTCGCTTCGTTATTTCTTCTTGCCGCTCTTTCGCGCTCTCCATAACGACCAGAATCCACTGAGGTGAAGCGCATATATATATATGCCCCCCGTGAGGCCACAACTCCTCTCCCTCTACCCCAGAGGGAGCACATCTGTTGGAGCGAGCGGCGACGGCAGAGGCGTCGACGGCGGCGCCATCTGTTGGAGCGCGGCTGCGGTGTTGCTATGCAACGCCATGGCATACGGCTGAAGTGCGACCACGCGACGAGCCGAGCTGGCTGCCAGGCTGGCGTAGTGTTGCTTTCTCAACAAAAGGCAACCGTAATGTACCGGGAAACACACGCGGGGAGAAGGAACGTGCTTCGCATTTTTTGCTGGTGCGGTTATTATACATTATGTGGTTTGTGCTTCACACGGGGGTTTCAAATGACGTAGGTTGACAGCTGCGAACCTAATGTTTACCAGAACGCGTAGTTGTAATTGTCTTCCCCGCGCGTCTCAAATATTCGTTCCCTTGCGGTGCGGTTTGGGACCCCACTGAGATATATTAGTCAAGCGTCACATCCTTTCCAAAACACTAATTTTCACTCAGTTTACTTGCCTTACGGCGCGGTTTGGTGACCACCAAGATATGTGCGACAGGCGTCATTTCCTTTCTTTAAATTGTCCTACGGGCCTCGCGTCGCGCCGAACAGACGATGGGTTTCCGTGCGCCCCTTGCTTGCTTGCTGTTGTTGTCAGGAAGAAAATGAAAGTGCACGGGCCTGCCCAGTGGCTCAAGCTGAGCCACAATCGTTGCCACGTGCTGAAAGTAGGAGAGTTTAAAGATATGAAAGCAAAGATTGAAAGAAAAGACGCGCGCTATTATGTCCCGGGCCGATCCCGGAGGCAGTGCAATATCAAGGCTCTTTGACAACGCTGCAACGCGGTGTCGTGTCCCTCTCTTAAAGACGATGTTTTTTTAAAGCGAACGCTTTACTACGCCATCCATGAGCCATCCATGTCCAATCTGCTGCTTTCGCGGGTATTTATGTCTTGCGCGTAAGCGAACCTTGAGAGTGTTCACCAGCGCCACCCTCGTCCATAGCGGTGGACGTAGCACGTCCTGTAGTACCACGAGTGTGACGTAGAACGTCATCTAACGGCGGGGGCGGAAAATATACGAGAACCCTCTTATATATTGCCAGAGTCCCAATCAGTCCAGTGGCGCCATACCGCGGCCGAACTGTTTTAGATGGGACTTGCCATTCCTTGCGCTCTCGAGGGGCTAGAGGTTTTCGTCTTCTTCCTGGCTCGAGCTCCCTGCTGCCTTGCACTCCCAGCACGTCTAATTAAACTTGGTTTTGAGTGCTTCGACCATTCATCGGTGACATATTTGGTGGAGCCGCTGGGTAACGGTCCATGTACGCTGACCTCGAGGACACTCCTGACGTCAGTTTTCAACGCGTGGCTACAACACCAGTCCACAAGGCGAGCCGCCGCCGGCGAGGCCTACAACCAGAGTTCGGCCAACTCGCAAGACAAGCAAGGGCCATGATGTCCGCTACGGCTAGCCAGACAAGTCAGCATTCCGGGAATGCCCCGCCGTTCGTCCTTCGCACGCGTCGGTCGCCCCCATCAATCCACAGAGAGGTTTGAGTACGTCGAAGACTGGTTGGCCAGTCTTGAACGCGTGGCGGGCTTCAATGAATGGGACGGCGAGCGCAAATTGCGGAACGTGTACGTCACACTACAGGACTCTGCCAAGACGTGGTGAGAACCACGAAGCTTCCTTCACTAACTGGGAGATCATTCGCCGAGAGCTCTTAGCCACGTTCAACACCAGCGAACGAAAGGAGAAGGCTGAAATCGCCTTGCAATCGAGGTCGCAGCAGCCGTCGAGAGCGTCGCCATGTTCATCGAGGACATGACGCGACTCTTCAATAGCGCCGACCCTGCTATGCCCGAGGTCAAGAAGGTACGCCACCTAATGCGCGGCGTCAAAGAGCAATTGTTTGCCGGACCGGTACGTGACCCGCCAAGAACGGTGGCCGACTTTGCCAAGGAGGCAAAGAGCATGGAGCGTTCTCTGCAAGAACGGGGCACGCACTACGGCCGTCAGGCTAGTGTAGCAGCCGCTCACCACTGCACGCCCACGTCGTTGCCCACTGAGGAGCTTCGAGAGCTTGTGAGGAGCCTGGTGCGCGAAGAACTCGAGAAACTTCGCTTCGAAGCTCCACAGGCCAGCGTCGCTGCCATACCGGACGTGGTCCGAGATGAAGTCCGGCGAGTTGTTCAGTCGCCACTAGCTCCGCAGCCAGCGCCCTATGTGATGACATACAGTCAAGCACTACAAAGTCGTCCTGGGCCAATGATTCAAGCCTTTTCTCTCGTCACTCCTGTGCCTTCACACCGGTACCCAACTGCAGCTGTACCCGTCGTACCGCAGGAGCCCCTGTCCACAATGAGCAAAGCGCGCGTTTGGCGCACGCCAAACAATAGGCCGCTCTGCTACCACTGTGGGGAGCCCGGCCACATCCTTCGCCACTGCCCATACCGCAGAGGAGGCTTAAGGAGGTT
Organism: Amblyomma americanum; assembly: GCF_052857255.1. Classification (NCBI taxonomy): domain Eukaryota; kingdom Metazoa; phylum Arthropoda; class Arachnida; order Ixodida; family Ixodidae; genus Amblyomma; species Amblyomma americanum. The sequence continues at coordinate 52,397,050 of NC_135500.1, forward strand.
TCCGCCTGACGCACCTCGACCACGCTACGGAGAACGGCCGCGGGACATCGAGCAGCATCTGTCCGATAACGTGCAGCCAACGACCTCGCGGCGACGCCAGTCCAGGTCGCCATCCCCAGGGCGGTTTTCTTCGCCAAGCCGCCCGTCTTTTTCTAGCCAGTTCAGAGGCGCGTCCCCACATCGGGAAAACTGAAGACGGCGTCCCCCGGGGGTAGGGCGGCCGCTATTGGGTCAAGTCAAGAGCCTCCACACGACAATTCGCGGCTACGATCCGACCGACGACGACCTCACGCGGCGACGACCTCAACGACAACGACGGGCTGTGACCGACTGGTGTCTGCCGAAATCCCAGTAATCGCTGATAATCGCGATGTGACCGCACTTATAGATACCGGCGCTGACTTTTCTGTAATTAGCAGTCGGCTAGCTACGGTCCTCAGAAAGGTTCTGACCCCTTGGTCTGGACCCCAGATCCGCACCGCCGGCGGCCATGTGGTTACGCCAATTGGCGTCTGCACGTCACGAATCCAGATCCGCGGTGCTACTGGCCCAGAGTTGCTTCAATTGTCCAGCGTTACGTCAGAACTTGCCGCGAGTGCCAACGTCGCAAGACGCCGCCGACTAAACCAGCCGGACTACTGCAGCCTATTAATCCGCCACAAGTCCCCTTCCACCAAGTTGGCATGGACTTACTGGGCCCATTTCCGGAGTCCTCGCTGGGTAACCGCTACATTGTGGTCACCACCGACTACCTCAGCCGGTACTGTGAAACTAAAGCTCTCCCTCGTGGTACCGCTGACAAAATTGCGAACTTTTTCGTTCAAAATATTGTGCTTCGTCACGGTGCACCCGCCATCGTTCTGACAGAGGTACTGCGTTCACCTCGGCCCTTACGCAGGAGGTTATGCACCTGAGCGTCACCAGTCACAGCAAGACAACCGCTTACCACCCTCAAACGAACGGCCTCACCGAATGGCTCAACAAGACGATCGCCGACATGATTTCCATGTATGTATGTTGACGCAGACCACCGCAACTAAGACGCCATACTCCCTTACGTCACATTTGCCTATAACACTGCTCCACAAGAAACGACACGCTTCACTCTATTTCGTTTAGTGCATGGTCGCGAAGCCACAACCATGCTGGACGCCATGTTGCTCCCGACTAGTAGTGCCTCATCTGTTATGGGTGCTTCCCAGTTCGTTCGTCACGCTGAGGCCGCCCGCCAACTCGCCCGACAGCGCATCCGGCGCCAGCAAGCCCTCGACGCTCGCCGCTATAACCTCCGCCACCGAGCTGTTAGTTACCAGCCCGGCGAACAAGTCTGGGTTTGGAGCCCAATACGCATGCGTGGGCGCTCCGAAAAGCTTCTGCGCCGATATTTTGGCCCCTACGAGGTACTCCGCCAAGTCAGTGAGGTGAACTATGAAGTTCTTCCCCAGGGTATAGTTCGCTCCTCTAGACGGCCGACCCCCGAAGTCGTCCATGTCGCACGGATGAAGCCGTACCACGCCCGCTAGCGCTTCAGGCCTGTCCACACCAGCCGCCGAACACATGCACCGTCCCTTGTCTTCGTGCTTCTCATTGTTGCGGCACCGAGTCGTTGCCCTCTAGAGAGGGGAGTAATGCCACAGTCCCAATCAGTCCAGTGGCGCCATACCGCGGCCGAACTGTTTTAGATGGGACTTGCCATTCCTTGCGCTCTCGAGGGGCTAGAGGTTTTCGTCTTCTTCCTGGCTCGAGCTCCCTGCTGCCTTGCACTCCCAGCACGTCTAATTAAACTTGGTTTTGAGTGCTTCGACCATTCATCGGTGACATATTTGGTGGAGCCGCTGGGTAACGGTCCATGTACGCTGACCTCGAGGACACTCCTGACGTCAGTTTTCAACGCGTGGCTACAACACCAGTCCACAAGGCGAGCCGCCGCCGGCGAGGCCTACAACCAGAGTTCGGCCAACTCGCAAGACAAGCAAGGGCCATGATGTCCGCTACGGCTAGCCAGACAAGTCAGCATTCCGGGAATGCCCCGCCGTTCGTCCTTCGCACGCGTCGGTCGCCCCCATCAATCCACAGAGAGGTTTGAGTACGTCGAAGACTGGTTGGCCAGTCTTGAACGCGTGGCGGGCTTCAATGAATGGGACGGCGAGCGCAAATTGCGGAACGTGCACGTCACACTACAGGACTCTGCCAAGACGTGGTGAGAACCACGAAGCTTCCTTCACTAACTGGGAGATCATTCGCCGAGAGCTCTTAGCCACGTTCAACACCAGCGAACGAAAGGAGAAGGCTGAAATCGCCTTGCAATCGAGGTCGCAGCAGCCGTCGAGAGCGTCGCCATGTTCATCGAGGACATGACGCGACTCTTCAATAGCGCCGACCCTGCTATGCCCGAGGTCAAGAAGGTACGCCACCTAATGCGCGGCGTCAAAGAGCAATTGTTTGCCGGACCGGTACGTGACCCGCCAAGAACGGTGGCCGACTTTGCCAAGGAGGCAAAGAGCATGGAGCGTTCTCTGCAAGAACGGGGCACGCACTACGGCCGTCAGGCTAGTGTAGCAGCCGCTCACCACTGCACGCCCACGTCGTTGCCCACTGAGGAGCTTCGAGAGCTTGTGAGGAGCCTGGTGCGCGAAGAACTCGAGAAACTTCGCTTCGAAGCTCCACAGGCCAGCGTCGCTGCCATACCGGACGTGGTCCGAGATGAAGTCCGGCGAGTTGTTCAGTCGCCACTAGCTCCGCAGCCAGCGCCCTATGTGATGACATACAGTCAAGCACTACAAAGTCGTCCTGGGCCAATGATTCAAGCCTTTTCTCTCGTCACTCCTGTGCCTTCACACCGGTACCCAACTGCAGCTGTACCCGTCGTACCGCAGGAGCCCCTGTCCACAATGAGCAAAGCGCGCGTTTGGCGCACGCCAAACAATAGGCCGCTCTGCTACCACTGTGGGGAGCCCGGCCACATCCTTCGCCACTGCCCATACCGCAGAGGAGGCTTAAGGAGGTTTCCGCCTGACGCACCTCGACCACGCTACGGAGAACGGCCGCGGGACATCGAGCAGCATCTGTCCGATAACGTGCAGCCAACGACCTCGCGGCGACGCCAGTCCAGGTCGCCATCCCCAGGGCGGTTTTCTTCGCCAAGCCGCCCGTCTTTTTCTAGCCAGTTCAGAGGCGCGTCCCCACATCGGGAAAACTGAAGACGGCGTCCCCCGGGGGTAGGGCGGCCGCTATTGGGTCAAGTCAAGAGCCTCCACACGACAATTCGCGGCTACGATCCGACCGACGACGACCTCACGCGGCGACGACCTCAACGACAACGACGGGCTGTGACCGACTGGTGTCTGCCGAAATCCCAGTAATCGCTGATAATCGCGATGTGACCGCACTTATAGATACCGGCGCTGACTTTTCTGTAATTAGCAGTCGGCTAGCTACGGTCCTCAGAAAGGTTCTGACCCCTTGGTCTGGACCCCAGATCCGCACCGCCGGCGGCCATGTGGTTACGCCAATTGGCGTCTGCACGCCACGAATCCAGATCCGCGGTGCTACTGGCCCAGAGTTGCTTCAATTGTCCAGCGTTACGTCAGAACTTGCCGCGAGTGCCAACGTCGCAAGACGCCGCCGACTAAACCAGCCGGACTACTGCAGCCTATTAATCCGCCACAAGTCCCCTTCCACCAAGTTGGCATGGACTTACTGGGCCCATTTCCGGAGTCCTCGCTGGGTAACCGCTACATTGTGGTCACCACCGACTACCTCAGCCGGTACTGTGAAACTAAAGCTCTCCCTCGTGGTACCGCTGACAAAATTGCGAACTTTTTCGTTCAAAATATTGTGCTTCGTCACGGTGCACCCGCCATCGTTCTGACAGAGGTACTGCGTTCACCTCGGCCCTTACGCAGGAGGTTATGCACCTGAGCGTCACCAGTCACAGCAAGACAACCGCTTACCGCCCTCAAACGAACGGCCTCACCGAATGGCTCAACAAGACGATCGCCGACATGATTTCCATGTATGTATGTTGACGCAGACCACCGCAACTAAGACGCCATACTCCCTTACGTCACATTTGCCTATAACACTGCTCCACAAGAAACGACACGCTTCACTCTATTTCGTTTAGTGCATGGTCGCGAAGCCACAACCATGCTGGACGCCATGTTGCTCCCGACTAGTAGTGCCTCATCTGTTATGGGTGCTTCCCAGTTCGTTCGTCACGCTGAGGCCGCCCGCCAACTCGCCCGACAGCGCATCCGGCGCCAGCAAGCCCTCGACGCTCGCCGCTATAACCTCCGCCACCGAGCTGTTAGTTACCAGCCCGGCGAACAAGTCTGGGTTTGGAGCCCAATACGCATGCGTGGGCGCTCCGAAAAGCTTCTGCGCCGATATTTTGGCCCCTACGAGGTACTCCGCCAAGTCAGTGAGGTGAACTATGAAGTTCTTCCCCAGGGTATAGTTCGCTCCTCTAGACGGCCGACCCCCGAAGTCGTCCATGTCGCACGGATGAAGCCGTACCACGCCCGCTAGCGCTTCAGGCCTGTCCACACCAGCCGCCGAACACATGCACCGTCCCTTGTCTTCGTGCTTCTCATTGTTGCGGCACCGAGTCGTTGCCCTCTAGAGAGGGGAGTAATGCCACAGTACCAATCAGTCCAGTGGCGCCATACTGCGGCCGAACAGTTTTAGATGGGACTTGCCATGCCTTGCGCTCTCGAGGGGCTAGAGGTTTTCGTCTTCTCCCTGCCTCGAGCTCCTTGCTGTCTTGCACGCCTAGCACGTCTAATTAAATCTGGTTTTGAGTGCTTCGACCGTTTATCGGTGGCAATATATATATATATATATATATATATATATATATATATATATATATATATATATATGTGTGTGTGTGTGTGTGTGTGTGTGTGTGTGTGTGTGTGTGTGTGTGTGTGTACATAAATATGCGCTTCGCCTCAGTGTATTGTAGTCGTTATGGATAGCGCGAAAGAGACGCAACAACGACAGAACAAAGCGAGGAAGAGACAACGCGCTCAAGAGACGCCAGAAGAACGCGCTGCACGACTCGAGAAGCGTCGTAACGAAGATGCTGCTAGAAGACGTGCCACGTCCTGGAGTGACTCTCCAACTGCGGAAGAGATCAGTTTGAGTTCTCGAGAGCGTCGGAATGAGGCGGTGTCTAGACGACGTGCAGAGGAAGCGAAGCTTTCGCATTTCAACTAGGGTTAACCTAGCTAAACCACAGCCAACTTTTTAAAGTTTTTACCTGTTTTTTGTTATTTGATTTTAGGCATATACTTCTTTATTTTATTTATTTGTATTTTTACACTGTTATTTTTCTACATTACGACTCTCTTTAAAGAGCGGGCCGCGACAGCGTGTTGCACAATTGCCCTAGGAGTCCACTGAACGCAATAGCCTGTTCGGCGCGGTGCCTGGCCCGTTGCACAATTTAGGGAAAGGAAATAGCAGCCGCAGTGGCTCGTTAAAGATACCTAGGTGGTAGAATTATTCCGAAGCACACCACTACCACACCTCTTTCGTCCTTCTTTCACTTCCTGGGGCCGGGGGAGGGGAGAGGAATCCGACTGTGCGGCCTGCTCGTGGCACCCCCCGCCACCGCATGCGGGCCTGTGTAGTCTCGGCTACTAGGCTTTGTTCAGGTGCAACGCCAGCGGTAGGAATGGGTTCTCCGGGGGCCCATCCTCTGGGGATGCAAAACTCCATGGGAGTGGCAGCGACTCCCACGCAGCTGTGAGCGCCAGTTGCGCCCGTGAGGTCCAATGACTGAGCGAAGGCAGGCCTGGTTAAATTATCAGGCTGGACCCAAACAATCCGGCAGAGAAGGCATGTTCAAAAGTAAAAAGGTTTTCAAATACATGCATCTACAATCCTCCGCGCGCGGGGGCGTGCATATCTGGCTAGCGACGCACCGGTTCCTGGTTGCGGAGAAACCAGGTCCGGCTGGGGTTCATAGTAGCCGTGCTCTAACCGACACCTAGGGGAAGCGGTCTTAGGCCGACCACGGGGCCGTAAGGAGCGTCGCGGGACGCCGAGGAAGAGGGTTGTAGTACGACCTGTGCGAAAACCGTCGATGTTGTGGAGTAACGGTGGAGTAGGCCCACGTTCTTGGTATTTATATATCAATACTGCCAATCCCTGTTTCAGGAATTTTTACAGGAGTGGGTTTTGGCCGCAGGCAGACAGTCGACCAGGCATAAACACTATTTCAAGTATGCAAAAAGTACAGTGAAGATTATGGGGACAAAAAGAATAGGCATTGGAGACGGCAATACAAAGATAACCCATAAGTAATCGTCACCTCTTCCCTTCATAAAAGATCGCTGGAAGTACAATATAAATACATGGAAAATAAAAATACATAGAAATACAAATACATGGAAAACCACCAAATATTGCAAAAAGTAAATAAAAATCACAGTTTCTTTACTGACAATACACTTTTGCATGTCAGCGTCAAACATTTCTCAGTACTTTGCTGTACAATCACTGAATCATCAAGAGAGTTCCACTCGCACAGCTTGCGGAAATAAGGAGAACATAAAGGTATTATTGGCGCAGAAGTAATCTTGTGAGTTCATTTTTGTGACGCGTTTCACTGGAAGCATTCAAGGTAATGTATGTAGCAGAATCAACTTTAAGTTTGTAATGTAAAATCATGCACAGAAACTTCAGACCGTGAAGTGTCGCACAACTAGCTACAGTGTCAATCCCAGTCTCAGATAGCATCAGCGTCGGAGAATCGTTGCGCCTATATCTGTTGCAGATAAGGCGCACACTTTTTCGTTGGACAGTCTCAATCGTAGCTATGTTATCTTGCGTGTACGGGAACCATGCGACGTTTGCGTATTCTAGTATTGGGCGACTGATAGTAGTATACGCCAAATGCTTGACTTCTACCGTAGAATACCGCAGCGCTCGTTTCAGAAACATGAGCTTACGCAACGCTTTGTTACGTGATATACGTGAGCTCTCCACCTCAGATTGGCCGTTATAGTGATGCCTAAATATTTGTGCTCGGTGACTGCCTCGAGTGCAGAGCTCCTATAGACGCTTTAGAGCGCGGAAGCATGGGCGCCGCCATATTTGATCACGTGACCGCTCTTCCATCGCTGGCCTTCTCACTCCGCTGCCTGCCTGTGAAGAAGCCTCATCTGCAAGTACGTTCTACTGCGATAGTATATATTTTTGCTCGCAAAATAGATACAGGAAGGGTGGATGAAACCAAGCTTTGGCAAAAGCTTCACCGGGCGTGTAAGTGCGCTATTAGTTTGTATTTTAGGCCTCTTTGCTCTTGTTTTTGTGTGGGCTTTCATGCCACATCGCGTTGCTTGGTGACGGCGGTATGCTCGCTGTATGTCTTTTCTCGCTTTTATAAAGCCAAAAACACTGCTGGGATTTCTGTCCTGGTGTGCTTATGACTGTTTTCGTGCGTGAGTTTGAAGCGAGAACTTCCGATTTGTTTGCAGCACAAGTTATTTGCGCTCTACAAAGTTGTAGTTTCTGTGCAGCTGACTCGTAACTGCTTCATTGTGCAAAAAATCACCAACTCCTTCGTACTAGTCGCTGACAAATAATGAGAACTACTTATTTGTGTCTGTCACGGATCTCTTCGAAGAGCACTCGGACCAAAATAATGGACTAGGCGACAGGTGTACACACACAGACGCACATTTAATGCCCACTACGTGACGCACACACTTAGATGAAGTTAAGAAATATGTTTATTGCTACACCAAACCAGACGACAAATTAATTTTAGTTGTAGATTTTAACTTACCAAACATAAACGGGGCTACTCTTTCTGTTCAATCTCCGCACGCAGTAGGAGATGCACTGTTTGATATCATGTTTCATTTCGATCTCTTACAAATTGTGAAGAACCCTAGTAGAATCCAACGAGATTCTGCATCAATACTGGACTTATTCTTGATACGAGGCAATATCAAAGAAAAACTTTCATGTAGTGTAGTGACCAAAATTTCTGATCATCAAGCCGTAATCTTGGTATTAGAGGAAATATTATTGGACCGAAAGGGTGATACTAGACACTTTCTGAATTTTGCCCGTGCTGACAATGAATCAATTATTGATATTTTAGATCTTCATTATTATAGTTTTCTGCACAGCACTTGTAGCGTGAATGACCTGTGGCTTGTTTTCAAAAACATTGTTCGTGACTGCATTCAGCGTTTTGTACCAGTGATACGCAACAAGCCAGACAATCACAATACCTGAATTACACGAGAAACTTTGCAATTGCAGCGCAAGCTAAAACGATTTAAGAAAACAATAAAAAAATCAAGCTCAACCAATTTAGAGGCAAAAATTTATGAAGTTTCAGAGAAATTAAAACAGTGCATTCTGAAAGATAAAGAAAAATACTACAATAAGCAACTTCCGGCTTTTATGAAAACTTCACCTGAAAAGTTTTGGTGGTCAATTGCACCAGTTTCTTGTTCTACCGATGCGTTTATTATAAATGGACAACATGTAAGTGACAATGACCAGGTTTCATCAGCATTTAATACCACCTTTAAGAAAGTTTCCACGAAAGATGACGGGCGTCTCCCACCCTTCAGCATGTCCCTTCCTTCCATGCCTGATGTTATAATTTCTGAAGAGGGTGTTTTAAATCAATTGTTAAAACTGGATATTAAGAAATCACCTGGACCAGATGATGTTCCGAATGCCTTCCTTAAACAGCATGCAGAGTGGTGTTCAAAGTATTTGTGCGTCCTATTCACTCGATCATTGAAAGAATGTGTTCTACCGTGTGATTGGAAAACTGCTAGAATTAAGCCTTTGCATAAAAGTGGAGAGAGGACGTGTATTGAAAATTATTGCCCTATTTCATTAATTTCGACAACTTGAAAATTATTGGAACACATCATTCATAAGCATCTAACTAATTTCCTCGACGAGCATAATGTACTGGCAGTTGTTCAACACGGTTTCAGACGAGGGTATTCAACATGCACTCAGCTGGTCGAAACCATCCATGCTTTTGCGACAGCAATCAACGAAGGAAAACAAACAGATGTTATCTTTATGAACTTTCGAAAAGCTTTTGATAAGGTTTCGCACAAGAAATTACTTCATAAACTCAGTTTTGTTATAAATAATAAACATATTAACATGGATACAATCGTACCTATCTGATCGCCGTCAGTTTGTCGAACTGCATAAAACCTGCTCCAATTACGTTCCTGTCGATTCTGGCGTTCCCCAAGGATCCGTCCTCGGCCCCCTACTGTTTTTATTGTTTATTCATGGTATTGTTAAAGACCTCTCAGTACGTGTTAAGTTATATGCGGACGACTGCGTGCTGTATAAGAAAATAAGTTCGACTGATGATCAAATTAGGCTAATTATTTTTGCAAAAATAGTTTCTTGGTGTGAGAAGTGGCAAATGTCAATTAACGTTGAAAAAACCGTATTTATGAGAATAACACTTAAAAAGAACCCTCTGCTATATTACTACACTGCGAATAATAATTTTCTTCATGAAGTTACAGAATATAACTATCTAGGTCTATGGATCTCTGATAACCTCTCCTAGACCCAGCATGTCCACTACGTTTCAGCAAACGCTCTCCGAAAGCTTTTTTTCTTACGACGCTCGCTTAAGTTAGCAACCCCTGGTACACACCTACTTGGCTACAACACTATTATTTGACTAATCTTATAATATGCATTAATTATCTGGGACCCTTTTACAAAGGTAAACATAAATAAACTTGAAAGAATCCAAAAGAAGGCAGTAAGGTTTATATATAACACTTACGGGCGAGCATCAGTCAGTGACCTCCTCAAAAAAAGCGGTCTACCCTCTATTCCTAACAGAAATCGCATATGTCGCTTAAAGAATTTCTATCAATTAATAATAATTTCAAAGTTGACACATCCAATATCCTTACTTATTCCTCGCGGTACCAAACTAGAAATCGCCATTCTCTTTCCATAACACCACTAATTTCGCGAGTTAATTGTTTTAAATATTCCTTTTTCCCAAGGACCATCACTGATTGGAATAACCTCATGGATGATGTTGTCAGGCAGACATCATTACATTCATTTCAAGAGCATTTGCATTGATTGTTGTTAATTAACCTTGTCGCTGTATTTTCTTGTTGAATTTTTATGTGCAATTCTGTTTTGTTTGTAATTCAGTATATTAACACAATGTTCCCACCTGCTATCATCTTTTATACAAGATCGCAGTATTCATAAATAATAAATAATAACACAAAACTAACAATACTAACACAAAACACAAAGACTATAAATACACACGACCCGGGCACACTGCTACCGGAGTCTAATACTAGCGTCCTACGTTTAGTGGTCGGCGTTCGTGCTCACGGTTTGTTCGTTGCGGCTGCGGCGTTGTATGGGTCCCGTAGCCGGCGTCGAGGCGGCGTTTGACGCGCTCGGTCTGGCGTCGCTGGCGGCGTCGCTGGCTGCGTCGTATAAGCTCCCGGTCCAAGCGCCCGTGGAGGTGATGCCGATGTTGTTCGCGTTGGGGGCACCACCCGGATGAGTGGCAAAAGCGCTGGAGACACACCCCTGGCCGTAGCAGGTAGTAGCGTCCTCCGTTGACTCCCCGGAACGGGCTCAGGCACGGCAGGCAGTCCACGATGCGAAGCCGTAGAACGCGAGCTCACCGGAGCAGTAGCCGGCGTCGCTCTCTTCCAGCCGAAGTGTCCCTGACCCGCCGGAGCCTCCGCTTCTCTGTTCTTCCCCCCGCGCCTCGCTCTCCCTCGCCTTTTTATAGCCTTGGCGTCGTCTTCTTCTTCTCTTCTCCACCAATCATCTCTCTTGCACCTCACCGAATGCTTCTTCTCATCTTCTTATTCTTCGGTTAATCCACGTCGTCTTCTTCACCCTATTTTTTCATAATTTTATTTTGGCCTCCTTATTATCTGTGACAAGGGCCCCCACTTTCAAGAGTTTTTTCCATGTAAAACTGCTCACGTTATACTCATCTTCAAGCCATCCAACCAACCGACTATCTTCTGTGGCGATTCTGGACCCAGCACAAAACACACCGCAGATGTTCAGCACACACCAAGAGCACACCACTAACATAGCACACCAAACGACGTTTTCAGAACACTAACACACCACTGCCGTGGTCAGTACAGAGTCCTTAACACACATGTTGGTGTCCGCAACACACTCCCTTGTATAATCACGTAACACCAACAACAGCAACAAAAACAAGATAACTCCCATAGATACATTAACACAGCAACAACAATATACATCCCAGAGATGCCTAGAGCTGTTCAGTGGGCTCTACTCATGAAGTCCGCTCCAACGTTATCTCTGCCTTTAATATATTCCAGCAGAAATTAGTATTCTTGAAAGGCCAAACTCCATCTCACGACTTTACTATTGTTCATTTTGGCCTTGGTTAAGTATTCAAGCGGCTGATGATCTGTGCGAATCCTGAAATGTCTCCCATAAAAATAAATGTGGAATTTCTTTAGCGCCAACACCACCGCCACAAGCCTTTTCAACAGTGGAGTAGTTGCGTTCACTAGCCGATAATCTCTTGCTTGCAAAAAATACCGGATGTAGCACGCGATTCTCTTCTTGCAAGAGCACGGCTCCTAAACCTTGGTTTGATGCATCAGTGCGAAGCACAAATTATTTATCAGGATTCGGAGCAAGCAGAACAGGCGATTTTGCTATATGCCCTTTTAACATCACTAATGCATTTTCATGTCCAGCAGTCCAATTAAGCTTACTGCTCGCGCCATTCTTAGTAAGTTCGACAAGCGGGTCGGCTATGTGGGCATAATCGGAAATAAAATCCCTGTAGTATCCCGTTAAACCCAGGAAAGACTATACCTCTTTCTTGGTCGTCGGTGTCTGGGCCTGATGCATTTTGTCCACGATGTTGTCTTTCGTTGCGAAGCGGCCCATCCCCACCTTGTGTCCGAGAAAAGAAATGGCTTCAAAGCCCAACTCACATTTTGCCGGATTTACGGTCAACCTGTCTTGCTGAATTCTATCAAATAGTTTTTCCAGCGTAATTACATGTTTTCTCAAGTATCTGTTGCCACAAGGATGTCATCAATATAGTGTTCTATATTTTGTACCCCATCCAACACCTTCCTCATCAGCTTCGTGAATATTGCAGATGCGGTCTTTAAACCAAAAGGCATGAATTTAAATTAGAATAAGGCCGCCAAGCATGAAAAGGCAGTCTTTTCTTTAGACGAATCTTCCATTGGTATTTGCCAATACCCTTTAGCTAAGTCAAATTTAGAACAAAAACATTTTGTGAGCCACCTTAGTGAACACCACGTCCGCTCTTGGTGTGGGTTCGGCATCGGGTACTATGATGTCATTCAGCCGAATAAAATCTACACACAGTCGGTTAGTACCATCGGGTTTTTGACAACCACAAGAGGCGCATTGTATGCTGAGTGCGACCTCTCAATGACACCAACCTCCAACATATCCCGCACCTCATTTTCAATTGATTTTTGAACTGCTAAAGGTAGTAGATATTGCTTCACGCTGATTGTTCTATGTGTAGAGAGATCTAGTCTGCAACATAAGATATTCCTTTTGCCCGGCACATCTTTGATTTGGAGTAGGGCCTTTATCTGTGATCTTCGGTCTTCATTCAAATTGGGATTTATTAGCCCGTTATCCCATCCTACAGTTTTCTTCCCACCGCACGTGGGCACCACGACAACATCATGTCTCCTCGGCTACACCGAGCATGCTACCTGGGGGGTGCCCTGTACGGGAACTCTTTATTCGTACTTTTTCAACATGTCTGCATGGAAAACCTTCTTGGTGTTATTTATCAATCTCATATTCCATGTCATTTTTCTTCTGCGTCACAAGGTAAGGGCCCTTTCACTGCATCAGTAACTTATTATGATCCGTGGGTAGCAGGATAAGAACCCTGTCGCCCGGGTTCAGATTTCGGTGAGTGGCTCTCTTGTCATAGTAGCCCTTATAGCGTTCGCGCGCCCTTTCCAGACCTTGATATGCCAGCCTGCATGTTTCCTCCAACTTGTCCCACAACTCAAGAACGTACGTGTATGTTGTCGAGATCTGATGCAATCTCCTTAGTAGCCCACAGCTCCTTGAGTATTGTAAGTGGACCTCTAACGGTTCTCCCATACATCTCGAAGGGCGAGAAACCAAGACTCGTTTGTGGTACTTCGCGGTAAGCGAACAAAAGAGCTGGGAGATATCTATCCCAATCAGTAGGACTCTCTCGGCACATTTTCTTGATCATATTTTTTTTGCGAAAGCAATACTGCTCGAGGTTTCCGCTCTTGGCCGTCGTCCCGGAGAATCCACCATTGACCTTTTGCGTGACCTATGTGTGACGTCATACCAGCTGTGGAAAAGCGGGGCCCCAACTCTGCTCGTCGCGATCGTCCCAGCGAATCCTCCATGCTGCACCTGCGCGCCGCTGCCGCGAGGGGCGCTCGCTGTACGTGACGTCATGACAGCTGTGGAAAAGCGGCCCCCTAACTCGGCTTGTCGCAATCGTCCCAGCGAATCCTCCACGGTATGTCGGATGATGTGTATAAGGTGAAGCTGCAACGATGTGCTGCAGCTAAGAAGCGGCGGCGTGCGGAAGAAACGGATGAAGAGCGGGAACAACGTTTAGCTAAACGGCGTGCATATCGTAGTCGTTCTGGAGAGCACGAAAGAGGCAGCAACGACAGAACGAAGCGAGCAAGAGACAACGCGCTCAAGAGACGCCCGAAGAACGCGCCGCAAGACTCGAGAAGCGTCGTACCGCAGATGCGGCTAGAAGTGACAACTCCCTTAGTGACTTTTCAACTGCGGAAGAGACCGCTTTGAATTCTCGAGAGCGTCGGAATGAGACGCTGCGTCGACGACGTTCCGAGGAAACGAAGCTTTCGCAATTCGACCTGGCTTAACCACAGCTAAACCACAGACAATTTTTGAGAGTGCCGTTGAGCCGTTCTACAAACTCATTGCACATGGGATGATAATGCGTCGTCATTAAATGCCTTTCTGACAAAAGGCGGTTAACCTCCTTCATTAGTTCCGATGTGAGGTTCGAGTCCCGGTAACTCAAAACTTCCCTCGGGAACGCATAACGCGAAAACCTTTCCACAAGACCCTCCGCCACTTGGATACTGTCAATAGTTCAGTGGAATAGCGTCAGGATAACGAGTGGCCACGTCAACCAGAGTAAGCACATATCTGTTGCCTTCGGCGGATACTGGGGAGATTGGCCCCACAATGTCAATAGCCACTCGCTGAAACGGTAGGTCGATGGCTGGCATCTTGCCCAGAGGTACGGAACCAGCTCTTTCCTTTGGAACTGTGCGCTGACACACGTCACATGAGTGAACAAAGCGTTTAACGTCACTCTGAACACCCGGCCAAAAGAACTCCTCGCTGATCCTTGACACCGTTTTGAACACCCTGGTGTCCGTCCATAATGGCGTCATGTCCTAAGCGTAGCACGGCCTCTCGCATATCTCTCGGTAACACCAGCTGTTGGACCCGCCTTCCTGAACAAAATATGCATTCACTGTGCAGAAGACCATTAACCAATTGATATTCGAATGACGTACGACTCTTCTTTCTTTTCACTTTTTCCCTGAATCTTTCGAAGCAGGCCTTCAAGCTCGGGTCTTCTTTTTGCCTAATTGCAATTTCGCCCGGTGTTACGCTCAGGCACATCGTAACAGGAGTAGAGAGCGGACGCTGCGTTGCTCGGGCTGTCGCTTGAGCTCTTGTCTCCACTGCCGACGAGAAACTGACTGCACCCGTCTGAGCTGTCGCGAGCCTTTCCTCCTTTGGATTTTCTTCAAGGTCGAGCATCCTCCACTCGGGATCGGGGTCTTCTACACTTCTTGCACACGTAATGTTACCCAAGATGAGATCGTAGATGGGTTGGTCTACGCAATTTGCCACTACCTGGCCAGTATAATATGGCGTGGACAATAGAATCCTTGCTTCAGGAAGGTAGCTTACTGTGCTTTCTACAAGAGTGACGACCGACGCTTCCCCTGTAAGATCCTCGTCCTTCACCAGGCTTCTCCGAACAAAACTGTGTTGGCTCCGCTGTCTCTAAGCACTAATATACGACGGCCCCCTATTTGCCCAACCACCACCGGCATTGCTGCTTTCGACTTGGGTGTTCCACTCACCGCCTCATTTTCCAGCAGCGTTTGCTCTCCTTTCAGCTGTGGAACTTAAGGTGGCGTGACAAGTTCTACCCTAGAGTCGACAACGCATGCAGCTCGGTCCTGCGTTCTGTATCGGCACTCATCCAGAGTATGGCCTCTCGTCTTACAACCTTGGAACACAACCTGTGTTTTTTGGGCAGTGCTACTAGTCCGACAGTCAACTGCACAGTGTCCCACCTTGCCGCAGACAAAACACCTTACTGACGCCTTAGATGCACCGCCATATGATCTTGGTTTCGCCGCATCTGTCTCTAGGATCTTTTGGGTTTCCTCCTTTGCCTTACTCAAATTTCTTACCCTTGAGCATCGAGGAATTTGTCTGCAGTGTCGGCGAACTCTTCCAATGAACACAACTTTCTTTAAGGAATGGAGTAGCGCTAGCTATGAGCTGCAACACGCTAAAACTTGCTCTGTCACCAGCTTGTCACGCACCCCTTCAAAATTATTTTCTGCGTTTGACATATCAAACCACCTATCAAAATAGTTGGTCAGCCTGCAGGAAAACTGCTTAGCGGTTTCCGAGTCCTCAGGTTTCGCGGTGCGAAATCTCTCACGAAAACCCTTTGCCCTAAGTCTGAATCTTTCGAGGAGCGCCTTTTTTACTTTCTCGTAGTCCATGGAATCAGCAGTAGGCATCCTTCCAAACACATTCAGCGCCTCTCCGCCTAAACACATGCTCAATGCCGTGGCCCATTTACCGCGCTCCCAGTCTTGCCCCAAATCTATCCGCTCGAATCGTTGCAGATATGCGTCCAGATCATCTATTTTGTAATCGAAAGGAGCCATCAGCTGTCTTGCGCAAACTCTGGCCTGTCTAAGGGATTCTGTACCCGCTAAGGAACGCTGATCATTGTCCGTAATCTGCTTATATCCTCCCGCGACATGCGCCTCTTTCCACAAAATAAACTCCATCTCCCGTTCTATCCTTCTTTTCCCCTGTTCTTCTGCCTCGCGAGCTCTTCTCTCTGCGTCGCGAGCTCTTCTCGTCTCGCACTCTTCTGCTTCACGAGCTCTTCGCCTCGCACTCTTCTGCTTCACCAGCTCTTTTCTCGGTAGGCATGTTGCTGGGCAAGTTGGTTAAGCATCTTTGAAACTTGGAAAGAATCCACCTTGGCGCAAGTAAAACCACACACACAAAGGAAACACAAGGAGACAACGGACAGGCACCTGTCCGTTGACGCACATTTAATGCCCCCTACGTGACACACAGACTAGAGCACAAAAGTAACACAATACACAAAGACTATAAATACACACGACCCGGGCACACTGCTACCAGCGTCTACTACTAGCTTTCTACTGTTAGTGGTCGGCGTTCGTGCTCACGGTTGGTTCGGTGCGGCTGCGGGGTTGTATGGATCCAGTAGCCGGCGTCGAGGCGGCGTTCGACGTGCTTGGGCTGGCGTCGCTGGCGGCGTCGCTTGCTGCGTCGTATAAGCTCCTGGTCCAAGCGCCCGTGGAGGTGATGCCGGTGTTGTTGGCGTTGGGGGCACCACCCGGATGAGTGGAAACAGCGCTGGAGACACCCCTGGCCGTACCAGGTAGTAGCGTCCTCCGTTGACTCCCCGGAACGGGCTCAGGCACGGCAGGGAGTCCACGATTCTAAACCGTAGAACACGAGCTCACCGCAGCAGTAGCCGGCGTCGCTCTCTTCCAGCCGAAGTGTCCCTGACCCGCCGGAGCCTCCGCTTCTCTGTTTTCCCCCCCGTGCCTCGCTCTCCCTCGCCCTTTTATAGCCTTTTTGTCTTCTTTTTCTTCTCTTCTCCACCAATCATCTCTCTCCAACTCACCGAATGCTTCTTCATCTTCTTTATTCTTCGGTTAATCCACGTCTTCTTCACCCTCTTCGTAATTTTATTTTGGCCTCCTTATTATCTGTGACAGTGTCTGATCAGCCGCGTCAATCGTGCTGTGACCCGCCGCATATGTTTACGATAGTTAAACGGCTGGTATTAGCTCCTGATGTTCTACTTTGTATGAAATCGATCTTTTCCTCACTTGCGGAAAGGATTTTCGAATTTAAGCTTTTTGTAGCCTCCTGCAAGGAGCGTGAGATTCCACGTGCACTCGTTTGAAAACAAGTTAGCGCTTGTGAAAAACTGTTTTGGCATCACGCGATGTACTGCGGTAGCCTTGCGTACGATAAGCGAAGTTTTCAGCGTGGGCAGTAAGCCATAACTGGTAGCCGCTAGTAAAATGCAACGTAAAACTTTCGGCACAAGTAATATTTCTCACTGCATGCTTCTGCGCAAGTCATGTTAGATCAAAAACGGTTGGACCTGCGGAGACATATAATAAGCAGTTCCTTGCAGCAATATTTGCTGAGAGCATAAGTGTATTATGCAGAACCTTACTAGATTTCTTGGCACCCAACTTTCAGCAGGGGGACAATGTTTTATTACCACAAACTTAACTAAAGAAATAATACACATGATGACGTACTGTACTGATATTCTTTATTTCAGTTGTCTACAACAACATGGTTGAAATGCCCGACACAGATGGAAAACCATCCCTCAACTACCGAGGATTTGCTGAAGGCAGCAACCCGCTCGACAGTGGCCATGTTGGCGTGGCACTGTACCAGCAGAGAAATGATGTGAAGTGCACCAAGGCAAACATCAGGTCGTCATAAACAGTGAGCAGGACGTAACAAACTCAAATAAATTTTGGGCAACCTTTCTCAGCAAGTTGCACATGCAAAGCGGGGCTGAGTGAGCGGTGCAGCCATATTTGTGCACTGCTCAAGAAGGTTGTCGAGGCAACATTCAAGGGGCTCACCGGTCACTCACCAACTGACAAAGCATGTGCATGGAATGCGGCAACAGCGAAAAATGTCACGCCCCGCCGCGGTGGCTCAGTGGTTAGGGCGCTCGACTACTGATCCGGAGTTCCCAGGTTCGAACCCGACCGCGGCGTCTGCGTTTTTATGGAGGAGAAACGCTAAGGCGCCCGTGTGCTGTGCGATGTCAGTGCACGTTAAAGATCCCCAGGTGGTCGAAATTATTCCGGAGCCCTCCACTACGGCACCTCTTCTTCCTTTCTTCTTTCACCCCTCCTTTATCCCTTCCCTTACGGCGCGGTTCAGGTGTCCAACGATATATGAGACATACTGCGCCATTTCATTCCCCCCAAAACCAATTATTATTATTATTATTATTATTATTATTATTATTAAAAATGTCACCCCAGCAACAATGGAGGCAGTTTATTGCCATAAGAAAGCACGAACGAAGACGCAGCAGTTTTTATCGGAAAAGGAGATGCTCCTTCACTTTGAAAAATGCCCTCTAGACGTCGTGAAGCTTCAGAACACCATGCTACACACTGTTCTGAAGCCACGCAGGAAACTACCCACAGGTGGTAATGAAATCACAATTGATGGCAAGATTGTGCGCGGTGATGCTCTCGCCAATGCTAAGAACATGCATTTTATTAAAGTAGGCTCGAATGCCTGTACAACAAAGAATTGCACTGATCAGTCAGTATCGACCATAGCACCGTTATGCGAGTCAATTTATATGCGCCCAACAACTCCTCACGAAGTAGAAATGTTAATAAACAAGCTTAAAAATAATGCTGCTGCTGGAATCGATGTCATCGGCCCGATTGAGTTGAAGTATATATCCGCAGTGATATCCGTTAGTTTGGCCTTTATTATAAACCTTACGTTGTCCACAGGAGTCTTTCCACAAAAGTTAAAGGTAGCAAGAGTCACCCCTATATATGAAGTCGCGGGCCCTGAAAACTTAGCAAATTACCGCCCTATATCCGCCCTGCCAACGCTTTCAAAAAGTTTTGAAGGTGTCATTCATAACCGATTAGTGTCATTTTTTGATAAACATAACATTATTACAGAAAGTCAATATGGTTTTCGAAAAGGGAAATCAACGGAGCAGGCTTTGTTATACATTAAGGATAAAATAATTTCTAACATTGAGGATCGAAAATACACTGTAGGACTTTTTCTCGATATTAAAAAGGCGTTCCATTCTATACAATACAACATCTTACTACACAAATTATCTATGTACGGTGTACGTGGTGTTGCCCAGCAACTTCTATCTTCTTATCTTTATGATCGATATCAAATAGTACTCATTAATGGCTCATGTTCATCACAGTTAAAACTAACTCAGGGTGTCCCACAGGGAGCGATATTAGGACCGTTGCTCTTCCTCGCGTATATTAATGATATTGTGAAAATACCTGAATCACCAGAGATCAGTATGTATGCAGATGACACTAATATTTTTTTCACATCGCATGAGATAACAGCACTCGAAACCAAAGTAAATAACTATCTAGTGCACTTGTCCAGCTGGCTGAAGGAAAATATGCTAGAACTGAATTCAAAAAAGACAACATTTATCGTATTTCGCCCAGTTAACAAACCACTGCATAAAAGAATAACACTTAAGTTTGATGACAAATGTCTTTCCTTGGTTAAAGAACAAAAATTCCTTGGCGTATGGTTCCAGGAAGAATTGTCATGGACGCCACATGTGAATCATCTAACAAATGAACTAGCACGAACCGTAGGATGTTTATACAAAGTAGGGCACATAATTCCTCTATGCCTAAAACAACTGTTGTACAACTCCCTGTTCTATTCAAAACTAATATATGGGATGATGGTGTGGGGAACCACCACAAAGGGCAATTACAATAAGCTCATAATACTGCAGAAAAAGATATTACGTTGTTATGAAAATTATTATGGACGTTACCAGCTCCTACAAACTTCTCCTTTGTTCTTAAAATATAAAATGCTGAGGACTGATCAGCTATACTACTATAAACTACTTCAGTTCGTACAACTCCGGAAGCTGCACATTTGTGACAGGGAAGAAAACTCCACTTATCCTTTCCGACACAATAAAAGACGCATACCAAAAACTAGAACCAATTACGGTAAACAAACAGTTCCTTATCAAATGGCTTCGATTCTTAATAAACTTGAAGGTAACTTGAATTTCGCATCTAATATTAGCAGATTCAAAAAGCACATTAAAGATGTCCTAATAATATCAGGTGTTTTGTACGGGGAGTGACGAGTACATATGACATGCATACTCAGGATGTATTCTTCTTTTGTACTTTGGTTTTTCACTTTATTTTTGTAATAAGTGTCCTTCAATGTATTGTCTACTGAACAAAATCTCTGTATAATATCCTTGCATTTTTTTTTGTACTTATCATATTGTGTTAATGTTGTGGTTATAATAGCATAATTTACCCACATTTGTTTTAATTATGTGACTTACCTTCTTGTTATGCTCAAATTTGTATTGCACTTCCGTCGACTGCAGAGGGACAGAGGCCTCGTCAGGCGCCACAGCCTTTAGCCTCTGCCCCTGCAGCAGATGCTGTAACTGCTCTGCTGAAATAAATCTTTCTTTCTTCTTCAAAAGATGGCCGTGCATGTAAGAAAATTATTTCCTGATGTTGCGCATGGCTGACTCAACTAAGTGAGTAGAGCAGGCATACGGGCTATCATTAAGTGCAAGTAAGATTGCCTTGTAGGTTTTGTTGCATACGTGTACATTTTGTTCGTTTAAATGCGGTCAGTTTCTATAAAGACGTTATGCATAAAGATTTGCTCTTGCAATGTTCAAAACAGCACATGGAAGTGACACCTGCTTGCGGTTGAACCATCCCAATATACTGGCTGTAATGCTTAACCAGCAATTAGCATTATAGCAGAGCGTGCATCTCGACATTGAGACGTAATATAGCATCAACAAGACCTCTTTCATACTCATTTATGCATTCTCAGCGGTTCACCATGAACTGTTGAATATAACAGTGCATGAACTACCGCAGTTTTTATCAAGTTGTGACAGTTTTTTGTGCGATGATCTCACAAGGTTCCTCTTAGCATCTCTGCATAGTTCCAAAGTTCTAGGTGCACCGAGAAACAGCTATTGCTAATGCTGCAGCAGATTTCATATTTCCAACGCCTTTTGCTTTTAAATTGCTCCTACACATGGCCTTACATTGCATACTGACCGTGATTTTCAGGTTTTAGACACCATGAGCCTGTTTCGAGTATGCACAGGAAGTCGGTAAATTAAGCAGACCCTTCTCGTGCTCCACAGTTTTCCAGTAAGAGCATGGGCAGCACACTGCAAGCGGCTGTGCCAGCCATGCCAAGATTTCTTCATGGCCAATGTGCTGCAGTCTCCTGAGTAACACTGGCAAAACACCCTCAGGGAAGTGCAGCATGGCACAAAGAACGTTTCCTCAAGATAACTGCCAGTGAGGCCCGTACCATTCCCATCAAAGCTGGCCCTGAGAAGTGGGTACCGAAGCAAACACACCCAAGCTTCTATCACAACGCCAGCACACGGTAAGGAGACTCATTGACGGCAGCCTTTGGTGTTGTGCCTCAGTTGCTCTGCATGGCATGCTGAAGTTTACGCCTAGGATTCAAAAATGCTATGGCAAGTTTTACAGTACAAGAACTATTGCTAAACCCTGTTTTGCATGTGATGCTGACAATAGATCGGTTGCGGCACTATGCTTTGATTTTGTACAGCAGCACTTTTGCGTATTTGCAGTAAGAGCTCTCTATTACTGCATTATGCAGAGTGGCAATTTGCAGGCCGGATTTGCCTGCAAAGCATGAAAGTAGCACTGTGTGGTTGTAATTTGCGATGTAAATTTCTATTCATTGATTCCAACAGCAAAGCACAACTTGACTGCCGGTTCATTGCAAATCGCATGTAAATTACAAGCCTGAAAGCATAAATTGGAAGTTGATATTTGAAGGAGGTGCCGTAGTGAAGGGCTCCGGAATAATTTCGACCACCTGGAAATCTTTAACGTGCACTGACATCGCACAGCACACGGGCGCCTTAGCGCTTTTTCCTCCATAAAAACGCAGCCGCCGCGGTCGTGTTCGAAGCCGGGAACTCCGGATCAGTAGTCGAGCACCCTAACCGATCCGGAGTTCCCGGCTTCGAACCCGACCGCGGCGGCTGCGTTTTTATGGAGGAAAAACGCTATGGCGCCCGTGTGCTGTGCGATGTCAGTGCACGTTAAAGATCCCCAGGTGGTCGAAATTATTCCGGAGCCCTCCACTACGGCACCTCCTCCTTCCTTTCTTCTTTCACTCGCTTCCTTATCCCTTCCCTTACGGCGCGGTTCGGGTGTCCAACGATATATGAGACAGATACTGCGCCATTTCCTTTCCCGAAAAAACCAGTTATTATTTATTATTATATTTATAACATTGTGAATGCTTGGTTTCTGTATTGCAATATACTAGTCGCCGTTGAAGTTACTTTAAGATGAGGCAGACTAATTCATTAGAACATGAATGTGATTTTTACATGAACGAATGGAAAAAGAAAAAGCACCGGAAAAAACATGTGAAACGTGTGAAAACCGGAGTCTACGAAATACCTCTGTCACGCGGACGCGCCTACATTGGTCAAACAGGGCGCTGTTTGAATAAACGGTTTCGAGATCACAAAAGATCCCGAAAGAGCGCCATTAGCAGATAATTAGAAAAACATTCCAGAGGGCATGAATGCGATCCGCAGCTTAGCAACACAACGGTCATCACGTCATATTTTGATCAACGGACCAGAGAGATTGAAGAAGCCTTCAACATCCGACAAAAGAGCGACGTATGCGGCAGCATACCTTCAATAGCGCTTCGTGACAGAGAAATTGATTATCTGCGTGTGATGTCTTAATATTTTACCATGTGTACATCTTATGTGTTTTTCATTATTTCCTTTCCTTCTTATACGAGCGAGATGTATATATTCGACGAAAGTGCATTAAAAATGTGGTTGTTAGAGCCGTGTCCAGCCTATCGTCTCGTGCTGCGCTGCTCCCGTCACAAGATCATGCACCAACCAGCCCAAATTTTCACCTTGTTAAAGCACATTTCATGTAAAAAGGTAAGTCCGAATGGCCGAGCCAGCATGCATTCACGCGAGTGGACAGATGTATTACACCACCTGTAACTAAAGCATGTGCCTGAAATTTGGCCCATACGTGCGCTCAGATGTCTGAAGTATGCATGAAAAAGAAGAAATAATTTTATTGAGCCAGAGCCAAGAAATCCAGCATTAACCTTCTGGGGCTTTCCCTGAGACGCACAACTTTTTGGGGACGGCTGGGTGTGGGGTCGTTTTTTGGATGTGTTCGAGAAAAATGAGCACCTCCTGGGGAGATTCCAAATGTCCTGATGGGCTATTTCTTGGAGATTGTGAGGAGTTGGGCCTAACAAACACAAAACCAACAAACACAAAAAGCACCGAAAAAACATGTGAAATGTGTGAAAAGCGGGATTTATGAAATACCTCTGTCATGCGGACGCACCTACATTGGTGAGACAGGGCTCTGTTTGAATGAACGGTTTCGAGAGCACAAAAAATCCTTTAAGGGCGCCATCAGCAGTGAATTAGCAATGGTCATCACGTCATATTTTGATCAACGTACCAGGGAGATTGAAAATAAATCAGCGACTATTCTCGGCTCTCTCTTCTTTGTTTCGTGCTGCGCTGCTCCCGCCACAAGAACATTAAATGTGCTAAAATTTTACGCACAAACGAAATATGAATTCAAAAAGTCGCCTGATCCCGCCCATATAACAAGAAATAGCAGCGCAATACAGATGTAATTTCAGTTTATTAGATGTGTTGTTTGTATTGAAATGTTTAGAAACAGGAGGTGCATATGAATGCCCCATTTAACACAGAATGTACGTAGCACTACGGCATCAGCATATAATAATAGCCAAATTTTTCTCTAGCTCTGAGAAATCTAAAAAAGGAAGAAATAAAAACTTAATACAGGCTTGAAGTTAACGCACCTTAAGCAAACATTCTAAGGGGTCAAAAGCATATATGCACACGCAAAAGGAAACGCATGCAAAGAGAAACCTGGGTGAGAAAAGAAAAGACGATATGGGCGTACGATACAGATACGCGGTTTCAGGTCACGGATTTTCTGCAGGCTGAAACCTCCCTCTCGCTTTGCCTCTCGCATCAGCCTCGGAGTAAGCTTCAGCGACGTGTTATGAAAACAGGAAGAAAAAAAGTATTTCTACTAGGCGAAAATAAAAATCGAGCATAAATCAACATACCTTGACAACGTTGCCAACGAAAACTCGGGGATGAAATAAAATGATGCAACTATATATATATATATATATATATATATATATATATATATATATATATATATATATATATATATATATATATATATATATATATTTGAATTCAACGCAACCTTCTGTCCTGCGCCTTCTCACGGCTCAGCGAACGCTCAAACAAACGCGTTACATCCTCGTTACACCTCCGTTTTATTTTCTTGTGACTAATTGTGGAGATAAGACTGCTTGGAGCCGGATGGAAAGGGGGGGGGGGGGCGTCTTGAAGCAGGAGCCCTGGCGCGCCGCACCCATGTATAGCAGACCTCGCGTACGGCACAATACGGCGTGGGAGGCGAGATCAAGGTGATCAAGGCACAAGTAATCCGGTGGGGGTGGGTTGGGAGTCAGCGACGCGAACACAACACAAACTATACCGCTGCGACAGCACGACAATGTAGGTAGAACAGGTTATTCCATGGGCACTCGCAGCAAGAGTGTAGTGGGCCTCCGAAGATCTCTCCCGCCTATGACCGCAGTGGACGGCCACGCTGCCATCAGCATTACGGCACAGTCGTCGCAGGAGCTTAGGGATGCAGAGTGCGCGCTAGGAGTCGCCCATTGCCTTGAAATCCGCTGCCGCGAACGACGCCTGTAAGAGAGTCATTACCTTGAAATCCGCTGCCGCGAACAACGCCTGTAAGAGCGCGATTATGGTGTAGGGCCGTGAAGCTGCGCAAAAAACTTGCGATGCGCCGCGCGCCGCTGCACCAGTTCCAAAAGGAATTATGTGGGCACGCCGAGGTGCGCGGGAAAGGTGCCATGAATTCGTAGCTACGAAGTTCACGACAGCCTAGTGATGCAAGAGCTGCCGCGCTCTGGGGCTTGCGCGCGAGCGGCTAGGGGCTGCGCGAATACGTCTGCGCAAGATGGTGTCCGTCCAGCGAGGAAGCCGGGCGAGCGACGGGAGGCCATTACTGCGCCTCTGCTAGACAGCGGCGCAACGAGGACTGCTGGTAGTTGGGTAGCTGCGCATGGCGCAGAGACCGCCGCGCCGTGCTGAAGTTGGAAACACTATAGAAGGCGGGCACGTTGGTGACCGCCGCTCCCGGCGGTGCGATGAAAAGACAGACCACCGTCGCCTTTCTGTCTGCAGCATGGAGCCGACGGCCCACGAGAGAGATGCTGGGTGAACTGTGCTTCCTTCGGCTTTTCGAACAAAACTGTTTGATCTCTCAAAACGCCGAGTGCAAGAGCAAAACTTTCTCTCCCCCGTAGCTTTTGGCGAGAGGGAGAGAGAAAAGGAAGCGAGGAGTCAATTTGTATTTTTTGTTGAAAAGCATTGGTCCCAAAAATATTCTCTCAGTTACCTTTCTGGGACCAAGATGCTATAATTTGTTTTTGTTTCTGCTTAACACCCTCGAAAAACGTTTCTAGGCTATTAGTGGGCACACTGCCCTTTTGCTTGCGTTTCTGTGTCCTGCCTCTACGGCCTGGAAATGTTCGATAAATGTTGTACTGGCACTGGGACATTCCATCCTTTCTGGGCGCACCTGGGGAGGTATGTTGTATGCTGGGACATGTACCTCCGTCGGACGTCCATGGGAGATCGCGGATCTACCACGGATATCCGTATATCCGAAAAGGGACGTACATCGTATGCCCGCTGGACGTACAGTGGTTGATTGGGCGCCGACAGCAAAAGGAATTTAATTCTTCAGCGAGAAAAGGTCGTCGGCCCCCGGTAACTCTGACAATGCAGTTCGGGGTTCTTCCCCAATTTTCTCACAGGTTTGGGCAGCGTCCGAAACGCGCGATGCACTGTCAGTGTTCTACCCCTCGTGTACGGCCGGTCAGCAGCGGATGAGTCGGCGCCGGAAGGATTAGCGCGGGTAGCTGGCATCGAGGAACCCTAAGCGCGGGCGTCGCGCATCTCAGTAAATCACTACTTCCTACGGATACGACCTCTCCCGAGAAACGGAGGGGGGACGAAGACCCAGCTTCTGGCGCGTACCTGGGGAAAGAATAGAGAATTTGTGCTTTCCACTCTCCTCACTCTATTTTGCCGCGCGTGGAATAAACTTCCAGTGGCTGTCTTTTTCTTCTGCATACGTGCGCGGTTTCGCCGTGCTCGATTTCCTTCCGAGTTGCGGTAGCTCGCTGGTGTTGATTCAAGTTCAGTCTGGAAAAAAGTTCAACAACGAAACCATGCTTGCTCCTACTGAGGAGGGCCTTGGCTTCGGTTGGGAATGCCTCCTGGATGTTGCTGCTTCGGCAGAACATACTGTCGTTTTGCGAAGCGACATTGCCAGCGAAGAAGGGGTCTCGGAGTGGGTGAAACGTTACAGTGCTGCTACGAATACATCATGGATCATCTGCAGCGCCCAAAAGGAGGGCAAATGTTTTCAATTTCAATTTCAATTTATTTCCCATGTATACATGGTGAGGGTCGAGGGAAGAAAGCCAGAATTTTTGGCTTGACATTCCCCTCGGCCCCTACATTGCAACGCAGCAGGCAACATACATACACAAAAATCATCAGAAAAGACAATGAAGAAATGAAGCGTACACAAAAAAATGATAACAAAAAAGCAACAGAAAAATATACTGCACAGAAAAACATGTCATTGATTATTCAAATCAGGTCAACACTTTATGCAACGAAAGAGATAAGGAAGTAATGAAAGCATGATGAAATCTAAAAAGTTGCACATACATCCTGTATAATTTTTCGGCATGCTCGTGATACATCAACTTTTGCGGAATGAAACTTATTTAAAAAACGGGGCAGCGTGTTTGCTAGGCTATATGTACCATATATTGTGCGGCATGTTGGAATATGCCATAGTTCGTTGTGTCTGCTAGGGTAAGCTTGCACATTTAGCGAAAGGTGTGCCGTGTCACGCAACTAATTCACATTTTGTCTTAGGTCCTTCTTATATCTTTCAGCCAGCCTAATATTATACATTTCAGATAATGTTACGGCCTTGAACTGGCGGGATAAGTCGCATGTGTTTATATCTGAACCGACGTTGAGTATTGCACGTAGAGCCAAAAGTAGATCTAAATTTTTTACTCCGCGCTTTCGGCACATACTTTATTGTGCGATTATGACCCGGGTCGCCGGCAAACGCATTAAAAAAGTGTCTTGTTAGCAGTTTTTGAAAATGCCTACCTCACTGGACCTTCAGCTTTCTTTGTAATGCCAAAAAAATTTGCAAGCCTCATGCCAGGAGATAGCTTTCCTTAACGTAAGTTAGGAACAAATATTTGTTCTCCTTACAAAGAAAGCAATCTGCCCTAACCCTTTTCAGCCAAATATTGCGCCTAGACAAAACTACAACGTAGCACACCCACCAAACGGGCAGTGAGCGTAAACATCTGCACACGGAGGTACTAACATGTGATATGCCTTGAAAGAATTGTACCCCTTTGTGTAACGCAGGTGCATGAGCACTTTATGCTCCGAGTGAAAGAAAGATCCCACCCAATCCCATTTTTAGAGAAATTGTCAAAACATAGAACAGCATACAACGGAGATAAAGGACTTGCGATAAGTTGATCACAAGGCCAGGACTTATGAAGGACTACTCAATAGAATAACAAAAAAAGGGCTTGGTGAAGTTTTGAGGTCTGACTAGCAGTAATACCAAATTTAAAGCACTGTTAAACTGCGACTCCTGAGGTTTATCAAACATTTAAAGTTGACAGTATCATCACATCTATAGAGTCCACTCTACAAGACAACAAACCATTTTTAAAGTTATTTAATGGAAGCATTTTAAAAAAGCAAAAACAGCAAGCCGAAACTGAAACTCAGCCTGTGGCCAGGGGCGTGCTTCGCGTGATGCTGAAATGCCTTCACAGCATTATTGAAAAATATGCATATTCGTCTTGCATGGCTGGAGCAGCGACTGAGAACTGAGTCATTTCATAAAATTTTACGATGACCTAAAACAGCATGAAAGTTTTGTTAGTGAAGTAGCCAGAAAGTCTTAATGCACGGGGAATGTTTGTGATGCCGAAAATGCAGTCTTGCTTAAAGCAGTCACCTCAACAGACGCCACGGAAATGACAAACTTCAAAACTTATTTGCGCCGGAATGGAATATTGCGTAGCCACCAAACTCAGAGAAAACCATACCGTATAGGCATGTTTTTGCTGAAAAAATTAGGAGTTAACACTGCAATACTTTTGCCCTACTTTAATGTAGACTTGTAACGGCGGTGATGGCATTGTGTTGCGAGTTTGTTTAGTTATATTTTGCACATTTAGCTGTTTCATTTCCCTGGTGAGATGAAAGTGAACTGCCAGTAGCAATGCATAAAGTTACATTATACAGGCACATCATGCTTTGTTCTTTGTTGCATGGAACAAGAAATCTCGCCTGAAATCACTAAAATGTCGCTGTGAAGATGGGCAGTAATGGCAATACCCTTCTTTCATTTTAATGTCTTTCCTACCATATAAAAATTGTTTTCAGTGAAAATATGCTCTTCGTCCAAATAAGAGTAGGAATCGATGTAGGAATCAATTTGTTCTCAGTACCTCATAAGATAATCTGTGTTGCAACACAAACTATGCTTTCATGCTATGCCATACTGAATCATTAAAACCCTTTTATGCAGAAGTTGATGTGAAGGTGCACTCAGAGGGAGGAGCAGGCAGCTGGACACTCCTGGTAACTCCAATCATGAAGCATGCCCAGCAGCTGGAATCACCCTCCAAAGCCATCTTCGTTTATTCCACAGCGTCATGTGACTCAACAAGGAGCAGCGTGACAGTTATGCTGACAGCAACGTCAGCTGGTGTCATACCCATAGCAGTCATTGTACACAGCTGTCAGAATACTGAGGGCTACTCAGCTGGCTTCGAGCTCCTGAAGCACAACTACCTCTTTTGCTTTGGAGGCTGCGAGGTGGGCACATGTAAATTGTAAATTATACTGCACGTGTTTGACGAAATGCCAGGTAAAGCTAGAATACATGAATTAGGCAACATTATTTCAGAATACTGATCTGCACCAGCCTGTACTTTTTGAAAGCAGCAGAGACAGAGCCACTGCTTAACAATACCAGCATTGGCCACAAGCCATGCCGGCAACTTCAAAGCTTCAACAGTTTGCTGCAAGAGGCGGTGTGACAATCTGCAAATTTTAAAATATCTGACTTTGCACTTCAATAAAAAAAATCTGAGCTAATGCAAGCCTATCCCAATGATTCATAAATTCCTGCATGCCCAACCTGTCATGTCAGTAGAAAGTCCACTATATAGAAGACGAACCACAAATGAACAAGCTATAGAATTGAAGTGGTTAGCTTAAGCTTTCTTTGGTATAGGCTGCCTGACACGTTGAACTACGCTGTGTAAATATCACCTCTACAGTGAAATATGAAGCTATGTTTGGCAAGGATAGAAATTATAGTTGCATAGTGTTAGGACCGTTTAAGTAATGCTGTCAAAGCCGAAGTGAAAAATACCCTCATAGCAACACAGAGTAATGTAGCAAGGTCAGATAAACTGACATACAATGCAGCTAAACTGTTGCCTCCCAAGGTTCGTTCTAATCATGTTACCCTGCACCCGTAAATGTCTGTCATGGGAATAACTCAGCTGTTCCATAGCTGTCAATATGTGGCCTTTTCTTGTTGAAGGCACCAGAGACTTTTATGACTGACATAAGTGCTGCTGAGAAAGCAGCAGTTCTTGAATATTGGTCAGAAGCCAGGCAGCTGCTATGCCACTTTCATGTAGCGCAGGCTGAGTGGCGGTGGCTGACGCTTGCCAAGCATGGTGTAAGCCTAAGTGAAGGGAAGTCACTGATGGCCATTTTTCAAAAGGTATAGAGTTTATTCATTATCAGCGATATAAAAATCTGAATGCATGCAGAAACACCAATGAGCGACCGATTCAGAAGAAAGAGTTTCGATGTTTTTATGGGTGTTTATTCACCCAAAGCAACTCAGGCTATGAGGGACGCCATAGTGAAGGTCTCCGGATAATGTCGGCCCCATGGGGCTCTACATGCACTGACATCGCGCAGCACACAGGCCTCTAGCATCTCGATTCCATCGAAATGATACCGCTGTGGTTGGGATCGAACTAGCGTCTTTCGGGTCAGCAGCCAAGCGCCATAAGCACTGAGCCACCGCGGTGGCAAGGCCAGGTATTGTACCGTTGATACTATGTCACAGGACAATGTCTCACAAGTCATAGAGTGTATGCGTGCTGTGCAGGTCTATGGTATTTGGTTGAAGAATGGGAGCTACTGTAGAATGTCTGGTACATGATGCAGCCAAAGCACTGACCACTCGTGTTTCAGTTTGTAGGTATCATACACACACTAAGTAATTGTAAAAGTACAGCCTAGTCTAGGAGAGTTTTCACCTCTCAATTCATCATCACAAAGATTGTGGGACTACTTATGCAGCACACCAGGGGCAGCACAGGTGTCAGCGACAAGCAGGCATAACAAGGAATCATTTGCAACTGTGGAATGAGACAATACTGTTCAGATAAAGAGCTGTACACAACCTCGTGATCGTGGACAAGGTTAAACAGTCGAGCCCACTTATGACGGTCACGCGGATTAGGTTCGTTGTATCTAAAATTTGTAGTCACTGGACTTGCCCTATTACAGCCGAAAAGTAGTCAGGAAAAAGTGGCAGTTATTTGTTCAAAAGGTTGGCTGTGTGATCCTGTTTCTTCAAAGCGGACCCTATCAAACTGCTTTCCAAGCTCTCCAGAATGGTAATGTGCTCCTGGCCAAGACCTTAGCTACAGACGAGCCGTTTCAGGGACATAATAATACTGTCAGTGAGTGAGGTGCTCATGGCAACTGGTGAAAGTCGCTATCCTCGTCTTCAATCCTTAACAAAGTTGTCAGGGTGCAAAGCTACTGCAGCACATGTGCACTCATAACGTACAGTATGCATAACCTTTCTGTAAAGCTCTCAAGTAATGCATAGAGTTCCAAATAAAGCTATACCTTGCCGTGACTATTAGGCTCTTAAAACAACCTTTCCACAGGAATAGGCTCGAATAGGCTGATAAACCAGGTGGGAAATAGCCCTTCACCAAAAATCAAAACAATGGCTACTACATGATTTCAGATTTCAATGATTGGTGCACACTGCTCGAGCGCTCTAAAAATGGGTGACACAGGCGATCTGCTGTTTACGAGTTCCTTGCACACGGCAGCCGCACAGAGGGCAGAGATCAGATTGGACAGGTGACGCATCAGCAGGTGGGCCTGCAAGGCATACCTCGTGACTGGCTTTCAAGCTTTTCAAATTCCTGTCATTGGCTGAGAACCAGCCGTGTGCTGCAGTTCACTTCCAACGCTGCACCTGTCTAGTGCTTACCGCGCTTCTGTTTCCACTTTAGACGCTTTACCCGGCTGGCGCGCACGCAAGCACCACCTGACCTTATAGTCTGTTGGAGCAAACCTGGCCGGCAGTTAAAGCTTCAAATCCACTTTTTAAATCTATTTCAGGGGAAGGGGTAGCTAAATTTTCTTTACGGGGATCACAGTAGCTGGGAGACTGTGGGAGTGAGCTTACAGCGCTTCCTCATTATAGTTGTAACAGAGTGATATAGCCAAGGTTGTTCGCTTTATGTGAGATGCAATGTCATCGCCCTGATACATTTTTCTGATGGTAGCTCCACCTCTTTTTAATAAAACCACCAAATTTGGAAAAGGGAGCCTTGAAATGATTCAGTAGGCCTGTTAAGGGGACGTCTCCAGGTACTGCAAAATGGTACAGTAGCAGATGGAATTGACTCATTTGTCGTTCTGGTGTCCGCTTTTCGTGCACAATGCCATGGATGCCAAGGATCGTCCTGAACACGCACCCGACTTCACACTTGTCTCACCAGGCTCTTCCCTGGGAGGATGGTTGCTTTCTTTCAGAGTCATAATTGTAACACCAGATAGCCGCAACAGTGACCTGGAACAAAATGTTTGCACATTTACAACAATCCTATTTAGCTCATCGCAGGTGTCAGTGCACTCCTCGTTCTTAAGAGTAGTGAGGATCTCAACCACAAATACGGCAATAAAATGATGCACAACAAGAGTTAAATCTGCTGCCGTGTCTGTAACCAATTCAAGAAGTTTAATTTTGGTAACAGCATTTCATACAGGCCTTGCAATCCTGCGTGAATGTTTGCTTAATCACTGCCAAAGCCTTCATGAAACTTTTCCCAATGTGTACCCAAAAATAACGCACCTGCTCATTCTTCCAGGGATCTGTAGACCGAATTTAAAAACTCAGCATATGTATAAATCGATGTACTAACTGTGTTCTAGCTCATAATTAAGTGAGGATTTTTACAATGCCGTGGAAGCTATACTAGTGTTTCCACCTGCTTCTGGACTTCAATACAGCAGCTTCTCTTGAGATGGCAGCACCAGTGCTAAAAATTTTGGACACTGACTAATTCAAAGCTAAGCTCTCAGACTACATGTAAATGTTTGGAATGTAGTTCATATGATATGATTCAGAATTGAAATATTTAGTTTGTTATATACTGCACTAGTGTATAAATGCTTCTGCTTGGAGCTAATCTTTTTTTTTGCTGGCAACCATGAAGATCATGTACGCTGATAGCAAAGACACATTGGAGGCCACCAAGCAAGACCTTTACCCCCAACAGCACAAGGGCTTCATCACCCACGTCGAAACTCTACTAGAGAGGGAAGAAGAATGGGTGCTTCTCTTCCGACTGTCAGCGAAGACACGACGCCACAACACAAATGATTATTCAGAGGTCTTGATTGGGGTTCTAAAAGACATAATCTTGCACAGGACAAAATCGTTTAATGTGGTGGCCCTAGCTGAATTCCTCTATGTTGTGAGGGAGAAATATTTTTTTCTATAGAATACTAAACCATGCACACTCCCGTGTGACTGGGCACATGCTCCTCTATGAGAGGCTTTAAAAGAAGCTGCCAAAAGACACCGAAAAAAACATTAGGTGCAACGGAGATGGGCATTATGTCGTCCCAAGTGGCAGCAGTCCAGATAGCAAGATTTACACTGTGTACTCTGACATCGGCCTGTGCACCTGCCGCTCCGGTCAGGAGGGCGCATTTTGTAAACACCAGGCACTCGGGAACAAAGTTTGGTGGGATCTTCCCAAGTGCCCCTCTGCTGACTACAGAATCTCGCTACAACCTTGGAAAGCTTGCGCTCGGAGACAACTGTCCTGGCATTGATTTCTTTGAAGGCCTCCTTGAGACACAAGTGCTGCAAAATGCTGCGTGCAACAAGGCTCCTACCGATGCTCTAGACCGTTGGGACACTCCCTCCACTTCAGCAGCTCCAACAACCCACTACAGTCTTCCAGAAAGTATGGAAACTTCCATTGCTCAACTAATGAACCAGGTGATATTAGCAAGATGAATTGCAGCAACTCTATGTTCGCCGCAGTCATTACAAACCATAGCCATTATAAACCATAGTCAGTGACAATAGGCACCCTATGATGACTAAGGCCCATTTTTTTCTGTGGTGGAGAATATAAAATTCTGCGAATTCATAAAGAAAAATATGCAACATTTCGCAGAAACTTTAACACACATAAAATAAATACAGGCTTATTTCTGAGACGCCGTGCATACTCCAAATGTACTTAATGTAAGGTAATACTTGGTATTCCCTTCACTTGAAGGAAGGTGCTGCTAAGACACAATGCCTCCCAGTGTCATGGTGCACAATCCTGCACCTGCTGTCGTGGCCATGCATGCAAGCCGGACAGTCATATATTAGTCTGGCAACGGACTGTCACTCATTCATTCCTGGACAGCCTGGTACCATAAAAGATAAAAATCTATGAATGGATGCTGAGCGTTACTCAAAACTAGAAACTTCGTCACTACCATTAATGCTCATTTAAAAATATGACAGTATCGTGGCTTTTCCTCTGAAAGAATGTGAACACAGTCACTGCAGCCGCCAAGCTCGACACGTTCACTTGCTTATGTAGATGGAGAGGTCAAGCATGTCAAGGCATCAACAAAACTGTGGAACATTATGCTGACTTTCATGAGAATATAAAACAAAGCAGTACCATTTTTATTATGCACTCTGATTGGTGTCTGTAATAACAAAAAATGAAATTGTCGTTCATAACAAGAATTGTGCTGAAATGCTTAGACCATGGAGGAAGTAAATTTAAATTTACAGGAGAATAGAGCAGCGGCCCCACGATCAAACAATGCCCTTCCCCTCCATATGCATGACGCATCATCCTCCTCCTCTCATGCCTCTCTTAGGCACAGTAGCAGCGCAAAAAACACACACAAAAGAACTAGACACCAAGAGACACGCACAGACGCTGCGTGTCTAGTTCTCCTATTGTGTGTGTTTTTTGCGCTGCTACTGTACCTAAGACACGTAACGAACTCGCCCAAAAGCTCGTTTTACTGAATCATGCCTCTCTGTTGCCAACAGCAGCAACAGCCTGCACATGCCGACTGGCATGCTGCCTCTTAGCCACCATGATTCTGTAGCGTAAAGTAGGTTTATGAATAATATGTTAGTACTGCTACTTTTTTCACAATACATCTGGGACACACGGCACTTCTCACTTTTGCTTCTTACATTTCAGCCACATATGCATCAAGGAACTTGGCTCATTTTAAATGGGAGGAAGTTTAACGAAGCCGGCCGTGCTGATATCTTTGACGAGCATCAGGTTCTCTCTTCGCATAGAACAAGATTAAGACAAGCCCACCGGTAGGCCAACAGCAGCCTTTAAGCAAAGAATTGTTTTTTGTGTTTGCTTTAGGACCCTTTTGAAGCCCTCATAGAAGCCTTTCTACCCCTGAAGGCTGAAGTTGGAAATGACCCGACATGCATAAGCATATAGCCAGACTGGCAAAAAAACTGAAAAGCCTTCCAAGCAAGCAAAGCTTTGTCACGGCAATGATAAACATGTCAGCTGCAGTCTGCAGGGTTTCAAGGTGCCGAGGCAAAATAAGTGTGCAGCCAACAAGCATCTCAAGGAGGCGACCTGGCCTGAACAAAGGTTTAAAACGTGTCCCCCCGGGCAGGCCATCAAAGAAGGCTAAGCGCAGTCACTCGCTGTGCCGCAGTGTGGAGGATAACGTCCCAGCTGCAAAGTGACTGTGGACTGCTGCGTCAGCGTGAGTGTGCCTCCGAGTGCAAATGGCAGAATCATGCAGTGCCAACAAAGGGTCACTCACCTTGAAACAATCATTCACAGTCTGGGCAAGCCGGCTAGCCCAGACTGCCCACTGGTGTAATAGGAGTAGGGGACATGTGCGCGTTGATACGTCACCCTAATCGATTGCATGCTACTGCGAGCAGTGATTTTTTAAAATGATTTCTAAATTATAGGGTCCACGCAGAGCTTTCAAAGTTGACTCGAATACCCACAAAGACCACCTCTGCAGATCTGCTGCACTAGAATATGACCATTGAAATCATTTCAGGGCCCTTTCAGCACCACCAAGCTGGCCTCCCAAAGAGATCAGTTGTTGGCTCATCCCTCCCCCCCCCCCCCCCCCCATTGAGCAAACTGCATATGCACAAGACATGAACGATAACACGACAAGTTACAAGAAAAGCAAACATGCCTTGCACAATTGGAGTTCGACGGAATTTCGAGATCGACGGAAGACTGGCACTGCATTTTTGTAAAGTATTTTATTTTTATTTTATACTCATTTCACAAGATGAGACACTACTTTGCGTGCATTTTTTTTTCAAAATGGTTGTTTAAAAACTGCCTGTGTTATTATTCCGCTACATTTGGCAGACTTTGCTTTGTTGGTTGCCCTCTGGGTGCTGTTGGCTTGGAAGATGGCCGCGTCCACGGCAGAAAATGCGTTCACTTAAAATTTTTCTGCAGATTGCTTGCCTGCAACTTCACAGCTTTCCAGCAGTGATTTTTAGCAGTTGCGGTGTAGTTTACCTTTGTAATATGACGAGGCGTTCCCTCTTAATGTGTGAAATCAACCTCCGAATATGCATTCGTTCTACACGCAGTTCATTGCATGGATTTTGGGCATCTCGGAAGGCCTTGTGATTTAAACGGCACAGGCAGCCACTGCCCTCGAGGTGCTGTTGTCGAGGTGGAAAAGTTTTGGTTTTGCTAGATTGTCAGGACGTGCTCAAGTGCCTAGCATGTGCACTGTGGTGAGATATTGGTGCCGACTTCAAACTGCCGAAGAACCGCAAGGTGCTTTGGTTACCTTGTACTGAAGAACGTGCTCTTAGGCTGAGTCACATTTTTGCTGTGCTATGGGCACACGGTACGCAATGTAAGCCTGTTCTGGCTGTTTATACCCAATCTATATTCCTGTATGCTACTCGACATTTTTGCCTTTCAGTAAAAAAGTCTAAATGAGGCCTATCGCATATGCCCCTTCCTATTGTTGTTTTTCTAACACTGGCATACTACGCGTTCGACCAAATAAATATTAGTGTACCAGCCTTACTTCAAGCAAGTTAGCACACACTGGATTCTCGTGAAGTGCTCATTCCTCGAGAACGTTATTGACATTTCGTAACGAAGCTATAAAATGTACTGATAGCAAAAACATTCCATATTAAAAGGCATATGGGGTACTCATACAAGCTATCATCTAAAAATCTGTGGCTATCCCATCTTTCAGTAGAGCCACAAGTTATAGGAAACACACAGAACAGTGCAATATTTGAGCAATGCGAGCTCAAAATTAAAAAAGTTTAGCTCATAACAGCATGAACAGCTGGTGACAAATGCCATAACAGGAGGACTGACATCTCCAGGTGTGAGTTTCAGGTAGTGTAGAGTCCGCTAACGGGTGTGTTCAGAGTACATTTAAGAGCTAAGAAGTTACATTATATTTCAATTCCTAATAGGCAACCTGTGCTGAAGTCTGCTGCGTCGATTGCGGTGCTACAACACAGCCTAGCAAGAAGAGCATGCATTTTATGGGTGCACCCAAGGTGCTTTTCCATGCCACCTGCCTGCTTTTATACGCATAAGCATGTGTGCTCTGTCTAAGCCACGCGTGATGTGTGTCAGCTAAGTGGGGTACGATGATGGCACCTAGGCAAGGGATGTTATCAGCCAAATGTACACACTTATAATCATTCCTAATGTGGTGTTGCATTTGGCGCTGCCAACGCAGCTGGCAGCAGCAGTTTTTAGATGCACATTTGAACAGTACATATTTTTTTCACGGGAGGCATTATCTTACAGGGAAGATGTGAGAACTCGTCTGCCACCCAGAAAAATTGTTTGAAAACAAACGCACATTGGTGACATGGGCGTGACCAAATTCTACAAGGCGCCAGCTGCACCTGTGAAGTGAAAAGAACCACCGTGCGTTGCTTGTGCATGTCGATAACGTGAACTGCACTAGAACAGTAGAAGCTGGAGGTTTGTTTTCAGCCTGTGAAGCTCGAGGAGTTGAGATGCGAATGTGCAGAGCGGCCATGTGAAACAGGCAGATTACAATGCTGCCTGGGCACTGCAGGTTGCCTATGAACACAAAAGTTACAAATGTTTAATCCTGAATGCACCCATTTCAATTGTTTGTCAATGCACCTTACAACTCTCAAGTCAGCTCTGAAAGTAAACTATTGAAGTCGCTTAACTTTCTATTTTCATAAAGCAGCTAAAATTTTAAGAATATTTATAGTATAATTATTTGAAAGGATTCCTGAGCAATATTAATTAAAAGTAGGATTCGATTTTTACGCACCATAGCAGCATCATGTAGAGTGCTTCACAGTTTTAAGCTTTGTGCTCAGCACTGTAATACACTACTTCGTAGTGGTGCGAGTAGCTTCTTTATACAGTCATTGCTATATGGACATTAAGTTAAGTATTCTCCTGTTAATACTTTTGCTCTTCTATGTTCACTTTCTCTGTCATGTGTTCCTTGCCATGTTCATTTCATTCATCTCATTGAATGAAACTTAAACAAATGTTAATGGACCTCTCTGGTAATGCAGCAGCAAAGCCATTTGTTGGACAAACCCGGTTACAGGTTTAATTTAACAGTACATCTTTCTTGGCTTAAAAACCAAACATTTTGACAGATTTGCCTGTCTAGGAGGCAGTAAACGAAAAAAAGTCGCCATTGACTACTCCCCACAGTGCGACAACGTGAATAACATCCTTAACCGCCCCCCTCCTCCCCCTCCCATGTCTTTCGCATCACAGCTTTCGTTCCTTTGACCCCCTCCTCCCCTCCATACTTAAAGACGCTAGCTACTGCCCTCAGTCTCCCTTGATGAAGGAGCCGAGCCGGCTTCGAAACGTTGGGCTAAAATTAAAGATTTTGGTTGGAGATGTACAGTTTATAATAAGTCTTCCGGGGCTAGTTCGCGGAGGATTGTCTAACAAAAGGCTAAAACAGCACTGAATTTAACACATCCCACAGAAAGACGGACAGGACGGGTGTTAACTCCAGCTGTGTTTATTGAAGGCCACATGTACCAAATATATAGCCCGAACAAGGTTAAACATGCACATTTACCATATAGCAAAAAAAGAAATTAAAAACCCCACACAGACTGAAGCTATCCATTATTGAGTATATTTAAAAAATCTATGTTCACTTGATCGCAGGGAGATGGAATTGCTGCTTACGCACTTGTCAACTTTCTCTTTGATAAAGATGGCTCCAGCTAGTTCGTGAGCTAATCTATCCTTAATTCCAGCTAGAATAGTGATGACTATAAATTTCCAATAAGGAAGGGCACCAGGCAAGGAGACACGATCTCGCCAATGCTATTTACCGCCTGTTCGCAGGAGGTATTCCGAGCCATGAATTGGGAACGGTTGGGAATAAGAGTAAATGGAGAATACCTAAATAATCTGCGATTCGCAGATCACATTGCCTTGCTAAGTCACTCAGGAGGTGAACTGCCAGTCATGATCAATAAGTTAGACAGTCAGAGCAGAACGCTAGGTCTAAAAATTAACATGCTGAAAATCAAGATAATGCTCAACAGTCTAGCAAGGGAACAGTACTTAACAATTGAGAGTGAAAGCCTGGAAGTTGTAAAGGAATACGTGTACATAGGGCAGGTAGTGACAGCTGATCCGTATCATGAGAGTGAGATAACTATTAGGATAAGAATGGGGTGGAGCGCATATGGCAGGTTCTCTCAGATCATGAGGGGCAGTTAACCAATTTCCCTCAAGAGAAAAGTGTACAACAGCTGTATCTTACCGGTACTAACCTACGGGGCAGAAACGTGGAGGCTAACGAAAAGAGTTCAGCTTAAGGACGCCGCAGCGAGCCATGGAAAGAAAAATGATAGGTGTAATGTTAAGAGACCGCAAGCGGGAAGAGTGGGTGAGGGAACAAACGCGGGTTAAGGACATCCTAGTCGAAATCAAGAGGAAAAAATGGGCTTGGGCAGGGCATATAATACGAAGGCAAGATAACCGCTGGTCCTTAAGGGTAACGGAGTGGATTCCAAGGGAAAGTAAGCGTAGCGGGGGGGGGGGGCAAAAGGTTAGATGGGCGGATGAGATTAAGAAGTTTTCAGGCAAAGGGTGGGTGCAGCTGGCAAAGGACAGGTTTAATTGGAGAGACATGGGAGAGGCCTTTGCCCTGCAGTGGGTGCAGTTAGGCTGATGATGGTCGTGATGATGAGAATAGTGATCTCCCCAAATTTTGGTTGTTTTTTCCATTTTTATCAATGCAAGAGCGGCAATGGGCAGGTAGGTTTTCGAAAGAATATGATGCGTTCCCTAACGACCTTTTGTGTTCCCCAGCAGGCTCGTTTACGCAGCGTCCAGTCTGGCCGACGTACACCTTGCCACATGTAAGGAGGATCTCGTAGACTACTCCTGTGGCACACCTTATGTAGGGCATCGAGTGTTTCTTTCCACAGCCGAATGTTTCTTTAGCACCGCTGCTAATCTTGAGGCACATCTTGACCATTTTGCAGTCGGCGGAGAAGACCGTAGGAACTCCGTACTTGTTGCCAACTCATTTTAGATTGTAGGACACCTTGTGAATATATGGTATCACCACTGGTTTGGCTTTGCCGAAATCTTCTTCCCGGCACTGCCTCTTCGCCCTACTCTTAGTTTCTGCAGGTCCCCGCAGGGGGGCGTCTGCAGCTTGCAGGAAGAAAACGTTTTATGATAAGTCAAAAGGCAGTGCCCTCCTCTTTGAAGCTAGGTCAGGGTGTCTTAGAACGCGCAGCTACAAAAAGAAATTTAACGAAGAAGACACATGTTTTGTGTGTGGTAAATCTGTAGAAACAATAGAACACCTCATCCTAAAATGTGATGGTATCCATCCCGATGTCGATGCCGGCACAGTCACTCTTCCTGAGGCCTTAGTGTTCAGAGATAACAATAGTCATGTAAATAAATCTGCGGTGGAAATTAGCAAAAAGCGATTGGAGGATTGGTGGCACAAAAGCAGAGAGGTGACACAAGTTTTAAAGTGTAGGAAGACGTATTTTAAAGAAAATGGCGAATTTCATTAACAACTTACAGCAGAGTTAAACAAAAATAAAGGGAAAAAACAGAGCATAGTGGCAACAA
The DNA here is from genome assembly GCF_052857255.1 of Amblyomma americanum. Classification (NCBI taxonomy): domain Eukaryota; kingdom Metazoa; phylum Arthropoda; class Arachnida; order Ixodida; family Ixodidae; genus Amblyomma; species Amblyomma americanum. Next base: position 52,437,934 of record NC_135500.1, read on the forward strand.
CCACTGCCCCGTTTCAAAGGGTACGCTCCTACCTTCCATCCATCCATCCATCCATCGATTATGAGTGGCGACACCACGGGTTCCCGAGCATCCGCAGGGACATCCCCTCAAGGGGATGATGGTGAACAGTGCATCACCACGGACACGAGCACCCGCGCCTAGCCGTGCGTGGCATCGCCGTGTCCGGGGAAAAGGGGATCCTGGTGGCTGAGCCGATGCCGAGAATTTGTACCTTTAAGGCCCCTCGGCGGAGGCAACACACCACTTTGGCCCCAGCTTCCTGTAGACGGCACCTCCGGCCTGACCCGACCGGGGGAAATCGGCAGTCGTCTTTTCCTTATCCTCCCCTCCATCTTTTACTTTCCTATCATCTTTCTTACAACTCTCCTGTCTCCTCCTCCTTCCTTGGTTTTTCCTTTTTTCCTGGCGGCTAGGGTTAGCCCTGTGTGGCGAACTATCCTGGGTTTCGTCATATTCGGTTATAGCAATGGTGTACAGCTGGCGTGGGCAGGTCTTGTTTTCAAGTTCCTGTCCTGTCCCCTAGTTGGGCTCCGTGATGGGTGGCTGGCTCCATGACCGAAAAACTAAATATTTTATGGCTCCCCCTTTTCCAAACCTGATCGCTCTCTAAAAAGAGGGCGGGACGAAGCAGATTTTTTCTCTAAAAAGAAACAAACATTTTCAAAGTTTCATGCTATCCACAGTGAATTTGAACAAAAGCGAGCCCGAATAATATCGCCATATCTTGTGTCCAAACGCTTAACAGATGCCTTGAGCCCTGGTTACAAGGTATCAAAAATGACCAGCGGCGACCTACTCCTTGAATTGCGTGAGAGCATCCAGTGCTCTAAGCTCTCAAGCATTGATTTGATAGGGGACATCCCTGTCTCCGTGACTCCCCACCGATCCCTTAACACAGTCCGAGGCGTTATCTCAGAAAGTGACTTCATCCATTTAACAGAAGCCGAAATGATTCAAGGGCTCACCGACAAGAATGTGATTGACGTTCACCAAATCAAATTCCGCAAGGATAATAAAGAAATAGACACCAAACACACGGTCCTCACATTTAACACCAGCACTTTGCCCGAAACGATCCAAGTTGGATATTTGAAAGTCAATGTCACACAATATATAGCCAATCCCCACCGATGTTTCAACTGTCAAAAGTTTGGCCACGGCTCACAGACTTGCCGCGGCTGCAAATCCTGCGCGAAATGCGCCTCGAAGAACAACCATATATATCAGCAACGCCAACACAAAAAGGAAGAAGAAGGAGAAGATAGTACAGAGCGCTGAGCTCTGTACTATCTTCTCCTTCTTCTTCTTTTTTGTGTTCGCGCTGCTGATATTTATGGATCGCAACCAGCTTGCCCGGCAGATGGTGTTATTCAAGAACCACCGTTCTGAGGGATGTGACGCAGCACTCCGCTGCGCAAACTGCGAATGAGACCCCGCTGCGTACTCCAGGGCGTGTCCGTCCTGGAGAAAAGAAAAAGAAACCATCACCATAAATACCAAAGCAAACATTTCATTTAAAGAAGCAAGGAGGGGTTTTGCGCTTACCAGCACATTCTCTTTCACAGCAAAACCAAATTTCGCTGATGTGGTGCGCAGGGGCGTAGCACCACAGAGCACTCCGCGGCACCTTCCGAGGCCACTTCCACCGAGCCAATGGCATAGCCCTCCACGCGAAGGCTGCTCTGCCACCATCAAAGCAGGGAGCGCCGGTCCATGGGTCGGCATCCCGCAGGACATCCCCCTTCCGAGGGAGGCTTGAAACTAACACAACCACGGCTTCTCCGCGGCCCTCCAGCACCTTTGTTGAGGTGATGGGTACAACCCCCACTCCGCCTCTTTTACAGAGGCGGAACAGCCCACTCGAGCGAAAACAAGACAGGCCTCTCATAACGGGTCCAGAACATAAGTAAACCTCATATCGTTCCACCCCAAAAGATAAACATGGCTTTTTTTTAGTTCAGTGGAACTGTAGAGGCCGGTGGAAGAATCACAGTAACATAACAGATATTTTAGGGTCAATGTTTCCCGTAGCCTTATGTCTTCAGGAAACCAATCTAGGTCCACAACATATGAATATCCTGAAACATTACGAAACTTTTATACGCGATCGCGAGCAGGCTAATAGACTCTCAGGAGGCGTCGCGATTGTCGTTCGAAGCGGCGTCCCTGCTCGAGAAATCAAAATCAAAATAAAACTTGAAGCCGCTGCGGTCACCATCATCAGCTACAAAACAATTACTATCTGTTCTGTATATATTCTTCCACATTTTACATTAACGGTTCATGATCTACAAGAACTCATTCATGAGCATCCACAACCATATTAAGTAGTTGGTGATTTTAACGCTCACTACCCTTTTTGGGGAAGCGAGCGCTGTAACTCTAAGGGAAAAATAATCGAAGATTTTATCCTTACAAGTAATATATGTCTTTTAAATGCGGAAAAGGCCACATACTGCTCCCCTACCTCGGGGAAAATAACCTGTTTAGATTTCTCATTTACTTCTCCTTCAGTTTTTAACGATTTTAAATGGGATGACATTGACAACCCATACGGTAGCGATCACCTCCCTATACTAATCAGTTTGATGTGTCCACCGGAAATAATTCCCACAAAACAGCGACGCTGGAAGCTGCATCTTTAGACTGGGAACTTTCTAGAGCAAAAGCCACTTTACAAAATATAGATTTAGAAGACCTGACCATCGATCAGATGAACGAAAAGCACCAATTTTATCGTAACGGCTGCAGAATTAGCTATTCCGCAGTCTTCTGGAGTGGTGCGGCAAAACCACAAAGTGTAGTGGACAAAAGACTGCAAGGAAGCAAAAAAAAAACAGCAAAATTAGAGCTTGGGGTAAATTTCGCAGGTATCCGACACATAAAAATCTCGTATATTTTAAAAAGGCAAGAGCTAAATCTCGGTACATCCGTCGCATTGCCGAGAAAGCTTCATGGAAGAGTTATGTTTCATCTTTAAACAGTCAAATCACGTATAAAAAATGTGGGAGCAGGTTCGAAAATTAACCAACAAATTCTCACCGCTCACAATTACTCTTCTAACAACCCCTGGCACAGAAACAAGCATAAGGGAACCGGCAGACATTTTGGGTGAACACTTCGCTGGAGTTTCCAGTTCATCGCAATATACGCAGTCATTTATAAAACACAAAAATGTAACCAAAAACGAAGACTTCTAATAAGTGGAGGTGAAAAGAATACAACAATTTAATTACTCTCCAAGAAATAAACACAGTACTGTCTGCCGGAAAGAAAACTGCTCCAGGAGCCGACCAAATACACTATGAAATGCTCGCCCATCTTTCTGTGCCTGTCGTTGAAGCACTTTTAAGATTCTTTAACAAATTATGGGTTTCGGGGAAAATACCCGAAGCCTGGAAAAAAGCTATTATTGTACCGCTTCTCAAAACTAATAAACCTCCAACATCTCCTATCAGTTATAGACCCATAGCCCTTACCAGTTGCCTCGCCAAATCCATTGAAAGTGTCCTGAATATAAGATTAAATTTTGTCCTTCAATCCTGCGAACTTCTAGATGCCCATCAATGCGGTTTCAAGAAGGGATGCTCCACAACAGATTACCTAGTCCGTCTATAAAATACTGTCAGAGAAGCTTTTATCCACAAACAATACCGTCTTGCAATTTTTTTTTCGATTTAGAAAGAGCTTATGATACAACATGGAGGTTCGGGATTCTCCAGGACTTAGCTGAGCTCGGCATCTGTGGCAGAATGCTGAACTCCATTAAAGACTTTTTGTCTAACCGTTCATTTAATGTCCGCCTGGGCTCAACGCTTCCGAGAAATTTTATTCAAGAAAATGGAGTACCTCAGGGCTGTTTATTAAGCACTACCGTCTTTGTTGTAAAAATTAGCTCTCTTAGTAAAATAACCCCGAGGTCCGTTATGTACTCGGCCTATGTAGGCGACCTTCAAATAGCTTGTACATACTCCAATGTATCAACATGTGAAAGACAAATACAATTGACAATAAATAAACTAGCAGCATGGGTGGATGAAAATGGCTTCCGGTTTTCGCCACAGAAATGAGTGGCAATTCTGTTCTCATTAAAACGAAGATTACATGCAGATCCGACCCTACAGCTCAACGAAACCGAGTTGTCCGTAAAAATTGGGCACAAATTTTTAGGTATAACATTTGATCAAAAACTCCCTTTCCTGCCTCGTATTAATGCATTAAAAAAGAAAACTTTCCGATCACTGAATATACTCAGTCTTTTAACATAAACACTGGGGTTCTGACAGGGCAAGCCTTCTAAAAAGTTACTGCTGTGTGGTACTATCCTGCTTAGACCATGGCAGTATAGTATATGGTTCAGCAAAGCCATCGTATTTGAAACGACTCGACCCGGTGCACAATTTAGGTTTACGCCTTTCAACTGGTGCTTACAGGGCGTCACCTATAAACAGTCTTAATGTTGAAACCAACGAGCCATCACTTAAAGACAGAAGGGCCATGGTCACATGCTCGTACATTCTAAAAGTTCGTTTACTGCACAAACGTATTTGTTACCCCATCGCTACAGAGTGCTCGTCTAGCGTACTCTTTTTAACAATAAACCGCAAGCTAACCGTCCACAGCTCTTACGATTCGAAGACATGTGCCAGACCCTTGGCGCACTAGACATATTGCCTAGCATTTCTCGAAGGCGAGGTGCACTTCCGCCATGTTATATAACTTTCGGGAAATCTGTGACCTCACTATTACAGATTTCCGCAAAAAACAAATTCCGCAAGAGCATATCATACAAGAATTCCTCACACTTGAAGAAAAATACAGTAATTACGCGGCTTTTTATACAGACGGTTCAAAAACAGACGCTTACGTTGGAAGTGCAGCGGCACACAGGAATTGGAATAAAATAGTAAGACTTCCACAGTGTGCTTCAATCTTCACTGTGGAATGTTACGCTATCTGTGTAGCCATAGAAAAAATAGTAAATGAGAACCTCGCCAACAGTATTATCTACAGAGACTCGCTAAGTGTGCTCACAGCCGTTCATTCTAGAAATGCAATAACCCCGCTGCTTGGCGACCTCATACAGAACATTACAACAGCCTTAGCTCAAGGGCAAAACATAAGAGTCTGCTGGGTACCAAGTCACGTCGGCATAAAGGGCAATGAAAGAGCATATTTGTGTGCTGCTCAAGCTTGTGGCAAGCAAATAAAGAATGCAAATGTGGCCTATAAATATTACAGGAAAGTACTACAATGTAATGCAAGGAAAGTTTGGCAGTCCACTTGGGACAGCGAAGTAAATAACAAGCTACACTTAATAAAACCAGTGCTCTGTGAATGGAAGTCATGTGTGCATCAGAAACGTTTCAGCGAAGTCATTGCCTGGTGCCTCCGTATAGGCCACACACACATTACTCACAACTTCATGCTAACAAAAGAAGACAAACCAGTTTGTGCATGTGAAGATGAACTTATTCACATTTTAATTTCATGTTCGAAACTGGAAAAGCTACGGAAAAAGTGCTTCTCTCCGTTTTAGAACCAACGCATCCCTTTTCATCTATCACTACTGTTAGGTTAAAATGCAATTGTGGACATGTCCTGGGTTTTTAGATTTTAACAGAAGCTGGCATTCTTAAAAATGTGTAAAACATGACCCAGTACTTTGCCTGATGCACCTCAGTCACTTTCGCATTCCAGAGAAAAGGGCTGACGTTTTTGTTTTGATTGGTTGGGGGCCTCCAGTCCTTGCCCAACCAAGGACGGCTGATGAGGGAACCCAGCCTCCTTTGAAACATTTAATATCTTGTTTTGCTCTCAATACTGGGAAGAATGGTATAACCTTTTAGGCATTCTAAACCGCCATATTTTTATACCTTTGTAAAAATCTACATAAAACAATTTCTTATACCTTGAGCTTGGCGCATGATAGCCTTAGTCGCTTATGCGCCATTAAACTCAGCTCAGTTTCTGCAGCACTGCCTCGGTCACGGCAGCCAAGACATGGTTAAGGAACCGTGCTTTACGCAGTCTATTTACCTCACCCTGGAAGCTCGCCCACATCATGTGAGAGCACGGCTTGAGGAGTGCTGATTCCATGGAAAGGGTAGCAATAGCCCTCTTAACAGTTTTTGACTGGGCCGAATGAAACAGTAAAGAATCCTTCTTGGCCCTAGGAAGGTAGCGGCAGTGTTTTCTGGCGCTACCCTCTCGATATCCCTGCTCTCTGTGTTTCTGCAAATCTTCCAATCTTCTTCCATATTTCCTTTATTATCTTCCCTATATTTCCTTTATTTCCGCTGGCCACAGCTCAGCCAGAACTTAACACAGTAGATAGCAATTGTTGCTTCAGTCATACATATTTTGCTTCTGCTTTGTTCGTTAATAAAACCACAACAACGACAAGACACTTGAATTTATTTTTTTAGACTCCATTTTAGTGTGTTACACGAGGGACTGGTATTGACAAGATACAGGACGTTGCAGCATGCAGTCACCAAGTTTGATGGGTAGAATATGGCAGCAGTATGGTACGGCTATGGTAGCGGTATGGATTTCTCTTTCACACTCAGTACGAAAATGCCAGTCTGCAGATAGTTTCAAAGCACATCGAACAACTCTACGTGAAAACATTGAGAACAGCATAATCGACATTTACTCACTAAACATGCTGAAAGCACTACACTCCAGAAAACGCTGTACAGTTGTTATTAGAAGATATCATGCATAATATGGCAACAGCCCCAACACATCGACATGCAATAAAAGTGTGCTGGGCCCCGAGCCATGCCAGCTTATGCAGTAACAAAAGAGCTGGCAGGAGTGCTTTATGAGCATACAACGAGAAACTAGAAAAAGTAAATATTCCACATACATTGCTTCAAGCTAGTGGGTAGTAAGCTAGAAAAGAAATAGTAGACCACCTCATATAATGCAATCAACAATAAGCTACACCTCGTAAACCCAATTCTCAGCGAATCAAATTTATGTCTGCACCAAATAATGCTTTATTGAACTTGTCTTACGCCACCTTCACATCGGACATATGCACGTTACGCATAACTTCAGGCCACCGTGGTGCCTCCGTGGCTATATGGTGCTCAGTTGGTGACCCGAAAGACACAGGTTCCATACTGGCCGCAGAAGTCACATTTAATAATAATAATAATTGGTTTTTGGGTAAAGGAAATGGCGCAGTATCTGTCTCATATATCGTTGGACACCTGAACCGCGCCGTAAGGGAAGGGATAATGGAGGGAGTGAAAGAGGAAAGGAAGAAGAAGGTGCCGTAGTGGAGGGCTCCGGAATAATTTCGACCACCTGGGGATCTTTAACGTGCACTGAGATCGCACAGCACACGGGCGCCTTAGCGTTTTTTCCTCCATAAAAACGCAGCCGCCGCGGTCGGGTTCGAACCCGGGAACTCCGGATCAGTAGTCGAGCGCCCTAACCACTGAGCCACCGCGGCGGGTGTATACGTCACATTTCGCGTCCGAATTTTTAATTCTAACAGCAGAGAACAGTTTTTGATGATACACAATCTTAGCACGCCTAAGCTCATCATTTAGTTTATTTTTTTGTTTTTGAATAAGATTAGAGATTCTGGAGACCATTATTTAAAAAAGCATGGTACAACTTGTTGCGCTTTATCATTCTTTTGAGCTCTGGCGTGATCTATAGTTTTCTTATTCGTTTAGACTGCTTAATGTTCTTGAAGAGAAAGTGCGTAGAGTATATTTCTACAAAAACCTTGATAAACTCTGAATATGCATTATTTGAGTCTTTTATATCGAATAACTAGGAGTCCTGTACGAAACCATTTCAGCTTGTTATCTGGGTACCCCCAACCTGTTTTATTTGTGTTTAACTCCAGCCCTTCTTCAACTTTGTCATTGTAGCCGCTATTGTTTTTCAAGTACCATGCACCATCTTGATATTAGCAGTTCCTAATTCAAGCCTTCTGCGGGGTTTGAAGCACCTATTTAATTGGAAATGAGAACATGTGCGCAGGGTGGAAAGCGTGTAATCTGCCAGGAAACACTGAGGCGGCCCCGAGAAAGGCCTTTATTAAGGTTGACAGCCGTTTTGTGCCTCTTCACTTGGCAGCGACGACACAGCGTGTGCGGTCCCCATGGTTTTGCCTCAGCTGTCGAAGCAATCCTCGGACACGACCATGACCTTCGACATCTGATGTTTTTATTTAAAAAACACAGGGACCAAAGTAGTGTTGTATGCAGTGCGATCGCCGTGTGGTTCCACTGACGGCGAACAATCATCCACCTAGCCCGGCTCTTTGGATGGATTCAGGAAACGACTGAAAAGAACAAAAGTTACGAGCAAACAAAGGTGTGCTCCATACGAGTAAGAACGCAAAGAAACAAAGGCGCTCTCCGCTGGGATAATGCTGTAGCGAGGTCCAATATGTAAATTTTAATGGCTGGCGTCGGTTTCTACAAAGCGCAAGTAGTCGCTACGGAGATAAACAAAGGCGCATTGGAGCTGGGTAAGTCTGTAGCTACAAGCACGAGTTCTTTGTCTCTACCGCCGATTTCCACACCGCGCGATCGTCATAACTTTTCTCGGACTTGCTATTACAACATGCCATCGATCATAAAATTAAGGGCGCCGACTGTAGTGGCAGAGGCTTGCCATTGAAAGGAACAAAGCCGTGCACTTTGTCAACCCGGCAACGAGGCTTAGCGCGAGTTTTAGAGCCGACTTGGACAAAGCGCGAGACGGCGCGCGCTTCTAACGCTTGTCAACGCAAAGAAACAAAGGCGCGCTGCGCTGGTATAATGCTGTAGCGAGGTCTAATATGTAAATTTTCACGGCTGCCTTCAATTTCGACAAAGCGCGAGAAGTCTCTAAGGAATTAAACGAAGCTGCACTGCACCGGGTGAATGCTGTATACCTAGGCCAAACGCTGGCCACTTTTACCCTGGACTTGCCACTGCAAAGGAACAAAGGCGCACTGAGGTCGATGCCCCGGCCTCTCGCCACGTGATATCGGTCCGCGGCAAACAAGGACAGCATCCGCTTACCAGAAGCATCCAAGAAACGATGCTGCAAAAAAAGTTACGTTACAAGCGCCGCAATTTGGCGAGTTCTGCACGAGGAAACTTGCGAAAACGTTGTTCAACCCTTACCTCGGGGTTGAGAATGTGCACGCCCGACAAGCGCTTCAGCGTGGCTGTCCATCGTGGCGGTTCAGCGTGGCGGTTCAGCTGTCGACGTCGGCGGTCCTCAAACCGCGCCTTATGTGGGTCGTCGTAATGGCGTGGCAAAACTTTGAACACAAGCACGACACTAGCCACGTGCTCCTGCAGCAGCAAAACGAGGTCCTGGAATGCGCAAGGCATGTAGGTAAGCGGTACAGCACTTCATGAAGCGAAATTTGAGATAAAATGGGTACCTTTATGTGGCTGGCGATTTCTCGCAGGTCAGCGCCTTATGTGGGTCGTCGTAATGTCATGGAAGCGAGACTGTACAGAAATATCAGCTGGCTGTCGCCGACGAGCGCACCACGCAAAACAGCCATACCTGGACAGCTCCCGAAACGCGCGCGCCGCCGCCTCGGCTCACGAAGGGAATGCCCGCGGACAACGCACGCGCCGCGGACGGCCGGACCTAGCGATTCCCTAGGCACTCTAGGGACAGGCCGAGAGAGGCGCGGCAACCCCACATCCGGTTGAGAACAAGAGCGAAGCGAAAAAAACGTCACGGAGACACGCATCCTACCGACCAATCGGCGTTTCCAGCCTACCGACCCGCAAACGCTTCTGCACAATGACCGTGTGCGTACTGGGGACGCGACTAACCTCTGCGGAATCAACTAGGTACACCAGCCCTCTAGTGTCTCTAGCGCGTTGAGCCTAGCGTTTTTAGCTGCTCAACTTATTGAACCTAGAGCTTTGCAGTCCCTAGGCACATTGGTTGGCAATGGTTGCGTTATTTCAGTTTAGCAATGACTATGCGGGGCGTTCTTGTTGGCGGCAGCCAACTCAAGCGATTGTGCTGAAGTCGCCTACGTTTATGCCCGTCGGTTGAGACTACGTTTAGCTTCGGAGGCTACGACGCCGTGCACCTTGCAAGCGCTCTGCGGCGCTTTAATCTCAAGCCCGTAGATTTTGTTATCCTTTACGTAGGAGGGAATGACCTTGCGAGGCCTAATGCCAGTCCGCAAGCGGTATGCGTTAACGTCAAGGTAGTACGTAATTGCTGAGCACTTCCAATTGCTGTCGATTTCAGTACGAAATTCTCGTACATCTTTTCGTATCACAGGCCCTTGTCCTGCTTCTGCTGAGCGACGTGGCACCTGTCGTGCTTGTGGCAAAGGTGTTGCCGCGGTGTTTTGCCTCGACGGACGCCGAGGCAAGTGTTCGCTTGCTTAACCGCAAGTTGACGGCTGCGCTGAAGCGGATGCCGTGTGTGGGCATCTTGAACCCAGACGTGAGTACCGATTCATGCTTGTCTTAGCCGTGTGCGAGGCAAGTGCAGTCAGCAGGCAGTTTCCTCGCAGCAAGCCTGGCGGGCGCTGGAGCGGTCTGCCGAAGAACCATAAAAGTGAAATATTGGCTCAGCTGTTCTATAACTGGTACAGTGCAGTCGACAGGACGCACAGTGTGCCAGTGCGCCTTCGGTCTAGCACCAGCATAATATTGACAACCGAGTACAGGTTCAAAACTTTCACTTTCTTTGTGGTACTTGGTGGCGTTGTAGCGCTTTAATTTCGTGCACCCGGCTGATATAGCGATGGTGTTCTAGGCCTCTGACGACAGCAGCCGCAGATTCAATGCGCTCATTCCGAGTATGCGTTCAGACGCGGCCAAATATGCATATGGTGAACGTGTTTGGCGAGACGTTGAGCGCGATACGAGAGCATATGGTCTTCATTACATTTGCGCAGTGGAAAGGCGGATATGCTTTTGAGAAATGCTTGATTGCTTGAAGCATGTGCTTTATTAAAAGCCCTCACGAACACATTGCTCGAGGCATCTGTGCGGGCATATATGTGGCCACACAGTTGTCCCCCACGGCAGCCGAGGTGAGTGCTCATTCTGTCGTCGCCTACTGCCGTACAGCTCGATTCTCGCGCCTGCTGCCACAAAAGCTTAAAATATCTAAGATGTACAGTAGGCATGCATCACCTCGCTCTATGCTCATTAGAGAGACAGGCGCCGACAGGCAAGGCCGAATTGATTGAATAGCGCCTGTAATTCTTCGAGCGCCAGCCCTCTATACGGTAACGCTGTATCATTGCAGGTATGACACGCAGCTAAATTTGTACAGTACACCTGCTTGATCTAGATGTACGTTCAGTCAGCTGATGTGCGCTTTTGCCGAGATTATGCGTGCATTCCTTGCCGGTAACAAAAGCCGATGACCGACAGACTACAGTTGAAAGGAACGTATCCCGATTCTTTTCTGATTACAGTCCATACGAAGCAGTTCACGGACGTAGAAATCGCAACGAACAACAGCTTTCTCTGCCCAGCTCTACCTACAGCACTCCAGACATATTCCTACTTCACAGAGGCGCCGCTTCCCACTGTGATAGCAGAGCTCATTGCCATTCGTGACGGCTTGTCCACTGTAAAGGACCTCCTGTGCACTCCATCGAACTGTCTTATCCTATATACTGACTCAATACAAGCAGTAGGAGCTCTACGGCGCGTAGCCTGCCCACTGGGCACTGTTGTCGATGTGTGCTCCATCGTGGAAACGTATCCATGCCTTGTTCGAGTGGTATGGGCTCGACGCAATGCGTACTATCTTATGGAAGCGGACAGTGCGTCCCATCCACTGCAAGTGCCATACCCGCTTCCTCTACTGAAATAATTCGCATGATACGCCGTCCTACCTAAAAAGGGAATTTCTCCGCTGCTCTACGCGTGCCAATTCCACCGCGTGGATCTAACCTTCCCGGTTATTCAACTCCATATGTATCAGCATCGCGAATAAAAAACCAGGAAGAAGAAGGAGAAGATAGTACAGAGTGCTTTCTGGTTTTGTGTTCCTTTTTCCCGATTTTGTGTTTTCTTCTTCCTGGTTTTGTGTTCTTTCCTCTTCCTGGTTTTGTGTTCCTTCTTCTTCCTGGTTTTGTGTTCCTTCTTCTTCCTGGTTTTGTGTTCCTTCTTCTTCCTGGTTTTGTGTTCGCGCTGCTGATACTTATGGGTAGCAACCAACTAGCCCGGCAGATGGTGCTGTTTAACTCGGCGTGAAGAGGTGGCGTTGAGGAGAATCCGGGTGGATGCTGCGCGGACGCCTGCCGTCAGGGCCACCTGGACATCCGCTTCTGAACTGCCCCTTCTGCACCGGACACTCGAACCTGGACTCATGGGCCCCAATACCGGGCATTGTTGGCATTCATAGCCGAAACCGGCCTGCACATACATGTGCATAAAACTCCCTTATGCCGAAGGGCATATTTTCGCAATTAAAAAAAAATTGCAACGACCACCGCAGAGCCAACCACCATGCAGGGTTGATCGTCTGTGGTCAACCAGTACATACTGCGTAGAAAAACACGCGATAATCCGCAAGTATGGCGCGTAGTTTGATGCGCGTCTCTCATTAGGCGCTTTTCTGTCTTTATAGATTTTATTCGCACGCGCCAGCGTGCTCCGTAGTTTCTTTTACGCTTTTAATGTACGACCACCTGCGCGACCACCGCCCACCACGGGCCTGTCGTAGAAGAGGGGATGGGACCAACATGGGCAACATAAAATGCAGAGACTTTCGCCTCGGCCGGACGCCGCAGTATCCGCTTCCGCTGACTTCCACGTAAAAAAATTAAACAGTCACTGGTAAGGCCATTGGATGGCGCCACGGGACCTGTGCTGTAGGGTTCTTGCGCTTTACGTAAAGACTGCAACTCCGGCGGCGCTGGCGCCTCGCTTATGATGCGCTAACAGGACTGCGCATGTGCCTCTCGGGCTGCTGGGCAGAACCTCGAAAAATTGAAAATTGTTTTTTTTTTCGGGAAAGGAAATGGCGCAGTATCTGTCTTACACCTCGGCGGACACCTGAACCGCGCCGTAAGGGAAGGGATTCTCGATAAACACTTCCTATGCGTACGCGCGGAGCGTTGCGCGCTCAGCGCCACGCCTCGACGGGCGTCGAAAAGGGGCATGCATCTGCATGTTCCTGGTGCTGGCTCACTCCCCCTCTCGAGCCGACTCAAAGAAGGTCAAGTCGCATAGGAGTAGAGGTTTGAACCCGCGGGGGGTGGGGGGGATGCGCAGACCGGCTCCGGCTGACGCGCGCGCCTCGGTGCGCGCGGCGGAAGAGTCTATCGAATTGGCGCTTCGTGTTTAGCCTATCACATGACCATGAAGACGCTGCTGTTGACACACGAGCTGCTCAGGTCGCAGCGCAGCATGTAGGCCTCAGAGGCCCGGGAGCTCTTCGCCAAAGTTCGTTTATGTTCGCCTCCGTGTTCTCTCTTCTTCGTGGCGCCAAGGTCCTTCGCCGTGAACCGACAATGGGAGCTAAAAGCATTCGCCACGCCTCTGCACAGAGACCATACTGTACGGGTTACAGGGATTGTTATAAGACCGTGCGGGGATAATTAATGTGAAGGATTAGGGGAAAAGGCGCAGAGCGTGCCGTGAGAGGATACATTCAGCAGCGCAGCGAAAGTGTCCTCTTGATCACTTCGTTAGGGCTTCACTTGGTGAGGGAGGATTTGCACATGCAAATTTGTTAGGGGTGTCCTTCCCTAACCCCTACCCACAGCAGCGCAGCGAAGGTGTCCTCTCCCTCACTTCATGAAGGGTTCACTCAGTAAGGTGAGGGTGAGGGGGGATTTGTGCACGAATATTTGTTAGGGCGAAGGTGAAGGAGGGCATAGGTGGTAAGATGAGGGTGAGGGAGGGAAACATGCACGGGTTTAAGGTGAGGGTGTGTCAAAAAGTTCATGTCTATCCTGCCATATGTTTCTCGCCACGGGCGTAGCCGATTACAGAACACCCGTGTACGAAGGGACGAAGACTCAATAAAAAAACTAAATAAGAACTGCGGTTTACAGGCAAGCATAATAATAATAATAATAATTGGTTTTTGGGGAAGGAAATGGCGCAGTGTCTGTCTCATATATCGTTGGACACCTGAACCGCGCCGTAAGGTTAGAAATAAAGGAGGGAGTGAAAGTAGAAAGGAAGAGGTGCCGTAGTGGAGGGCTCCGTAATAATTTTGACCACCTGGGGATAATTCACGTGAACTGACATCGTACAGCACACAGGCGCCTTAGCGTTTTGCCTCCATAAAAACGCAGCCGCCGCGGTCGGGTTCTAACCCAGGAACTACGAGCGCTCTAACCACTGAGCCACCGCGGCGGGGTACAAATACGTTTTTTGGACGACTGTGTTGTTCGACGTACCAAACCACGCTTGTTTATGCCGCAGGATGTTCACCAGAGGCTCTTCCACCCCCACCCCCCTTCTCGCTGACGCCGCCTCTGCACAGGCGCACTGCCCCGTGGCTGCTACTATCACGACCCAGCTGGCGACATGACTTTTGACCATCCGACGACCCCACAAAAAAAAAGGGGGGGGTATGTCGCTGGGAAAGTACCTCCGAAATTTTTTCCACGCTTCGCTCGGTGGGAATGACCTTCCCTTTGACTGATTCCCAGCAAGAAGGACGCCTGGGGCAGCGACCTACGATAGATAGACGACAGGGGAACAAAGGAATGGTGCCTTCGAGTAATTAACCGTGTCCGACAGGAGCCGGCCCCACCGGAGAGAGCTTGCGGCAGTTGTGGCCCGCGGCGCAGCACGAATCACCTGTGTTTTTGATGGACAAATGCCATTTGCAATACGGTTGCATTACTGTGCCAAATACCATCGGACTTGCGATTCCTCCTCGCCAGTTCCCACGGGTGGAGTTTGCAACGAGTGCCTCCGCTTGCTACGTGCTGTGCAACTTTTCCCACCTTGGAGAAATGCGCCACGCATTGGATTGGCCACCGCCTGATCAGGGGCGGTACCTTAGGGGATTTAAGGAGCCTGCTGAGCGAAAATGAACGCTCTGAGACCTCGCGACAAGGCTCATCCAGTCGCTCGACGCATGAACTCTTGAATTTTTTACTGTTTGCTTTTTTCATAATGTAAATAAGTTTAATCAAAGTGCCATTCAACCCGCTTGTTATTGCTTTCCCAAAGTTCAAGTTCCGTATTTCCTCAACCCGAAGGCTCGGGCACTCTACACACCGGAGTCCGGGCTCAAGCCCCTGCGTCCGCGACAACTGGTTGCCATCGGTGGGATACGAACCTACAAACGCCAACGGCCGGTTAGCGATAGAGCAGCTGTCTTGCGACATGGTCACATGTGTGGGTGAGTGCTTGGCTTTCCTCTGATGTGCACCAGATTCTAAAAGAGGGTTAAATTGTAGAACAGGTAAAGATCTGCTTTTAAATCCTCGAGGGTTGGCATTTTTGCAGAGTTGTTTCGAAAATAGCCTAGACTCAACACTATCATGGACCTACAGAAGCTGCAGAAGCCAGACCTGCTGCTGTTGTGTTGGAATTGGGGATTGATACAAAGGGTTTGGCACGAAAACCTTTGAGCATTCAGGCAATCGCTGATTTGGTGGCAGCTAATGAGTTGCTCAGTGAAGCGTGGAGCTTCATAGTTGTAGAACAAAAAAAGGAACAGCAGCTCAGACAGCAGAAAAGGCACGAGCGTGAAAGTGAGAATGAAGAAAAAAAACTGAAGCCAGAGATAGAGCAATGTAAGAAAGAAATGTAGTTGAGCTAAAGGTCGGGCAATTGTACCCAGAAAGTGGCACATCTTCCCAACAAGGAAGGAGAGTTCAAAATGGCTATGTAAATGCAGTCATATGTGGTATCAGGGGATATCGGTCTGTAACTAGCAAATTTTGAACGAATGTGCGAGAAACTGTCCTTCAGTCGAGACACTGGGTCTCTAGAGCTACTGACTGTTCTGCCCTGCAAGGCGGCGGAGGTTGTCGGGCGGCAAAGCAAGGAGGACGCGGACAATTATGAGAAGGTCAAGGCTTGCCTTCTACGAAAGTATAGACTTAGCGCCGAAGCGTTCAGGCAACGATTTCGGGGAGCTAAGAAGTCGAAGGACGAAAACTATCCTGATTTCCTGCACAGGTTGGAGGCTAACTTGGTCGAGTGGCTAAAGAGCACCTAGTCCTATAGTCACCGGGACGCTTTAGTTGAGAGGAAAGAAATTGGCTACAGGACCAGGACAACGTAACGTCTGCGGCAAAAGCTGCCGATCTGATCGCCGAGTACGCTTCGCGCTGACAGTTGTGCAACATAACTAGAGTTGACAGGCCCCGTAATTTCGGTAGAAGAGCGAATTACCTTCACGAGATGCAGTTTGGGAGCTCTACAGTCGAGAAGCAAGAAAGTAAGTTGTCTTCTAAAAAACCTCAAGGAAGGATGACTGTGAGAAGGGCGCAAAAGTGGCCAAAGCGCAGAAAGAAAAAGTCGCGATCGAGGCTAGGAGGCTGCTCACTTGCTATAGATGCAATGAGCCGGGTCACATAGCAGTGAACTGCAGAAAAGAAAAGGTTGCGTTCTCGTATGTCAGTAAGTGCGATGGAAACATGAAGCTGTTGGAACCTTACATGCATGACTTGGTAGTGAACGGGAAGTCATGTAAGGTGCTGCGCGACTCAGCCGCAACGATGGATGTTGTCCATCCGTCGTATGTGTCACCATTTGATTACACAGGCCAATGTGCATTGATCCGACAGGTAGTGGAGGAACAAAGCGTGTGCTTGCCCATAGCGACAGTGGTAATTGAGGGCCCTTCCCGTACGCTTACAATCAAAGCCGCCATTTAAGGAAAGCTAAATGCTATCTATATAGGTTCTCCAACAAAACGCACGTGTTATTTCTAGAGAAGGTCATCCATTTTGGTGACCGAGTTGTGCAGTCCTTAACACGTTCGAAAGCGCGAGAACTTGCAACGCAGCTTACTTCTGAGTATTCCACTGCGGAGGAAACAGCAGTTAAACTTGGGGAATAAATGGATGAACAAGGGTCACAAAATCCCGCAAACGAGGCACCCGAGACCGGTCAGCCTGGGAGTAAGCATGACGAACCGCGAAACGAGGAAATCCTAGATAGTGGCTTTTTGCCGCCAGTGTCAAGCAGTTTCACGATGCTCCTATGGGCGAACCGAGAAGAGCTACGTATGGAACAAGCAAATGACCTGACCATACAGGAGATGAGAAAGCTCCACAGAACGAGTGAGGGATAAAAACCGAATATTGCGTTCCAGTTGAGAGGCGGTGTGCTTTATCGCTTATACAAGGATAAGCGTGGAGTGGAGCGAGACCAATTAGTCGTCCGCCAGAAGTACCGACAAGACTTACTGCGACTTTCCCAAGGCAATTCGTGGTCATACTACCTGGAAAAAAGGACAAATAAGCAGACTTTTGCAAGAGTACTATTGGCCTGGTTGTTTTAAGGACATGAAGCGTTTTGTAAGGCCGTGCGACACATGCCAGCTGGACGGAAAGGCGCGAGATGAGTGGAAAGCACCGAGAGTTTTAGTACCGATCATTACTGAGCCGTTTCACCGGTCGGTGATAGATGTAGTTGGGCATCTTCTCGTGACAGAGTCAGGGTGTCGTTATATCCTCCCCCTGCCACAAAGTTTCCAAGGGCTGTTGCGCTGCGCGCGGTGACACCACACAGTGTTGTGAATTCACTGTTATCAGTCTTCACCTGAGTTGGATTCTCTTCTGAGATCTAAAGTGATCAGAGTAGTGTATTCACTAGTGCCCTTACCACCTCATTTATAGAGCGGTGCGGCACTAAGATAGTGCACAGCTCAATGCATCATCTGTAGAGCAACAGCGTAGAAAGGTGGCATTCTGTTCTAAAGCGCGTACTTAGGGAATGCGCTGCGAAAAGAATCGCGACTAGGACTCATGCCTACCTGGGGACTTTTCGATTTGCGGTCAGTGCCGCATGAATCCACGGAATTTAGCCCCGCCGAGTTGGTGTACGAAAGGTCACTGCGCACACCTCTGCTAATGGTACGCAAGCCTGGGAGGGGCGCGGAGAGGACCCGGCGGTAGTAGAGTTCGTGTTGACTCTGCTGGATCGTCTACATAACGCTACATAATTCGTGGTGGCCACCATGAAATCAGCCCAGCTCGTTCTAAGGTCTACTATGATCGGGCAGCCCACCAAGGGACATTTTGTAACGGTGACAAGGTAATGTTTGTGAGAGCTTCAAGGCAGAATAGGCTCCAAGTACAGTGGGAAGGACCTGCTAAAGTAGTTTCCAAGCTTTCTAACACCAACTACGTGGTGAAAACCCCTGGAAGGCGTAAAGAATTGCGCATTTAGCATTGTAACCTAATGAAGCCTTCTGTGCAGACAGAGGCCGCGGTAAATCTAACCTTGAACTTTCCTGAGGAGATTGAATTAAGACAACCTTATCATTCTAAGCAGAAAGGAAAGCAGCGCGCAGGAACTACTCACGAGGACTGAGCGGAGAGGAGAACTAAAAGAATCTCAGTTGTCTGATCTCGGCGAGCTGATAGCAGAGTTTGATGACTGCTTCGTAGGCAGGCCGGACAGAACTGATTTGATTGAGCATGATATTGAGCTAACTTCCAAGGACCCAGTGCGGTCAATGTGCTATCGACTCTCTCCAAGGCAGATATATATCCTTGATAGGGAGGTAAATCGCACGCTGGAATTAGGAGTAATCAAGCACTCCGAAAGCGAATACGCTTCGCCTATGATCTTGGTGGAAGATCCGGGTAAAGGCCCAAGGTCTGTAGATTAGTGGAAGTTAAATGCTTTCACCAAGGATTAAGTGTACCTTATTCCCAATATCGAGGAGAGAGTGGAACAGGTCAGTCGAGCAGCCTATGTAACTACGCTAGACCTTACACGAGGGTACTGGCAAGTGCCGCTCACTGAGCGCGCCTGCAGATTCTCAGCTTTCGTCACTCCAACGAGAAGCTATCAACCAACAATCAAAAGCTTCGTGGTCAGAAATGCTCCATTTTGTTTTTGCCGTCTAATGAATAGGGTTTTATAGGGCTGTGAAGAATTTGCGGTGCCCTACTTGGACTACATTTCTGTCTTCTCACATTCATAGGTTAACCATTTATTGCATCTGAAAGCAGTGCTGAGCCGTTTGCGTCAAGCTGGGCTCAGTGTAAAGGCCGAGAAGTGTTGCCTTGCGGGGGGCGACCGTAGACTATTTGGGTCACAACGTAGGCCAATGTTTCAGGAAACCCAGTAAGGTTAAGATATCGGCTGTTGCAGACTTCCCGCGGCCTAGAATAAGGACGGCCATTCGGGCATTCTTAGGGCTCACGAAATAATATAATCACTACATCTGTGGTTTTTCCTCTTTGGCAAGCCCCCTGACCGATGCTCTCCGCAGGACAAAGCCGACAAATGTAGTCTGGGAAGCGTCCTTCTTAAACCTGAAGGCGGTACTGATTAGCTGCCCTGTTTTGGGAGCTCCGGATTGCGACCGAGAATTCATGGTCCAGTGTGATGCGAGGGATCGAGGACCACGTGCCGTTCTCTGCCAGAGGGATGACGACAGCAACGAAGATCCCGTCCTCTGCCTGCGACGAAAACTGAGCTCTGGAAAGATGGCGTACTGTGCGTCTGAAAAAGACTACGCTTGCATTGTTACGGCTATCCAGAAACTACAATGCCATCTCGGAAGCGCCAAATTCATCGTAAAGACGGACCGTTGTCTCCTTTCCTGGCTGCAAACCACGACATCAAAGAACCATCGCCTTCTGAGGTGTAGCTTGATTCTGCAGCAGTATCATTTCGGCATAAAGTACAAGAAGGGCAAATTGAATGAAAACGCGGACGCACTTAGCCGTTCTTTCTAAACAGTCCGGGGTGCTCTTCAGGTATCCAAAATTACTTCTTAAGTTTTTTATTTTGTGCGTTTATGTGTGCGAATGTGTGTAGTAGCATGTTTGGTTTTCTCAGCATTTGGGGCTTTGATGGTTTTCAGTGTGGGCTTTTCTCCAACAGCTATAGTAACCAGGTTTTATAGCAATCCCTCTTTTGAACTGGTTTTCTTGGAGGGGAGTGGAGTGCTTCCTTGGGCATGTGTTTGAGGTTTCAAAGACGCCTCAAAGGTTCTGGTCAACGCCAACGAAGACAATGTTGAGAGCGACGAAGAAGTGTTGGTTCTTCTGCAAGCAATTAAGTAGTCTCTTCGTGCAGCAGCGGCGACTTCCACCCGCCGAGCCTCGTCAAGCAGGGAAGGAAGCTTTTACGACCCTGCTGGCGACACGACGTTTGACCATCAGATGACTCCACAAAAAAAAAGGATGCCTGGCTGTGAATGTACTTGCGGAGATTTTCCCGCACATCACTCGGTGGGAATGGCCTTCCCTTTGACTGGTTCCCAGCAAGAGGGATGCTTGGCGCAGTGACCGACGATGGACAGACGACAGGCGAATAGAGGAGCGGTGCTCCAAGCAATTAACCGTGTCCGACAGGAGCCGGCCCAACTGGAGAGAGCTTGCCGCAGTTGAGTTCCTCGGCGCCCCAGCCTTAGCTGTGTTTTCGATGGACACGTGCCGCTTGCAATACGGTTGCTCTAGTGCGCGAAATAGCAGCGCACTTGCGATTCCTCCTCGCCAGTTCCCACGGGTGGACTCTACAACGAGTGCCTCCGCTTGCTACGTGCTGTGCAAATTTCCCATCTTGGAGCAATGGGCCACGTGTAGGATTGGCCACCGCCTGATCAGGGGCGGAACTTTAAGGATTTAAGGAGCGTAAAGAGTGAGAACGAGCGCTCTGGGCCCTGGCGACAAGGCTCATCCAGTCGCTCGACGCAGGAACTCTTGAATTATTGACTATTTGCTTTTCTTCACAATGTAAATAAGTTTCTTCAAATTGTCATTAAACCCGCTTGTTATCGTTTTCTCAAACTTCAAGTTCCTTATTTCCTCAGCCCGAAGCCTCGAACACGCTATCCAACGGAGCCCGGGTTCGAGTTAGCTCCTGCGTCCACGGCACTACACACGTAATCGACACGGCCAATGCACACAGCTGCACGATGGAGACTGCTTTAAAAACATGTTTCTCTGGAGCTTTGTGTCGAACCCGTCAGCAACTGCTGATCACTGCTCTTAAGGGGGTCGGGACAGTTCGGATTGCGCTGCTATCCCACCGCTGCTACCAGTTGTTGGGACTGAGGCAGCGTGATCGGGCCGGAGAATGGACGAGGAAGTCGAAGACGTGGTCACGAGGAAGAGTGAAAACTTTAGACAAATATTTACATTATGTCCAAGTTAGCAAGAATTGAGAGTGCATCTCAGTAAAAGGGAACATCTAAGTAGAAGGGAGCCTCGATGAAAGGGAGCTCCACGGCCGTATCCGACTATTCGATGCCGAGTTTTATGGTTTTTCCTTCTCTGAAATCCCTAAGTGAAAGGCGGGTCTGCCAAAGAAGGCATGTCCTAAAAACTTCACCTTGGCACTCATCACACCCTGTCTCCTTAGGGAACATGCCCACGTCACGTGATGAGTTTGAGGGTGAGGAGCATATCATCTATGTCGCGCAGACACCGGAATTAAGGTCCGCCAGTGGCGTTGCTATGGTCTGCAGGTGGTCGCACTTGTTCTTTATCTGTGTAAGGCCGGAAGTCCAAGGCTAAGGCCCCGTGCAAGGCCACGCGGCACGCGGAGTAAGAACACCATTCGCCGGAAACTACTCCTTTGACAACTTATGGCGCGGCCAAACACGGTGACTGGGCCCAGCTGACACCCGGGTCCTCTCTTAAAGGTGCATCACGGCTGGCCTTGACAACTATCTTCGTCGTGTAGATGAGGGTGCACTGGCACAGCTGCACTGGCTGCTTGCAAGGGGGCTTGCTCTCGCCGCTGCCGTGGCTACGCCGTCCGCGTTTTGATCCACTTAGGCTGGAGGACATCCCGGGCATAACAGAGCTCCCGCCGCCAGACCATGTGTTCGGAAGATGATCTACTCCCACGCAACTGGGCTGACTGGGCGCGCGAGAATGTGCTCTCGTTCTGCAGTCCTCCAGGCCGGTCCTCATCGGCAGGGGATGTCCAGCTCTGGGAATTTCTCAGGGAGGCGAGCCAAACAGGACACCAAACGAAAAGCCACACACGACAAAAGCAAGTGACACCTGAAACCCTCTCTTTCCGCAAGGCCAACACTAAAGCAATAGTGATTACACATAGAGATCCCTCTAAGGAAAACCTGAAATTAAACGAAACTTCCCTGGACAAACCCGAAATGCGAACCGATTCAAGGTTCAAGGGTTCGGACCTCTTGAAAGCGTTGTCATTATGCACGACATGATGAGACAGACGGAAAATTATTGGTCTGCAATTGGTCGGAATGGTTGAAACGATTCTCGATGTCACCTGGTCAGCGAGGATTCAACCGAGACATGAGACCGAGGCTTTCAATTTTTCTCAAGGTATTCTTCATTCGTAACTTGCAAAGTTGACCATGCGGTATTCTTTTGCGTTCTGCATGACAGCAGACACCTGCACTAAGTGTGAAAAATTTGCACGACAAACACAGAAGTATAAAAACTGCCGTAAATGTACAAAACTAGCACAACAAACTCTGCGGAAGTAACAACATACTGAAAAACTTAATACGAGCTCTACCCAGCTACTTAAGATAATGTCCAAGAGAGGCTTAGCTCGTGCTTCCGTATCAGCGGACACTAGCACCTAACAATTAAGCTGGTAAAGTTTGCGTACAAAAGCACAAAACAAACTTAACAAAATTAAAGCTCGAAGTAATCTTGAGTCGCCCTCGGGAGAGTCTACGCCAGATCGGCCCGCGTGTGACTTCGCTGTACTTCCGCTCGTCAGCCGACACTCACAATGCTCAGCTAAACATATGTACAAGTGCATGCTGCAAAATAATTTGCAACAAATCTTCAAACATAAGCGATGCCGTGAAAGACCAACAAAACATAACAAGGTAAACGCGCGGTTGAGACTACAGCTCACAAACCACTGTGGCTTCAGTGCTCGTTTGCGCTACACTGAACTGTTGAACACTTAGGTGACATAAAAAGCAAACAGTTTTATGTTACATCATTACGGAACGAAAAATAAGGAATACAACAATGAATGCACTAAAGAATAAAAGATCAAAACTTCGTTTGCGCTTTTCTACAGGGGTAAATGAATAAAGAAAAAGCAGACAGTGAGTACAAGAAACACTTATTCCCGGAAACCGACTGGAAACCGTGTTGTGATTCAAGGAATCTACTGGTCAGAAGCGCCCAACTCGGTCGCGGTCCTGCGGCCGCTCGACCAGCCGATGCTTCCTAGAAGCTGAGAGACTGACCAGTTCCTCCTCTGCGGGATATGCGTCCAAGGCCTGGGTAGCGCTTTCAAAGCTTAAGGCGAGAGGGGCGCTTCGTCTATCTAGGTTCCCTGCATGTCGTGTCCCCTTCCGCCTCGCGTGTGCTTTGCGGCATCCATGACAACTCCTGCTGTAGTCCCACAGTGACGCGGGCAGCTTTAGACCAGGCTGCGCGTGATGAGTCCGCTTGGCTTTTATTCTACGCCTGCGAAGTCATTTCCGCCTTGGTGATAATTGCCGAGTGTCACAAGAATGGCTAGTCCTCAAAATCACAGGCTTTTTGACCCGTGCTTTTTCTTTTAGTGCGACAACGCATGATTTGGCTTCCTTCGGACGCAGCCGAGTCCGGAAAAAATTCACGGTTGATTTTTCTTTTCTGTCATCATTTCTAGCGGTGCCGTCGCGTGTTAAGCTGCCGGGCTTTGCCTCCGCATCAACAGCTGACCTAGGATTCCTCAAAGGCTTGTCGCGGTTGGAATTTTTCTTGCTTAACGAAACTACTTGCGCTTTGCTCACAGTGTCAGGCGACGGCTCTCCTGACTTTTCGTCCGCTCGTGTGGTTTCGTCTGAGCACCATAAGCTCATTTCCCTGTAATCTGTCACTAGCCGCTGCGATTTGACATTCTATTAGCTGTTCTTTGTTTTTATGGAACGCTGAGCCGCACCCGTCGCTTACGATCTGTCAGCTGGCGTTATCCGCGGGTCACTGTCCTTTGACCAGTGTTATGAAGGCTATTATAGGCCTTCCCGTCCGGCTCAAGTCCAGCAAAAAGGCCTTTAATTTGACAAGGCTCTGCAGAGGAGCTACAGGTGATATTTTTATTTCTAATCCTTATTGCACGTACTAGCGTGGCGGCCGTCTTTTGATCGAGGCGAAACGTAAAGGCGCCCGTGTGCTGTGCGAGTCAGTGCACGTTAGATTCCCCATGTGGCTGAAATTATTCCGGAGCCCTCCACTACGGCACCTCTTTCTTCCTTCCTTCTCTAACTCCCTGCTGTATCCCCTCCCTTAAGGCGAGGTTCAGGTGTCCGCTGATATGTGAGACAGATACTGCGCCATTTCCTTTTTCCAAAAAAAAAAATCAATTGTAATTTTCATCTACTGGCTACCCAAGCTACTGTTGTAGTTGTAAGTGTTTAAAGGAAAAGTAAAAAAGAAGGTCAAAGATTTTTTGCTAACTTCGGCATCTGCCATCACTACAGCGGTGGCACCTGAGCTGGGGCAGCGGATAAAGGATAGCAGGCAGTTTGAAGAAGTGAAATGATAGAGGTGAGGGGACAGTATAGAAAGGATAGAGGGAGAGGTGGTAAATACACCATTTATATAACAATACATTTTTACAAGTTGCGCACGTGCAGAGTTAAAAAAAATGAAAAACACGCGCGCACAACATTTTGCACACAACAGCTCGGGTGGGGCGCCCAGCTGTTAACCGTCCGATGTAGCACACGGGGAGCGTTCGGTCACTGCGGGACACTACCTGGCGCAGAAGAGACGGGACGATTATCCAAAAATGCATTTTGCTAAATAACGTTTTCTTTTGCGGTTTGTATGTGCAGATGCCATCAAAAAATTGGAGAAAACAAATGTGCAGGTTGTACCGGCATACGTCGGCCGGCGGCTGCCCGCTGACCGGGGTAGGCGGCCATAAAAAGCGCATGGCTGAGGTGTTAGCTGGCTTGGATAGCCCCGGGGCCGGCGTTCAATGCAGCCGCTCCCTCAAACCCGGGGCCTGCTACAACAGCTGAGCCTTTGACGAGGCGGTCGAGCCCTGATGAGACCCTACTAGACTTCGCTTCCGCAGAGCCTCAACATGCCCGCCTAGACATGTGGCTCTTATTTTTTTTAATAAATGTTGAAACATTAAACTTGCTGGTTTAATTATTTTAAGTTCCTGTAACAACAGAATGTGACATTTAGAAACTCACTTCATAGACAATATTTTGCCAAAATAAAGCATTCGTCACAGATGTATTTGGCAGTGCAAAGCACATATTGCATAATAAGCAATGTTCGGGAACGACTAATGGGACTGTAACTGAGTGTGCCAGGATACATGCGGTGAACAACCAGCGTGTAAGCTTGAGTGGGAAATATTAGGTAGTCAGTGAGTGGTTGGATGCCTTTGGCGAACAACCAGTGAATTAGCTTGGGTGGGAAATATTCGGTACCCATTGAGTGGCAGGATGCCTGTGGCGAACAACCAGTGGATTAACTTGGGTGGCCGACATCTGGTAGCCAGTGAGTGTGCCTGAATACCTGTGGTAAACAACCAGTGCTTGGGCGGGAAATATTCGATTTCCTTGATGGGAACCGCAAATTCGATGGATTCAGCGCTAGTGGAGGCAATCACCTCCTTGCTGACCCCATGAATGGTGCAGACGTAGACGACCGCTGGGGGAGAATCGAACGCCTAGACCGAGATGGAGAGCAGGGTCCAAGTCAAGAAGGTGCTGCCGGGCCTCCGTCAAGACATCGGCGGAGATCAGGCTCCGGCGCCTGTTGATACGCACCTCGCAGACGACTGGCCTGCAGTAGAGGAGGGTGCTCCAGTCCTCTTAGACAGCAGCCTGGGGCGTGGCTGGTGGTCGGGTTCCTGTTTGAGCCGTGTTTTGCGGGTGGCAGGGCGGCGGTTCTTGCGGTGCACTGGCATCCCCACCTCCTGGTCCTCAGGCTCCGGGACGGAGTTGGAGGTTGGATGCTCTGAGCTGAGCCCAGGGCGAACTGGTGGGTGGCATCTGGTCATCACAGGGATCGCACTTCTGGGTGGGTAGTTGGCTGTGGGCTGGTGGGACCTCCGTAGTAGGCTTCGCGGACTGGGACTTGGCATAGGTTCCAATCATGGCGGCTGCACAAGATGGGGCCGCGACGTTTTCCGCCGGGGTCTCTGCTTGCAGGGTCATCTGTCTCACGTCCCGGTGTACAGCCGAACCTTGCTTAAAAGTAAATAAAGAAGGTAGGAGTGAAAGAAGAAAGAGAGAAAAAGGTGCTGTAGAAGAGGGCTTCCGAATAATTTAGACCCATGAACGATCACCGACATCGCACAGCATACGGGCGCCGTTGTGTTTCGCCTCACAGGAAGCGCGGCCGCCGCGGTCGGGTTCGAACCCGGGAACTCCGGCTCAGTAGCCGAGTGCTCTAACCACTGAGCCACTGCGGCGAGGTGAAGGGCTTTGAGTTTTGGTGACATTCAGACTGGTTGTTTCCGAGAGAGATAAAATAACATATGTGAGCTACCTCTGCGATAATACGCGAAAAACAGTAGGTTAAAGGAAGGAGCTATACACCGCAGCGGACACGGGACAGAGAAAGAAGACGACACAGGGCGGTCTTCTTTCGTCTTCTTTCTCTGTCCCGTGTCCGCTGCGGTGTATAGCTCCTTCATGTCTCACCAACTGGCCTACACATCTACCCTCCTAGGTTAAAGGAACATTCGTAGTTTTAAAATAAAAAAGAAGCCTGTATTTTCTGATTGGTTTTCATTAACCGCTTTAGCCTTAACGCTTGATTCTTGAAGCTCAAAGCATGGCAGTTGTCCTTCAAGTTGAAAGATCCGTGGAGAAAGGATTTCTTCGCTGCGTGTAGTTTTTTTTTTTGTTCACGGTTGGCAGAGGCATATTCTCAGCTTCCAGCACGGTACAGTTGCGTGTTCAGATAGGAGATCTCTCTTGCAGTATTGAGTTGATAGCTACTGACACTGCTCTCTGTTGCTTGCCTTCGTATGCAGCCGCGTTTACGTAAATCTGGGTTCAACAGGGCGTTTGTCTTCTGGATATATTTTAACCTAGCTTCTCTTCTTCCCTTGCAGAGATTTGGGTTCATGTATCACGGTACTGGCGCTATCTTGAGTCTGCATCGAATTGCGTCAGGGACCCTTTCGGTCCTTGCTGATTCGCGGAGTTTCCCGTTGTACCCGAGTATACGCAGAAGTATTCTTGTTGTGTTCGAATAGTGGTAATCTGATCTTCTAAACAAATTAGAGCAGTGATTTTTTACACCAGTTACTGCAAATGCCAAGATACCTGTGTACCGCAGCAGATGAAATGGGGCACAAAAGTTCAACTTATCGCTAAAAGTTCCATGTTCCGAAAACCGATCCCAGATCACCGACTTGGATATGAAACAGCGTGAGCCAGGACACCTGCCCGGATTTGACGTTAATGAGGGACGGGGAGGAGAATGAACGCAAAAACTTGGGGAGTTACCACTACGCAATGATCACGAAAGTGGCAGTAGGAACATTCAAAGGAAATATTGGCACAGCCAGAATTACTGATTGGGAGGCCTTCAGTGAAGTAAGCGAAGGGAACCTGGGAGGCTCAAAATCAACGAAAAAATGGTGCAAGACGCTGACTGACGTCAAGGAAAACTGCCTGAAAACGCTGGACAAGACTTTGGAGACACCGGAAGTGGACGGCCGAATTCTGGACCTATAGGAAGCCACGAGGGGGTTAACCAGGAGGCGGAAGCAGCAAAAGCGCAACAGGTAGCTGAAGCTAACGCTAGCGGATATCACGGCGAAAGCCGCGGAATACGCTACAAAATTCGCAAGGCACACTTGGGAATACTTTAATAGTTTGCTCTATGGAAGGCTAGGTACGGCTAAGGCGTGGCGAATGCTGAGGGCACTCATAGATCCGACACAACAAAGGCCGAAACCGGGAAGGCCATAAGCAGAATGGTGCACACCTTCCAGGGCACAGATGAAGAGCTGACCGAGAAGATCAAGCTCACGTGCTATTGAGACCCAATACATCTAGGAGTCAAGGACACACCCCATAAAGGAGAAGACAACGAGTACCTACATGGAACCATCACCAAAGAGGGCTATGAAGCGGTGGGTAAGGCTTAAAATAACACGGCTGCGGGGGAGGATAACAGCGACCTGATTCGGACCCTGTACTACGAGGCGATCCAAGAGCTTACGAATCTGTTGATCACAATATTGAAGACGAAACGATTCCGGATTAACGGAGACAGGCGTACGTGGTCATTATTCCCTAGCCAAGGAATTAACTGGTTATACAAAATTTGACACCGATCTAGCTAACTTCTTGCCTCGGCAAACTGTACTAGAAGCTGGTAACCGCAATGTTACGAAGTTACATTGAAGATGTCCTGGCCTCTTACATCGTGCTCGGCTTCCAACCGAAACTATCAACGTAAACCTTCGTGCTACAGCTAAGAGAGGAAGTCATATATGCATCCAGAAGGGAGCGAAGTCAAACAAGTGTGTAAACTAGTGTGTTGAGCAAACGCCTCTCAGGCCAGAGATGTGGGTTTCGGTCCCCAGAGCCACCGGGTACCCACTGGGGATACAATCTCTGCAACCTTTCCCGTGACCTGGTGTTGGGCTTATTGGGGGGTGCACCATAAATATTCATCATAATCAAAATGCTTCTAAACCTCTTTCGAACTAATAGACCTTTGCATAGAAGGCGATTAGTACAAGCGTTGAGCAGTCTTTAGTCCATTTTTCAAAGAACATCTCAATAACCTAAATTTAGTAGAAAAGGACAGGCTGCACAAAATGCGAGGTATATGGGAGACTATAGGTACCAAAATCTCGAAAACAAGCCTTTTGAGGTAAAATATGGCTGGGAATGTTGGCGGAAACAAGAAAACCGGTGAATCGTCTTAAGACAGCAGCTAAATTAATTGCTCAAATTTATCGTTTTAACTGTTAGAGTTAGGCACCATGTTGCAAATAGAGATTTGAAGCCGGCCATTAATAATAGCTACGACAGCGTTTAGAAATTTGAAAATACGATTGGGGCCTTGGCTCTCCACCTTGATAAAATTTCCCTACTTCACTACTCAAGTGCACTGGAGCTATTTTGAAAACGCAATAATTTCGGCGCGAGGTAGCCTAATTTGTGCAAGGAGGATCAACGCATTTTCGAAATTCCAAACACTGATATTGAAATTACTGGTGACGGGCTAAAAATCTTTAACTGCAACCAGTTGCCTAAATGGGAAAGGTAACAAGTCAAATTTCAAAACTATTTAATCAGCTTACTACTTGAGATGATTAAATTTCTGCTCTCCGGCAACGCTGGCAACTTTATGTCGCAAAGGACATTTTTTTTCACCCAAAAATCCTATTTTGGAAGTGGCTTAATATTCCTTGAAGCACGTGATAGATCTCAACTGTTCTTCAATAATATCAACGCAATTCCATAGACGTGTAAGGTTTTGCAGCCCTCTGTTTACTATGCACATAATTAGAAGGTACATGAGCTAAGAAACAATAAAGAAGGTTTTCCTAAATACCGCGCATAAGCTCTTAAGACCACGTCTCACTACGTCTGAAAAATGCAGCAAGGGCCTTAACTAAACCATTTTTTTGCATTTTAGTTCACTCTCTCACAATAACATATTTTTATTGAAAAAGCGCCCTCTATCAAACACTAGATTTTCTTACACAGTTAGCGACACGAGTAGCTCGATGATAAACAATTCCCTGCGCGACTGTAGTAGACTGAACCATACTTTTTTTTTGGTTCATAAACAGAAAGTCGAAAACTTTTTCTCAGGTTTTGGAAGTCGGCAAATAGACCAAGCTGCTTATAGAGTATATTGCAAAAGGCAAAGTTCATCGCCGATCGACGTACTTGGAACGAAAATTCGCCCTTTGAAACGACATCTGCCATTTGAATTCGTCGAAAAAAAATCATATCTGAAAATATGATTGACAGGGATTTGAGACACCGTGAAAAATTTTCGTATTGCTTTCACTTAGTTTTTTGCAAAAAGATGGTACCGAAACGTTATTTGCATTTCATAAGTGGTTTCTGATGGAAGGAAAATGACCAGAAAGCTCTTTCACCTGTCGGTGGACACTGTCGAAATGGGAGGAGGAGGGATTGAAAGGAGGTAGAGGTGCCGTAGTGGAGGGCTCCGGCGTAAATTCGACCACCTGGGGCTATTTAGCGAGCGCTGACATGGCACAGCATAAGGCCGCTTTTTGCGCTGCGCCTCCGTTCAAATGGAAATTTGCATCACACATAGCGTACAGTCCTGAACACAATACTTTGATATCGTGAATGCCGCGCGTGAATTGCGCGTCTACTAATAGGTGCTAATGAGGAAGCGGAGAAAAGAGCCAGCTACAGAAACCGGCTACATTGCCACGCTGCGTACGTAAAACCACTTTCAGATATGAGGCCTCATTAACACCTGTACACTCACCAGAGCAATGACCAGCAGCCATACTCGAGAGGCACTTGACCATGTGCCCTGGCAGGTGGCGGGTTCTGTGTCCAGGTAGTATAGCTGAGGCAGGAAGACAAGGACGTTGCCCAAGTTGGCAATCTTCGTAGGTCTCCTCGCCTCCTGTAGCCAACAGGATATCAGTCGACAACTCTCCGCCGGTGGGATATGTGGCAGCCACCCGCGATATCCACGAGCGCGTTTCCAGGCATGAGGCCAGGTTGGCACTCTAGATCTGGGGTGCACTGGTGGAGAAGGAGGAAGGCCGGAACCCCACCCCCCGCTAATGGTTCACTAACAGCTAGACCCAAAGCTGGGGTGTAATGTGGGGTTCAATGAAGGAGGAAGGAGCGGGTTGCTTGTCCCACTTCATGAAAGTTGCTTTTAGGGCGAAATCGAAGTGAGGCACTCTTTTTAGCATTGTGAAAAGAGGCGATCGGAAGCTTTAATTTTTGTTGTTCTAAGAACATATCGTTCTGAAGACCCCTCAGTTGCATGTTTTATTGTCTTGCGGGTTGGTTCGAGTAAACCTGCTGATGTTCCTAATTTTCCATGGTTGAGTTCAAACAGTATACCTAATATAACAACAAAAGCTGATAGTGAGCTCTCTACAGCGAAGCCTCAGTCGTGCTGCTGATTTCTGGCAGCGCAATACCGCCCCATCATATAAAATCACATTGCTAGCGCTAGTCATTCGATTGTAACCCGAGACTTTTGCTGCACATCAGGCTTAGCGATCGCAATCATCATTGTTGTGTGCTTTTGTGTGTGCGAAGATCGTTCAGTACGCAAAATAAATCGAGGTTGCTTTTATGTGCCTGTTTTCATGAGCCCATGTTCTTCTGCAGTCCCTGCTACTCTGTTAACCAGGCACATCTAGTTAAAAAGTGAGCGCTCTCTTGAACCAGACGATCGATGAAACAGAAAGATTTAGAAAAACGGCGAAAGGAAGTCTGAAGGCAATGCCTTCGAAAACACTTGTCCCCCACTGGGGCAACAGAAAAGTTTTGGCGGTGCCCGAATCCTCAACCATCGTCGATGCCGGGCCGCCGCCCAGCTGGAGGAGAAGTAAGCTTCGGGATGCCAAAAGGCTGCTTATAGGCAGGCAGCCCACACGTGCTTACCGTGTCGGGAGTAACCTGCCAGGTGTGCACGCTGGAAGGCCTTAACTTGAGCGGTCTTCCGCCGTTCGCCCAGGTCTTTGCGAAAGGCTGTTAGGACAAAGACCTTGTAGTAAAGGTATGCAGGGTGATGGCCTTCATGGCAAATGCCTTGCAGGTGAAGGCCTTTATGCAAGCGGCCTTTAGATCAAATGCATTTAGGTTAAATGCCTTTACAATTTAAGTACATGAAGTCTCCTCCCTAACTAGTTCTTCCACGCGATTTTCGGCCCTTAGCCATGCAAACCTTCTGCAATTGCACGCCTGCATTTCATGCTGCTATTGCTTCCGTTATTAGAAACTGTTTCCCGAATGCAATCACATCACTTGGTACAGCGGTGAATTGAATGTAAAGCCGCTGCAGCTGTATTTTTGTCCTTTGCTTTGCTTCTGTGTGGTGACAGGTACACAAGGTACTGTACAGTTCACAGTCTGCGGCTCCCCGCCCCCCCCTCCCTTTTACCCTCCGCGTATGAAGTGACATTAATGCTGTATCGAAGAGCCCGCGAGACGCCCTTCTATTCGCATTTCGTAGGTCCTACCACGCCCCATGTGGAATAAAATAGATATCTAAGGATATCAATACAGGTCCGATTCCCGAAGAAAGTGGACCAAAGAGCGGAGCTGCGGTCCCTATATTCAGTTATCTAGGCGGTCGACATGAGGGTGGTCCGCACCCGCGTAGGTGTTTCTGTAGAAATGCATGCAGATTCGGGAGTCGTAAAAGCGACTCCTGCACCTTCCTGCACCTCCGGAGTCGTCAAAGGTGCAGAAGTTGTCAAAGCGGAGAGGAAGAGGAAGACGAAGACATTGTTCGACCTACTGTCGCCTCAGCTCTTTCTTTACCTAATTTTGCCTAATTTACCTAGTTTTATTTGAATATTCGAGGACAGCAGCATCTTCAAGGCGGTACTGTCCTATGGGAATAGTACGGCTGCTCCGGTGTGGGCAAGCCTAAAGGGACCACGCCGATCTAAGGAGCCTGGCTCAGAAGAGGCGGCCATGGCTTCCCAGGCTGTTGAGCGACCGAAATGGAGACGACAACCCGTCTAGCAAGACCTCATCGTTCAGTGGGGATGAGTCAACGATTGTGAACGGTGACGAGTCAGTGACCGATATGGCTGACGTGCACAACGA
Organism: Amblyomma americanum; assembly: GCF_052857255.1. Classification (NCBI taxonomy): domain Eukaryota; kingdom Metazoa; phylum Arthropoda; class Arachnida; order Ixodida; family Ixodidae; genus Amblyomma; species Amblyomma americanum. The sequence goes on from NC_135500.1 coordinate 52,470,814, forward strand.
GGGCTTCAAGTTGTTGAGTCATCGCAAGCAGCTAACGGTCGGGATCCCGGTAGTGGCTGAGCCCACAGAGAAAGAGGTTGATCTAAGAGAGAGGAATCTCAACTTACTTTTCGCGACCATTCAATCACTGCTGGGATCAGCTCCGATTCGTAGTAGGTTCACCATGCACGTGGCTCTTCAGCTGGATGTCTCGACGGAAGAGCAGGTTGAGAAGCTCCTGCAGAGCTCTCAGAATGTTGGCATCAAAGTTAACATGCGGTTGCCCCATTCCTACATGAAGAACACCGGTGTTATTAAGGGCGTACCAAAGTGGTATTCAGAACGCGACTTCCTTGATTATTTGAAACCAGAAGGTGTTCTACACGTGTAACGACTTGTGCGTCGTGTGGAGTCTCCAGGAAAAGAATAGGCTGCGAAGCCTACCAACTCTTTCGTGTTGACATTCGCTCCCAACTCAGAGCGACCAAAAAATTGATCTAGGATTCACAAAACACGCAGTTGCCGATTTCACTGAAGCTCTTCCACAGCGTTTTAGATGCCAACGGTTTGGGCACGTGGCCAATGTTTGTACAAAGGATCGACGGTGTAAGCGATGCGGAGTGGACCACGACTTTAAAACCTGCAAGGACGACTTTGCTTGCGCCAATTACGGTGCTGATCATCCAGCGAGTATCGGAGGCTGCCCCTTCTATGTGAGCGCTCTGCTTTGTCAAATATCCTTTATTATTGGTCCCAAAACCCAACGGACTGAGACTCCTGTCCCAGGATTAGACGAGTTCCCAGTGTTGGAGTCTGATCATGTTGTTGCGTTACCCAACAATGTCCGTAAGAGACCTGAGTCCAACAAGACGCGAAGGTCCATTGCGTGCGAGTCGGTTGTTCGACCTCCAGCAAAAAGTGTCCATGTTCCTGAGCGACCGGATCACAGCCAGACTTCATGGCAAGAGGGATTCTCATATGCACATGTGACAAAAAAACGAGCTACTGAGGCCTGGAGTGTGTCCTTATCGGCATCTTTTGTAGATGCTGTGAGTGAGTGCATTGCGCAAAATAAGGAGCTCAAAAATCAAGGTATGTCTGACGTTCTTCATGTTTTGTTTGGGGCCCTGCGTTCACATGTTGCAGCGATGGTGCCCGGTAACCTGAAGAACTTCCTACAGCTGGTGCTTTCTTTTGAGTCCCTAATTACCACCTTTGCAGCGAACTTCATTGCGATCTAATATGAATGGGATAAAACCTCGTGGATCTAATATGCACAGAAAAGTGCCGTTTATATTGCAATAGAACTGCGCTGGGATGTTAAGTCGGTTAGCTGAACTAAAACTATTCTTGAAAGAGACTTGTGTTCCAGTATTGACTCTGTCAGAAGCTGACCTGCCAAGCGGGAGCTGTTTGACTGGACATGTCGCCCATAAAAATTGCAGCATAAAGGCATTTCCTGCAGGAAGTGCCGCACTTTACATAAGAAGGGAAATTCCACATGTTTCTCTAGGCGTTGCCGATCTTTGCACGGATGACATTCATTTAGCGGCTGTGAGAACGCAGCTCGGCTCTCGAACTCTTTCTATCGCATCCGTGTATGTGTCCCCGCGGAAGAAGGTAGCATTGGATTTGTTTCTGTAGCAGCTCTGCGACCGCTGTCCAGCTCCTCGAATCATCTGCGGTGATTTCAACATCCATCATGCCATCTGGGGTGACAGGAACACAGATTCCCGTGGACGCAAACTCGCAGACGTTATTGACAGTTTGAGCCTGTGTGTTGCAAATGACGAAAGCCTCACTTTCTTCTTGCCTACAGCCTCAGCGACAGCTATAGACCTGACTGACACTGCATTCACCTTACGTCCGCGTGAGGTGGTCAACAGCACCTGACCGCATGGGAAGTGATCACTATCAAATTTTTGTTTGCTGCCGACTTTCATGTGCATGGTCCTAAAATTATCATTGCGGTCAAATGGGACAAGTACAGAGAGCACCTAGAACGTGTTTCTGGTTATATTATAGAAATGATTTCTAGTAAGCTGGCAGCAACCATGGCGGTCAAGTTACCTGATCATTTTCCGGCCCCGGATTTAAAACTCAGGAACCTTTGCGCAGCGAGAAGGGCGGAGCGCCAACTCGTGCATAAGGAGGACGACAGGCAAATGAAGACTACCTTCAATAGGCTGAGTTCTGCTATTAGACGGCACTCGAACAAGCTGTACAGGTCGAAATGGGCCTCATTCTGCGCTAGTTTGGGTTCTCACCGATGACGAGAATATGGGGAGTAATTGGCAGTTTTGCTGGAGAATCTCGCCCTTCGAAGCCTTTTGATGCTCTTGAAATACGCAAGGAAAAACCTATTGCGTGCTAGGCATAGGAATTTGCAGACGCACTTGTACGTGCTAATTCTGGAATTGATATATATACACCACCTGCTTTCTCCCGGTCTATCATGGACGTCCCGTTCAGGCTTCGTTAGCTTCAGACTGCGCTCAGTGGCCTGCGGCGCCGGTGTGCACTAGGTTCCGACGGCATCACAATAAAATGCGGAATAATCTGCCCTTGGAACTCAGAAAGGAGCTTCTAAACTTCATCCTTCGAGTTTGGGAGACTGGCGATGTTCCTCCGACATGGAAGGTGGCACATGTAGTTCCAGTACTGAATCCGGGCAAAGACAGGACGGACCACCCTTTTATCGTCCTTTGTCATTGACCTCCTGTGCAGCTAAGTTGAAGGAAAAGCTGGTAAATGAGCGCTTATCCTAGTGGCTTGAGGACAGCAAGGCACGGCCAACATGTATGATAGCTAGGATTCGGCCGAGGTTTTAGTGCCCAAGATAGTGTCTTAGACTTGGTGAGTCACATTGAACACCAGATAGTTTTCGGCCTTTCTACCTTGGGCATTTTTCTTGACATTGCGGAAGCTTACGACAACGGGCTTCAGACCTCAATTCTAAACAGTTTGCAAGGCATGGACATACAGAGCCATATGTTAAGATTCATTTACAAGTTTATAAGTGATCGTGCGGTTCGTGCACGATTAGGGAGCACCTTAAGCACCGAAAAGGTTCTATCACGAGCATCATGGAATCGCAGCGCTAGCAGGCAAGGACACAGGGAGGACACAAACACACGCTTGCGCTGAACTGTAAACTTTATTTTGAACTTGTCTGAACCCTGCCTTATATGTAACAGAAGAGAATTAACACGCAAGCGCGTCTACTGCACAGATACGACGAGGATAGTCTCAGTCACGTTTTGATAGTGCATTCAGGGAGGGTTTGATCCCGACAAAAAACACCGGCACGAAAAAAAAGAGCAAAGCATTCAAGGCTCGGTCGAGAATTTACAAACGCGAACGAACCAAAAAAAGGTAACAAGGAAAAAGCCAGGCATAAACATAAGTGGAAAAAAGCGAGACATTAAAAACAGGCGAAGAATCGGAATAAAATCAAGTCAGAAAATGGCATTGATGGGGCAACAATTAACAGGCAAAAATTCATGAAAAAGATAAATACGAATAACAAGGGTGCAGGCTAAAAAATAACAAAGCCAAAAGTTCAATGGGGCGCCAAAAGCAAGTAAAAAGATGACGTAAGCGAGGCAACATTTAAGAGGCCAAAAAAAAAATAGACGTGAAGAGAGCTGAGATGAGTGCCGAAAACTGTTAAGGTGGCCTCGAAAACAGTACAATCATACTGACCCAGACAGGAATGCGATCTCTTGTTCTAAAAGGGCTACTGAAGGCACTCTGACGCAGCCTGCTTTCAGGTTGTCAATGATGGCTGCTTCAATTATTTCCCGAGTTAGCTGGTTTTTGTTTTTTGCCAAGATTCTGGTGTTCGCAAAGATTGGAGGGCGGCTCTTGCAGGGTGGGCAGTCACGTCAGTGGATGGCCAAGTTGCTTGATTTTTTATCTTTCAAGTGCAAGTTGTGCTCCTGCAGTTTTTTGTTCAAACAGCGACCTGTCTGTCCAACGTATTCTTTGCCACAGGACAGAGGGATAGAGTAGACCACTCCCGTAGCGCATGAGACAAACGAGTCTTTATGTCTTATTGTGCATTCTTTCTTTCGTTCGGTTGGTCTGTTTACGCGCCTGCTCAGTCTGGAAAGGCGGTGAGGAGCGGAAAAAATAACCTCCACTCCCCCCTTTTTCCCAATTCTTTTTAAATTGTGGGAAACCTGGTGAATGTACGGAATTACTGCCAGTTTCTTGCTCTCCTCTCTTTCGTTGGATGTACTGTGCTTATCGCTTTGCATGGCGCTGAGCAGTTTTTTGGCTATTGAGGAAAGAAGCAATGCCGGGTACCTGGAATGAAGCATTCGCTGGGCTTGATTCTGGAAACTTGTCTCTTGAGAGTGCTCACAGGACTTGGTTAACGCGTTGTTGAAGACGGCTTGAACAATGTTTCTCTTGATTAGCTTCGAATGCGCCGAGTCATAAGTTAAGACTGGATTGTTGGCCCTTGGCTGAAAAGACCAGCAAACGTGTTCTGGTGAAAACTGAAACCTGAGCTCGAGAACGCGAATGGAGCCATTTCTTTTTGGGAACTCATGTGTTAAAATCAGGGTGATAAACTTTGATTGAAGATCGCCAACACACTGTCAACCTGCTGCAGGAAACCGTCTTCGTGGCTGTCTAATAAAAGAAGATAATCATCCACGTACCTAAAATTTTAAGAACCGGTAAATTTCTTAGTTTTGTGCTTAGTGCTCTTTTCTGCTTGGCGAGGTACAAGTCGCTCAAGTACTTGTATTACTCAATCCCTCATGATGAGTTGTTCCGATGTGTTAGCGAGCCCATTGATCAGCATGGCAGCGTGACATTCCAAATTGCTAGCGGCATCTCAGTTACCGGTTTTCTGGAGCTTTTATCCACTTATGTAAAATCCACTTACTCTGAGTGGAACGGCTCGCTTTTCAAACAAAAACAGGGGATCTGTATCGGTTCATGTATCGCCCCCATCTTGAGCGACTTGTACCTCGCCAAGCAGGGCAGAGCATTCAGCACAAAACTAAAAAATTTACCGGTTCTTAAAATCTTAGGTATGTAGATGATTATCTTGTTTTATTAGACAGCCACGTAGATAATTTCCTGCAGCAGGTTGACAGTGTGTTGGCGATCTTCAATCAATGCTTATCACACCTGATTTTAACCCATGAGATCCCGAAAAATGGCTCCATTCGCTTTCTCGAGCTCAGGTTGCAGTTTTCACCAAAACACTTTTGCTGGTCTTTTCAGCCAAGGGCCAACAAGCCAGTCTTACCTTATGTCTCGACGCATTCGAAGCTAATCAAGAGAAACATTGTTCAAGCCGCCTTCAACAACGTGTTAACCAAGTCCTGTGAGCACTCTTAGAGACAAGTTTCCAGAATCAAGCCCAGCGAATGCTTCATTCCGGGTACCCGGTATTGCTTCTTTCCTCAATAGCCAAAAAACTGCTCAGCGCCATGCAAAGCAATACGCACAGTACATCCAACGAAAGAGAGGGGAGCAAGAAACTGGCAGTAATTCCGTACATTCACCAAGTTTCTCACAATTTAAAAAGAATTGGGAAAAAGGGGGGAGTGGAGGTTATTTTTTCCGCTCCTCACCGCCTTTCCAGACTGAGCAGGCGCGTAAACAGACCAACCGAACGAAGGAAAGAATGCACAATAAGACATAAAAACACGTATGTCTCATGCGCTACGGGAGTTGTCTACTATATCCCTCTGTCCTGTGGCAAAGAATACGTCGGACAGACAGATCGCTGTTTGAACAAAAGACTGCAGGAGCACAACTTGCACGTGAAAGATAAAAACCCAAGCAACTTGGCCATCCACTGACGTGACTGCTCACCCTGCAAGAGCCGCCTTCCAATCTTTGCGATGGAAAAAGTCTTTTTCTTCTTCCACAGTGGGACGTATCACTGCCCCCTCTTGTGCAACATCGCCACGATGCGGCTAGGAGGAAAATATCAGCAAAATACAGCTGCAAAGAACCGCTGTTCAGTGAGGGAGTCCGTCGTGGCAAGGCTTCATGCGAACAATGTGCACGACTTCAGTACGGTGCGGCCGGCGCGATGAGCAAGCCGCTTGGACGGAAGTAACTGCATACGTCACATCACTGATGCGGCGCACTACTTCGTAAGGGTCGAAGTATCTGCGCAGCAACTTTTCAGAAAGGCCGCGGTGACGCACAGGTGTCCACACCCGCACCAAGTCGCCAGGCGCGTAACTGACGAAAGCGGCGTCGGAGGTTGTACCTAGCGGCGTCAGTCTCCTGTTGGCGGTTAATTCGCAGGTGTGCCAATTGCCGCGCTTCATCAGCTCGCTGAACGAAGGTCTCTACGTCGAGGTCAGCGTCAGAGTCGCAGTACAACGGGTCACATAGCATCCAACGGAGTGGTCACTTGCCGACCGAAGACAAGCTGAAAGGGGGTCAGTCGGGTTGTCGCCTGCAAGGCGGTATTGTAGGCAAACGTTACATACGCAAGAATGGTATCCAAAGTTCGGTGCTCGACGTCAGCATACATAAAAAGCATGTCGGCTAGAGTGCGGTTGAGTCGCTCTACCAATCCGTTTGTCTGTGGGTGATAGGCCGTAGCACGTCGATGGCTGGTGTGCGTCAGAGTCATCATGAACTGGGTTAAGCGGGCAGTGAAAGCAGTTCCCCGGTCAGTAACAACAACGGCGGGGGCTGCATGACGCAGGACAATGTTGTGTATGAAGAACTGCGCCACTTCAGCAGCAGTGCCTTTGACAAGAGACGTGGTCTCAGAGTACCGTGTCAGGTAGTCGGTGGCAACGACGATCCAACGCTTTCCAGATGAAGACTTCGGAAAAGGGCCAAGAAGGTCCATGCCCACTTGGTGAAAAGGGGTCTTCGGTGGTTCGACGGGGTTAAGAAACCCGGCTGGTTTCAACGGAGGAGACTTACGACGTTGGCAGTCGCGGCATGTTTTTACGTAGGCCCGCCCTGATGGGAGTAACCTGGGTCAATAATACTTCTGCTTAATGCGCGCGAGTGTACGACTTACTCCGAGACGGCCGGCGGAGAGTGCATCATGACAGGCACTCAACATCTCTGGCCGCAGCTGTGATGGTACGACAAATAGGAACGCTTTTCTGCTGCTGGAAAAGTTGCGCTTTTAGAGAACACCAGATTGTAAACTGAAGGTGTGGAGCCCGCGACGAAAGACATGCGGGATGCGAGCGTCGACGCCTTCGAGGTAATCGATGAGCGGCGCGAAATCCGAGTCCGCCCGCTGAAGCTGTGCCATTTGGGTGGTACTACTAGCGCCCAGGAAAAGAAAATCATCGGCGGGTTCCTCGGGACCGATAGTGATAGGCGCACGCGACAGACAATCCGCAACCTGATGCTTACGGCCCGACTTGTAGACGACAGTTAAGTCTTATTCTTGCAAGCGTAGCTCCATCTAGCCATGCGTCCTGAACGGTCTTTGAGGCTCGCCAGCCAGCATAAGGAGTGGTGGTCGCTTACCACACGGAAGGGTCGCCCGTAGAGGTACGGCCGGAACTTGCTGATGGCCCATATCACTGCAAGAAACTCTTTGTCCGTCATAGAATAATTGGTCTCGGCGCGCGTAAGTGTTCGGCTGGCATAACTGATGACCCGTTCGGCACCGTCTTGCCACTGGATCAGTACCGCACCAAGGCCGACTTGCTGGCATCAGTGTGGATGTCCGTGGCAGCGTGTTCATCGAAATGGGCGAGTATCGCAGTACGTTGTAGACGGTTGCGAAGCTCGACAAATGCAGCCTCTTGGTCGCTTCCCCACACGAAGGGCGTGTCGTCTCGAGTCAGTGAGTTTAACGGTTCGGCGATTCGCGAGAAATCTTGAACAAAGCGCCGATAATACGAGCACAGACCCAAAAACCGGCGAGCGCCCTTCTTGTCACTTGGGTGCGGAAAACCTGAGACGGCAGCGGTCTTGTCGGAGTCCGGGCGAACACCTTGTGCGCTGAGAACGTGAACAAGAAAGCGAAGTTCTTCAAAGCCAAAATTGCATTTCTCGGCTTTGATGGTGAGTTGTGCGGATTTGAGTGCATGTAGCACAATGCGCAGCCGCTCCAAGTGTTGGTCAAACGTGGCTCCAAGTGTTGGTCAAACGTGGTCGAAAATATAACGACATCGTCCAGGTACACCAGGCAGGTCTGCCATTTCAAGCCGGAGAGAACGGTGTCTATCATGCGTTGGAACGTGGCCGGTGCTGAGAACAGACCAAATGGGAGCACCTTAAACTCATAGAGGCCGTCGGGCGTCACGAAAACTGTCATCTCTCAGTCCCTTTCGTCCACTTCAATCTGCCAGTACCCACGAGAAGTATCGGGCGTCCCGCAATCGATCGAGCGCGTCGTCTATCCTGGGCAGTGAGTAAACGTCTTTTTTTGGTCACGTTAAGTTTTCGATAGTCAACACAGAAACGCAGAGTGTTGTCCTTTTTTTGACAAGAACCGCCGGCGATGCCCATGGGCTGATGGACAGCTGAATGACATCGTCCGCAAGCATTTCGGCAACTTGATTTTGAATGGTTTCTCGCTCCATCGGCGAAACACGGTAGGGGCGCTGGCAGACGGGTCGCGTAGTCGCATCAGTGATGATACGGTGCTTGGCGAGTGGAGTGCGGCCGACCTTCGAACACGTAGTGAAACAGTCCGCAAAGTCTGCCAAGAGGCGCGACAGAAGATCCATCTGAACAGATGGCAAGGCCGGATGTATTTTGACTGACTGAAGAGCGTGGTGTGGGCAAGCGTTCTCTGAAGTGGATCCCCCCACGGGGCACAAACGTGGAAACTCAGCAGCGTCGTGGAGGAAAGCAATAGCCGTGCCTCTGACGAGGTGCTGATATTCGTTGGAAAAGTTGGTCAGGAGGATGTTGGTACGGCAGTCACGTAGTCGGACGAGACCTCGGGCAACAACAAGGCCCCGCTCAAGCAGCAGTGGAGTATGGCCATCTGCCACGCCCTCGTAATCGTGGAATCGGTCGTTCCGCACGAGCACAAATACACTGCACCGCGGTGGCACCGTAACGTCCTTCTGGACAATGCGCAGAGCGTTGCTGCAAGGATCTCGGGAATCAAAGCGGGCCACGGCCTGTTTGGTCGAGAACGTGACACGTGCGTCCGTAAAGTCGATCACAGCACCGTTCGCCTGCAGAAAGTCGATCTCCAGAATCAAGTCTCTGGAACACTCAGAGAGCACGAGAAATTCACCAACGTACGTGAAACCACAAATTCCAACCCTAGCCGTGCACTTGCCAAAAGGGAAATTTAAGTGGCCACCAGCGGTCCGCCCAGGGTCGCCGTCCACGGTGTCAGAACCTTTTTAAGGTCTCCAGCAAAGGCACGGATCATAACGGAATAATCAGCACCGGCATCGAGCAGCGCGGTAACCTCAGTGCCATCAATTGTCACCCGCAAATCGGATGCAGCGTATCGGGTACTGTCGCTGCCTCTCTCTGTCCAGGTATCGTAGGCTCGATGGTTTCGCGATGCAGAATCTTGACACATCTCGATGTCAGCGGCCTTGCCTGCAGAGGTCGCTGGTGTTTTTTTCCCGACGAGGACTGGGCGAGCAACGGCCAGCGGAACTGGACGGAACGGCCGGGGCCGCGTCCAGCGGAACGGCCGGGGCTGGACGCACGATAGCGGAGAGGCGAAGGCGAACGGGACTCGCGCCTTCCAGAGTAAACACGGTTCTGGCGCGCCCAGAGTTGCTCCGCAATCTCAGGCGGTCGTTCACCGTTCTGAGGACAACGTGCGTCAGGACGGAAACCGCGAAGACTCACTTGGCGGTACGGACAGGCTCGGTAGAGATGACCGGGCTCTCCACAGTTTTAGCACAGAGGCCTACGGTCCGGTGTACGCCACAAATCTGACTTCCGAGGACGTGGCTGAGCTGTAGCAGGGGCAGTTGCATAATATGGGTTGGTGCTACTCACAGCAGACGTCGAGGGAACAGCGGAGCCAGGTGCGGTTGCGTGACATGTGTCAATGCTGCTCATGGCAGGTGTCGGAGTAGCGGGACCGTAGCCAGCTGAGCGACGTACAACGAATGCATATGTGGGTCGGGCATCGAACTGGGGCGGCGCTTCGGGAAAAGGAAGCGCATGCTCAACCTGCCACATTTCGTCCCCGACGACTTCTGTCAGCGCTGCCAGGGGCCCAGGCACAACCTGGGGCAGTCGGAACCGCTGGAGTTCCTCCCGGATAACTGACCGAATTAGTTCGCGCAATGCGTCTGTACTGGCGCCTAGGCACGACGAAATGGTTTCGGGCAAAATGCTCTTGATGTCCCTATTGTACTGGCGAACCCGTTGTTGGAGCGTCGTCTCTATGGTGGCCGCCTCGGTGAGAAATTCCGCTACAGTGCGAGGTGGGCTGCGTACGAGGCCTGCGAAGAGCTCCTGCTTAACCCCTCGCATCAGATGGTGAAGCTTCTTCTCCTCAGTCATGTTGGGATCGGCACGCTTGAACAGAAGGGCCATGTCCTCGATGTACATGGGCACACTTTCATTCGTGTGCTGGTTTCGGGAGTGCAGAGCAGCTTCAGCCTTCTCCCGGCGGTCGGCGTTGAGGAATGTAGCCAGGAGATTCTGGCAAAACGTCTCCCAGGTGGGAAGGGTAGTCTCGTGGTTTTCAAACCACGTCCGGGGAGATTCTTCCAGAGCAAAATATACGTTATGGAGCTTGCGCTCGTCGCTCCAGCCGTTGTAGTGGGCGACCCGCTCGGAGGTCTGCAGCCAATCCTCAGCGTCTTCGAAAACGTCTCCGTGAAAAGATGGTGGTGTTCGCGGTGGGTGCCAAAGGATCGGCGCTAGGAGCCGGGGGTCAGTGGTAATGGCAGTTGGACTGACCGGGCTAGGCTGGGTCGGCGCCGGGGACCCGGTGTCAGTGGCCATGTCAGTTATGCTCGGTGGCCGAGGCTGCGTCGTTCTTTTAGGCGGGGGAAGGGGCCCAAATTCAGGCGACTCCCCGCGGATACGGCGGCTGGGTCGCTGGTGGACAGGTGTGAGTTTCGTTGTGATGTTGTGCGGAGTGCGGTAGTCGGGAAGCGTAGCCCAGCACCTCCACCAAATGTTACGAGCAATTCGAAGGAGAACCTCCGGAGACGAGATGTAAAACTGTGGCGGTCCCTAAGTGGTCCGAGCGCGCGAGCGGGAGAGAAACATCCTCTTCCTCCACGTATGCAGGCGCTTTTTCTTCTTCCACAGAGGCACGTATCAATATTATGTACTGCCCAGAGTACAACGCGGAAAGGTGTGTGATGTTCGCTTCCTTCAAAAAGACAGGAACCCGTCACAGCACAGTTCAGGACATTGTCTACCCGAGTGGAAACCGGAAATGCAGAAGGGAGGCTGCACGCCTTCTTTTAACATTTTTGCAGGACACGGATCTTGTTTCTTAATGGTGACAGCTGGAACGGACTATGGCCTGCTGTGACTGAATGTGTGCGTAGATGGTGTCTTCTGGAGTGGACTACGTTATACTGTGAGCGAATGTGTGTATGGATTATGTCACTACAATATTACTATGTTCTACTGTGACTGAATGTGCATAGATGGTGACTTCTGGAGTGGACTGTTATGTGGACTGTGTGAGTTATTGTGTGCATAGATGGTGACTGTGGGAGAGGAATGTGTGTGATTTAAGAGACTGTGCGCATAGCGGGGTAGATGCGACAGGCTTTAGAACATTATTAGCACAGAAGGGACGCTACGGTGGAGCAACTGCCGTCAGATAAAACAAGGCTAACCCCACCTGTAGCATTCAACACCTCACCTCAACTCAACTCGTCAAAGCGGGCGTGGTTCTTTGCCGGCCGCGGCTAGATTACTGCTGGGTTGAGTGTGACATGCGGCACAACCTGCGTAGCAATACCTCTTTGGAGTCAGCATGGGCGGCGCGGATGTCGACCTCCATGTCGCCATTTAGGACGGCCGCCAGGAAGGCGCACCAATGGTTACCGTTTTTGTGAGAAACCTTGTCTCCGGAAAAGTGAACGCCAATGGTCGAGGTGCGTTTCCAAGGTAAGCACGAAGAATCAAGGAATTCCTCTGGTAATACTACTTCAGGTTTCAAGTTTGAACCACTCCTCGCTTGCGTAACGGCAGTCGCTTTCCTAATATCACTTCTTTAACTTATTTATTCATATTCCAACAACTCTCGCTGCATAACATCATCGCATGACCAAACCAAGGTGTACAGTTCCCTGGTTCGTGGCGTCTTTTCGTGTGAAATGCGACGAGAAAAATGAAAACTGTACGAAGCTTTCAATAAGTGTGCACTGCGATATGTTCAGGCGCACTGTGGGCACAGCGGCATGTATGTTACGTTTGATAGCCCACTGAGAGGCTTTACAAGCTGTGAGGTAAATACATATCTCTTCAGATAAACTGTGCAGGACTCAGCACTTCACAATGTGCTGAAACAAAAATAAAGTAGCTGCGGTTTAGCTACTGCTGATCCTGGATAGAGAGCGAAAGGTGTGTTGTATCGGGCAAGTGACGCGGCTTGGCGTCTGTGACTGCGCTGCGCACTCTAGGTAGACAAAGCGCTCACCCTGCCACTCTGGCAGATGGCTAGTTAAATTAATGGTTGATCGCGAGAGGTTGGCCTTTAAATTAACGCTGCGGCCTATTGCTGCACTGCCGCGTGTTTGCCACAACGTTGTCGGCGCTAATGCATGCAGCCCGCATCTCTCTCTCCCCACCGTCACGTACCTCAAGTCGCGATTGAGGCGTCCACTGACCTAGGGCGCCAGTTATGCGCCCTTCCTTTCCTCAGAATCATCGGAGCCTAGAACGTTGCCAACTGCATCGCCAATTGACACAATGAACGCCGACAGCTTATAGAAACAGAGACGAGCGCTCGGTTTCGGCGGTGGTGGCGGCTGAGTGACGTCTTAGCTTTCACGCGCACACGGCGAAGAACCTACGGAAGGGAGTAGTAAAGCTTTCGCTTTAATATATGTGGTAACCGATGGGTTAAACTAGCTAAAACGCATTTGAAGCCAAACGTCAGTGCTTACAGTCAACAGCCAGACTTCACCTGCAGCATACTAACCACGGCAGAACTCTGCAGGGGCATCTGCAACATGCTGGTAGTAGTGAACTGCAACACCACTTTTTTCCAAGCATGTGTCGGGACATCCCCGCAGGGGGATAATGGTGATCATTGCGCCACCACGGACTCGAGCATCCACGCTTCGGCGTGCGGGCAGCGCTGTGTGCAGGGAAAAAGGGGACCCTGGTGGTTGAGCCGATGCCGAGTGTTTCGGCCTTTAAGGCTTATCGGCGGAGGCAACATACCAATTTGGCCCCAGCTTCCTGTAGAGGGCACCTGCGTCCTGACACCAGTGGCGGTAATGTGCAGTCGCCCATTCCTTTACTCCACTCGATCTTTCATTTTCGTGTGGTTTTCTTGCAACTCCCCTACCTAGTACTCACTTATTTGTTTTTACTTTTTCCCTCCTGGCTGGGGTTAACCTTGTGGGGTGAATTGCACTGTTTACATGATATTGTGTTATATTTGGGATGCGCAGCAGTCGAGGACAGGGCTTGCTTGGAAGTTCCGGTCCCATCCCCTAGTTCGGCTCTTTGGACGGTGGTGCCACCACGGCGGAAGAATATATACATTTTTGGCTGCCCCTCACCAACAATACGATCGCTCTCATAAAAGAGTGTGCACCAAAACAACAGCTTAGTTCACGAAAAAACAAGAAGGGTTTCAGAAGTATCGAGTGGTACACCGTAAAGAAACGGAAAAAGCAGGCAGGAAGATATCGGCGCTCATACTTTCTATGTCTCTGACGGATGCTTTGGGCTTTGGCTAGAAGGTGACGAAACTTGCCAGCGGCGGCCTACTCCTTCAGATCCGTGACAAAGCGAATATTTCAAACTATAAAAGGGTACAATCTTGGAAACATGCTGCCTTTTTTAGTGCGCATCGATTCCTGAATACAGTGAAAGGTGTGATATCTGAAAAAATTTGACTCTTAACAATGAAAAAATATTGAAGGGTCTTAAAGACCAAAACGTTAGTGAAGTCCGCCAAATAAACATCTCTAAATACGGTAATTAATGCTCACAAAACACATAGTCCTGACTTTTTCCTCTACTGAGCACCCAGAATACATAGAGGCAGGATAACTGAGAAGAACTGTACGAACCTTTGTCCCAGACAATGTACACTGGTTCAGAGTTTAAAAAAAAGAATATATGTTTCAAAGAAGCACGTAAGCGATTCGGGCAGATAGTAGGCCCATTCTAGTTCGCAGCAAGAACAAATTTCGCCGATGTGCTGCGACAGTGCGCTGCGCCACACTGGACTTGGGCACCTGCCCAGGCCACACATGTGAGCCTGAGGCTGAGCCTAGCGACGCACGGCTACTTTCGCTGCGTCTGCCCTCAGGCTCACTGAGGAGCCTGAGGGCTGACGCAGCTAAAAAAGCTGCGCATGCCTCGAAAAAGGCCACGGACCTCTGACTCGGGCACGCCAGGCTACCCCTTCGGAAGAAGCCTACAAATAGTTCACCCGTGGGTTCTCCAGGGCCTCCAGAGCCTCTAGTGACGAGATGGACGTAACGCCGAGCTCACCTCTGCTGCTGCGCCAGCGGAGCTTTCTTGAAGAAAAGAAGAAAAAAAACACACTAACGGGCCCCAAACAAACAGAGACCTAAGTTTCCTTAACAGATCCCCATAAGTCATGATGGGATTCCTTATACACTGCAATTGGAGGGGACTAGTAAATAAGTTAAACCACATAAAAGAGAGCTACATTCTCACCTGTAGCCTTATGTGTACAGGAAACGAGAATAGGTATGATGGCGCTGCATAGAAACTGCTATATCAACAATGTCTTGAGTCGTGGAGCGGAGATCTGAAAAAGAAACGTCGAGTGGGAGAGAAGTGCTGTGTATTGTGGTCCTCTATATGACAAAAATATCTTTGTTCGAATGTTTATCAAGGCACGTAGGCTATGGAAGACAACTGTATTAGCAGATAGTACACACATTTCCGCCGTAAGAACCTTTTCGTTCGGATCGTGTGTTATAATCGCCATTTTCCTGTCATTGGCTTGTTTTGATATAGCGGAGATTTATTGAATAATATGACCATAAAAGAAGCTAGTTCAGTCAGAGTGCCTACACGTATCGTTAGATATACCGTCAGTATCGTGGGCAAAACAATTTCGATTACAAACCAGCACCCACACATCCGTCTCTATTACTATTATGTATTAATGGTTCAAGATGAAAGAATAATTTTAATGGACAGTGAGCTCAGTGCAAGCGTTCTACCCACGAAAATACCCTCTTCGTATTCTCCTATGACATCACCGCAGTGTGAAGAACTGATCGTCCTGATCAAAAGCTACCTATAGAAACGATGAGCAACAAAGGGAATGAACAGGAAGGGATGGAAGAGGATTGACGGCTTGCTGACGTGATGCAGGATGAGACGGCCTCTTTTGGATAAAGACCCACAGATGGTTAGGCCCCGTTGTCCTAAATAGTCCACGGCGGAGGCCCTGGCTCGTGCAAAGCAGCAGGGGTAGGGGGTCTTCATTGTGTTGTCTGGTTCGTCTCGACTCGGTGGCGTCGTGTCATCGTGTGGTGGAGGCTGGGGATGGAGAGGGGTTATCGGCGGAGTGTGCGGGAACAGGTTCGCCTTGGGTGTATCCGAGCATCTCGTACGTACAACTGAATGCCTGAGCAGACAACAGGCTCCCAAGTTCCGGGGCGGGATGGGGATGTCATTCATCATGTGCACCAGAATGTAACTGGGAAGCAAGCGGGACACGGCAATATTGCTTAATGTAACACAAAAAAATTTTGTTAACTATTGCGTCATCGTTTCTAACAGGCATATTTGACTGTTCCTTATAAAGAGTCATTAATGATCAAAGTGACTACGAAGATTTGCACATTTATTATGGCATGGTGGAAACATGGTGTCTACGTTGCAATATGTCATTCAATGTGTGTGCACGTCTGCCCGTCACCTTTACAAAAAAGGGCTTCTATCAAGAGCACACGTATCCAACCCGTGAGTCTAATGTAGGTGCAGGAAAATAATTCAAATATATAGGCATTTTTCTCTCCTCGGACTTTCAATCGCCGGGCCACATAATTTACTTCGGAATGTGGCTTTGATTCCCAGTTTTTTTAGGCAAAATTTCTGTTCCCCACCCTATGGCCTCTAAGACTAATTAAATTTAGTATAAGTGCGATGAATATTTGAGCGCGTATGGGTAAGATTGGGCACTTAAACCTTAGAGGTAATTATAAAACTTCAAAAAATACAAAACAGCGCAGCCAGATTTCTCCTTGAAAACTACGACAGAAACCTGTCGGAGGCTAACATACTCTTGGCAGAGGCTAGAGGCTAAACATACTGTTCAGTGGCCGGACCTAAAGACTCGCAGCAGAAAGATCTGTTTGAAATTGTTTTAGAACATAATCATTCCCAAAGTGACATTAGTCGGTAGAAAAACATCAAAACACCTTCGTATATATCCCAAAGAAAGGATCGCCCTTTAAAAATCAATGACTTGCTTTCATGGGTGGCGTTGTGCAATATTCTTTCTTTTTTTCTGTCCAGGCAGCGCGCGCATAAAATTTTCTTCCGGCTGGTGCGGCACAATTTACATCTGTGAAGGGTTTTACCATGCTTCAAGTGTAACAATGCATTCTTTAACCTTTTGTCTATTGAAGGAAATCTTCACTTTTGTAACGCCTTATTGGCAATGCTGGTACCAAATAAATAAAATAAAGTAAACTACTGAAAGAAAGCATTTATTAAACTTCCCACTTTGCTCAAACCGTCTTCTACTACTCTGTCCCTGTGTACCATGGACGGAATCTCAGTGTATACATTTAAGGCATGTTTATTATGATCCTATAGTGCCACAGCTGTTGCTTAGTTTGTTGAGCAACCAGCTCGCAGGCAGGAGATCTGGGGTTCGGTGCCAAGAGCCACTGGGTACCCACTGCTGAGTGGGCGTGGGAGCAGCTACGTGATGCGGCCCTTCAATTTTGTCCGTTTCTTTTCCCAGGTTACTTCATGTCTCCATCTTGGCGCCTTGTATACTTCGGAAGCACGGGAATGCAACGACTCGCCAACAAGTTTCGTAAGCTTTCACGGTGAAGACTTTGACCACCACTGTCAACCCTGCTGGACCGCTTCCTCGTTGATCAAGGCATCCGGATCGACTATGTCATCAACACTCGTCGTCGATAAGTACTGCTGGCGTGTCCCGGAACTGTTCAATGGTCGTGGGAGCAGCTACGTGATGCGGCTTTTCAATTTCGTTCGTTTATTTGCACAGGTCAGTCATGACGCTTGTCTTTACGCAAGTAAATCGGACAATGTCTGCTTGTTGCTGTTCCCACGCCAGGGAATACTTTTGTCTTTGCTATATGAGTGCGTTGTTGTTGTCAAAGAGCTGCTTCTGCTGTCCGGTGATGTGGAAGAAAACACAGAACCGCGATGTAATACCCGTTTCCACGATGCAGGGGATGATGACGATGCACAGCAGAAGCAGCTGAGTGATATGTTTGGGTTGCTACAGGATATGAATATTCGAACCGCCAAAATGGAGAAAGACGAAGTCTAATTAATCAGTACTCTCAATGAAATCAAGAGAAGTCAGGAGGCAATTCTGAATCGTTTATCTGATATTGATAGTAGGCTAACTGTGGTCGAAGGCAAAACTGCTACCAGTGGATCGTTGCAGAAGGAGTGCCAACGATTACGATGTATTGCTGATAGCCTAGCTAGTGAAAATTCGAAACTGAGGGCTAATCAGGCGGAACTCGAAGATAGGCAGCGCCGTGATAATCTTCTGTTTTATGACCTTTCTGAAGCCAATTCTGAGTCCTGGGATGAGACTGAAAAAAAAACGTGTACTTTCCGCAGCCTTGAATTTGCCACCGTCGGAACTATCGATTGAACGGGCCCATAAACTTGGAGCTTTTTCTGAAGATAAAAGCAGGCCAGTTATTGCGAAGTTCTCATCTTTTAAAACAAGGCAAAAATTTTCTTCTCAAGTTCTAAACTGAAAGATAATGACATTAGTGTAGGTGAAGATTATTCTCTCATGACTCGGCAGGCGCGGAAAAAACTCGTTGAATTTGGTATCGCTCAAAAGTCTAAATTCAAACTGTGCTATAATAAGCTTTACATGAACGGCAGGTGTTACTGTTACGATCAGCTTAACGAAAGCGTTTCTGAAGTTCGCGGTTTTGGATGCCTTTCATCTGAATCGCCCGCAGATTAACGATGCGTGAGGGGTAGTGGGCACCCGTCACTGTCCAATCGCTCATTATCGTTTCTGTATACTAATATTAGAAGTGTTCTGCCTAAACGTGATGAGCCTTGTGCGACTATCGACGCATGTGATGCCGACATCGTTTGCGCTACTGAAACGTGGCTTCCAGCTAAAGTTGATAGCTCGGAAATATTACATTGCGGCAAGCATTTTACCACTTATCGGTACGACAGGGGCGACAGGAACGGTGGTGGTGTATTCATAGCTGTTGCTGACACACTTTTTTCTTCTCCTGTTAATGTTGTTACCAGATTAGAACTTCTTTGGCTTGAACTGTGCACGCGCGTGAAAAAATTGATTTTGGGCGTTTGCTATCGCCCTTCCTCGTACAGTGCCACTTTCGTTGAAGAACTTCATGATGCTGTTTGCGCGTTTACCGTTCGCTTTCCAAATGTTCCTATTCTTTTGGTTGGAGACTTCAACTTTCCAACTATTATTTGGTCCAATGTACGTTCTATGCCGACCCTTTTTCTACGGAGTGCGATGGTTTTTTGCGCTTATGTGCCGGCTTTAATTTCTCCCAACTTGTTACTAAGCCTGCCCGCGTTACATCTTCATCGTCCAACTTGTTAGACCTTGTTCTTACCACGTCGCCTGATCTTGTTGCTCCAATATCTTGTTTTCCGGGCTTAAGTGATCATTGTATGCTTCATTTTTCATTGAACGTCGTGTCACCACGCCAAAATAACGATTCTAAATACATCCGTGACTACACAATTGCCAACTTTGAGGCCATAAATCGTGAACTCGCTGGTTTTATCGATGTGTACTTACCGTCTTTTCACGAGCGTCCAATCGAAATTAACTGGAACCTTATTAAGCAGAAAATTGCCTCCCTAACAGACTCTTATGTGCCCCTGAGAAAAGTATTAACTAACAAATGTTCGCCCTGGTTTAGTTCTTCACTAAAAAGGCTATCAAACAAAAAGAAACGTCTGTTTCATTCCGCCAAACTGTCCAATTCTGTGCTCCGGTGGGATGCTGATCACTCCGCTGCGTCTGAATATAAGCCAGCACTTAAAGTAGCTAAAGAGTCATTTTTTAGCCATACTCTTCCCTCGATGCTCTTAAATAATCCCAAACAATTTTGGAACGTGGTTAAGAAAACTGATCCATCTACAATTAATCTTAAAACTTTAGACGATCAAGTAAATCCCAGTGAAATGTGCTGATGTTCTTAATGATGTGTTTGCAGCTTCTTTTACTAAGGATTTCTTTACCGCAATTCCTCTTTACCGACCCCACGACTTCTTGTCTATGAACCCCATTATAATTGATTCTGTTGGCATCGAAAAAATAATTGATCAGCTGAAGACATCATCATCATGCGGAGTGGATAGCATAAACTCGAAAATTCCGAAAAATACCAAAGTGTACAGTGCTATTATTCTTGCTGAACTCTTTCAACAATCTCTTGTGTCTGGCTGTATTCCTAGCGACTGGAAGGTGTTCAAGGTGGTTTCCCTGTACAAGGCTGGTGTCAAACATTCTCCTAATATATATCGACCCATTTCACTTCTTAGCATCCCTTGTAAGATCATGGAACATGTCATCTGCTCTCACCTTGCCAATTTTCTTGAGTCAAATTCTTTTTTCAGTCATTGCCAACACGGGTTTCGTAAATTATTCTCATGCGAGACGCAACTTCTGTGCATTACACTAGATCTTCATTTCATTCTTGACCGGGGTTCCATAGCTGACTATATTATTCGATTTCTCCAAAGCCTTTGACAAAGTCTCTCACCAATTACTAGTTTTCAAATTAAATAATCTCAATCTCGACCCTAACATCATCTCGTGGCTTCACTCTTTCCTCACTAATCGTTCTCAATACGTGACTGCTAATAAATCCAACTCTCGTTTCTCTCCAGTGGGCTCAGGCGTTCCCCAGGGTACTGTCCTAGGGCCCCTACTTTTTCTCATTTATATTAATGACTTGCCTAACAACATAACAACATGGCTTCTTCCGTATGTCTTTTTGCCGACGATTGCGTTATTTACCGTGAAATTAACAGTGACTCTGACACTTCTGTCCTTCAATCTGATATTAACCAAGTTTCAGAATGGCGCAAATTATGGCACATGGAACTTAACATTAATAAGTGTAAACACTTGCGTGTTTCTCGACGTAACACTGGAATAGCCACTTACGACCTTAATAATATCCCTCTTGAAACTGTGTCTTCGTATAAGCATCTTGGTGTGCACATAAGTTCTAATCTCTCTTGGAATCTGCACGTGGAATTTATTACTAACTATGCTAACCGCATGTTGGGGTACCTGCGCAGAAACGTCTCCCTTTCTTCTGCTTCAATAAAATTGCTCCTTTATAAAACACTAGTTCAGCCTAAAATTTAATATGCAGCATCTATCTGGGACCCTGACCTGTCATCGTTAGCTACTGAATTCGAATCTGTTCAAAACCGTGCGTCACGTTTCATACTTTCCAATTATCACCGTATCTCCACTGTTACCGCTATGAAAACTACTTTATCATTGCCACCTCTTTCACTCCACACAAAAATTTCGCGCTTATGCCGATTTCATAAGATCTATTACTACAATCCCGTCCTTAAGAGCCGGCTACTAACTACCCCAACATATGTTTCAGGCCACATTGATCATCTTCGCAAAGTAGGTGTTCCGTGAAATGAACGGCTGCGCAAATCAGTACACAGACAAGAAAGAGACACCACATGCGCACATTTGTGCGCATGTGGTGTCTCTTTCTTGTCTGTGTCCTGATTTGCGTAGCCGTTCATTTCATCATGCACCAACTCGCCCCTCAGGCCGTTATTCTAGGTGTTCCGTCATGCCATACTAAACACGCTTTTTCTTCTTTTGTCCCCGAAACTTCTGAGAGTTGGTACCACCTTCCCAGACACAATGTCGATATTTCTAATCCATGTTCTTTTAAGACTGCCTTATGTAATCTTTATTTGTAGATTTTAGTCAGTTTTATTTTGCGTTCGTTATACCTGAATGGTGCCCCCCCGGCCGCACCATTCAGGTATACCCCGCTAAGAAAAGTAACAAAGACGAGACCGCGCCTTCCCTTTCTTGATTTTCCTCCATTCACTCTTTTGCTACCGAAAATTTAGGTGTGCAGTTAAAGTGAAGTATAGGGGCCCACCTAAGCAGCAGGATAGAGGAAGCACCTTTGTTATTCCTATGATTAACTACCTTTAACGGTTTTCGGTGCCGCTTTTTTCTGGGCGCTGCCGCCGTCGCCACAGTTTTCTGCCAATGACCCATATATTCCTTTGCGCTAATAATTTCGAACACCTGGGGAGCCTAAACATGCACTGACCACGCACATCTAATAGTTGCGACAGTCTGCTGTGCAAATGAAGAATTAAGAAAAAATGAGAACTCTGACACCACCATTACTGAGAAGAGAGCCCTCCCTTTGTGGGGAGAGCCTGAGGGCAACGGAAGCTAGAGTAATTTCATTCCTGAAAGATGAAAAAAATGCCGCGCAAGGCGGCTATTTCTAGCACGATAATCTTTGAATTGATTGCGTCCACTCCCACAGTATAGCTACAGAATAATACTACTGCCCGTTGACGCGTAAAAAAACAACAACGAAAAGCTGTGATTTGCTAGAAGGGGGTGACAGCTGCTCAAGGAACAGAAAATATGGTGGGGCAACCTAAAAAGAAAGAAAAATAATAAGCTCCTGCCTGTGCCACTAAGTATAACAGGCTTTTTTCAAGGAACAGCGGAAAGAGGGAGCGAAGCCACAGTGATGTTTCCCTCGCCACGGAAGATGGTGACGTAACGTGGCGCTGCTATTTGTTTCGGTCGCCTCTCGACCGATCACCCTCAAATTGATTGCGACTGTACGAACCGAAATAGCGGCGCAAAAGCTTTTAAATTAATCTGCGGAAGCGATTGGGCGTCCAAACCCAGACTCGGTCTCCTGGCTTGTATTCCGCGTTGCGTCTTCTAAGCTTGTAGCGTCTGGCGTCGGTCCGCTGCTGGGCTTTGATTCGTATTCTGAAATGTATTCCGGCTTCTTTTGCGCGTTTAAGGTAGGCTGCGACGTCGACGTTATTTTCTTCGGTAAGGTTGAGCAGCATGGCGTTTAGCGTTGTCGTGGCCTCCCTGCCATGGACGAGCATGGCAGGCGTCATCTGGGGAGTTTCCTGCACTGCGGTGGTGTAGGCGAAGGCGACGTAAGGGTGGATGGCGTCACAGGTCTTGTGTTCGGAATCAACATGGCGAGGATATCGGCGAGAAGCAGGGCAGTCTGAATTTCCTCGATGTTCTGCTCACATGGTACGACAAAGGCTTGCGGTTCTCCGTATACAGGAAGCCAACCCGCACGGCACGGTACGTCTATTTCAAGTAGAACCGTCCCACTTACCCCGCAAGGCTTCTATCATAACATATTTATTGAGGCGAAAGACTTTAACGGCTCATTCTCCCGTCCGTCCGGCGTCCGTTACATTCAGAGACTCGATTAGAAAAAAAAAATCAACGTGCATGAGGGATTCGAACCACCGTCCTTCCATCCCGCAACCAAGCGTGCTAACTGCGCTACTTCCTGCCAGCGCATATGCAGTTCTCCTTGTGTAGGACGCTGGGGAGTGTTTGCGGAAAGGTGTCGAATCAGACGGATGCCTCCCAAACAACTCCCCCCCCCCTCCCAGTGTCTCCAGCATTTAAGATTCAGAACAATTGTGTACTTAATGTTGAAATGCGTCGAATCAGACGGATGAATCTCAAACACACCCCAGTGTCTCCAGCATTTAATATTCAGAACAACTGTGTACTTAATTAACATCTTAACCACACATCAGCGACGCAAGCAGCAACACCGCGCTAAAGGCTTTCGGCTAACCGCACTTTAGGTCTGTCACGGATCTCCCCGGAGAACACTCGGACCGAAAGAATGAACTAGGCGACGGGTGTACCCACACAAACGCACATTTAATACACCCTACGTGCACACACACCAGAACACATAACTAACAAAACTAACACAAAACACAAAGACAATACATACACACGACCCGGGCACACTGCTACTAGCGTCTACTACTAGTGTTCTACTATTAGCGGTCGGCGTTCGTGCTCACGGTTGGTTCGGTGTGGCTGCGGCGTTGTATATATCCGGTAGGCGGCGTCGAGGCGGCGTTCGGCGTGCTTGGGCTGGCGTTGCTGGCGGCGTCGCTGGCTGCGTCGTATAAGCTCCCGGTCCAAGCGCCCGTGGATGTGATGCCGGTGTTGTTGGCTTTGGGGGCACCACCCGGATGGGTGGCAACAGCGCTGGAGGTACCCCTGGCCGTAGCAGGTGGTAGCTCCCTCCGTCGACACCCCGGAACGGGCTCAGGCACGGCAGGTCTCCACGATGCGGAGTCGTAGAACGCGAGCTCACCGGAGCAGTAGCCGGCGTCGCTCTCTTCCAGCCGATGTGTCCCTGACCCGCCAGAGCCTCCGCTTCTCTGCTGTTCCCCCCCCTCTGTGTCTCGCTCTCACTCGCCCTTTTATAGCCTCGGTGTTAGTCCACGTAAGCCTTGTCGTCGTCTTCTTCTCTTCTCCACCAATCATCTCTCTCCACCTCACCGAATGCTTCTTCTTCCTCTTCTTTATTCTTCGGTTAATTCGCGTCGTCTTCTTCACACCTTTTTTCTTTAAAATTTAATTTAGCCTCCTTAATATATGTGACATGGGCCCCCTCTCTCAAGAATTTTTCCGTGAAAAACTGCTCCCGTCATACTCATCTTCAAGCCATCCAGCCAACCGACTATCTTCTGTGGCGATTCTGGACCCAGCACACAACACACCGCAGAGGTCCAGCACACACCAAATGCACACCACGAACACAGCACACCAAATTGCTTGTTCAGAACACTAACACACCACTGCCGCTGTCCGTACAGAGTCCTTAATAAACATGTTCGCGTCCACAACACACTCCCGTGTATGATCACATAGCACCAACAACAGGAGCAACAACAAGATAAATCCCAGAGATACATTAACACAACAACAAAAACAAGATACATCCCAGAGATACCTAGAGCTGTTCAGTTGGCTCTACTCATGAAGTGCGCTCCATAGTTATCTCTGCCTTTAATATATTCCACCTGAAATGAGTATTCTTGCAAGGCCAAACTCCATCACATAACTTTACGATTGTTCATTTTGGCCATGGTTAAGTATTCAAGCGGCTGATGATCTTTTTGAATCCTAAAATGTCTCCCATAAAGATAAATGTGGAATTTTTTTACATCCTACACCACCGCCAGACATTCCTTTCCAATAGTGGAGTAGATGCGTTCACTAGCCGATAATCTCTTGCTTGCAAAAAATACCGGATGTCGCACGCGATTCTCTTCTTGCAAGAGTACGGCTTCTAAAGCTCGGTCTGATGCATCAGTGCGAAGCACAAACTCTTTATCCATATTCGGAGCAAGCAGAACGGGCGGTTTTTCCATACACCCTTTTAACATCACGAATGCATTTTCATGTTCAGCAGTCCAATTCAGCTTATTGCTTGCCCCCTTCTTAGTGAGTTCGACAAGCGGGTCGGCTATGGGGGCATAATCGGGAATAAAGTCTCTGTAGTATCCCGTTAACCCCAGGAACGACTGTACCCCCTTCTTGGTCGTCGTTGTCTGGGCCTGCTGTATTTTGTCCAACATGTCGTCTTTCGTCGCGATGCGGCCCATCCCCAGCTCGTGTCCGAGAAAAGAAATGACTTCTAAGCCCACCTCATATTTTGACGGTTTTATGGTCAACCTGGCTTGCTGAAATCTATCAAATAGATTTTCCAGCGTAATTATATGCTATTCCCACGTATCCGTTGCCACCAGTATGTCATCAATATAGTGTTCTACATTTTGGAGCCCATCCAAAACCTTCCTCATTAGCTTCGTAAATATTGCAGATGCTGTCTTCAAACCAAAAGGCATGAATTTAAATTGGAATAAACCCGCCGAGCACGAAAAGGCAGTCTTCTCTTTAGACCAATCTTCCATTAGTATTTGCCAATACCCTTAAGCTAAGTCAAATTTAGAAAAAAAAACTTTTTTGAGCCAACTTAGCGAACACCAATTCCGCTCTTGGTATGGGTTCTCCATCGGGTACTATGATGTCATTTAGCCGACGAAAATCTACAGACAGTCGATTAGTACCATCGGGTTCTTTGACAACCACAAGAAGCGCATTGTATGCTGACCACGACCTCTCAATCACACCAAGCTCCAACATATCCCGCACCTCCTTTTATATTGATTCTTGAACTGCTAAAGCTAGTGGGTATTGCTTCACGCTGATTGGTCTGTCTGTAGAGAGATCTAGTCTGCAACATATGACATTCGTTTTGCCCGGCACATCCGAAAACACATCCCCTTTGCTTTGGAGTAGGGACTTTTTCTGTGAACTTCGGTATTCATTCAAATTGGGGTTTATTAGCACCTTATCCCAGCCTACAGTTTTCTTCCCACTGCATGTGGGCATCTCGACAATATCATCTGTCTCCTCGGCTACTACTGAGCATGCTACCTTGGGGGCGCACTGTATGGGAACTCTTTCTTCGTACTTTTTCAACATGTTTGCATGGAAAACCTTCTTGGTGTTATTTATCAATAACTCATAATCCATGTCGTTTTTCTTCTGCGTCACAAGGTAAGGGCCCTTCCACTGTATCAGTAACTTATTATGATCCGTGGGTAGCAAGGTGAGAACCTTGTCGCCCGGATTCAAACTCCTGTGAGTGGCTTTCTTGTCATAGTAGCCCTTATAGCGTTCGCGCGCCCTTTCCAGGCCTTGATGTGCAAGCCTGCATGTTTCTTCTAACTTTTCCCGCAACTCAAGAACGTATGTGAATGTTGTCTTGAGATATGATGCAATCTCATTATTAGCCCACAGCTCCTTGAGTATTGTAAGTGGACCTCTAACGGTTCTCCCATACAACATCTCGAAGGGCGAGAAACCAAGACTCGTTTGCGGTACTTCGCGGTAAGCGAACAAAAGAGCTGACAGATATCTATCCCAATCAGTAGGTCTCTCCTGGAACATTTTCTTGATCATGTTTTTGAATGTGCCGTTGAAACGCTCTACAAGCCCATTACACATGGGATGGTAAGGCGTCATTAGTAACTGCATCACTGACAAAAGGCGGTTAACCTCGTTCATTAGCTCCGATGTGAAGTTCGAGCCGCGGTCACTCAAAATTTCCCTCGGGAACCCATAACGCGGAAACATTTCCACAAGACCCTCCGCCACTTGGATACTGTCAATAGTTCTCAGTGGAATAGCGTCAGGATAACGAGTGGCCACGTCAACCAGAGTAAGCACACATCTATTGCCTTTGGCGGATACTGGAGAGATTGGCCCCACAATGTCAACCGCCACTCGCTTAAACGGTAGGTCGATGGCTGGCATCTTGCCCAGAGGTACGGGACCAACTCTTCCCTTCAGAACTGTGCGCTGGCACACGTCAAATGAGCGAACAAAGCGCTTAACGTCACTCTGAACACCCGGCCAAAAGTACTCCTCGGTCATCCTAGACACCATTTTTTGAACACCCTGGTGTCCGGCCATAAGGGCGTCATGTCCTAGGCGTAGCATGGTCTCTTGCATATCTCTTGGTAACACCAGCTGTTGGACCCGCCTTCCTGAACTGAATATGCATTCCCTGTGCAAAAGACCATTTACCAATTGATACTCGAATGACGTCCGACTCTTCTTTCTTTTCACCTTTTCTCCGACTCTTTGGAAGCAGGTCTTCAGGCTCGGGTTTTCTTTTTGTCTGCTTGCAATTTCGCCCGGTATTAGGCTAAAGCACATCACAGCAGGATTAGAGAGCGGACGCTGCGTTGCGGTCGGCGTTCGTGCTCACGGTTGGTGAGGTGTGGCTGCGGCATTGTATAGATCCGCTAGGCGGCGTCGAGGCGGCGTTCGGCGTGCTTGGGCTGGCGTTGCTGGCGGCGTCGCTGGCTGCGTCGTATAAGCTCCCGGTCCAAGCGCCCGTGGATGTGATGCCGGTGTTGTTGGCTTTGGGGGCACCATCCGGATGGGTGGCAACAGCGCTGGAGATACCCCTGGCCGTAGCAGGTGGTAGCTCCCTCCGTCGACACCCCGGAACGGGCTCAGGCACGGCAGGAAGTCCACGATGCGGAGTCGAACGCGAGCTCACCGGAGCAGTAGCCGGCGTCGCTCTCTTCCAGCTGATGTGTCCCTGACCCGCCAGAGCCTCCGCTTCTCTGCTGTCCCCCCCCCCTGTGCCTCGCTCTCACTCGCCCTTTTATAGCCTCGGTGTTTGTCCACGTAAGCCTTGTCGTCGTCTTCTTCTCTCCTCCACCAATCATCTCTCTCCACCTCACCGAATGCCTCTTCTTCCTCTTCTTTATTTTTGGTTAATTCGCGTCGTCTTCTTCACACCTTTTTCCTTTACAATTTAACTTAGGCTCCTTAATATTTGTGACAAGGTCAACAAAAAGCCCCTCTGAATTATTGAAGAGAGCTGACACCATATTTTCCTCACATGGAGAAAAAATAAACGAGAAAAACCGAGTCGTCTCCGATCTCCAAAATAATGGGCACCCCAGTTCATTCAACCAACGCATTAGACAAAAACAAAAAAAAAGACTGAACAAAAACAGCTCCATTCTTTCCCCAAGCACACGCCAGAAGCAAAAACGCGTTTTCATTCCATACTTTAAATGGGTGCGCCAGACGCTTGCTCGCATTCTAGTTAAAGAATGGGTGCTTACAACGCACAAACTGTCTACCACCATCTAACACCTCTTCCACCGCCCAAAAGACCATCATCCTAAAGAAAGAG
The DNA here is from genome assembly GCF_052857255.1 of Amblyomma americanum. Taxonomy (NCBI): domain Eukaryota; kingdom Metazoa; phylum Arthropoda; class Arachnida; order Ixodida; family Ixodidae; genus Amblyomma; species Amblyomma americanum. The sequence goes on from NC_135500.1 coordinate 52,498,929, forward strand.
CCCAGTGCGTTGGATACAAAATCCACTGCTCGATCTGCCCGGCCTCATACATGGGGGAACGAAGAACTTCGCGGAAAGAATGAGTCCACACAAATTGGAATCCGACAAATGAATCGTCTATACGCAGCGCTGTAGACGAACAGTGCGAGACATGCGACCATCGAACTGACTTTGACGGCACTAATGTACTGGAAACCGAAGATAACCCGCGCAGGAGTCTTCTATTCGAGTAGTGGCACATCCAACAGACACACAAGGATGTCAGGCGCTCCCTGAGGACACTTTCTTCTTCTTACATCCATTGTGTGCGTAAAACATGAACTGGCGCTGGTTTACAAGAACCATAGTTTGTGGTCACTGACCCGGAAGTCTTCCACACGAGGGCTTAATAAGCCAAGCTGCACCTCGCCAGTAGTGACACCATGAAAAAGGAGCCAAGCGGGTCCCGAAACGTCGTGTTTTTTCCCCCAAAATTAACTTGGTTGGCGTCAGTCATCTTTCTTCTAAATTAAATTTTCCAACCAGACAGGCTTCTGTCAAATGTTTTATTTTGAGTCTATATAGGCGATGGTTTTGTTCAGGCACTCGGTCAGTCCATTGGTCTGCGGATGGTACGAAGTTGTCCTCCGGTGAGTGTAACGCAGGATGGCATGCGTCAAATCCACCGTGAATGTTCTTCCCCTATCCGTGATGACCACATCGGGGGAGCCATGTTACAGAAAAATGCACTCCACAAAAAATTTGGCCACTTCTGCTGTTGTTTCGTTTGGTAGAGCTTTTGCCTCGGCGTAGCGGGTCAGGTAGTCGGTCGCTACGATGATCCACTTATTTCCACATGTTGACTTCGGGAAAGGGCCAAGCAAGTCCATGTACTGAAAGGGCATTGAGAGCAAGCCGATCTACTGAAAGGGCATTGAGAGGGGTTCAATGGGGCCCAGAAATCCTGCTGGTCAGGTGAGAGGGATCTTTCGTCGCTTACCGTCAGGGCAGGATTTCACAAAAAGTGCGACATCGGCAGACAGTCGGGGCCAGTAAAACTTGTCTTGAATGCGGCGGGGGGTGCGCGAAAACCCGAGATGCCCAGCTGTCGGCTCGTTGTGTGAAGCTTTTAGAACTTCTTCGCCGAGACTTGCACGTACAGCAAGGAGGCAAGTGGTATTGTTCGCTGCGAAGTTCTGCGTCACGAGGACATCATTCTGTACTAAGAAGGAAGACAGTACTCGCTTGAACAAAGCGGGGTGTGAAGAAACCCAGCCTTCTGTACTCGATGAGGAGTTTTAGATGCTGCTGTGCAAAAGAGCTTGAGTTGATGGTTCCCAGGAAAGCGTCCACATCGTCGGCCGGCAACGATGCATCTCGTGAGAGGCAATCGGCGTCAGAGTGCTTGTATACGGACTTGTAAACGACGGTGACGTCAAACTCCTGGAGGCGCAGACTGCATCGAGCGAGGCGGCCGGAGTGGTCCTTCAAACTGGCAAGCCAGCACAGCGCGTGGTGATCGCTGACCACCTTGAACGGTTGTCCTTATAGGTAGGGGCGGAATTTCGGCGTAGTCCAGATGATGGCAAGGCACTCCTTCTCATGAAGTCCGAAGTACCAGCTCACAAAAACAACGGACAGAGTAGAAGAAGGACGACGTAGACAGAAGCGCTTAACTAAACTTTTATTTCAGGAGAAGCAGGAAGTACATATATATATATAAAGCCTTTATCAGGCTCCATGACATAGAAGGCAAGAGAAGAACCAATTTTCAAAGTGATAAACATGAGTCAAATGATATCACAGAGTTAAAGGCGTGACAGGAGAATTTAAGTTTGCCTGCACAACTGTTATCTGCGATTCATATATGTACTTCCTGCTTCTCCTGAAATAAAAGTTGTTAGTTCAGCGCTTCTGTCTTCGTCGTCCTTCTTCTACTCTGTCCGTTGTTTTTGTGCGCTGGTCCTTCGGACTTCATGGATAACCAACTAGCCCAACAGCAAGTGTTGCGAAAGTTCACTCCTTCTCAGTTGTCGAATAGTTGGCCTCGGCCTTGGAAAGGGTAGAGCTAGCGTATGCGATTACTTTCTCCAGCCCGTCGCTTTTTTGAACGAGGATGGCGCCTAGGCCCACGCCGCTTTCGTCGGTATGAACTTCAGTATCGGCGTTTTCATCAAAATGCGCGAGGATCAGTGGGGACTCTAAACGGCGCTGAAGTTCTTCGAAGGATTCTGCCTGCGGCGCTTCCCATTTAAATGACACGTCTGTCTTCGTCAGTTGAGTCACGGCCTCAGCGATAGGGGGAAAGTTTTTCAAAAATCGTCGGTAATATGCGCACAGCCTGAGGAATCTTCGCACTATTTTCTTATCGGCCGGCGGTGGAAATTTTGCAATAGCAGCTGTTTTTCTGCGAGTCTGGGCGTATTGCCTCCTTGCTAACGATGGGACCTAGAAACCACAGCTCTTCATGGGCAAAGGGGGACGTTTCTGCTTTCAAGGTTAGGTCAGACGACTTGATGGCTTCAAGTACTGTTCGAAGTCTTTTGAGGTGCTCTTCAAAGTTCGAGGCGAAGACAACGACATCATATAAACCTACCAGACAAATTCGCCCCTTCAGGCCTGCCAGCACGGTATCCATTACTCGCTGAAATGTCGCTGGTGCTGAACAGGGACGAAATGGCATCACTTTGAACTGAAAGAGCCCATCAGGAGTGATGAATGCCGTCTTTTTGCGATCTCTTTCATCGACCTCAATTTGCCAGTAGTCATTCTTGAGGTCCATCGATGAGAAATATTTGGCGCTCCAGAGCCGCTACAGTGTGTCGTTGATGCGGGAGAGGGGGCAGACGTCCTGTTTCGTAATGTTGTTCAAGCGGCGCTAATCAACGCAGAATCGAAGTGCGCCGTCTTTCGTTCTCACTAGAACAGCCAGTGCCGCCCATGGGCTGTTTGAAGGCCGGATGACGTAGTCTGAAGCATTTCTTCTCGGGTGGCTCGGGTGGCTTGTCTTTCTAGCGGCGACACACGGTAGAGGCTCTGGCGGAGAGATCGGGCTTGCTGGTCAGTTATAGTGCGACGCTTGGGAATCGGCGTTTGTCGGGCCTTCAGCGATGACGAGAAGCACTCGCTGTAGCTTCAAAGCAGATTGCGGATCTGGTCTTGTCTCACACGGGGAAGGGCTGGGTTTATATCGAAAACTTGCTTGGGATCTCCCTTAGGGGACTCCTCTGGGAGTCGATCGGAGAGAACGAAGGCGTCGGGAAAGTCTGATAGTTCTTCGAGGAAAGCAATCATCATTCCTTTGTTAACGTGCCGATACTCTTCCTTGAAGTTCGTCAGCAGCACTTCAGCTTGTCTATTGCGGAAATGTGCAATGCCTCTTGCGACGCCCATTCCTCGCTCAGAAGCAAAGCCTTGTTCTCCTCGATGAGAGCTTTCATGCTCTTGGTATCCGTGGGGCCTATGGCGACCATGACTCCTGATCGGGGTGGGGCGCTCATTTTGTTCATCCAGGATACTCAAGGCAACATGCTGCTCTATCGTCGTCATTGAAGGAATGGCTTCGTCCGTCGAAAGCTGGATGAGCCTGGAACGCAGATAATTGATCGCCTGATGCTCATTAACAAAATCGATGCCGAGTACCTCGTCGCGGGAACATTGCTATATTACGAGTACTACGAATTTCCCAGTATAAGTACGTTGACGGTCACTCGCGCTGTGCATCATCCCGATGGCGTGATGACGATGCCTCCGGCGGTGCCAATTTTTGGACCGGCTCGGGCGGTCGTGGTTTTCAATTGCACGGCGAATGTTGCATTCATCACCGAATGATCGGCGCCTGTGTCGACTAGAGCGGCAACCATCTGGCCGTCTATAGTCGCTTCAAATTTGGATGTCCTGGCTGTTGCGTCGCACGTCGTCCTCGTCGTCAAGTAGTCGCTTCGTCGCGTATGTGAATCGTGGGTTGGGCGTGTCGTCGAATGTTTTGTCGGTGGCGGCGTTGTTTTTAAGCCGGTTCGTGTCGTGATCGAGGTTGTCATTTTTTGCGGCGTCGGTGTAGCTGGGGCAGCCTCTTCGTGCGGCGTAGTGGGTGCAGCATCTTTGTATTGCTTGTTCGGTGGAGGATCGTCGTTTTGCTGGTGATAAACCTCACCTCCAAAGGCTGCATTCTCTAATGTCTCCTGCGGGGGCTGGGAGACCTTTCGCGCAGAACCGCTGCTTAGCCGCATGCTGCCCGGCGACGCAAAATATGTCCTGGACGGCGATGCTGAGCGGGAGACACGGCTAGATGAAACGTACTCCTCCCTACGCAGATACTCGCCGATATCGTATGGTATTTGCCCGGGACGGTGTCAGGGGGTATCGACTGAGAAGCCCCGCAAGCCCATTCTTTTGTAGGGGCAGTGCCGAAGAATGTGGCCGCGTGCGCCGCAATTGAAGCAGCGCGGGCGGCGCTTGTCGAAGATCCTCCAGAGGTCGGATTTTCTTGGGTGAGCTTGCAACTGAGTTGGGAAGGCGTGCGATTGGTATCTTTTATGCGGTGTATACGGATCCTGGCGCTGAGTGGGAGGAAGCCTTTTGTTGCGCACCGCGCGGAGGAAGTCATAGTCTGGGGTTGTGCGGCCGTCGAAGTCGCGGTGCCAAGTGCCTGTTACACTTCTCGCACCAAATCCGTCAGGGTCGCTGCTTGAGGCTGTGGGGAAGTTGGCAGCAGTCATCGTAGCTCATCTAGGACGATTTCGCGGATAATTTCCCGAAAGTTGTCGCTGGTGGTGGTCGTCATGTCCGGACGATCTGCACAGACATAAAGCAGGGCGGTTGTACTGCCGGGCCCGAACCATGCGGATCTTCTCGATCGTTTAGGCTTCTTGCATTAATTCATCGACTGTTTTTAGTGGCTGGCGAACGAGGTTGGCAAAGAGTTTTTCTATTACGCTATGGATTAAGAAATGAACTTTCTTTTCCTCGGTCATCATTGGGTCGGCGCAGCGAAAGAGGCGCTTCATCTGTTCCACGTAACTACGAAAGGGCTTGTACAGACGATGGATCCTGGACTCGAGGAGTCTTTCGGCTCTTTCTTTCCACACGACACTGGAGAATATCCGCAAAAGTTCCGTCTTGAATAGCCTCTATGTGGTTAGGGACGACTCGTGGTTTTCGTACCACGTACGTGCTGAGCCCTCCAGTGAGAAAAATACGTGGCCAATTTTTGCCGCATCGTTCTACTTGTTGATTGATGCTACGCGCTCAAATTAGTCCAACTACTCTTCGGGGTCTTCACCTAGGGATCCATTTCAAGTTGGCGACCCCCGTGACTGCTGCTGTATATTCGGGGTCGACTTCTTTGGTGAGGTTGTGGTGCTCGTAGCAGCGTTTTTTCGCTGTCGGGTGCGGTGTCGGGTGCGGGTGCGCTGTCGGGTGCGAACTCAAGCTGCTCTCCACTGAGATATCGGCTGGTTCGATGAACTGGGACTCGTCCTCGGGAGCGAAGCGCAAAGGATTGGCGTCACGAATTGAAGGGTGTGTCCGGTACATGGACGGCTACCCCGCATCTCCACCATATGGCACGCAGTGGTGACAGTAATCCGGAGAGCAGTAAGACAGCGAAAATTGCATGTAAACAAAATTCTTCATTTAGGCTGACTTGCACCACCAATGGATTGAATCACTCGGTGGCAGCGCATCAACAAGCATACACGGCGGTCGGCGAACAGAATGCACGCCGCTCTCGGCCATGATGAATTGAAAGCTGATAGTGAAATTCCGATATAAAGCAGACAAAGTTACTACTACCTTTTGGAACAACGTAGAATCAACTCCGCCTGGATGCGATCAAACCAGATTAATCTGGTCGCGTTTTGCATCGCAAGCAAAGCGATAAAGCTGCGTGCCGGAAGCTGCGTGCCGGAAAAAACTGAAACATGTCTTACCTACAATTTGTCCCTTGCTTTCTCACATCTATAATCTTGCACTGGAGTGCAGGGTTTTCCCCAACGGAATGAAAAATGCCAAAGTGTCTGTAATTTATAAAGGGGGCTACCGAAATGTACCAGCAAATTATAGGCCCATTTCAGTACTCTGTGTTTTCCAAGAGACTGGAAAAGGTTATTTCCTCAAGAATGACTAAGTTTTTTGACAACCATAGGGTAATAACTGAGTCACAATTTTGTTTCAGGACTGGTAAATCCACAGAAACAGTCTTACTAACAATGAAACAAATTATTTTGAATAATAATAATGAGAACTTGTATACGATGTGCCTATTTCTTGATTTCAGGAAGGCGTTTGATTGCTTAAATCATAGGACTCTTGCTAACAAACTTCAAATGTACGGCATCCGTAGTAAACCACTCAGTTTGCATAAAAGCTACCTCCAAAACAGAAGTCAGTCGGTCTCAGTAGATAATGAACTTTCTTCCCCTTTGCCTATCAGTTATGATGTCCCACAAGGGAGCATACTGGGACCGCTTTTGTTTAATGCATACATAAATGATATTGTTAGCATAGATTCTTCCACTGATTTTGTAATATACGCAGATGATAGTACAATACTTATTTCAGGCCCTAACCTTAGCGATTTAGTTGTAAAATGTAATGATATACTCAATACATTATCTAGGTGGTCAATGATGAATAATTTAAAGATAAACCCTAAAAAGTCCAAGGCTACAATATTTCGCGCAAGAAATAAACCGACAACACCGAATTGCATGCTATACTTTGAAAATCAACAAATAGAAATTGTTGAAGAGCACAAAATCCTTGGAGTTTATTTTTCGTGTCATTTAAACTGGGATGCCCACGTCGAACACCTCTGCAAAAAACTCGTCAGTCTGCGGAGCCCTTTCGCGATGCCGTGAAACTTTACCTTTAAAGTGTAAATTAAAAATTTATTATGCATTATTTTTCTCTCACCTTAACTACTGTAGCTTAGTATGGGCCACAATGACTAAAAATAACATAAATAAGCTTCTGGTATTGCAAAAAAAAATTGTTCGAATAATCGCTGATATAGATATCATGACTACTACGAAATATGCCTTCCAAGCTCATAACATTGTCCGCTTTGATCTTTTGTATAATTTTAAGTTATTGCAAAAAATGTATTTTTCCACGGCATCTATCGTCAGTTTTTACTCCACCTTAGCATATTTAGACACGCGTGGTGCTAACATACATACAAGAAGCACGAGCTCATGGAACATACCCAGCTTTCGCACCTACTATAAATTACAAATGTCTTATAATCTGCCCCATGTTTTAAACGCTTATCAACATACAACGAGATATACAAAAGCTGAGCTGCGGAAATATTTTGTTCAAATACCATTCTATGCCTCCACTTGTTGATTGTTGAAAGTTTCGCTTTCGCACCGACTATAAATTACAAATGTTGTCTTATAATCTGCCCCTTGTTTTAAACAGTTATCAAAATACAACGGGATATACAAAAGCTGAGCTGCGGAAATATTTTGTTCAAATACCATTCTATGCCTCCACTTGTGATTGTTGAAAGTTTTGCTTGAGTGTTAATGTTTTCAATGTTTTTTTTCAACATATGTACGGCCATTTTAGTGTTCTAACTTTTTTTTTAACATTATTCGAGTCACTGTATATATGTGTCGAGTGTTTTTTTTTGAAATAATATACTACTGTATGTGTGACGAGTTTTGAAAATTTCTTCTACCGTTCGTGTGCTACTGCTTGTAGGGGTTTCCTGGACCCTGTCAAGCTGCCCTTGCAGCTTTTAGCCAGGAAACTCTCCAGTTGAAACTGGAAATAAACTTCACTGTATCTTATCTGTATCTTTAAAGAATGAACAAACAGTGCGAAATTCGCGGCAATATACAATCTAGCAGTTATATATAGGAAGACTATAGGTAAATTTGATAATAAGCCTGTTGAGATAAAATATGGCTGGGAATGGTGTCGGAATCTATAAAACCACTGAATTGTCTGAAGTAGGGAGCTGCTGAATTAATTGTTCATATTTATCTTTTAACTATTACAATTAGGCACCTTGTTGTACTCAGAGATTTGAAGCCGGTCGTAAGTAACAGCTGCGGAAGTTTTTAGAAATTTTAAATTACGATTGGGGCTTTGCTCTCCACCTTGATAAAATTTCGCTACTTCACTATGCAATTACACTCGAGTTATTTTGAATACGCAATAATTTCGGCGCGAGGTAGCCTAATTTTTGCAAGGAGGATCATCGCATTTTCAAAATTCCAAACACTGCTATTGAGACTGCTGGTGACGGGATACAAATATTTCACTGCAACAAGTTACCCAGATGTGAAAGGCAAAAAGTAAATTTTCTAAACTATTTAATCAACTTACTAGTTAAGGTGATTAACCAATTTTCTGCTCTCTGGCAACGCTGGTAACTTTACGACGCAAAAGACAATTTTTACCAAAAAATTCTAATTTGGAAATGACTTGATCTTTCTTGAAACACCTGATAGATCTCAACCGTTATTCTATAAAATCAACGCAATTCCATAGGCACCTTAGATGCACCTAAGATTTCGCACCACGCTCTTTACTAGGCACATAATTAGAAGGTACACAATCTGAAAAGCAATACAGAAGTGTTCCCTAAATACCGCGCATAAGCTTTTTATACCACGTCTCACTACGACTGAAAAATGCAGCAAAGGCGGTAAATAAACCATTTTTTAGCATTTTAGTTCACTCTCTCACAATTACATATTTCAAGCAGACGGCGTTTTCCGTGACAAGGCTTTGGCTGCTATTCATAAGAACTTCAAGCAAGTGCCGTTTAAGTTGAAGAAAGTTGCACCCCAGGACCTCACCTGAGACAGTAGGAGAAGGGGGCCCATTTATTCCAACCTGTTTAGTATATGAAACTTCAAACAACATGTATGAAGCGAGAAAACTAGAAAAAGCAGACGGGACCTCCCGCCGAATGTAACAGCATGCGTTTAGCCTTATCAATTGGGGAGAGCTTGTCGAGCTGCAAAAACAGGAATCCTGAGCCACCCCGGCGGGGCCCTCTTTCTTTCGAAGCGAGGTGTGTTTGCTTGGAAGAGTTCTAATGGTTTCCTGTCAGTCCGTCTGTCCAGTGCAATCTGGAGAGGAGCGGCAAGGAGAAAACACCTAAAACATGTAATGTGGGATGAGGACCTAAATCTCCCTTGCCCCTCGTCACCACCGCGCCACCGTCCACCTCTCAAATAGTTCCGCCGTTGTCCTTCTCATAGAGAGGATGTGCTGCAGTACCCAACAGTGCCTCCCATTCGACATTTCTTTGCCGTGATGGTAATTTTGGCGGGCGAGGGTGTCCACTGATCTCCACTAGGGGGCTGGATGCCGCATCGGGCACTCGAAAGTGAAGCCACCGGAAGTTGGGCTGCATGTCCCGGTAGTCAGCCTTTGGCAGTGCACGAAATTGAACCTCAGCACGGCTTTTCCGTTTTAGGTTTCGTTTTCCACTTAGCATTTTGTCTTTTCGACGTTCTCGTCTTTTTTCGTGACAATGCCTACCTGTTGCGCCGTCGACTGCATGAGGAGAGCGGCAAAGTTATTGGGAAAGACGTTTCAAAAATAAGGGCCCATTGCATTGCTATGGGACGACACTAGCAGACGACAGAACGTCGCTGCACACGGTACGTACGGAGCCTCGTCTGCTCCGCTGTGTCGTCCCATAATAATAATAATAATATTAATAATAATTGGTTTTTGGGGGAAAGGAAATGGAGCAGTATCTGTCTCATGTATCGTTGGACACCTGAACCACGCCGTAAGGGAAGGGATAAAGGAGGGAGTGAAAGAAGAAGAGGTGCCGTAGTGGAGTGCTCCGGAATAATTTCGACCACCTGGGTATCTTTAACGTGCACTGACATCGAATAACACACGGGCGCCTTAGCGTTTTTCCTCCATAAAAACGTAGCCGCCGCGGTCGGGTTCGAACCCGGGAACTCCGGATCAGTAGTCGAGCGCCCTAACCACTGAGCCACCGCGGCGGGGCTCGTCCCATTGCGCTAGTGTCGCCATCTCTGTTCTTTGTTGTGATGAACGTTGTCGCACTCTAAGCCCATGTTATACCATCAATGGGGGGTACATTCAAGAAAGAATAGGTGGAAACCTTCACCAGGCAGCTGGATTTGCAGTGAACGTACATTTTACCGATTTATGTTTAGACCGAACCGCAGCGAGCTAGGGCGAGGCAACAATCTGGCGAGGTGCCGTCCGTATTCTGCTGGTTCACATTAGCGTGTCCAAAATGTATATGGTACAGCTTTTTCGACGGAGCGTATCAAGTACTGTTTCGTACTGTCACAAAGTATTGCCTGAATGGGCATTTATTTGTGATGCTTGGTGGAGTTGACTTCTAACAGCGCTTGTCACATGCGCTGCTGCATGCGTCTTTCTTGTCAGTCGTTTCTCTCGTGCTGTGTAGATAAAACGTGCTATAGAGTTAGATTAAAAGTACGTCTGGAAGGCAAATGGCACACTAAAGTGATAAACATCACCTGTCATCGATGAGAAGAGACATCGTCCGCCACCACCCCCAAACTGAAACAGCGGCAGCTGTATAACGAGTGGCTCTTCGAGTGTCAGGATTGCCACGCCATTGCATGCTCATTGCTACGCGAAAATTTGTTTTTTACGATGACCTAGGCTCATTGTCATTCAACTACTTCTCCTAATTACGCTCGGAAGACAAGAACCAGATCAGAAAATAGTGTTTAATGCACGTGCCCCTTTGCTGCGGAATGGTGAGACATGAATGCCTGTTTATTTCGGTTTCTCTGAAATTACAGTGTTCCCCGAACAATGCTCAAATTTATCACGTTCAGCTTGTTATTCTTTTCATATTACAGCAGAGGTTACACGAAAACAACGCGAAAAACTAAGAACGGAAGGGCGAAAGACGTGACTTTTTGCATTGAAATACACAGCAAACACCGATCCTCCGGGACATGCAATCCAACTTCCGGTGGCTTCACTTGCGCCCACTTAAGAAAGCGGGAATGCGGCATCCAACCACCTAGTGGAGTTCAGTGGATGAGCCCGATAGCGGATGATGATGAGTCTGGTGGCAGAGTCTAGGCAGGAAAGGAAAGATGTCACACGGGCTTTTGTCCGCGTGCCGCGGGGCATGGAATGTTCACTGTTTGGGTTAGGGTTGTGGAAGAGTGAAGGGGGAAGTTGGAGGGCTGGACACAAAGGCCTGTTTCCAGGGCCCATTCCTGCCTAGTGGCTGCGCACGCTGGCGCGCGCTCGACGGAAGAAGTAGATCAGACTGGCCGCCGAATTTCCAGAAAGAAGTAGAAAAAGATGACTTAGAGGCGACGGAAGGCGCGTAACTTCGCGTGCGCTAGGAGTCGCCCTCTTTCCTTCGTTATCGCACTCGGCGTCGACGGGGCGAAAGAAAAGTCGAGAACCTTCCAGAACAGACGATTGCTCCTAGCCAATAGGAAGACGAGACCGGATCGGGAGGAGTGAGTTTGTACGGAGAAGGATGGAATTTGTACAAGGAACTCTATGCGTATGTGAACGCCTGATTTGGCGCTAGTAACAGGCGGACGCGGCCCGCACCAATGAAAGGAAGTTGATCGCAGACTGCGATTCAGCCCCGAGCCGCCGGTTAAGCTTGTATAAGCCGGCCCGCTGAGGAGCTCCCGGGGGACGCACCACTCTCAGCCAGCCACAGACCATCCAGACAGCGTGCGCCAGTCATCTGGACGGCCACCGTTGGACACCTGCGGTCGCGTCGGACTGACGAAGTGCCAGGTGCGGTGAACAATTCATGCGAAAATGCTCGGTCGGAAGCATCAGAGTGGTGCGTCTAAACGCATGGCGAAGTTAGAAAGTGAAAAGCGTGAAAAGAATCTACCAAAGATGACAAAGTACCTGCTGAATGCAGCTTCCGCGGAGCAGTATGATCGCTCTACCCACGGTCCGTGTGAATCTCCCAATAGTACCGGCTGTGCTTCTGTGGAGGACTTGCCAACTCCATGACCACAGTTTCTTGGGAAGAAGCAAGGTTTGACTCATCTTGATTGTCTGGATCCTGTGAATACGATGCCAACCTCGGTCGTCCATATTTCTGAGCAACCAACGCTAGCCGAGCCCGGTCCTGTTCCTGAGTCAGCAACGTCTATGCTACTCGGCCGGGCCCCTGCCACAGAGCTCCAGGTATCCGGTCGGCCACGCCCGATTTCTACTACTGCTGATCAACAGGCGCCAAACCTCTCCGATGAGCCTGCTTCTAGTGACGAGCGCCAGGAAAGAACACTCCAGGAAACGAATCACTTGTTTCCTGTTAGTTTGACTGCAAATAATCATGTTCCCACCCACAAAGTGCGCCTCGAGAAGACGAATGAGATGGCTTCTCGTTACGGCAACAGAGAAGTACAGACACTCCCGCAGCAAGAGATACGTTGCGAGATTATCCTAAGTGACCCTGCTAATTGGCCAGGCGTTATTACTGACAGCTTTCAGAGTGTATGCCTTGATGAAGGGCCATTGTATTTTCAAATCGTGAAGAAAATTTTCTGTCTTCCGAAAGGCAATACAAAACTCAGAAACGCTTTATGTCACCTCATCTTTTCGTGCGAAAGGTTGCAAATGTCCGTACGAGCGACACTGGTTAAAGGGATACTGAGGAGAAATTGAAGTTGGCTTGTATCGATATAATACCAGCTCCTGATCACAAAAACGCCGCTCTTACTGAAAACGAAGCTCTTGTAAGGTAGAAAATAGCAAGAACCAAAATACAGGTATCGACACCACAGGCCAATCTCGCAAGTACAAGCGTGGTGACGCCATAGGAAAAGAGACGCCACCTTAGTGGAATTTTCCATCCTACTTGGTGTCGCGAATCTGAGGCTGACAAAGGTAGGTTGCGCAGATCAATATTAAAGTATGTTTTGTTATAAAACCAATAGTGCACTTTTATCACACAAGGAAGGCAGGCAAACGACAACCTGAATGTTGGAAACAAAGAAAACCGATGCTTGGCGGCGCCACAGGCGGCCAGGAGAGTTTCGATTTGTTATGGCCCTTCGCGTCTATGAGCTTTGCGTGCCCGTGGTATTGTTTTTGACGCGCTTTCATTTACAAGCGCCGAACAGCACAGGAACTCCAAGTGCCGCTTCAAGTGCTAGTTAACCTTTGAAGGAGCCTGTTAATGCTTGTCAGATGATCGCCACGGTCGATGAAAAGCTATGATGGCACGATGGTCGGTGATCGTACAAGGCAGCACTTGTGTATTCGCACGCTTGCCCGGCAAAACATTCCCGGCTGTGGCAGTGAACTTCAAACTACTTAACGGAAATCGTTTATTATAGACGGAAGAGAAGGTACAAGGCAGCACAGAAAAATTGCTGATGGCCTAGCTCTGTTAGGCCAGGATATACCTGCGAAAGCGCGGAGATTTCTGCATCAGAAGAGTGCATTCACTAGATGCGCCTTTATTGACTGCTGCAACTTGAGCTGTCGTGGCGGAGCGGCAGCGTTTCCGCCTCAAACGCCGAAGGCCCTGGTTCGATTCCGAACCTCGGCACCGGACTTCTTTTATTCAGTGAGTGGGCGGGGGGTTTCAGTGGCTCCCATGGATGCCGCCGCTGAATACGTTGGTTGCGCAGGCTCTGTTAAGGCGCGTTTATGCTGCGGCGAGGCGCGCGCGCGCGCTGCACGGCGAAGTCACGTCGGTCAAAGCGAGACCCCCTATACTCCAACTGCGCTTGACCGCCGACGCGTTCGGCGGCTGCACTCTGACCGCACTGGCGGGGAGATTGGAGCATGTATCTGTTTCGCGCCGAGTGCGCCAGCCGCCGCCGGCCCGGCCAGACTGATTTGGCTCTGCGGCGAGGTGCGCGTTATATTCAATAGCTGCGGCAGTTGGGCGGAGCTGTTCTTTTCGAGCTCGGCTATTTTAATCCATTCACAGTACACATCTCAAGGTACATGCAAGTTGGCGAGAGAGCCAGATCCAGTGGACCCGTTGGATCTAGCGGAAGCCGTTGAAGCGTCGTGCGCCGGCTTTGGTTTCAAGCCGCAGACTTTAAACGCGACCGCCCTCGAGCACCCATTTGTTTTTTTGTGGCAAAATATAAATAACTTGGCCCTTGCAACCGTGGGAGACCTCGACGCCGCCTGCTGAGCCGTGCGACCGCGCCGTTCAAGGAATCACAATACGTTGGCCCCAAAGCCCCGGCCAGCCTCCGATGGGCGCAAGGCGCCGACCTTGTCCTGGCCCTTTGCGACTCCCCGCACTGGGGCTATGATATTTAGTTTTCAGCGGCTGCTCTCTGAATAAGGGGGAAACCACCCGCCGGCGCCTAACCTAACCGTGCTCCCTCAAAAGCATCGCACGCTCTGTGGGGCTGAGGTCGCTGAAATGCAGGCCAGAGTTTTTGCGAGAACTACGTCGTCGGGTTCGGGAACGGGATCCATGGTATCGCTGGCAAGACGCCGGTGCAAACGTAAACGAAGCGACGGTGGCGACCCCCGATAGATGCCTTCAACGTGCGGCGGCGGTAGCTTTTATTTCGGCAGCTGCTAGACCGCACCGCTAGCCACCAGAAATCACGGAGTCTCCGTTTACGTCACGTTTCACGTCACTCCGTTCTGTGTCGTCATAAGAGTTCTCCGTGTCGTCATAAGAGTTCTCGAGTTTGAATCGGAGCGGCGTGAAAAATTTTTTCAACTTCGAATCCAAATTTCCTCGAAATAAATGCATCTTTCGCTCCCGGACAAGCGTCAACAAAGCCTTGAAATGCCGAACTATCAGATATTGCTAACAAAAAAATTTTGATAGGGTTCTCCTCAGTGTCCCTTTAATGTACTCAAAGTCCAAAGGTTCCGTTTACTGTTTCATGTGCAAACTATTTTCGATTTCAAGCAACCCCAGTGATTTCACCACACACGGCTTTCTGATTGGAAAAGAGCAGAAGAAAATATTTGCGCACATGAAAATAGCGTCGATCACCGGAACTTCGCGGCAGCATGACCCGCCCGCTCTTACTCGGGCACCACAATTGACAAGGAGCTTGTTAAGCATCTTGTCAATGAGACCATTTACTGGACAGAGATGTTGAAGCGCGTAGTCGTTGTAGTTAAGCTTCTAGCTGAGCGCAATCTAGCGTTTAGGAGATGTGAGGAGATTTTTGGTTCACCGAGAAATGGCAATTATATGGGAGTGCTTGAGGCCATTGCTAAATTTGATCCCATTCTAGAGGAGCACATCAAACGCTACGGGAACAAAGGAAAAGCTCACCCATCGCATCTGTCAAAAACCATTTGTGATGAATTTATCGAACATATTGCAAATGCTGTTGATCAGCTGTCAGTTGTTTTACGATACTATTAAAATGGAAAAGTGTACGAACGATTTCTTGGATTTGTTACAATCGAATCGCATACCGGCTTGTATCTTTTCGATACCGTGATGTCCCTCTTGACGACCAATGGCATCTCAGTTGGTGATTGTAGGGGCCAAGCTTATGATAATGCGAGTAATATGTCAGGAAAATACAAACGACTTGAAGCTCAAGTCAAACGCATGAACGAATTGGCAGTCTACGTCCCGTGTGCTGGTCATTCACTGAACTTAGGTGGTGCGTGTAGCGTTGATAGTTGCCTTGAGCAGTCAAAATTTTCACCGTAATTCAAAAACTGTATGTGTTCTTTGCTGCCTCACCTAAGCGATGGAGGTATCTTTTGCACAGCATGGCTGGAAGTGGCCAGCAGCTTGTTTTCAAAAGTCTCTCTGAGACCAGGTGGTCAAGAAATGCTGAATCATGTAAGGCCATTCTGAAAAATTTCAACGCAGTCTTGTGTTGCCTATAAGCTGTATCAAAGAACGAGGAAGAAAACGGTGACACTAGGAACAAAGCGCACTCTCCAAGAAAATGACAAAACTAAAGACTGCATTCATGGCGATTTTCTGGAGTGAAATCATGGAGTGCTTTGACAAAACGAGCGTAGCACTTCAGAAACCAAGCCTAGACATTTCAACTGCTGTACACCTGCTGAGCTCTCTAGAAGGCTTTGTTAATTCTTTGCGAACTCTCTTTGATACCTTTGAAGAGAGAGCACGCACGCTAAGTACCAAAAAATGTTATCAGGATGAGGGCAACAGCATCGTTTTGAGTAAGCACCCTCACGGAAAACCGATAGTTCGCTACAAGGTAGAAAAAAGTTCATCGTAGAGCCCTACAATGTTGTACTTGACAGTCTAGGCTCTGCTTTGCGAGTGCGAAAGGCTGCCTACACTGAACTCTGCGAAAGGTTCGGATTCTCAAAATTGCTGACAGATGTTGGGAGCGAGGCCTCTCTGACACCGCAGGCTGAGAAGTTGGTGAGAACCTACAAAAATGATTTGGAGCCAGCTTTTTCGCTGAAATCTTTCAATTTGCGAACTTTCTGCACAACTCGGTGTGCCAGGACACGAGTCCTATGGGAATAATGAAGTGGCTGCACGAAAGAAAGCTTATTGATGTGTTTCCGAACCTTTCTATTTGCGAATGTACTTAAGCATACCCGTGGCAGACTGTGAGACCGAACGATCGTTTTCCAAGTTGTCGCTGATAAAAAATTGCCTTCGTTCGAGCCCTCTTGGCAACAAGGTGAACTCGCTTGCTTTTATGTCTATTGAAAGTGACCTCCTCCGCCATGTATCCTTTGAACAGACGACATCTGATTTCGCCAAAGCGAAGGCGCGAAAGATACCATTTTAAAAGAGGACTGTTTGCGCTATACATGAGTAGTTCCAATAGGTTCGCTGTGTCGCCTCCCAGCCTCCACGTTGCCAATGAAACGCTGGGCAGTGTAATTCAAGATATGGAAATCTTCGTTGTTCGTCTCTTGTCTGTTCTTCCTGTGATATTTAGCGTGCTTATAGAGAACTGTATTTCTGTTGTTCTTGATAGTGCCACGTTTATTTGGATCCGTCTTTGCTTGTCTTACCTTTAACGAAAATATTTTCGAATAATGTTTTGTAATTACAGTTGGTAATTTCATCTGTATTCTGGTGCATTGTTATGGTGTTTGTAATGCCTTAATTATTGTATATATCTATCGCATATTTATAGAGTAACGTGTATAACGATTATTGCAGCCTGACGATTGAACTTTAATAAGGACTGTTTTGGATACAACCACGCGTCTCCTCAAGGGATTAAACTTAGTGATGCAAACAAACCCTAGCTTCAGAAGGATCGGTATCTGAGCTTTCTAGTCTTTTCTACGTTCTTGTTCGTCTTGACTGCACTGAACTTTTCCTTAAATCCTAGCTTTTGCTGAAAACAAAATTCAGATTAATCACAAAGTGAACATATGTGTTGGTGTTTACAACAGCGCGCATTTTTAGCAAATTTTGCTGGTTTCCTTATAATAACAAAGATAATAACAATCCCGTTGATCGCACTTCGTTCTTTTTAATTTAGTGGAATTACAATGAAACATGACATATTTCCAGTAGCGTAGCAGGCGGCAGAGGGGGGAGGGACAGTATAGGGCCTGCATGCGCATTAGCCCAGGGCCCCCATTTTTCTTAATCCGGCCATGGACAGACCTACATTGGGCAAAAGGGCGTTGTTTCAATGAGCGTGCAAGCGAGCAGTGCCGTAATCTGAGCAACAATGAAGGGAGGTTCCTTGTTGACCACTGCATAGATTAAACTAATTGCCATGCCCATTTCGACAAAAACTAAATTTTGAAGTTCGGAAAAAACATATTCGGGCGAAAGATTTTGGAAGCGTGCGTCATCAAGAAAGAGCAAAACAAATGCGTGAGCAGACAATCCACTGCGCTTAGTGACGCGGAGACCTCCTTTATAGAAGGCTTCCGTTAGGGCTGACATTAGTTGTGGTTTCCCTTGGTTTCTTTTCTCCCATCCAATCGTCTGATTTGATGCACTTGCTTTTAATTACTGAATATGGTGTAGTGGTTCTTACAGAAATCATTTTCACCATTGTTTCGATCTGATGCATGAGCTGTTCTTCAGGGCCCATTTCTGTTTACCTTGTTTTCTGTGTCTCTGTTGGTTGTTGTTGTTAACCTATCAAATGGTGGCACACTACTACACTGGCGGATCGGCTTAGACTAATAAAAGAAACTCTGTTTGTGGCATGGTAACATATTTTCACGCGGTCATTTTTTAGTATTTGTTCGTCACATGGTACCATTTTTCACGCAGTCACAATTTTAATCTTTGTTTGACTTTAGAGGTTTTCGTATGGAGGTCGGCGTTGGCCTTCACTCTTTCTTTTCATGTTTTTTTTTTGTGTCTCGCGGTCCTTTGCATCATTGATCGACCCACAAGCAGGTGATTGGTCAGATGCATTCGTTCGTTTGCCTGTGTAGAATAGATAGACACTTTGTTTTGTAATGAATATTTTGCCCCTTGTGCTTGATAAACAATGTGCTTAATGAATTGCTCGCTATGCTTCGCATTTCGTTTCATGATTGCTGATTTTATTTACTTATCCAGCATTGATTCCTTGAGTTGGCGATAGATTGTTGGCCCCAATAACCTAATTGTAGTATACAAGGACATGTTCTTTTTATACAATACTCATTATACTAGGTATTTAAGGGTAGACTTTAAGTAAATTAAAAATAATTCTTTTGAGGTAAAATATCCCTATGCATGTAGGCGGACCCTAGAAACCAGTGAGTCGTCATATGTAGTAACCGGGTTAATTATTTATTGATAATTATATCTTTAATTATTAGAGTTTCACACCTAGTTGCACTTAAAGATTTGTAGTCAGTCGTCAGTAACATCAATACGAGCTTTTAGAATATCGAAAACGCCATTACACTTGACGCTGCCCACGGAAAAAATGGGTTATTTGGACTGGATACGAGCACTGGAGGGCTTCTTTTGCCTGCATGTTTTTCGAGAGGGCATCACTTTCGGGACGAGGTAGCCAAAAGATGTGGGGCCACAGCTCGCACGATAATCGCGTTTCTAGCAGTTTCTACTCTCGGGAGTCTTGCGGTAGCACTTATAAGACGTATCTAGATGCAGATATGTGCATGCGAAGAGAAGCAATTACAATTTTCACTTATCTAAATTGCGCTGACTCAAGTCTTTATTCAAATATGTCAGGTTACTGCTTTTTAACTGGGTATAGATACTGAAAGTTCCAGTGTAATTTGTGCTGCCCCTGGATAACGTAATACAATAATGAATGCGCAGTGTGTCGTGTTTTTTAGCTGTAAATCACAAGCATTGCGACCATGGCAAGTGAGTGAGTGAAAACTTTTATTGGTCTATTCAAGAGATTCGCGGATTCGAAAGCTCCGTCGTCTTCGTTCTTGGCGCTGGCGATCGGAGTCTTCTCTTCAGCATGGGTGGGCCCTTATTCCAGGGCTCCACTGAGCCGTGCTGCATTGCCCGCGTGCCTCACTAAGGCCTGTTGGGCCGTGAGCTCGCTGCTGGTCAGGCGGCTCTTCCATTGCTCCGCACTCGGGTGTTCGTTTTTGTGGAGTGCTTTGTTGCGTTCGCACTCCCAAGTAATGTGATAAAGTGTGGGTGTGGCTCCGCACCACGGGCAGGTGGCCCTGTATTTTGATGGGAACATTTTGTTGAGTATGTGTAGGTTGGAGAAGGTGTTTGTAGTCTACGCCAGATAGTGGCCTCCTCCTTTGTCAGATCTTTGTGTGGTGGTGGATATTTGATTCTGATCCCCCTGTGTAAGTTTAAAAGTTCTGCGTATCCCCCCTCGCAGGCTTGCAGATGGATCTCCGGGGCGTTAGACTGTCCTGCTCGGATTGCTTCGCCTCGAGCTAGGCTGTCTGCCCTTTCGTTTCCCTCTACCCCCGCGTGGCCTGGGATCCAAATCAGATTGTGTCTGGGTTTGTTTAACTCGGTAGGGGCTACCCCGCTGAGTATCCTGAGGGCCGTTTTGCTAATTCTGCCCTTCGTGTAGTTTTTGCACGTTTCTTTCGAATCTGTTAGAATATTTAGGGGGCGGCCGGTCCTATAGCCTTCTGCTGCCGCCAGCGCGACGGCAATTTCCTCGGCCTCCGCTGCGCCAGCGACTTTCGCCGTGGCGCTCGTCACTAGGTTTCCTTCGGTGTCTACTGCCACCATTGCGGCTGCATGTTCTGCTCCGCATGGATAGACGGCAGCGTCTGTGTAGGCAGTGTTGTCTTTGGGCCTAGCGTTCGTTCGACGTATTCTGCCCTAGCCTTGCGTCGGTTTGCGTGGAGATTAGGGTCCATGTTCTTTGGCATAGGCCCTATCTTAAAGGATTTTCTGATGTGGTCCGGAGCCTCCGCGTATCTATCGACTATTCCGCGCGTGTCCCGATCCAGCCTTTTCAGGAGCGCCCGTCCTGCGGGGGTGCCACCAAGTCTGATGGTCTGTGCACCCAGCAGCGCTTCCGCGAGGTCGCTGAAGGTGTTGCTGACGCCCAACTGCAGGAGTTTCTCGTTGGACGTGTTTCTGGGTAGGTGGAGGGCTGTCTTGTAAGGCTTTCTGAGGATGGTGTCGGCTTGCTCTCTTTCCGCCTTGGTGGTTGCGTGGTACGGCAGGGAGTACGTGACTGGGCTGACGATGAGGCTGTTGATGAGTTTGAGGGTGTCTTCCTCTCTCATTCCGTGTCTTTTCTGGGAGACTCGGTTGATCATGCGGCCCACCTGTTCCGCTGCCTTGCTTAGCAGGCTGATGGTGTTGCTGCACTTGCGGCTGCTTTGCAGCCACATTCCCTAAATTCTAATCATGTTCTTCTCGGGGATGTGTTGTCCCTCGAGGGTGACTTCTAGTGTTGCCTCGGTGGGATGTTTGCGAATTCTGAGGAGTTCCAATTTTTCCGTCGAGCATCGTAGGCCCCGTTCTTTGGTGTAGTTTTCCACGCAGGTGGCAGCCTCTTGCAGCCTCTCTTGCTTTTCACCGAGTGATCCCTGAGTGGTCCAGATTGTGACGTCGTCGGCGTACATCGCGTGAGGGATACCTTGGATCTTCTGTAGTCTGTTTGCTAAGCCGATCATTGCCACGTTGAAGAGGACGGGCGGTATGACGGATCTTTGGGGTGTGCCTTTGCGGGGGGTGTGAAAGACGTCGCTTCTCAGCTCGCGCAGGCCCACTGTTGCTGTTCTGTTGCTAAGGAAGTCCCTGATGTAGTCGTGGGTTCCCTTCCCGCAGTTGGTGTTGTTTATTCTCTCCATGATGGCCGCGTGGCTCACGTTGTCAAATGCCCCTTTTATGTCGAGGGCCATGACCGCGTTATCGCCCGCTTTTGGCATCGTCTCGAGCACTTCCTCCTTGAGTTGGAGTAGCACGTCTTGTGTAGAGAGGTTGGCCCTGAATCCAAACATACTGTCCGGGTACAGTTGCTCTTTCTCCAGGTAAGATTGAATTCGTCTGGTGATTACTTTCTCGTAGAGTTTTCCCAGGCACGGCGTGAGGGATATCGGCCTGAGGTTTATTTGTAGCTTTTTGCCTGGCTTCTGAATCATTACGACGACGGCATGTTTACATTCCGCCGGAACTCTTCCTCCTTGCCAGAGTGTGTTGAGGTATTTGGTTAGTTGGTCGATTGCATCGTCGCGGAGATTTCGGATCAGGGAGTTCCGGATCTTGTCCGCTCCTGCTGCCGTGTTTTTCGTTGCCGATCTGATCGCTTCTACTACTTCTTCCCTCTTGATGGGTCTGTCCATAGTGGGCTTGTCTTCCCCGCGGTATTCTTCTTTGTAGTTTTCGACCTGATCTCTGCCGTAGCATTTGATCTTGACTTCTGCTAATAGTTGTTCGTCCGTCCCTTGGTACTGGTGGGCTAGCCGCTGTATAGCCTTGCTGCCTTCTGACTTGTTTTTGCTCGGATACAGGAGAGCTTTGAGGATCTGCCACGTCCTAGCTGTGCTGAGGGTGCCGCTCAGCGAATTGCTGAATTGCTGCCATCCATGTCTGGCCAGCTGGTTCGCGTACTCCTCCGTCTGCCTGGTGATGTCCGCAGTTTTCTTTTTGAGTTTTCTGTTGATTTTCTGTCTCTTCCACCGCTTGGTGAGTCCGCGTCTTGCCTCCCATAGCTTGAGGAGCCGCTTGTCCACATCGGGTGTTTTCTCTGTTCTGTCGACTTCTTTAGTGTAACGGTCCTGGATTTGCCTTAGTTGTTAGCTCCAGTCCTCTGCTGAGCTGATGGTGTTTCCCTCGAGCTGTCTGCAGTGCGCTCTGAAGGCGTCCCAATCTGTCAGCCGGGCCGTGCCAATCTTTCTCTGGACGTTGTATGCCGTGAGGCTGATTCTTAGGATGTGATGGTCGCTGCCAAGGTTCTCGAGCAGGTTCTCCCACTCGGCGTTCTTGGCGCCTCTTACAAAGCTTAGGTCAGGACACGTGTTTGGACTCAAGCTATTTCCCTGTCTGGTTGGTTTGTTTTCGTCGGTTAGCAGCTCGCAACCCGCGTTTTCTGCCGCCGTGCATATGCCGCGCCCCTTTTTGTCCTCTTTAGGGTAGCTCCACCTTGGACTATTGGCGTTGAAATCACCTGCTGTCACTAGGGTGTTTTGTCCCGCCATCTTTTTTGCCTCCGCGAAGAGCCTAATGAAGTCTCCTTTGGTTTGCTTAGGCGGGCTGTATAGGTTAATGATAAAGGTGCTTTTAGCTTTCCTTTTCTTTTTGGGTATTATTTCCGTAATTGCGTGTTCGATCTGGGTGTCCTCAATTTCTTTGTGTGTTATGGCTACTACTTGGTTACTTATAAGGGTTGCCGTACGGCCGCTCTCCTGACATGTGTAGCCCCTGAGTGTAGGGGTGGTGTTAATTTCTTGTAAAAACTTTGCGCACTCGTTTTGTTGCGTGAGTAGTCAGAACTCATGTGGCAACAAAGGTGACTGGGCGCTTAAATTCATGTCACCTTAGAAATACATTGAAAATTGGTTTTGGGGGAAAGGAAATGGCACAGTATCTGTCTCGCATGTCGCTGACATCTGAACCGCGCCGCAAGGAAAGGGATGAATGAGGGATTAGGAAAGAAAGGTGCCGTAGTGGCGGGCTTTCGAATAGTTTCGAACACCTGGGGATCGTTAACGTGCACGTGAAATTATTCCGAAGCCCAAATTATTCGGGAGCCCTCCACTACGGCACTTTTTTCTTCCTTTCTTCTTTCACTCCCTTCTTTATCCCTTTCCTTACTGCGCGGTTTAAGTACCCCGATATGTGAGACAGATAATGCGCCATTTCCTTTCCCCGGAAACTAATATATATATATATATATATATATATATATATATATATATATATATATATATATATATATATTTAAGAGAAGTGGGCACTTCTACAAAGACACACTTATTTATCAACGTTTCGACCGCACCGCGGTCGAAACTTTGATAGCGGAGCCAACGCAACCTACGTTCGTAACACACACACATATATATATATATATATATATATATATATATATATATATATATATATATATATATATATACTTGTCGCGGTGGCTCAGTGGTTAGAGCGCTCGGCCACTTATCCGGAGTACCCGCGTCCGAAAATGACTGTGGCGGCCGCGATTCGGTGGAGGCGAGAGGCTACAGCGCGTGTGCTGTGGGATGTCAGAGCACATTAACGGTCCACAAGCGGTCTAAATTATCCCGGAGCCCTCCGCTACGGCACCTCTCTTAGTCCCTCCTTTATCCCTTCGCTTACGGCGCGGTTCAGGTGCCCGCAAATGGCGCAGAACCGCCTCACATATAGGCGGACACCAGAACCGGGCCGTAAGGAAGAGATAAAGGAGACACTAAGAGAAGAAAGGAAGAAAGGTGTTTCGTTTATCCCTTCCCTCACGGCGCGGTTAAGGTGTCCGCGAATGGCGCAGAGCCGTCTCACATATCGGCGGACACTAGAACCGCGCCGTCAGGGAAGGGATAAAGGAGAGAATAAGAGAACAAAGGAAAAAAAAGATGCCGCAGTGGAGGTCTCCGGTAACAGCTTCGACCACCTGCGGATCTTTAACCTGCACTGACATCGCACAGCACAGCGGGGCCTTTGCGTTTCGTCTTTATTGAAACATGGCCTTCGCGGTCGGGTCAGGTACCTCTTTAGAGTTATTTGGTTTTTTCCTGTTCTCAGAGCCGGAGTGAGAGAATGTGTTTATGTTAAACGTCTTCTTTTCCTATTGTATCGCGTGTTCCAGGAGAGGTCATTCGAGGGGAATAAAAGGAAGGAAAGGAACACAGATGCCAGCGTTGGCGCAAGCACCCATATTTGGTGGACCCTACGAGACCACCAAACATGGAGCCTGATACCCGATTTAATATCTGCAGCAGGTCTTTGAACCTAAGATATTAAACTTATTTTAAGAGCGCTAGCTCTTACTCTACACGTTTCCAGATTTCGAGGGGTCTGCTACCACCCTTAAAGCCCCTCAATGAAGCTAAAGTAACGCAAAGCTTTGAACTCGCCGGCTTCCCTCCTCTCCTAGCGCGCCGCCGTATAATGAGCCTCCCATTGGCCGAGGCGCCGCGGTCACATGTTAGCGCGCGCTTTTTTTGCTTCGCACCCGACGCCGGTGCCATTGCCGGGGTAGGAGTCGCGCTTTATAATAAAAATAATTGGTTTTTTGGGGAAGGAAATGGCGCAGTATCTGTCTCATATATCGCTGAAAACCTGAACCGCGCCGTAAGGGAAGGGGGGAAAGGAGGGAGTGAAAGAAGAAAGAAAGAAAGAGGTGCCATAGTGGAGGGCTCTGGAATAATTTAGACCACCTGGGAATCTTTAACGTGCACTGACATCGCACAGAACACGGGCGCCTTAGCGTTTTGCCTCCATAAAAACGCAGCCGCTGCAGTCCGGGTCGAACCCGGGAACTCCGGATCAGTTGCCGAGCGCCCTAACCACTGACCCCCGCGGCGGCTGTGGCGGAATGTGTTTTCCATCTTTGACGACGTCTATGCGTTGCGGCATTTCCGAGCTTCTGTTGCGCGTATGAATGCAACAACAGAGGAGGCAGTGGGAATGAATGAATGAAAAACTTTATTGGTTCCTCTAGGAAGTAGTAGCGGTAGAGGACGAAGTCTTCGTCTTGAAGCTTGGGTCCTCCTTGGCCGTGGGTGGGCCACTAGTCCAGGGCTCCACTGAGTCGGGCCACCTCGCTTGCGTGTGCTATGAGGGCCCTTTGGACCCCTAGCTCGCAGCTGGTGAGCCGGCTCTCCCATTGCTCCGCACTTGGTGTTTTGTGTTTGTGGAATGCTTGATTTCTTCCGCACTCCCATGTGACATGATATAGTGTTGGTTTTGCTGCGCACCACGGACAGTTGGCGCTATACTGTGTGGGGAACATCTTGTTTAATATGTGTAAGTTTGGGAAGGAGCCTGTTTGCAGTCTTCGCCATCCTGTGGCTTCCTCCTTGGATAATGCTTTATGTGGTGGGGAGTATTGGAGGGCAGTGGGAAAAATTTTTTCGTAATTCCGTCCGGAAAAAGCAAAGCGGCTCGCCGAAAGGTTTGGATGCACAGGATCGGCCGGGCAAACTTCGGTAATGTGCTGGATCTGCCACTCTGCGAGGTGAGTGGTGGTTCTTCAGTTGTGAGTCGTGCTTTTTTTTTCGGGTGAATTAGTGTGAAGCGCGAGCGACTGCAGTCTTTCTTCGCAGTAAATGCTGTTTGTCATAGTTGTAAATGGACTCATTCACTCGTAGGCTACGAAAGCTGTGCTTCTTGTTGTCTTATGCCCACCGTGCCAGATCTGCTAGATTCTGCAGGTGCAGCTTTGTTGTTGCGCGTATTTCGTGGCGTGCCGACGTGGTTGCAGTCAGACTCGTTCGCAGGCTCGACTCGAAAGTTGCGCTTCGTATTGTCCCACATGTTTACGTTGCTCCCATGTTTACGTTGCTCGCGTTGGAGGTCTAGCTTTAATCTTGCGCACTGCTACAGTAATTTTTGTCGCAGTTGGGCTCCGCTTACAAACAACATACTAAAGGAGGTTCTCGCTGTTTGATACCCTCTGTACATGCTGCTCGCAATATATGTCTAGCTTTTATGTTGCGCGCATTACTTGCCGTATATGGGTCGTTACAGAAGGGCTCCTTCGCTCAGGAATTCGATAGTAAAAGGGCGGTTCTTGCCGTTTGAGCCTCCTACGCTGCTCATGCTGCTCGCGGTGCAACTCTAACTTTCATGTTTGGCGCATCGCTGGGCGCATTTGTTTTGTTGCAGTTGGACTCCGTCGCTCACGAAATCGACGCCAAATGGGTGGTTATCGCTGTTGAAGCCCCCGCTGTTCATGCTGCTCGCGATTCCTAAACGAACCGACGTGTTTGCTTCAGAGAGAACTGAGTAAATTCGAGTTTTGATTTTTCAGCATTTGAGTTTTTTTATGTTGCACGCTACTTCGACCGAAAGCTATTAACTGCGGCAGTCCGGCCTACTGCGCGTTAGGCATACAGATTACAAGAGGGAATGCAGTGATCTCTTACAAGCCATAATTGCATATGCTGATCCAAGATGATAATCACCTAAACAAGCAGCATTCGAATGAATCGTGCGGCGCTGTAGTTGCTCACGAAACAGCGTTTAAATGCCTGTTTTTGTTGCTGTTAATCAACCAAAACTATTATCCCTACACCAAAATTCTGATCACAGCCGTGTTACAGTGCGCAACTATAGGGTTTCGTATTCGAACATTGTGGCTACCGTCAGTCGGACAATTTTAACGGTAGCCTGCGAGGTGTCCGAGGTATATTAACTCCTAAATAATTTCCAAGCATTCGTGGACTAAAATAATTGCAATTCAGACGAGTAACCACCTACTCACAGAATAGCACAGGCCGTTGCATGAGCGTACACGACTTTGAGAGAATATATTATAGGAGCATTAAACCGCCATCTGTTCAAATAAAGCCTAGGCTGCACATCTAGTCGCATGTCGGTACACTTCCTCTTTGTGGAGTTTAATTTCTAATAAGAATAGGCAAAAGACACCGGTTGAAAAACACGACTGTAATGCCGCCACCTCGCCCGTGTGCACCGCGATCAAAGCGATCACAGTACGAAAAGTTCCCATAAAGCAGCGCAACATGGGTCGGGGCAGCTATCTGGGTAATTAATTTTTGTACCTAACATGCCATGCGGCTGAATAAGGGGCAGAAAACGCAACAACAAATTCATGCGGGCGCGCGGTCCGCTGCGCGCCAAAGCGCAAGCGTTGGGAACACAACGCGCTGGGTATGTTCACTACAGTGCCGCGAACTCGCTCGCGCCCGCCACTTCCAACGTATGCTCCGCAATCAAGCGATCGCAGGAAAAAGGGTTTCGATAAAGCAGCACAGCGTTGGTCGCGGCAGTTACTTCGGTAACTGATTGTTCGATCTCCCATGTCATGTCATTTCGACCGAAGCCAAGGCAAAAATAATAATTAATAATTGGTTTTTTGGGGGAAAGGAAATGGCGCAGTATCTGTCTCATATATCGTTGGACACCTGAACCGCGCCGTAAGGGAAGGGATAAAGGAGGGAGTGAAAGAAGAAAGGAAGAATAGGTGCCAAGGCAAAAAACGGCAACACAAAATTCATTCGGGCGCGTGGTCTGCTGCGCGCCAAAAGGCGAGTGTTGGGAGCGTCTGCTCGCATGCCCCTCTGCCTAGGTGCCGCCACAGTCTGCGCCCGGGAGGAGCGCTGGCGCAGAAAGGAGATGTCGTTACGTTTAGTATATTCAGGGGTTTTAATCACCGTTAGATCACTGCGCCATCTGTGGCAGCATAATAATAATAATAATAATAATAATAATAATAATAATTGGTTTTTGGGGAAAGGAAATGGCGCAGTATCTGTCTCATATATCTTTGGACACCTGAGCCGCGCCGTAAGGGAAGAGATAAAGGAAGGAGTGAAAGAAAAAAGGAAGAGAGAGGTGCCGTAGTGGAGGGCTCCGGAATAATTTCTACCACCTGGGGATCTTTTACGTGCGCTGACAACGCACAGCACAAGGGCGCCTTAGCGTTTTTCCTCCATAAAAACGCAACCGCCGCGGTCGGGTTCAAACCCGGGAACTCTGGATCAGTAGTCGAGCGCCCTAACCACTGAGCCACCGCGGCGGGTGTGGCAGCAGCTGCTGATCACATTTCGACATTTTGTGGGGTTTCACTACTACCGTGAGATCGCAGCGCTGCCTGTTGCAGCAACAAGAAAACACAGATTGAGACTTGCTCACCATGTAAAACGCTTTTTCTGTTGTTGCCAAGAAGAATGCATTTATTAGTTCCGCTATGTATACTCCAGCAACAAGGGACATCTATCCGTGGACAGAGGCGTACTGAATTTGCTTGGCAAATAAAGCCCTACGGGTTGCGGTATAGAAAAAAGACCAGAGTTAAATATAGGTAAACATTGTATATATGGAATTACTAATTGAAGCGTTACCATGTCGCACCGCAAGCCGAATTCTATGTCCACCTTGACCCCCAAAACGAAGCAAGTTCCGTTTGGGACGTATCTGAGAGGGCGCGACCTGGCGGCGCAACTAGACGAGGGGTAGACGTGCATCATAATTTCTCTGATAGATGCCGCTAGACGTCGATTGCTCTGAAAGGTGGAAAAGGTTTACTATTGCGAACCGCTCAGTGTTTTCTGCACTGGGCCCGCTAGCTGCGGAAGAACTCGTTTTACGAACGGCCCAAAAAGCTAACGCTCGTTACTTCAGCTTGTTCCAGACGGTGGCGGCCTTTTTTTTTTTGGAATATGGCGGAGTGCTTGGCTTGAAGAACTCTGGCACGGGTCGGCCCGGTATTGCACTGCCTCCGGGAGCAGGTTGGGGCAAAATAGCGGGGCGCGTCTTTCTTTCCCTCTTTGCTCTCATATCCTTTACCTCTCCTACTTTCAGCACGTGGCAGCGAGCATGGCTCGGCTTGAGCCAGTAGGCAGGCCCGTGAACTTTCCTTTTCCTCCTTACTCTCAGCAACATCAGTCAGTCAGTGAGTCGCCAAACATGAAAAAGATATTAGTTGCGTTTCAACTACTGCTAAACCAAGTTAGAGAGCGAAATCTGTGGAGTATCGTCCAACTAGACGCGGCTTGGTCTCTGTAACGTTGTGTTCCGCACAGGGGATAAGCAGTGCGCCCACCCTGCCACCCTGGCAGGTGGCACTTAAGCCCGGACTCCATGAGCGCGAAAGAGCGAGCGACGCGACAAGGCGGCAAGGCGACGCTCGCTCCGTCGCTTGTGGGCAACCTCCATGCAAGCGAAGGCGGCAAGCGCGCGAACCCGCGACGTGGGCAGCGGACGCCGTGCTTTGTGCTCTCAAGCTTATAGACACGCCCGTAACCTGGTCTGTCTCAAACTTTTGTGTGTGCATCATATGGCAAAAGAAATATTTCCTCTACGGCAGCGGTGTAGCGGCAGTGGAGATAATCAACGGCGTGCTTGCGGAGACGAAGGCACATCACGGATTCACGGGGGAGATGTGCTTTCGTTCGGTGCCTGTGCACTCCGGCTTGGTAAAAACACTCCCATAAACTGTCACCGCAATCCGATTGTAAGTGAGCGAACTATAATATACCAGTGAGAATGCGCGCCGCGAGTGTTTCTGCAACTACATACAGTTGGAGCGCTGCGGCACGGTGGATCGAGCGCCGGTACCCGCGGATCGACACGCATCTCTCCCTGCACTCGCGCAGCCCGCTCCAAATACTGTTAGCCCTCCGCAACCAAGTAGATTGTTTTAATTATATAAATCATGCGGGCCTGCCTCTCAGCTAAGAGACCAAATATTTTCTCGACGGTGGCGATGACCAAGATGACGCGCTGGTCTCGTGAGATGTATCCGTGAGAAACCGTGGACAAACCGGAATCGGCTTTGTGGGGTTCTGATTGGCCAGTCGCCTGGGGGACTTCCGGGCGACGAGCGAAGTTTCTGTGGGTGTAGATCCGAGCGACACGGCAAGCGACACATGCATTTTGCTTCGCGCGACGGCGTCGCTCGTCGCCTGCCGCCGTCGCCTTCGCGTTAATTCCGCGTACATGGAGTCCAGGCTTTATTGGTCGATCGCGGGAGTCTGGTGGCCTAATGAACGCACTGCCGCTTGTCTGCCACAACATTGTCGGGGCTAATGCATGCAGTCCACACCTCTCTCTCACTACCTCCACGTACCTCAAAGCGCGATTGAGGCTTCCACTGCTCCGGAGTTCCCTGGTTCGAACCAAACCGTTGCGGCTGCGTTTTTATGGAGGAAAAACGCTAAGGCGCCCATATGTTGTGCGACGTCAGTGCACGTTAAAGATCCCCAAGTGGTCGAAATTATTCCGGAGACCTCCACTACGGCCCCTCTTTCTTCCTTTCTCCTTTCACTCTTCCTTTATACATTCCCTTACCTTGTCAACGCCAAAGGCAATCAACACAACGAGCGCCGATGGTCTATATATAACTTCAGTGCCGTGTTTCTGCTGCATCGTTGTGAATGCCAACTCATGCCGCGCACATTTTGCCACGCCACGTAGGTTAAAGCGCGATTCAGGTGTCCACTGTCCCTGGGGGCTCAGTTATGCGGCTTCCCTTTGCTTTCTAAGAAAATTGAAGATTGGTTAATAATAATAATTGGTTTTGGGGGAAAGGAAATGGCGCAGTATCTGTCTCATATATCGTTAGACACCTGAACCGCGCCGTAAGGGAAGGGATAAAGGAAGGAGTGAAAGAAGAAAGGAAGAAAGTTGTACCGTAGAGGAGGGCTCCGTAATAATTTCCTGGGGATCTTTAACGTGCACTGACATCGCACAGCACACGAGCGCCTTAGCGTTTTGCCTCCATAAAAACGCAGCCGCGCGGTCGGGTTCGCACCCGGGAACTCCGGATCAGTAGCCGAGCGGACACATGCCCCTGCCCGGATCAAAATTGTGGCCTGTGTGGCCGTGCGGTGTCGACCGTCGACGGGGTGAAGACACCGCATAAGTGCACTCCGTCCTGTGCAGTCTGTGGGCAAGCCCACGCCACCAACTCCCGGGACTGCACGGGGAAATTCAGGCAGCTCAAGGTGCCCGGCCGCAAAGCTAGGTGCCCAGAGCTCCCTGGAAAACAGCGACCTGGCCGGCAGCCAAGTCATCCCAATTCAGGTGCCGGTGGCGGAACGCCGCGTGGGGCTGACGCCATCGACAACAAAACGTCATCATCATCATCCTCGGTGAAGTCACCGCCCGGGAACATGACTACGCCCCACCGCCACCGCCCAGCGGCAGGAACGCTGGCCACTTCCCGGCGCTCAAGACAAATGGCGCTGCCGGCGCCCGGGCATCAGCGTCTCAACACGGCAAACAACAGGTGAGCAGCTGGGCTGAGATCGCCTCCTCCGCCTCCCATTCCCCCTCCTCCCCAGTTACCGTCTCCGCACTCGACGCTGAATACAAAAAACAGATCGACGTGCTCCGGGCACAGAATGAGCTTTTGCTCAACAAAATTAAAAATTTAGAATCAAAATTGGCGTCCGCCGCTCCGAGCCCGCAGAACTCGGACGCAATGGAAAGCGACGCGCAGATCTCGCCTGCCCTCGTGACAGCCATCTCCGCGATGGAGGAGCGCTTAACCTCTAAATTACGATCTATGATCGAGACCGCCATGGACCAAATCTTGACCAAGGTCACATCTGCCGTCCCCGCGGTAGTATCAAAACACATCTTGGACAACCCCCGCCTCCTCCGTCGGACGGGGCCCATTAGGGACGTATCCCGTCCTTCAAAATTCAACCGTCTGATTATTGATTCGGGCAATGAGGACAGCTGCCCCGCTCCTTCCATCATCACCCCCTTGATGGCGCAAGTAGCTGGCTCTGGGGCAGCCGATCTCTCCTCCTCCCCCTCAAGAATTTTAAATCATGGCGAGACACCTTAATCAGAAGAGTTCCGCCATCTCCAATTCGGCCATATCAACTTCCATAACACAATGGAACTGTAGAGGCTTTAAAAACCGCACTAAGCGGGCCAATTTCCGCCTCTACCTTGAAACCTTCGAGTCCCTACCAGCCGTGGTTGCCCTCCAGTAGCCAGGCCTGGGCGCCACACTTTCAAATTACACGACGTTCCAACAGGATCCCGCGTCATGTCTTCCCGTTCACAAAGCCTACACAGCCAACTTAGTGGATCTCGACCTCAAGCTCGAGTATTCCTATGTAATGGTGACTATCCTACCACTCCGCCGCAGGGACCCGCCGTTGCATATACTCAACGTGTACTGCGCTCCCAAACTCAAGCGAGTGACTTTTGCGGACCACTTTAGCCGCGCGCTAAGAGTAGCGGGCCGCGATGCCCTGCTGACTGTGGGCGACTTTAACGCTCCCAGTCAGCTGTGGGGGTATCGCAAGGAGAAATCGCGCGGACGTAGGCTGGCGGAGCTTGCGTCCACGTTGGGCCTCACCCTCCACACGGACCCCGTACACCCAACACGGCTAGGAAACTCCGTGACACGGGATACGTGCCCGGACTTAACCTTCACTCGCAACATACGACACGCAGACTGGCTCAACACCGAGGAGACCCTCGGTAGCGACCACTGCATCGTTAACACTACACTACGCACACGCCCCCTCAAGCGTCCCAGAACACAAACCCGTATCCAAGATTGGACGAATATCAGGAAAAATTTTAACTCACTTTATAATACACCCATTTCCGCGCAAGGCTACACAGCATGGTCCCAACAGCTGCTGGCACACCTTTCCTCGCATGAAACACACATCCAGCTCTCAGAGGCGGTCACGGACGTGGATAACCACCTTCTACACCTCTGGGAAGCCCGTCGCAGCCTCGTCCGCCATTGGCGACGCCAAAAACACAATAGGAAGCTTAGAGCTCGAATTGCCGAGCTTACCCAGAAAGCGGCAGAGTACGCGGCCCAACTCGCCGACTCCAACTGGGTAGATAGATGCAACACGGCCGCGCGACAAATGTCCAGCCGAAACACGTGGCGTCTCTTTCGAGCCCTAATCGACCCAACCCAAACACGAACCGAAACACAAAAACATTTGCAGCGAGCCATGCACGCTTTTCCCGGCAACACGACTCAACTGGCACAGAAACTTCTGGATCAGCATCTGTGTACAGCCCAAGACCCGCGTGGATCTGCGTACTCCTTTGCAGGCAGAGAAAACAGGGAGCTGGATCAACCTTTCCAGCTCCATGATCTGCGGGCGGCTCTCGTCAAAATGAAACGGGGCACTGCGCCAGGACGGGATAAGGTCACCGTCAAGCTTTTGACGAACCTGCCAGACTTGGCATACCAGTCCCTCCTGGAATACGTCAATGCGATTTGGCGCGGGGACACCCCCCTGCCAATCGAATAGAAAACGGCTTTGGTTACTTTTATTCCTAAAGCTGGCAAACCAATTGACACAGATGACCTCCGCCCCATCTCTCTCACCTCATGTGTGGGCAAACTAATGGAGACGATGGTGCGGGATCGGTTATCTACATATCTTGAACACAAACATGTCCTTGCGAGCACCATGTTCGGATTCCGCCCACACAGATCCGCACAGGATGTCCTCCTGCAACTCAATCGGGAAGTCCTTGAACCCCTCGAATGCCCCCATAATGACCGGCTAGTACTCGCCATGGATCTTAAAGGGGCATTTGACAATGTAACACATGAGATCATACTCACTAACCTAAGTCACACCGACTGTGGCCTCAACACATTCCGATACATAAGCCAATTTTTAATGGATCGTCATTCCTGCATTCGAATTCAAGATAGAGAGCATGGTCCTTACCTACTCGGCACGCGGGTAACCCCTCAAGGCGCGGTACTTTCCCCGCTGCTCTTCAATTTGGCCATGATGCACCTGCCGGCCCAGCTGGGTGGTGTCGCCGGCGTGCGGCACGCCCTGTACGCCGATTACATCACTCTGTGCGCCACACAGGGCAGCACAGGGGACATTGAAACCGGCCTGCAAACAGCGGCGACGATAGTAGACCGCTACGCCCGCCGCTGCGGTCTTCAATGTTCCCCTCAAAAATCGGAATTTGTGCACCTCCGCCCCTCACAAAAGTGCACAACTAAAATATCTCTTTCTCTCGAGAGTGGTCCCATACACGAAAGTGATGAGATACGGGTACTCGGACTCTACATCCACAAACACAGGCGGCCAGACACTACATTGGCCAAACTCCGTAAGGTGGGGGACCAGGTGGGCCGCATGGTCCGCCGGGTTTCCAACAAACGCGGAGGGTTACGAAGTAAGGATGCCTTGCGGCTGGCAAACGCCTTCGTAACTAGTCGAATTCTCTATTCGACCCCTTATCTCCACCTACAGAAACAAGAGGAGGACGCCCTTGAGGTCGTCCTTCGCAAAATTGTTAAACGTGCCCTTGACCTCCCCATCACTACTTCAAACAGCCGGCTTATGGCCCTTGGGGTGGTGAATACTTTCCGGGAGCTCCGGGAGGCGCACCTTACCAGTACACGCGCTGGTCGCTAACGGAGTCGGGTCGCCGCCTTCTTGCTTGACTCCATATCCAACACACCCCTCCAATGGAAGACAGGTTTCACATCCCGGAACTGTGGAGACGTGCCCTCCACGTGCGGCCTCTTCCAGCAAACATGTCACATGAAGACCATAATGGTCAGCGCCTGGCACGAGCGGAAGCGCTAGCCCGATATTATGGCAACAAAACAGGTGTATACTACGTGGACGCCTCCGGCCCTCACCACGGGGGATGGTACACGGCCGCGGTAGTTCACTACAGCAACACAGTTAACGGCCTCACTTTCAGAGCCCGCAGTGCAACACAAGCAGAAGAGGTCGCGATTGCTCTCGCGGCCTCACTTTCCAATTCAAAGTACATAATCACCGACTCGCGAGGGGCCTGTCAAAACGTCGAACAAGGCTGCACTCCCTTCCTAGCCTAACGAATATACCAAAATTGCATACGGGACCCCGCACACCGTCACCTCATATGGGCCCCTGCTCATCAGGGATTGGCAGGAAACGAGGCAGCAGACGCAGCCGCCCGCGCGCTCTCTCACCGGGCTGTTTTCTCCTCCCCACCTGATCAGCAACCCGATGTTAATCCGGTCTATACGTTCAAAAATATCGCAACCTGCTATCAAGATAGCCATCGCCTTTACCCTAGCCCATGTAAAGGCCTCATGAAGGCGGATGAGCGGCTCCTTCTCCGCTTCTTCACCATTACATTGCTGTGCCCGACAGCCCTAAAGCATTTCGACCCCTCCTTTAGCGGCAACTGCCCGCACTGTAGCGCGGTGTCTTTGGACACCTATCACATGGTGTGGGCCTGCCCCTCCAACCCGGCCATTCCCCCCATCCCCAACTCAACCTGGGAGGACTGGTAGACGACCCTGCTCGGCTGCTACGACTTACAGGCCCAACAAGCCTTAGTCGGGCGCGCCCGGGCGGCGGCTACCGCCACTGGGGTCCCAAAATAGCGACCTCCACCTAGTGTTTGTAAGGATCGATCCCTTACGGGCTGATCCAAACACCTCCTGTTCGTTCTGAATACATGTTTTCACCACCACCACCCCCCTTTGTATCTCCCCTGTATTTCCTTCATTAGCTCTACCTCCGTACCTTCGTACAAGTGAAGAATTTTTTGAAGGTTCTGTCGCTGCGCTGTTTTGCAGCCCTGTGGATCTAGCAGGTAGCGGAGTAGATTCCATATCCTAGCTAGGCCTATATTTCCGTCCATCCTATCGCAGGTGGACTCCCAGTTCTGCCTGGTTAGTTTTAGCGCGTAATATTCTATATTTTTATTGAGCCTAGCGATCTGTCTCCTGAGATTGCGGTTCCACCTTTGCCTCCTGAGCCGTTTTTCCATGCTGAGCTTAGCTTCCCACACCTGGAAGAGGTGGCTGTCCGCTATTTCCAGTGCAGAGCCCTCCGTTATCACCTTGGTTGCGTTCTTGACGTCCTGGCCCAGTTTTTGAGCCCATTCATCAATATCCCTTACCTCACTCACTTCCGTCTCGCTTCTTATTTCGCGAAAGGCATCCTATTCAACGATTAGCTTGTTTCTGCCTTTTCTCCTGGCAGGGCCAGCGCTCACCACTGTTTCGAGAATAAAGTGACCGCTGCCTAGGTTTTCCTGGGTATTCACCCATGTTGCATCTCCCACGTTTTTGACGAAGGTGAGGTCGGGTGAGGTTTCTAAGCTGGCACTGTTCCCCGTTCTAGTGGGGGTTTGGGAGTTGGTCATTAAGGTGAGCCCCTCTTGCTGTGCCTCCAGCCAGAGTTCCCTTCCCGTAACTCCTTCTTCTGTGTACCCCAGGCAGCGTGTTGGGCGTTGAAGTCTCCCACCACTACCAAAGCTTGTCTTTTGGCAATACGCAGAGTTTTTGGAGAAGAGGTCCAAATCAGGCCTTCCTCTGTTTCGGGCTGCTATAGATATTGAGAACAAAGAGGCTGCCTTCTTTCTTTTTTGCTGGAATAAGTTCAACAAGGACGTGGTCTACGTTGATAACCTCCGTGTCATGCTTAACGACTGCTAAGTTTCTCCTGACCAGGGTTGGCTACCCCGGATCTTCCATCATCTTTACTAAATGATAGGTAGCCCGATAATTTTGCCATCCCCGCAGTTTCTTGTAAAGCGATTACGTCCGGATTGTCTTTGCCAAGAAGGAGCTGCTGTAGGACCGCCCTTTTGCGACGGTACCCGCGGCAATTCCACTGCCAAATCGTGTGTTTATTGTGACTGGCCATGATTGGATTATGGATTGTCACCCAGTGGTATTAGGGTCGCAGCCGTCTGTGATACACCATGTATCTTCTGCTCTGTTTCCCTCTGCCAGTTATTAATGCTCACCATATCCGCCCTGTGTTTCTGGCTTTCTTCCGATAGCGCCTGGATGGCTTGGAAGACTGCTGCGAACTCCGCTTCCCAGCTCGCCTAGAAGTCGTCCATTTTCTTGCATAGATCTGCCATTGTGGGCTCTTTTGACGCGTTCGCGCCTAGGTTCCTTTTCAGAGGTGGGGAGCGGGTGTCATCTACCTGTATCTCCACAGTGCTTTTATCGGTTGAGTGGGTTTTAATCGTGTTAGCTGTTTTGACTGCGTTAGCTACTTTCTTCTCCCTTTTTAGCATAGCGTTTTCCTTTTCGAGGTCATCTACTCTTTTAGTGAGTTTCTCTACCATGATTCTCATCTTGGCTAGTTCCTCGGACTCCGTATTTTTTGGGGAGACCTTATCTACCCAGCTCACCTCCCTTTGCCTGTTGGTTTCAGTCCTCGGCCTTGACGACGATCTTGCCCTGGACCCGGAGTGGCCTCTGGAGCCGGAGCGATCCCCGGAGCTGCAGCAGCCCTTGGAGATGGAACGGCCCGGGAGATCGAGGCGAGGGAAGGAGTCGGAGCGGCTCCGGAAGCCCTCCCGGCTCCTTGAGCGGCTTTTCCGCCCAGGCGGGGGTGTTTTCTTTGCCTCCTCTTCTTGGAGCTTCCGCTCCCACTGACGTTTCTTGACGATGTACGGAGTTCAGTAGATCTCGCGACACTTCTTTTTTCCCAGTTCATGTCCCTTTCCACGAAGAGCACATTTGGGATCGCACACGTGTCCATCCGGTGGCTTCACCGTACCGCAGCCGCGACACTTGACGTTGTCTGGGTCCGGACATACATCAGAGTGGTGCCCAAGGCGTCCGCATGCGTTGCACACTTCAAACTTCTTTTTGTAGAAGAAGCACTTGAGGAGCCCGCCTCCATAATAAATCCAAAACGGCACATTCTCATCGACGAAGAGTAACAGAACTGAGGTCGATGTCTTCCCCATTCTTCTGATCCCTCTCATTTTGGGGTTCCTTGAACAATCCAGGTTGTCCAGAATCTGTGCTTTCGTGTGTTCCACCGGAATCCCAGGAATAACTCCTTTGACACTACCCTCGGGGGCTGACCGGTAGGCGTTTACGTCGTGCTTTTCTGATCAACCTGAAGTGTTTTTATTTTCAGGTGCCGATGCATTCTTTCTTCATTCATGGTGCCGACCAAAATGGTGTTTTGCTTGGTGTTAAGTTGAATAATGTATTCCTTAGCCTCCTT
The DNA here is from genome assembly GCF_052857255.1 of Amblyomma americanum. Taxonomy (NCBI): domain Eukaryota; kingdom Metazoa; phylum Arthropoda; class Arachnida; order Ixodida; family Ixodidae; genus Amblyomma; species Amblyomma americanum. The sequence continues at coordinate 52,536,858 of NC_135500.1, forward strand.
CAGATTCACGCCCGCAGCGACTCGCACAATCTCATACATCTTCACATCTCCAACCAAAGATAGAGCTTTCAATCCTCCGCTCGGTCGGATTATCACCTTATGCAGGCCAGTAGGTAGGCGTGATGCTGTGACGCCACGGAGCGCAGCGCCAACTTCCTCCCTGCCATCTTGATTGATTTGGTGCTCACGTGGCCGCCATCTTGTCCGAGCCGACAACTTGGCCTTCTCCCTCGCGGCTGCCATCTTGGGTGACGCGTTGCTGATTTGTGTTGATCGTGAACCAACCAACCTTATCGGAAAATTCTTCGGGAGAAATATCCTCCCCTTGAACAACAACCTGCATTTTCGCCGAAAATATCCGACCGTGCTAAGTCCCAGGGGTCGGCGGCGAGGCGCACTGACGCTTGGCCGGCGGGCAGTGGTCGGAGTGGAAGCTAGGTCGAACGCAGCCGTCGGGAGACGAGTCAAAGTGGAAAATAGCCGAAAATTGGGTCCACTTGCCGCAATTTCGGTATCCAGGTGATCCTGGCGACTTCCGCTGATGATTCCAGTCGAAGTTGGCTTGAGCACAAGCATAAATCCGCCAGGAACATCGAAAAACCGTGGAGCGCACGCAAGACACGTCCGCACGCCTCGGCGTCCGAAGCCAAAAAAACTGTACTGCGCAGAAAATCCTACAGAGACCTCGACCCCCCGATTTTCACTTCGAACGCGCGACTCCTCGTGTTGTGGGTGCTGAACACCTATCTAGAACGTAGCGAGGCGCATCTCATTAACCAAGACACGTGTCTCGACCAGACCGTGTCCGGTCGCCACGTCTTGCACCGGTTACATATCAAACATGACCACCATACGATGGAACGGGTTACAGTGCCCGAACTGTGGAGACGCGCCCTCTACGCTTGACCCGCGCACTCTACGCTTGAGACTGGTAAGCTTAGAACTGACGAATCATAAGTAGAAAAAGACGGAAACAAATATTCCGAAATGCACGTCCACAGGGATAGACGAAATTCCAATCGAGCTAAATATTGAACTTGGCCCAAGAGGCAAGAAAACGCTGATAAAAGCAAGTCCGCACAGCTGGAAACAGAGTAAAATGGATTTGATTTGTAAAGGAAAAGGCAATAAGATTAATATAAAATCCTTCCGACCGATTACGATAACATCAGTTGTAATTAGGCTGGCGATGCAGGCGAAATAAAAATTTAGTCCCGAGCATGAAGTAATAGAATACTCGGAGAACTTCGGAACTGGTTCAGAAGTGGTATGCGCTTAGGCGATAGCCAGTTCGTGCTTTGCCAGTGCATATAAATAGCTAAGGTGCAAAACAGACCTCTGTATTTAGCCTTCCTGGACGTAGGCGGTGCATACGACAACGTAAACAGGCAACTCCTGTGAAACATATTAAAAGATGATGGTATCGATCACGAGGTTATAGATGTTCTACAGGAAGAATATCGAGAAAATAAAGTTGAAATAACATGGCAAGGGATTAAGAGTACGGGGAAGTGTCGAGGTGCACAAAGGACTGAGGCAAGGTTGTCCTATATCACCGCTGCTGTTCATGTTATATATGATAAGTATGGAAAGAAGGCTACAGGGAAGCATCTAGGTTATAATCTGTCGTACAGATTAGGCAGAAAGTTTGTTGAGCAAAGACGGCCGGTTTTAAATATGCGGGCAATATCGTACTGTTACCAGATAGCCAGGAAGATTTGCAAACTCTGGTTAATTGCTGTGGAGAGAAGGAGAGAGCTTAGGTTTCAGTCTTAGCGCAACTAAGTCAGGTGTGATGATTTTCTACGATATGACTGATCATATGCTTACAATAGAAGGCCATGAAATACCCCGAGTGGCCGAATACAAATATCTCTAGGAATAGGTAAACGAAGGGCAGGTGTACACGGAAAAGCACAAATAGATTCTCATAGGAAAAGGGCGATGAGCTGTCGGCATAATGAAACATAGGGCATTGTGGTGGTAGAACCGGTATGAAGTATTGAGAGGTGTTTGGAAAGGAATAATGGTGCCGGGGCTTACTTTCGGGAATGTGGTTCTATGCTTAAGGGCAGAAGTTCAGTCGCGATTAGAAGTAAATCAGAGAGCTGTTGGAAGATTCACACTAGGTTTATGGGGGTTTAACGTCCCAAAGCGACTCAGGCTATGAGAGACGCCGTAGTGAAGGGCTCCGGAAATTTCGACCACCTGGGGTTCTTTAACGTGCACTGACATCGCACAGTACAAGATTCACACTAGGTGCCCACGGGAAAACCACAAACGAGAGAGTACAGGGGGATATGTGCTGGCCATCGTTGGAAGCACGGGAAGCTCAATGTAAAATACTATACGAAGAACGCCTGAGAAAACTGGACGATAACAGGTGGGCAGCTTAGGTAATTAAATACCTATACAGAAAGAGCGTTGACACACAGTGGCGGAAAGGAACTAGGAAGCTAACCAGTAGGTATGCCGGACACGAGGAAGGGAAAAGAAATAGCAATAAACGACAGGTTGAAAACGCTGTAGGTAAAACTTGGATTGATTCAGTAGAAAAGAAGCACAGTGTAGAACTATATCGATACTGGAAAAGGCAGATCAGGAAGGAAACGTTTTATGATAACTCATAAGGCAGTGCGCTCCTCTTCGAATTTAGGTCAGGGTGTCTAAGAACGCGCAGCTACAAAAAGAAATTCAACAAAGATGGCACATGTGCTGTATGTGGTAAATCTCTAGAAACAGTAGAACACCTCATAATACAATGTGATGGTATCCATCCTGACGTCGATTTAGGCACAGTCACTCTTCCTGAGGCCCTAGGGTTCAGAGATAACAATGCTCATGTAAATAAATCTGCGGTGGAAATTAGCAAAAAGAGATTGGAAAATTAGTGGCTCAAAAGCGGATAGGTGACATAAGTTTAAAAGTGTAGGAAGACGCATTTTAAAGAAAATTGCGAACTTTATTAACAGCTTGCAGCACAGTTAAATAAAAAAATAAAGGAAAAACTGAGCATAGTGGCAAGTACCGTCACCCAGTTTCAAAGGAGACGTTCCTTCCTTTCTTCCTTCCTTCCTTCCTTCCTTCCTTCCTTCCTTCCTTCCTTCCTTCGTTCCTTCCTTCCTTCCTTTCTTTCTTCCTTCCTTCCTTCCTTCCTTCCTTCCTTCCTCCCTCCCTTCCTTCCTTCCTTCCTTCCTTCCTTCCTTCCTTCCTTCCTTCCTTCCTTCCTTCCTTCCTTCCTTCCTTCCTTCCTTCCGTCCGTCCGTCCGTCCGTCCGTCCGTCCATCTTTTTCCGGAGCCTGATGTAGCAATGGGCCCGAGAAAGTCCGTGCCGACTTGTTAACGACACGCCTGTGAAGGCGGCTCATTGCGCTTGAAGAATCCGGCTGGCTTCACGGGCGGAACCTTGCGGTGGTGGCAATCCCGGCAAGTGCGGACGTAATGCGGAATGTCAGGACCCAGGCGAGGCTAGTAGTACTTGTCTGGAATTCTGGCTTGCCTTCTAGTAACACCAAGATTGCCAAGAGAGTACTGTAGTGCCGAACACCGGCGCTACCCGTTTCGTATGAATGGACTGGGTTAGAGCGCTCTGGAACCTGGTTCTAGAGCACTATAATTGAGTAAAGCTGGCAAACGAACCATCCTTAGCCTCTTTACAAACACCCTGCATTGCCCGGCGGTTCTCAAGTATTTTGATTCTTATTTTGACGGCCGCTCATCATTCAGTGGGGAGGTGGCCGACACATTTAACATGGTTTGGGCATGCAGGCAAAATCCTTCTCTCCCTCCCATCACCCCTTTCCTTACCCGAGAGGACTGGGAGGCGGCTCTGCTCGGCTGCCAGGAACTCTCGGCCCAACAGGCCCTGGTTCGGCGGACCTGCGCAGCGGTCAGGACCAACGGGTTCCCGGAATGATGAAATCCACCTTGTATTGTAAGGGGCGAGACCCACTAGGGGCCTCTCCCCGAGCATCTTTCTGTAAATATAGCTAAATAAATGCTTTTCACCGCCACCACCAACTCCGCCGCCTCGCCCCCTTCACGGGCGCCTTAGTGTCTCGCCTCTATCGAAACGCTGCCACTACGGTCGATTTCGCACCCGGGTACCCCGGATCAGTAGCCGAGCGCCTTAACCACTGAGCCACTGCGGCGGGTACCTGAAACTGAAATTGTTTTTTGTGGGAAAGGAAATGGCTTTAGGAGAGGCCATTCATCATGCACAAAATTAGTGGAAACAGCGCACGAGTTTGCTACATCAGTGCACCAATAACTAATGGTAACGAAACAGACGCCGATTTCACGGATTTCTGCAAAGCATTCGACAAGGCTTCTGGCAAAAAAAAAACTATTGTTCAAATTGGATAGATTGCGCAAATATTTTCATATCCTCAAATGAATATCTGCCTACTTTAACAATCGCCATCAATTCGTTGTATTCAATGACGAACAGATTAAATCATTTTCGGTTGACTCTGGCGTTCCCCAGAGCTCGGTGTTTAGACGCGTTTTATTTCTATTTTAAATTAATGATATTGTGGAATACATTCCTGTTGTAATAAAATTGGATACTGATGACCATGTTCTTTATTCTGAAGTTGAAAGTGGTACTGACCAAACAGTTTTAAATAATGCATTTGGTAAAGTTATCGCATGGTGTGAGCCAGAGGTGGGCAAATGTCCTCATTTTTACTCTTCCTCCATCACCCTCACTTTTGTATCTGTGGCCCTCTTTCATCCTCGCTCTCATTTTGAAATTTTATCCGGCCCTCCCTGGCCCACACCCTCAATTTGAAAACATTGCTGGCCCTCCCTCACCCTCACTAAGTCATTTCAAATTCGAGTTATATTTTCTAGTCTGGAACTTCTGGCGATATTACTCAGAAATAAACATACAAGACAAGCCCTCAAGGCTCCATTAAGGAGAGGCTAGATGCTTATACTGCTCTCTGTATGCGGGTAGGTGTGTGTGAGCTGTTCGAGCTAATACGTGAGACAAAGCCGAGACAGTTACTACAGTTGGACCTAAGATATCATTTTGTCTTTACTTCTGGCACGCACTGCATGCATACGTAAGCATTGCACTTCATTGCTTTTTATATTCGTTTTGCTTATACTGCAAACCCCACTGTGGATTTTCGCAAGGTGGGATACAGATAGGTAAACACTACTTAATAACAGAGGCAATCAACACAAGAACAAATTCATATAACGTACCTTGAAAATTTTGCGAAATAAGCATACAAAACATATTTTTGAACAACACTTGAAAGAAATGTCAACACAGATGATTTTGAAACGTGGTCATTGATTAGGAAATTGCGTTCAGTTACTGTTCGTGGCAAGAAAGAATACTTAAAACGGTTATTACACGTGCTAAATGGCGTTACTGTGCGGTTATGCCTTGGCCTAGTGCTATAACCAGATGAAAAAGAAATTATTCTCGTGATGTCTGTCTTATTGTGGCGGTTAATAAAATGAAAGAGGAATTTTAATCGTGACATGCGGTTTTTTTGCGTCAATGGGGGCAAGTCCTCTTTAGTTAAGAGTTCTGTCACTGACCTACATCCAAATATATTATAAAGCGAGCTGCTTTTCATTGCAGATTTCTATATTATTAGTGTAAGTTTTAGTGAGAGTGTTCCAAATAACGCATGCATAGACTAGTATCGGCAGAATTTTGTTTCTGTATGCGAGCAGTCAGATAGAAGGAGTAGAAAGTCTCAAAGCTCTCCACGGAAAGAACAACTTGCGATTAACATTAGCCATTATGTAGGAAATGTGCGTAGTCCAAGCGAAGTCATTAGTGATAATGAGTCCGATATACTTATAATGTATTTCGAGAAAAGCTCGAGAAAAAAATTTCGATACGATCAATATTTAGGTTTCTTTTCTAAAGCGGCGTCTGCAGTAGTGAGTACTACGGCTTTGTGGTCCGATATTCCATCTACTATCTGGCTAATTGTCTTGGCAGTAATTGATCCGCTAACAAAATAAAGGTCGAGCATTGTTTGAGAATTGCCCTTAAATATGGCATTTTCGTCAACAACTTGATATAAGTCGAAGGCAAAAGCAATGTCCAACATAACTTCACTTTGGGGGTCATGCTTTGTAACTGAAAAATTTGACCAGTCTACTTCAGGCAAACTGAAATATCCTGACAGCATAATACAATTATCGAGTTTAGATTCGTGCACAAATTTATTTCGCTTCCTATAATACGGAAACTGTAGAGTTGGGGGGCCTGTACATTGCTCCACCAATATATCTAACAATTCCACAGTACGTTGTGCACAAAATGTACCCTACATTGGGTACATCAGGCATTGGTAAAAATCGCAGGGATTATTTAAATCGAATGCTGACATCTCTACCTCCACCATCACGATCCTTTCGGTACAAACTAATGGTAATGAACAGCGTATTATTATGCCAAGTTTCTGGGAAAACCGCTATTTCAGGGCCATGCAAACGCAGAACAGCCTCCAACTCAGTTGTCTTGTTTATGACACTTCTGGAATTATCATTTAGTATTTTCAGGGTCTGAGATATTTCAGTCTGGAGTCAGTTTGATTTCATTTCATTCTAAGCCCAAAGCCAGGAACTCTTGTTTCATCCACACAATACGCTATCAACGCTTAGCTTACAGAGATTAGCTTTAAAGCTTTGCGCCCTTTTTCCCCTCTTCTTCACCCCTTTTCCACTGTTGTTTCCGTATTTCCCTAATTCTTTTAGAAAAGTCCTGAGCTAATTATTTTGAGCTTTTTTCGGTGTTTGGATAGTGACCTGATTTTGGTATATTTGTGTTAAAAGCATGATCGTAATACTGAAAAGTTTTACAGATGTCGAGGAGTTTAAAAATGACTGATCGTGCCTTATTTATTCCGTTTTACCCACCCTGTTGCATCTTTCAACACCACTGAATATTTAACCTTGTTCCAGAAAAAAAAACACCATCAATTATTTCCTTTCCCAGTTCCTCGCTAGTCTCCTTGCTAATCAGTTTTATTCCCTAAATGATCAGGTTATTTCTCCTGTCTCTGTCCTCTTAGTATTCTATCTAGTTCCTAACTGTACTAAGCTTCTCCTGAAGTCCCGATATTGCCAATTCCGTGTCATTTACCTTCGTGGCTAAGACATTTAGGCCCGACAACTGTTTATCAGTGCCATCAATTCGCGAAGCTATACCGGAAAGTTTACTTTCAGTTATGTTTTGAGATCAAGCAAGAGACTATAGCGCAGAGTAGACAGGACACAGAAGAAAGGAACAACACGAGCGCACCAACAAGCCCAAAAAGCCACGCTTTTGATGTTTTGAGATGCCTGCAGGTCCCCCATTGTTGAATTAACCTTGATCTGGCCTTCTAGAAATTACGATCGCATTTGTTTTTCAATCGGGCCAGGATTTGTTTGAACACCGCCACAAGACAACTTATCTTTTGGTAATGCGATCACACAAGCATGGAAACGCTGTACACACAGCGGGCAGGGAAACAGCACTAAGAAGCGATCGTCAATCCTGCAGCAATGTGCAGATTTGGAATGACTATCTTGGACGGCAAAGCAAAAAGGATTGCTTAGCATGCTGCCTCGTTTGCTGCTGCCACGCCTGTTGTGCTAAAATGGACTGCTAGAATCAGTCAGTGTGTTGTAGTGTCTGTGTACAAAAACTAATGTACGCCGAAAGCATTTAGAAAACAATGCAGTAGCGTTTACCATCACGCTTACAGTAAGTACTAAGCACACGATAATTACAGAATACACTCAGGACAAGGAAATTTTGTCAGCCGCTTAATATTACCCGATGACATTGCCATCGCACTAGGTTCGATGGCAATGTCATTCCACTCATTCCATGTCATTCCACTGCTTTTAATCTTGCGCCATTTCGTGCGGTTTGATACATGCTCGTCTGACGACACTTCCACACGCACGGATGGAATATGATGAAGACCACGCTTTCAAACTACAGCGTGAGAGACAGGAGCTTTCAACAACTCTCGTGAACGTGGCTACGTGACGAAGACGACGACATTGCAAGCACAGCACGAGAGCTTGGCAATTCGTACATGCGGGATGTTAGGATTTCTCCCAACTGATTGTTAAAATTATAGAAGTGTATGAATTGGCCGGCTTAAAACTTGAGTGACACTCCTCCTTGGTGGTGCACTCAGGATATACTTGGCTTCTAGTGCTCTGTTGCTGTATTTTCGCGATGTGTTTCTTGGCGTATCCTATAGAAGCTTTGTAAGTAATTAAGTTAATGTAAATGGAATATAATTTATAAAGTTAATAATTTTTAAATGTCATGGTTTAATAAAAGCTGTGGCGTCGGCGTAGTGGTCTGAAGTAGCGGCCAGCCGAACTGATTTGATTTTTTAGTGACGCCGCGGGTTCGGATCCCCGCTCCCCCCGCTTTAAATGTTTTTATTTCTTTAGTGTATTCCCCCGGTGCCATAGAGTTTCTCATTAATAACTAGAGGGAAAGCTGGCGCCCCGCCTATGGGAGTTTGCATGGAGGTTGCTCGAGGCCACCTCAGCCACCATGGGAGCCCTAAGCATCATGGGGCTGAGAGCTACCGACTGCAGAACCACAACTTTTGGCCAAAAAATAATGAAAAACAAACGTTTTTCGATAATCAAGAATGCCCTAGCGTTTCATACCCGTCTATAAATTGGAACAAACGAGCAGGAAGGCACGTAAAAGTAAAGTTTCCCAAATTAAGCGATTGCTTTCTCTCCTATTGGAAAGTATTGCAGACCACAAAAGTCAATACTTCGTGCTTAACTGGCGCACTTTTATAAAGAATTATGTTTAAAAAAATATTGCCGCATGAACACTTTAAGAGGTTTTTTCACAGCATTTCGGAAAACAGAAACATTTTATTGGCGTCTTGCGCAGTTGCGTTTTCGCTACTATGGCTTTTGCGCACTACATTTACGCCGAAGTCGTCTGCGTGCGGGGCGCACTGCGAGTGCGGAAGTGGACATCTCAGTAACGTCACTCTGTGTTCCGGAAAAAATCTGACTGTCCCGCATCAAGTAGCTCATCGCCCCGTGATGCTTTGAGCGTCCATGGTGGCTCAGGTGCAGCGCCGCCAGCTTTCCCTCTAGTTAATGGAAAGAAACTCTGTGCCCGGTGCGGTGCCGGTTTTACGCTTCAGTGAGGCTCTTATGCGCCCGCTTAAAATAATACATTATTGATTATGGCCACTTGAAAATCAAACGACTCGCTAAAATGCAGAATTTGGGCTGAATAATACTAATGAATAACTGCCCCTGTCTGGAGTGAACGATTACTGTCGCTTTCATTTCAGTGGTCTAGCGCTTCCAATACAGCGAAGAGTGGTTGTCTCTCTGTCCGATGCCTGCTTCTAGCACCTGGGCTACCTTGGTCACATGACGTTGTGACGTCACCACAAGCTGCCCACTGGATTGTGAGCAAACTGCCCACCGTGGCAGTTCAATTTAATGGTGAGTCACAAGAAATTCTTCGGGAAAAACAGGTCTCACAAATCCCACCGATGGCAGCACCTGTCATCGCAGGGTAGTGTCCGTAAGCTTAACCGCTTACGGAGAATAACCAATTCTAGAGAATAACAAATGTAGAGAATAACCAATTCTACAGCAGTACAAGTCTAAAATGATGCAACAGCACGCAAACTTACGTCATATCACATATCAACCAAAGTAAGCATGTTCACGCCGAGCAACAGCATAGAAAGTCAAGCTAATCCATGCGAAAGAGGACTGACGGCACTAGCGCACGATAATTTACGGTAAAGCCCGAGCGAAACAGCTGATGATTTTTTTTTTGCTTGCACGTCTATGCCTTACTCAAACTTTTAGTGCCAATTCCCTCCTTTGCATACGAGAAATTTGGTTCATAAAATCAGGCACGCCAATACGCCGTCACAGGTCTTACCAGGGGCAGAAATAAACCAAGAGATGTTGATGTTATTTCGAGAGCAGTACAACTTTTTCTTTTTTAGCACATCGTAAAATGCAAGGCGGAGCGAGTGATGATTCAGACCAATGTGGTTGAGGAGCTGCATTATTTTCATGGTGATACTACAGCGGTCGCATTTGCCCACCACCCTGCGGCCCCGCTTTCCTATACGGCAGTTCCAGAGAAAATGGAACATAGAAAGAAGATATGAGTGCACGGAACTGCTCACAGCGTGGATAAAAAATTCCACACCAACGCCGCCAGTAGGCTTTGACTTGACAGTGTAATTTCGCAAAGGCATTTTTTTGCGCTGCAGCCCATTCTGTAAAATCTCAATGAGCTGAAATCTGACTTCGTTCCGGCCAAGAAGGCCTAAAACTTGGGAATTCAACAGCCTTACTAAATACAATTTCATCGTGTTTTACTCTACACTCTGATCATCTGACAGACTCTTGGCTGATAATGAAAATTTAACTGCGGTACCATGGTTCCCGTTTGACTGGCGGCCACCTGCACGGCCCGGCCAGTGCCTCCTTCTTAGAGCACTATATAGGGTGTTTCACCGAATACTTAACACAACTTAAAAAAGATTTTTGAGTTAGAAGGGCGCATTTTGGGCGGTGTAGTAGATCACGGCGACGGAGAAGGTGTGCTGCACCCGCGTTTCGTGTTCGTCCCGTGAACCTTAACCCTAAGAAGTAGTGCTTTAAAACGGGAATTAATAAGGGCGGCACGGACAAAAGCGTTAGCCGGGAGTACAGTTCCGGCCAGCACCATCGCCCTCAAACAGTTAATTCTGCCCTCCCTCACCCTCAACTCATGTCTTCCCTCTCTCGCCCTCACGTTACCATGTCTTCCCTCCCTCGCCCTCTCTTCACTATGTCTTTCCTCCCTCACCCTCATCCTCACGTATTTTTATCCGCCAATCCTTCCTAACTCTCACCTCACAGAGTGAAATCCTCACGAGGTGAGGATGCCCTCATGAGGGTTTGCCGTCGTGAGGATGCCCATTTCTGGGTGTGACACTTGGAAAATGACTTTAAATTGTGAAAAAAACTGCGTATATAAATCTAACGCGCGAAAGATACCTTTTAGAATTCCAGCACTCCTGCAAACAAAATATATTAAAGGTGTCCCAATGTAAGTGTTTAGGGCTTTGAATTAGAAATAATCTGCGCCCCAAAAACCAATTATTAATATTATTAATATTATTAAGCTAATATGAAATTATTTTTTCCTTGAAGGGCCCTTGCACTTTCCACTCCTAGCGTTCATCTACTTGTGTACAAGTCCATCGTGCTTCCAATACTAGATTACGCTTCAATAATGTCGGACACGTGCACGGAAACTAATATGACTAAATTTAAAATTGTCTACAAAAACCCATTTGCTTTATATGCTTTATATACATCATCCTTCAGGAAAACATCTGTAAGTGCATTATTAACAAGAGCGTATTTAGTTTCGTTAGTTAACAGAAATCGCGTGTCGACTCTTGACTTACAACTTGGATTTCGCAAACATTTCACTTTCATCTGGGTATGCAACAAGGCAGCGCCATAATTTGACAATAACCCCTTTTCAGACAAATAATAACACGTTTAAGTTCTCATTTTTGCAAGAATTTCCAATGACTGGAATTTACTTACCGACCATGAAGGTCTTCAGGTATCTTTGAAATTGTTTGAACGTCACCTGAACGTTTGCAACAAGTTTTTGTCATGAGATGTTTTATGATGATTTTTTTATTCAGCTGTGAAAGATACCGTAGTTTTCATTCATCATCCCCTTCCTTGAACCGTATTCGCTTTTTTGTGTATTCCCACCGCGGTAAAATCCTCGGCGGGATTGCAGTATGTATGAATAAATAATAACTAGAATAGGCAGTGGTGGCGCTTGCCGTCTCCGCAAGAAGACCCTATAGGAGAGCCCGTATGAAATCACTGACTCCCAGGAAATATGCATAGATTATATGAGAGGACGCCTAGGCAAACGTGCACTGCACATCCTCCGAGCAAAGCAGGCTACACACAAGCTCTTGGCCATTATATGAGCTCCAGGGAACTCCTCAGATGGAGCGAAAGAAGGCGTGCACGCCGCAGCCTGCGCATTAAGGCGGAACCGCATGGCGCGTTTTCCGCGAGCGAAAAACGCGACGCGCGGTGGACGCCCGCGTTGCCGTCAACGCGCGAGCACCCGCACGAAAAAAGGGGAGCGGCGCCTTCGCGGCGCGTTTTCCGGGTTGCCAGACAACGTAACTCCCAACGACATGAATTGTCCCTGCTACCGCATATGTAATATGCACCTTAAACTTACAGAACACTGCAATAGAAATAATCTTAGTGTAATTACACAACGACATTTTTTTTTCGAAGTATATTTATCAAGCTTAATTTCAAGCAGGAAGAGTGTGTGCGAAACTGCGACTATGTACTTTCTGCATGCCAAGAGGCCGCTGCTTGTTTACAACTCGACATAGAAAATGCAGTCGGGCGCTTACTACAGAGCAGAAGAGGCGGTCGCGTATATCCCACAGGACGCGACGCCGCTCCACTTCCGTGATAAGGGCCTCGTTGAAGACTGCTTTCTCCATTTTCGATGAACACGATGCGCGCACGAAACAGTAGCACGTGTTTTTCACGTGCGCGCCGGTTCTGCAGAGCGAAAAAAAAATGCGCCGAAGAGGTTTCGTCGAGATGCGCAGAGAGTAGGGCCATCTAGTGGCAAAACCAAAAACCAAAAATGCCACATCACCAAATACCACGTGACTTACTTGAAATCTGATTGGCGGACGCGCCCCGGACGCGCCGCGCGAGGCGTTTTTTTTCTACTCCGAGCAGCAGCACGCGGCGGCGCGATTTCGTGCTGGGCACGCGTCAAAACGACGCGCGCGTCCCAGTATCCGCGCGTCAATCGCGCCTGAATCGCGCCATGCGGTTCCGCCGTCACTCCTCCGGACACCCTCCTGCTCTGCAGATGCCACTGTGGATCCAGTGTCAGAGTACAGCGACCTTCCCCAGCACCATTCATTAAGTATAAGAGGACAGGGTTCACAGGACACCTGTCTCACAAAGAAACAAGAAATACCATTCAGACGCCTACAATCTAACTCATATTTAAGCTTTGCAAAACTAACCTATACGTAGCCAGAAGACATAGACCCACACTTTGTATTGTTTGCAAGGATGGCCTTTCTTTATCACATGGTATGGGAGTACCAGGAAAATAAAGAACCAGAAACGATAGAAGAGCCAACAACGGAGGACTGGGGGAAGCACTGTGGAGCTCCGATCCTTAGATCCAGCTACGACTGGCGTGTAGGGATAGGAGGCGGTTCGAAGCCAAAGCATTCCTTGAATGAGGAACTTACCAGTCGCTGTTCAAGAATCTTGAATAAACGTTGTCCTGAATAAACCTACTGTCAGGCGACATCGTTTAATGCTGATTAATCACTTACTTCCTCCGTGTCTGCTCGGTCAGAGGAACAGTAATTACGCTGACGTCTTCGCAGCTCCTCACCACCAAAACTAACTAGGCAGAAGGTGGGCGGATGGATGGATGGAATATAGGAGCGTCCCCTTTAAAATGGGGTGGAGGCAGTTGCCACCATGCTAAACTTTTTTACCCCTTTTTTGTTTAACTGCTGCAAGTGGTTATTAAAACTCGCCTCTTTCTTTAAATACGTGTTCCTGGGCTTCTAAGCTTATGCCGGCTCTCTGCTTTTGAACCACCAATCTTCCAATCGCCTTTTGCTAATTTCTACAGCCGATTTATTTACATGACCATAGTTATCTCTAGACCCCAGGGCCTCAGGAAAAGTGATTGAGCTGGCATCGACATCGGGATGGATACCATCACATTTGAGTATGAGGTGCTCTGTTGTTTCTACAGATTTACCACACACAGCACATGTGTCATCTTATTCATTAATTTTCTTTTTGTAGCTGCGCGTTCTAGGACATCCTGACCTACTTTATAGAGGCGGGCACTGCCTCTTGAGTTATCATAAGACGCTTCCTTCGTGATCTGCACTTTACAGTATTGATATAGTTCAACCCTATGATTCTTTTTCATTGAATTTATAAAATGTTTACCTCCCGCACTGTTCAGCCTGTCTTTTAAAGCTCTTTCTTCCTCCATCCTCGTGTCTATCATATTTACTGGTTAGCTTTCAAGTTCTTTTCCGCCATTTTGAGTCAAAACTCTTTCTGTATAGGTATGTAAATATCTTAGCTGCCCATCTGTTATTGTCCAGTTTCTTTAGGCATTTTTCATACGGAACTTTGCTCTGAGCTTTCCGCGCTTGAAACGATGACCAGCCCCTATCCCCCTGTACTGCACTGTTTGGGATTTTCCCATGGCTACCTGGTGCTTATCTTCCAAAAGCTCCCTGATTTACTTCTCATCTCGACTGCACTTCTGCCCTTAAGCATAGAATCGCAATGCCGAAAGTATAGGCCCCTGTACTTTTATTCCGTGTACCTCTTCCCTTCGTTCACCCATACCCCGAGAAATTTGTATTCGGCCACTCGGCGTATTTCATGGCCTTCTATTGTAAGCACCTGATCAGTTGCATCGTTGAAAATCATCACACCTGACTTAGTTGCGCTAAATCTGAAACCTATGCCGTCTCCTTCTGTCCACAGGAATTAACCAGAGTTCCGCAAATATTTCTGGCTATTTGCTAACAGTACGATATTGTCCGCATATATTAAACCCGGCAGTCGTTGCTCAGCAAACTTTCCCCCTAATCTGTACGACAGATTGTAACCTACATTGCTTCCTTGTATCATTCTTTCCATACTTATCATATAAAGCATGAACAGCAGTGGTGATAGAGGGCAACCTTGCCTTAGTCCTTTGTGTACCCCGACACTTCCCCTTACCCTTAATCCCTTACCATGTTATTTCAACTTTATTTCCTCGATATTTTTCCTGGAGAACATCTGTTAACTCGTGATCGTTACCCTCATCTTTTGATATGTTCCACACGAGTTGCTTGTTAACATTGTCGCGTGCACTACTTATGTCCAGGAAGGCTACACACAGAGGTCTGTTTTCTGTCTTAGCTATTTCTACGCATTGAGTAAGCCCGAACAGGCCATCATCTAAGAGCCTACCCCTTCTGAACCCGTTCTTAAGTTCTCCGAGTATTCTATTACTTTCTAGCCATGACTGCCTTTTTAATTTCACAGCGTGCATTGCCAGCTTGTATACAACTGATGGTATTGTAATCGGTCGGAAGGATTTTATGTTCGTCTTATCTCCTAGCCCTTTTTAAATCGAAATTATTTTACTCTGTCTCCAGCTCTTCAGAATTTGCTTATTGGTTATGACTGCCTCCAATGCTGTTATCAACGTTTCCTTGCTTCTTGGACAAATTCATTGATCAACTTCATTGGAATTTCGTTTATCCGCGCGGATGTGCATTTTGTAATAATCGTTTCCGCCTTTTTTCTTCTTAGGACTGGTCAGTTATAAGTTTTCTATCGTGCTGTCCTGTGTTGCTCCCTCATTTGGGGAGATTAGCCTATCGTCGTTCCTAAATGACTCAGCTCTAACTGATGCAATGTACTTCACAGCATCTTCTCTCTCTAAACAATTTACCATAGCACCTTGAATCTATTTCTCCTTTCTCTGATTCGTCTTGCCCAGCCAGCTTATATTGCCCCAGAAATTTCTTGGCCTCCCTTTAGTTGCGTCGCGAACTTCAGCCAGCCAGCGATCAGAAAACTGCTTTATTTTAGCCTGGAGGAGGACCTTCACTTGCTGTTTCTGTTGTGGATAAGATTCCTATTTTTGCCCTATTTCCTCTTCTCTTCAGATAACTGCGCCCTCTTTGCTTCTCTGTGTTTTCTTGAAGCCAACCGTCGCTGTTCGATGGCTTCCCTAATTTCCTTATTCCACCAGCTTCGGGACTTGTTCTGTCCTCTCCAGTGGTGTACTTCTTATACGTATTCTATTTTTGTGCTAAAGAGTAGTTCAGATTATAATCCCACTTTTGCATGGGGCGTGTCTCTATTTCTTCCTCCATTCCGGCCGCCATTAACGCTCTTTGTTCTTCATTTAATTTTGCATTTTCGTTTTGACTTCTCAGCATTTCTGTTTTGATCATGGCTCCCAACTGTAGACATACGCTTATGGTCACTTCCCAGGCTGTGCTTCCCCTCTTCATCTATTTCCATTATCGCGAGCTTGCTATAGATCCCCTACGACATTAGGCAATAGTCAGTGGTCTTCTGCCTGTTACGGGAATTCCACGTCATTTGTCCCTCACACTTTACAATAACTAGGTTGTGTCGCTCACAGAAGTCTAGCATTAACTTCCCGTTACAATCTGTGTATCTGTCCATATCCTCCATGTTGCCATTCATGTCATACAGCAGAATATAATCGGCACCGTCTCCAAACTGGTTTATATCTTCAATGAGACGCTTAACTATTTCCTTCTTTTCTCGCCTGCATTTGTCCCCTATCCCTAAATAAACTACCCCTGGTCATGTGCTATTACGGCAATTGTACCAGATACCCAGACATGTTCTTTACAAGTTGACTTTATTCTTTACCAATTTGTTCCTTGATGTATCAGCATACCTACTCCTCCTCCCTTCCTCTCCGTTGTAGTTCTGTTGCTCTCTGCCCAGACGTAGCAATCAATAAACGGAGGATTTTCTAGATCCCTGAGGTATGTCTCGCATAGCGCGTATACACCTACTTCTTCGTCCTTTAACTGCGGTTCTATTTCTAACCATTTCGCGCTCTTTCTAGCGCCTTGCATTCTTATGTACCTGATCCTGATGCTAAATTTCTTTTTAGTAGTTTTCTTCCTGGACCTCCTAGTGGTCCCTTTGTTGGGCTCAGCCGCCACTGTTACACTTTCTACTTCTCCCCTACCTACCCCTACGTTGTGAGCCGTAGTCGACCCCCCAAAAAAGCTACTGCCCGGCCTTTCAGGCGCCAGGCGATCTCAACTCCTAGCATTGCACTAAAATGGATGCCATGTCGTGTAAAGCCTCCGCTAAAGCCTGCTCTATGCCCTGTTTATGTCTGCCACCTCAAAGCCCTTCTCCTGGCTTAACTTCCTTAAATCGCGATTAACAGCCATAACATCCTTGGCAACCTCTCCGTTCCGTTCTTGCACCTACGGCACTGTGTACAACACGATCTGCACTTGCTGTGCCATCGCCCTTATATCGTTAACTCTCTCTGCTAATCTTTCCACTACTTGTGCGGCTTCACCATTGAAGACATCATTTAACCCCGCCGCTACCACTACCAAATAGCACCCTGCAAGTTTCGCAGAAAGTTTTCTTTTTGTCTCTCTCAGTACTGCGTCCATTGTCCTGCCTAGGAAGGACCACCATCAGTAAGCACTATGCTATTCTCTCCCTCTCTACTAACTTCCAGATTTTGCTGCCTTTTATCGGTGACTATGACCTCATTTCTGGCGGTTAGCTTGTTGCCATTCTCTCCACCGCCTCCAGACTTCCTAGCTGAAACGTGTCAGTAGCTGTTCCTGTCTGAACCTGCCTGACCTGCTTTCCTATTGCTGTCTATGCCAGTGCAGGCCCCATCCTTGTGGTTGGCGCTGGAATGTGACCTCGCATGGCGGTGTCAGCCATTTTTGCGTCTAACAATTCACTAAGCTGCTCTTGGAGATTGCGCTTCTCTGCCCTTTCTACCTGTAGCTCTCTTTCTAGAGCATCCATACGTAACGCTAGGCTGGTGTTCGGTTCGTTAGCCCTGTCCAACGTGTACTTAATACGCAGCATTTGCACATACAAACTTAGTCTTCGGCCTCCTCTACAGGTTCGAACCGCGTTTCCTTCAAATTCTTCGACGCCTCGTACTCCTTGCATTTAACATTCAGTTTCTTGACCACCTTAGCAGCACTCAATCATTGCTACCGCAAAATGCTAGAAAACTTCTAGAAAGAAAACCCACTTGCAACTATGTGCTGAAATAAAATTTGGGCACAGAAAAACCCGATCTCATAGAAAAAGAATGACAGCCTGGCTAAACAAGTTAACTCACAAATGTGCCCTGCAAATCTATAGCTGCCTGCCAGAATAGACCCGGTCATTAGGTCACTGACCTGCTCTTTCGCATGAACTTCACCTACCTAGCCTAAATATAAAAATTAGCCTAAACAAATCTAGTCTAAATCTAAACTACCCTAATATTAAAGGAAAGAACTCATCCATTTGTCGCATTCAAGGCGCTCTCACAGTCGTCCGTCCGTCCGGTCCCGGTCACCACGCGTAATCCGAAGATCATGGAAACATGCGTCAGCACAGCACGGCCGTCAAACCACCTGTCAGAAGTTCAGTCATTAGGCACGCCCCGCTGCGGTTTAGATGATAAACTTGGCGCCCCATCTAAATCCAGGCAGCGACCCCGAACGCGCGATGCCAGCGTGTATCGACAATTTCGCCAATATACCTGTGTACCAAGGTATTAATTTAGTTTTGAAGCCCTGCTAATGATGCATTTCCCTTCAGGCTTCACTGCAACGCATCTTCGAACCCGCACGTGCTGCTACGCGCCGCGTCCTAAGCACAGGCTTTTGCATGACTCCGGTCCTCCTTGTCCGTGGCTGCCCTGTCGCCGTGATTCTTCAGCCGCAGCGCCACTTTGAGCATTTACTATAACTGCAAAGAAGACGACGCACATTGGTGCGAAAGAGGGAGGTGAACCTGCGCGGAGCAGCGAGGTTTCGGAAGCGTATTTTATTAGGCATATCAAGTGTACCTCTTTTACGATCTGATGATTGCCTCCATCACACTAATTCGTGGAGCAGGAAATCACGTCATTCTCGGCATCTTGAGGTATTTATAACAAAGCTGCGCTGCCGGGTCCCATGCTTGAATTTTTATCTGCAGATGTCTGGTTTGGCGCTTTCTACCGTGTGCACATTATGTGGTGAACTGGAATCAATGGTGATCAATAGTGAATCAATGGTGGAATCAATGGTGAAGTGGTGAACGTCTTTTCGCTGACGATTGTATCATTTATACGGAAATAGCAAATCCTAACGACGTTGCTGCCTTGCAAACAGATCTAGATAGGTTAAGTACTTGGTGCAGTGTTTGGCAGATGGAAATAAACACCGATAAAACCAAACAGATGACTTTCTTTTCACTCTCTAAAACTCCAGTAAACAACTACATTATAAATAATAGTGTCATTGAGCGCTCATCAACTTTCAAATATTAGGCGTTGTTCTTTCTCCGGACCTAAGTTGGCATAGCCACATAGGGTATATCACTACGAAATCTTTAGGAAATCACTAGGAAAAAAATTAGGCCTTCTTAAACGTCGTCTATCTCTAGCTAACCATGACACAAAACTGCTGGCCTACACTATTCTAGTTCGCGCATCATTGGAATATTGTTCGTTAGTATGGCATCCCCACCAAGAAAACTTATCCAGCTCAATGGAATCAGTGCAAAATAAAGCAGCACGCTTTATTCTACGGTCATACTATCCATACCAGAGCGTTACTGCAATAAAACAATCTTTAAAACTCCTTGACCTCAACATACGACGGAAATTGTTTCGCCTATCGTTGTTCCACTCCCTGTACTACAACCAGTCATCTTTCGCACGCAGGCACATCACAGCAGCACATCACATATCATCTCGTATCGACCATGCGCATAAAATTCAAACAATTTTCGCTTGCACACAGAAATATCAGAATTCCCCGTTAGTCTTCGCTATAATGGAGTGGAATGCTTTACCTTCTAGCATTGCGGCTATAAACGAATCACCGTCTTTCCGTTCATTGTTACTAACATTCCTTGAATCAGGAGCAGAACAGTCATCTGTTTGAACTTGTCGCCTTGTACCTATGTTTTGCCTTGCACGTGTACATATTATTTTGTTTATTGCACACAGCGCCATGCCCACGATGTATAAGACCGACCCAATATCATAAATAACAGTTAGTTCTTTCATTCTTTTTTTCACTCTGTATTATGTATGAAGTGAACCCTTGAGTATTTCGTGATATTTGCTGTCCCCTCCCCCCTATGTAATGCCCAGCCGGGCCCTTAGGGTACTAAATAAATAAATATATAAAATAAAGAGACCATTTCTTGTTTTGTCACCGCTTCACCATGATGAGAAGCCAGTTTTTAGAGAAACTGCAACAGCTTGGCGTTATTCAGTGCAGCCCGGTCCTATTGTCGTTTGGCGTCACCATACTAAGGTACAGCCACAGGTCTGTTTAATAATAATAATTGAATATAATAATTGGTTTTTTGGGGAAAGGAAATGGCGCAGTATCTTTCTCATATATCGTTGGACACCTGAACCGCGCCGTAAGGGAAGGGATAAGGGAGTGAAATTCAAACTTTTTTACTGGAACCTAATGGACTGCCTTGTTAACATCCTTATTATTATTATTGTTACTATTATTATTAATATTATTAATATTATTATTATTATTATTATCATTTTTGGTGTTGTATTTATTAATATTATTAGTATTATTGTGAATCACTTTGATGAAGTGGGATACACTGGTATTCCTCTTCGTCCCCCGCGCCAGCGGCGACCGTTACTGCCGCGAATGTGGTGAGAAGGCACCCCTGCGACTCTGCTCGTTCCCCTCTAGCACTGACGTGACGTCACGACAGCGCGCTGCCCACTTCGGAAAGGGTTGCATGCCTGAGCATGTCGGCGGCTATTTGCACCTAGTGAGGAAATGTGCGAGGGGATAAAAGGAGGAACTAGTTGCGGTGAACGCTCTCTCGCTGTCGGCCCACAGTTGACTGCACCGAGGAACCCCTCCGCTGCCCGCCGGCCCCCGAATCCAATGCTGGTCGGGTTGGGGAAACGTGTTGGGTACGAATAACGTCTGCGTGTAGCTGGCACGGAAACCCGGCTGGAGGAAGAGTGCCCCCATATCTTGTCGCCCGAACGTGGGGTGATCTAGGCAATTGAGCAGTGACCTTTGTTTGAGCAATGACTTCCGTCGCCCTAACAAAGGGTGACAGCCGATAGGCCAGACTTTCAGTTTTTGTTCATGCTGTCAGAGCTAGCGGCACACAACCAGGGCTCCCTACTTGAAGCGCCTTTAGAAGCGTTTGGTGTTGTAAATGTTGGCCGTTCCACGCGGAATAGTCGAGGGACATCCCCTGGCGCGTTGGCAGGAATTACTTCTGGTATAAGGGCTCCACACTGGGCGCCTCGCCGCTCCGCGGCGCGAACGATGGGGCATTTAGACCTCATCATTCGACGCCATCGGTGGCTGCACCCAACTCAGAGGGCGTTAGTCCGCAGTCATCCTAGGTGCTCTGGCAGAACGCAATGAAGGTTATGCAGTCTAGCCGGTATTTTGCAAAACAGTTTCCATGCCCCGGCCCAGGCACCACGTGTTAGGGTAGACTTGCCTACCTACGTTGGGCATAATGACCGTAGGAGAGCAAATGAGTGCCTCGACGATCTGCTGCATTATCAGCAAGTGACAGGAATCGCAGACGCCGAAATGTTCGCACGTGTTATGCCTGTTTCTTTGACGGAGCAAGCTTCTCGCTGGTATACCGACTAGCCGGCAACCGAGCGAGGGCAATGGAGGAGTTTTGCGCAAGCTTCGCGACGCATTCCTTCATGCAAACTACGAGTGGCGTTTGAGGAGAGAGCTGGGGCTCCGCACCCTGCATCCCGACGAGTCTGCTAAGGTGCTTCCGAGCGATAGACGAACATTATCGCCTCACTTAGCCTCGCACTACGAACACAGAAAAAGTTGAGCGTGTCACGAGACAAGCGCACCCGGCTTTCACTGCCTACCTGAGAGGAGTCAGGTTCAGAGTTTTGTATGAGCTAGCTGCTGAGGCGAAGTGCATTCAGGGAGACATCCTCTCGGCGCGTACGTATCGGCCGCCACCACCCGCATCGCTGTCACTTGAGCCGCGCTGCGTGTGGGATGGCAGCTCATCGCGCAGTCCACTCAGAGCTGAAGTGTCAGCACAGTTTGCTGACGAGCGTGTCCCAAGAGGTTGGAAGTTGTCAGACCGTACTTTCGACCCGTTCAGCTACGCGTTGCGAAGAGCACACGCTACCGCAAAGCGGAACAAACCTAGGCGAGATCGCGAGGCTGACACGCGGCCGCACGAGCGGCCCCCACCGTCCGCACCGTGAATTTGAGACGGCCGATCGGAACGTGGCGACCAGCGCCTAGCCCGTCGGGGCCTGGACAACCGTTGCTATCAGTGCGACCAGCCGAGGCACTTCGCCCGCGAGTGTGGCCGCCCTCCCGCCCGTCACCAAGCACGGTGGGGAAACGGCAAAAGCCGCCGGTCATCGCTCTTCGATCCCGCGTGGCGTACACATAGAACCCCGGTTTGCTAGCGCCTTTGACATGTCGCGTAGGAAGTTCTGTTGACCTGTCAGCGCCGTTCAGTCAGCTAACGATTGCTCGAAAGAAATTCACCGCGGTGCACGATACAGGGGCAAGCGCTTCCTTGTTCGGTGAAGAGGTGTTAAACCATCTCCGCGTGAACAAAATCCGGTTGAGAGAATGCGATACCACGTTTCGCCTCGCGAGTGGCACAGCGCTATCAAGCGGTGCAGCTAGGATAGTGGTTCGCTGGGAAAGACGCCTGCGGCGACAACGCCTCGTTTATATCCACTGTTTATCCGTTCCTGTAATTCCTCGACGAGACTTCCTAGCCAAGACAGGCATTGTGATAGACATAAGCAGTGGAGGCTACAGGGAGCGCACGTCAGGCGCCTTAAAGCTTTTCGCGAAAGCGCTCGCGGTCTCGCAGGCAATTCAGACTCTGAACGCGGCGCGAGCAGGGAGTGGTGGTGGTGGTTGTTGCTATGAAGGGGGGAGGGGGATACTGGTCCCGACGTATGTTGGCCCTTAGGGTATCACTCTTGGGGACCAGGGGTGGGGTAGGGGATGTAGGGGGAGGGGAGGGGGAGGGCCGCCGCAGTTTCCGTGGACGTCCTAAGCCGTCCTGGAGTCGCACCGCCGCAGCAACGTCAGCGTCTAACAGGGAGGGGAGCCACGGTACACTGGGAGTGTGTAAGCACCGGGCGGGACGGAGGGGAGCCTTGGTGCACTGGGAAAGTGTGCCAGCACCGGGCAGGGAGAATCAGCATTGGTCCACTCAGATCCATCGCCTCGTGCTGAACAGGGCGAAGGTCTAGAGAAGAATGCTCAGGCCAGTCTCCTCAAGGAAGGAGAGGAGGACCCGATGCGCCAGGAGCTGGCTGCGAGCCGGGAAGAGGAGGTCGTGCTCCGTGGTAGACGGCAGACTGAGTGCCCGGTATCCCGACTCGAGTTGTCGCCTGTGGGAATCATGGGTTGGGCACGCCAGCAGGAGGTGGCCGAGCGTCTCCGTGTCCCCGCAGAAGCGGCAGGCAGGAGAGTGGGCCCTGCCACACGCGTACAACCTGCAGGGCGTCCACGTGCAACCGGTGCGGAGGCGCAGGAGGAGGGCTCGGTCCAGCCTGGGCAGCTGGTCCGAGAGCCGGCGGAAGGGCTTGTAGGCCGCAATCCTCCGGTCGGGGTGAAGTGCCCGTACCATCTGCATGATGAGGGGGCGGGCAAAGTCATGTTGAGTCACTGCAAAGAATACCGGGGACCCATCGGTGTTGGCAGATTTGGCCAGAGTGTCGGCCAGGTCGTTGCGTTCAATGCCGATGAGTGAGTTCTGGTGGCCAGCATCCTCCAGTGTCTGCAGGCGGGCCCTTAGCAGGGAGGTAGTTGCCACGTTGTCAAGAGACCTGGACAGCAGCTGGAGGGCTGACCGGGAATCACAGAGGATCACGATTGGACCAGGTGGAGTGCTCGCAATCAGGTCCGCTGCCAGGCGGAGTCCAGCCAACTCAGCCGCAGTGGAACTGCCTGGGAAGGGCAGCCTGCACGTCCTTGTCGCTTTCAACTGCGGAGCCACGAGTGCCGCTGCCCCCTGTCTTGTGGCTGGTAGCACCGAGCCATCGGTGAAGAGAAGAGTGGACCCCTTAATCTCATGCAGGAAGGCAGCAGCGGTCTGATTGAGGGCTGCAGCTGGTGTGTGGCGCTTCGACGTGCCTCCGAAGTGCAGGGAGACCTGCAGGGGTGGACGCGTAGGTGGTGGGGGGAGGGCAGGGTGGTTGGCGGGAGGGCCCAGGGACTCCATGTAGGCAGCAGAGAGCATGCCCATCCAGGAGTGGGGGCGTCCCGAGGAGGCGTGCACGAGAGTCGTGCACGGAGGTACGGATTCGCGACGTGGCCCGTGCACCCCGCGGATGGACGAAGAGTGCCTGACTTGGTGGCACAGAGCACCAGGCCCCTGGACGCCAGGAAGCACTGCACCTCGTTGAGGGCTCGCTGGAGGGCCTGCCTGGCAGAGGCGATGTGCCTCCGAGAGACCCGGACCCCGAGGGCGACGTCGTCCGCATACACGGAGCAGAAGACCCTGTGGCAAAGACACTGCTGGATGGTGGACAGGAGGCCGGCCATGGCTAGGTTGAAGATGAAGGGGCTGAGGACTGAGCCCTGAGGGACCCCGGTGGTGATGGTCCGCGGAGAGCTCAGGGTGCCACCAACCCGAACCTGCATGGAGCGGTTGGAAAGAAATGCGGTTACGGATTGACGGAACCGCCCGGTCACTCCGAGTTCGTCCAGGGCCTGCTCGATGGTGTAGTGGGGCAGGCTGTCGAAGGCTGCCTGGACATCCAGGAGGAACAAGAGGGTGTTGTGCTCGCGCTTCCTTCCTGCTGTGGATTTCGGCGAAGTGTTGAATGGGGTGGATACCATGAAGACGACCGCGAGGGTGGGTGAGCCCTCTGGGGGAGACGTGACTGCAGGACTGCCAGAGGGAACGACGACAATAGCATCCCCACGTGTTCCAACAGAAATTCCGGAAGCAGCTACGATAGCGTCCCCGCGTGTTCAACAGGAATGCTAGCGACGACCATAAGCATATTCGTTCCGGTACTCGCCACGACGAAGTTTGGTATCAGTGTGGTCCCCTTCAGTCACGCAGGATTTGAACAATTGCCCGAGTGCCGCACCTGCGACAGAGCCTCCGCGTTCCGGTCACCATTACAAGCTTTTTCGACACCTGAGGGGAGACAGCCTGCATTCCTGTGTTATACAGGTGCTCTCCGGACGCGCGTGCGCGGCCACCTGGAAGCCGCAGGGACGACAACGTGACCGAGTCCTGTTCCTTTTCCCTCGACCGAGCTGCGAAGAAACATCAGGAACGCCCTGCCGTGTGTGGTACCATTAGTACCATCGTGTGATTGGACATCATTCTTCGAACTGTATTCCCTAGCTAGGAATCTGGGAAATACGAAGAGTATTTAAGGAGCTGCTGGTTTGATGCCAGAGGAGAGCCCCCCCCCCCCCTTCTTGAGAGGTATCAGAGACTCCCGACTCCTAAGAAGCTCTCTTTACTGAGAAGCCCTCTCAGTTGCCCGTACTTGTACATATTGTAAACAGTCCTTCTATAAAGTTTTCCAAGTTTTCTTCCTGCGATCGTCCTCGTCTCTTCTCCGGCTCAGTCACGCTACCTGAATCCCAACAACTGATGGCAGTGGTGGGATGCTGCTACCAGAATTCCAACAAGGGCGACGTACCCTTGCAGCTTGGCCTCCTCCAGGCAGGAGACCACGTCGGCGATGGAATCTGCCGTGCAGCAGTGCCTGCGGAAGCCCGTCTGGCACTCAGAGAGGAAGCCACAGGCGCTGGCCATCCAGGAGAGGCGTTGAAGGGCCACGAACTCCATGGATTTGCAGGCCGCCGAGGTCAGCGAGACAGGCCGGTAGGAGGAAAGAGCCCGGGGCGGTTTCCTCGCCTTCCGGATCGAGACCGCGATGGCCGTGGACCAGCTCTCTGGCAAGATCCCGCTATCCCAGATGCTGTTGAAGGAGTCCAGGAGGCGGGCCTGCTCAGATGCGTCCAGGTTTCGCAGCATCTGCAAAGTTAGCCCATCTGCCCCAGGAGCGCTCTTCCACTTAGAGCAGTGGAGGGCTGGGTGGAGCTCGTGCGGGGTAATGGGCACATCACATATAGCTGCGAGAGAACTGCATAGGCCAGCCGGAAGAGGGGGTCGTCCGGGAGAGGGCTGAGCAGGGGGACCCAGTGCAAGGATGGGACCTGCGAGGCTCGCCACAGAGAAGTGGTAAGTCAGCTGCTCGGCCAGGGCCTGGTAGGACACGCCCCGGGCGATGGCTGCCCCCAGAACAGGGTGACGGCTGGTGACCACCTGCAAGAGGGAGCGGAACAGACGCCAGGCCCCGGATGACTGACGAGCGGTCTGGAGAGAGCAGCAGATGCCTGCCCAGCTCTCTCTTGTCCGTCGGTTGGCCTGTCGGCGGCTGGCTGCATCCATCCTGCGGTAGGCCTTCCAATACGCAGGCGACGACGTCCTCTCTGCTTTGCGTTCCGCTCGACGCCTGGCAGCACGGAGGCCCAGGAGGCGGAGGTCGTGGACAGGGACCTGTGCTGTGCACGAGACAGTCACCGTGGCCACCTGGGCGCAGGACTTCAGGCTATCCAGAATGTCCCCCGCAAAAGGGATGTCTTTAGTGAGCTCCCTGAATTGGTACCACTTGATGACATGATACTTCCTGTCCATTGGACGTTTGTCGGAGGAAGGGCTCAGGAAGATGGGAAGTGGTCCGAGCCAAGAGAGTCTGCCGCCCGCTTCCAGGAGTAGCGGCAGGCTTCCGTGAGAAGGGCCAGGTCGATGACCGTGGAGTGGCCTGGCCGGATGAATGTAGCCGCCCTGGGCCGCAGCACGTGGAGACCGGCAGCCGACACCGCGTCTAGGAGCTTCCTGCTGCGGGTAGAAGTCGTCTGGCTGCCCCAATCACTGTGGAAGGAATTAAAATCACCAAAGATCAAAGCATCCTTGTCCAGACGGGACTGGAGAGCCGTCAGGCAGGAAGGATCCCAGGGGACACGGGGGGAACATAGACGGAGGCCACCGATGTGTCCGTGCGGCCGAGGCGGACGCGGATAGCAGACTTCAATTGGGCCCATGTCTGGGGAGCCATATCCAGGACGGTGTAAGGCAGGTTGCTCCGCACATAGACGGCAACGCGGGGCCTTTCCTGCGGGTGGGAGGTGTCCAGGAAGGGGGCTGCACTGCAGGTGTGAAGTGCGCAGCTGGATTAACCTGCATAACCCGTGTAACCAGGGAGGCGGGCAGCATCCACTGGGACACGGGTCTCCTGTAATGCAAGGACATCAGAATTGAAAGTGCTCTGCAACAGGAGGTCCTTAAGGTTGGCACGGCGCGCCCGCAGGGAATTCACATTCCACTGCAGGACGTGCGGCCTTGCCCTAGAACCTTTACGGCTGGCCATGATTGCCGCTGGAGGGGCTCTCTCCAGCGAGAGCTGCCTCAAACAACCTTCGAGCCCATGAGGTAGGGGGGAGCTGTGGCAGGAGGGTCTGGACGGCCAGCCGCAAAGCCGCCGTCACCGACTGCTGGGCGTCCGGGGTAGCGGTCTGGGTAGGGGCCGGTATCCAGACAGCAGGGCGGGAGAGCCAGGAGCTCCGCGACCGCAGGGCCTGGGCGTAGCTGAGGCCCCTGGCTGTCGCGGGCCCCGGCTGTCTGTTGGGCTGCTGCTGTTGGCGGAGCTCTGCCATGACGGCGCGGCGGGTACCAGGGTTGGCAGTCCCGCGAAGAGCAGTGGTCACCCGGCTTTGTTCCTTCCAGCGGGGACAGGCGTGGTCCACTGCTCGGTGGCGCCCTTTGCAGTGGAGGCACCTGGGGACCTCGGCAGTTCAGCCCCTGTGGTGGTGGGGGCCGCTTCAGAAGGTGTAGCGCTGAGGCCTCGTGCAGGAAGCGGCCACGTGGTTGTACCCGCCGCTCTGGGAGCACTGCAGGGACCGGGCCTTGACGGCAGGAACCCGGAACTGCAGTCCGGCAATCTAGACCCGGTTCGGGGGGGGGGGGGGCTGCGCCGAAACGGATGGTAACAGCACCACCGCGGCGCCGGATTCTCAGGATGTCCACGGACGCCTCTATGGTGTCCGCGATGTCCTTGTCCAGAACCGCCCAGTTCATGCCAAAGATGGTCCCGATGTGGTCATCAGGGCGGGAAGCCTCAAAAGCCCTGACCGGGGTGGAGAGGAATAATCTCAGCCCCATGAGACCGACCAAGGACTCCTCGCTGGAGACGTCGGCAGCGATGATGTTGCGCTGCCGATTGATCCGGGCATCCAGGACTCCGGGAAGGGAGTGCAGAAAGGAGCTATAATCTTCCTTCACCACGTCCCGGAGGGAAAGGGACCTCTGGAGGGGCTGGAAGAGCACCGTGGAATACCGGGAGCGTCTCCAGGCCGCTGGGCGCCTGGCCTTGCGTTGAACCAGGATCCAACCTCCTCCGCCACGATGGTTCTGGCTACCTCCTCCAGGAGAGGATAGATGAGGGGGAACAGGCTCCTTACTTACCTCCCCAGCATCTTGGCTGGAGGCAGGAAGGAGAGAGTCCGTAGCGGGCCTCGGACTGGGGTGCAGCATTGCAGGTCTTAGCACGGAGCTGCTGGCTGGCCGCCACGAGCAGCGACTCCAGGGCCTGGGAGCGTTCTGCGCAGGAATCAGGAGGTGGGCCCTCCGGGGCAGTAGCGACCGCATTCTGCTCCGGGTGGGCGGGGGATTCGCCTGAAAGAGAACTGGTGAGCAGAGCGTCTACGTTTGTAGGGCTAACCAAGTCCTCAGGGCTCCCTGCGGAGGCGACAGCCGTCTCCTTGGCCTGGACCTTGGGACGTCGGGGTCTCCTCGGCTGGCGCCTGGGACCAGGGGGTTGGTCGGGGTGTGCCTTCAGATATTGGGCCCGTTGGCGCGTGACGACCGGCGAGGGGGAGCGCTCGGGCGAAAGGGCCTGGAGCCAACGGGACCATCCAGGATAGTGTCAGCCTGGCTGCCGGTCGGTGGAGGAGGGGTCTTGGGCGGACCCAGGAAGAGTGGCGGTGCCAGAGCACGCTGGCTCTTGTTGTACTCCTCCAGGAGGAGTCCCACCCGCAGGTGGAGGTAGCGCAGGTAGAATTTTGGCTCACTTGCCAGACTGGCAGACCGCTGGTGGCAGGACGGGCGCCTCCAGCTGCGGGAGGGGTGCCCGGTGTCCGGGTGATGGCGCGCAGAGTCGTCCCCCATGGTGGGATGGGACTCCCCTGCGAGTTCGAAAACAAGAGGCACGAGAAACAAAAGGGGGGAGAGAAGTGCGCTAGAGAAAGGAGAAAAGGAATAAACACATGACAAAAGAAAGGAGGAATAAGCCGGGTGGTTAAGATATGCGCAAAAAGGGGACGCGGGAAAACAAGAGCTTGCAATGAGAGAAAAACCGGTCAACAAATGCGGACGAAAAAAAAAACGCGGGAAGCAAGACACGACCATGAGGAACAGAAGGAAGAAAGGGTTAACTAATGGACACAAAAATCGCGAGTAAATAACAGAATGAGAACATAACAAAAAAAATGCTCGGCAAATGCAGACGGGGAAAATCACGAGGGAAAAAACAATAATCAGAAAAGGAAGAGGGAAGAAAACGGTTAACAAATGCGAACAAAAGCACAAACGAAAAAATGCGGGAAAATAATACACAAAAGAACAGGGAACGGGAATCAAAAGGTGAACGAATGCCCACGATAAAACGAATCTCAGCAATGGAAAACAGGGAGAGAAAAAGGTCAACAAATGTGCACGAGAACACGAAGGAATAAAACACGAGGCTGAGAAACAGGGAGAGAATAGGTTAACAAATTGCACGAAAAACACGAAGAAACAAAACGCGACAATAAAAGGAAGAGGGAAGAAAACGGTTAACAAATGCGAAAGAAAAAACGCGGTAAAACTAGACAGGACGATAGGCAGGGAGGGAAGGGGGAATTAAAAGGTGAACGAATGCACACGACAGAATGCGGGAAAACAAAACACGGCAATGAGAAACGGAGAAAAAAGTTTAACCAATGCGCAATAAAAACACGAAAAACAAAACGCGACAATGAGAAAAGGAAGAGGGAAGAAAAGCGGTTAACAAATGCAAACGAGAAAAAAAACCGCGAGGACAATAAAACGGGACAATGAGAGCGAGGAAGAAAATGAGAACGAGGAAGAAAAAAAGAAACGGCTAACAAATGGACAACAAAAACAGCAGACGACAAACAATGAAACGGTAGTGAACAAAAGGGTTAAGAAACGTGCAAGAAACAACAGGGGAAAATACACAAATTGACCAAACAGCAAGCAAAAATGAGCAAAGAAGAGGGGTAAGGAATGCGCTCAAAGGCATGTGGAAAGACAAGTATGAGGGGAGCAAGGAAAAAAGAAAACACGTGGGAGAAAAGTGAGGGCTAAGGAGTAGGTGAACTTAACCAGAAGAGCTAGACACAAAGAATGGCAGATAAGGAAGGGGAGGGTGTGGAGATGTTAATATTAGAGGATAGAGAGGGGAAGAAACTTAGGAGGAAAAAACGTGAGGACCACGTCCTAAGAGAACAAAGAAACACCCGGCGGAAACGCAGGGGGATGATTAGAAAAAGGACAAGAGAAAAAGGCCTTGCTAGCGAGGGGCAATAACCTCTCGAGGAAGCCGCGTTAGTAAAACGAGAACGAAAAACTTGCTACAGCGACGCGCTGGCAAGGCTTCAGTAGAGGCTCCGGGGAGGCACCACACCAGGCGGCTGGGGGCGGAGAAAGGGCCTTGGATCTGCTGAACTGGACGCGAAATCCAAAATCAGGGCACCAAGGCACAGGGCACACACACAATCACTGGGCACACAGGATGGCCGAAGGCCGCAGGCGCTTACGGCACACGCCGCGGCCGCGAGGGCGCACGTGCTCGACGGGCCGAGCGCCGCGCGCAACCGGCGGCTATGTCGACACTGGCACGAGGCGCCGGGTACGGGCAGCGAAAAGCCAAGGAAGCGAGCGACCGACGTTTGCTTCCTTCGGATGCTCCGAAGAGACGGTGCGAGCAGGGGGGAGATCATGATAAATTCACCCCGCCAGCCCGAGAACCAGGAGGCGAGCGGACAATCGCCGCTGAGAGAGAGGGCGGAGAGAAGGTTGCCGCGGTAGAAATTTGCTCTGCCGTGCAAAAAAGGTCAGCGCATCCCTCGTTGTCGGAAGTGAACAGTGTGTGAGAGAGGGAGAAGGCACGGTTGTCATCGCTCCTCTACAAATTCAACTCGACATTCACTGACCGCCGGGGCCTCACTGCACTAGTCAGGCACAGAATAGACAAGGGTGTTTCACTGCCTTGGAAGTGCAATCCTAGACCAATTAGCTTGGGTAAGAGAAAAGCACTGGACAGCGCCTTAGACTGTCTTATCGATACTAGCGTTGCTGAGAGATCTAACAGCACTTAGGGCTTCCCGGTAGTCTTGGTTCCAAAGAAAGACGATACGAATCGACTTCGCGTGGACTACCGCAAACTGAATTAGGCTACGAGAAAAGACGCGTACCCTCTACCAACCATTTCTTCCCGAGTCTCCATCCTAGGTGGGGTGAAGTACTTTACAACGCTCGATGCAAGCCGCGGATACTTTCAGGTTGAAATGAATGAGCGCGATAAGGATAAAACTGCTTTCACTTGTCGCAGATGCCTTTTGCAATTCAAGAGAATGGCTTTTGGCTTGGTATTAGCACCCGCTACTTATCAGCGCCTAAAGGACCGTGTCCTAGGAGATGCGAAGTGACAATATGCGCTCGCGTACCTGGACGACATTGTGGTGTACTCGAAAGCATTCGAGGAACACCTGCGCCACTTGAGGGACGTCGTAGTGAGGCTGAGGTCCGAGGGAATCACTTTGAATACGAAAAAGGCACAAATCGCCGTGACACGAATAACACTGTTGGGCTACACGATAGACAGAGGCCGCATTCGGCAGTGCGAGGATGGGCTTGAGGCTCTGCTTAAGTTTCCTTCGCCAACAGATTTAGCCGGTCTCACACGCTTCCTGGGAATGCCGAACTTTTATCGCCAGTTCATCCCAGATTGCGCAGCGCTGCAGGCGCCTTTGACAAAGCTTTGCAAGAAAGGCGAGCGCTGGAGTTCGGGTCACAAGCAAGATGATGCACTGCGCAACCTCTCCAAAGTGCTCACTGACACGGCTGAGTGGCAGCTACCCGACCTAAAAAGAGAGTTTGCGATTCAGACTGACGCAGGCGACATGGGCTTAAGAGCAGTGTTGCTTCAGGAGCATGAAGGCATTCTCCGTGCGGTAGCATTCGCGAGCCGTTCGTTGACGCCGGCAGAGAGAAACTTCTCGGTGGCAGAGATGGAATGTCTAGCGATAGTTTTCGCTGTGCGTAAGTTCGACTACGATTTCGATGAGGTGGCATTTGTGATCGAGCCAAATCACATGGCGCTCACCTGGCTGAGACGACTCAGTGAGCCGAGCGGCCACCTAGCGCGTTGGTCCCGGTTTCTGCAGCGTTACGACTTCACCGTGCGCTACCGCAAAGGTAAAAATAACGCTTTGGCTGACGCAGTCTCGCGAGCGCCTGTCCAGAGCGAGGAAGGTCACGCGACCGACCACTTGACAGCCGGAGAGAGTGAGGTACAGATTCGAGCCTTAGCCCATGTAAGGAACGCGGACCAACAGTTGATCCAGGGCGAGAGCGTGGGGATTGTGTTCAGCACAAAAGAGCTACTCGAAGTACAGCAGAAGGATCCTTTTTGTCGAAAGTTGTTTGACGACTCCGGAAGCCGAACGGCAGGGCCGCCGCGCACGCGGAGACAGCTTGTTTTTCTGTCGGTGCGGAGCGCTTAATTAGAAACAGCTGGTAGTGCTGTAAGCGCGATGGATTCGTATCTGCTGGATTCCGAGGGAATCCTGCTGAGGTATATTCCCTCCGAGAACGACACAAACGAGGCGTTAAAGGTGGTTATACCGTGAGAATTGAGAGCAGCACTGTTACGCTACTTTCCCGATCGTGCATCGCTGGGCATGCAAGCGGCCCGAAAACTTACACTAAGTTGTGTCGCTTCGTTATCTGGCCTAGCATGAAAAGGGACGTAATACGCTACGCCCGCTCGTGCCATGTGTGCCAAAGCGCGAAGCTCCGAGGCGGACCACTGCCCGGCTTCACGCACTCGAATAACAGCCAGACTGCTTGGCAAATCGCAGCGTGTGACATCATGGGACCGTATCCTCCGACACCGAGCAAGAACAAGTTCTTGCTGGTGGTCACGGATCACTCGAGCAAGTGGGATGAACTTTTCCTCCTTAGATAGCTGACAACACGAGTGATCATGGAGAAGTTGATAGACGTGTTCACCAGGTTCGGTTTCCCAGAGCAGCTAATAATAGACAGCGCGTCCTACTTCGATCACTGCGAAGGTATTCGTTGATTCGCGCGCTGAACTCGACATTAAGCACAAGCAAACGACCACCTACCATGCTCATTCGAACCTGAAGGAACGAGTCAATCGCAACGTTAATCACATGCGTGTAGCTTACTATAAGAGGCACAAAGATTGGGACTTTTATCTGCCAGAGATAGCGTTTGCTTAGCGTTCCACCGTTAACCGCTCGACTGGGTATGCGCTCTCGTCTCTCAATCTGGGTAGAGAGCTGCTAACTCGCACTCTCTCACCAGAGCAGGATTTGGCCACCCTGGTGTAGTACTTGGCCACAACTTTCTATGAACAAACCATTTAACCCTCGGCCCTCAGTCCCCAGCGGCTGCAGGGCAACTGACCACGGCGGCGGTCAGACCTGTGACGCAGCGGAGGGTGCTAAGAATCTCTGCCTCCGGACAGGCCGCCATTGGGATCTGAACCTGGCAATGTTTAACGCTAGAACTTTATCTAGTGAGGCTAGCCTAGCAGTGCTGTTCTAGGAACTAGCGGGAATTAAATGGGATGTGATAGGGCCTAGCGAAGTTAGGAGGACAGGTGACGCGCATACAGTACTAAAGGACGGACACATGCTGTGCTATCGCGGATTAGAGGATAGACGAGAACTAGGTGTGGGATTCCTCATTAATAAGGATATAGCTGGCAACGTTGAGGAGTTCTATAGTATTAACGAGAGGGTAGCAGCTATAGTAATTTGGCTGAATAGGAGGTACAAGCTGAAAGTGGTGCAGGCCTACGCACCCACATCCAGCTATGATGACCAGACCGTTGAAAATTTCTATGACGACGTAGAATCGGCAATGAATAAAGTAAAATCACAGTACACTGTACTGATGGGCGACTTCAATGCGAAGGTGGGCAAGAAGCAGGCTGACGACCACGCGGTATGTGACTATGGGATAGGCTCTAGAAATAGCAGGGGAGAGTTATTAGTTGAATTCGCGGATAGAAATAATTTACGGATCATGAATACCTTCTTCCGCAAACGAGAAAACAGGAAGTGGACCTGGATGTAGATTCAGGATGTGGCCGTCCTCGGAAAGGTGCGTTGTAGCGACCAAGAATGGTGAGGTGTCGAATTACCTTAGACCTGAAGAGGGAACGGAAGAAGCTAGTGAAGAGGAAGACAATTAACGAGTTAGCCGTAAGAGGGAAAGCACAGGAGTTTAGGATAGCGCTGCAAAACAGATATTCGGCCTTAACTGAGGAAGATGATCTTGATGTTCATACAGTGCACGATAATCTAACATCAATAATTACGGAGTGCGCAGTAGAAGTAGGGGGTAGGGCAGCTCGACAAGATACCGGAAAGCTATCTCGGGTGAGTGACGAAAGATCTGATTATGGAGCGCAAAAGCATGAGGGCGTCTAACCCTACCGACAGAATAGAACTAACAAAGCTATCAAAGTTAATAAATAAGCGCAAGATAGCCGACATAAGGAAGTTTAATATGGAGAGAATCGAGCATGCTCTAAAGAATGGAAGTAGCCTAAAAGCAGTGCAGAGGAAACTAGGCATAGGTAAAAACCAGATGTATGCATTAAGAGACAAGCAGGGCAATATCATTAGCAATATGGATAAGATAGTTAACGTAGCCGAAGATTTCTACACAGACCTGTACAGTAGCCAATATAATCGGAGTGTTAATGAGAAAGACAGCAGTGCACAGCAATGCGTCATCCCGCCAGTAACGAAAGACGAAGAAAGCCTTAGAAGCATTCAAAAGGGGAAAAGCGGCTAGGGAGTATCAGGTAAAAGCAGATCTGTTGAAGGATGGAGGGGACATCGTGCTAGAAAAACTAGCCACCTTGTATACGCAATGCCTTATGACCTCGACTGTACCAGAAGCTTGGAAGAATGCAAACATTATCTTAATTCATAAGAAGGGAGACGCCAAAGATTTGAAAAATTACCGGCCCATCAGCTTACTATCCGTTGCCTACAAAGTATTTACTAAGGTAATCGCTAATAGAGTCCGGGCAACGTTAGACTTTAATCAGCCAAATCATCAGGCAGGCTTTCGTAAAGGATATTCCACAATAGATCATATTCACACTATCAATCAGGGTATAGAGAAATGCGCAGAATATAACCAACCTCTCTATATAGCTTTCATTGATTACGAGAAAGCATTCGACTCAGTGGAAACCTCAGCAGTCACACAGGCATTGCGTAATCAAGGGGTAGAAGAGCCTTATGTCGAAATACTGGAAGATATATATAGCAACTGCACAGCTACTATATTCCTCCATAAAGTAAGCATTAAATTCCAATAAGGAAGGGCGTCAGGCAAGGAGACACGATCTCGCCAGTGCTGTTCACCGCATGTTTACAGGAGGTATTCCGAGGCCTGAATTGGGAACAGTTGGGAATAAGAATAAATGGAGACTACCTAAAGAATCTGCGTTTCCCTGATGACATTGCCTTGCTGAGTCACTCAGGACGTTAACTGAAAATCATGATCAATGAGTTAGACAGGCAGAGAAGAACGCTGGGTCTAAAAATTATCATGCAGAAAACCAAGATAATGTTCAACAGCCTAGCAGGGGAACAGCAGTTCACAATTGGCAGCCAGAGCCTGGAAGTTGTGACGGAATACGTCTACTTAGGGCAGGTAGTGACAGCTTATCCGGATCATGAGAGGGAGATAACTAGAAGGATAAGAATGGGGTGGAGCGCATATGGCAAGTTCTCGCAGATCATGAGTGGCAGTTTACCAATTTTCCTCAAGAGAAAAGTGTACAACAGCTTTATCTTACCGGTACTCATCTACAGGGCAGAAACTTGGAGGCTAACGAAAAGAGTTCAGCTTAAGTTAAGGACAACGCAGCGAGCCATGGAAAGAAAAATGATAGGTGTAATGTTAAGAGACCGGGAGCGGGCTGAGTTGGTGAGGGAACAAACACGGGTTAATGACATCCTAGTCGAAATCAAGAGAAAGAAATGGGCTTGGGCAGGGCATGTAATGCGAAGGCAAAATAACCGCTGGTCCTTAAGGGTAACGGAGTGGATTCCAAGAGAAAGTAAGCATAGCAGGGGGCGGTTGAAGGTTAGGTGGGCGGATGAGATTAAGAAATTTGCAGGCAAAGGGTGGATGCAGCTGGCAAAGGACGGTTAATTGGAGAGACATGGGAGAGGCCTTTGCTCTGCGGTGGGTGTAGTAAGGCTGATGATGAAATCCGATGGACCGGAATCTATCGGACAGCAGGAAGACGCCAGTCGCTTCGTCAGCGCGAACTGAATACGCGACGCAGCTGCGCGCTAAGATAACGAGGCCTTACGCAAGTTTCGCCGCAACCTGCGCACTGCTAGGGCGCAGGAGAAAGCACAGTACGACCGCTTTCACCGGGATGTTAGCTACGAAGTGGGCGATCTGGTGATTTGACGGCAGCACGTTCTCAGCGACGCTAGCAAACAGTTTGCGGCCTCGTTGGCGCCGAAATGGATCGCGCCGTTCCGCGTGCGAGAGAAACTTTCCACGCTCGTTTACAGGCTCGAGAACTTGCGGTCAAAACCGAGAGGCGCACCGGTGACAGTATGCGACCTGAAACGTTACGTGCAGCGAGGTGACTGGGTACAGGACACAGCCGGACCCGCGCTGCAGTCGGATAACGAGCGCTTCGATCAGCCGGCGAACCCCGCGTGGCGCTATAACTTGCGCCTTAGGCAGAAATAGAATCTGCCTCCGCGGCCTAGAGTGAGGGCCCGAGCAGGCAGGCAGTCTCATTAGGTGCATGGATGTACGGGCCGCTCATGCCAATCAGTGTCACGTAAGACTGATTTGCGATACCCCCCATGACTCTCGTGAGGGTCGAACAGCTACGGATCACGCGCTGCTGGAGTTTGCTACATCTGTGTTGACATCTTTCAGCTCAGATGGAAAAGAAGCAGGGCACATAAGAACGACATCGTTCATCACTGCCAACTACAAGCCACCATCCAGCTTCGGCAACGCGCCGCGCCCAAGGCCCGACGCTACGCCCCGCCCGCGACCTGCAGTCGCCACCTTGCTGTAACCACGTTGCTCCTGCTAGCTGCCATATCGCATCAGAGCTGCCCATCCACCTACTGTGTGCCACCGCCTGCCGTGGCCCCATTACCATCGCAACCCTGGGCCCTCGCCTGCTGACCAGGTATGCCATGGCAGCCCAACTGCGGCTTCAACTATACAAGCGCCGCAGCCCTGGCCCCTGAAGCCACCTGACCCAGTACGTCAGGGCGGCGAAGCCATGGGCATGGCCTCCAATCCATCGCAGCTGGCGCCAAGCAGCTGGTCGTCCAAATTTACCGGAACGGCGCAGCAGCGCGCACTCGGAAGACCGAGACGGGGAGCAAGATGCCTTTCGGTAGCGTCATCGCGCGGGAAGCCAAGCCTACGGAGCGAAGCAGCTGATCGGCGTGGGCGTGGCGCGGCCGTCAACTGATGCACCTGCGGGAGCCGAAGAACTTCGAACCTCGATCCCTGGATGGCGGAGATCAAGTAACGTCGCCCCTGCTTCTGCGTTCGGGAGGCTTCTTAAGGAGGGGAGGATGTGGGATACACTGGTATCCCTCCTCGTCCCCCGCGCCAGTGGCGATCGTGACTTCCACGCGCGCGCTGCCGGGAATGTGAAGAGAAGGCACCCCTGCGACTCTACTCGTCCCCCCCCCCCCCAACACTGAATTGACGTCACGACAGTGTGCTGACAACTTCGGAGAGGGTTGTATGCCTGAGTATGTCGGCAACGATTTGCTCCTACGGAGCCGATGTCTGAGGGAATAAAAGGAGGAACTGGTGGCGGGGAACGGTCTCTCGCTGCTAGCCCACAGTTGACGGCCCCGAGGAACGCCTTCGTTGCCCGCCGGCCCCCGAACTTAACGCCGGTCGACAACAACGACTTGGTGGCCTAGTGAACATCTATTTTTCGGATACAACATTCTTCCACAGTGTGCTTTGCCTCGCGTTAGGTTAATAAACAATTTCCTAGCGTGCCCTGCCGTTGTCTATTTCAACCGGACCGGCCATGGCTGCGACTATTCGCCACGGGTTGTGGAAATGTGCTGCGTTTGAATAACGCCTGCGTGTAGCTGGCACGGAAGCCTTCTGGATGCAGAGTGACCCCATAATACAAATCCAACAGTGTCCATCTCCTGCATGCGTTACGTATTTCTCGATTTATTTCAGTGTTTCATCCTTTTGTTAACTCCTCTATTCCCTGGCAACCATTTTATTTTCGTCTCTGAAAAAATTCATCTAAAAAAATCTCTGCACCCCAATTCTAGGCCGATCCCTCTGTGTGGGCGTGTGCCGTTGTATGAGGATAACAACAACAACAACCTCTGATTCAGCGGCGCTATCATCGCCGCGTGTATCTGTGCTCAACCTGGCTGACCTTGGACTGTTTTTGGTGCGGCTCTCGTCGTATCAGTTCCTTTAAATAAACACCGTCTTGCATTTAGGTGGACGTCGCGGCTAACAGCACCGGAACTCCGCAGCCGTACTCTCCCGACACCTTCGATGCCTGAGGACGTTCAGCATCAAGCCGTGCAAGTGGGCACTGCTGTTATCTGTGCCAGCTCCTTCCACCAACGGGACCCGGCCATCTTCAGAGGGACTTATGAGCATGATGTACCATACTGGGTCACATCTTACGAACGGGTGCGCCGCTTCAACAAATGGGGCGATGCTACCAAACTCAATAATGTTATCTTTTATCTTACTGACGTTACAGGCCTGTGGTATCGGGATCACGAGATGGACATTCGTGCTTGGCCTGCCTTTAAAGACGAATTTCTCTGGTCTTTGGTCGTCCGGCAGTCAGGAAATTCCAGCCGAGCAACGCTTGCGTGAAAGGTCGCAGCAGGTAGGCCAAAGCTTTAGCAGCTACAGAAGGTCATCGACTTATCCAAACGTGTAAACCTCCACATATCAGAAGCTGACAAGATAAAACACATCTTGAAGAACATCGACGACGACACCTCTCAGATGCTGTTGGAGTGGACTTGTGCACCGCTGGTGAAGTAGTCACCCTGTGCTAGAGCTTCGAGAAGCTGCGCAATTAGCGGAACTTGACTCGTCAGTACCCCAAGCAGGTTGAGTCATTTGCTGGGCTGATGCCTGCAGCTGACACTTCCTCACTGCTGCAAAATATAAAAGACTTTGTTGTCAAAGAAGTGACGCA
Source organism: Amblyomma americanum (assembly GCF_052857255.1). Classification (NCBI taxonomy): domain Eukaryota; kingdom Metazoa; phylum Arthropoda; class Arachnida; order Ixodida; family Ixodidae; genus Amblyomma; species Amblyomma americanum. The sequence goes on from NC_135500.1 coordinate 52,576,288, forward strand.
TCAGATTTTCCTTCTACCGAAGCAGGTTGCTGAGGCTCTTCCGCTTCCAAACCGGCCCGTGCCTGTCGCTGCTCCAATTACCTACAGTGACGCAGTCGCCCGTCCTCCGCCACCTGTCGTTACTCCGCTGACATACGCCGACGTCGTCGCCAGACCTCGACAGCCTATCTACCCTTTGCCTCCAGTACATGTGCGAACGGTGGCTCCTTATCTTCGATCCGGTCCTCTAGTCAGCAGCGCCTGGCGTACCGCCATCAAACCGGCTTACTTGCTAAGCTTGCTTGTTTTGCTGGTCATGTGGCACTGCTCTACGGTCGTAGCTTCCCAGTATCAACACCACCTCCTCAAGCTCCTGCGTACTGGCCTTTCACGAGTCAGTACTCCGGGCACGCTGAGCCGTCATCGAGTCGTCTGTTTTCCCCATACGGTTCGGCCCTCTCTAGACACCGTCCACCTTTACCTTGTAGCCGCTCCATTCCACCAATGTGACGTTGCCCCAGCACTGCTCAGGAGGAGCACTAGGCGCTGCAATTTCCAAGGCGTGAACTGTAGCTCCCGTCGAACTTTCAAAGGCCTCATTTATCACCTGTTAGTTTTCTTGACATTTTGTGCAGGGTGTTTCTGTAATGGCGCTTGTGGACACCATTGCTGGGATTTCTGTAAAGGGCGAAAAACTTTGTCGCTTATTCAGGAAGGTAAAGACGATAATTTCAGAACTATCGCTGTGCACGGCCAGCGTTGAGCACATCAGGCCGTCCGCCGCGTGTACCACTCGAGTTAAGATTCAGGACTGCCTCTACAACGGGCTGCTCTACAACTTTTGCATTGCACTCACCTATATCTTCGTTTCTTACGAAGTTGGTCAATTAATCTCGACTATTATGCCATTAAGCCCAATAGAAACAATATTGTGAGTTAATCCATACAATAGCCAGCAATATGCATTGGGTACCGTTGTCTCAGAGTGCCGCGGCATATTTTTAAACCCTGGCTAAAATAAGCTGGGACACCCTGTATATTGCTCTGTTACTTTTTATTCAAAGATATACATTGTGGCTGCATACAGGTCCGCCTTGGTAATGGCATTTTTATGGCTTCAAAAAAAGGGGAAGCACTTATGGGGGCGCCGAAGGACTCGCGTATTTTTAAGGACGCTCCTGGAAAGGAGCGTGACAGGCCCAAACTTCCGATCGCTAACTCAAAACAGAAGGCTCCGCAGTTGGTAGAAACGAAATGAAACCGGAAAAATTACAAGAAATTGGCCGTAAGTTTCATGTTACAGTGCTCCAGTCATTGCGCTGTGTGTCAGCGCCTAAACCATTCATCAGCTGGAGAGATTATGTGCTAGCAATCATATTGATACGTGCCACTGTGGAAGAAGAAGAAAAAGCGCCTGAATACGTGGAGAAAGATGATTTTGCTCTCCCGCTCGCGCGCTTTGACCTCTTAGGGACTGCCTCAGTTTTACGTTTCGTCTCCGGAGGTTCTGCTTCGATTTGCTCGTAACATTTGGCGGAGGTGCGGGGTGAGCTTCCCCACTACCGACTCTGCACAGCATCACAACGGACCTCACACCTGTTCGCCAGCTACCCAGCCGCCGTATCCGCGGAGTGTCGCCTGAATTTGGGCCCCTTCTCCCGCCTAAAAGAACGACGCAGCCACCGAGTCTAACTGACATGGCCACTGACACCGGGTCCCCGGCGCCGACCCAGCCTAGCCCCAGTGAGTCCAACTGCCATGGCCACTCCTATACCCCCTGTTCCTGGCGCCGATCCTTTGCCACCCACCGCGAACACCGCCATCTTTTCACGGTGATGTTTTCGAAGACGCTGAGGATTGGCTGGAGACCTTCGAGCGGGTCGCCCGCTACAACGGCTGGAGCGACGAGCGCAAGCTCCACAACTTACATTTTGCTCTGGAAGAATCTGCTCGGACGTGGTTTGAAAACCACGAGACTACCCTCCCCTCTGGGAGACGTTTTGCCAGAATCTCCTGGCTACATTCCTCAATGCCGACCGCCGGGAGAAGAATGAAGCTGCTCTGCACTTTCGAAACCAGCGCACGAATGAAAGTGTGCGCATGTACATCGAGGACATGGCCCGTCTATTCAGGCGTGCCGATCCCAACATGACTGAGAAGAAGCTTCGCCATCTGATGCGATTGGTTAAGCAGGAGGTCTTCGCAGGCCTCGTACGCAGCCCACCCCGCACTGGAGCGGAATTTCTCACCGAGGCGACCACCATGGAGACGACGCTCCAACAACGGGCCCGCCAGTACAATAGAGACGTCAACAGCATTGTGCCCGAAACCTTTTTGGTCGTGCCTAGGCGGCAGTACAGACACATTGCGCGAACTGATTCGGTCAGTTATCCGTGAGGAACTCCAACGGTTCCGTCTGCCCCAGGTCTCGCCTGGGCCCCTGGCAGCGCTGACAGAAGTCGTCAGGGACGAAGTGCGGCAGGTTGCGCAGGCGCCTCCTGTTCCGGAAGCGCTGCCGCAGTTTCGATGCCGGACACACATATGCATCCGTTGTACGTCGCTCGGCTGGCTACGGTCCCGCTACTCCGACACCTGCCACGAGCAGCATTGGCACATGTCACGCAACCGCACCTTGCGCCGCTGTTCGCTCGACGTCTGCTGTCAGTAGCGCCACCACATATTATGCAACTGCCCCTGCTACAGCTCAGCCACGTCCTCGAAAATCATATTTTTGGCGTACACCTACCGTAGGCCTGTGTGCTACCACTGTGGAGAGCCCGGTCATCTCTACCGAGCCTGTCCGTACCGCCAAGTGGGTCTTCGCGGTTTCCGTCCAGACGCACCTTGTCCTCAGAACGGTGAACGACCGCCTGAGATTGCGGAGCATCTCTGGGCGCGCCAGAGCCGTGTTTACTCTGGAAGGCGCGAGTCCGATTTGCCTTCGCCTCTCCGCTATCGTGCGTCTTGCCCCGGCCGCCAGAGTAGTTCCGCTGACCGTCGCTCGCCCAGTACTCGTCGGGAAAACTAACACCAGTGACCTCTGCAGGCAAGGCCACTGGCGTCGAGTTGTGTCAAGATCCTGCATCGCGAAAGCACCGAGCAGACGATACCTGGACAGAGTGAGGCAGCGACAGCACCCGATACGCTGCATCCGATTTGCGGGTGACAATTGATGGCACTGAGGTTACCGCGCTGCTCGATACCGGTGCTGATTATTCCGTTATGAGCCGTGCCTTTGCTGGAGAGCCGTGCCTTTGCTGGAGACCTTAAAAAGGTTCTGACACCGTGGACGGGGACCCCCATGCGCACCGCTGGTGGCCACTTAAATTCCCGTGTTGGTAAGTTCACGGCTAGGGTTGGAATTTGTGGTTACACGTACGTTGGTGAATTTGTCGTGCTCTCTTAGTGTTCCAGAGACTTGATTCTGGGGGTCGACTTTCTGCAGACGAACGGTGCTGTGATTGACTTCACGGACGCACGTGTTACGTTCTCGACCAAACAGGCCGTGGCCCGCTTTGACTCCCGAGATCCTTGCAGCAACGCTCTGCGCATTGTCCAGAAGGACGTCACGGTGCCACCGCGGTGCAGTGTCCTGGTGCTCATGCGGAACGACCTATTCAACGACTACGAGGGCCTGGCAGATGGCCATACTCCGCTGCTTGAGCGGGGCCTTGTTGTTGCCCGAGGTCTCGTCCAACTACGTGACAGTCGTACCAACGTCCTACTGACCAACTTTTACAACGAATATCAGAATTTCGTCAGAGGCACGGCTATTGCCTTCCTTCACGACGTTGCTGAGGTCCCAGGTTTGTGCACCGTGGGAGGACCCACTCCATAGAATGCTGGCCCACACCACGCTCTTCAGTCAGTCAAAATAAATTCGGCCTTGGCATCTGTTCAGAAGGACCTTCTGTCGGACCTCTTGGCAGACTTTGTGGACTGTTTCGCTACGTGTTCGAAGGTCGACCGCACTCCTCTCGCCAAGCACCGTATCATCACTGATGCGGCTACGCGGCCCGTCTTCCAGCGCCCCTACCGTGTTTCGCCGATGGAGCGAGAAGCCATTCAAAATAAAGTTGCCAAAATGCTTGCGCACGATGTCATTCAGCCGTCCACCAGCCCATGGGCATCGCCTGTGCTCCTTGTCAAAAAAAAGGATAACACTGTGTTTCTGTGTTGACTATGGAAAACTTAATAACGTGACCAAAAAGGACGTTTACCCACTGCCCAGGATAGACAACGCGCTCGACCTATTGCGGGACGCCCGATACTTCTCGTCCTTAGATCCTAAAAGTGGGTACTGGCAGATCGAAGGGGACGAAAGAGACCGCGAGAAGACAGCTTTCGTGACGCCCGATGGCCTCTATGAGTTTAAGGTGCTCCCATTTGGTCTGTGCTCGGCACCGGCCACGTTCCAACGCATGATGGACACCGTTCTCTTCGGCTTGAAGTGGCAGTCCTGCCTGGTGTACCTGGACGATGTCGTTATATTGTCGACCACGTTTGACCAACACTTGGAGCGGTCGCGCATTGTGCTACAAGCACTCAAATTCGCACAACTCACCATCAAAACCGAAAAATACAATTTTGGCTTTGAAGAACTTCGCTTTCTTGGTCACGTTGTCAGCGCACAAGGTGTTCGCCCGGACCCTGACAAGACCGCTGCCGTCTCAGGTTTTCCGCGCGCCGGTTTTCGGGTCTGTGCTCGTATTATCGGCGCTTTGTTCAAGAGTTCTCGCGAATCGTCGAACCGTTAAACTCACTGACTCGAGACCACACGCCCTGCGTGTGGGGAAGCGACCAATAGGCTGCATTGTCGAGCTTCGCAACCGTCTACAACGTACTCCGATACTCGCCCATTTCGATGAACACGCTGCCACGGACATCCACACTGAGGCGAGCAATGTCGGCCTTGGTGCGGTGCTGATGCAGTGGCAAGACGGTGCAGAACGGGTCATCAGTTATGCCAGCCGAACACTTACGCATGAGATCAAATATTCTACGACGGAGAAAGAGTGCCTTGCAGTGATATGGGCCATCAGCATGTTCCCGCCGTACCTCTACGGGTTAACCTTCCGTGTGGTAAGCGACCACCACTCCTTATGCCGGCTGACGATCCTGAAAGACCCCTCAGGACGCTTCGCTAGATGGAGCTTACGCCTGCATGAATACGACTTAACAGTCGTCTACAAGCCGGGCCGTAAGCATCAGGATGCGGATTGTTTGTCGGGTGCGCCTATCACAATTGGTCCCGAGGAACCCGCCGATGATTTTCCTTTCTTGGGCGCTATTAGTACCACCCAAATGACGCGGCTTCAGCGGACGGATTCGGAGGTCGCGCCGCTCGTCGATTACCTCAAAGGCGTCGACGCTCGCATCCCGCATGTTTTTCGTCGCGGGCTCCACACCTTCACTTTACAATCCGGTGTTCTCTACAAGCGCAACTTTTCCAGCAACAGAGAAGCGTTCCTGCTTGTCGTAGCATCACAGCTCTGGCCAGAGATTTTGAGTGCCTGTCATGATGCACTCTCCGCCGGCCATCTCGGAGTAAGTCGTACACTCGCGCGGATGAAACAAAATTATTATTGGCCCAGGTTACTCCCATCGGCGTGGGTCTGCATAAAAACATTCCTGACTGCCAACGTCGGAAGTCTCCATCGTTGAAACCACCCGGATTTCATCACCCCGTCGATCCACCGAAGACACCTTTTCGCCAAGTGGACAAGGACCTCCTTGACCTATTCCCGAAGTCTTCGTCTGGAAAGCGCTGGATCGTCGCTGCCACGGACTACCTGACACGGTACGCTGAGACCACGTCTCTTGTCAAAGGCGCTGCTGCTGAAGTGGCGCAGTTCTTCGTACACAACATTGTCCTGCGTCATGGAGCCCCCGCCGTTGTTGTTACTGACCTGGGAACTGCTTTCACTGCCCGCTTAACCCAGTCGGTGATCACTCTGACGCACACCAGCTATCGACGTGCTAAGGCCTATCAGCCACAGACCAACGTAATGGTAGAGCGACTCAACTGCACTCTAGTCGACATGCTTTCTATGTATGTTGACGTCGAGCATCGAACTTGGAATACCATTCTTCCGTACGTAACGTTTGCCTACAACACTCCCCTGCAGGAGACAACCCGACTGACCCCTTTCAGCTTGTCTTCGGTCGGCAAGTGACCACCCCGTTGGATGCTATGTTGCCCGTTGACCCCTAGTGCGACTCTGACGCTGACCTCGACGCGGACGCCTTCGTTCAGCGTGATGAGGAAGCGCGGCAATTGGCACGCCTGCGAATTAACCGCCAACAGGAGACTGACGCCGCTAGGTACAACCTCTGACGCCGATTCGTCAGTTACACGCCTGGCGACTTGGTGTGGGCGTGGACACCTGTTCGTCGCCGCGGCCTTTCTGAAAAGTTGCTGCGCAGATACTTGGGCCCTTACGAAATAGTGCGCCGCATCTGTGGTGTGACGTATGCAGTTACTCCCGTCCAAGCGGCTTTCTCATCGCGCCGGTCGCACAGTACTGAAGTCGTGCACATTGTTCGCATGAAGCCTTACCACGACAGACTCCCTGACTGAACTGCGGTTCACTGCAGCTGTATTTTGCTGATATTTTCCTCCTAGCCGCAGCGGCATCGTGGCGATGCTGCAGAAGAGGGGGCAGTGATACGTGCCACTGTGGAAGAAGAAAAAGCGCCTGCATCCGTGGAGAAAGAAGATGTTGCTCTCCAGCTCGCGCGCTCGGACCTCTTAGGGACCGCCACAGTTTTACGTTTCGTCTCCGGAGGTTCTCCTTCGAATTGGTCGTAACAATATTTTATTTTCTGCAGGTGTCTTTGAATACTTCATTAGCCAGCACCCTCTACAGAACCCTGCACAGACATATGGTCGCAAGAACCAAAACCACGGAGTGAGCTGGTCCGTGATATGAGCAAGAAATAAACATCTTTTGGAGTTTTTGTTGCATTACTCATCAATTTACCAATACTTGGTGAAACCTGGGAGCAAATAACACAATTGCACATCGACCGGAATGTGAGTCACAGATAATCGCAGATTACCAGTTTCTGAGGCTCTGTGTATTGCAGCATTTGGCATGTACACTTACAGCACTTGTTGTAGAAACGCCCCGGTTTTTGCGCAGATTTAGTACGAGTGGGATATACTTGAAGCATTTTATTTCTGCCTTGGTCCTGTGATACAGGGCCCTCCTGTACAATTCAGGGCTAGCCTGCATGATACGGCGCTATCCTGTATAATACAGGGCTATCCTGTATAATACAGGACTATCCTGTTTTATACAGGATACTCCGGTAATTTGGTATCGCAAATCTTGTACAATAACCCGGTATGCGGTTCTGGTTTAAAATTATTATAGGATTTTTCAATAGGGTAATCATCTTTTTTGGTAATAATGGAAGAATTTTATGTTGTTACTATAGCGTCCGCCGCAGTGCAGATGTGGACCGTAACCTCGCGAAACCGGGGGAGGCTCCTACTAAAGGGATGGACTGTAAAACATTAAACGCGCCATCCAACCGTCACATTAGATTTAGCTATTTTTATAGGATAGAAAATGCCTCGGGCTCATATTGGTACCTCAGCTATGCGCACCGACATCATCTGAAAGCATGTTGTGTGCATCCGTGCACGGTTGTGAGCATGTGTACAATGAATTCTAGAGGCCATGCCGCCTAAGTGGCGGGTAGTTTTCGAATACTAAGCAGCAGCCTGAGTGAGATGTACGTAGACCTGCACTTCAAAGGAAATGAAACTGAAAAAATCATTTCATCACTGCTTTTGCGTGCATTGTGGACGAGCTATGTGCAGCTTAACTCTCACTGTAGAAGTTAAAGAGAGCTCCATTTTGTATCAAGCACACGCTTTGGGTGCAAGGAAAGTAATACTTTTCGGCAAAGTTGCCTTCCATAAACATTTGATGGTACTGTAAACACAGTACGTCTTTCTCGTACGCAACTTCTAGTGTTATAAAAACTACTGCGGTGCGCTAAAATGTAGCGTGTTAAGAGCGTCGTTGGTGTGAATGTGGGCGCATGGTATGAGCATTTCAGATTAGTAAAAAAACTTTCCAAAGTTCTCTGAGAAGATGAGCTAGTGGTTATCCTTGAGTTCCATGTACCAGCCTGGTGGGAGGAGACAAAAAGGAGATTGCTTGAGATAACGTATTTGTTTTATTGAATTCCAACCTCGAGTAGGGCGTGTAGAGAAAGCACATCCATGAGTTTATGGATAGCACTGGGAGAAATTGAACAGTAATTGAGAGTTTTACTTTGAATGCTGCGTTATACTGCTATCAAGCAGTCTCCTGGAAAGAAACGAAACAAAAAATATTAGATCAGGAAGGGCTGATATACATGACGAAAAGTGTTTTTGCCAATGGAGTTTATTTTTCTTGAGCGTTCACCAGTTCTATCCATATTCGCCGCCCTAGGAATTAAAGCCGGTTTTTGTGGCGTGGACACCTTGGACTTAAATCTTCATGACTGAGTGCATACCTTGCCTTCAGTGTTTTTCCTTGCCTTTGAACGAAAAAAACCTAGCATAACAGTTTATGTCACAAATATCATACTGTGACAGGAAACTGTCAGCCAATATTTTTAGATCTTTAAACGGAACACGACCAGACTGCACTATAAAATATCGCATGCTCCCGAATAAAATCAAAATGCAATTTTTGTCGTGTTTTTATTCGTTCACAGCGCGAAAGCACTCTGTTTTCAGTCAGAATTTTACTTCTTTGTTAGAATACACTTCTTTACTCATTGCAGTGAGGTGTTATTCCGGAAACAATCATGTAATATTTATGCATTTAAGAGGGCTGCTTCACGCAAAACAAGTAAAAAAAAAAGAAATCAGACTTTGCAGCCACAACAACTTTAAAGTAAAACTGTGAAGAGTTCATCCGAATCATCCATCTGAATTTATCTCTTCCTGACCTCTATGTAGTCTGCGCTATAGAGTGCCCGTAAATGCTTCCATTTAAACTCAATTTTCGGCATTAAATGCGAGTGCAAGGCTGCAGATTTCGTTATGCGGCATATCGCTAAAGCTATAAAATGTAAGCTTCAGCCAATCATGAGCCGTAGCATTAAATACATAAAACTCATACAAAATAAGTCACGTACTAAAGCCGAATTTGCCGGCTAGCGGCTGATGATGACCAGCAGGCCATCGCTTTCAATCTGATCGCCAGCGAGACGTTCAGCTGACATTTGATCATTATAACCATCATCATCATTAGCCAGACTACGCCCACTGAAGGGCAAAGGCCTCTCCCATGTCTCAAATTAATCCTGTCCTTTGCCACCTGTAGCCACCGTATCTCCGCAAAATTTCTCCATCCATTTCCGGTGTCTTAACGTAACACATATCATTTTTTCTTTCCATAGCTGACTGTGTTGTACTTAAGCTGAACCTTTTCCTTAGCCTCCACGTTCCTGCACCATAGGTGAATACCGGTAATATAGAAGTCAGCAATGTGTGTTCCTGGGCGAGTTGGTTGAGGTGCATTCTCAGAAAAACAGCGCTCGCAGACAATGAACGAGAACAAGAAGGACACAGAACTGCGCTGCAGATACAGGTTACCCTTTAGGCTGGGTCAAAGCAGTACGTTTGATTTGCCTGCTGGTCAGGAAGAGGACGCTGACGACACGCAGTAACGAGCTCCCAAACCCTTTCTTAAAATTAACACATCTCAGTCTAGTGTCCGGCTGACCACCAAGGGCTATAAAAATTAACACACGGATGTATCAGCTCGAATACTGAACCTCGCTATAATGAAACGGTTCATATCTAAAGGATGGATGTACCGAAGGAATAGCCATTTCTCACGGAAGCTCTCCTTAGAATCCTATGTATCTGATATTTCGTTTTTAAGAAGTAAGATTTTGCTACAGCAGGGTATAACGAACCTCCAATGAACCCCTCTTCCCATTTCGCATGGAGTATGTAGGTTTATACCGGTTCCCAACACGTCTGCTCCGATAAGACATGGCACAAAAAAAAAACAGTGCGCATAACCTGCTCTGTCGAGCACCACTCAAAACATGTTCAAAACTTATCCTGCCTCAAGCGTGGCCTGCATGGAACGTTCGCCTGGATAATTTCATTTCGTTCATTTCATTTCATTTATTTTACCATCAGGGCTTTCGCATAACAGAGGCGGTGGGGCAGTGAAAAAATAATAATACATAGATCAAAAAGAGTGCTATATATACGAACAATATCGAAAGATGCTAAAAACAGAGGTCCAAAACACTTAGAACAAAAGTACAGAAGCAAATAAAAGCATTACAAAAAGAAAACTTTAATTATAAACTGTACAAGTGGCTGTGGGTGAAATATTATTCCAGTCACAAAATGTTTCAGGGAGGAAGGATTTAGAGCACGTCACTGTGCCGCAGTGCGGAACAGCTACTTTTTGATTGTGGTCAATGCTAGGCGAGATGAAAGATGGTGCCTTTACACAAATGGCTTTCAGGCAAGAAGTGTGGTAGTAAATTTTACGGTAAAGGCAAATGCGTGAAAGCTTACGACGAGTGGAGGGTAAGGGAAGTTTAAGATTAGATTTCATTTCTGTTACACTGGCGGTGCGATGGCAGTTTCCAACAATGAAACAGACACTTCGATTCTGCACGGCCTCTAGTTCATTATTATTCTGATTGCACCGGGGTCCCAAATAGAACATGCGTACTCCAGTTGCGGGCGAATGAGTGTAGTGTATAGTAGCATATTCATTGAAGATAGAGAAGAGAAAAAATTTCTGCGGACATACCCTAGCAGGCGGTTAGCCTTTGAAGTGATGAACTTGATATGAGCATTCCAAGAAAGGTTGTAACATACATTCACGCCAAGATACTTGCAAAACGAGACTGCATTCAGCTGAGTGTTGTTAATAAAATTGTCTAGGCTTGTTTTCTGGTTACTGGTTACGCGCATGCATTTTCATTTTGATATGTTTAGATCCATATTCCACGATTGGCACCAGTCATAAGTTTTATTTAAGACTGTCTATAGCTGAACAATTTCATCAGTGCTATTAATTACTGTGTAAATTAGACAGTCGTCAGCAAACAAGCACGTGTTAGAAGAAATCTTTAAAGGTGTCATTTATGTATATTAGAAATAATAACGGGCCAAGGACCGACCCCTGGGGCACGCCTGAATGTACTGGCAATGGTGATGAGTCGTAGTTATTGGCGAAGATGTACTGAGTACGGTTACTAATAAAGGTAGGAATCCAATCGAGTACATTAGGATCAATGTTAAGTTGGCTCAGCTTTAAAAGTAAAAGAAAATGACGGAATTTATCAAACGCTTTTGAAAAATCTAAGAATAAGCAATATAATGAGCCCAGACTATAAAGAAGTATGCAAGTCTTAAGTTAAAACCACTAATTGCGTTTCATACAAGAAGAATTTGCGAAATCTATGCTGTTTCGGAGTAAGGAACTGGTTGGTTTCTAGGAAATTAAAAGGATGACTGAATATGAAATGCTCTAGATCTTTACATGGGACGGAAGTAAGTGAGATGGGACAGTAATTACGTGGATCTTGGCTTTCCTATGATTTTTGCGCTGGGATTACTTTGCCGGTAAGCCAGTCTTAGGAAGGGTGCGATGGTTTAAAGACTGCGAAAAGATACACTGTATTATACTGGTAGAATATTCTGCGGTATTTTTCAAGAATTCAGTACTGAGACCATCGATACCACCACAGGATTACATTTTAAGCTGATAAATAATGCCACGAGTTCCTTCTGAGGAGATGACAATGAGATCCGTTGGTAAGAAGTGATATTCTATGAGCGATGTTAGTGCGAAAGTGTCGGTGGGGCTAGAGAAAGCTTTGATAAAAGTGCCATTGAGAAGCGATGCACACAGTTGGTCAGGAACAGGATACCCTTCCTGGGTAAATAGTTGTATGGTGGTATGTCGTTTGCCTTTCACTGTGTGCCAAAACTGCTTCCCGTTATTGTTTAGCATTGTTGGCCGAGTCCGTTTAAAGAAGGTAAACTTGGTTGATATTAATGCCTTTGAATAAGCGACTGCAGCGGCTTTATACGCAGACCACCGGACAGCAGAGTGCGTGAAGCGAGCAGTACGAAAAAGTTATTTTTCTTATTGGAAAGCCGATTAAGATACCTGTTGTACCAGGGTGCAGCACTATTGCTATATACCTTTTTGATGGTTATGTATTCCTTTACGAGGTCAGAAACTCGATTTTTGAAGATCTCCCAGTTACGATGAACACTACGGACGACATGAGCACTCAAAAATTCAATTAAAAATATAGACAGATTGTTATTAATAGCCTGGAAGGCAGCCTTGCTATAATCTCTGATGCATTTGAACAGCTTACGCGACCGTGATAGAGGTAGAGACAGATTAAAGTTGGTTATCATGTGATGGCTTAACCCAGACAAAAGAATGATAGAGGACACGATGTCTGGTGATGATGTGAGGACGAGATCAAGAAGTGATGACGCAGTGCGAGTGACACGTGTGGGCTGCTCAATAAGTTGCGGTAACATGAAGTCGGAACACTTGCGAAGGAAGTGGTTCGAATTGGAACACGTAGAAACGAAGACTGGGCTATTATGATTCCACTCAATGTGTGCGAAGTTGAAATCGCCTAATAGAAAAATGGTCACACCCGGAAGGCGAACAGAAATTGCATTGAGGCAATCGTGCAAATCTTCACAGAAACTTATGGGGCTGGACGGTGGTCGATAGCACACACCAATAACAATTTTATTAAAACGGGAAGTTGTACAGCACCCAAAAATTTCTAAACTAGTCATTACAGCAACACGAAAGCATTCAGTTTGTTCGTTGACAGCAAGTAAAACACCACCGCCTTTCCTGTCATATCTGTCACATCGAATAGACTGTAATGTAATTCTTTTCACAAACAAATAGTTGACTGTCTGACACCTTATCAGACAACCATGTCTCGGTTAACGAAATAATATCAGCACTAGAGTCATTTATCAAGGCGCTCAAGTCATCTCTTTTGGACAAAAGACTTCGCATGTTGGTAAAAACTACACTTAGACCAATGTTCTTAATGGCAGTACCACCACCCCTGGCTAGTTTCTAAGTTCCAGTACCGGATAGAGTACGACCAGAGCGAATGAAGCGCGGAGACTTAATGTGCTCGTTGTTTAAAACAATTTCAATTTCAAACACTAGGTCAGTTTCCGCATTATAACCTTAGCATTTGGCATTGGCAATTTGTTGTGCCTTAAATTGACTTTTAAATCAAACTCCTTCGAATAGTCAATTACCGCTTTCTCGCCTTACGTGTCGTCGGAGAAAAATATTCACTCATAGACACTTCTTTTTCCTTCAGCAACGATCGCTTTAAGTGCACTTCGGGCGCGTTCACACTTGTCCAAAAATCCGGCGAGCGAAGCGGATTCGGCCGCATTTGACGTCGAGCGAGGCGGAAAGCGGCGCGGCGAAGGCGATCGGGCTGGACCCAATATCTCGCGTTCGCCGCCGCCACGGCGACAAACATGGCGGCGCCCTTCGACGCAGGACCCCTAGCCTCGGAACGAATTTGGCCTTTTTCAGCACGTTCATTTCCCAAAAATCAGACACCGGTACATCGCTTTGTCTCACCTCACCTATAAGCAACCGTATAAATGATAAATTTGCTTTATTTTTTACTTAGAGTGTCGATTCTACCGCTACTAGGCTTAATAGGAGGGCCAGTTTTGTTGACAGTACTTTTTCCCGCCCTGACAAGTAGATGGCGCCACTAGGCTGGGCGTTTCATTGGGAGTCTGCATACGCTGAACTAAAAATCGGAATGTGCCTGCGCTTACGTACGTGAGCGTGCATACGGTTATGGTACACAGACAGCATCAATTTATGTTCTTTTCTAACCATATCTGTGTACACCGCGAGCGGTAACGTGGTGGCCGGAAACTGTGTGGGTAATCGAGAAACAGCAGCGGCGCGGCGGTTCCGCCTGACCCGGGCGTCGACAGATGAGCACAGGTCCTAGTTTCCCGGCGAGCGAATCCGCTTCGCTCAGCGGATTTTTGGACATGTGTGAACGCGCCCTTCCACCTTGGCTTTGTATGCGGAGAATTTTGCTGTCACGGGCCTGATTTTGTTGTCGTCGAATCTCCCAATTCTCTGCGCACGAGCAATGCAGTCCCTCGTTAGGAGACACAAGGAGACGCGTTAAGGAGCAAGAGCAAGAAGAAATGTTCTCCCCTTTTTTCGAAAATGTGTGTTCTTTTTCGTCACCGCGATCGTGTAACGTGGGAGATAGTTGATGCCTATCATATTGCGGGAACGGGGCATACATGTGTTAGTGACCCTTCAGTTGGCTTGTCTGGTGGAGAGATGAGTTTTTGAAAGAGCGATGGAAACAGCGTGCTAATCTTTTCGTGCACATCGGTCGGCATGTGGCGTGCGATTAAAATAAGGCATTTGCAATCGGATAGTCGTCCGTCGCGGTGGCTCAGTGGTTAGGGCGCTCGACTACTGATCCGAAGTTCCCGGGTTCGAACCCGACCACGGCGGCTGCATTTTTATGGAGGATAAACGCTAAGGCGCCCGTGTGCTGTGCGATGTCAGTGCACGTTAAAGATCCCCAGGTGGTCGAAATTATTCCGGAGCCCTCTACTACGGCACCTCTCTCTTCCTTTCTTCTTTCACTCCCTCCTTTATCCCTTCCCTTACGGCGCGGTTCAGGTGTTCAACGATATACGAGACAGATACTGCGCCATTTACTTTCCCTAAAAACCAATTATTATTATTATTATTGTATATATAGAAGCCTCTGAATAAAAATTCTTGTAATTGCGAGTAAGCGTTGTGTCCCCTCTTTGTCGTTGTTTGTGAGCGCCTGGATTTATCATACTAAACGTTAAGGAGAGTTGTAATGTGTCGAAGATAAGATTAAGAACCTTTTCTGCTCACTGCTCGTTAGTCTCAGTAGAACTATCATCCAATTCATAAAAGATAAGGCTGTCACGCCGTGAGTGGTCCTTTCTGTCATCTAAACGAGCACGCAAAGCATGTGTCTCCTTTTGTACAAGATCGAGTGATTTACATGTATCGCAAAGATCCCGCTGCAGGTTTTAAAAACCCGTCGCTACGTTTTATACAGCTTCGAGACGCTTTTTAATGTCAGCAATATCGCGTGTTGCCGCCTGTTGGTCTGGGCGCAACTCGGATAAGTCGTTATACATCGTAGCCTGGGCTTATTCTATGCGAATTGGCCTTTAAGGTATGTCATCCACGATCTTGGAAATATCAGGGAGGGACGCATTCCCTGGGCCGGGGTTGCTTTCTACATCGCCAAATATCAACAAAAGAAGAAAACTGAAGGGTTGCAGCACTGCTTTTGTGCGTGTAAGCACAACTAAACACCGGTAATCACATTTTAAACATTTAAGGAAGTTGACTGGCCCGCACAAAGAACAGGGACCAGCGTGAGGACATCGCTGCTGCGGTGGTTCCACGCCCACAAACAACGGGACTCGAGATGCTCGGTGTTGTTGCCGACGTCAGCGACGTTGTCGATGTTCCTCCGGATGCCTTTTTTCCAGCGAAGTTGCCCAGTGTCAACACTTCATTCAAACAGGCGACTCAATTGGGTAACAAAGAATTGGAGGCTAGCGCGTCAGGACTGTTGGAGAACAGATCCGAGGACAAGTCTGAAACTAGGCTCCCGCAGGCCGCAGTCGATGCAGGGCCGTACTAGTAGGGGTTCAGGAAGGCGCCGAGAAATTGCGCAAAGAACAGAGACCAGCGTGAGGCCATTGCTCCTACGGTGCTCCCACACCCGCTATTCGTCAATTTCGGCCCGTGGTTTGCGCCTGCGCTCCCTTCTTCGCCGAAAATTGGGTATGCGGGCCGCTGAATCCACGCATCACGTTGGACACGGCCCGCTGCGCTATGCTGCGTCTCGAAAGGGTTGCGTAGGTCGTTGGCGATCCCCCGTTCTGCAACCTCCTCGCCGCACGCGGCATACTGAGAGCACCCT
Organism: Amblyomma americanum; assembly: GCF_052857255.1. NCBI lineage: Eukaryota > Metazoa > Arthropoda > Arachnida > Ixodida > Ixodidae > Amblyomma > Amblyomma americanum. The sequence goes on from NC_135500.1 coordinate 52,592,296, forward strand.
CTGCTTCACTGGTTGCACGTGCAGTTTAGCTTCAGTTCTCGCAACATGGTCGCATGATTAAACCGTCGGGCAGTGCACTTGGTGCGCTCGGCGTTATCGACGTACTGCTGTTTTCACAGGGTCGAGATGCGAGAAACAAAAGCTGAAAACAACTTGCACTGCCCAGAAGCCGGCCATCACCAAAGCCTTCGTTGTGGCGTACGCAATCTCCACAAGATACTCCTGTGAGATAATGGAGAGTTGCAGGCCGCCTGCTTGTGATTGTTGTGGCTGAGACATCCAGAATGGGCGTATTTCTAGCAGATATGTATCGGTATGTAGCTGCGTGGCGTCTTCTCACCTTCATCGCCCCGTACAAAATTGGCAATTGTTGCAAATTACGACTTGAGATGCTAAGCTGAATTAAGAAGCTCTGCCGAGAGGTATTGCAGCTGAAGTCGCAAAAATTTGTTGAAAATATTCTTGTTGGCCATGCTGGCTCAAAATTCTAATCACGGCCCGGGCACCAGTGTTTACATCCTCCTTGCCCAAGCAATCGTGCGCAATAGAGGTAACATCAATCGCAGGACGAGCGCCTACCATCCGCAGGCCAACAGAATGCTGTCACGAAGTGCTGAAACAAAACCTCCGCAGACATACTTGCCATGTCCTATCCCGGTCAGAGTAATACTGAGGACGCTCCGGTGATTAAACTCTTCTCACCGACTCACCTAGCTAAAATTTGGAAGTACTTGCTTCCTATGTTAGCACGTGCCATTCATGCGCTGACGTATGAACCCAAGAAACCACCATTTTGTCTCGCAGTGGTGGCGGCAATAGAGCAGTTTGTTAGACAGTGAGAGGCATCCCCAAAAGAAACTCTTTATTGGGCTGACTTGCGACCGCAAATAACTGAACAGTTAGGCGGCGGACGTCGCAGAACCGAATGCCCGTTGCTTTCGGAATTTCTAAATTAAAGGACAGATGGTAAGCTAAACAAAAGGAATTGCTGGTGGTTTAGCTCCGGTTAACTCTGGTCGAAACCGAAAAGCTGCATCTCCCTGGCTACGTTTGCGGTCGAGCGACTGGCGGTTTTCATAAGTAGCCATACTGACACACACACACACACACACACACACACGCACACGCGCGCACACACACACACACACACACACACACACACACACACACACACACACACACACACACACACACACACACACACACACACACACACACACACACACACACACACACACACACACACACACACACACACACACACACACACACACACACACACACACACACACACACACACACACACACACACACACACACACACACACACACACACACACACACACACACACACACACACACACACACACACACACACACACACACACACACACACACACACACACACACACACACACACACACACACACACACACACACACACACACACACACACACACACACACACACACACACACACACACACACACACACACACACACACACACACACACACACACACACACACACACACACACACACACACACACACACACACACACACACACACACACACACACACACACACACACACACACACACACACACACACACACACACACACACACACACACACACACACACACACACACACACACACACACACACACACACACACACACACACACAGTAGTTGGCGTTTTTTTCGTTAAACATCTTGCTTTCTTCAGACCGGCACTAAAGACGCTTAGACAAGACACTATATATTTAATATAGCTTACATGATAGTTAAAAATGTATTATTGTCTCGTTGTAGGCGGAGATATGGAAGCAAATCTGGTTCCAAACGACGCGCAAACCGTGCAGATAATTTCAGAAACCCAAATTAAAAAAGAAATTGTTTTTTTGGGGAAAAGAAATGGCGCAATGTAAGACAGGCGCCATTTCCTCGCCTTAAATTTGGAGGACACTTAAGCTTCGCCTTTAAGTGTGGAACGCGACAGCGTGCTGCAGCACTGCCAGGGAGTCCACGGAACGCCATCGCCCATTCGGCGCGACACCTTGCCCGTTAGACAAATCGCTCTGCTACGTACGGTGAAACGGACGCGCGAAGCGGCAAACCACGTAGAAGCGCTGCTAGGCGCCTTGCAAAAATGCGCGGGGCTAAAGTTGCAGTCGTAGTTTGTCGGCATATCCTTTTCGACAAACCCAATGCCGCGAACGCCAGCATAGCTTCTGCGCCGAACGAACGGACAGCAAGCCACAAGCTTCGTGGTGAACGCGCTTTGGATGTGCGCTGCGTTGTTCGCCGCTCACCGCGTGATGCCTGCGTGCCCGCACGGCCCTACTGCGCTCGAACGAGACGAGCGGGAGGCGCTGCCGTCGCGCGCTATCTGTTGGGGAAGTGGCGTACATTGCGAGGAGGAGGACAATTTTTCGCTCACGGCCAAGGCCGCCGACGACACCGGCTTTTTGCGACACGATCTCCTTAACGCTGTTGCATTAAAATCAACTTTAAGTTTCCTTTTAGGGCGCTCGCCTACTAATCCGGAGTTCCCGGGCTCGAACTCGACCGCGGTGGCTGCGTTTTTGTGAAGGAAAAACGCTAAGGCGCCCATGTACTGTTCGATATCAGTGCACGTTAAAGATTCCCAGGTGGTCGAAATTATTACGGAGCCCACCATTACGGCACCTCTTCCTTTCTTTCACTGCCTCCTTTATCCCTTCCCTTAAGGCGCGGTTCGGGTGTCCAACGATATCTGAGACAGATACCGCGCCATTTACTTTCCCCGAAAACCAATTCTTCTTCTTATTATTATTATTAATATTATTATTATTATTATTAATATTATTATTATTATTTCACTTTCCTTCCTGTACGGCGCGATTCCGGTGTCCATCAAGATAACTCAGACGCGCAATTTTCTGCAGCTATCCATGGCAGGCGCCGCACGGATCACACCGAGCGTTCCGCTAAACGCATCAAAGTTCACCGGCGTTTATGCATAATCCACTTTTATGACCTATGCATGTGATTCTGGCAGACGCTTTCTCGCTTTCCGAAGGTAAGGTCTAAGATCAAAGTCGAGACAGTTGGCGTAACAGCCGCTGAAGTCGCCGCTCTAGCTGTAAACTTGATACTTTTCTGTAAAGGGATACACCCTACAGTGGAAAGCAGCGGGGCTGATTTATCCAAGGCATTGGGGTTTAGGGGAAAGTAGATTTTAAGCGGGTCGAAATAACCAAGCGAAGGTTATCTGATTGTTGGCTAAAATCAAGATAAGAGAAAAATTTCACGCAATGGCTAGGTGGTTTGAGCCACCGCCCGATTTAAAGGGTTCAGCCGTATCCATCCATCCATCCATCCATCCATCCATCCATCCATCCATCCATCCATCCATCCATCCATCCATCCATCCATCCATCCATCCACCCACCCACCTACCCAACCACCCACCCACCGACCCACCCACCCACCAACCAACCCAACCCATCCAACCATCCATCCATCCATCCATCCATCCATCCATCCATCCATCCATCCATCCATCCATCCATCCATCCATCCATCCATCCATCCATCCATCCATCCATCCATCCATCCATCCATCATGTGTCGAACCTGACTACCACCAGTTATGCTCATGGTTTGACCTCTAGCTACTTTCAAGGCCAAGCTTGCGGCCCCGCTGACGGCTCGAAACGCTGGCGTAGTGAAGGTTTTCGCTTCAAAACTGTTTTTTCTTTTTCGTGATATGCAATTTATTGAGGTTTTTCTGGAGAAGATTCAACGTCTCCCTTCCTTGCCAGTAACTTTTTAAGACAGAAGCTGCCATTTTTACAAAGCTGTGAAGTCATCAACCATGCCCCATTTTACACCTTTGCGCTACGTGTAGCTCTGCAGTGTTGAAAAAATAAACAAATCACGGGTTAGGTTCTCAGTTCAGGCTAACCTGCTAACCTGTGGGCCAGCGCGATTAGCTGCTGCTGATCGCAAAGATTAGAGCTAGATAGAGCAGCTTCCGATGAGGAAAGTGGGCTGGGGTATAGGTGATTGCCGAGGGGGGTTTAGAGCACTCCCACATATAGAGTGGCATAAAATGGGTTGGGCGCTATTGTATGACGGGCAGTGAGATGGGTATTGTGATGGGAAGATGGTGTGGCTTGCAGTGGAAGTTTGGGAAAGCTTTCGTCTGGATCTGGCGCCACGCTGTGGCGACCGGGTGGGTGGTGTGGGTGGGATGATGAAGTGTTCTTCGCTGGAGTCTGTAAAGATCGTCCTGTCCACTTCACTTCCATGTCCTGTTCCAGGCGCGGTTCTTTTTGCCCTTTTAACATGTCGTACCAACTGGCCCAGAACTTCGCCGTGCTCACACGGCAGTATTCGTGTCTGTATGTGCGAGTATGTTACTGGAATAACTAACGCCGTAGAAGCGGTTCCGAAAGCATTGATTCTGCGCTGACAGCCTATGCTGACCATCATGCAGTTGAATTTTAGCAACGCCGCCCGACGCATTGCGCCACTTCTTTATCATAGCGGTCATCATCCACGATTTCTTATTTTGCAAACCTCTCGCTATCGGGAACAGGCATAGACGATTGAAAGGTGACTTCCTGACCGTAGGCACACATTGGTTGAAAAAGAAAAAGAAATGCTTACATTACAAGACACAGAGCGCGAATTGGTTTTCAATTTTTTGGGAAGCGCGCTGCAAAGGACATGCTTATTGGTCTTTAGATGCTGAAAACATGAAGGATGAGCGCTGCGATTACTTTTAATGATGGCACCATTGTTAAGGCGGATATTCTCATGTCAATCTAAGTTTCAGCAAGATGCTATACAGTGCAGTGGCTAACTAAGGCGAATAGGTGATGAATTTTCTTTAAGGAAAGTCACAACTTACTTTACTACTGACCACAGCAAGGGCCATAAAATCAATGAATATTATACACAAAAAAATTATTGCGGAGATGTCTACCTCTCCGATGGCAATTGAAATCACATATCAACGTGCATTTCTTCAGTATAATTTTGTAATGAAGCTCTTTTCGTTACTTCAAAGCCAGTATACTAAAAACAATAATTTTCATAACAACTGGTCAATTTGCTCTGCAATCATAAGCGCTGAAATCATTATTCTCACCCAGTGCGCAAAAACGCATAGGAAAGCCTACTGACCTAGAACAATGGAAATTAATGGTGAAACGTTTGTTGTAGAAGATACTTATTGCCCAATTCGCCTTGAAAATACGGATGGGGGGTCCAGTATAAAATAAACGAGAAATAGCACACCTTTAGTAAACTATAATTCTAGTTCAGTAAAGAGAGCGGGGTATATTCATAACAATGATTCCAGTGTGACGACATTACACAGAACAGATCTTGAGAAAACGGGTCACAAATATCAACTGAAATACATGGGAGTTACGGCGGCTACACTGAGCCCTTAAAACAAACTACTGGGTTACAGTTTTTAATTCCTGCTTACATTTATGCAGCGCTACAGCCAACACGACCAATAGGCTGACACCACAAAGTGCGGAATAAATTTAAAGCTGACAACAAACTTTCGAGATACGGTGTGCAAAGTTATAACGAGGGCCTCGAGCAACGCAAAATCGGCTGCACCTGGTTGATATCGTTTGATATCATCAAGTTGTAGTGACGGCGTGCACGAAGAGAGAAAAAAAGGTTTCGAAACGAGACTGTTTATTAGGCTGAATTGCGCCCACAAAGAACTGAATCACTCAGCGGCGGCGTAGCAACAATCGGCTCGGCGGTCGTCGAGCAGTATGCCCGCATCTCTCGACCGTGCTCAATTTAAAGCTGATAATGAACTTTCGAAACATGGCGTGTAAAGTTACTATAACATTGTGGAAATATCTAGAATCAGCTGCGCTTCGATGCGATCAATCGAGATGAATCTGGTCGCGTCTTGCATCGCAAAAAAAGCGATGAAGGGGCGTGCCGGCAGCTTTGAAGAATGAACAAACACTACAAATTTTCGCTGCAGAAACAAGTAAAAAGAACTGTGCAAAAATAAACACCGAGTGTGGAAACACAGCGTTCTTTAGCGCGTAACGAGCCTTTAGACAGACGACATGGAGAGCATCTGGTAGCGTGCGGCGTCGCTAGGATGCAGTCATTTCGTCAGGGACAACTTCATAGTCCAGTTCACCATGCCAACGAAGAACATTGTATGTGCCGATGGATGGATGGATGGGCGGAAAAACTTTGTTTTCGTCAGAACGCATGTGCAGACGATTCCGCGCTAGATGGCTATCAACCAACGGCTGACGGCAATCTGGGTGGCACTCCACGGCCTTGGTCTGGACGACCAGGTCTAAGCTGGCCAACACGGCCTCCCACTGGTCAAGAGAAGGATCACGCATAATATGCTCTGGTGGCGGCGCTATGCTACAGCTCCATAATATTTGGTCATAGGTTGCTAGTTCCTGACACCATTCGCATTCCGCCTGAACGTCACGGTAGGTCTTGTTTAACACGAATGGGTTATAGAAAGATCACGTCTGCAATCTTCGCCAGACGCTTTCCTGTGTCTTCATCAATTGCTTGTCCGGGGGCGGACAAATTGACCGCTCAAGTTTGTAATGGTTAGCAATGTCGTGAAAAGATACCAGCCCATTTCTTGTGGGCCTCTCGGGAACGTCCGGCTCACCTGCTCGGCTGACGAAACCTCGAGCATTCTTGTGAGGCGCCTCGTTCGCAGGGTTCCAAGAGGGTGCCGGTACGCAGACAATTTCCACCTCCGTATTAAGGCCGAAATAGCGGCGCAAAGTTTTGCACTAAATCCGTGGCGGCGAATGGGCCTCCAAACCCAGACTCGGTCTTCTGGCTTGTATTCTGCGTTGCGCCTTTGTAGGTTGTAATATCAGGCGTCGGTTCGCTGCTGATCTTCAATCCGTAATCGGCCAAGTCTTCGGGCTGCTGTTGTTGTTGTTGTTGTTAGCCTTCTTCTGCGGGCTGAAGGCAGGCGGTGACGTCAACGTTTTCTTCTTCGGTAACGTTGGGGAGCATGGCAGCACGTTGGGCAGTACGATGTGGCCCAAAAACAGCAGCTATTCAAAGGCAAAGTAGCACTTATCTGCTTTCAATTTGAGGACGGACGACTTGATTGCCTCAAGTACTGTTCGAAGCATTTTGAGATGGTCTTCAAATTTCGAGGCGAAGACAACGACGTCATCTAAACATACTAGACCAATCTCCGGTTGACTCTGCAACAAACAGTGACCATTTCCCACTCACTTTTGACATTGTGTGTCCGATGACTTCTATCGGCGGATTTAGTTGCAACCTAGTTGATTACAACAAGTTCAAAAGTTCACTCAGTTCAGAACTACTCTTTGCAGAATTTGTCTCAGGAGAGTAGGGTGTTAGGCTTATGCTCTATTTTAGATCGGGTACGGAGACAGAGTTTACAGTGTGCGATGATAGCATAGGCACTTCTCAGAGCCCTTGGTGGAATGCAGAATGTTCAAAGGATTATAGGCGGCGCAAGGCAGCCTGGAAGAAACTTATCCATAATCAATGTCCCCGGAATTGGATCGATTATAAGTTTCTTGCAGCTACCTTCAAGCGCACAGTCGCTAGGGCAAAAGAAAAATATGATGAAGAGAATTATGACCATCTGTCAAAATCTAATAACAGACAAGCCTTGTTTCGCTTTCTGAGGTCAAGGAACAGGCTGCCACCGCCTAACAACATTCCCTCTTATGTGCTGACTCCAGTAGAGCTTGCCAGGTCATTAGAAGAAATTGGCAAAGGCTTGGAACACCGTTTTTCGGCTGCGCTCTCTCGCCCACAACTGCTTGAGAATCACTATGATGATTTCCTTAATGTCTCGGTTTCTGAGCTCTCCCAGGTGATAAATCGGTTACCTTCTGCAGCTCCTGGTCCTGACCGTGTCACCTCTGCGATGATTAAAATACTGTTCGACGAATCCCCCAATGCTATATTGGAGCTGGCAAATTACTCTATTAGAACCCCATGGATCCCGGATGTATAGCGTGTTTCCAAAATTATCCCGGTGCTTAAAAAGCCAGGCGAAGGGTTGGTCTTAGACAACATTCGACCAATTTCATTGACATCGAATCTGGTGAAATTGGTTGAACGCGTGCTGTATGGACGAATCATGCCCATTATTACTGAAAAGGGACTACTTAACCCCTGTCAGATTGGTTTCAAGCCTGGGTGCTCTATATGGTGTGCGCATACTGACCTCGAAAGCCGTGTCCGACTAGCGCGCCGGCGTCGACAGTATGCTGCGCTGGTAACTCTAGACATCTCGAAAGCATATGACAGTGTCGAACATGGGCCTCTGATGTACAGACTACGTGCTCTGGGCTTGCCAAGTTATTTTGTGGAATGGGTGTCAGCTTTCCTGGCTGACAGAGAATTTTATTGTTGTCAACGCGGAGTTTCTACAAGGAAATTTCATCAATCTAGAGGTGTGCCTCAAGGTGCAGTTCTCTCCCCTGTTCTGTTCAACCTCTTACTCAGTTCGATTCCGACTTCCCCTGACGTGACTACGTACGTGTATGCAGACGATATAGCTTTCTTTGCTGCTGCGAGTGATTTACATTCTGTGTATATGGTTTTACAGTCATATTTAAATTCCCTTGACCGATGGTTATCTGAATTACACTTAAGTCTTAATGTAAACAAGTGCGCTTTGTTACCTTTTCCGGTTACTCAACAGGTACACATTTCATTGTCTTATCGTCATCATGTCATTCCTCAGGTATGTTCCCTAAAGTATCTCGGGGTAACTTATGACTCCTCTGTCTCTTGGCGGCCACATATAGATCAGGTTGCTGCGAAAGGGATTCGGGCGGTAGGCCTTCTGCGAAGGATGAGTAGCCCTCGCTGCGGTATGCGCAGACATGCTTTGCTGCTGATTTATAAAATGTATATCCGGCCAATCTTGGAATTCGGTTGCGTTTTGTTTTCTGGAGCAGCTGCATACAAACTGCGCCCACTTCTGCTCTTAGAGCGAGAAGCTCTGCGCCTGTGTTTGGGTCTCCCTAAATACGTGGCAAACAATGTTTTGTATCTGGAAGCGCGGGTGCCGTCTCTTACTGCAAGGTTTCGCCTTTTGACAGTACAAACGTTTTTAAAGTTTTGCGACTCGGAGCAGCGTGCATCCGAGTTGATCTTCCTAGGGCAGCGAGCGGAGTTCTTGGGTGTCGGATGGTCTCGCCTTCAAACTCCCCAAATCTGTTTCGTTGAATCTTTGCTGGGCCCACTCAACGTGCGAATACCTGAAATTGTTCCGGTGCAGTCCATCCCTGCAAATGTGTCTATCATCTACGATGACATTTATCCACGTAATGCAAAATTACTGCCTTTCTCATGGTTAAATGGTATGTTGCAGGATTATTTGTCGACCTTCAGCTCACATGTTGCAATTGCGACTGATGGCTCGGTGTGTGCAGAAAAGGCAGGTGTAGGTATTTACTCCCAGTCCCTTGACTGGTCTTTTTCTCTCCGTCTCCAAGATTTCACTCCTATCTATCTGGCTAAGTTTCTAGCAGTGGTTCTCGCTCTGCGCAAGGTACCAATTTCTTTATCAGCAATAATAATAATTACGGACTCGTTATCTTTATGCACTTCCCTCTCGGCGTCCACTGAATCGCAGCTCTTTCGGATTCTAAAATTCCTGATCCCTCCACACATCACATCAATTCGATTTCTTTGGGTTCCTGGGCACAGGGGTCTTCTATTAAATGAATCAGCTGATGCTTTAGCGAAGGCAGCCCTGAGTAGACCGATTGTTTGCCCTAGACCGATTGTTTGCCCGCTTCCAAAAACTGCTTTCATCACGGCGGCACGCTTTCGACGGTACACTGTAATGAACGAATTGGGCGCATCAGCGCTTACTTCCTTGGACGACTTCCAGCACCTACTGTTTCCATGGAGAAGCTCAGTCTGGCGATCGCGCAATCTTGAAGTTTCCTTCACGAGGCTTCGTTGCCGAGTGCCGAAACTAAATTTTTACCTATACAGGCCTGGTCTGGCGATCTCCCCATTGTGTCCGTATTGTGCGGAGCCGGAAACAATAGAGCACTTTCTTCTTTTTTGCCGTCGCTACTCATCGATTAGGAGGCGACTATTAGAAGTTCCAATACAGAATCTCAGTTTGCGCCTGTCTTCTGAGGTTGTTCTGTCTCTTGGCGCTTCTATGCTTGGCCATACCAATTGGAATGTTTGCTCTGCCGTTCAAAATTACTTACTAGAATCAAAAATTCTACCTTCATGAGCTTTCGTCCTGCCCATCCCATTATCAGCTTCTGTATTTCGGTTTTTACAACCTCTTATTGTAATCCCTACCCCTTCTTTGCCTAAATTTTAGTTTGTATGGCCCCCCTAACCTCTTGCAACCACCTCGGCTAGGAAAACTGTGCGATCCAAATTTTGGTACGTCATCCCATGCTTGCCACATGCAACTGGTCATTTAAATAGTCACCGCCTGGTTATGGCCAATCCCCCTTGTGGGTATGTGCCATTGTGTGAGGATAACAACAACAACAACAAGACCAATCTGCAGCTGCTGCTGCTCTTGGTGACGTGGCCCAGCAACCCAGGCTTCGGGGCAGTGGCTAAGTACCTGGCGGTGTTGCGCTAGCTTCCTGAATTCTTCTTTTTGTCTGTGCCTGATTGCTCCTGTTCTGGGGTGATCGGGCGGGGGACGAGAGCTTAATGTCTAGTTCTTCTCCCGGCCAGGGGTTTTCCCCTTGGTCGGCACCTCTTCCTCAAGACCAGCTCCCAATTGATCTCTTTTTCCGCAGTGGTGTTTCAAGCATTCCGGTCGCTTTAGTGCCTTCTGATGGAGGCGCTATCCGACTGAACAACCCGGAGGCAGTGCAGGCGGCCCTTCAGTCTACATCGTAGCACTTTATGCACATTACCGATGTCCGGCAGTTCGGCAGGCGTGGTATTTTGTGCAGGTCGCCGGATAAAGACTGTATTGAAGACCTTCTAAAGTGCACGACCTTCGCCAACCACCCGGTGAGCGCATTCATTCCAACTCATCTAGCATGTTCCAAGGGCTTGGTCCGAGGGGTCGACTCTCGATTGAGCTCTGCGGAAACGCTTGAGAACCTCTCGCCTGCAGGAGTGATTGCTGTCCATCGATGCAGCAGGATGGTTGACGGAGTAAAAATTGCTACGTAGTCCGCCATTGCCACATTTGCAGGAATATTTTGCCCGTCAGAGATTAAGGTGTGACCATTGGTTTTTCGAGTAGATGCCTTTAACTTTTGGCCCCTTCAGTGTCCAAACTGCTGGCGATTTGGCCACAGCGGCAAAGCCTGCAAATCGGCCTTACGCTGCTGTGCCTGTGGGGAACGTCATTGCAGAGAGGAATGTCCTGAACAGCAAGAGAAATGTTGTTTGTGTAGCGGTGCTCACCCTGCTGATTCACCTTACTGTCCTGCACGAGCACAAGAAGCTGAGGTGCTCGAGTTTATAGACAAGCGCAGATGGACTCGGAGAGAGGCTTTTGCCGCAGTCAAGGAGAGAGCCTCAGGCTACTCTAGTGTGGCCGCCAAATGTCCACCCGTAATGGATTCTAGTTGGTCCCAGGCTATTACAGCGGCAGTTGAGAAAGCTGTGGCAAATGCAATGGATTAGCAGCACAGATGACCAATCTCCTGCAGGCGTCCAGCGCTCCGCTCTTGTCTTCTTTGCCTTCGGAAGCTACCACTCCTTCTGTAGTAATCGATTCCGCTCCACAGGGCCAAGAACAATGTGAGCAACAAAAGACCTCTCAGGCCTCTCCTTCGACCAGCGTTATGGACTCATCGTCTATAGACTGTATGGATATGGAGTCTGATCTCCGCGCCCAGAAACGAAGTGGGTCTCCTCTGAATATTGCAGGCCCATCTTGCGCCCAATCGAAGACAAAGAAAAGTAACGCGTCAAAAGGCTAAGACCAGCATTCTAGACAAGGCAGTCGCGGCTGCGGCACTACCGCCAAAATAGGGCTCTTAAGTGTACTATAGTGGAATTGTCGATCTATATTCTCATCTTCAACAGATTTAAATTGCCTATGCTATCAGCTTCTACCAGATTTAGTTGCTTTACAGGAAACATGGCTAACTTCAAATTTCAATTAAAATCTCAAGAATTACCGTCCTTTCCGGCTTGACCGGTCATCCCGAGGGGGAGGGTTGTTAGTGCTCATCTCTACAAAGTTTTGCCGCAGGGCATGCACTTCTTTCCAATATGCGGATATTGAATGTGAAATCCTTGCGGTTGACCTCAGCGTCCCAGGTCACTAGCCCTTTACGGTAGCTAATGCATATTTCCCGTCTGGTGTGCGTGACACTCGGCCCCTTGACTCCTCATGTCTAGTAGCCGATCTCAGGTTCTATTACTTGGAGACTTCAATTCGCACCATGTGGCGGGGGGGGGGGGGGGTTGAAACACACAGCTTTGGTTCTAGACTATTTGATTGGGCTTCTGACAACAACTTGATTTACAACAATTCCGGATTGCCTACGTTTGTTCGGAGCCAATGCCGCTCTGCCTTGGATTTAACTTTTTCCTCCCCAGGAGTCTCTGTTATGTCTTGGGCGCCTGTTGACAATGCAACAGTGATCATCTACCGATTAGTTTCAAGTTTGCGTGTAAATTAACTCTTCCTGAGCGACATCAGCGCACGTTAATAAATTACAGTTGTTTTAAAGACACGCTAAAATCAGCCCTCCAAATCACTTCAGACACTTGCGTTCCGACAAGTGCCGAAAGCAAGGCTGCACATCTATGTTTAGTACTGGACCATGCAAGGCAAAAGTCTGAATTTTTGGTTAAGAGAACCAAGGGTGAAATCGCGAACAATTGGTGGAATGCTGAGTGCACGCGTGCATATAGACGACGGAAAGCAGCTTGGAAGAAACTTCTCATCAATCAATGCCCAAAAAATTGTTTGGGTTATAAGTATGTTGCAGCAACATTTAAGCGCACCATCGCCCGTGCAAAGGAGTAGTGTAATACAAATCATTACAATTTTCTTTCACAATCAGGAAATAAACGAGCTTTGTTTAATTTCATGAGGCGCAACAAGGTGATTTCACCGGCTGCCAACATTGAATCCCTCGTTCAGTCCCCTGCTGACATCGCAAAGGCCCTTAGAGGATATTGCGTGTGGCTTAGAGCTTCGCTTTACATCTGCCTTACCTTCTCCTACTTTATTTACATGCACCTCAAGTGATTTCACTGAGGTCTCTATGCCTGAGCTGTCGCAAATTGTTCTGCGCTTATCCCCAGCGGCTCCTGGCCCCGATAATGTCACTTCATCTATGATCAAAATTTTGTTCAATGAATCTCCTGCAGACCTGTTGGCTCTAGTTAACCATTCTATTAAAGGTCCTTGGATACCGCATGAGTGGCGTCTTGCTGAAATAGTTCCACTGTTTAAAAAGTAAGGGGAGGGCTTAACTTTAGACAATATAGGCCCTATTTCCTTAACAGTGAACCTAGTGAAATTGGTGGAAAGGGTCCTTCTCAGCCGTGTCATGTCATTCATTTCAGGAAATGCTATATTGAATCCATGTCAAATTGGTTTCAGGCCGGGTTGTTAAATCGAGTGTGCTCATACTAACCTAGAGAGTCGTATTAAATTAGCTCACAATAGAAAACAGTTTGCGGCGCTTGTCACCTTGGATGTCAGTAAAGCATACGACAGCGTTGAGCACTCGACTCTATTACTAAGAGAACAGGAACTTAACTTTCCATGCTATTTTGTAGCCTGGATTTCTGCTTTTTTGGAAAATAGAGAATTTTACTGCTGCCAAAATGGTGTTGCCCTTTTTGTACCGAACCTAAGACAATAGATCATTTCCTGCTGTTCTGCCGCCGGTTCTCTCACTTGAGGAAGCGTCTTTTGCAAATTCCATTTCATCAACTGGGCTTGCCTGTGTCTTCCGCGGTTGTTCTTTCAATTGGCGCTTCTTTGCTTGGACGAAGCGACAGGAGTGTGCGCTCTGCTGTGCAAAATTTTCTTCAAGAAACGCAGCGCCTCCCATTCTAATTTCTTCTTCCCGCTCTCAGTCAGTACGACATTGGAACATTACAGGCATTGTATACTATTATGCATATTAGGCCTTTGTCCCGTCTTCGATCTCCAAGTTAAGAGGACCCCTGTCCTTCCGTCTTCCAATCTACCAGGCTACATCCTATTACCACTCCTTTTCCCGTCAAAACTTTCCTGTATCCAGCAATTAACCGCCTGTGTCTTGCCCGCTCCCCCGTAGTGGGTACGTGCCAGCAATGTCTGAGGCCTTCCTTCCTTCAATATGCAACTTGAGGCCTGCTAGCACTGTATCCATTACTCCCTGAAACGTCGCTGGTGCGCAACAGGGACCAAATGGCATTACCTTGTTCTCGAACAGGCCGTCCGGAGTGGTAAATGCCGTCTTCTCGCAGTCTCGTTCATCGGCCTCAATTAGCCAGTAGCCGCTCTTGAGATCCATCGATGAGAAATATTTGGCGTTGCAGAGCCGCTACAGTGTGTCGGTGATGCGGGGTAGGGGTGTAGTGGGTAGACGTCCTTCTTCGTTATGTTGTTTAAGCGGCGGTAATCATCAAAGAATCGAAGTGCGCCGTGTTTCTTCACTAAAACAACCGGTGCAGCTCAGGGAATATTCGATGGCTTAATGACGTCATCGCGAAGCATTTCTTCCACTTGGTCCCAGATGGCTTGGCTTTCTCGCGGCAACACGCGGCAGCGGCTCTGGCGGAGAGGTCGGGCGTGCTGGTTAGTTTTGATGTGATGGCAATCGATGTTTGTCGGATATTCGGCGATGACGAGAAGAACTCGCTGTAGCATCGAAGCACATTGCGGATCTCGTTTTGTCTGTTGCGGGGCAGAGCTGGGTTTACGTCGAAGACGTACTTGCGATCTCCCTCATGTGAATCTTCGGGGACTCGATCGGAGATAGTGAAGGCCTTGCGAACGTCGAATAGTTCGTCCAGGAAAACAATCATCGTTTTTTTGTTAATGTGCCGGTATTCTTTGCTGAAGTTCGCAAGCAGCACTTCAGATTCTCCATTGCGGAAATGTACAATGCCACTTGCTGTGCCGATTCCTCGCTCTAGAAGCTACGCCGTGTTCCCCTCGTGTTCTCTTCTATATTCTTGGCATCCGTGGCACCTTCGGTGACCATGACGCTTGATCAGGATGGGACGCTCACTTGTTCATCGAGAACACTCAGGGCAGCTAGCCTGCTGCTCTGTGGTAGTCACTTAAGAGATGGGTTCGTCTGTCGAAACCGTGATGAGATTTGAACGCAGGTCGATGATCTGCTGATGCTCATTAAGGAAGTCGATATCAAGTAGCACGTCGCGGTAACATCGCTGTAATACTACGAAAATCTCAGGATAGGTATGTCCCTTGAGGGCCACGCGCGCTGTGCATCGCGCCGATGGCGTATTGAGGTGGCTAAGTTGCGTTGCCAATGTTTCATTCATCACCGAAAAATCGGCGCCCGTTTCCACTAGAGCGGTAACTTTCCTCCCATCGATAGTCACTTCTAAGTCGGTGGTCCTGGCTCTTGCGCTGCACGTCGTGGCGTATTTGAATCGCTTCGTAGCGTATGTGAATCGTGGGGAGTGTGTGTCGTGGAAGCTTTTCTGGGCGGCGGCGTCGTTTCGAAGGCGGTCCGCGTCGTGGTCGAGGTTGTCCTTGTGGGTGGCGCCGGTGGAGCGTGTTCGTGCGGCGTGGTCGGCGGAGGATCTTGGAAGACCAATCTGGAGACGTGGAGGAACAATCCGGGGAAACGTTTTTCCCTGACACCCCGCATCAAGAAGCGCTCCTTCTTCTCCTCTGTCATGTGAGGTACAGCGCGTCAAAACAGACGGCACATCTGTTCGACGGACACACGGGCGGTCTGATTTGGCAGTTGGATGCGCATCTCGAACAGTAATTCGGCCTTTTCTTTGCGGTCAATGCTTGTAAATGTTTTCGCGAGCTCCTTCCTAAATTTCTTCCACGTTCGCGGAGAAGCCTCGTGATTCTCGTACTAGGTTTTAGCCGGGCCATTCAGGACGAAAAAGACGCACCGTAGTTCTGCCTCGCCGTCTCATCCGTTGAATGTCGCAACACGCTCGAACTGTTGTAACCAGTCCTCGGCGTCTTCATGGAGTAGCACAGTGAATCCAGGTGAATCACGTGGAATGAATAACGAGCGGTTATGATGCAGCATCGCCCTTCGTCTTCGGTAGCAGTGCAGGTCCACGGTGGAGCACCTCCACCAGATGTCACGTAGCTGTGACGGCAGTTAACGGCAGTCCGGTGTGCAGGGAGAGAGCGAAAAGGGATTCTAAACGAAATTCTTCATTAGGCTGATTTGCGTCCAGAAAGACTGAATGACTAGGCGGCGGCGTAGCAACAAGTGGCTCGGCTGTCATCGAACAGAATTTAAAGCTGATAGCGAACTTTTGTGATACGGCGTGCAAAGTTACTACAGCATTCTGGAACAATCTTGAATCGGCTCCCCCTGAAAGCGATCAATCGAGATAAGTCTGGTGGCGCCCTGCATAGCTAAAAAAGCGATAAAGCGGCGTGCCAGCAGCTTTGAAGAATGAACAAACGAACACTACAAAGATTCGCGGCAATATAAATATCGTCTCATCTCGTGTGACAAACGAACTGATCAATTCGCGGGCCGGCTTCACTGAGCATGAAAAAATAAGCATTACAAAACAATGAGACAATACATTCTGTATAAAATGCTTGGGAAAATCTTCAACGCCGAAACGTCCTCTATATTGTGTAGCCCGCATATCTACATCGATGGCGAACACAAGGCATGGGGCGCAGTATTACTGTAGCTCGTCTTTGCCTATGACACGAGGATAGAGGAGGCAACCGAGAAGTCGCCATTCATGCTTGTGAATGGCAGAGAAGCTACAACCACACTTGAAGCCATAAACGCCTACAACGCGACGACACACTCAGCGCGCGAACCCCGCTGAGTGTAAATGATGTGTGCCGCCTCCTGGTGTTGTGCCTATCAAACACATACTTCTTGTCAAACGGGGAATTATACCGACAAGTGAAAGGAACACCAATGGGAGCATCTATCTCTGTCGTCATGGCCAATGAAACCATGGAACACATCGAAAAACGAGTCCTCAACTCATTCCACCCTAAATCAAAGATATTCCTCAGGTATGTCGACGACTGCTTCGCCGTCATCAAAAGATCTGAGACTCAAAATTTCCTTCGTCATTTAAACTCCGTATAACCTGCCATTCAGTTTACGCTAGAGGTGGAACAAGAAAACTCCCTGCCGTTTTTAGACGTCCTCGTGTCCTGAAACCACAACACCCTTCAATTCTCAGCATACCGCAAACCGACCCACTCAAGCCGGTATCTCCACTTCTCTTCGAACCACCCGACAGTCCTTGAAGCACCAATGGTGAAGACGCTGCTCAGAAGAGTTGAGACACACTGCAGCACAGAACTTGACAGAAAAAAAGAACAACGCACAATATTCAAAGAACTCATCATAAACGGCTACCCAAAAGACTTTATTTAGAAAACCATTCGACGTCAAAAACACAACATTCGCCAAGAAATCCACGCATGAAGACCAACGCCACCACCAAAATACATCACTTTACCTTATGTCGGAGGTGTCAGCGAAACCATCGCCGAATCCTGAAAATGTCGGGTCTCCAGGTTGCGCACAAGCCAACAAACACTGTTGCACTTACCTGTTCCCAAAGACCGGCCGCCGAGAGAAAGAGCCCAAGGCATTGTCTACAAAATTCCATGCGCCGACTGCGATGCAAGCTACATCGGCGAAACCAAAAATCTCAAAGAACGAATTCGGTAATATAGAAACGACGTCCGCAACTTCGCAAGAGAGGGCATTTGTGTAGCCGAATATTCCGCGGACTCAGACCATACAATCAACTTCGAGGAAACCCGCATCCTCGAAACCGAAACAAATTACCACAAAAAGCTCCTTCTGGAACCCTGGAATATCCAAACCACCCCGAGCAACATCAACCGCACAAAAGGAAACCTGCCTCCAGTATATGCCCAGGGACTTCGCTCTTCAACTCAACTAAAAAAAGTCGCCATTCACCACCTCTCTGCAGTGCGCCAGCGTAACAGCCTAAACTCCCCTCGTCCTCTTCCGCGCCTTTCGCATCACAGCTGTCGTTCCTTTGACCACCCCTCCCCTCTCTAATTAAAAGACTCTAGCTACTGCCCTCAGCCACCCCTGATGAAGGAGCCGAGTCGGCTTCGAAACTTTGGGTTAAAGTTATAATTTTTGTTTAGAGGTGTACAATTTATTATAAGGCTTCAAACTCACCAGACAGGGAAATCTGTCAAAATATTTAGTTTTCAATTTATCGCTGGCCCCGTTGGCATTAGAAGCTTGCCACAGTAGATGCTACCGGATTACTCTCAAAGTTCAGCAAGCACACGCCTGGCCTTCTAAGCAGTTAGAGGCTGTTGTGTTTGTTTAAATGCATTACCCGGGAATTTTACTGCCACTTTCAAGTTGAGAATGGCCAAGAATGGCGAGCATTTGGTTCTCGATGAGCGCCACTTGCACCTGTTGTACTTTCCGCCTCCAAGTTGCGGGAAACAACCTCAGATAATAAAGAGTTCATTTGGGCGCAAATTAGACCTCCTTTCTGTAAGATCTTAGTTTCTTATGGAAGCCCGTGCACCCATTGTCAGAAATATGTGGCCAGCCAAAGAGGTTCGCTCTCAATCAAGCTGTGAGCCTCTGGAGGCTCAGAACGAAACTTCGTTTCGCCTTTGAGGCATCCAAGAACACTGGCGATTTAAAACAATCTACATTCCATGTCCCAGAAGGAAGCCCCTTGGGTTGCATATTTGTGGCAAAGGCTGCAGCGATGAGCAGGCAATCTGAATATTACTGTCGGCATAGAGCTACGCAGCAGCCCATTGTTTTAACATTGCTGTAGCAACCATTCTGCCAGGCCTTCCAGCGTGACATTCAAACCAACACTACTTCGCTGCAACCTCATTTGCCCAAGCCTTACGCTATTAAAATGCATTGTGAAACATTTTAATGGCACAACTGGCTCGGGCATCTTGGCATTGTCGTGTCTTGCAGTGCTCGGTGGATCTCAATAATAATAATAATAAACATTTTGCGGACGCCTAACAGGGTCCAGCCTTGTTTGCAGTAGCATACCGCACACAGACACATCGCTATACACGACGCCATGGCTTCGACCTTCCCCAATCAAAAAGGACGACAGAATTTTCTGTCGAGCATCTGTCGAGCGACACAATTTTCTGCCGCACGACAAGCTCTCCTGTCGTGCATTCTGTCGTGTGACACGGCCTCGTGTCGTGGGTTCTTTCGCGCGATAAAGTTGGTTGCGGTGGGTTCTGTTGCACGACAGACGCTTTCCTCTATTTTGTCGCGCAAAGAAGGTACCGGCCTCAAGGTTTGTCGTGCGACAGAGAGAGTCGTGTCGCACTGCAGGAACTGTGTGCCTCGACAGGGTTGTGTGTCATTAGTACAGTCGCGCGACAGACATTTAGCACGCCAAATTTCACGCGAAAAAAGTGTCTATCGTGAGATCTGTCGCGTGACACATCAGCCTCCCATGGGTTCTGTGGCGCGACAAATTCCTGTTGAGGGATGTGTCGCGCGACAGACCGCTGTCGAGGGAATTGTGTTTTACTACCGAATTCTTGAAATTCTGTCGCGCCTTCGTGTGACAGAGATTGACTCAAATTCACCAACGGCGTGTTAAATCGTTTTCACTCTCAGCGCAACACGAACGGGACACAAGACGGACTAGCTCAAACAGGCGCTGTGCCCCTGTTTGTCAGCGCCTGTTTGTGCTAGTCCTTCGTCTTGTGTCCCGTTCGTGTTGCGCTGAGAGCGAAAATGAACACTTACCAACTCGCACAAATTTCCGCCTTTTTGAGTGTTAAATCGTTCCTTTCTTACTATCGCTCCCCGTTTCTTTCTCGCTCCCTGTCCTTTTATCCCCTCTAGTGGGAGCTCAGGTGCTTCAGTTGGGTTTTGATGGCAGATGCCGCGGCTAGCAACACCTTGTCCTTCCATTGTTATTTTATTATTAAATAGCCACAAACAACAAAAAATCGCGTTCACTCTGGCGAGCCGCGAAGGCGATGCGAGTTACTCCAGTCGATAGGCAGCCACAACCGAGCTAGTGTTAAGTAACTTGCGCGAGTCGAGTTTGCAACTCGCTTCCCGGGACCTGTAGCTATCCGGACGAGAATTGGCGAGGATCGGTGTGACGCCGCTCGCGCACCCGCTTCGCTTCAATTCGCAATTGAACGTGTGAGCGGAAGAAGATTATGCTCAAGAGCAATGCGGCTTTTAAAGCCCAAAAAGCTGTCATGCACAAACGACGAAGCCAGCGGGGCCTGTGAATGCGCCCGTGCTTGCGGTGGCGGCCAGCCACGCGAGCGTCTGTACTGCAGTCGGCATGACGCCCTGGCTGCTGTGACGTGTTCGTCTTGCCTTATAACATACTGTACCTCTCCTATCACTACCACATGCGGAAAAAAGGCCAAGGGCACATACATGCGTCGCCTACGACTTGTAGTGATAGTAGCCTAAACGCGAAGAGCAGGAAAATTACTCGTAGTTACCGTCCCGCTATCACAAAGGCTGCATGTATGTATCTTCACACATGACTTGCTGTGTGTATAAATGTTAAGGCAACTCCGATATCATGTCTAACCGTTTCAGTTTTTGTAGCGGCACAGTGAAGTGCTGCTAATCATAAATACCCAAATAACGAATGGAAAATGATGAAGACAACGGGTTAAAAACGCAGCGGAAGAGGCTGGCAGCTTCAAAAGGCAAGAATGCGGAAAGTTGGTGAAGACTTCTCTTCGCAAAAGGTACCGGTTATGTGATTGCCAGATGCACCAACGACCTGCTGGGCTGCTCGACGCCAGCGGCCGGAGCTAGAAAAAGAGCCGTAACACCGCAGCTAGCTTCACTTGGCAGCAGTGACGAGTCACGGGCACTGCGCCGACGTTTGAGGGCTCTTGTCACAGGTTAGTGTTGCAGCCGAGTTTCACTTGACGTACATTTTCAGCATTGCATCTCGTGGCTGCAGCCTGGTTTTGACTGGTGGTTGTGCGTTACGTGAAACTGTAGCGCAGTTCTTTATCATCACATCTCGTGGCACTCTGGTGACTAAATTTCTACACCCAAAACTTCCAAAGATACAGCTGAGCTGAAGGGAGCTATGAAGATTTGCGAAACAAAATTCGTGAGCTAAAAAAACGAGCAAACGTCACGATTGAGAGCCTTGATTTTGCTCATGAAGCAATAGAAGAGCTCAGAAAAAATAAAAACGTCCAGCCGAAAATGACGCTGTGCATGCCAAATGCGCGTCTCTCAAAAGTAAATCATAAAATGAGGAAAGTAAGCTCATTCACTGTGATCAATAATGAACGAAGAATAATGCTGAAATAGAAAGCATAGCAGGGACACACAACGAGTCCCTGAATGACATTCTGCCTAAAATTGGCTGCACCATCTCGGAACCAATAGAAGAAGCAGACACTGAACTCTGCGATCGCGTCCCTACGAGAAATACTGAAAAACAGTCATCATCGTTCAGTTCAGGCGCCGTACGACATGAGACATTGACATTGCTATCAAGAAATCGAAAACATCTTGTCTTACAAGCAAAGGCATCGACCTAGACAGTTAAGACGCTATGTACGTAAATGAATATATTTCTTCTGGACTAAGGAAACTTATTTTCAATGCGGCGGAAAAGAAGTAGGAGCGCAACTAGATATCGTTATGGTCGTAGAACGGCAAGATCTCTCACAAGCAGGCTGACGGCACGCCCATCGTGTAGGTGACAAGTGAGCATGAAGTCGACAAGGTTTTTTTAATGCAGGTGGGCGAGCGTCACAAAATTCGGGGCATATTCGAAAAAAAATCCCAGCGCGGAAGAAATTGCGCCCGAAATAAAAC
This sequence comes from Amblyomma americanum, assembly GCF_052857255.1. NCBI lineage: Eukaryota > Metazoa > Arthropoda > Arachnida > Ixodida > Ixodidae > Amblyomma > Amblyomma americanum. The sequence continues at coordinate 52,614,298 of NC_135500.1, forward strand.
TAAAACAGCGGAGACGGAGCCCCGGAGAGCGCGTAACCTTGCGTGTGGTGCTGAACTTTTCACTCCTCGTCGGCGCGGCGCCAAAGGAAACATGGCCGTGCGCGCCGCCGATTTTTCCAGAACGTGAGAGTAATTTCTACTAAACGTTGACGGAGAGGGCACAGCTTTGACCGCGCTATGTGAAGCTTTCTCCCCTTTTCCTCTAACGTCGACGACGGCGCATCGTGAGAAGGACCTAGAAAGTTCTCGAGTCCGGTTTCCGCGCTCGACCGATGGGGTCGCGCGGCCGGTGCGAGAAGGAGAAGGAAATTGTGTAGTTGATACTGCATGTATGTGCGCACTTGCCTTGGCACGAAGAACGAACAGACGCGGACCGCGCCTATAAATGAGGGGCTTTAGCCGCTGTCTATCAGCCCGAGCCGCCCTATAAGCTTCAGAGAAGCGCGCCCGCTCGACTCGCGGGAGGTCATCACCAGACCAGCCAAGGACGGACCAGCAAGGCAACGGGCTGCAGTCTGCGGATCGGTCCCGTCGTGCTCCTCACGTCGTCGGACTGCCGCAGTGCCCGGTGAACAAATTGTGTTTTGTTTGTCTCTTTCTGTGTTAGTGCACCTTAGGTGCAAACATTTTGTTGAATTGTAATCTCTCTCGATTGTTAGTTTGCACGAGTTGCAGTTTTTGTAAATCACTTTGTATGTGCTCGTACGAGTGATAGTGAAATCCTCTGTATCGCCTCTTCGACGTATAAACAATGTTTCGTTTGTGAACCTTTGCTCTGGCCCATTCTGTGGCTTGCGACCGGCGAAAACTTAGCACCAAACGACCACCCTCCTTGTCAATTGGTAGCTGGTCTCTGGCTGACTTTGCCACGCTGAGTCGAAATCATCTTCTTCGTGACCGAGACCGCTACCCCCACACGCTCTAAGGGTGTCTGGGAGTGCACGCTAAAGTGCGCGAAGAGGTGACATATTGTGGCGTCCGCGACAGGAAGTTTTGGTGCTTTGTAAGCGCAGATAACGGAGAAAGAGTCGGAAAGAGTTTACGAAGTGGTCGCTAACGAGTGTTAGCAACAGAACAATATTGTGAGGTGTCGCGCCGAGGCGGCTGGATAAGGGTACCCGAGTTGAGGTGTGCTTTAGTCTTGAACAGGTGGGACTCCAAAATAGATCTATGACATACGGTTAAGTTCGGCCGTCATCTGGGCCTGGAAGAAGCAGAGATTGTAGATTTGGTGAACGAGGATATAGAAGGAAGAAACAGAGAACGAAAAGAAGATGTGAGACAAAGAGAGAGGGCTAGAGAGGGCTCGAGTAGCCGCTAAGAAAGTGGAAGAAGAAGCGCACACAGAAAGGAAGAGAGCACGTTACGGTCCTGAAGAAAGGGAAAGTGCCCGAAGAGAGGCAGGGAATTTTGAAACGAAACAAGGAATGAATTTCATCTAGAAAATGAGATGCTTATGAAGGATGATGAAGGGAGAAGAGCGAGCTTTAGCCCACAGCTCAAGGGAAAAATATGGGGCAGGAAGGGTGCCACAGGCGTCGCCGAAATGCTACCGGTGATGGCTGAGAACACGGAGTCCCATTGGTTAGCCTCTAGCGAGAACATGTGCAGTAATAACGAGCCTGATTCTCTAGAAACCACAGTTGAGTTGTAGATAACCGCGCAGAGCAGTCTGGTTGTGGAACACAAAACCGGAGTGCCGCTTCCTCAGGGAAGTGAAAGTGCAGATACTACCGAGGCAGTAAGCACTAAGGAAAAGGCCTTTCTGATGGTTCAGTCAGAGTGCACCTTCAGGAAGTCGCCTGAAGATGAGAAAGAGAGCTGTAGTTCCACCTAGAAGTCAGGGTGCCGCACGCCTGATTGTTGCAGTAGTGACCGTGAGGAAGAGCGGACAACTGACAAAGAGCCCGAAAGCTCCGAGGTCACTATAGGTTCGGAGAGAACTGCAAGTGAAAATTAGAAACAGATCCGAGTCAACCCTAGAGCATGTAGGAGGCCAATCACGATGAGGAAAGTGATGAAAAATTTGTTTTTGAGGAAGGCGAAAGTGCAGTGTAAGAAATGAAGCACGAGTGCACTGAGAGTGACGAGCTCAAGGGAAGAACTCGGGAAGAATTGAGACGAATGAGTATCCAATGCCTACTGAGGCGTGCTCAGAACACTGTGTGTGACTGAGAGTCATGAAGAAGAAAATTGTGGTGTCGGCGTGGAGGGCCGCCCAAGAAGTGCGTCGTGGCTCAGCAAAACATGACGATTGCCGAATGTCGTTTTATTCATGGCGGGTTGAGTTTTTACATAAAACAATCACGTGATAATTCAAGTCACTACTGAAGTACATGTGCACATAACCAAGGCCAAATCCAATCCAAATAGAACCAAACTGAAACTGAAACCCAGGACCCAACAAAATTATTGGAAGGAAGAGGAAAATCAGGCCTGGAAGAACAGAAAGGGTCTGAACTATAGGCTGCATTTTTAGAGCACATCTGGAATGATTCATGTGGAAACGAAACAGGATTGCCCCGAAAAAAATGGGGAAAAGTAAAAAGAAACAGAAGCGAGACAGACACTCCTGAAGCAGAAAATTTGGGAAGAAACTAAGAAAGAGAACCAAGCTGAAGACAGCAGCGTCGGATGCAAACGAGCTGCACGAACGTCGCAACAAGGTGAGAAAGAGGTTTAGGCGAACGAGCCAAGCGTTCAGCAAGGACTCACTCTTTGCACCTTCAGGAAGTCGCCTGAAGATGAGGAAGAGAACTGGAGTTCCACCGAATGGTCAGAGTGCTGCACGCCTGAGAGCTGCAGTATTGACCGTGCTGATCTTGTGACTGCCTCTGCGTCTTCTGGCCTGTCATGAACTCCTGGTGAGGCCGCTGCACGAGAGGGTGGAGATTTGGTCAGGTTTCCCTCCTTTTGGATGCAGGCTTCATGTCTCTTTAGGCTTAGGGCAATGGCTATGTCTTCCTCGGGCACAGGTCCGGTAACCTGGTTCGCCACTTTGCCGGCTGAAATCATGCCGCTAAAGTCTCTCCCAAAACGGTGCACGCTTATCCTTGTGGTACTGGTCCCTGTCGGAGATGGTTCATTACGATCAAAAACTCGTGTGTGATCCAGGAGCAGATGAAGGCTGTGGCCAGCCAATACCTTGAGATTTCTGAGGTTCAATCGTTTGGCAAAGGAGGAACTTTGTGCAAATCACCTGATTTAGGTTGTGTTTAAGACTTTCTGCAGTGCACTTCTTCCGCCTCACTCCCGGTGAAAGCGTTTATTCTTGAGCAACTCGCCTGCGTAAAAGAAATAGTCCATGGTGTGGATCTCTTCGCTATCCCAGACGAAATTCTTGCAAATTTCCATGATGCCGCTGTTGGCATTCTCTCAGTTTACCGCTGCAACAGAGAGGCTGGAGTTTCTCGTATGCCAACTGAATGTGTTATAGCAACTTTTGCGCGGTCCTCTTGCCCATGTGAAATCAAAGTCTGGCCCATTGTATGCCATGTTGAGCCACTGCAGCCGCGACCATTACAGTGTAAGAACTGCTGGCGTTTTGGTCACAGTGGCAAATCTGGCAAGTCGGCAACGCGCTGCCGTGTTTGGGGCGGTGATCATGCTTCAGACGTCTGCACTTGCGAGTCGTTTAGCTGTTGCCTTTGCCACTCTGATCGCACAGCTGATGATCCCGCCTGCTTGATGCGTGCCGATGAACAGTCTGTCTTGGACATTATTCAGTGCGGACGGTGCTCATGCGCGGATGTTAATGCCCTTCTTGACAGACGACAGAGCTCGTACGCAAATTTTCGCACGACCGCTGCAGTTGTGGACGCAAACTTAACTATGTCGGCCGTCGCAGCAGTGGAGAAGGCTTTTGCTGGTGTACTTGACCGCGTGATCAGTGCGCTCAGTGATGCATTATCTCAAGTAATTTCTGCGCAGGCTGCTTAATCGGCGTAAGGTAACCTAACCTCGTCTACCGGTTCTCCCTTCTAAGTAACTGTTGACAACATTCAACCAACCATCTCAGCTGCCTCCACGCCTGTGGGTGTAAATGTCTCTGACCCAGTCGCCCTTTCTAACGCTTGTGAGTCAGTTGTTGAAATGACATCGACACCTCAGAAGCGTCGTGCTTCCTCTTCTTCAAATCTGCCCATCCGCTTCTCAAGACCAAGAAAGTTTCGCCAGGAACTGCAATTAAATAAGACGAGTTGAAAAAGGCTGCTGCTGCTGCCTCATTTTTGAAGCAGTAACCATGGCGGATATTTTAGTTCTCTAGTGCAATTGTAGCTCTATCGTATCTTCTTTCCACGATTTGCACCAGCTGATTGTTAAATTCTTTTACCACTAGAATCGTCGCTCTCTCCAAATTGTCCTTTTATTAATAAAAGCTACTATGTTTTTAGAGGTGATCGCCCAAACAGCAGAGATGGGGGCTTGGTAAAATTGATTTAAACAAAAGTGTTCCATCGTGCTGAAGTGTCGCAAGTTAATGCAACCTGATTGTGAGATTCTTTCAGTTGACCTCCTTGTGCCACAGTGTGCCCCTGTTACAGTAGCGAATATCTACTTCCCTGCCGGTGTCAGTAGGACGGAGGGGCTAGATGTTTTACTGTGCAACAACAAAAATGTAATTCTGGCTGGGGACTTCGCATCATGTCATATGGGGTTTCAGGCCAGAATACAGTGGGCAGTTACCTTGGATTTATATGTCAGAAAATGGTGTGTGCTGTTACAACAGTCGCGTCATAACTTACACGAGCTCAAATTCTCTTTCAGCTATTGATTTAACGTTAGCTGTCAATGGTATTAGGGTATGTTCGTGGTCTACAATTGACCACGGTACGCCGAGTGACCACTACCCAATCACTTTCACTACTGCATGCAACCCGCTTAGTGCGCTGGCTACGCAGAAAAATTAGTCAATAATACACTGTTCAAGAGACTTCTAGGTGAGGTATTCTCGTCGGTTGTTTCCTCGGATAAATCTGACCGGGGTTCTCAAGTTATACCTTCTGTGTTAGATGTTACTCAGCGATGAGTCTTGATGGTTCAGTCAACCGTTAAAAATAAGACTATTTCGAGCTGGTGGAATGAAGCCTTGGAAAAAGCCTATCATCAGAGGAAAGCCGCAGGAAAGAGCCTAGCGCACAGCCAGTGCCCTAAGAACTGAATAAATTACAAATTCTTTGCAGAATCTTTTAAAAGAACCATATCTAAGGCTAAGGAGGAATAAAATGCAAATCTGAACACCTATTGGTCCAACCCAGTCAACCGAAAATCTCTCTATAGATACATGGAACGTACTAACGTGCTGCCCTCTTCTCATATGATTCAGTCCACATTGCTGTCCCCTCGGGAAGAAAAAGACCAATTGGAGTCTATAGCTCAAGGCCTTGTTGCGTGGTTTCATGCTCATACTGCCCTTCCTTAAACCCCATTTCATTTGAGTGCAGACTTCACTGAGGTCCCTGTGTCTGATTTAGCGTCTGTAGCAAATTGTCTGCAGTCTGCTGACCCTGGTGTTGACGCAGTAACAGTTAGCATGCTGAAGATACTAATGCAAGACTGTGCCCCGGACCTCTTGAAGATTTTCAATTATATTTGAAAAAAGTTTGGATTCCAGAAAATTAGAAAACAGTGAAAATTATTTCCTTGCTAAAAGACCAGGAAAACTGTTTTCAGCTCGACAATATTCGACTGATTGCTCTCACATCAAATATGGTTAAGCTTGTAGAACAGGTAGTCTTCAGCCTCCTCGCAAATCGTGTTCTGTTTCTTGAAGGCTTCAGCGAGGCTCAGGTTGGTTTCCGCAGTGGGTGTTCAATTCGGACCGCGCACATAGACTTGGACAGCCATATTATGATTTCTATGAAGGAAAAAGAGGTATCTTCTTTGGTTACTTTGGATATTGCTAAAGCGCATAACAGCGTTGAACAAAGCATTCTGATTCAACAGCTAACTGGTGCACAACCTCCCTGGTACCTCTTGGCGTGGATAAGAAAGTTCTTAAAAACAGATCATTTTTTTGCACTAAGGCCACGTTAAATTCTAACACATACGCTCAGTCTAGAGGTGTCCCATAAGGATCCGTTCTTTTGCCGATGTTGTTTAATATACTAATGCATGGTATCCCTATTAACCCAGTCGCAAAGTTTGTGTATGCGGACGATACTGCTTTTTTAGCTTCTGCCAAAAATATTGTTACGAGGAAATACTATTTCCCTTTATTTACAAGCATGGGGTTAGAATAAAGAGTTCCTAGCTGGGAGCACCAACCCGAACAGGGCGCTGCCTTAACCTCCTCTTCTTCGTTCTTCCTTTCACGCGAGAGGCCACTTCGTCTTCCACTGCCACTTCGTCGTAACATGACTTTCTGCGGCACGAGCGCCGTCTCGGCGCTCGGCCGGTGATCGAGAAGCGACGTGGTGGGGCTTGAGGCGCATGATGTCAACAGTATCGGTTTTGTGGTCTACATGATGAGAATACAGGCGTATGAGGAGTAACTTCATACGTGACGTCGGTGACCTAACGCTCGACACGATAAGGGCCATGGTAGGGGGACAAAAGTTTCTCAGAGAGGTCGACGCGGCGGGAAGGAGACCCCAAAAGAACGAGCGACCCCGGTTCGTAGGCGACGTGGCGATGGCGATTGTCGTACAGAGACTTCTGTGCTTGCTGGGACGCTTGGAGCCGACTACTGGCGATTTGGCGAGTGTTTGCAGCTTGAAAAATGGTTTCACGGGCGTAGGCGGTGACGTGACGGTCAGCGGATGGGACAAGTGTGTCCAATAGCAGGTCGGCGTGTCTCCCATATAAGAGATAGAACGGAGAGTAACCAGTTGTGTCATGCCGGGAGGTGTTGTAAGCGAAGGTCACATAGGGCAAGGCGAGATCCCAGTCTTTGTGGTCGGGGGAGACGTACATAGACACTTGTCCGTCCGGTTCAAACGCTTGGTTAGCCCGTTCATCTGCGGGTGGTATGCCGTGGCAATGTTGTGCTAGGTAGAACACGAGCGCAGGATGTCGTCAACAACTCGAGACATGAAATAGCGTCCGCGGTCCGTGAGTAATTGACGAGGGGCACCATGTTGCAGAATAAGATTGTGCAAAAGGAAGTCAGCGACATCAGTCGCGCAGCTCGTAGGCAATGCACGGGTGATAGCGCACCGATTGGCATAGTCGGTGGCTACTGCGACCCACCTATTTCCGGATTTCGAGGTCGGGGATGGTCCAAGGAGGTCGAGCCGCACACGGTTGAACGGCTCCACGGGCACGTCTAAAGGGTGCAGAAGACCAGGAGGTGGTGCCGAAGGCTTCTTCCTGCGTTGACAGCGGTCGCAAGTGGTGACGTAACGCTGGACTGTACAGTACATGCCAGGCTAAAAGAAACGGCGCCTTATCCGGTCGTAGGTTCTTGCCACACCAAGGTGTCCAGCTGCAGGCAGGTCATGGAGTTCTGCGATTACAGAAGAGCGCAGCTGCTGGGGAATGACTAGGAGGAGGGAGGGCCTGTCGGGACGGAAGTTGCGGCGATAGAGGATGCCATTTTTGGTATCGAAGAGCTGCAGGGAGCGCTTCGAGCTTCCAGAGCTGAGGCCTTCGACGATGGTTTGCAAATATGGGTCCTTGCGCTGCTCCTTAGTGATGTTGTGTAGATCAGAAGTGCTAAACAGGGAAGGGATATCGTCAGTGTCTCTGAGAACAGGTGGCTCGACAGGGTACCAAAACAGGCAAGCAGCGTCTCGATGAAGACGCCCAGGCTTGTACATAACAGTGTACGAATACTCCTGAAGGCGTAGCGCCCAGCGGCCAAGACGCCCGGGAGGGTCTTTCAGCGAGGACAGCCAGCGAAGGGCATGGTGGTCCGCGACAACAGAAAAGCACGCCCCAACAAGTATGACCAGAATTTAGCGACAGCCCAAACCAGGGCGAGGCACTCCCGTTCCGTAATCGAGTAATTTCGCTCGGCAGGTGAAAGCAGGCGGCTAGCAGACGCAACGACGCAGTCTGAACCCCGGGAGCGTTGTGCGAGCGATGCTCCGATCCCGTAGCCACAGGCGTCCGTGCGAGTTCAGTAGGGGCCGCGGGATCAAAATGTGCCAGAATCGGCGATGACGTCAGCAGGCGGACAAGCGAGGAAAACGCATTTTGTGGATCAGGGCCCCAGGTAAAGTCGGTGTCGGTCTTCAGTAGGTCAGTGAGGGGACGAGCGATAAGGGCAAAATCTTGAATAAAACAGCAAAAGTTGGAACGCAGCCAAACAAACTGCGCACGTCCTTCTGGGACTTTGGACGAGGAAAGTTTTGCACCGCTTCAATTTTAGCGGGATCAGGTCGTACGCCGGAGGCGTCGACGAGATGTCCAAAAATGGTGAGTTGCCGGCGGCAGAATTGTCATTTGGACGAGTTGAGCTGTAGCCCAGCCGTACGGAATACAATAAGGATACTGCTGAGACGTTCAAGGTGCGAGGCAAAGGTGGGGGAGAAAACAACAACATCGTATAGGTAGCACATACACGTAGTCCACTTAAATCCGCGAAGGAGAGAGTCCATCATCCTTTCGAACGTAGCTTGTGCATTACAAAGTGCGAATGGCATGACTTTGAACTGGTATAAACCGTCAGGTGTGACAAAAGATGTTTTTTGCGGTCCTTGTCATTAACGGCGATTTTCCAATAACCGGAAGAAAGATAAATGGAAAAAAAGTATTGAGATCCGTGGATGCAGTTGAGAGCGTCATCAATCCTTGGGAATGGGTACACGTCTCCTCTTGTGATGCGGTTCAGGTGGCGGCAATCAACGCAGAAACGCCAACTTCCGTCTTTTTAACAAGGAGGACGGGAGAGGCCCAAGGACTGGACGACGGTTCGATGATGTCATTAGCAACTATCTTTTCGACTTCCATTTGTATCACTTGGCATTCCGAACAGGACACCCAGTAAGGCCTGCGGTGCAGAGGAGCGGCGTCACTGGTGTTGACAAGG